>NC_134096.1:80097592-81390092 GCF_000715075.1 Nicotiana tabacum | reverse complement strand
TCAAGACATTGGCATTGGACTTGTAAATCGATTCATAACCTTTCGGGCACAACCAATCTCTATTCGAACTCCCTTTACTTGTAGGAGTACATCTTGGATTTGTCGATTATGTTATGGCCGGAGTCCTACTCATGGCGACCTGGTTGAATTGGGGGAAGCTGTAGGTATTATTGCAGGTCAATCGATTGGAGAACCGGGTACTCAATTAACATTAAGAACTTTTCATACCGGAGGAGTATTCACGGGGGGTACTGCAGAACATGTGCGAGCCCCATCTAATGGAAAAATCAAATTCAATGAGGATTTGGTTCATCCGACACGTACACGTCATGGGCATCCCGCCTTTCTATGTTCTATAGACTTGTATGTAACTATTGAGAGTGAAGATATTCTACATAATGTGAATATTCCACCCAAAAGTTTGCTTTTAGTTCAAAACGATCAATATGTAGAATCAGAACAAGTAATTGCTGAGATTCGCGCAGGAATATCCACTTTGAATTTTAAAGAGAAGGTTCGAAAACATATTTATTCTGATTCAGACGGAGAAATGCACTGGAGTACCGATGTCTATCATGCACCCGAATTTACATACGGTAATGTTCATCTATTACCAAAAACAAGCCATTTATGGATATTATTAGGAAGGCCGTGCAGGTCCAGTCTAGTCTACCTTTCGATCCACAAGGATCAGGATCAAATGAATGCGCATTTTCTTTCTGGCAAGCGAAGATATACTTCTAACCTCTCAGTAACCAACGATCAGGCGAGGCAGAAATTATTTAGTTCGGATTTTTCTGGTAAAAAAGAACAAAGAATAGGGAAATAGCGTCTTCTTCCTTTTCCAAAAGCTATCAATTTATTATAGGAACTTCCAATTCTGTCAGGAAAGGATTATATATATAATAGAAGAGGGTCTGTATATTTATCCAATTTATCCCATTCTTCTTTTCTTTATAGTAATAGTACAAGTACACTATTTCAGTAAACTTCGCTTCATTTATTTCAGTTTAGTTTAGGTTTATTCTGTAAAATAAAAATAAATAGAAATAAGAATTAATTCGAAATACTAAATAAGAATAAGGAGTCTTTATGTCGCGTTACCGAGGACCTCGTTTCAAAAAAATACGCCGCCTGGGGGCTTTACCAGGACTAACTTGATAGTCCTAAAATAGGGAAAACACTGTCCGATTTTCTATAAAATACCGATGAGACTTACTTGGGAGCACTTGCTCCTAAGCGTCGGTTATGATCCTAAATTTGGTCGTGACAAAGTTGGTATCAGAACAAGGTTTTGTGTTAGCCTTGCCGATGGTGGGTCAGAGTTCAACTGAGTTTAGGCAAATCCCGATTAGGCGGGGCAAACATCAGTGTTGAGTCTAGGCGAATCCCATGCAGTGGGGGCAAACCTCAGCGAGGATGCGAAGCTGAGTCCATAAGAGGAGGTGTAAGTAATACCCCAGACTTTAGACAGAGTCCCACATCGGCAAAACACAAGAGGGATGTTGGGTATATAAGTTAACAAGCCTTAGACCCTAGTGACGCATTTTAAACCCGTGAGGGCCTAGGCCCAGAGCGGACAATATCACCAGCAGGTTGGGATGTTATAGATGGTATCAGAGCCTAGGTTATTCTTGTGACTAATGGAGCACACGTTGGTAGTAGAATCTCAATTATGGTTATGTAGCCGGCCATTCCCATAATCGTGATTCTGCGAGGGCGTGATAGGATGTGTCTTGTCTTTCTTTCTTGTTCCTCCGTACATGTGTGACAATTATGGTTAACCAAATATATCACCTTTCATTTTGTTCCTTTTTGGCTAGGTCCAACCACCCAATAATGAAATTTGGCTAGAGGTTCAAATGCAAATAACGAGGGACTTTAACTCTAGGCACGCAACTGTATCCTAGAAAAGGAAAGCAATAGTAGTATAAATGCAAATAAAAAGTATTGTTGTACCATAATGAGGGACTTTCATACCGCTAAGATGTGTAATAAAGTCAATTCCTGAAATTACCACTAGTCCTCCACTATAACAATAGAAAAGTGTTTTCACAAAGGTATTTACCTCGATGAAAAAGGAATTTGAGATCTTGATAGATATAATGAATAGACAGGAGAAGAATGGAAAAGAAAAATAGGGATTTAAAGGCCTAAGGCACCAAAATTGACTAAGATTATTGAGAAGAGAGAACTATTCTTAATATAATTCCTAAAGTTGAAACTATCAAATTTACCATTTCTAATCGTTCGAAGAATCCTCAGATGTCTTAATGGAAAACTTAAAGCATTATGGACTCTAGGATGTAGCAAGAGGTAGGCAGTGCTAACAATTTATAGACTGAAGAATGTGGCCAATTTATATGTTATGTATTTTTAGTTACATCAGTAGGAGCACACAACTAACTTGGGAACGAGTTTACTAAAATATTTATGAATCACCTTATTTTTGAAAGTCGATAGCGTGAATCTACTAGGTAAGAAATTAGTTCAGACAACAAATGTATTGATATATGGCATTAGACTTTCTCAGCTAGCTAGATACACATCATCTCAAGTTTAGAGGCTTGTCTAAGAGTTGCTTAGTCTTTTAAACAAGGCAGTAACTTTATATACGAATATTATGACCTATTTATGGTAGTTGATCTTGCTAGAAAGACTGAAAACATGACGTGATAGACATGCAATAAAAGTTTTAAAGTCAAAGCACAAGACTAGGAAATTCCTTCGACGAGCATTTTAATGTTGGTCGAACAATTGGAAACAAGGACAGTGAGATGCTGAATAAATGGTTTGGATTGTTGCTCATGTTTTAGAATCTGAGGAACCAAACATGTTTAACAAGCTTGTCAAATTTAAGTTGAGCATAAAGTTATCCTAGGTGGCTTGATATTATTTTATATGGTCTACTTTGACATGCCAATAGATATGGATTAAATAACTTCTCGTTATGCCACCCTTGATTGCCATACAAAGGTAGTTGAGTTTCAATTATCAAAATTAATCCAGTTTTGTCGTAAGAGGAAAACAAGTTGCAAAGATAGATAAGTTTATATTATATATAAAGGCCCAATGTTACTAAAGAATAATTGTTGGGGTTCTCTAGCTATGATAAGAGTCAAAAGGGACAAGACACCTAGCTGGGAAAAGGTACCAATAGCAATAGAATTCCTTGATGTATTTTCTGAAGATTTAATATGACTACTTCTAGTGTGAAAAACAAAGTTTATTTGACACCTGAAATTATTTTAAAAAAACCATACTTTATGACACGAACAGAGTTAAAAAGAGCTAAAGGAAGAAAAGAAAAATTACAAGGCTAATAGATAAGAGTTTTATTAGATTGAGTATATTTCATAGGGTGCATCGTTAGTACTTCTGTGGAAAAAAAAAAGATGAGACTTTAAGGTTGTGCATCGACTAAAAGTAGTAGAATAAGGTAACGTTGCACAATAAGTACATATTACCTCATATAGATAACCTGCCTAATCAATAGCTTAGAATCAAAGAAGAATATATTCCTTAGACGACTTTCAAAAATTTAGTACGAGCACTATGAGTTTCTTATGATACCTTTTGGACTGACCAATAATTCAACTGCATTCATGAATTTAATGGATAAGTTGTTAATTTCATTTCCCGACGTATTTGTTATTATTTTTATTGATGATATTATGGTATACCCTTGTACACAGGAAGTACATGAGGTTCATCTAAGAAAAATATTGCAAACACTGTAGGAACATCGACTTAATGAGAAGTTCTTCAATTGTAAATTTTGGCTAGACTTGGTGGTGTTCCTCGGGTACATTGTATCTAAGAATAGAAATAGGGTAGATTCTGAGAAGATTGAGCAGTTCATAAATGGCCGAGACCCATTTCCTTTACATAGATTGGCTTTTTATTTTTATTGTTTTTGGACTTAACATGATACTACATGCATTTGTATAGGATTCTTCTAGAATAGCACCACCACTCACCAAGTTAGTATAGAAAAATACTTTTTAGTGGATCGAGGAATGTAAGCCGAGTCTTTTTTGGATTCTACACCGCTACGCACCTTACGTCGATCTAGATGATAACAAGGCCTTTCTTCCTCATGAAGAAGGAGTAGAGACCTAGCTTTCATCTGTCTGTTAAAATGTAATGCTATACCTTTTGTCCTTGAGAATCCAAAGCCCAAGGCATGTTTGAGGGTCTTATTCCACAACCGCACCAATATTATCCTTATTCTATTAGGCTCTAGTTCACGATATTCTATGATGCCTCGTGTAACGACCCAACCAGTCGATTCGAGAGTTATAGTCTCGTTTCTCCTATTTTTGCTTCTTTTGTGCTTTACAACTGTATTATGTCTTACCAGGTTAGTTGGTTCGGATCCGGAGTGGTTTTGGAGTGAATTGAGATACTTAGTCTCTTAATTAGAAGCTTAAGTTGAAAAAGTCGATCGGATGTCGACTTATAGTAAAACGACCGCGGATTTGAATTTTTATGGTTCTGTTAGCTCCGTTAGGTGATTTTGGACTTATGAGCGCATCCGGAATGTGATTTGGATGTCCGTAGTAGAATTAGGCTTGAATTGGCGAAAGTTGGAATTTTGGCGATTTTGGCCGGCAGTGAAAATTCTGATATCGGCGTCGGATTGGATTTTCAGAAGTTGGAATAGGTTCGTGGTGTCATTTTTGACTTGTGTGTAAATTTGGAGGTCAATAGGACGTGGTTTGGTAGGTTTTGGCATCGTTGTGGAATTCAGAAGTTTAGAAGTTTTTTAGGCTTGAATCCGAGTGTAATTTGATGTTTTGATGTCGTTTTGAGAGATTCGAAGGTTTGACTGAGTTTGTATCAGGTTGTAGGACTTGTTGGTATAGTTGGTTGAGGTCCCGTAGGACTTGGGGTGATTTTGGGTGGTTAACGGCTTGATGGTAGTTGAGGAATTGCAGCTGAAGCTGCTGCTACTAGTGTAACCGCACCCGCGGAGTGGGAACCGCATGTGCGAGACCGCAGAAGCGAAGGAAGTGCCGCAGATGCGGCAAAGAAGGATCTGGGCATAGGATGCAGGTGCGATGGAATTCCCGCACATGCTATGGTCGCAGAAGCGGATTTAGGGGAGCATGTGCGAGTTTGGACCGCAGGTGCGATGTAGTTCCCGTACCCGCGAAGAGCGCAGATGCGGTCACTTGATCGCAGGAGCGGAGGCGGTGTTTAGTGATTTTTCCGCAGAAGAAGGGCTTTGCCCGCAGATGCGGAAAAGGAGTCACAGGTGCGAGAAGTCTGGGCAGAACTTATAAATAGAAGACTTTGAGATTTTTCACCATTTTTATCATTTTTGAGCTTGGAATTTGGGGATTTTGAGAGAGATTTCAGAGTAATCACTGAGGTAGGTTCCTTGTACTTATTTATCTTCAATAATGGTGTTTTTCCACTGATTTTACACCTAGTTGGTGAGTGTTTGAGGTGAGATTTGGGAGATTAGGGCTTGAGAATTAGAGAGTGAAATTTGGGGTTTAGGAGGAGCAATTGAGGTCGGATTTTGATAAATTTGGTATAGTTAGACTCGAGAGTGAATGGACTTTCGGATTTTGTGGCTTTTGTCGGGTTTCGAGACGTGGGCCCGGGGGGGCGGGTTGAGCCGATTTCGGATTTTTGGACTATATTTTAGTAGTTTTATTTTTTGAAATTGATCCTTTTAGCCAATACAGATTATCTTGTACTATTTGTGGCTAGATTTGGGGCATTTTGGAGGCTGATTCGAGAGGCAAAGGCATTTCGGAGTAGGATTTTTGTGCAGTTCAGGTAAGTAATAGTCTTAAATCTGGTTTTGAGGGTATGAAACCCTAAGAATTGGTATGATAAGAATATTTGGAGGTGACACACATGCTAGGTGACGAGCGTGTGAGTGTGCACCATGAGGGATTGTGACTTGGTCAGTCCCGTGAGACTGTAAAGTCGAATAGCCATTGTTATTGCTTGTTTTTCCTTGTCTTTAAGCAATTGACTGCCTTTCATGTTAGAAACCATGCTTAGGCCATATGATATCACTGTTGGGACCCGCAGCGGTCGTATACTTGTTGAATTGACTGCTAATTATTGTCTTTTACTCAGTCACAGTCTTACTTGTGTGTTATATCTCTATTCCTTCTTATTTCTTATTGATACTTGTTGTATTCTCTATTTGGGCTAATTATTATGATATTCTGTGAGCCCGAGGGGCTGGAGAGGTTAGTGACTGAGATAGGGCATGAGTGCCGAGCTACGATATGTGAGGTATATGGATCGGGTTGCACGCCGCAATAATATTGGATCGGGTTATACGCCGCAACAATATAGCGCTTGGGCTGAATGAGCCCCTCCTAAGTCTGTACACCCCCATTGTGTGTAGGTACCTATTGAGAGTATGTATTGAGGGCAAGTTGAGCCCTCAGTTCATTGGGCCTTTTGAGGTACTTCAGAGGATCGGGGAGGTGGCTTACAAGCTTGCCTTGCCACCTAGCTTGTCGAGTGTGCATCTAGTATTTCAAGTTTCTATGCTCCGGAAGTATATTGGCGATCCATCCCATGTTTTGGATTTCAGCACGATTCTGTTGGATGGTGATATGACTTATGATGTGGAGCCGGTGGACATTTTGGAGCGGCAGGTTCGGAAGTTGAGGTCAAAGGATATAGCTTCAGTGAAGGTGCAGTAGAGAGGTCAGCCTGTGGAGGAGGCCACTTGGGAGATCGAGCGGGAGATGCATAGCAGATATCCACTCCTATTTGAGACTCCATGTATGTTTTTAGACCCGTTCGAGGATGAACGTTTGTTTAAGAGAGGGAGGATGTAATGACACGGCCGATCATTTCGAGAGTTATAGCCCTATTTCCCCCATTTCTACTTCTTTTGTGCTTTACAATTATATCTTACGGGGTTGGTTGGTTCGGGTCCGAAGTGGTTTTGGAGTGAATTGAGACACTTAGTCTCTTAATTGGAAGCTTAAGTAGGAAAAGTCGATTGGATGTCGACTTGTGGTAAAACGACCTCGGATTTGAATTTTTTATGGTCCCGTTAGCTCCGTTAGGTGATTTTGGACTTAGGAGCGCGTCCGGAATGTGATTTGGAGGTTCGTAGTAGAATTAGGCTTCAATTGGCAAAAGTTGGAATTTTGACGATTTTGGCCAGCAGTGGAAATTCTGATATCGGGGTCGGATTAGATTTCCGGAAGTTGGAATAGGTTCATGGTGTCATTTTTGACTTGTGTGTAAATTTGAGGTCAATCGAACGTGGTTTGGTAGGTTTCGGCGTCATTATGGAATTCAGAAGTTTAGAAGTCCTTTAGGCTTGAATCTGGGTGTAATTTGGTGTTTTGATGACTTTTTGAGGGATTTGAAGGTTCGACTAAGTTCGTATAGGGTTATAGGACTTTTTAGTATAATTGGTTGAGGTCCCGGAGGCTTCGGGGTGATTTCGGGTGGTTAACGGCTTGATTGGAGTTGAGGAATTGCAGCCGAAGCTGCTGCTACTGGAGTAACCACACCTACGGAGTGGGAACCGCAGGTGCGAGCCCACAGAAGCGAAGGAGGAACCGCAGATGTAGCTAAGGAGGATCTGGGCAGAGGACGCAGGTGAGATGGCATTCCCGCACCTGCAATGGTCGCAGAAGCGGATTTAGGGGCGCATGTGCGAGTTTGGACCGCAGGAGCGATGTAGTTCTCGCACCCGTGAAGAGCGCAGATGCGGACACTTGATCGCAAGAGCAGAGGTAGTGTTTAGTAAGTTTTCTGCAGAAGTGAGGCTTTGCCCGCAGATGTGGCTCTGCAGATGCGGAAATGGCGCCGCAGGTGCGAGAAGTCTGGGCAGAACCTATAAATAGAAGACTTCGAGATTTTTCACCATTTTCATCATTTTTGAGCTTGGATTTTGGGGATTTTGAGAGAGATTTCGGAGTAATCACTGAGGTAAGTTCCTTGTGCCTATTTATCTTCAATAATAGTGTTTCCCCACTGATTTTACACCTAATTGGTGAGTGTTTGAGGTGAGATTTTTGGAGATTAGGGCTTGGGAATTGGAGAGTGAATTTTGGGGTTTTGGAGGGGCAATTGAGTTCGAATTTTGATAAATTTATTATGGTTAGACTCGTGAGTTAATGAGCTTTCGGATTTTGTGACTTTCGTCAGGTTTCGAGACGTGGACCCGGGGGGCCGGGTTGAGCTGATTTCGGATTTTGGACTATATTTTAGTAGTTGTTTTACTGGAATTGATCCTTTTAGCCAATATTGATTATCTCGTACTGTTTGTGGCTAGATTCGGGGTATTTGGAGGACGATTCGAGAGGCAAAAGCATTTCGGAGTAGGATTTCTCCATGGTTGAGGTAAGTAACAGTCTTAAATCTGGTTTTGAGGGTATGAAACCCCGATAATTGGTATGATGAGAATATTTGGAGGTGACGCACATGCTAGGTGACGGGCGTGTGAGCGTGCACCGTGAGGGATTGTGACTTGGTCAGTCCCGTGAGACTGTAAAGTCGAATAGCCATTGTTATTGCTTGTTTTTCCTTGTCTTTAAGCAATTGACTGCCTTTCATGTTAGAAACCATGCTTAGGCCATATGATATCACTGTTGGGACCTGCAGTAGTCGTATACTTGTTGAATTGACTGCTAATTATTGTCTTGTACTCAGTCACAGTCTTACTTGTGTATTATATCTCCGTTCCCTCTCATTTCTTATTGTATTCTCTGTTTGGGTTGCATGCCATAACAATATTGGATCGGGTTGCACGCTGCAACAATATTAGATCGGGTTGCATGCCGCAACAATATTTGGATCGGGTTGCATGCCGCAACAATATTGGATCGGGTTGCACGCCGCAACAATATTGGATTGGGCTGCGCGCCGCAGCAATATAGCGCTTGGGCTAAAGGAGCCCCTCCGAAGTCTGTACACCCCCAGTGAGCAATATAGCGCTTGGGCTGAAGGAGCCCCTCCGAAGTGTGTACACCTCCAGTGAGCGCAGGTACCTATTGAGAGTATGTATTGAGGGCTGAGAGGAAGGTCCGTGTTATGTCTTTCATGGTCGGGGAGAAGGTTCTGCTGAAAGTATCACCCATGAAGGGTGTTATGAGATTTGTGAAGAGGAGCAAGTTGAGCCCTCAGTTCATTGGGCCTTTTGAAGTGCTTCAGAGGATCGGGGAGGTGGCTTACAAGCTTGCCTTGCCACCTAGCTTGTCGAGTGTGCATCTAGTATTTCATGTTTCTATGCTCCGAAAGTATATCAGCGATCCGTCCCATGTTTTGGATTTTAGCACGATTCATTTGGATGGTGATATGACTTATGATGTGGAGCCGGTGGACATTTTGGAGCGGCAGATTCGGAAGTTGAGGTCAAAGGATATAGCTTTAGTGAAGGTGCAGTGGAGAGGTCAGCCTGTGGAAGAGGCCACTTGGGAGACCGAGCGGGAGATGCGGAGCAGATATCCACACCTATTTGAGACTCCATGTATGTTTCTAGACCCGTTCGAGGACGAACGTTTGTTTAAGAGGGGAAGGATGTAACGACCCGGCCGGTCATTTCGAGAGTTATAGCCCTGTTTCCCCCATTTTTGCTTCTTTTGTGCTTTATAACTGTATTATGTCTTACCGGGTTGGTTGGTTCGGGTCCGGAGTGGTTTTGGAGTGAATTGAGACACTTAGTCTTTTAATTGGAAGCTTAAGTAGAAAAAGTCGATCGGATGTCGACTTATGGTAAAACGACCTCGAATTTGAAATTTTTATGGTTTCGTTAGCTCCGTTAGGTGATTTTGGACTTAGGAGCGCGTCCGGAATGTGATTTGGAGGTCCGTAGTAGAATTAGGCTTGAATTGACAAAAGTTGGAATTTTGGCAATTTTGGCCGGTATTGGAAATTCTAATATCGGGGTCGGATTAGATTTCCGGAAGTTGGAAAAGGTTCGTGGTGTCATTTTTGACTTTGTGAAAATTTGAGGTCAATCGAATGTGGTTTGGTGGGTTTCCGCGTCGTTGTGGAATTCAGAAGTTTAGAAGTTCTTTAGGCTTGAATCTAGGTGTAATTTGGTGTTTTGATGTCCTTTTGAGGGATTCGAAGGTTTGACTAAGTTTGTATGGGGTTATAGGACTTTTTGGTATAATTGGTTGAGGTCCCGGAGGCTTCGGGGTGATTTCGGGTGGTTAACGGCTTGATGGGAGTTGAGGAATTGCAACTGAAGCTGCTGCTACTGGTGTAACTGCACCTACAGAGTGGGAACCGCAGGTGCGAGCCCACAAAAGTGAAGGAGTAACCGCAGATGCGGCTAAGGAGGATCTAGGCAGAGGACGCAGGTGCGATGGCATTCCCGCACCTGCAATGGTCGCATAAGCAGATTTAGGGGCGCATGTGCGAGTTTGGACCGCAGGTGCGATGTAGTTCTCGCACCCGCGAAGAGCGCAGATGCGGACACTTGATCACAAGAGCAGAGGCAGTGTTTAGTAAATTTTCCACAGAAGTGGTGCTTTGCCCGCAGATGCGGAAATGGAGCCACGTGTTCGAGAAGTCTGGGCAGAACCTATAAATAGAAGACTTCGAGATTTTTCACCATTTTCATCATTTTTGAGCTTGGATTTTGGGGATTTTGAGAGAGATTTCGGAGTAATCACTGAGGTAAGTTCCTTGTGCCTATTTATCTTCAATAATGGTGTTTCCCCACTGATTTTACACCTAATTGGTGAGTGTTTGAGGTGAGATTTTTGGAGATTAGGGATTGGGAATTGGAGAGTGAATTTTGGAGTTTTGGAGGGGCAATTGAGGTCGGATTTTGATAAATTTGGTATGCTTAGACTCGTGAGTTAATGAGCTTTCGAATTTTGTGACTTTCATCGGGTTTCGAGACATGGGCCCGAGTTGAGCCTATTTCGGATTTTGGACTATATTTTAATAGTTGTTTTTGTGGAATTGATGCTTATAGCCAATATTGATTATCTCGTACTGTTTGTGACTAGATTCGGGGCATTTGGAGGCTGATTCGAGAGGCAAAAGCATTTCGGAGTAGGATTTCTGCGTGGTTGAGGTAAGTAACAGTCTTAAATCTGGTTTTGAGGGTATAAAACCCCAATAATTGGTTTGATGAGCATATTTGGAGGTGACGCACATGCTAGGTGACGGGCGTGTGAGCGTACACCGTGAGGGATTGTGACTTGGTCCGTCCCGTGAGACTGTGAAGTCGAATAGCCATTGTTATTGCTTGTTTTTCCTTGTTTTAGAGCAATTGACTCCTTTCATGCTAGAAACCATGCTTAGGCCATATGATATCATTGTTGGGACTCGCAGCGGTCGTATACTTGTTGCATTGACTGCTAATTGTTGTCTTGTACTCAGTCATAGTCTTACTTATGTGTTATATCTCCGTTCCCTCTCATTTCTTATTGATACTTGTTTTATCCTCTGTTTGGGCTAATTTATGATATTCTGTGAGCCCGAGGAGCTGGAGAGGTTAGTGACTGAGATAGGGCTTGAGTGCAGAGCTGCGATATGTAAGGTATATGGATCGGGTTGCACGCCGCAACAATATTGGATCGGGCTGCACGCCGCAGCAATATAGCGCTTGGGCTGAAGGAGCCCCTCCGGAGTGTGTACACCTCCAGTGAGCGCAGGTACCAATTGAAAGTATGTATTGAGGGCTGATAGGAAGGTCCGTGTTGGGTCTTTCATGGTCAGGGAGAAGGTTCTGCTGAAGGTATCACCCATGAAGGGTGTTATGAGATTTGTGAAGAGGAGCAAGTTGAGCCCTCAGTTCATTGGGCCGTTTGAAGTACTTCAGAGGATCGGGGAGGTGGCTTATAAGCTTGACTTTCCACCTAGCTTGTCGAGTGTGCATCTAGTATTTCATGTTTCTATGCTCCGAAAGTATATCGGCGATCCGTCCCATGTTTTGGATTTCAGCACGGTTCAGTTGGATGGTGATATGACTTATGATGTGGAGCCGGTGGACGTTTTGGAGCGGCAGGTTCGGAAGTTGAGGTCAAAGGATATAGCTTCAGTGTAGGTGCAGTGGAGAGGTCAGCCTGTAGAGGAGGCCACTTAGGAGACCGAGCGGGAGATACGGAGCAGATATCCACACCTATTTGAGACTCCATGTATGTTTCTAAACCCGTTCGAGGACGAACGTTTGTTTAAGAGGGGGAGGATGTAATGACCCGGCCGGTCATTTCAAGAGTTATAGCCACGTTTCCCCCATTTTTGCTTCTTTTTTGCTTTATAACTGTATTATGTCTTACGGGTTGGTTGGTTCGGGTCTAGAGTGATTTTGGAGTGAATTGAGACACTTAGTCTCTTAATTGGAAGCTTAAGTAGAAAAAGTCGATCGGATGTCGACTAATGGTAAAACGACCTCGGATTTGAAATTTTTATGGTTCCATTAGCTCCGTTAGGTGATTTTGGACTTGGGAGTGTGTCCGTAATGTGATTTGGAGGTCCGTAGCAGAATTAGGCTTGAATTGGCAAAAGTTGGAATTTTGGCGATTTTGGCCGGCAGTGAAAATTCTGTTATCGGGGCCAGATTAGATTTCCGGAAGTTGGAATAGGTTCATGGTGTCATTTTTGACTTGTGTGTAAATTTGAGGTCAATCGAACGTGGTTTGGTAGGTTTCGGCGTCGTTGTGGAATTCAGAAGTTTAGAAGTTCTTTAGGCTTGAATCTAGGTGTAATTTGGTGTTTTGATGTCTTTTTGAGGGATTTGAAGATTTGACTAAGTTCGTATGGGGTTATAGGACTTTTTGGTATAATTGGTTGAGGTCCCGGAGGCTTCGGGGTGATTTCGGGTGGTTAACGGCTTGATGAGAGTTGAGGAATTGCAGCTGAAGCTGCTGCTACTGGTGTAACCGCACCTACGGAGTGGGAACCGCAGGTGCGAGCCCACAAAAGCGAAGGAGGAACCGCAGATGCGGCTAAGGAGGATCTAGGCAGAGGACGCAGGTGCGATGGCATTCCCGTACCTACAATGGTCGCAGAAGCGGATTTAGGGGCGCATGTGCGAGTTTGGACCGCAGGTGCGATGTAGTTCTTGTCCCGCGAAGAGCGCAGATGCGGGCACTTGATCGCAAGAGCAGAGGCAGTGTTTAGTAAATTTTCCACAGAAGTGGGGCTTTGCCCGCCGATGCGGCTCCGCAGATGCGGAAATGGAGCTGCGGGTTCGAGAAGTCTGGGCAGAACCTATAAATAGAAGACTTCGAGATTTTTCACCATTTTCATCATTTTTGAGCTTGGATTTTGGGGGTTTTGAGAGAGATTTCGGAGTTATCACTGAGGTAAGTTCCTTGTGCCTATTTATCTTCAATAATGGTGTTTTCCCACTGATTTTACACCTAATTGGTGAGTGTTTGAGGTGAGATTTTTGGAGATTAGGGCTTGGGAATTGGAGAGTGAATTTTGGGGTTTTGGAGGGGCAATTGAGGTCGGATTTTGATAAATTTGGTATGGTTAGACTCGTGAATTAATGAGCTTTCGGATTTTGTGACTTTCGTCGGGTTTCGAGACGTGGGCCCGGGGGCCTGGGTTGAGCCTATTTCGGATTTTGGACTATATTTTAGTAGTTGTTTTTGTGGAATTGATCCTTTTAGCCAATATTGATTATCTCGTACTGTTTGTGGCTAGATTTGGGGCATTTGGAGGCCGATTCGAGAGGCAAAAGCATTTCGGAGTAGGATTTCTGCGTGGTTGAGGTAAGTAACCATTAAATCTGGTTTTGAGGGTATGAAACCCCGATAATTGGTATGATGAGCATATTTGGAGGTGACGCACATGCTAGGTGACGGGCGTATGAGCGTACACCGTGAGGGATTATGACTTGGTCCGTCCCGTGAGACTGTGAAGTCGAATAGCCATTGTTATTGCTTGTTTTTCCTTGTCTTAGAGAAATTGACTCCTTTCATGCTAGAAACAATGCTTAGGCCATATGATATCATTGTTGGGACCCGTAGCGGTCGTATACTTGTTGCATTGACTGCTAATTGTTGTCTTGTACTCAGTCATAGTCTTACTTGTGTGCTATATCTCCGTTCCCTCTCATTTCTTGTTGATACTTGTTGTATCCTCTGTTTGGGCTAATTTATGATATTCTGTGAGCCCGAGGGGTTGGAGAGGTTAGTGACTGAGATAGGGCCTGAGTGTCGAGCTGCGATATGTGAGGTATATGAATCGGGTTGCACGCCGCAACAATATTGGATCGGGTTGCATGCCACAACAAGCCTTCGGGATATAATATATATATATATATATATATATATATATATATATATATATATATATATTATTGGATCGGGTTGCACGCCGCAACAATATTGGATCGGGCTGCACGCCGCAGTAATATAGCGCTTGGGCTGAAGGAGCCCCTCCGGAGTCCGTACACCCCCAGTGAGCGCAGGTACCTATTGAGAGTATGTATTGAGGGCTGAGAGCCGAGAGTATGAGCGGTTGAGATGAGTTGAGTGACTGCTGCCTTGAGAGGCTGTACTTGCTTTTATTTATTGTTGCACTTAGTTGTTATCTTCTGTTGTTGTGAAAATTCTGGAAGATTCATATATGTTTTACTTGAGCTCGAACTGATTTGACTTATTCCACCGGATTTGAAAGCATGTTCACTCTTTATTGAAATTTTTTGAAATGATCTGCATTTTTATAGCTCGTCATTGCTTCTCAGTTCCTTATTTAATTCTGTTACTTGCTAAGTTTGTTGTGCTCATGCTACACCCTGCATTTCATGTGCAGATCCAGGTGTGTATGGTTTTGGCGGTCGCTGAGGTCATGCGTGTGCTGATTATCGGAGACTTACGAGGTAGCTGTCGGCGTCTGTTGTCCTTGTTTCTCCTTTCTTATTACCTTTTCTCTCTTGTATTGGCATTTGGCACAGACTATAGTAGACTTTGTTTCTTGATTAGTTGTTAGATGCTCATGACTTAGTGACACCCTGATGTCGGGCTATCATTCTGCACTTGTGTTTTGGGTTTTTACCCCGTTATTATGTAAACCTTCAGTTAGTTTAATTGCTTTAGCTAACTTTTGTTATATAATGAAAGCATATTTAGAATGTCGGCTTGCCTAGTTCCACGATAGGCGCCATCACGACTGTAGCACCCCGAATAATTTTGAAGTACTTAAGCACTATTAAGAAAGTTGATGTGCACTAATTATATAATTTTGTGTGCAGACGAGGACTATTAATTTTATGGATATCAATTGTATATGATAATAAGTGTAAGAGGCATATTATAAGTGATTTGGGGTCTAAGGAGGACCCTAAGTCTAAGTCAAGTTGGAAATTACATGATAGACTAAAGTTCCAAATGAGTACGCACAAGACCACATTTTGGAAGAGTATATATACATATATATAAGGATTTATGTGATGTAAAACCTATCAAATGAAATATCATCGAGTCTAGTTTCTAACGCTTCAAACCGTTTGTCATTTGGACATTCCTACAATAAGGTATGACCAAATTACCAAAGGCTGGCGGAGGATCCTGCGGATGCGAAGCATCCGAGGCCGCGTCTGAAAGAGAGGCTGGCAGTGAAGTGATATCATAGCGTCCAGGTCCGCATCCGAGCTTCAAAGAAGAGTGAAGAGGGGATGCGAAGCATCCAGGTCCGCATCCGAAACCTATAAATCTGGGCGAAAAAATACAAGGTCGGGGGAGGGGAGTATTTTGAATATTTGGGGGTTAGGGTTCTTGAGGTGAAAGGGCGGTTTGAGCACAAATCAAGTCCAATCAATCAAGGTAAGTTGTTAATGATATTTTGGTTGATTATTACTCAATATACATGAGTTCTAACATCATTCTTACATCCAAATACTAGATTTCTTCATCAAATCCTCAAGAACACAAAAATCACCAAAGTTGTGATTTTTCAAGATTGATCTACTAGAGGTAATTCTAATGCTTCAAACTCGTTTATTATGAGTAGTTAGAAGTATTTGAAGCATTTGTTACAAGTTCTAATGGTTGAAAGATTAGATTATAAAACTCTAGTTCATGGCATAAATATTACTTTTGAAAAAATAAGAGAGAAGATGAACGGTAATCTTGACGATGAAATTTATGAATACAATGAACCTATGGAATTATTTGCTAGCAAAAGATGGAAGTGATCAACTAAGTAATCACCCGAATTGTATATTTTGCAAGTGTTGATTATGGAAGACGATGAATAGTAACTTGGTGGCAATGGACAATTGATGTAGTATCATTAATGACTCTGAATGGGTATTAAAACATAAGAATGAAGTTGAATGGTCTAGCATGTAAAACTATTTGGCGATTTGAGTTGTTGGAGGCTTGTAGCCAACTTGTGAGCCATATATGGATGTTGATCAATATCTTAGGTCATATTCTGATGTAATTAGGATATCTAATTGTAGATATCTACTTGTTGGTTATGTTGAGTATTTTAATCAACATTGGAATGATGGAGGAGGATTGAAAGCTTGTGAATGTTAATAAAGCGAAAGCGAGGTAAGTTGATTAAAACCTACTCTTCTTGAGGGACTTTCTCTAAAAGCATGTTTCGAGTTAATACTTAAGTTGTTTGCAAATGTGCTTTCGTGCTTGTGGGGACAAACAAGTATGGATGTCTCCATGTACTAGAATATTATGTTGCATATGTAGTGTCATACCATTTTATAAAATTTTATTTTAAATCTTGTTGGCAAAGTGACACTCAAGGTAAATGTTATAAGTTTTTAACTCACGTATTGACAAGAGTATACGTATTTGAGTGCTAAAGATAAGTTTTCATGGAAAGTATTTCTTTTGGAAATTGATGAACATAATAGCACTTGTGGTATCTTTTAAAGATTGATGTTAAATTGCTAAAGGCTTTAGCATGTAAAAAGGTTATTTATTTAAATTTTGTTCAAAGGATTTAAATTTTCTATAAATGCTATGATTTGATAAAAACAGATCATTTAAGGCTACTATGATATGAATCTATTTTGAAGTATCAAATGGTTTGGAAGTTACTTGTGTTCACCGAGATTGACTTCGGATATATCGTGTTTGTTGTCATGAAACTACACGTGCCGGTGTAGGCGTAGATGGCCACTTTGTGGTATAGACTATGGCAGAGTGCTCTCCCTCAAGAGAGTATTATTTTGTGCTATTATTAGCATGGCTGAGTCGATTCGTACGGTACTACGATGAGACGACCTGAGCAAGTAGGGTATATGATACTTGCCACTAGGTACATAACTTAGTTGACCTTCTTGTGTCGGTGATGGTATAGTACTCCCAGTGAAAGGTAAGGATGATTTTCTTATGTTTAGGCCTAAGGAGCAGAAAGTGATTTCGATGACTTAAAGCAAATGGAATGAATTTGTACGATTTTATCCAAAATCTTAGATTGATGTAAATGTTTTAAAAGTTTATATTGTGGGTTATATTTCACTTGGTTGTTATTTAAAATAACAAGGGTCATGAATTGTTAGAATTTTTTATCGTTTTATATCAAATATTGGTGCATTGTTTTTATAAAGTTTGTCCCAAGAACTTGAGTTAGAGAGAGTCTATGACACTTATTGAGTACCGCTGTAGTGTACTCAGCCCTTAGGGTCTCCCAGGGCCCTGCTTACTTTACATGTTTCAGGATGATGTATGATACGTGGCATGTGGTCAGGCCAGGATGACTCTCTTTCCGAGGTACTATGAAGAACCACTTTTATTTCGTGGTAGCTATCACGTTCTTCCTTATTTTATTTTGTTGGAACTACTCCAATCGTTGGTTCTATTCTTTGGTATAAAGGCTCCATAGATAGTTGTGAATGATTGTAATAATGGGGTTGTACACGACATGCATGAAAGTATATTTATTTTACTTAGTCTCATTGTTATTATCATGAAAGACATCATGTGTGATTTTGAATTGGAAAATATTTTATCATTTAACTTGAAAATGTATATGATTTTCAAGGAGCTTCTGCAGTTCAATTGGTTTTCATGCATATGATTTGGGCGCATCACATGGTTTGGTTCACTCGGGTCGGGTAGTGTGCCGGGTGCCGGTCACGTAGATTTTGGGTCGTGACAAACTTGGTATCAGAGCACTAGGTTCTAAGTCGAGTCCTAGGAAGTCTATGGAGACGTGTCAAGTAGAATCCCTCTTATCGGTGTGTTGCCAGCCACACTTATATCGAGGGGGGGGGGGCTACAATGACATCTAGGGATTTTAATTTTTTCATACTCTATATCGTGCGTTTGTGCCTGAAATGAGAGTACTGATTCTCGATCGTATTGATTTCCTGTTGAGGAAGAAATTGAAGTGACGAGAATGAAGCTCAATGTTCAAGTTATAATACGAGATGTTTGGGCTAATAGCCAGAAAGTTTCAGATTTGTTCAAAATGAAAGGATAAGTTGAGAATAGATTGCGACTAATACAGTTAACACGTATGACTTTTCTGAATAATAATTATCAGTCGAATACTGAGAAATCATGGAAGAAAATAAGGTGATGATGTTAACTAGTATTGTCAGGATGGTGTTTTGACTTATAAAGAATTTTACTAAAGGATGTGAATAAGAGCACATATGTTAGGCCCTAGATTTCAATTCAAGACCGTTGGTCAAGATGTTGGAGGGACTGTTTGCTACGGTAATCACCATGAACGAGTTTAGTAAAGGTACAAAAAAAATATTATAAATGAAGATGTTACATCTTAAATTATCATGACAAGATATAGAGAGGTGATAGGGATCTAATTGATAAGTGAATGTGAATCAGTCAAATTTGTGATAAAAATAGTATGACTCATAAGAAGTTTGGCATAGTTAAGACAATGTCAATAATGACCAAAGCACATTCCCAAAAAAAAGACTTTCTTGATCATTCGAAAAGGGAATGTTACAGGACGAGGGACATGAACCTTAATTATACTAGACACCGAGTTTCCTCTGATGATTTTGTCATACGTAATATAAGTGACACATAAGAAATGAAGTGATACGTGTAAGTACGAGTTGAGGATAGACGAAGCATGCCATATGTAAAAGATGGGAATGGCAACCTTGAGTTCCTCCAGATGATGAATGTGATATAAATAAAAGTCAATCTCTAATTATGCATACCAAGGTATACGAGGATAAAGTATGTGAACTTAAATGGGTAAGCGTGAAAATATTAAGGCATGAGATGCGCAAATGGCATAATCTTGGAGATTATATGAAACAATATAGGTTGTTAGAGAAGAAAAAGAAAATGACGTGGAATGATAATCTTGAGTTTTTCTAGCCGAGGTATATCTCATTTTATTCTGTTGAAATGATATAAAAAAAAATTGAGAATTTCCAAGAATGATCTCAAAGCAACTCTATATGTGCCCGATATTGAAAGAGCAGTTAACTTGTGAGTGAACGGATCCTTATGATTCAAGAAGAATAAATATAGAAATGGCTCTTGGGCCGAGTTAAAGTTGTTGGAAAGTTATACATATAAGGTGTGCGACGTACGACTCAAAACAATGATTGAAAACGGTTATGGTACGGATTTGGAGATTGAGAAGTTACAAGAATTCTAAGACTACATGATAATGTGTCATAAATTCCTACATGAATGTGTATGGACGAGGTCAACAATACCATGAATAATGGAAAAATATGCAAGTATATATTTATCGTATGAAATGTGTTGATATAAATACGTGGTATTAGCTACGACCAAAAGAGTTCACATTGTGATGAGGACATGAAGTAATAAGATCCTACATGCATGCCATCTTTATTATAAGTATTAGCCTACTCGGTGGGATACCATCAAAATAAAGTTTTATGAAAGGACTTAAGAGCAAGAAATATAATTTTAAAGATATATATTACGGAAATATATATATATATATATATATATATATATATATATATATATATATATATACAGCGGAAAAGAGATACAGAAATAACCAGTAGGATGTGTAATTCTTACCTGTAACATTATGAAGATGGTATATGTTGTGAAAAGTTATATAATGATATTTAGCCTAAGGGAGTCACACTTGTTCAGCATATTTAAGCATGAGATGAGAGGCGCAAGGTAGTCGTACTTTCTAGAATTGTATTAGAGCATGGATTGAAGGGTGAAATATTAGAAGAGATTTCAACGGTAGAGTGAACATGAAAGAGTGAAGTGCTAGCTATTAAGATATCGCAAAAGAGAAAAATAATGGACCTTGGCGATATATGGCAATATATGTTGCAGCTAGTGGCGACGTGATACTTGGATAAGAAAATGAACAAAGAAAGTTCCTACGAGTATAACCAATATATCACACTGTCAGAATAATGAGCATATCGGTATAATGATGAAACAAAATACAATGTACAATGAAAGATTGAAGCGGTAAAATAGAGATTTATAATTGGGGGAGCCCGCCAGAAAGCTTATGACAAAATAAAGGATGTAAAAGCAGGTGAGCATATAAATGGTCCGAGAAAATTTATCCGAAATTTTAGTTAACTCTTTGAGTGATAGGTAAGAGTTTCAAATTTCATTTGCTCTTAAGTGGGGGAGCGTCTGAGTAAGCAGATGTCGCCTATAAAATGATGGTTTATAAGAAAAACAAAACAAAAAATGAAAGGTTATAGTTACTAAAAACAACATGAATGAGGTATTATCAGTAACCTTTATGATCAGAAGGGTACAATTTTCATGAAGTGCTTGTACGACAATTACAAACTCATTACGAGCAATAGTTACGATGTTCTGCATCAGGGATGTTGAAAGTTATGTCTGATAGTCAAGGATTTAATACGCAACTTGAATGTATTCATACAACTTGGGGACATGTGTTATTTGAATTAAATTCAAGTATTGTGGAGAACGAAGGAGTACTTTGAATTATACGTGAAATTGTATGGAATTACAGAGTCCTTTTAATATGTGCACACTTTGCATGGAATAAAATAGAAAGGGGTAATGTAATGCTTATTCTTAAATGAGAAGAGACTTCTATACAAAAATAAAGTATGTGAGTAAAAAGTACGGGTTCAAAGAAGAGCACTAATATTAAAAGAGTGCAAGTACCATCGTGTAACGATGACTCTTGACTGTTGAAAGTTTTACGGGCTAAGGTAGCATATCTATGGTGCGCATGAAAATAAATGTAATCCCAATTTTTTAGTAGAAAAATATTACAAGATACTCAATGGTGTCAAGAAATTGGTAAAAGTTAAAAAATAAAACTAGAACACGGATGTCCGCGAGTAGGTGGCAAACTAGTGTCATGAACTCAAACGAAGTGAATTGATTTATTTTTAGAGCAAACTTGTTGGTAATAATACTTATCAAGTTATTTGAATTAACATGAACTCTAAAGGTATGAGCAAAAGTGGGAGGTATGAAATTATCATATGATGGATAAATCTGAGACAAATGTCTTATTAATCTTTGGAAGGAATGAAGAACATTCCAAAATAGTTTTGATGATTAGTGAATATTAAAAGTCTCAAGTGGAAAAACTTTTTCTGGAAACAAGACTCAAAAAGGGCAACATACTAATTTGAAAGTATTGGTTATAAGAAAATTTCGAGACTATGAGTCAGAATGGATAAGTTTACAGGTACCAAGTGGACAATATAATTTTACTCTCACCAAGCATGAGCCATAACTTTGAGGAAGCTGAGAATATAGGCAGCATGGATATGTGCCATTCTACATTATGAAATTTGTAAAAGTTCCAATCATAGAGAAATTTTAGTTTACTTCTGTCACGACCCCAAATTCCCTCTATAGGAGGTCGTGATGGCACCTAGTCTCCAATACTAGGTAAGCCTATCAATGCGGAATAATTATAAATATCTGAAATAAATAAACTACAATTTAAATAATTACTACTCCCAAAACCCGGTAGAAATAAGTCACAATCTTTTAAAAATTTATTCTCAATGTTTCTATGTATCAAGGTCTAAAGAAAAATAAGGAAGCAACATAAAATGATAGAAGGGGACTCCGGAGTCTGCGGACGCTGGCAGATGTACCTCGAAGTCTCCGTGCGCAGGTAACTCACTGACGTCTAGGCTGGTAAGATGTACCTGTATCTGCACAAAAAGATGTGCAGAAGCGTAGTATGAGTACACCACAGCGGTACCCAGTAAGTGTCAAGCCTAACCTCGGTAGAGTAGTGACGAGGTCAGTCAGGCCCTACTGGAGAATAGATAATGACATAGAAAATGTTTAAACAATTTAATAAGATAAAATGACTATGAAAATGAATCAAATAGTATGTCACATTTAATGACACCAAATAGTTTCAATAATATATCGTGAAATCAAAACAGAATTCCTTTCAACTTTATGAAAATCATAATAATTAATCGAAGGCAGCTATGGCCATAAATCAATATCAATAAGGGCACTATCGAGGTACCGCCTCGTAGTCCCAAATCATAAATAAATTCACAATATCTCATTTTCTTATCTCACCGCGGGAGCCTTCACAATTTATTTGAAAGAAAATATTTTTTCCGAAATAGCATCCCGCGTTTTAGCCATCCTTATCAGACTGCATGACTTCTAGTAGTTCTCCCTACTAGCCACGCGTATCAAGCCACACTTATCTCACCGCATGCATTTCAATACTCAGACCTTATACCACCGCATGCGTATCAATATCACAATTTGCACCTCAAGTGCTCAAATATTTTAATTTGCCAAAATAAATCAACGATATTTTCCATAATAAAGAGCTCCCAGCTCATGCCAACATAATCATCAATAATATTTTTTCATAATAAAGAGCCCACGACTCCGTCACAATTAGTACAAAAATCTTACAAAAATATTCAGGAATAAATAATTTAGCAAAATAATATTTTAAAATCTTTAATACGTTGCTTCAATACCAAATTTAAAATGTCAAATACTTCATATTAAATATATTTAATTTAAAAAAAATCAATTTCAAATAATGCACAGAATAAAAGAAACCAAGTTTCAACCAAATAGGTAAAATAATTAGCAGAAAAAGGTCAAGCAAATTTAAAGTATACAAATCAAATCAATGATGGAGAATATAACAAGATTTAATAAATTAATTAATATGCAACAGTGATCTTCACAATTTAAAAACATAATCCTTCATATTTAGTCCGTATACACACTCGTCACCTCGTGTAAACGACTTTCATCACATTACAATTAATACCAATCCTAGGGAAAATTTTCCCCACACAAGGTTAGACAAGTCACTTACCTCGACTTGCTCCAATTTAACCAAGTAGTATACTTTTTTCTCGATTTTTCGATTTCGGTTGACTCGTATCTAGTCATAATTAATTCGATACAGTCAACAAAAATTATAGAATTAATTTTATAAGAAAATACTATATTTTTCAATAAAAATCCGAAATTAACTCAAAAATAAACGTCTCGGAATCCGGCGAAAGTTACGAAATATGAACGCTCATTCAACTACGAGTCTAACCATACCATTTTTACAAAAATCCGACATCAACTAAACCTCCAAATAACGGTGGCATGTGGGCCGGTTAGGACCGGCCCAGGACCGCAAGCCCACATGGGCGGTGGGCCTAAACGGTCCTAACCGGATAGGATCGGGACCGTGGGGTGGTGGGTCGGGTAGTGGGCCGGTCTTATAGGCGAGGCCCGCGAGATCGGGACCGTTTGGGACTGGGATCGGCTGAGAAGTGGGCCGGTTCAAGCGGTCCTAAACGATCCTATCCGGGCCCAATGGATAATTTAAAAAAAAATAAATTGACCGTTTGGCCATTTAAAAACTAGCCGTTTGGTCTGCCAAAATAGTCGTTGGCTATTTGCAAAATAGCTATTTAACCCCCCAAATTTTGTTTTAACCCCAAATTTTTTATAATTATACTTTTTCCCTATTTTCAACTCTAAATACCCCCCCCCCCCAATTCTTTCATTTTTCTCACAAAATCATCAATCTCTCTCTAATATTCTTCTATAATTGCTTACTTAATTGTTATAATTTGTGCAAAATTGTGAAGTTGGTGAATTAAAGTCTTCAAGTTTTCAACGATAATTATTTTTCAACAAGTTATTCGTCAATTCGGTAAACTCGTTCCAACTCTTAAGTTTTAATATTATAGTTTTGTTTGTTTTATTTACTTTGCTTTATTAATTAAGATGGCTTATTCCTTAAAAACAATGTTTAGTAAAAATAAGGAAAAATCCAAGAGTGTTGAATCTAGTGGCCAATCTGTTCCTCCTCCACTTCCCCCGGCTCCCCGGCTCACACCTGTTACCCGTCCTACACCTCCTATTCTTGATAGAGATAATAGTTTATTACAATTTATCGAGAGTCAATTTTGCCATAATATTGCACCCGGTGAACAATTAAACCATGAATATATGAATGCTCTTTATGGTAATCTAACTATTGATGAAAATGATGATGAAGAAATAGATTTTGATGATACGCAACCGGATAACGATACACCCACTAGTCTTGCTCCTGAAGTTAACCCAACTAATAATAATCCAAATGATCCCCTGTCTGACCCTCATGTTACTGCCCCTACTTTTTCTAGACAACCTTCTAAACGGGCAGAAACATCTCTTGTTTGGCCATTTTTTACTCAACTAAGAGAAAAAAATAGGGCTAAGTGTAAAACTTGTGGCAAAGAGATAGTTTTTAAATATGTTGGAAGTTGAGGGGGGGGAGGGGGGAGGGGAGGGGGACGGGAAGTTTGACTAGACACATATTGTTATACCCTCAAGATAAAGCTAGATATTTTCGTATGAAAGCTTTGGCCGAGGGGACAAGTGCACCTAGTCAGGCTGACCTTAGTACCGAGTCAAATCAATTTCAACCGAGAATTAACACTGTTACCGGTGGTATTTTATATTATGATCCAAAAAAAGATTGGGAAGAATTGGCAAAAATAGTTACTGTTATGTGCTTACCCTATAGTTTTCCTTCTAACCCTCACTTTGTGCATTATATTAGAAAAGTTTATAATCCTACTTATAAAGGTTTTCCTCGCACAACCGTAAAGAGTGATATTTATAAATATAAACATGAATATGAACAATATTTGCGCTATTTATTTACTCATATAAATTGTCATGTTGCTATTACAACTGATATTGGTAGAAGTGGTAATGACTGTGATTACCTTACTGTTACCAGTCATTGGATTGATGAGGATTGGATAATGCAAAAGCGCATTATTGCTTATTGAATAATTAATTTACGTCACATAGGGCAGTTTATTTCTAGCACGATTACGGATATTTATAGATATTTTTGCATTAGTGATAAAATAATGTCAGTTTCAATGGATAATGCTACTAGTAATACAAATGTTGTAGCCTTGCTGCATTTAGTAATAATTATGGGTGATGGTATGCGAATTTTAAATGTTGAAATTGAAAAGGTTAAAATGGCTCTTAATTGGCTTTTTTATTCAAACCGTAGAAGTAGACTTAGAGAATATTTTAAAAGATGCGATGAATTTGGCCTAAGAGAAAGAAAGGTTCCTAAATCTTATCCAACTAGATGGAATTACATGTATGAAAGTTTAGTTATTGCATATGAATATAGAAACCCCATAAACTCAACGTTTAATGCTCATGTAAGTGATGATGATGAGCACCTTATAAATGCGGATTGGGCTAATGTTAAAATGCTTGTAGATTTTTTAGAAAAATTTCATATTGCCACAAATGAATTTTCTGGGCAATATTATCCTACTATTTCTAACTGTTTAGTTTATATTGCAGAACTTGCAAATTTGTTTGATCATTTTTCAGAGGGTGGGAAAATTTATCAACTTGCTATTGATTTCATGAGAAAATAATTTAAAAAATATTTTTCCCCTATTTATGGTGTTGCTGCATTGTTAAATCCTACTATGAAATTAGGAGGTCCTCAATTTGGGTATGAAACTATTTATAATAGTTTAGCACTTGAAGATGAGGAGTTGTCTAAACTTTCGGACGCAATAGCCTCAATTAAAATAAATGTTCAAACTATTTATAATGCTTATCAAGTTGCATTAGATCATGCTAGACCAAATGTTCCAACTCCTTCTTCTTCTAGTTCTCAATCATCTAAAAGAACTGCGGGAGTAAGAGAACTTAGTGCTTGGGCAGGGTTCAGGGGTTCTCAAGGTTCTAGTACTAGTGATTTTTCACAACTAAATGAGCTTGAAGTTTATTTGTCACAGGGAATTGAGGAAGTGAATCTCGACGGCTCCTTTAATAATTTGGAATGGTGGAAGGACAAAGAAAAACACTTTCCGATTCTTTCAAGGATGGCCCGAGACATTTTAACTATTCAAGCTTCAACAGTGGCATCAGAGAGCGCTTTCAGTCAAGCAAGACTTTAACTCGGTGATTATAGAGCGTTTATGAGGGAGAGCTTGGAAAAATCAGTACTTTTCAGAGATTGGATCCGTTCGGAAAGAAGAAATTTTAGACTTGCTGAATCACAACCAGAGGTAGACGAAGCTTACGAATAAATGCTAGATGAACTTGCGGAGGATGATGCTTCGCCTGGAAGCGGTGATGACCAAGCTTCATTTCCGCCACCACCAACAGAAATTCCTCCGGACCTTGAAGGATTTTATGAAATTTATAAGAGATACCATATAAATTAATATGTAACTTGTATTTTGGCACATCTTTATTAGTTTCTTTTTCTTCTCAATGGTGGTATTAGCACCTTGTTGTGCTCATTCCATAGGGGGAGGAAGACTAAGAAAGATATTGCCATGATTTTTAATGCTATAATAAAAATATAACGCATTAATTTGAATATCTCTTTACAATATTTTTGTCTTTTTATATATCTTAAGCTATACATATAGTATAATATAGTATATACTATACTATATATATATATATATATATATATATATATATATATATATATATATATATATATACATACATACATCTTACTATATACATAGTATATAAGCCATATTCGATAGTATACATCTTACGATATACTATATATACATCTTAATATATAAGATGTATATATAGTATAGTATATATATATATATATATATATATATAGTATAGTATAATATATATATATATATATATATATATATAGAGAGAGAGAGAGAGAGAGATATCTTAAGCCATATTCGATAGTATATAAATATATATATCGAATATAGATATATATATATAGTATAATATATATATATATATATATATATATATATAGAGAGAGAGAGAGAGAGAGAGAGATATCTTAAGCCATATTCGATAGTATATAAATATATATATCGAATATAGCTTATATATATATATATATATATATATATATATATATATTATCTTTTTATATATCTTAAGCTATACATATAGTATAATATAGTATATACTATATATATACATCTTACTATATATACATAGTATATAAGCCATATTCGATAGTATATATCTTACGATATACTATATATACATCTTACTATATTAAGATGTTCTCTATATATATATATATATATATAGAGAGAGAGAGAGAGAGAGAGAGATATCTTAAGCCATATTCGATAGTGTATATATATATATATATATATATATATATATATATATATATATATATATATAAAATAACACATTGCTTTGAATATCTCTTTACAATATTTTTGTCTTTAAATTTGAATTAAAAAATTTAGGTGACAATTCTATAATATAATTTACTAGGAATTGCCTTAGATATTTTTATTATCATTTTTTTCTCTAACTTGTATAAAAATAATTTAAAAAATAGAAAGTATTCGTTGGGCCCACTTGGGCCCGCTTAAGATCTTTTGGGCCCACTTAGGCCCGGGACCGGCCCACTTAATACGGGATCGTTAGTTCGTGGTCCCAGTCCCGGACCGGTTCCAACAAGAAGCCCGCGAAGCCCGGGACCGCTTAGGATCGGCCCACTTAGGACCGGACCCACGAAGCCCATTTAGGATCGGGCCCACGAAGCCCACTTAGGACCGGGCCCGACCCACATGCCACCCTTACCTCCAAATCTCAAATTCTCATTTTGAAATCCCTAGGCCCAAATCCTCTAATTTCACCTCAAAAATATGTAATATATTCAAAATATTCAATGATAATCCAATATAATTGACTAACAATGATCACATGTGACTTATCTCAAGTTTCTCTTGAATTCTCTCTCAAAATCGCCCCAAAAACCGTGCTTGAATGTCCAAAAATAGCAAAACTCGGAACCCCCTCTGTTTTTAATATTCTGTCCAGGATTTTCGCATCCGCGGTGATTTCTTCGCACCTGCGGTCTTCGCATCCGCGGTGATTTCTTCGCACCTACGGTCTTCGCACACGCGATGACTGATTTCGCACCCGCGGTGCCTGGACAGCCCATGCATTTTTGCTTCTGCGAATCATTCCTCGTGTTACACCCTATATTTTCGTACATAAAAATGCGTCGTAAGCAAACTAATGTAGGACCAAAAATAAGATAATATTTAAAAGTATATAAAGTAAGTTAATCATGTTACCTATGAGGTTACAAATATTGAAGATCATGAACAACAACTACAAAGAGGGTTGGACAGTTCAGAAGCTAAAGCAATTAAATAAAATAATGTTTCGTCGAAAGTCGACAAGTTGGGAATGTTATAACATGTACCTTTGGGGTGAGACTAGGGTGATTAACATGATAAGGAGATTATGTTATGATTTATATTAGTCGTATGACATCCGTGTGTTATGTTTTAATGTCAAGCGAGTTGTGGAACAAAAGTAGATGAAAGTCATCACAAGTTACACTCATAAGTTTTACTGAAACTTTGGGTCAAATGTAACTGCAATTTTCTCCCAATATACTTAGAGTTATGGAGTGTTCCACCCATCAAATTAAAGATCTATGAGTCTATTTTCCAATGCATTAAACGGTTTGTCAATACGACATCGGAGTAGTGATATATGGGCATTTTTGCGATACTGCGCAAGCTGCTAGGTGACAAGTAGGTGTGTCACCTACTTGCTTAAATGAAAGCCCAAAAATGGGCCATTTCGGGTCATCCAAAGAGGCCTTTTAAAGGCCTATTTTATTCATATATTAGACTTAAAATAGAGCATAATAACCAGACATAAGCTCTGCAAAGAATTCTCCCAAATATTTCCCACAAACCCTAATTGATTTTCTCTCCCTTTCAAGTTCTAATTGGAGGTAAAACCTAGAGTTTGAAGAACCAAGATAGGAGCTGAGTTATCCAACAAATAAGGTGAGTTTACTGCTCTCTTTCATCCATTTTTTCTGCTGTAAATTCATGGTAAGTCGTTCTATACTTGTAAGAACTCACGGGACGGTGATCGGAAGCCGTGAGTTCGAGTTATTCACTTGTAGCGGACTGTTTTGTGGACTGTTTTGTGTTGTTGTTGGGCTGCGTGTTTTACTACTGTTTTGTGGAGTTTTGGATGAGGAAGGGGGTGTAGAAACACCATATAAATGTAGGGTGGTTGGCTGGTCGTTCGTCATAACATTTTCGGGTCGTTTGATACTACTAAGGTGGTCGTTTTGTGTATGAAGAGATTGGGGTGTGTTGGGCTGTTTTGTAGTATTTGATGGTGTATATAGGGCTGGAAAATGATGTATATATGTTGTCATTGTTCTGTTCTTGTATTGTTGGTGTTATCTTGAATTTGGAGGAAGTAAGGATTATAGGGGAGATGCTGCCCGTTTTAATACAAAATAAGTTTGTCGTTCGTTGTGCGATAGTTGTACATTTCATAACTTAACGATAGTATTATTATCATTCTTGTAGATTAAGGTGCGAAGAGGTGAATTCAACTTGGTGATTGGAAAGATTGTGATAAGGTATGTTAAGGCTAATCCCTTCCTTCATTTTGGCATGATCTCGTAGCTACATGTGTTAATAATGAGACATAAAGAGAAGTTCGTATTCATGAATTTATTCACATTATTCTAGTCTCATAAGTTACAATATTATTCCTTATCGAGACTTCATATTCAGTTTAGTTTTGTCTTTATTTAGTCAAGAGAGCAGAGGGTCTATATATATATACAGTATTACATTATTTTCACCACCATCGAGCTATAATCAGTGGGCAGGCCCCTATTTTCACCACCATCGAGCTATAATCGGTGGGCAGGCCCCTATTGGGCAACCTCTGATCAGATGGTAAGTTATATATACCGAGCCTACTGTGGCCGAGCGCCTATGAGCGAGCCCAGGATGGCCGAGATACAGAGCCCAGTATGGCCGAGCGCCTATGAGCGAGCCTACTACGGCCGAGCATTTACACGTACCGAGCCTTATAGGGCCGGACATTTATTTTACTTACTATATTGAAGGAGTTTAGTCACTATCAGCAGGTAAGTATATCTCCAGATCATCTTTGACTCCCAGTTACTTCCAGTTATTATATTATCAGTTCAGTTTCAATTTTCAGTTATGTTATTGCCTTACATACTCGGTACATTATTTCGTACTGACGTCCCTTTTCTGGGACGCTGCATTTCATGCATGCAGGTTCAGATAGACAGATGAGTAGACCTCCTCAGTAGGTGTTTCCAGAGTTTAGCCTGATCGGTAAGCTCCACATCCTTCGGAGTTATCGGGTCTAGGTTTTTGTGTGCATCTTATGTATGTATTTATATATATAATATGGGTAGGTCGGGGCCCTGTTCCGATCACAATATATCTATCAGTAGAGGCTTGTAGACATATCCTGTTGGTTAGTGCAGTATGTTGGGTTTGTAGGCCTGGTATGTATATTTGATGGTTTGTCAGCTGTAGTAGCTATGACGGCCTTGTCGGCCTAGCTTTATATTGATGTTTAGTTAGCGCTAGTTTCCATTCAGTTTTATATTTTGCTTCGCAAATTGTCTTGCAAGGTGGCCCCATGGCCAAAGTATGACATTATATGTTCAGAGTCCCTTAGTCGCAATTTGGTACGCCAGGTTAGGTGAGGCACCGGGTGCTTGTCTCGCTCCTAGGTTCGGGGCGTGACAAACTTGGTATCAGAGCAGTTCTGTCCTAGGAAGTCTACAAGCCGTGTCTAGTAGGGTCTTGTTTATAGATGTGTTGTGCACCACATTATATAAGCAGGGTACTACAGGGCATTTAGGAGTTGGTTACCCTTCTTTGAAATCTAAATCGTGCTATAGAACTGAGTTATAGGAAATTTGAATTAAACTTGTGCGTTGGTGTTTGCATGCACAGATGACAGTGACTAGGAAGACTATGGCTAGCCAGAGGAGAGATACAGCAGCAGGTGAGGGGACCAGCAGGGTACCCCCAGTAGATGGGGCCCAGTCTGAGGCTCAAGGCGAGACCCCTACTCAGCCATTACCGGCTCCTCCACCAACTACGAAGATTCCTAGGGAAACCGCACATCCAGTTCCCCCTCCACTTCCATCAGATCAGGACTTGAGGAGTGCGGTGCATTTGTTGACACAGTTGGTAGCTACCCAGCAACAGGCTAGGGCATCAGCTAGTGCAGGAACTTCTGAGGGGTCTGGGAGTTCAAGGGTCTGAGAGTTTATTGCTTTGAGTCCCCCAAAGTTCACGGGGACAGATCAGAGGGAGGACCCGCAGGATTTCATAGATCAGCTTCACAGGATCTTTCGTGTTATGCATGCCACGGAGAAAGAGGCAGTGGAGCTAGTAGCTTTTCGACTCCGAGATATAGCCATCCTTTGGTACGAGGGATGGGAGAGGTCCAGGGAACGTGATGCACCTCCAGCTATTTGGGAGAATTTTTCAGATGCCTTTCTTGACCAGTACTTACCACGGGAGATCCTACAGGCTCGAGTCGATCAGTTTCTAGCCCTCAAGCAGGGTAATATGAGTGTTCGAGAGTATAGTCTCTGTTTTGACTCATTGGCCAGATATGCACCATCCATAGTTGCTACTATGCGGGACAGGATTCACAGGTTTATAGCAGGGTTAGCCCCAGAGTTAACCGAGGCATGTGCCACCGTTGCATTGCAGGATAGTATGGATATCTCCCGGATTCAGGCATTCGCCCAGAATATAGAAAGGGGTAGGCGTCGGCAGTAGGGTACAGAGAGGACTGAGCAAGGGCAACATAAGAGGATGAGATTTCCCAGGTCTCAGGAGCAATCTCAGGGTAGTTATAGGACCCAGTACTTCGAACGGCCACCTAGGCCTCCGCCACCTCAGTTACAGGGTTACAGGTATGACCGCTATACTCAGTCAGGACCAGGTGAGAGCTCACAGGCGTCGGGTTTGCAGCGACAGCGAGGATCTGCGCAGACATGGTCATTTCCTCCACGGTGTGACATCTGTAGTAGAGGACACTTAGGCCAATGCCGAGCAGGTTCTGATGCTTGTTATACATGTGGGCGTCCGGGGCATATGATGCGAGATTGCCCAAATAGAGATTCGGGAGGAATGGCACAACCAGCGAGTTCAGCAACAGGATCATCTATGTCCGTGCATCCTTCAGGGCGCGAGTCTCAGTCTTCGGCTGGTAGAGGTCGAGGCAGAGGTAGAGGTTCCAGTTCAAGTGGTAATCAGAACCGTATCTATACTTTAGCGGGTCGACAGGACCAGGAGTCTTCACCAGACGTTGTGACAGGTATATTAACCATTTGCTCTCATGATGCTTATGCTTTGATAGACCCAGGATCTACTTTATCGTATATTACCCCATTTGTCGCGAGGAAGTTTGGCATAGTGCCTGAAATACTAAGTGATCCTTTTGCGGTATCTACACCGGTCGGAGAATCGATTATTGCTAGACGGGTTTACCGAGGTTGTACGGTGACAATTTTTAGTCGTCAGACCTCAGCTGACCTAGTTGAGCTAGAGATGATGGATTTTGATGCTATCATGGGCATGGACTGGCTGGCAGCTTGCTATGCCACAGTTGATTGCCGAGCAAAGGCAGCCAGATTTCATTTTCCGGGTGAGCCAGTCCTTGAATGGGTAGGTAATACACCAACACCCAGAGGTAGGTTTATTTCCTATCTGAAGGTGAGGAAAATGATCGCAAAAGGGTGCATTTATCATATTGTGCGAGTTAGAGATGCAGATGCTGAGATACCTACACTTCAGTCTATTCCCGTAGTCAAAGAGTATGCAGATGTGTTTCCAGATGAGCTTCCAGGTATTCCTCCAGAGCGAGAGATTGATTTTAGCATCGATTTGCTTCCAGGAACTCAACCAATATCCGTCCCTCCGTATAGAATGGCACCTGGCAAATTGAAGGAGTTGAAGGAGCAGTTAAAAGATTTGTTGGAGAAAGGTTACATCAGGCCCAGTACCTCACCTTGGGGTGCACTAGTACTATTTGTGCGGAAGAAAGACGGCTCGCTGAGGATGTGTATCGATTATAGGCAACTGAACAAGGTAACTATTAAGAATAAGTATCCACTTCCAAGGATCGATGACTTGTTTGATTAGTTGCAGGGGGCTAGATGCTTTTCAAAGATAGATTTGAGGTCGGGGTACCACCAGGTCAGAGTTCGGGAAAAAGATATTCTAAAGACAGCCTTCAGGACCCGATATGGCCACTTTGAGTTCCTTGTCATGTCCTTCGGGTTGACTAATGCACCCGCTGTATTTATGGACTTGATGAATAGCCTATTCCGGCCATTTTAGATCTGTTCGTGATAGTATTTATTGATGATATTCTGGTTTATTCCCGTTCAAAGGATGAGCATGCGGACCACCTGCGAACGGTACTCCAAACCCTCCGTGATTGTAAGTTGTATGCTAAGTTTTCTAAATGTGAGTTCTAGTTGAAGTCTGTAGCATTCTTGAGGCATATTGTATCAGATGAAGGTATAAAGGTGGACACTCAGAAGATTGAGGCCGTGAAATCTTGGCCTAGACCTACCACTCTGACAGAGGTTCGTAGCTTTCTAGGCTTAGCAGGATACTATCGGAGGTTCATAGAGGGTTATTTTTCCCTTTCGGCACCATTGACGAAGTTGACATAGAAAGAAACTAAGTTTCAATGGACAGAGGCTTGTGAGCGGAGTTTCCAAGAGCTTAAGAACAGGTTGACCTCAGCTCCAGTTCTAACACTTCCAGAGGGTCTAGAGGGTTATGCCATGTATTGTGATGCATCAGGTGTCGGGTTAGGATGTGTCCTGATGAAACATGGGAAGGTAATTGCGTATGCTTCAAGGCAGTTGAAGAAGCACGAGAGGAATTATCCGACCCACGACCTCGAGTTAGCTGCGGTTGTCCATGCACTTAAGATATGGCGGTATTATTTATATGGTGTTCATGTTGATATATTTACTAACCATAAAAGTCTACAATATATCTTCAAGCAGAAAGAGTTGAATTTGCGACAGAGGCGATGGCTTGAGTTATTGAAAGATTACGATGTTAACATTCTCTACCATCCAGGGAAAGCTAATGTTGTAGCAGATGCATTAAGTCGCCGATCTATCGGTTTCTTAGCACATGTAGAGCCCGAGAAAAGACAATTAGCTAGAGAGATTCATCAATTGTCTTCGTTGGGGGTTCGGTTAGTAGATTCTGAGGATGGTGGAGTTGAACTCCAAAACACTACAAAATCATCCCTCATAACGGAAGTCAAGGAAAGGCAGTACGAGGACCCAGAGTTGGTCGAGCTGAGAGAGCGAGTTCCGCAGCAGAAGAAGCCACTGTTAGAGCTAAAGGGAGATGGGGTTCTCAGATATAGGGGTCGTTTGTGTGTTCCAGATGTAGCAAGGCTACGAGACAGGATTATGTCAGAGGCACATTATTCATGGTATTCCATCCATCCTGGGTCGATGAAGATGTATCATGACATTAAGGATGTGTACTGGTGGAACGATATGAAAAAGAACATTGCTGAGTTTGTCGCACAATGTACTAGTTGCCAGCAAGTGAAGGTAGAGCACCAGAAGCCTGGAGGGCTAATGCAGACTATAGAGATCCCGACATGGAAATGGGAGGCGATAAACATGGATTTTATCACGGGTTTACCTCATTCTAATCGTAAGTTCGATTCCATATGGGTGATAGTCGATAGGCTCACGCAATCAGCTCACTTCCTACCGGTCAGATCTACATATACAGCAGAAGATTATGCAAAGTTATATATTAAGGAGATAGTGCGGCTACACGGAGTACCAGTTTCTATTATATCTGACCGTGGGGCTCAGTTTACAGCACATTTTTGGAGGTCATTTCAGAGAGGTCTAGGGACTCAGGTGAATCTCAGCACAGCTTTTCATCCACAGACTGATGGACAAGCCGAGCGCACAATTCAGACGCTCGAGGATATGTTACGAGTATGTGTGTTGGATTTTAAAAGAAGTTGGGATGAACATCTACCTCTTCTCGAGTTTGCATATAATAACAGTTACCACTCCAGTATTCAGATGGCTCCGTACGAGACTTTGTATGGGCGTAAGTGCAGATCTCCTATAGGGTGGTTTGATGTTGGGGAATCTGGGTTATATGGGCCAGACCTGGTTCAACAGGCCATAGAGAAAGTAAAGCTTATCCAGGAGCGACTGTTGACAGCTCATAGTCGTCAGAAGTCATATTCTGACGTGCGGCGACGAGACTTAGAGTTCAGGATTAACGACTGGGTATTCTTAAAGGTATCACCTATGAAGGGCGTGATGAGGTTTGGCAAGAAAGGCAAGCTTAGCCCACGGTATATTGGGCCTTATAGGATCATTCGGAGAGTGGGCCAAGTAGCTTATGAGTTAGAGTTGTCCTCAGAATTGGAGTCTGTCCATCCGGTTTTTCACGTATCTATACTACGGAAGTGCATTGGCGATCCTACCCGAATGGTGCCTACGGATGATGTACAGATTACAGAGGACTTGTCATACGAGGAAATTCCAGTTGCCATCCTAGACCGACAAATCTGCAAGCTACGAAATAAGGAGGTAGCTTCCGTGAAGGTTTTATGGAGGAGCAAGAATGTAGAAGAGATGACGTGGGAATCGGAGGGAGAAATGAAGTCTAAATACCCCCACCTATTTCAAACTGAAGATATGGCTCGAGATGGGATGCTACAACACAGCTCTATTCAGGCTAGCAGGTCATCAGGTAAGCTTTTATTTTTCACTTTCAATATTTATGATTTATGGTCGGTGAGGCAAATTGCTACTATTTATAAAGATTGGCCATGTGTGGCATGCATAGTATGTTTTCTGGCTGCGTGCAAGTTGGTTTTAACCTAGTGTACGAAGGATACTCTGGAAAAATTTTCCAAAGTCTCTAAGAGTAAACATTCGAGGACGAATGTTCCCAAGGGGGGAGTGATGTTACACCCTATATTTTCGTACATAAAAATGCGTCGTAAGCAAACTAATGTAGGACCAAAAATAAGATAATATTTAAAAGTATATAAAGTAAGTTAACCATGTTACCTATGAGGTTACAAATATTGAAGATCATGAACAACAAGTACAAAGAGGGTTGGACAGTTCAGAAGCTAAAGCAATTGAATAAAACAATGTTTCGTCGAAAGTCGACAAGTTGGGAATGTTATAACATGTACCTTTGGGGTGAGACTAGGGTTATTAACATGATAAGGAGATTATGTTATGATTTATATTAGTCGTATGACATCCGTGTGTTATGTTTTAATATCAAGCAAGTTGTGGAACAAAAGTCGATGAAAGTCATCACAAGTTACACTCATAAGTTTTACTGAAACTATGGGTCAAATGTAACTGCAATTTTCTCCCAATATACTTATAGTTATGGGGTGTTCCACCCATCAAATTAAAGATCTATGAGTCTATTTTCCAATGCATTAAACCTTTTGTCAATACGACATCGGAGTAGTAAGATATGGGTATTTTTGCAATACTGCGCAAGCTGCTAGGTGACAAGTAGGTGTGTCACCTACTTGCTTAAATGAAAGCCCAAAAATGGGCCATTTCGGGTCGTCCAAAGAGGCCTTTTAAAGGCCTATTTTCTTCATATATTAGACTTAAATTAGAGCATAATAAGCAGACATAAGCTCTGCAAATAATCCTCCCAAATATTTCCCACAAACCCTAATTGATTTTCTCTCCCTTTTAAGTTCTAATTGGAGGTAAAACCTAGAGTTTGAAGAACCAAGATAGGAGCTGAGTTATCCAACAAATAAGGTGAGTTTACTGTTCTCTTTCATCCATTGTTTCTGCTGTAAATTCATGGTAAGTCGTTCTATACTTGTAAGAACTCACGGGACGGTGATCGGAAGCCGTGAGTTCGAGTTATTCACTTGTAGCGGACTGTTTTGTGGACTGTTTTGTGTTGATGTTGGGCTTCATGTTTTACTATATTTTGTGGAGTTTTGGATGAGGAAGGGGGTGTAGAAACACCATATAAATGTAGGTTGGTTGGCTTGTCGTTCGTCATAACATTTTCGGGTTGTTTGACACTACTACGGTGGTCGTTTTGTGTATGAAGAGATTGGGGTGTGTTGGGCTGTTTTGTAGTATTTGATAGTGTATATAGGGCTGGAAATGATGTATATATGTTGTCATTGTTCTGTTCTTGTATTGTTGGTGTTATCTTGAATTTGGAGGAAGTAAGGATTATAGGGGAGATGCTGCCCGTTTTAATACAAAATAAGTTTGTCATTCGTTGTGCGATAGTTGTACCTTTCGTAACTTAACGATAGTATTATTATTATTCTTGTAGATTAAGGTGAGAAGAGGTGAGTTCAACTTGGTGATTGGAAAGATTGTGATAAGGTATGTTAAGGCTAAGCCCTTCCTTCATTTTGGCATGATCTCGTAGCTACATGTGTTAATAATGAGACATAAAGAGAAGTTCGTATTCATGAATTTATTCACATTATTCTAGTCTCATAAGTTACAATATTATTCCTTATCGAGACTTCATATTCAGTTTAGTTTTGTCTTTATTCAGTCAAGAGAGCAGAGGGTCTATATATATATACAGTATTACACTATTTTCACCACCATCGAGCTATAATCGGTGGGCAGGCCCCTATTGGGCAACCTCTGATCAGATGGTAAGTTATATATACCGAGCCTACTGTGGCCGAGCGCCTATGAGCGAGCCCAGGATGGCCGAGATACAGAGCCCAGTATGGCCGAGCACCTATGAGCGAGCCTACTACGGCCGAGCATTTACACGTACCGAGCCTTATAGGGCCGGACATTTATTTTACTTACTATATTGAAGGAGTTTAGTCACTATCAGCAGGTAAGTATATCTCCAGATCATCTTTGACTCCCAGTTACTTCCAGTTATTATATTATCAGTTCAGTTTCGATTTTCAGTTATGTTATTGCCTTACATACTCGGTACATTATTTCGTACTGACGTCCCTTTTTCGAGGACGCTGCATTTCATGCATGCAGGTTCAGATAGACAGACGAGTAGATCTCCTCAGTAGGTGTTTCCCGAGTTCAGCCTGATCGGTAAGCTCCACATCCTTCGGAGTTATCGGGTCTAGGTTTTTGTGTGCATCTTATGTATGTATTTATATATATAATATGGGTAGGTCGGGGCCCTGTTCCGATCACAATATATCTATCAGTAGAGGCTTGTAGACATATCCTGTTGGTTAGTGCAGTATGTTGGGTTTGTAGGCCTGGTATGTATATTTGATGGTTTGTCAGTTGTAGTAGCTATGACGGCCTTGTCGGCCTAGCTTTATATTGATGTTTAGTTAGCACTAGTTTCTATTCAGTTTTATATTTTGCTTCGCAAATTGTCTTGCAAGGTGGCCCCATGGCCAAAGTATGACATTATATGTTCAGAGTCCCTTAGTTGCAATTTGGTACGCCAGGTTAGGTGAGGCACCGGGTGCTTGTCTCGTTCCTAGGTTCGGGGCGTGACACCTCGCATCCACGAGCTCGCACCTGCCGCCCCTTTTTGCGCATGTGCGATCACACCAGCAGCCCAGCTGCTTCAGCTCCTCCTCCAAATCCAAATTCGATCCGTTAAGCATCCGAAACTCACCCGAGGCTCTCGGGACCCCGTCCGAACATACCAACAAGTTTCATAACATAACATGGACCTACTCGAAGCCTTAAATCATATCAAACAACATCAAAACGACGAGTCGCATCTCAAATAAAAATCTATGAACTTTGAACTTTCAAATTCTATATCTTGTGCCGAAATACATCAAATCAATCCGGAATGACTTCAAATTTTGTACACAAGTCATAAATGACATAATGAAGCTATTACAATTTAGAGAATCAGATTCCAAAATCGATATCAAAAATTCAACCCTCCGGTCAAACTTCCCAAAAATTCAACTTTCGGCATTTCAAGTCTAATTCCACTACGGACTTCCAAATAAAATTCCGATCACGCTCCTAAGTCCAAAATTACCATACGGAGCTGTTGGAATCATTAAAATTCTATTCCAAGGTCGTTTGCACATAATTCGACATCCGGTTACTATTTGAACTTAAACTTTTAATTTTTCATTAAAATTCCATATCTCGGGCTAGGGACCTCGGATTTTGATTCCGGGCATACGCCCAAGTCCCAATTCATGATACGGACCTACCAGAACTGTCAAAACACTTATCCGAGTCCGTTTGCTCAAAATGTTGACCAAAGTCAACTCAGTTGAGTTTTAAAGCTCTAATTCACATTTTAATCCATTTTTTCACCTGAAAACTTTCTAAAAAATTTTACGGACTGCGCACGCAAGTCGAGGAATGATAAATAGTATTTTTTGAGGTCTTAGAACACAGAATTAATTATTAAATTTAAAGATGATATTTTGGGTCATCACATTCTCCACCTCTAAAACAAACGTTCGTCCTCGAACGGAGTTAGAAAAAGTACCTGAGCTGGTGAATAAGTGTGGATAATGGCTGCCTATATCATGCTCGGTCTCCCAAGTCGCCTCCTCGATCGGATGACCCATCCACTGAACCTTCACGGAAGCAATGTTCTTTGACCTCAGCTTTCGAACTTGCCTATCTAAAATAGCCATTGGTTCCTCAACATAAGATAGATCCTTGTCCAACTAAACTGAACTGAAGTCTAACACATGAGACGGATCGCCGTGATATTCCAAAGCATAGAAACATGGAATACCGGATGAGCTGCAGAGAGACTAGGTGGTAGCGCAAGTTTGTAAGCCATCTCTCCAACTCTCTCAAGAATCTCAAAAGGCTTAATATACCTAGGGCTCAACTTGCCCTTCTTCCCGAACCTCATCACACCCTTCATAGGCGAAACCCGGAGCAACACCCGCTCACCAACCATGAATGCAACATCACGAACCTTCCGATTCGCATAACTCTTCTGTCTAGATTGGGCTGTACGAAATCGATCCTGAATCAACTTAACCTTTTCCAAGGCATCCTGAACCAAGTCTGTACCCAATAGTCTAGCCTCGCCCGGTTCGAACCAACCCACTGGAGACCGGCACTTCTTACCATACAAACCTCATACGGAGCCATTTGAATGCTTGACTGGTAACTATTATTGTAAGCAAACTCCACAAGTGGTAAGAACTGATTCCAAGCACCCCCAAAATCAATCACACACGCACGAAGCATATCCTCTAGTATCTGAATAGTGCGTTCAGACTGCCCGTCCGTTTGAGGGTGAAATGTTGTACTCAACTCTACCTGAGTACCCAACTCACGTTGTACTTCCCTCGAGAACCGTGATGTAAACTGCGTACCCCGGTCAGAGATGATAGATACCGGTACGCCATGGAGTCTGACAATATCGCGAATATAGACCTGAGCCAGCTACTCCGAAGAGTAAGTAGTAACCACAGGAATGAAATAAGCTGACTTGGTCAATCTATCCATAATCACCCAAGCTACATCGAACTTCCTCTGAGTCTGTGGGAGCCTAACAACAAAATCCATAGTGATCCGCTCCCATTTCCATTCTGGAATCTCCAACTTCTAAAGTAATCCACCTGGTCGATGATGCTCATATTTCACCTGTTGACAATTTAGACACCGAGATACATACTCCACTATGTCTTTCTTCACCCGCCTCCACCAATAGTGTTGTCTCAAGTCCTGATACATCTTTGCAGTACCCGGATGAATGGAGTACCGTGAACTGTGAGCCTCCTGGAGAATTAACTCACGCAAGCCATCTACATTGGGTACACATAACCTGCCCTGCATCCGTAGTATACCGTCATCTCTAATAGTGACTTCCTGGGCATCACCGTGCTGAACTGTATCCTTAAGGACAAGCAAATGAGGGTCATCATACTTACGTTCCCTGATATGATCATAAAGAGAAGACTAAGAAATCACGCAAGCCAAAACTCGACTCGGCTCGGAAACATCCAATCTAACAAACTGGTTGGCCAAGGCCTAAACATCTAAGGCTAAAGGCCTCTCTGCTACCGAAAAATATGCTAAGCTGCCCAAACTCTTCGCCTTATGACTCAAGGCATCGGCCACCACATTGGCCTTCCCAGAATGATAGAGAATGGTGATATCATAATGCTTAAGTAACTCCAACCATCTCCGCTGCCGCAAATTAAGATCCTTCTATTTAAACAAATATTGTAGACTCCGGTGATCGGTGTAGATCTCACAATGGAAACCGTACAAATAATGTCGCTAAATTTTTAAGGCATGAACAATAGCTTCTAACTCTAGGTCATGTACAGGATAATTCTTCTCATGCACCTTTAACTGTCTGGACGTGTAGGCAATCACCCTACCGTCTTGCATCAATACTGTGTCGAGACCAATACGCGAAGCATCACAATACACAGTATAAGATCCAGTACCTGTAGGTAATACCAATATTAGGGTTGTAGTCAAAGCTGTCTTGAGATTTTGGAAGCTCTCCTCACATTCCTCGGTCCACCTGAACAGAGCACTCTTCTGGGTCAATTTAGTCATAGATGCAGCAATAGAAGAGAAACCATTTACAAATCGGCGATAATACCCAACCAAACCAAGGAAACTCCGAATTTCCGTAACTGAGGACGGTCTATACCGACTCTGCACTGCTTTAATCTTCTTTGGATCTACCTTGATCCCCTCGCACTAAACTATATGACCCAAAAATCCCATTAAATCAAGCCAGAATTCACACTTTGAAAATTTTGCATATAACTTCCTTTCTCTCAAAATCTGAAGCACAGTCCTCAGGTGTTTTTCATGATCTTCCCGACTCCGGGAATACAACAGAATGTTGTCAATAAAAACAATGATGAAGGAATAAAGATAGGGTTGAAATACACTATTCATTAAATGCATAAATGCTACTGGGATGTTGGTCAGCCCAAAAGACATCACAAGGAACTCGTAATAATCGTACCAAATCCTGAAAGCAGTCTTCGGGATATCTGGCTCCCGAATCTTAAATTGATGATAACCTGAACGTAAGTTGATCTTAGAGAATACTCTGGCACCCCGAAGCTGATCAAATAGGTCATCAATACGTGGCAACGGATACCTGTTCTTCACGGTAACCTTGTTCAGCTAGCGGTAATCAATACACATCTGCATAGAACCATCCTTCTTCTTTACAAATAAGACAGGAGCACCCCAAGGCGATACACTAGGCTGAATGAAACCTTTATCAAGCAATTCATGTAACTGTTCTTTTAATTCATTCAACTCTGCTAGGGCCATACGGTATGGTGGAATAGAAACGGGCTGAGTGCCCAGTAACAAATCAATGCCAAAATCAATATCCCTGTCGGGTGGCATACCCGGAAGATCTGCTGGAAATACATCGGGAAAATCCCTTACTATAGGAACTGACTCCACGGTAGGAGTATCAATACCAACATCTCTTACATAGGCCAGATACGCATCATACCCCTTCTCAACCATTCGTTGAGCTTTAAGAAATGAAACAACCCTGCTAGGAACATGATCTGAGGTACCTCTCCACTCTAGCTGCGGTAGACCTAGCATAGCCAACGTCACCATCTTGGCGTAACAATCAATAATAGCGTGATAGGACGACAACCAGTCCATGCCCAAAATAATATCAAAATCCACCATACTGAGCAATAATAAATCAGCTCTGGTCTCAAAACCACTGATAACAATTAAACACGACCGATACACACGGTCCACAATAATAGATTCACCTACAGGTGTAGATACATAAACAGAAGAACTCAAGGAATCACGTGATACGCCCAAATACGGGGCAAAATAAGATGACACATAAGAATAAGTGGAGCCTGGATCAAATAAGACTGACGCATCTCTTTGACAGATCGGAATAATACCTGTGATAACAGAATCGGATGCAACAGCATCTGTCCTAGCAGGAAGGGCATAATATCTGGCCTGGCCTCTCCCTCTAGGGCGACCTCTACCTATCCGACCTCCACTTCTAGCTGGATGTGCAGGTGGAGTGGCAACTGGTGCAGTAATTATGGCCTGAGAAGCCTGAGGACCCTGTGGAATAGGTGGGGCCTGAGAAATCCGTGGAGGTTTACCCCTCCTAAGTATGGGGCAATCCCTCATGATATGACGAGTGTCACCATACTCAAAATAAGCCCTCGGAGGACGTGGTTGCTGGGAATGGCTCTGGCCTGATCGACTAGACTGCTCACTGAAAGCACCCCGTACATGAGGTACAAAAGACACTGGTGGTGCATAATATGGAACCTGAGGTCTGGGAGTAGTCGGAATACCACTGGAAGCTGGAAGTGCTGAATGAATAGGACGGCTCACATAACCTCTACCATGACGGGCTGCAACTGGGGCACGAGAACTATTATATGTGCCAGAATCTCGGGGTCTCTTAGCTTCCCTCTCTTCCCTCTCTCGAGTCTGCATACCTTCTAATCTCCTAGCAATTAACACCACTTGTTGGTATGTGATGTCCATCTCTAGCTCTCGGTCCGTACTGTATCTGATACTAGGGTGAAGACCCTCAATAAATCTACGAACCCGCTCTCGAATAGTAGCAACTAAGGCTGGTGCATGCCTAGCCAAATCACTGAATCGGACCGTATATTTTGACATGGTCATAGAACCCTGGCGCAGCTGCTCAAACTCTGCGCGCCATGCATCCCTAAGACTCTGAGGAACATACTCCCTTAAGAATATATCCAAAAATTGAGTCCAAGTGAGTGAAGATGCCTCAGCGAGACTATCCAACTCATATGCCCGCCACCACTAGTAGGCTGCTCCTCTAAACTGGAATGTCGTGAAAGAAACCCCACTGGAATCCACAATACCCATAGTACGAAGGATACGGTGACATTCCTCCAGAAAACCTTGAGCATCTTCTGAAGCTAAACCGCTGAAAGTGGGAGGGTGGTACTTCTTATACCTCTCGAGCCTGAGCTGCTCCCCCTCTGAAACTGTTGTCCTAATCTCAGGCCGAACTGGGACAACTGGCTGCACTAGTATAACCTCTGGGCATGGTCAATTTGGGCACGTGGCTTTGGAGTACAGGCGGTGGGAATCTGTGCTCCTCCCCCGGCCTGAGATGTGGCAGGAGCAAGTGGAATTAACCCTGCCTGAGCTAAAGTGCCAAACCTGCTCAAAAACTGGGCAAGAGTCTCGTGGAGTGCAGGAGTAGTAACAGGCGTCTCAGGTGTCTGTTCTCCAACTGAAGCTACTGGTGGCTCTGGTGCAGCAGCTTGTGCAGGTGCTCTGGCTGTACCACGTGGTCTTCCTCGGCCACTGGCTCGGCCTCTGCCCCGACCCCGGCCTCTTGCGGCTCCAATAAGGGGCGCGAGTGTTTGATCATTAGATCCAGTCGTGCGTGTCCTCACCATCTGTGAGAGAATAGAAAGACAATTGTTTAAAATTTTGAAGTCAACAAATACACACGATAAGGAATCAAAGAAGTGAATATTTCCTAACAGTTCCATAGCCTCTCGAAGATAAGTACAGACGTCTCCGTACCGATCCGCAAGACTCTACTAAACCTGCTTGTGACTCATGACACCTATGAACCTAGTGCTCTGATACCAACTTGTCACGACCCCAAATTCCCTCCGTAGGAGGTCGTGATGGCACCTAGTCTCTAATACTAAGTAAGCCTATCAATGCGGAATAATCATAAATATCTGAAATAAATAAACTACAATTCAAATAATTACAACTCCCAAAATCCGGTAGAAATAAGTCACAAGTTTCTAAAAATTTATTCTCAATGTTTCTATGTATCAAGGTTTAAAGAAAAATAAGGAAGCAACATAAAATGATAGAAGGGGACTCCGGAGTCTGCGGACGCTGGCAGATGTACCTCGAAGTCTCCGTGCGCAGGTAACTCACTGACGTCTAGGCTGGTAAGATGTACCTGGATCTGCACAAAAAGATGTGCAGAAGTGTAGTATGAGTACACCACAGCGGTACCCAGTGAGTGACAAGCGTAACCTTGGTAGAGTAGTGACGAGGTCAGGTCAGGCCCTACTGGAGAATAGATAATGACATGAAAAATATTTAAACAATTTAATAAGATATAATGACTATGGAAATAAATCAAATAGTATGTCACACTTAATGACACCAAATAATTTCAAATAATATCTCGTGAAATTAAAACAGAATTCCTTTCAACTTTATGAAAATCACAACAATTAATCGAAGGCAACTATAGCCATAAATCAATATCAACAAGGGCACTACTGAGGTACTGCCTCGTAGTCCCAAATCATAAATAAATTCACAATATCTCATTTCCTTATCTCACCGCGGGAGCCTTCACAATATTTTTGAAAGAAAACATTTTTCCCGAAATAGCATCCCGCATTTTAGCCATCATCCTTATCACACCGCATGATTTCTAGTAGTTCCCCCTACTAGCCACGCTTATCAAGCCACCTTTATCTCACCGCATGCGTTTCAATACCTAGACCTTATACCACCGCATGCGTATTAATATCACAATTTGCACCTCAAGTGCCCAAATATTTCAATTTGCCAAATTAAATCAACGATATTTTCCACAATAAAGAGCTCCCGGCTCATGCCAACATAATCATCAATAATATTTTTCCATAATAAAGAGCCCACGGCTCCATCACAATTAGTACAAAAATCTTACAAAAATATTCAGGAATAAATAATTTAGCAAAACAACATTTCAAAATCTTTAATACGTTGCTTCAATACCAAATTTAAAATGTCAAATACTTCATATTAAATATATTTAATTTAAAGAAAATCAATTTCGAATAATGCACAGAATAAAAGAAACCAAGTTTCAACCAAATAGGTAAAACAATTAGCAGGAAAAGGTCAAGCAAATTTAAAGTATACAAATCAAATCAATGATGGAGAATATAACAAGATTTAATAAATTAATTAAGATGCAACAGTGATCTTCAAAATTTAAAAATATAATCCTTCACATTTAGTCCGTGTACACACTCCTCACCTCGTGTACACGACTTTTATCACATTACAATTAATACCAATCCTAGGGGAAATTCCCCTCATACAAGGTTAGACAAGTCACTTACCTCGACTTGCTCCAATTTAACCAAGTAGTATATTTTTTCCTCGATTTTCCGATTTCGGTCAACTCGTATCTAGTCACAATTAATTCGATACATTCAAAAAAAATTATAGAATTAATTCTATAAGAAAATACTACATTTTTCAATAAAAATCCGAAATTAACTCAAAAATGGCACGTGGGGCCCCCATCTCGGAATCCGGCGAAAGTTACGAAATATGAATGCCCATTCAACTGCGAGTCCAACCATATCATTTTTACAAAAATCCGACATCAACTTGACTTCCAAATCTCAAATTCTCATTTTAAAATCCCTAGGCCCAAATCCTCTAATTTCACCTCAAAAACATGTAACCTATTTGAAATATTCAATGATAATCCAATATAATTTACTAACAATGATCACATGTGCCTTACCTCAAGTTTTCCTTGAATTCTCTCTCAAAATCGCCCCAAAAACCGTGCTTGAAGGTCCAAAAATGGCAAAACTCGGAACCCCTCTGTTTTTAACATTCTGTCCAGGATTTTCACATCCGCAGTGATTTCTTTGCACATGCGGTCTTCGCATCCGCGGTGATTTCTTCGCACCAGCGGTCTTCGCATCCGCGGTGATTTCTTCGCACCTGCGATCTACGCACCCGCGATGACTATTTTCGCACCCGCGGTCTTCGCACCTGCGATGACTGTTTTCGCACCCGCGGTGCCTGGACAACCCATGTATTTTTGCTTCTGCAAATCATTCCTCGCATCCGCGAGCTCGCACTTGCGGCCCTTTTTTGCGCAGGTGCGATCACACCAGCAGCCCAGCTGCTTCAGCTCCTCCTCCAAATCCAAATTCGATCCGTTAAGCATCTGAAACTCACCCGAGGCCCTCGGGACCCCGTTCGAACATACCAACAAGTTTCATAACATAACACGGACCTAATCGAGGCGTCAAATCATATCAAATAACATCAAAACGACGAGTCGTATCTCAAATAAAAATCTCTAAACTTTTAACTTTCAAATTCTATATCTTGTGCCGAAATACATCAAATCAATCCGGAATAACTTTAAATTTTGCACACAAGTCATAAATGACATAACGAAGCTATTACAATTTACAAAATCAGATTCCGACCTCGATATCAAAAAGTCAACCCTCCGGTGAAACTTCCCAAAAATTTAACTTTCGTCATTTCAAGTCTAATTCTACTACGGACTTCCAAATAAAATTTCGATCATGCTCCTAAGTCCAAAATTATCATACGGAGCTGTTGGAATCATCAAAATTCTATTCAGGGTTCGTTTGCACATAATTCGATATCCGGTCACTATTTGAACTTAAACTTTTAATTTTTCATTAAAATTCCATATCTCGGGCTAGGGACCTCGAATTTTGATTTCGGGCATACGTACAAGTCCCAATTCACGATACGGACCTACCGAAACTATCAAAACACCGATTCAAGTCCGTTTGCTCAAAATGTTGACCAAAGTCAACTCAGTTGAGTTTTAAAGCTCTAATTCACATTGTAATCTATTTTTTCACCTGAAAATTTTCCGAAAAATTTTATGGACTGCGCATGCAAGTCAAGGAATGATAAATAGTATTTTTTGAGGTCTTATAATATAGAATTAATTATTAAATTTAAAGATGATATTTTGGGTCATCACAGCTTAAAGATATTTTTCAGGTACAACTTGACGTACACATGACAAAAGAAAATGCAGGCATGTATAATAGTGATATGGGAGCTATGTATAGTAGCAATAATTGATATTGAATGGTATTCATATATGTTACAAGTTAAAAGTTTTAAAGATATACATTTGATGCACTTATGGTATATGTACGGCCGAGTGAGGTCAAGATAGTCCATTATATTGTGTATTGTTGGTTGTTGAGCGATATTGTTATTGGTGCCCGTGTGGGGGATTGTTCTGGACAGGTTAAAGTTTTTGGATAGTCCTAGTTATAGGGGAAGCTCTGCCGAAATGTTTAAGAATTTGTAAAGATAGCCAAATTTTGAGGACCATAAGTAAGTTGAGATTTTGGAAAGGAAATATAAGACCCATGTAGTCATAAGTCCCTATGCATAATGGTTAAAGGTAAAAGGATGGTGACTCCATTCTTAGAAGTGAAATGTAAAATATTCGAGGACGAATGTCCTTAAGTGGGGGAGAATGTAGCACCCCAAAAAATTTTGAAGTACTTAAGCGCTATTAAAAAAGTAGATATGCGCTAATTATATTATTTTTTGTGCAGACGAGGACTATTAATTTGATGGATATCAATTGGATATGATAATAAGTGTATGAGGCATATTATAAGTTATGTGGTGTCAAAGGAGAGCCCTAAGTCTAAGTCAAGTTGGAAATTACATGATGGACTAAAGTTCTAAATGAGTACGCACAAGACCAAACTTTGGATAAGTATATCTACATATATATAAGGCGTTATATGATGTACAACCTATCAAATGAAATATCATCGAGTCTACTTTCTAACGCATCAAACCATTTATCATTTATACATTCCTACAAGACGTTATGACCAAATTACCAAAGGCTGGCGGAGGAGCCTGCGGATGCGAAGCATCCGAGGCCACGTCTGAAAGAGAGGCTGGCAGTGAAGTGCTTCCATAGCATCCAGGTCCGCATCCGAACTTCAAAGAGGAGTGAAGTGGGGATGCGAAGCATCCAGGTCCGCATCCGAAACCCAAAAATTTGGGCCTATAAATACAAGGTCGGGAGAAGGGAGTATTTTGAGTATTTAGGGGTTAGAGTTCTTGAGGTGAAGGGGCGATTTGAGCTCAAATCAAGTCCAATCAACCAAGGTAAGTTGTTAATGATGTTTTGGATTGATTATTACTTAATATGCATGAGTTCTAACATCATTCTTACATCCAAATACTAGATTTTTTCATCAAATCCTCAAGAACACAAAAATCACCAAAGTTATGATTTTTCAAGATTGATCTGCTAGAGGTAATTCCAATGCTTCAAACTCATTTATTATGAGTAGTTAGAAGTATTTAAATCATTTGTTATAAGTTTTAATGGTTGAAAGATTGGATTATAAAACTCTAGTTCATAGCATGAATAGTACTTTTGAGAAAATAAGAGAGAAGATGAATGGTAATATTGATGATGAAATTTATGAATACAATGAACCTATGGAATTATTTGTTAGCAAAAGATGGAAGTGATCAACTAAGTAATTACCCGAATTGTATATTTTGCAAGTGTTGATTATGAAAGACGATAAATAGTAACTTGGTGGCAATGGACAATTGATGTAGTATCATTAATGACTCCGAATGGGTATAAAAACATAAGAATGAAGTTGAATGGTCTAGCATGTAAAACAATATGACGATTTGAGTTGTTGGAGGCTTGTAGCCAATTTGTGAGCCATATATGGATGTTGATCAATATCTTAGGTCATATTCTGATATAATTAGGATATCTAATTGTAGATATCGACTTGTTGGTGATGTTGAGTATTTTAATCAACATTGGAATGATGGAGGAGGATTGAAAGCTTGTGAATGTTAATAAAGCGAAAGCGAGGTAAGTTGATTAAAACCTACTCTTCTTGAGGGACTTTCTCTAAAAGCATGTTTCGAGTTAATACTTAAGTTGTTTGTAAATGTGCTTTCGTGCTTGTGGGAACAAACAAGTACGGATGTCTCCATGTACTAGAATATTATGTTGCATATGTAGTGTCATGCCGTTTTATAAAATTTTATTTTAAATCTGTTTGGCAAAGTGACACTCAAGGTAAATGTTATAAGTTTTTATCAAAACTCACGTATTGACAAGAGTATACGTATTTGAGTGCTAAAGATAAGTTTTCATGGAAAGTATTTCTTTTGGAAATTGATGAACAGAATAGTACTTGTGGTATCTTTTAAAGATTGATGTTAAATTGCTAAAGGCTTTAGCATGTAAAAGGTTATTTATTTAAATTTTGTTCAAAGGATTTAGATTTTCTATAAATGCTATGATTTGATAAAAATAGATCATTTGAGGCTACTATGCTATGAATCTATTTTGAAGTATCAAATGTTTTGAGAGTTACTTGTGTTCACTGAGATTGACTTCGGCTATATCGTGTTCGTTGTTATAAAACTACACGTGTTGGTGTAGGCGTAGATGGACACTTTGTGGTATAGACTACGACAGAGTACTCTCCCTCGAGAGAGTACTATTTTGTGATATTATTAGCATGGCTGAGTCGATTCATACGGCACTACGATGAGACGACCTGAGCAAGTAGGGTATATGATACTTACCGCTAGGTACATAACCTAGTTGTCCTTCTTGTGTCGGTGATGGTACAGTACTCCCAGTGAAAGGTAAGGATGATTTTCTTATGTTTAGGCCTAAGGAGCCGAAAGTGATTTTGATGACTTAAAGCAAATAGAATGATTTTGTACGATTTTATCCAAAATCTTGGATTGATATAAATATTTTAAAAGTTTATATTGTGGGTTATATTTTATTTGGTTGTTATTTAAAATAACAAGGGTCATGAATTGTTAGAATTTCTTATCATTTTATATCAAATATTGGTGCATTATTTTTATAACGTTTGTCCCAAGAACTTGAGTTGGAGAGAGTCTATGACACTTATTGAATACCGTTGTGGTGTACTCAACCCTTAGGGGCCCCCCTCCAGGGCCTTGCTTACTTTACATATTTTAGGATGATGTATGATACGTGGCATGTGGTCAGGCTAGGATGACTCTCTTTCCGAGGTACTATGAAGCACCACTTTTATTTCATGGTAGCTATCATGTTCTTCCTTATTTTATTTTGTTGGAACTACTCCAACTGTTGGTTATATTCTTTAGTATAGAGGCTCCATAGATAGTTGTGAAAGGTTGTAATAACTGGGTTGTACACGATATACATGAAAGTATATTTATTTTACTTAGTCTCATTGTTATTATCATGAAAGACATCATGTGTGATTTTGAATTGAAAAATATTTTATCATTTAACTTGAAAATGTATATGATTTTCAAGGAGCTTCCGCAGTTAAATTGATTTTCATGCATATGATTTGGGTGCATCACATGGTTTGGTTCACTCAGATCGGGTAGTGTGCCGGATGCTGGTCATGGGGATTTTGAGTCGTGATAACGACTGGTTAGGTATTTGGGTCGTGATACCTCGAGGGTAGGATTAGAATATTTTCTCATACAGAATGGTCGTATGATAGCTTATGTTTCAAGGCAATTGAAGAATCTTAAGACAGACTATGCTACTAATGATTTGGAGATGGCCACAATGGTATTTCCTCTTAGGAATTGGAGACACTACTTATACGGAAAAACCTATGAGATTTATACATAGCAAAAGAGCCTGAAATACTTTGAAAACCAACAGAGATATAAATATTTAGCAACGCCAATGGAGGAAATTAATGAAGATATAAATGTACTATTTTTATTATTGTTCGAAAAAGGCAAATATTATGGCTTATGCATTAAGAAAAAAAAACATGGGTAATTTGGCGCATATGGCTCCTATAAGGAGACTTCTAGACAAAGATATACATAGATTAGAGGGTATACGTATTAGATTTAATGTGAAAAATCAAAAAAAAAATATTCTCTATTGGTCAAGCCAAATATAAAGTGCATAAAGGCTAGTCAGTAGGAGGATAAGCGATTGTGTGAATACTAAGATGATGCCCTAGCTGTAAAATCAAGGATATGACTACTGGCAGTGAGGGTGTCGACTAGATAATGGATTATGTATAGCAGATGTAGGTAACTTGAGATGTGTTACATATTCTTAATGAAGCCCAAGATTTTTGATACACGTATATGCACCATGACCTAAAGCAATTGTATTTTTTTAAAAGTAAATATACCACTAGACTGAGTGCCTAGTATTTTTTTTATTAATAATAACAAAATATAAATACAAAATGTCAGGAGATTTCATAAAATGAAGAAGTATAAAGTATGAAAATACATCAATCCTATTATCAAAGTTGAGCAATATACCCAACCGTGCATACTTATGAGAATAAGCAATATGAAGTGACCAAGTACAAACATGAACAATGCTATCCCAATGTGTGCACCAAGTATTGCACATCTTCTGCATGCTTAATTTTGGGCATGAGCACCACAAATCCTTACGATCAAACAGTTCCAAATGAGGCCAAGAACTAAAATAAAGTTGTGATATAGCCAATAAGTCAGCTAAACCACACGCAAGTAGAACCAAACTTTTTTTTTGACTAGCTTTGTTTCTATTTGTTTAAATTGTCAACAGGACAAGGTTGAACGTCAATAACCCTTGGGCCTACTACAACAACTAGAGTCCTAGAGTATAGTTGGAAAAGAGTTATCATGTACTTTGTGAATGGGATACCTGAATCTATAAGTTATGACAGTATGTGGGTAATCGTAGACTGGCTTATAAAATGGGCACACTCCTTATCGATCAAAACTACATACAATGGGGCGTGATATGCGCAAATATACATGAAAGAGATTTTCCGACTTCACGAGATTCTCGTGTCCATCATCACTGATGGAGGATCACAATTCACCTCACACTTTTGAAATCTTTATTCTTTTCAAGAAGTATTGGGTAGATTAGTAGATCTTAGTATCACATTCCATCCATAGACAAACGGACAGTCTAAGCGTAACTATACAAATCGTGGAGGACATGTTAAGAGCTTGAATATTTGCTCTTGGAGGTAGTTGCGATGATTCCCAACTTTTAGCTGAATTTGCCTACAACAATAGCTTTTAATTAGAGCATTAAGATGGCATCGTGTGTAATGTTGTGGTGATTTCGTTTCCTTATTAGATGATAAAAATGATGAGGCTAAGGTATTGAGTCCAGACTTGGTAGTATAAGAAGCTTTTGATAAGGTCTAGTTAATAAGACATATATTGTTTACATCACAAAGCAGATAAAAGTCTTGTGTAGATAAGAAAAAAATATACTTAGAATTTGTAGTTAAAGACCGAGTGAGCGTACGAGTCTCTCTATGAAAGGCGTGATGCAATTTAGAAAAAGAGGAAAGATAATCCAAGGTTAATAAGATTATATGAGATACTTGAAGGGATGGGAGTCGTCGCTTATTCTTGCCGAGTCCTTTTTTCCCCATCTAGTATTCCTTATTTGTATTCAAAGAAAATATATATTAGACTCTTCTTGTGTGCTGGAAGAACCAATTATATAACTTGACGAGAAATTAACTTAATGAAGAGTCGATCATTATTGTTGACAGTCAAATAATAAAGTTACGATCGAAAGAAATTATGTTCATCAATGTCTTATGGAGAAACTATATCGTTGATGAAGCTACTTGGGATGTGGAAGATGCTATGCGAGTCAAATATCCTCACTTAATTTAGTCTACAGGCATGCACTTAACTTAAAATTCGGGGACCGAATTTCATAAGGTGGAGAGAATATAATACTCCATATTTACGTTTGGCCATATTAGTCATTTAGCAAACAAAAAAAATATGAAAGATAATTGGGCTAAAATCCCACTGTAACTAATCTAATAAGAAGTGAAAAAGAAAAAAAAAAACCAAATACACGAGAGCAAGCTTCTGCCGCACAAAGAGCTTATCCCGAAACCAAAGCTATAAACAAAGGTCCCAAATACACCAAAAATTGAAATACTGAAGTTTAAAAGATGGGGATATTCACTGGAATTGAGACGGAATGATAGAAGAAGGATTCATAAAGTATTTTTTGTGCTGAAATCTTCTTGCGTGAAACAGAGAAGCAAAGACAATTTGTCGAAGCTATTTTTCACTTCGAATGCTAAACTTTCTTACTTACAGTTTGCTTAAGCTTATCATCTGGGTGTATATACTTTTATTAGGCACTAAAGGAAGTATTGATCCTTTATGGTTTAGGCTTATACACATATTAGGCATAATCTGGTGTAAAAAAAATTGAAAGAACAAATTATACAAATTGAAGTTGATAGATTATGGACTAGTTGAAGTTGATAGATTATGGACAAGTTAAATTACTCATAGCATGTGTAAATATAATTGTCACGACCCAAAATCCCAACATGTCGTGATGGTGCCTATCTCAATACTAGGCAAGCCGATAATCTCCATAAACCACAATTTCTCTTTAAGTTTGAAAATGCAATATTTAAATACAGTACAAAATTCCACAAATACTGATACGAACACTTCCCAAAATATGGTGTCACTGAGTACATGAGCATCTAATATGAATATAAGTCTGGAAAATACGGTCTATGATAATCTGAGGTCAAATACAGTAACAAGGAGATAGGGAAAGAAAGTCAAGGTCTGCGAAACACGGCAGCTACCTCTGAATCTCCGAAAAATCAACTGTGCGAGAGAATCAACACCCGCTATATCCGGGAATACCTGGATCTGCACACGAAGTGCAGGGTGTAGTATGAGTACGACCAACTCAGCAAGTAACAATAATAAATAATGAACTGAAGATAATGACGAGCTACACAATTACAGTTCATTTCCAGTAATTATAGCAAAGAATAGACATGTTTTCAAATCAGGCAATTTAAGTCAAATCAATTTTATACAGTTCAAGTTCATGTAATCCGGATATAAAATCTTTCAGAGAATTTCACAACAATGACAGATAGCAACTAAGTGCAACAACAAATGAAAAGCAAGTACAGCCTCTTAGGCAACAGATACTCAACTCATCACAATAGCTCAACCACTCGGCTCTCAGCCCTCAGCACTCACACTCAATAGGTACCCGCGCTCACTGGAGGTGTACAGACTTCGGAGGGACTCCTACAGCCCAAGCGCTATAATCTGCACGGCCAACTCACGTGCTACACGGATAACTCACGTGCCATAGTATCAATATCTGGATCCGCACGGCCAACTCACGTGCTGCACGGATAACTCACGTACTATAGTATCAATATCTGGATCCGTACGACCAACTCACGTGCTATAATATCAATATCTGGATCTGCACGGCCAACTCACGTGTTGTACGGACAACTCACGTGCTATAGTATCAATATCTCACAATCAGGCCCTCGGCCTCACTTAGTCATAAATCTCTCCAGTCTCTCGGACTTTCAATAATCATGAAATCAGCCCAAACAACAATGATATGATGCATCAATAATAAATAATAGAGACTGAGATAAAATAAACAAGTAAACTGTGACTGAGTACCAAACAATAATTTAGCAGATAATTCAACATGTACACGACCTCTGTAGGTCCCAGCATTACCAACATATAGCTTAAATATGATTTCTAACATGTCTTACAGTCAAATTTTTACAACACATAGAGAGCATATAGCTAACAACAAGTTATTCAACTTTACAGTTTCACGGGATGGACCAAGTCACAATCCCCTCGGTGCACGCCCACACACCTGTCACCTAGCATGTGCGTCACCTCCAAAGTAATCACATGATACAAAAATTCGGGGTTTCATATCCTCAGGACCAGATTTAAAACTGTTACTTACCTCAAACCGCGTAATTCTTTATTCTGCTATGCCCTAGCCACGAGAATTGGTCTCCGAAAGCCTCGAATCTAGTCACAAATAATTCGGTTCAATCAATAAAATTTATTGAAATTAATTCCATAAGAAAATACTAATTTTCTATAAAAATCTAAAATTTAGCTCAAAAATTGCACGTTGGACCCATGTCTCGGAACCCGACAAAAGTTACAAAATATGAACGCTCATTCAACCATGAGTCCAACCATATAAATTTTACTCAAATCCGACATCAACTCGACCCTCAAATCTCCAAATTAAACCAAGAGGGTTTTCACAATTTTCCAACTTAATTCACCGATTAAATATTAAAAACAATCATGGATTCGGGTAATTTAACCAATATTGTATTAAGAACACTTACCCCATTATTTTTTCTGAAAATCTCCCAAAAATCGCATGTTCCTGAGCTCCAATCAGTCAAAAATGGAGTCCCATTTTCACAACTTAAATTCTCTGCCCAGACATTTGCTCTACGTGATTGCGGACAAACACACGCGATCGCGAAGCACAATTTTTTACTGCCCAGAAAAGACCCTACGCGATCGCGGACTTTCCCACGCGATCGCGATGCATAATATCACAGACCTACGCGATCGCGAACTAGTCCACGCGATCGCGAAGCACAAAACGCGGGACTTCTACTCCACTCCACTTACTCTACACGAACGCGACATTCTTCACGCGTTCGCGAGTCACAAAATCTCAAAGCTACGCGATCGCATCCCGCTTCACGCGATCGCGAGACAAAACTCAGCAGCCCTCATTAACCTTAAGCGATCGCGGATATCCCCACGTGATCACAAAGCACACAACCTCTACTGACCAACTAAGCCTACGCAATCGCAGACGCATACACACGATCGCGTATAAGGAAATCAGATTCAGATATCAGAAAATTTCAGCAGCTGTTTAAGTCCAAATTTTGATCAGTTAAGCATCCAAACCTCACCCGAGCCCCTCGAAACATCAACCAAATATACCAACAAGTCCTAAAATATCATACGAACTTAGTCGAACCCTCAAATTACCTCAAACAACGCTAAAATTACGAATCACACATAGATTCAAGCCTAATGAACTTTGAAACTTTCCATTTTCATAAACAACGCCAAAACCTATCAAATCACGTCTGATTGACCTCAAATTTTGCACACAAGTCATAAATTACATAACGGACCTATTAAAATTTTCAGAATCAAATTTCGACCCCAATATCAAAAAAGTCAACCCTCCGGTCAAACTTTCCAAAAATTCAATTTTCGGCATTTCAAGCCTAATTCCTCTACGGACCTCCAAATAATTTTCCGGACACGCTCCTAAGTCTAAAATCACCATACGGAGCTATCGGAATCATCAAAATTCAAATCCGAAGTCGTTTATACATAGGTCCATATCCGGCCACTTTTCTAACTTAAAATTTTTAATTATGAGACTAAGTGTCTCATTTCTCTCCGAATTTCTTCTGGACCCGAACCAAATAACCCGGTAAGTCATAAAACAACTATAAAGCATAAATTAAGCAGTAAATGGGAGAAATAGGGTTATAATACTCAAAATGACCGGCCGGGTCGTTACAATAATTCGGCGAATTGATGGTAAAACATGAAACTCGGAGGATTGGGTATTCTAAAGTAGTTATGAATTAGCCTAAATGAGGAAACTGACATAAGATTAATATTATTTGATTATAGATTTATTGGAGGAAGTTGTACGAATTGCTCGAGGTGAAGTATTTGGTATTTCGGAATGAGTACTGTGAGTAGTAATCTTACCACAACTTGTGTTTTATAACCTGCATGGTTTATACATGATTTTGAAAATAGTACGTCACCGAATGTTTGAAATTGCATGTGGAACAAGTCCTTTACTTGATATGGTACTAAATAATTTATTTGAGATATTTACAGTTATTTAAAATGTTATCAATGTTACCAGACACGTTTTACTGTTACTTGAGATATGATTACCGTTACCGAAATGGGATTACATGATTTGATAAGAATTTAAATGCCCTGTACTATTTTGAAAATGCTTTCATATGAATATGTTTTGTTTACAAAGAAAAGTATAAATAAGAGGAGACTTTGAAGAATCCCGTAGCTAACGGCGGGTTCGTTAGACCTGGTATACCTTGTATTTACAGATTATAGATGATAGTTATAGCCCTCGCTGGTGGGAAGGTATAACTAGCATACAGTGTAGTTTTCCCTCGAGTAGGGACCTACAGTTATATTTGACTCTTTTTACGAAGGGGTCTACACAGTGATACATATTACATGATTCTTTCTTGGAAACCTCCCAAACATAAGATTTGATATGATAATGTTTACAGAGTTTATTATCAAATTGTCAAATGATTCCTTCTTACATGAGTCAGACAAGACCGATTATTGTTATCGATTTTGAAAAAGGCATTAACTTTATGATATTTTTTTATTAAAACAAGCATGTTTTCTGACTTATCCCAGCTAAAAACGGTTGTGGTTAAGTGTTATTACTCACTAAGCTAGCAACTCTGTAATGACCCGGCTGGTCGTTTTGAGTATTACAGTCACGTTCCCCCATTTACTGCTCTATTTGTGCTTTGTAGCTAGTCCACACAGTTTATAGGAATTAATTCCATATCAAAATACTAATATTTTTCCATAAAATCGAAAATTACACTCCAAAAATTACCCGTGGGGCTCACGTATCGAAATCCGACGAAACTCACAAAATCCGACAACCCATCCAAGTACAAGTTCAACCATACTAATTTCACTTAATTCCGACTCTAAATCGATATTCAAAACTCAAAAATTCATTTTATGAACTTTAGGCTAACACCCCTAATTTTCTCTTTAAATTCATCAACCAAATTACTAAAAATGAAGATAGATTCATGAAATATAATCACAAGGGAGTCAATAACACGTACCCTAAGTTGTGTGGAAAACTTCCTCTCCAAAATTGCCCAAACCGATCTCCAAAATCCGAAAATGGTGAAAAATAGTGAAACCCCGAACTTAAAGGGTTCTGTCCAGCCCTTTTGTAGATGCCGCCAACAGGTCGCACCTGCGACCCTCGCTTTTGCGGAAGAAGGCACGCATTTGCGAGGCTGACCGCTTCTGCGATGGACATGGTCGTATCTGCGATTGCGCAGGTGCGTCCAAGCACCCACATCGGCGGTCCTCATGCCCAACTCCCTTCACGCTTCTGCGATGGCACTGCCGCTTTTGCTGCTCCGCACCTGCGCCCAACACTCCACATATGCGGTCACACCAGAACCAGAAAAATTCCAGCCTTAACCAAAACTTCCAAAATGCTCTGAACCTCGTCCGAAACTCACCTGAGCCCCTTGGAACCCCATCCGAACATACCAACAAGTCCCATAACATAATACGGATCTACTCGAGGTCTCAAATTACATCAAACAACGTCAAAATCACAACTCATACTTCAATTCAAGCCTAATGAACTTTGAAATTTCCAAATTCTACAAACAACGTCGAAACCTATCAAATCAAGTGCGATTGACCTCAAATTTTGCACACAAGTCACATTTGACATAACGAAACTATTCAAATTTACAGAATCAGATTTCAACCCCGATATCAAAAAGTCAACCCCCGGTCAAACTTTCCAAAAATTCAAATTTCATCACTTCAAGCCTAATTCCACTACGGACCTCCAAATAATTTTTCGGACATGCTCCTAAGTCCAAAATTACCATACGGAGTTACTAAAATCATCAGAATTTGAATTCGAGATCGTTTACATATAGATCAATATCCGATCGACTTTTTCCAACTTAAACTTTCTATTTAAAAGACTAAGTGTCTCATTTTACTCTAAATTCTCTCCGGATCCGAACTAACTAACCCGGTAAGTGGCTAGATTCGAGCCGTTTAGGATTAGATACGCACAAAATGAAATTTCTGGAGCATTTTGATCTTGCTCGGAATTGGATTCGTCTTGTTCGAGGTAAGTAACTCTTCTAATCTTGGAGCTGAGGGTATGAACCCTGAATATAAGTATTATGTCAATTTTTTGGAGGTGAAGCATATGCTAGGTGACGGGCATGTGGGCGTGTACCATAGAAATTATGACATAATTGTTTCGTGGAATTTTGTAGTCAAATAATCTTGGCATTTTCCATGCAGTTTTATGTGTTAAAGAAATTGAGCTGAGAACCATATTAAAAATCATGTTTAGGCTATGTGCCAGTATTATTGAGACCCACAGAGGTCATATTATTGTAAATTATTTGTTTTAAATTGAAAATTCATACTCAGTCATATTCATTTCATTGCATATCATATCTCAGTCTCTGTTGTTATTTATTGATAGATCATATCATCATTTTTGGGCTATTTTCATGACATTGTGAGCCCGAGAGACTGGACAGATTGATGACTGAGTGAGGCTGAGGGCCTGATTGTGAGGATAATTATGGGATCGGGCTGCACGCCGCAGCAGGCCATATTGGCTTTATTATAGCATGTGAGTTGTCCGTGTGGATAGAGATATTGATACTATAGCACGTGAGTTGTCCGTGCAGATTATAGCGCTTAGGCTGAAGGGGGCCCTCCGGAGTCTGTACACACCCCCAGTGAGCGCAGGTACCTACTGAGTGCGAGTACCGAGTGTCGAGTGCGAGTGCCGAGTGATTGGGAGGACTGAGTGATTGTAAGGACTGAATGACTGGCAGGACTTGGTGATGGGGAGGACTGAGTGAATTGATACTCTGAGAGTATGCATATGAGTTCATCTCTGAGATACATTGCATTGACATGCACACATGACATACAGGCATAGAGATGTATTTTTCCTCATGTTGTACGATATTACATCATTCATGATTTCTCACACATGTTGGCAGATGGGCATAGTGATGCATTTATTTTAAACTGGTTATCTGGAAAGAAAAATGAAATATCTTATTTATTATTAAAAGGATTTTGAAAAAATTACTGTTTTCAAACTTACTCATATTTTTGGCAACTTCGGTAAAAGACTTGAGTTTTCACTGATACACTTGAAAGGCAGAGCTATTTTCAAAAGTCATGATTTAGCTGAGCATTTATTCTTTGAGTTACTTCTGGTATTACTTGTTTTATATTATTATGAACCAGTATTGGTTATTGGTGTGGACTCTGACCTTGGTACAAGCTCATCACTACTTTCAACCTAAGGTTAGGTTTGTTACTTATTGAGTACATGGGGTCGGTTATACTCATACTACACTTCTGTACCTTGCGTGCAAATTTCGGATGTTGATGTTGTTTTGTTCGTTGGGAGCTAGATCTGAAGATGTACCTGCGTTGCGGTTGTTGCTGCCTCTTGTTCATGGTAGACTTAGATTCATAAAACTTTATTTATGTACTTTTCAAACAGATAATGTATTACTTAATACCAGCTTTGTATACTCTATTCTTAGAATCTCATGATTTGTACTACTAGTTCTTGAGGAAATGTGTTAGTTTTATCTATTTTCTTTTAATTAATTGCCTTATTAATTTTATTGGAATTGGATAGTTGGTAATTGGCTTACCTAGCGGGTTGGGTTAGGTATCATCATGACTAATTGAATTTTGGGTCGTGACAAGGTGGTATCAGAGCTCTAGGTTCATAGGTTCTACAAGTCATGAGCAAGTGTCTAGTAGAGTCTTGCGGATCGGTATGATGACGTCCATACTTATCTTCGAGAGGCTACAGGGCATTTAGGATATATACTTCCTATATTTCTTTCCTTATCGTGCGTAATTGATACGGCTTGAGACATAACTCTTTGAATTCCTTCCACGCATTCGAGTGCGCATGTGAGCGCTCGGCATCAGCTGTGCATCGCCGGCTTGTTATTCCATGAACGAGGTTCAAAATGTGTATGCTGTGTTTTGGTGATGGGCCAGTCTGGAGGACTTGAGGCCAGGATTAGACCGCAGCTTAGGCTCGGTAGTTTCAGTTGACTGAACTTGTATAATTGGACTCATATGTCCGATAGTGTCCCTATGAGTGGAATTTGTGGCTCGATGGGCGGTGAAATGGCTTTGTGATGAGTATGATGTAACTGTGGGATGTGTTAAGACGATGTGAATGTGGTGAGAAGTGTTTCCTTGAAGTGTAAAGGAAGGCCATTGTGTGCTTGATTTTCGTTTTGATGTAACGTACAGTCTCGAGTATTAATGTTTTGAAAGATCTTTCACGTTGTTAAATTTTAGGACAAATTAAATTCTCATGTCTGGTTAATGAGTTTGGACTCAGATAAACTAAGTGATTTCATAGTAAATGTGGCTGTGAAAAGGGTATAACAATATGCCAATTTGAGGCTAAGCAGGTGGGTTATCCCCTCCGGAGTAATCTACGTAGATATGTTCCTTATATGTGAGTGGAGAGTTTCTTTTCTGCCAGCAAGGCGTATGTGTGGAGATTTGAATTTGAATCTGGTTGAGAAAGTTAACTTGAGTGTTAAGAGGATGAATGCGAGCTTAGCAAAGATTAAGGTATTTTATGGTTGGTGTTGCATGAGCTTGAGAAGAATTCTTGTTGTATTGACTGTAGTATTATGGCAGTAATAGAGTATGGATATTGTGAGTTATCGAGTGTTTAAATTTATGGTTTTGAGCCAAGTGGGGGAGTCTGCTATTGATAGTTTAATTCATGACTATGTGTCAAATTAAAATTTCTGGATATGGGTTATGGTACTTTAGGAGTATAGGAAAATCATGGGATGAGTGAGTTGTTATTTCTGAAGAATGTAGCGCGCACGGAGTATGAATTTGATTAGTAGTGTTAAGGCAGGGGTACTTCTTTGGGTGTTGTTGTGCTAACGGGGCGTGTGTCTTTCGGCCTATTTGAGCGGTGCAATTGATATTTGAGCAAAGTGGATGACTCTCGAGAAAGTTCTAATGGATTCAAGATTAATATGTAACAATTGAGAATTTTTGGCGGATTTGTTTATGGCTAAAATCTAAGATTTAAGTTGGATGGTGTCGGGACTTGCGGTAATTCTGTATGACTATGGATTCTAGAAAGGAAAGGGGGACAATTTTTAAATTTACATAAGGTCTTTCAGAGTGGATGCCTCGGTTGTGGTGCTTTTGGGATACGTAAGAGGGAATTCGGTGGCTTATGGGCCTTAGGGCATTGTGGCTCTATGCTAGGGTTTTGGTTAAAGATCGTGGTGTTTTAGCAAGGAGAAATATCAATTTGAAGACAAATTCGGAAGGGACTCGGAGAAATAGAACAGCTTGGTAGTAGGTTGGATCAGTATGGTAATGGATATGATCGGTTCTTGGGGTGCTTATGATGTAGGGATTTTTCTACAGGTGCTTTGTGGCAATACTCTTAGGTTTGGAAACCTGCGTGGCTTGGTTGATTTAGAGAGATTCAGTTCTAATAGCTTGGTAATGTGCAAATGGGTTTCAAAGTGTTCTTGATGGTTTCTACCATGGTTTGAACCAGATGTTTTCTATCGGTGTGGGGAACGTGTTGTGTATTGTGATTTCCTCCTGGAAGGAAGCAAGATGAAGGATTCTAACTCATTAGGTATGTAATTTGCTGGCGACTCAGAGTGCTAATGAGGTTCTTGTGTTTTCATTTAATGGCCTAATAGATGCGGCGCGTGGAGTGAGACTGAGATTTGCAGGTTCAAGTATACGGTTCAGTTTTGAAGGGGAGGTCATAAATTCTTAGATGGCATGGACGATTTTCGATGTTTAGATGAATGTTATAACTATTTGGTATTGCGTGAATAGAGTGTACATTTCAGAAGGCGCACTATGTTTTGAATCATGGATATTTCATATGTATTGCGGCACTATCCTAGTTGATCGACTGCTGATATTCAAATTTTGCTATGTGGCACGAAAGAATTTTAGAAGTATTCTTCGTGCGATGATCGTGTATGAGAGATGTGTTAGACATCCTGGCGGTGGAGTTGGGATCATATATGGTGATTAGTGTGTTCTAAGGATTTGGAGCTTGGAAGTTCTCAAGAGCAGCTTGTTTCATGGTTGTGAACTGTAAAGTCGTGGCCGAAGTTAGCCAGATGATAGCATGTATTATGACTCAGTCGTTATGGACTTTTGGAGGGTTATTTATCTATTTGTGAGTGACCAGAGTGATTTGGGGGTCCATTGGTAGGCCCAATTAGGATGTGTATTCTACACTGAGTCAGATTGGTTGGCGCCATGGACTTATTCGTGTTCTGAAATGATCTGTGAGTTACTCTTCCATGCTACGAGTAGTTGTGATTCATTGGTTATATTCTTCCAGGTTTTGTGTGGCATTGTGTCATTTGCCACTCCGGGGTTATTTATTTTTTGAGCAGGATGGCTCGGGATATATAATATGGACCAGTTTTTGGATGGGGTCACACATTGCAGCGGAGTTATGTTAAGGTATGAACCTTGTATTAGAATCGTGTGATGGCTCTATGGTGTGTGATGGATTTTCGGCAATTCTTTGTGGCGGTACTTGTTAATCTTGTGGGGCAATCCTCTCATTTGAGTCATTTTCCATGACTGAATATATTTGAATTATTGCGTATTGGCGCACGGATAGCACGGTTTGTGGCTTTGAGTTATATTGGTGTGGCATGTATGTGGGATAGTTGTGTTTAATAATATAAGGTCATTGGACCTAGAATGGGTACTATCAGGCTCGATTACGGTATATTCGGGAGGATAATATTAAAAGTCAGCTTAGCAAGTGATTATGGTTCTGTTGGGGCGAGAGAGAGCTCCATGACTTGTTGACATGATAAAGGGGTCATGATATTTCTGCGCGTTTCTTTCATTATCAGTAGTGTACGAAAGTTTTGGAAAGAGTTTTTGTTTGATATGGGGTTTAATACTAGTATCGGGTTAGTTGGAGTAGTTACTGTGATCAGGGATGGTGCTGCGAGCATGTGAGATGTGTAGTAAGTTATGTGAATATATCTGGGGTCATGGTTATGGCTTGATACAGCTTGTTCAGACTCATACAGTGTGTAGATGTGAGATTCGTGTCTTGAAAAGAAATTCTAAATGTTAGGAATTGAATTCCAAGGTTTTTGGGCCAAGATTAAGTTAATCATTTTTGTTGTGTTGTGATGTCAGGGCTATATGGAATAGAGTGACATGGGATCACCCCCGGGTACATGCGTGGTAATATGGAATAGTGATTTGATGGCTTGGAAACAACCTTTGGCACGTTCGAGGATGAACGTATGTTTAAGTGGGGAAGAATGTAACGACCCGGCCGGTTGTTTAGAGTATTATAGCCCCGTTCTCCCATTTACTGCTCTATTTATGCTTTGTAGCTGTATTATGACTTACCGGGTTAGTTAGTTCGGATCCAAAGAGAATTTAGAGTGAAATGAGACACTTAGTCTCTTAAATGGAAAGCTTAAGTTGAAAAAAGTCAACCGGATATTAATCTATGTGTAAACGATCTCGGATTCGAATTCTGATGTTTCCAGTAGCTCTGTATGGTGATTTTGGATATAAAAGTGTGTCCAAAAAATTATTTAGAGGTCCGTAGTGGAATTAGGCTTGAAATAACGAAAGTTGAATTTTTGAAAAGTTTGACCGGGGGGTTGACTTTTTGATATCGGGGTCGAAATCCGATTCTGGAAATTTGAATAGCTTCATTATGTCAAATGTGACTTGTATGCAAAATTTGAGGTCAATCGGACTTGATTTAATAGGTTTCGACATTGTTTGTAGAATTTGGAAATTTCAAGTTCATTAGGCTTGAATTGGAGTATGATTTGTGATTTTGATGTTGTTTGATGTAATTTGAGACCTTGAGTAGGTCTGTATTATGTTATGGGACTTGTTGGTATGTTCGGACGGGGTCCCGTGGGGCTCGGGTGAGTTTGGGACGAGGTTCGGGGCATTTTGAAAGTTTTGGCTAAGGCTGGAATTTTTTTGGTTCTGGTGTGACCGCACATGCGGAGCCGCAAAAGCGGCAGTGCCATCACAGAAGCGTGAAGGGAGCTGGGCATGAGGACCTCAGATGCGGGTGCTTGGACGCACCTGCGCAATCACGGATGCGACCATGGCCATCGCAGAAGCGGCCAGCCTCGCAAATGCGCGTCTTCTTCCGCAAAGCGAGGGTCACAGGTGCGACCTGTTGTCCGCATCTGCGAAAGGGCTGAACAGAACCCTTTAAGTTCGGGGTTTCGCTATTTTTCACCATTTTCGGATTTTGGAGCTCGGTTTGGGTGATTTTGGAGAGAAAGTTTTCCACACAACTTGGGGTAAGTGTTCTTGACTCCCTTGTGATTATATTTCATGAATCTATCTTCATTTTTAGCAATTTGGTTGATGAATTTAAAGAGAAAATTAAGGGTATTGGCCTAAAGTTCATAAAATGAATTTTTGAGTTTTGAACATCGATTTGGAGTCGGAATTGATTGAAATTAGTATGGTTGAACTTGTAATTGGATGGGTTATCGGATTTTGTGAGTTTCATTAGATTTTCGAGATGTGGGCCCCACGGACAATTTTTGGAGTGTAATTTTGGATTTTATGGGGAAATATTAGTATTTTAATATGGAATTAATTCTTATAAACTGTGTGAAGTAAATCAAATTTATTGTGGCTAGATTCGAGCCGTTCAGGAGTAGATACGCACAAAATGAAATTTCTGGAGCATTTTGATCTTGCTCGGAATTGGATTCGTCTTGTTCGAGGTAAGTAACTCTTCTAATCTTGTAGCTGAGGGTATGAACCCTGAATATAAGTATTATGTCAATTGTTTGGAGATGACGCACATGCTAGGTGACGGGCGTGTGGGCGTGCACCATAAAAATTGTGACGTAATTATTTCGTGGAATTTTGTAGTCAAATAATCTTGGCATTTTCCATGAAGTTTTATGTGTTAAAGATATTGAGATGAGAATCATATTAAAAATCATGTTCATGCTATGTGCCAGTATTTTTGGGACCCACAAAGGTTATATTTCTGTGAATTATTTGTTTTAAATTAAAAATTCATACTCAGTTATATTCATTTCATTGCATATAATATCTCAGTCTCTGTTGTTATTTATTGATACATCATATCATCATTTTCGGGCTATTTTTATGACATTGTGAGCCTGAGAAACTGGAGAGATGGATGACTAAGTGAGGCCGAGGGCCTGATTATGAGGATAATTATGGGATCGGACTGTACGCCGTAGCAGGCCATATTGGCTTTATTATAGCACGTGAGTTGTCCGTGCAGATACAGATATTGATATTATAGCACATGAGTTGTCCGCACAGCATGTGAGTTATCCGTACAGATTATAGCGCTTGGGCTGAAGGATCCCCTCCGGAGTCTGTACACACCCCCAGTGAGCGCAGGTACCTACTGAGTGTGAGTGCCGAGTGCCAAGTGTCGAGTGCAAGTGTCGAGCGATTGGGATGACTGAGTGACTGTAAGGACTGAATGACTGGGAGGACTGAGTGATGGGGAGGACTGAGCGAATTGATACTCTGAGAGTATGCATATGAGTTCATCTCTGAGATACATTGCATTGACATGCACACATGATATACAGGCATAGAGATATATTTTTTCTCATGTTGTACGATATTACATCATTCATGATTTCTCACACATATTGGCAGATGGGCATAGTGATGCATTTGTTTTAAACAGGTTATCTGGAAAGAAAAATGAAACATCTTATTTATTATTGAAAGGATTTTGGAAAAATTACTGTTTTCAAACTTACTCATATTTTTGGCAACTTCGATAAAAGACTTGAGTTTTCACTGATACACTTGAAAGGCAGAGCTATTTTCAAAAGTCATGATTTAGCTGAGCATTTATTCTTTGAGTTACTTCTGGTACTACTTGTTTTATATTGTTATGAACTATTGTTGGTTATGGAAGTTGGACTCTGACCTTGGTACAAGCTCGACACTACTTTCAACCTAAGGTTAGGTTTGTTACTTATTGAGTACATGGGGTCGGTTGTACTCATACTACACTTCTACACCTTGCGTGCAGATGTTGGTTGCTGATGTTGTTTTGTTCGTTGGGAGCTGGATCTGAAGATGTATCTGTGTTCCGGCTGTTGCTGCCTCTTGTTCATGGTAGACTTAGATTCATAAAACTCTATTTATGTACTTTTCAAACAAATGATGTATTACTTCATACCAGCTTTGTATACTCTATTCTTAGAAGCTCATAATTTGTACTACCAGTTCTTGGGGAAATGTGTTAGTTTTATCTATTTTCTTCTAATTAATTACTTTATTAATTTCATTGGAATTGGATAGTTGGTAATTGGCTTACCTAGCGGGTTGGGTTAGGTGCCATCACGACTAGTTGGATTTTGGGCCGTGACAGACTCACTCCCCCGCTGTTGTTTTTTTCAGAGGCAGCAGTAGACACTGGCGAGGATTCCGTTAATTAGAGTATACGAGTTGACAGTTCCTGATGAGCCCCACATTTATTCGCGTGGGCAAGGATTGTTATTTAATGGTTATTGTCCTTTTCTTTAAAACTCTTAGAGTCGCTCCATAGTCATTTTAATAGTATCATGTGTATTAATTATCGTTTTCGACTTGTTCACCATATCAAACTTTCTTATCATATTTTGGAGATAGATTAAGCATCACAGTCTTACAAATGGTTGATTAATAGTGATGGAGATCTGACTAGGTAGTCGATGAAGATTATGAGTTATTTTGTTGGATATTGGTGGGTTTTGTTGTTGCTTTATGAGACATGTAATTTGTGGATAGTCCTAAAATAGGGAAAATTCTGTCCGATTTTTCATAAAATACCGATGAGGCTTACTTGGGAGCACTTGCTCCTAAGCGCCGGTCATGATCCTAAATTGGGTCGTGACAGTTATTGACCCATTTATTTATTGAACTCAGCTCATCTTGACCCAACTTATCCCAATTCCCAGCCCATTTGAAGTTGGGCTGGTTTTTAGCCAAATTGATCCATGAGGATTAACTTTGTCAAAATATCTTAGAAATAATTCTTTTTTATTTGATATGTTATATATGATCATAACAAAAGAAAAAAAAGTCTTATTTAATAACTTTACAAATCATAAGAAAACAACACATATTAATTAGGGATTTTTTTCCTTCCTATATAATATTTGAAACTTATTTACCAAAATTGTCCTAATTTTGTATATTACCCGCCCTAAATAAGAATTATTTACAAATTATATGCCATCAATTATTAATACCTTAAATTACGGGATTTAGTTATATATTTTTCCTATTTTCTCTCATCTTTTCTTTCCCTATTCTCTGCCACCTGCTCAGTTATATCTCCTTATCACTGGCAACCCCAATCTACTCAATTATGTTCTTTTTCGTTTGCTTTTAGACTGAAAGTGGCAAAAAGTGTCTATAAATTTTTTTAAAAAAAGGATGATTGAATAGGTACGGAACTTTTAGAAAAGGTTCGATTTGGTGCATTCCTAAATATAGCGACCTCGTTCTCTGCTTAGTTAATTCCAGAAATTCGGAACAGATTTGTGTTATCCTCCATGTCTTTTTTCAAATCTTCTATAACAGTGGTGAATATCGCAAATAGGATATATATATATATATATATATATTAATGATCTCGAGATTAGTTGGACAGAGAGATGATAAATTTGTATGGTACAATATTATACAAATTAAAAAATAAATTTCATAAAAATTTAATACAAATTTGATACATCTACAACATCATATAAACTAAAAATAAATTTTATACAACTAATTATATAATATACAATTTATTTATAACTTATCTACAACTTTCATACATAATAAAAATAAATTTCATACAACTAACTATACAGTATACACTTATTTACAACTAATCTATAACTTATCTACAACTTTCATACATTATTTCTACCTAGTTAAATACAACTACAATATCATACAACTTAAATAAAATTTTTATACAAATTTTATACAATATATCTTTTGTATATTTTGTATCTGATTTGTATATATTTTGTATGTGGTGTGTGTTTCTTCCTCTCTAAAATTCCAATCAAAACTTTCTTTTTTAATACAATTTTGATACGTATCAACAATTTTATGTAAAAAAATAGTATTGATAACTTAAATACAAATTTTATACAACGATTCATACATTATACAACTATTTTTCAACTTTCATACAACATTCAAATAAAAAATATATATATAACTAACACAATACAATTTACATACAATTATACTATAACTTTACTACAATTTCGTAAGTATATTGTATGTCATGTCTTCTTCTTCTTCTTCGAGTTTCAATCTGAAATTCAGCCAAAATCAAGTCTAATCTTCACCAAACACCCTCGTAATTGAGACATAAATTTCAAACAATATTCTCAATTATTTGCAACAACACCCAATCCAAACAAATAATTATTTTTGAAAACCCAAATTCGATTTCAAAGCTTCAAAACTTTTTAATGGCGTGGAGAGTCAAACACCTTCAAAATTTATTGATTGACAATTTCAATTTGAACACCAATTATGCTAACATGAAAGAAAATTGCTAAGTTAAAATGATTGAAATTCATTGATGAATTTCACTAAAACTATATATATAACAAGAAAGCATAAAAAACAAAGAAGGCCAAATGAAGAAATTTGGGGAAAAACCAGAGAAGAAAAGTAGAGAGATGAAGAGAGAGAGAGAGAGAGAGAGAGAGAGAGAGAGAGAGAGAGAGAGAGAGGGAGAGAGAGTGGGCAAGTATAAAGGGATAAGGAAATAACTGATATTCCTTATTCAATTCCTAATATAAAGGGATACTCATTTATAACTTATTTGTATATAATTGATAAATTGTATATGACCATGTAATTAAATTGAAACTTGAGTAGGAAGGGTAATAAAGTTTCAAATAGTGTATATGAAGGTAAAAATCCCTTATTAATTAAAGCTTGATAAGAGTTAGGGGTTGGGTTATGACCCAAATTTTAGTTCATCTTGGCCCAACTCATCTCAGCCCAAGTAACTTTTGGGCGGGTCAATGACCCCATCATTTATTGACTCAACTTATTTTGACCCGCCCAAAATCAACCAATCTGCCCATTTGACACTCCTACATAATATTAAGCTGCAAACTTTGTTTGTTGTTGTACTTCTTATTTGCTGGAAGAGATTTTTAAGTTTTTGTAACAGTGGATAAGAGCAGTTGGATATTGCTTTCAGAAATTTGAGTCATACCGAAAAAAAATGGGGGGGGAGGAGGAATTTTCAATTCTGCCATGCTGAAGTTGGCCTGTCTAAGAATCAACTAGACTCCAATTCATTTACTCTTAATAATATGTTCTTACAGTTCAGTTACTTCAGTAGTAGCATTTCCCTTTTAAGAGATTTTAGAACAGTGCAGGGATAGATATCTGGTTCAAGAGTATTAGATGAGATGGACAAAAATGTTAGCAGATTATACCATACCATGCCATGCTTTAAGAAGCTCCATAGTCTTTCAATAGCAATTGCAATTTAGTTTGTGGTAGAACAGAGAAATTTTACGCTAGTATAGAAACATCCTGATAATAAAGATGTAGGCAACAAATAATACAGATGCAAACAATTCATACCAAATAGCGAACCTATTACCTATATCACGTGTTGACTGTATGAAATTTATGAAAATCAAACTTTCAACTTTCAATTAGTCTGCTTGTACATATTGAATTACTCAAAATGATGCAGGATATTTTTCTTCATTCCTGCTTCTTTTTTCCCTTGCTGTGGGAGGTGCAAAAATGAAACTTAAAAAGACCTGCTAAAAATATCACCGACAATGAAGAGATTGCTCTCTTAACTGTGAGATGGTTGATGTGTCAATGGAATGATTTAACATGGAAAATCTGACACCTAGACTTGTATCCATCATTCGCTGCAGCTTTCTCAAACTTTTTCATTGCAGCATCGTTCTCTTGTAGGCTGGTCTGCACAAAGAAGCGTGCCCACCAAGAAGGGCTCCGCATTTTTGCCTTTACATGGAAAGCAAATAGTTTGTCAATTCTTTTATTTATCATTTCAGAGCAGAATAAACAACGGAAAAAGTGATACAGAAACCATATCTTCATTAGATCAGAGAATGTAGATACTTGACAATTGAGTGGCTCTGAACACTGTTTTCAGATTATCATACAATCACAAACCTGGTGTTGTGGATAGTACTTGGTATTGCAACATCAGTTTTCAAGTTTGTTTTGTAATCTTACCACTTAATCTTTCAAGTTAATTCTTTGCTTAACGGTTATCGGAAACAGCCTCTCTACTCCTCCGGAGTAGGGGTAAGGTCTACGTACACACTACCCTCCTCAGACCCCCACTTGTGGGATTTCACTGGACTGTTGTTGTTGTTCTTTGCTTAACGGTATAAAGTACCAAAACAGAAAGCTCTCTGTAACCACAAAAAGCATTCAACCAATAAAAATTCAACATTGTCTCTGTCACTCAAAAATTCACCAGATATGCTTCTTAGATGTGGTCACTACCCTACAAGAGGAAGCTTTGTACTTCTGATCACTTTTTTCACCATCAATCACCAAAAGAGCATCACTGGACCTACTCTAATGTTGAATTCGCCAGAAATAAATTCCAGTCCACTTGTGAATTCAACTTCATTAATATACAAGAAACATCAACTATACGCATTCAATTGAAGTAATCTACTCTAGTAGGACAGAGAGTACCACGATAGGAAGAAACTGAAAGTGCATGTAACAGCGAGTAAATCAGTCAACAATCAACTGACAACAATTACCAACCCAAACAAGTGATAACTGAATGAAGAGTTGTAACTTACAGGACGTCCAAACTTGGATAGCTCAGCGACTTTAGCTCTAGAGTGACCTGGGTAACCTGATAATTTAGAACAATAGAAAAATTAACATAAGAGCAAGTAAAATGAACCACAAAGTGCTTTCAATAAACAATAGATGTTCTCCTCGTGGTACCCTAGGAGGGGAAGATATTTATCTCTCAAAAGCAATTATTTCAATCAATCATGTGTTGTATGGTCGTGACAAAGCTAGACCTTTAACTTACGTGGGAAACTGTCTTACAGATTTCTTTTTTCCTTTTTAATTTTTCCCTTTTGGGTGGAGCAAAGGAAGCTTATAAGATTTAAACTTTCTAGTAAATATCCGAAGCATAGAGGGGGTTGCCCGAAACTGAGCAAATTCTTTGCACGGCAGCTGCTATCAACCCCGCCTACCAAACAAAAGAAGGAACCATCCATCGTTGGCCTTATTAGAGCATTTATATTCTCATAAACAGAATAAGTGGATCTAATGAGGATCCTTTTTCTCTCTTTTTTTTTCTTTTTGATTGGTAAACCCCACCCCGCCAAATCCCCTGCCCAGGAGTCAAAAGGACCCTTTCCCGCTTTGCTCCTTTAGTGACTTGAACTCCCTACCTCTTGGTTGGAAGTGGAGTCCTCTTGCCACTGAAGCAACCTCACTTGTTAATTCTAAAACCAGGCTATTGTGAAGCAGTACTATACTGAATTAATGATATGAATTCAATTTGTGTAAGGTCAAACTGTCCACTACAATTAGGCATCCCTAGTGAGTAATTAAGAGAGAGAGTCGAGTGTCAAGCATTTGTTAGCAGCCTGTCAAAGAAAATGGGACATTTGAACAGCCAGAGGGACGAAATATGGTGGGTTTATATTTCATTATCCAAAAAAGGGGTATCCAAACATCGTGAAAGTACTTAAATGAGAACTTCTCATGCAATGTTATTAAAGTTTCAAAAGCTACCTGTAACAATAACTAGACCATCGGCAGACACCCTTGCTAACTCTGGAATAGTCTTGTTTAGGTATCTAGGAGATAGGTAATCCACTGCATCCGACACGATAACAAGAGAAAATGATTTAGGCCGGTAGGGTAATGGGAATTTGATGTCTGCCACGCGTACTATTCCTCTGTGGATAAGATTCTTGCAGTTCACATCAACATCCTCAACATCATAAGGTTCAACACCCCATGCTTCAGCTTCTTCTTCTTTTAATAGTTTGGACACCACAGAACAAGTATCAGGCCCGACGTGCAAAACTTTGCGCATGCTGTCACCATATGCCTTCTTTAAGTAAGGTATAGCCAGCTGAAGCTCCGAAGTGCAGGTAAATTCACCTACAACCATTGAAAGACAAGCAATCTATAAGTTCGATAAGCTGCTCTTTTTGAACAAACTGAGTTCGCAAATACAGTACAAACTCATAGAGGAAAATTACACCCTGAAGTGAGATATGCACTCTCGAATTTGTTTAATAATCTGACCAGAAATGCCATCAGACATGCTTTCACAATCTTATTCACTGTATGTATCATTTTGAAATGGAGGAAAGAATCTTTGCAGTTCATGTTGAAGGCAAATTGCTTGATGACGTACGAATAAATGATCAAATAAGCTTTGACATATCCTTCCGCAGGTTAGATACTTAAAACAGATACACTTTTGTCCCCTGTGTAGCTTAAGACTATGACTCCGTGCCTGATCTTTCTATGACATTTTGATCAGCAATATGAAATGAAGAACGTGAATCGCGTGGCAATTCTTACAAAATTTAAAAAGATCCTAAAGGCTCTTAGCATGCTCAAAATGTGAGACTCTACCCACATAGGATGCTGAGATAGCTAACTGTATTATAGATTATGGCTCCCTATTATGGGCTTCTGAATTAGTGGTGATGAAACCTGAGAAATTCTTTGGGCTATTAACTGTTGGTAGTTGCAAGTTAAGTCCAAGGTAACAAGCCTTCAGATTCAAGGCTTTGGATCACTTGTGTATTCCTTTGTTTGAAACCCTGACCTCCCATATCCCCCGGCCCCTAGCAATGTATCATATCTATTAAATGCTGCAAAGACGAATATTTTCACGGCATGATGCAACATAGACAACCAATACATAAAGGTGCTTACCATTAAGCCTGCTGAGTGCTGAACTTCCAGAAGTACCTATTAGGGGAAAATGACCAATCAGCCAATGTATAGAAAGCCAAGTAGTATAATGAATACAATACAATAGGAAATCAGGATCTTGCTACCGTTGAGTAAAAATGAGACAATTTGAAGTATGATTTGCGAGGATAATAAAAGCCAATGACTTCTGATTGGGGTTGGAAAGACAGATATTACATGACTGATGCTACCAGTGCATGATCCCATGTAACTAGGAAGCACACACTACTTTGAAATAACTGCTTATTTTAGACCCAAAAACAAAAAAGGAATTACCTGAGCCTCGATAAAAATAGCCAACAACAAGGACAACACCCTGAAATTAGTAGATAAAAGAAAAGCAAAATGCATTAGATTTGAATCATAGCCCCAGTTAGGAAACCAGATATTAAAAGAAAGTGAATATAATTTGCTAGAATGAATTATACTTAATCACCAATTATAGTGCCATCAGATAAGTACTTATGGAACTTACCAAAATGAGAAGGATTGTAGGTAATAAAGGAGTAGGGCGCGATTTCGGATGAAAAATGCCCCCCAGGCTTCCACCAGCAGCAAAGCGCCGTGTGGGGTTTCCGGGCCTTCTAGACATGATTGCTTTAGTGGAGTGTCGAGCCCAGAATACTACACCATGGAACCAAATTAGAAAAGGAAAATTTTAACCAACGACTCCTCACTCCATTAATAGATGTGACACAGGTAGAAACATAGTATCAATAGTAAGTGGTGCATATAAGCTAAGGCGATACAAGCTCAACATTTTATGTTCACCTTGTTTATGGAGTTGATCAATTGTTAACACAACCACTTTGTTTTATTACCAGTATATATAAATATAGTAAATGAGCTTAACTAAATAGCAATGTGCAAAGTACTACAGAAATGGAAAGCCACCCGACTTTCTTTAAATTTTAGATACGGATTGCCAAATATGAAACTACAGCCGCTCTAATTTCAACAACACAGAACTTCATTATCCGAATTCTAGCCATAGCAAAGTTTCTTAATTTTGGACGAGCTTCATAAACACCAATTACGGTTTATATTTCAACTAGAGAAATTGAATTTCAGTCACTAATATGCAATTCTTGAAGAAAACAAATGAACGTTCAAAAAGGACAATGTGGATCTGCAAAAGAGAAAACATTGCTAACAATTTAGAACACGCCCCAATTAAGATGTAAGATTTAGAAAATTGGGGTGTCAACAAAATCAAGAAAAACTACAAAAATTCAGAGATTAAATCAAAATAGAATATCCAAAAGTGAGAACAAGGCACAAATAAGAGGCAAGCAAAACCAACCAAATGATGAGAATGGAAGCTTTAGAGCAACAATTGGCAATTAGGGAAGGAGAGTGGCACCTCAGAGCGGGGACTGTATTTCTTGGATCTAATGTGTTTGTTCAAAGGTTGTTTGTTGCTAGATTTGGATCTGTTGTGTTTTTGTTGGTTTAGCACAGAAACATATGCATAGATCCCATTCCCACGCGTGTTACCTTTGCTGTAAGTTAGTGAAAACCAACCAAAAACTAGCTAGCCTCGCGGGAGGGACCCTGAAAGACAGCAAACGTCAACCACGTAGGAATGAATGGGAAATATGGCCAGTCTACGCGCCTTTATTATAGAGAGTGCGACTTAGAATTTAATAATATAGCCTTGGGGGTCCCTTGTCTTTTAATATATATACCTTTTTTGCCTATCTACACTTCACTCATGTTGCCGTCGGTGATCCCACTTTATTACTCATAATAATTACACTTAACATGAACAAATTATACTATGTGTTACTCTGTTTTTTAAACAAATGTTGTTAAAGAAAATGATATCATACCATACTTAAAACTCTTTAATTTAGATTTTCTATTTTATTAAACACCGTTATATTGTATGAAATAAAATAGAGAAAGTATTTATCTCCTATCCGTATTAGGAAAGTAATCTGAATAGATCCTCGAGTAGTGACTACTACAATTTTAAGTAGGTTTTGTTTTTCTACAACGTCTCAAAGAAATTGTTTATGAAAATGATGGAGCTGACAGTTTACATCAGTGGGTAGATGAATGTATCGGTTGTGTACTTCTTTCGTCAGATGTCTCTAAGTGTGTCGGCAGCGTACTGGGTGATAAAAGAAGCTCCGGTGTGGGAAAAAAACTTGCCACCATAATATGTATAGCGCGGTTATTTATCGCGCTATACCTTAACGGCACGTTTGTCCGTTACGATTTAGCGCGGTGAATAACTGCGAAATACTTAATTATTGGGCCCACCAATAATTCTTCTAGAGTTAACTGACACACCAGTAATTCTACAGGGTATAACGCGGTGAAATACCGCGCTATACGTAAAAGTTGGGCTCACTCATAATTCTTCTATACTTAATTGACAGACCAATAATTCAACTGGGTATAGCGCGCATATTTAAGGCATTATATATCAATTTTTTCCTTATTTAAAGAGTTTCAGAATTTTGTAAAAATCCATTCAGAATCCTTCAAGTCTTTTGAAATATTTGTTCGTTAAATATTTGTTCGTTAACATCCGAAATATTTGTTCGTTAAATATCCTTCAAGTCATTTTTCTCATATTAAGAAATGTCTGGACGCAATAACGTACCAAGGTATTATTGTGACAAACATACGATTTTGAAACCATGTTGGTCAAATAGTAATGTGGGGCGCAGACGCTAGATATGTCAACAACTTGTAAGTTATTGTTTTGGAAAAAATATTTGTTACTATTATTTATATAACATGTTAACTAATAGTATTGTGTTATAATCCTCATTGGTAAGACGGAAATTAATGTAGATTTGAAGAATGGTATGATGAACCCATTAACCAGGAATACTACAAATCATGTTTGCAGTATGTTTGGAATATGACAGGTGAATACGAACTCCAGATCTTTAAACTACAATAACAACTTGCGGCAGTACAGGAGAAACTAAAAAAGGGAGAAGAAGAAAAAAATAGGTTGGAAGAGCAATTTAAGTGGTTGAAGCACAGAATAATGGGTGATAATGACTAAACAAACACATGAATGTATTGAGTATGGTATTTTATCTTTATGTTTTACATGTCATGTATTTTCATTAATTGTACCGAATTTAAATTATGTTAAGTTGTCGTTTTTTATTTTGTGTTGTAGTATTAAACTAACAAATAACCCGAGAAATAAAAACACATGCGCAAATAATGTAAAACATAAATAATGTTGCTATTATATACTGAATGTCATATGTACAGATAATAAAAAATGTCAATGTGTCTCACAACCTGTATGCTTTAAAGTATTAGCTGGCCTGAGACGCATCCCATCCCGCCCGGCTACACTATCAGGATCATCCTCATCACGTCGCCTTTTTATCGGAGGATGCGATGCAGCATGATCGTCGGTAAGGCTGGCACGCTCGGTATAAGGGGTCGTCGGTCCAGCAGTAACCTACAGAATAATAAGATATTTTAGTATATGAAATATATATTACTAATGTATGTGTTAGCTAAAAAAAATTAATGGTCTTACCATGGACTCGGCGGGCTCCTGAATATAATCATCCGTCTCACGCACGTCAGGATCGAAAGTGGCCTCCGTGACGGGCGAGGATGATGTCTTTAAAAAAAAACGCTTTAGATATTGATGACTAATCAATGAAATAAAAAAAATTATAGTAATACAAACAAACCTGTGCCTAGGGGTATTCATAAAAAATTAAAAAATCGAACCAAACCGAAAATCGAACCAAACCGATCAATAAAATCGATACTTTTAAGGTTTGATTTGGTTTTGGTTTTAAATTTTAAAAATCGATAAAATTTGGTTTGGTTTTGGTTTTAATAAAAAAAAATTAAACCAAACCGACTATAAAAGTAGCTATTTAAATTATTATTACACCTATATATATGTATATTTTTATATAAAAAAATCTAAAATTTTATGGTACATATTAGTCATTTGTATTTTTAGTCTAGTTCTTTGCTATTATAATAATCTAATTCTTTGCCTTTTATATTCTAGTTTGATTGGTAGTTTTATTTTGTTAAGTACAAGAATTTATTTCATGTTAAAAATTATTGATTTTTACTTGAGTACTTAAATTATTCATCACTATTTGATTCAATTATCATCAATATATCTTGGTAAATGATAGATTTCTCAAAAAGCAATTGATTTGATAGTGTTACGTTGAAACTGTAGTCGCCGGAATATGCGTTTGGTAGTGTATGTCTCATATTTAAGAAAAAAATCGATAAATAATCGAAAAACCCGAAAAACCGACAAAAACCGAATCGATAAAAAACTGACTTAATTGGTTTGATTTGGTTCCAATATTTGAAAAACCGACTTACTTGGTTTGGTTTCCTTTTAGGGAAAAATCGACCCAAACCGAACCATGAACACCCCCTACATGCGCCTGTGATAGATCCTCAACATCCCTCGATGATGACCCATAATTCAGTCGGCGCCCACTATGCACATCTCGTGTCGGACGATCATCAGCAACCGTCGATGGCTCTGGGGGACCAGAAAAATACTGATCCCACTCATGTCGCGTAATGGCCATGCCCGCGATCAACAATGGAGCTGACGGGGTCACCTGCGAAGTCCCTGGCGTCAGCTGAAGGCTGAATGATGGCATATCATGAGGAGCATCGTCTGGCTCAGGGTGGTCTCCAAAATCCTCAACAGGTGGCTCAACACCCCCTTGCTGGGGACCACGTCCTCGCCGACCCCCACGACCTCGTGGGACACCTCTTTCTCTCTGGGCACGCCTGCCACGTCGACCACGTTCAGGCTCCACTGCGTGCCCACGATGGTACTACTCTGGTGACCTATAATCAGCCTCGTGTCCTAAGCGCTCGTCATCTCGGGCTAGCCTCAATGTCCGGGAAGCCAGATCTGTAACTTGGCGGCCATACTCGTGCAAAACTGCCGCTCCCTCACCGGTATGCTGCTGCATCTGCAGTCCTAACTGGTAGAACAGATGTAAGCCAATAGCCTGCACAACATGTAAAATATTAATTACAGAACGCTAGGTTAACGTTATAAGTAAGTATAACATATCAGTGCCTCATGCCTCCCGGCGTATGGAATGTACCGATCACCAGCGCTATGAACGGGATTTCCGACAAAAAGTCGGGTAATGCTGCGGTACCATCCTATATACTCATGCTCACCATTTGTATGCTCAAGTGGATGGGGTGGTGGAATTAGGTCATGCCGACAGTCCCAAATCTCAATCTGCACCTCTAGCCAGGCCACGTATGTCTGGTCAACCCTGAACGATCATCCCGCTGTTAATGTGTCCTAAGCCAAGCGGGCGGAGTAGGTACAAGCTGCAGTCGACCAAACTGGCGAAGGACTCGCTTAGTGGCATGATGCTCGACAATATCGAGATACATCAATGGGACGGAAGAGCTCTACATAACTCGGACGCTCGAGCAATAATCAGGCAAACCAGCTATTAGTTCGTCGTTGTATGGCCTCCATATGAACTATTAAGTAAAAATATGAATCTTGAGTAAACGCAACACATATAAAGTCAGGCCAAGTAAACTTAAGTATACATGTACATGCGCCCCCTCCAGTAAATCCAACAAATCCCTGTAATAGGGGAGATTATGTCGAGCCTCGACCTCGCATCCGTAGCCTCGCCTATTAACCCACCTCCTAGCTAAAGAGAGAAACGGTGGAGGTGGTGCATCCGAAACGATGCGTGGTAGAGGTGGTTGCAACTACAGGAACCGCTCCCAGGATCAAACCCAATATACAATGTGGACGTAAAATTTAAGGTATATTCTTACTATGTATGTTATAATCATGAAAATAATTGACTATGTTTTCACCTGTAGCAATGACAAAAATCCGGCAACGTCTCGATAGGTGCCCATGCTCGCCCGGCACATCTACCTAAACAAGTAACCTAAAAAAGCTGCACCCCAACTGTAACCAGGTAAATCATCTAGCCGCTCAAGATGATGAAGAAATCTCAAGCTGACTAGGTTTCTCGAAGTGTTCGGGAATAATACCCCACCAAATATAAGCAACATCAACAATCTCGTGTACTAGTCGATATGGAGATCCGGTGTATCATATGTAATGTCTGCATCCATCGCCTCCAGATGTAGCCGGACGAGCGTCAACTGGAAAGGACTGGCCCCACTTAATGCATCCTCCTCCGCTGGCTGGAAACCGATGAGCCGATGCAACATCTGCAGGTACTGCAATCCCGTATATTCAGTGAGAGCATGCGGGTAAGCTACAGGATGTCCATCAACCGGCAACCCATAAAGAACCTCCATGTCCTGAAGCATGATGGTAGCCTCGCCAATGGGTAAATGAAATGTGTACGTCTCCGGTCGTCACCGCTCTATCATAGCTGTGATCAACGACCAGTCCAACTGCAACCAGCCGATCTCTATGATCCTATAGAAACTCGTATCTCGAAGGCATCTGACTATACGGGGATGGAGTGGGTGGGCCCTAAGAAAGTCCCACATATCGTCTATCCGTCTAGCGTGGAATGTCTGGGCCAAACACTGCCCCTCCCATATGTACGAAGACCTATGTTTGGCCTGTAGCAACAGTAGCTCTAGCGATGCAGGTCCGGGATACACAGGCGGAACCTCCATGACGACTATTGTAAATTGAACAATATTAATTAAAGTATTTTTCTTTTTCATTGCTTAACATCTTTAAACATATTGCAATATCTTTAATATTAAAATTTATTCGATATTTTTACTATATTGTTAATTATTATTATTATTATTATTAAGTGACAAACTAAAGATGGTTGCTGCTGCATTTTCCTTTGCTTCCACACTTCCAGCTGTGAGAAAAGGACAAGGTAACCAACCTAAAAAAAGATAAGTAAATTACATGATAATGGTTTGATTCTAAAGGGCTAAAATGAAGTTTTAAAGCAGATTTCCTTCTGCTGGTTTGTCTTGGTGCAGTATTTGTACGGATTGAGATGATGTTTTAAAGAATTGAAAATTTCTCTATGTAAGTTGATGGTTTTGGAGTTGGCTGAAGGATGAGTAGAGTGTAGCCCTTTCTTTGGCTTGGTTCTTGATGTTTTATGGTTACTACTAATCATATGATTTAGTCCATAAGCTTGTCCTTACAATTTCTTCTTTCAGACTAGAGTTTGGTTGTGGAAAACTGAGGGCTTTCTTAAGGTAAATGTTTTGCCTCTGCGGAATTCGTCCTTTCATTAGTTTAATTTGTTGAATTGTTAATCATTGTTAGCTTGTATTTTTTATTTCAAAGTGATAATGTGTTATTTTTCCTTATTAACAGGGATAAGGTTCTTAAACAACCACAAGAGGCGTTGACCAAGGAGGAGTTTGAAGACATTTATTCTTCTATTTTTGATTTTTTTTCGTATGTATAAGTGTAGAATGACAATGAACAATGAAGTATTCTGTATATATTTAACTAACTTATTATTCATGAAAGTATTTATAATATTCTGACTTGAGATATGTTTTTATTGGTTGTTGAATAATTTTGGGTACTTTCAATATTGGTATCAATTGATGGAAATATATTAGAATTTTGGCTATTGTAGTTGAAAAAATAGGTTTTAGTGGCGACAGATCCTTGTCACAGAAAGAATTAGAATTTATGGCGATCAAGGTCGCCACTAAATCTCAAGCTATTGGTGGCGACCGGAGTTGCCACAGAAAGTATAAAGGTTTTAGCGGCGACTAAGGCTCCACTAAATGTGGCCCTTCAGTGGCAACTTATCAAAAATTTATTTTGTGGAACTCTTTTTGTAGCGTTTTTGTTTTCTATTTGTCGCGACTATAGTCGCTACAAATGGCGACCATAAGAAGTCGTCCCAAAAAATATTTAGTTATGGTCGTACTTGCAGCAACCCTAAGGTCGCTACTATATGTCTTTAGTGGCGACTTTGTGGTCTTTAGTAGCGACTTTGGTCGCCACTAAAAGTCTGATATCTTGTAGTATACCAGTCCTCAATCAAGCCTACAATATGATAATGCAGGATGAAAGCCAAAGGATTCAGTCCAACATGATATCACAACTTACACCAACACTACAACAGATAAACTTGAATGATCCTACAGCTCTAGCTGTCACACAAAACAACAAGTTCAAAAGAAACAATGGACAATACTGTGATTACTGTAATATGAAAGGACACAGGAGAGAAAACTGCTACAAGTTGGTGGGATATCCACCCAATCACAAATTCAACAAAAGGAGAACCTATGATAAACCACAAAGTTCAGGAGGTAACAAAGGACATTCAGCTAACAATGTCAGTCATGTTGAAGAACCAGAAGCAAGTGGATCATCAGGGATTAGCAGCATGCCAATGTTCACCTCAGAGCAATATAATCAGCTTTTGAAGTTGATCAGCCATAAACTAGCAGTTGCAGAAGCCAAGGTTAACATGGCAGGTATAAAAGAATTCCTTGATACTTATTTGCTTGCAGGTTCTGAACGTAATTCCTGGATAATTGACATTGGGGCCTCGAACCATATGGTTTGTAGCCTGGACTTTTTAAATCAATCTGCTCTTGTGTTTCCCAATACTAGCAAAGTTTATCTACCAAATGGAAATATTACATCTGTAACACATATATGGTCACTAACTCTTTCTGATGATCTTGAATTGTGTAATGTGCTTTATGTTCCAAATTTAAAATACAACCTGTTATCAGTATCCAAACTTACTAAAGAGCTGAAATGTTGTGCATTATTCTTCCGTGAATTTTGCATTTTTTAGGACCTTTGCACTGACAAGGTGAGGGGTATTGGTAAGGAGAAGGATGTCCTCTACATACTTCAACCTCCCAAGAAGCCATCACCTGTCAAAGCACCTGAACAGTCATCAGCCATAGCATTCAATACAATAATACCTACTACAAATTCCTGTACTGCTTCTTCTTCTATTACAGTTCCAGCCTCTACTCCAACCTTTGCTAGCCCTCCATCAAAATATTCAGATCACTGCTCTATATGATAACAAAGACTTGGCCATGCTACAGTAGCAGTTCTACAGAAAATTCACTTTCTAAAACACCATGAGTTGAATAATGAACAGTTGTCTTGCAATATCTGTCCTTTAGCAAGGCAAACTAGGCTCCCCCTTTCCTACTAGTCATAATAAAATTGTAACCCCTTGTGAACTTGTACATATGGATGTGTGGGGTCCATATAGATAATGTACTTATAATGGATATAGATACTTTCTTACCATTGTAGACGATTACTCTAGGATGACTTGGATCTACTTGATGAGAATGAAAAGTAATGTGTTCTTGTTAATCAAGTCTTTTATTGCACTTGTTAAGAATTAATTTTCTGCTTCTATCAAGATCATTATATCTGATAATGGTCTTGAATTTTTCAATGCTTAATGTGTAACTCTTTTCACTTCTCTTGGAATTGTACATCAAAGTTCTTGGGGGCACACTCTACAATAAAATGGAGTGGCTGAACGAAAGCATAAGCATCTACTTGAATGGCTAGAGCCCTTAGGTTTCAAGCCCATGCCCCTTTGAAATTCTGGGGAGAATGTGTTCTTACAGTTGCCTTCGTCATTAATAGATTACCTTCTATAGTTCTTTCAGGGAAATCTCCTTATGAGTTGTTTCATGGTCTACCACCTTCCCTTACTCACCTTAAGGTATTTGGTTGTTTGTGTTATGCAACCACACCATGCTTCACAAACAAGTTCTCTTCTAAAGCCATTCCTGCAATCTTCATGGGTTATTCAGAGACTCAAAAAGGGTATAAACTATACAATATTTCATCAGGAACCTTTTTTGTCAGCAGAGATGTCTCTTTTAGAGAAACCATATTTCCTTTTAGACATCCCAAGTCCACATTTCTACCGTCACATTTCCCTAACTCAACTCTTACATTTCCTAGTCCAGCTTCTATTCCTTCTTATGATGATACATTTCCTACCAGGGATGATGTACCTCCCAGTTTACCTCCAACTTCTGTTCTAACTCCAGAACCCCTCATAGCACAACCAGAACCCTCTAGTTCACAATCACCTCCATCTCATGTTATGCAACCTAACCTTACTCCCTCACCTCCTTCACCACCTTCTCCCATCGAGCAACAGACCACTCACATTTCAGATGTCATTCTGAGGAAGTCTGCTAGGACATCTAATCCTCCCTTGTGGCTAACTGATTATGTGCATCAGGTCAAACTCACTTCCACTCCTTATCCCATTTCTTCCTCCCCCAGTTACTCTTCTTTATCACTTTCTTATCAAGCCTGTCTAACTTCTTATTCTTCCATTATTGAACCTATAACTTTTGAACAAGTTGTTAAAGACAGCAATTGGGTACAGGCTATGGAACTTGAGGTTCAGGCCCTCACTGATAATAACACCTGGGAGTTGGTAGATTTACCTGCAGGCAAGACTCCAATTGGCTGCAAATGGGTTTATAAGGTGAAGTACAAGGTTGATGGGACTATGGAAAGATACAAAGCTCGATTAGTTGCCAAGGGGTTCACACAACAAAAGAGTTTGGATTACCATGAGACCTTCTCACATGTGGTGAAGATGGTCACAGTCAGGAGTGTTGTTGCTCTAGCTGCTCAGTATGATTGGCCTTTGCTTAAGATGGATGTGTATAATGCTTTCCTCCAGGGTGACCTTTCAGAAAAAGTTTACATGTCATTGCCTCAAGGGTTTGGTATTCAGGGGGAGACTAGAGTGTGTAGACTACTCAAATCCCTCTATGGCTTAAAAAAGGCTAGCAGACAATGGAATTCAAAGCTCACCTCAGCTCTCATAGAGTCTGGTTTCAACCAAAGCAAACTAGATCATTCACTATTCACTAAGAGAACTGGGAGTGCCATAGTGATTATATTGGTTTATGTTGATGACCTTTTGATCACAGGAAATGATAAGGTTCTGATTCAAGAAGCCAAAGATATATTGAATCACAATTTCAAGATGAAAGATTTGGGAAAACTAAAGTTTTTCCTTGGTATTGAGTTTGCAAGGTAACACAGGGGAATCCTCATGAACCAAAGGAAGTATGCCTTAGAGCTTGTGTTAGAATGTGGCCTAGGAGGAGCTAAATCAAGCATTTCCCCTTTGGATCAGAACATGAAACTTACTAGTGTGGAATATGATAAACTTTTTAGTATACAAGAACATGACACAGAACTTGAAGACATCATAGTATATCAGAGACTTATTGGGAGACTCTTGTATTTGGCAATCACAAGGCCAGACATTTCATATGCAGTCCAAGTTCTCAGTCAGTTTATGAATGCACCAAAACAGTCCCATTATGATACAGATTTGAGGGTAGTGAGATATATCAATAATTATCCAAGATAAGGTTTGTTGATGAGTAGCAAACATAGTAGGAAGGTAACTGCATTCTGTGATGCAGGGCATCCTGCTCAGTGACTAGGAAGTCTGTTACAGGCTTTTGCATAAAACTTGGAGACTCCGTGATCTCTTGGAAATCCAAGAAACAGAGCATAGTTTCAAGAAGCTCAGCAGAAGCTTAGTACAGAAGCATGGCCAATATTGTGGCTGAGCTAACTTGGATACATGGGTTGCTGGAGGAGTTAGGAATGCAAGTTGATTTACCTATGGAGTTGTATTGTGACAACAAGGCAGCCATACAGATTGCTTCAAATCTAATGTATCACGAGCGCACAAAGCACATAGAGATTGATTGCCACTTTATCCAAGAGAAGCTATAACAGGGCATGATTAAAACAACTTATGTTCCCAGCAAGGATCAAATTGCAGATATACTAACCAAGGCACTTGGAAAATAGCTACATAGTGAGATGGTTTGCAAGTTGGGGATGATTAGCATTTTTCATCACCCAACTTGAGGGGGAGTGTTGAAAGAAATAGTAGTAGCAATACTTGTACATAGGTTGTGGGAGTTGTACATGTTCGTTAGAGTTAGTTAGACTTAGTTTTATGGTTAGTTGAGTAGTTAAGCTAATTAATTGTATTAAGTGAGTAGGTAGTATAAATAATAATGGATATACATGTGTATAGAGAGTGGCTTATATTTTTTGAATAACACAATAGAGAATTCTCTCTTTCTTCTCTCTCTTCATCTATGTCTTTCCTCTTCAATCAATTCAGCCCAAATGCTCTCTTTCAATACAACCCATACTATTATTCTTCTTCCTCGAACACAATTCACTATTAAGTTACAAATATGCTGATAGTTCTTTCGGGTACAACTTGATTATTTTATCTCGCGGTATTTTAACGTCCAATGCCACACGACAACATGAAACATGTCATGAGTTATTCAAAGTGCGGATCTACCTTTGCCCAAGCAGTGTCACGTGACACCGCTTCATCGAAAATATTTACTAATTATTCGTATATAATTCAAATGAAAAAACAAGAAAACGGTAAAATGAAATAAGTGACACCACTTGTCACACAAAGGCGTCTAGCTTATCTGGTCAAAGTCAGAAGATATCTATGCAGGGCCGTGAGTTCGAACCTGCGTAGCTTCTTTCTATGTTTTAATACTTTTGTATTACTTGACTACCACAACACATTTTTTAAATTGGAGGGATACTTTTGTACTACTTGACTAGCACAATACATTTTTAAAATTGGAGGGATGTTGCATTGTAAGTTTTGTTATTTCTTTTTTTCTGATTGTTTTTTTAAATATTACAGTAATTTTTTTATTTGTTCACGTCTAAAATGGTGACACCGCTTACAAAAACTCATGCGTACGCCACTAAAAGTACATAATGTAACTTGAAAGAAATACACATTGTACCTACAGGCCGTACGAAAAAAATGGGCGTGAAGAGCTTGTGAACCAGTTACAATGAGCATGAAAAGAGTTAGCAGCTCCCTTTATTACATATTATTCCTCTTCAACATCTTCCTCTGCAAAACTTAGAACTTGACAGATAGATGGCTCCTTATCTTCATCACTACTGAAAAATAATTTATTTCCTATCAACTCTATCATTCTTTTAGCAGGTCCAGAATCCCTAGGAGTCTCATTCACACACCGAGCAATCCTAATTCGCGGAAGCAAATCTGGCTTCACAATAATTCTTAGTGGAGATTTCTCACTCTCTGTGCTTCCATGAACTACAATCTCACTTGGAATTTCCCATCTCTTTTTCACCCTACTTTCAGTACCCAAATTCTTGCTCAGTTTGAGACACACGCGTGATGGAAACTTAAAGTTCTTTTCTTGGATTGTGTCGTTGGAGCTATTTTCTATCCACATTAGACTGCGTGCTTTTGTTTCAAATACTATGTTGCAACACTTTCTGTAGAAAAATAGTAATATATGTTGTTGTCTAATGATGTTATGCTTTTGATATAAATGTTGGGAGTCAACTTGCTTTATGGTTTTGGTAGTTGCTCCTCCATGACTAGTTTGTTACACCAAACAGAGCTAGAATTTAAAGTTTATGGGTTCGACTTACCACCGAATCCATAGCCTGTCTTAGTCATTGGATTCATAATTAAATATTTATACATATTAATAGATTTCTTAACACAAATATAGGGTCTAAGCAAAACTACAGGGTTCATCTGAATACGTACCTGATACTCTAGCTCCACCCTTGTCAATATATAATGTATGATCTTGTCCTCGTGTTTCTTGTTATTACTGTTTTGCTTCCTTTCATAGATAAATAAGTGCTAAATCAGATGCCATTTTTCAGAGTGAGTTTCTATGTTTGTACTCGGACCTTCTTGGAGTGGAGAGGAGGTACTGAAAAATTCTGATCTTCCCTGCTCAATTTATGTTCCTTTTTGTCTGTCTGTTTGAGAGTTTGAGAAGTGTTCATTTGATACTCAATCACATTATAGGTTTCCTTTTGGTGAGATTAAAAGAGCTACGGCACCAGATAATGAACCCAAGGATTCAAGTAAAACTGAGGATGATGATGACGAAGACGAAGATGATGAGAACACTGATGATGATGACGATGATGATGAGTATTTTGATGAAGGAAGTGATGATCAGGGGCGGAGCTAGCCCTTCGGATACGGGTTCGGTTGAACCCAATAACTTTTATCCAAACTCTGTATTTGTCTTAAAAAATTATTGAATTATGTACAAATTATTGATTAAGAACCCAATAACTTAAAAGAATTAGAATACCAAACCCACAAGTTTCAAATTCTGGCTTGGCCTATGGTGATGATGATGAAGAGGCTTCAAATGGAGATGATGTTGGGGCAAATGGGAATGGAGGGCATGATGATGATTCAGATGAGCAATATGATGAAATCGACGATGAGTACAATGAAGAGGATGATGATGAGGATGACGAGGAAGAAGAGAATCAACCACCATATAAGAAGAAAAAGTGAGATCATACTACATTTAATATGATTCCGAGATTAATTTGGTAGGGCAAAATATTCTAGTGAAATATTTACCATGAAGTCAATGTCGATAAGAAGGCGACTAGTGCAATCAGACTGCACTTGTCCGGTGAAGTACTCAATAATGTCGTGGATGAAAATAGTGCATGTGATATTTGGAAAAGACTAGAAAGTCTATATATGTCCAAATCCTTAAAACAAGTTATTTTTGACGGGTTAACGGATTATCCATTAAGAAAATTAAATAATCCATCCCCAAACTGATAAGCCATTAATAAAAAAATTCAATCCGTTCCCCGTCCGTTAAACCGTTAAACCGATATCAATAAGCCATTAAGCTTCGGTTTCGGTTCGATTTTCGGTTTCGGTTCGATTTTGAACACCCCTATATTGATGTCATTACATACATCAATATGGATATTCTTCAACTATAAATAGGTGCATCTACCTTTATTTGTAAACACACCAAAACAAAGAGAAAGAGAGTGATTTATAGAGTAAGAAGCTAAATACTTTGTGAGAAAAAATATAGAGAGTTTGAGCGGTATTGTAGTGAGGTGGAAAAATCAAAAGAGGGTTATTTCTTTTGAGTGTTCATTGGTCTTGGAGTATATTACTCGGTACCACAAATTATAAAATCCTTGCTATAGTGAAATCAGTTGCTCCTCTCGGAACGTGATTTTTCCTGATTCAGAAGGGTTTTCCACGTAAAAATCTCGGTGTCCTTGTTTCTCTTATTATTACCGTTGGTTATAGTATTTTAGTAATCCGCATTTATTATAGTCGTACACCATGAATATTATTTCTGTGGGGTTAATTTTTCCAACAATAATTCTATATGTCAAGGCTACCAGATTATAGCATATTATCAGCTTTTGCACAATATCTCTTAAAGCCATCTAAATATAATCTCACTACGAGAGTCCTAACTCCTAATAACAATGATTCGTGTGCTAATCATGGTCAACGTTCTCCATTAAAAAAAATTGAATAATCTTTCCGGAACTGAACTCTAAACCCATTAGCTTTTGAGAAGTCTAAATTTTTCTTCGAATAAATTTAAGTACATCAATCGCAATATAGTGTTTCTAAGGATGCTACATAACATTGTACTATGACTTACTGAGGCAATTTTCCAGAGCGAAAAATGGCAAATTTAGAAACAGTAGAGTAGGAATACTCAATACCATGGCTCTTCAAAAGTTTCTCTAGCAAATACCTGGCTCTTTCCAGATCCGAACTCTCACATTCAATCTCATAATTCATTCCAAATTCATAATGCATTTCGTGAAGCTCCAATTTCAATCCTTTCCACTCATACACCGCTCTCACATTCCGAAACCCACCTAAACAAATCAAACCCTGATTTTCCCCAATTCCATACTCATCTTTCACCCTTTGAATCACCCGCGAAGAATTAATCAATAAAAGCCGCCAGGGGTCTAAAACACACGCGCGGCCAATATAAAGGTCAATAGTTCTTCATCTTCTTTAATATGACTTATACCATTTGAAATGACGGGTTTAGCCTTGAAGGAGACAATGCATTGAGCATCAAGATAGTAGAAGCGGAGGCGGAGGACGACGAATTTGGATGAGAGTTCGGAGTTGGACCATCGAAGAAGATGTTTTCCTGGGCGTGGGTTTTGAGGTGGTAAGGTGAAAGAATTGAGGAGACACGTTGGTGAGAAACGACGTTTGGTAAACGGAGCTTGACTTGAATCTCAGTTATTTTGATTCCCGTCTTCGACATGGTATCAGAGCAAGGTTCACAACCTTCGATCTATGTCTAGTCTGTGATTCAATTTCTTCTTCATCGTGTTCACCCGATTTGAAATCGCAAATCAGAAGTTTTTCAATTCGCAATTTCTCCTAGAAATCACTGGTTCATACACTTTCAAACCTCAATCGACTCAAATTCCTAATATTTTCTACATCAATTCATGGCTGGAGACAAAGATACCAATGATACTACCACAATTTTAGATTCAACCAACCCGTTATACATGTACCCATCGAAAAGTGCTGGGACTGTGCTAGTACCGGTGGTGTTTGACGGCACCGGCTATAGATCCTGGAGAAGAGGCATTCTCAAAGCTCTCTCTGTGAAGAACAAAGTTACATTCATCACAGGAAAGTGCAAAAATCCTAATGCTAGAGAAGCGACCTACGATCAATGGGCATGATGCGATGATACGGTAACTTCGTGGATTCTGAATTCACTCTCAAAGGATTTAGCTGATGGATTAAAATACGTGAATGATGCAAAAGACCTATGGCAAGAGCTTGAGGACAAGTATGACCAAACAAATGGAGTAAAACTTTACCAATTGCAAAAGGAAATCAATGACCTAAATCAAGGAACCCTAGATATAACCGGATATTACACGAAGATAAAGAAACTCTGGGAGGAACTCAATACCTTAAATGCACACGCCCAATATGGCTGTCAGTGCACTTGTGGTGCCAAAGCAAACATGTGCAAAGCAGAGCAAGATCGAAGATTAATTCAATTCCTAATGGGACTTAATGAAGTCTACACAGTTGTTAGGGGAAGTATTCTAATGATGAATCCCCTACCTAGTATTGTATATGCCTTTTCCATCCTTATTCAGGAGGAAAAACAGAGAGAAATTAAACCAAGTGGTCGCCTAGCCATGGAATCCACCTCCTTGAATGTAAATGGACCATGAAATATCAGATTCAGAACCAATTACACTCCACAAGCTAATACTACAGGACAGAACTCGTACAGACCTAATTTATCTCCCAATAGGTCTAAATTGTACTGTGACTACTGCAAAAAGCCGGGGCATACCAGGGAGAAGTGCTATAGGATACATAGATTTCTACAAGACTTCAAGTTTACAAAAGGTAGAAATACAGGATCTGCTGCAAATGTTCATGGTTAGTGTGAAGAAATCCAAACTTGCAATGGTGAAGATACTGACAATAAGAATCACAACCAAAAACTTCAGAACCTGACGAGGGAACAATACAACCAATTGCTAAATTTGCTGGAGAACTTCAAAGTCAATACTGCAGGGGAAAATCCAAACATAATCACCAGTGAAGCTGTGAACTTTGCAGGTATTCTAGCTTGCTGTACTTATAAAGAGATAGCTGAAACAACTACATGTAAATGTTCAAATTCAATTGCTGACTTATGGATTTTAGACAGTGGAGCTTCAAACCATATGACATATAGAAAGTCTTTCCTCACTAATATTATAACCCTACCTTATCCTTTTCTTGTGACCTTACCTAATGGATATAAGGTAAAAGTGACAGAAATTGGTGATGCTCCCCTTAGTCCTAAACTAACTTTAGTCAGAGTCATGTACGTACCTAGTTTTAAATACAATCTCATTTCAATCCACTCATTAACAGTGCACCTTGATTGCATGGTTAACTTCAACAAATACCTTTGTCTGATGTAGGCCCCTTCAATAAAGAGGCCTCTGGAGATTGGTAATGCAAGAAGTGGATTGTATTTTTTCTTTTCGAAGTGTCATAGTTGTTCAGATTCTAGTACATCTGCTACTTCAATTTCTGGTTTGCCCCATTCATGTTTTTCCATTCCTGACAACAATGTTAGTAAGAAAAATGATCAAACTCATCCATTTCATTCATTGTCAACTGTAAATGAGTCATCCTGTCCATTGAACAATGTAAATACTATCCATTCATGCAATAAAACTTATCCTTTTAGTGTGAGTTCTTCTCTTGTATGCTCTACATCTTCTGGAAATAATGTTGACTACTTGTGGCACAATAGGCTAGGTCATGTACCCTTTGTAAAAATGAGGAAAATATCTACTATACCAGTCAATTTTGCTCCCAAACAACCCTTCATTTGTTCAATATGCTCTATGGCTAGACAAACAAGGTTTCCATTCCCTGAAAGAACCACGTCATCCATCAAAATATTTGAACTACTCCATGTAGATTTATGGGTCCCCTACCACATATCCACACATGATAACTACAAATATTTCCTTACCATGGTTGATGATTTTAGCAGGTCAACCTGGACTCACCTCTTAAGCTGCAAAAGCAACACTTTTCATGCTATTAAAGGATTTCTATCCATAATTGAAAACCAGTTTGGCACCTCAGTTAAAACCATTAGATCTGATAATGGTCTTGAATTTGTCAACAATGAAACCATGACATATTTCCAAGAAAAGGGCATAGTACATCAGAAAACTTGTCCATACACACCACAACAAAATGGTGTGGTAGAAAGAAAACACAAATACCTGCTTGAGATAGCAAGGGCCCTACTTTACCAGTCCAAACTGCCTATAAGGTACTGAGGGGAGTGTATTCTAACAACCACCTATCTAATAAATAGGCTTTCATCAACTATTCTGAATAACAAAAGTCCTTTTGAACTCTTGTATAACAAAAGGCCTAAATACTCATAGCTCAAAAGCTTTGGATGCCTATGCTATCCTTGTGTACTAAAACCTCACAGAGATAAGTTTGAACCAAGAGCCACACCTCATGTATTTGTAGGTTATCCTTTTGGTACAAAGGGTTACAAGGTCCTATATTTGGCCACAAAGAGAATACATATATCTAGATATGTAGTGTTCCATGAAAATATTTTTTCTTTTGCAGTTTCACCTGAAAATTCTAGCTTTCCTTCTATATTACATCTGATGAACTCTAATCCACCTTGTACTCATTCTACTTCTAGAACTCCAAATAGTTGTAACATGTATGATAAGGATGCATCAATTTCTGTCACCAATAGCCATGTATCAGACAATGCTGCACCCTTTTCTTTACCTAATCCAATGGCATCTAACCATGATATGCCAAGCTCACACATATCTCCAGAAAATAGCCCTGTTTTTCAACCACCCACACAAATGCAGCATGTTGAGTCTTAAGGCATTGAGACTAATAGTTCTCAACCAAATCTCTTACAAACAAATCCCTCACAACCTAGAAGATCAGGCAGAACACATACAACTCCTGCACACCTCAAAGTTTATGTATATTCTTTACCAACCCTCCAACATCATGACACAGAACCTCAACATCACACTACTCCCACATCATTCAATACATTTTGTAACAGTAAACAACATGTTTCTCTCAATGTCTTACATTCTGAAAGTCAACAATTGCTTAGAAATATTTCACATGATTGTGAGCCATCTTCTTATGAGGAGGCATCCATAAATCCTGCATGGCAAGTGGTAATGACACAGGAATTTGAAGCTATATATGCCAACCATACTTGGGATTTAGTTGAACTACCTGCAGGTAAGAAAGCTATAGGATGTAAGTGGGTATACAAGATCAAGCACAAGACTGATGAAAGTGTGGAAAGATTCAAAGCAATGCTAGTGGTGAAAGGATACACACAAGAAGCATGAATTGATTATACAGAGATCATTTCACTAGTGATAAAGATGACCACAGTCAGAATATTGATCAGCATTGCAGTAAAGAGAGGGTGAGACCTCTACCAACTATATGTAAATAATGCATTTCTTCATGGGGATCTACATGAAAAAGTGTATATGGAGGTTCCAAAAGGACTGATAATACCTAATAGAAATATAGTATGCAGGCTTAGGAAGTCATTATATGGTCTAAAACAGGCTAGTAGGCAATGGTATGATAAGTTGACAGAGTCCCTGCATTCCATAGGGTTCAAGCACTCAACTAGTGATTACTCATTATTCTACAAGAAACAGGGGACTTCAGCAGTCTTTGTAGCCGTATATGTGGATGATGTGATTATTACTGGGACCAATTTGGAGGAAATTAAAGAATTGAAGGCATTCCTACATAACCAATTCAAGATAAAGGATCTTGGGAAGTTACATTACTTCTTGGGGCTAGAAATATTGTATAAGACAGATGGAGTACTAATTTGCCAGAGAAAGTTTACTATGGATCTACTAAAGGAGTATGATTGCTTGACATACTCTCCTGTTAGCTCTCCACTTGACTCTACTATCAAACTGAGGAGTGAAGATGGAGCCTTACTATCTGATCCAGGGTATTACAGGAAACTAGTTGGAAAACTAAACTTTCTGACAAATACTAGATTGGACATAGTCTATAATGTTCAACACTTGAGCCAGTTTATGCATGTACCAAGAGAACCCCATCTAAAGGCTTCTATACATGTTCTCAGATACTTGAAGAAAGATCCTACTTTGGAAATTTTTCTATCCAATGATCCTAACTATACTATCAGTGCGTACTGTGACTCAGATTGAGCTGCTTGCCCTGATTCAAGAAAGTCTGTGAGTGGGTACATTGTGCTACTTGGGGATCGCCCTATCAGTTGAAAGTCAAAGAAACAAACTATTGTTTCATTGTCTTCTGCAGAAGCAGAATATAGGTCAATCAGGAAGGTTGTTGGTGAATTGGAATGGGTGAAGAGGTTGCTCGAATAATTGACAGTCATGTGTGCCAATCCCATAACTGTGTTCTGTGACAGTTAAGCAGCTGTATATATTGCAAGAAACCCTGTATTTCATGAAAGGACAAAGCATGTCGAAGTGGATTGCCACTTTATCCGGGACAAGATACAAGAGGGGCTAATTGAACTGCATCACATTTCCACCTCCGCTCAACTGGCTGACATCTTGACAAAGGCACTCACATGGGTCAAACATTCAGATCTTCTCAGCAAGTTGGCAGTGAACTTCTCACCTCCAACTTGAGGGGGGGAGGGGAGTGTTTGAGAATGATTATATTTATGTGCGTATTAGCTGTGTAGTACTAATAGAGTGGTGGAGTTAGTAATAGTGGTAATTTTGTAATTAGGCACTTCAGCATTTTTTCCTTATTCTTTACGCACGTGTATATATACACATTTTACAGAAATAGAAAAAGGGTGAGATTTATTTTCCCAATTCCTCTCTCTTCTAGAACCTTCTCTCTGAAGCTTGAAGAGTTTCATCAATGGAGGAATCTTAGTCATTTTGATTCCCGTCTTCGACAACTTCTACTTCCATGGAGGTTATGAGTTTATTATTAACTGTGGAAATGGCGGAATGTGAAGATCTCTAGAGTGATGGAAAGCTGAGATTTTTAAGAAATCGTGATGCATTTGACATGAATTGGATAAAAGTTAAAAAACTTGAAACGAATGGATGGTATTTTACCTTTTATCTTTTCTATTTTTTCTTCCATCAGAAATCAATGGAATTTTACAATAACAAGAAATATTCTATTTACTTCATTTTCTTTTATCTAATGACTATTTTTTCATAGAATGCTAGTACTCCTATATCACTCTTTTTTTAATCAAATTTGAACTGAGATATCAATCAAGTCATAAAATGCTTTAGAATAGAGTCATGTAAGTGCATATTGGACAAGACTATTTTCGAGTAGTCTGTATTTAAGAAAGGTGACATCACAAATAATAAAGAAATTGAGAGATAAAAACAAGGAGAAAATATCACGAACTATAATAAAAATTTACATAAATAATTGACTTGAGTTTGAGGCATAATTGGATTGTTGTTATAGTAATGTTTTGTTAGATTGACACTTAGTCAAATAAACTCCGGAGAAAAATAAAAAATATTATATAAATTGAGATGGAGGAAGCATTTGAGTTTGAGGTTAAATAAGAGACATTATAAGAATTGGAGACGTAAAGACTATTTTTCCTAGTTAAGTAAACGTAAAATTACAAACAATATAACAATAGTAGAGGAAACAAATTACATGAATAACTATTTAAAGTTTAAAGGTATAGCATGAGAGAAAAAGAATATGATAAAACAATCTAAGAATTATACTAGGGAGGAAAGATATGTGAAAATCTCAAGGAAAAATAATTTTAAAGAAAAGGATCAATATTATGGTTGTGAGCACTTAATTTTTGCCCAATAATATGAAATTACTCCCAGGAAACTTCAAAAAATAGCTTTAAATATTTTATATAATTTTAGAAATTTTACTATATTTTACTTGATCTGTTTTGTGCGTATTTATGTTTGAGGCATTTTTAGTAGCATTTTAAATCCTAAGAAAAATACAAAAATATTTTAATCTTTACATTTTTAGATTAATTGCATTTGGAAACACCAAAATACGAAAAATACATTAGTCACTTTACATACATTGTTAGTTAAATAAAATAGTTAATTGTTAGAAAAATAGTTAAATAGGTTAATTTTGCAAATTAGTTTTAAATTAGGTGTTGTTATGATAAGTGGTCAATTTTGAAAATAAAACAAAGAAAGGAAAATAGGGCTGCTATGTTCAAATGGGTCAATTACAAACGACGCCGTTTTGTATCCAAACGACGTCGTTTCCTTTTGCCCTCACCTACTAAAACGCCCCATCTCCCAATCCCCTGATAGAAATCGGATCCCCCTCCTTTAGAAAATCGTATCCGCCCCCTTATTCCCCTATTCTCGAAGAACGGATCCCCCCCTTTTAGAAACCCTCGACGCTCATTCTCACCTCTCATTCATGGACGCGCACACACACGTCTGAACACACACGGAAGAACGGACCTCGTAGTATCTTAAACACAGCAACAGACCAGTTGTCTCCGTCCGGTCGCCGGAATTTAGTTCCCTGCAATTACCGAATCTGAAATTTGCTTCTCTGCAATTAGCCACTTTTTTCGCTATTGCTCAGACCACTCAAATATGGTATGCAGCTTCTTGCTTTCTCATCTTGTTAGTGAAAGATTGGATTTTTACCATTTGGGATACCCCAAATTTGGGATTTTACTGAATATTTGATTTTGATTGCTTTAAATACTGTATGGGGTTTTGCACATTTTATTGTGTATTATATTGTATGTACTATGTAGTTTGTTCTGATTTTGGGTCCTCTGCAGATACTGTTCTTTGGTAGGTTGTACTTTTTTAGCTTTTCAAACAAATTTTGACGCTTTCCTGATTCTGTATGTTAAGGATTGCACCCATTTTGTTGCATCAACTTTGGTGCGTTGTACTAGGAAGGGAGATTTGATATTTGTATTTCCGCTTCTTTTTTTTTTTTGGTAACAACTGTGAATATTATTACCATACCAGCCAACGTAAACATCAATACACCTAAAGAGCACCTAAACACACATCTACCTTCGAGGAAGGTTAATGTATGAAATTTTAGGCCTCCAGAATAAAACTAAGTACATAGAATTCTTTGTAAGATAGCATTCCTATTTCTAGCTTTTCTCGACACACTAAGGAATTCTACTCTATCTACTATTTCTTTTTTTATCTGATCTATAACTGTCTCAATATGTACATTTTGACTTCTGAAAATGATCCAGTTCCTCGCCCTCCATGTATGGTAAATTATTGCTCCCCAGACTGCTGCTATTAACTTCTTTGTGATCTTATGCCAATGCTTCTTCCTGATTGTTTCCATCACCAGTTTCACCTCTCCAGCTTGTAGCTGGATACCCAACCAGTCTCCCAATGCACGTCGTAGTTTACCAGACCATTCACAATCTGCAAACAAATGTAAGGAAGTTTCTGTACTTTGAGTTGAGCATAAACTGCACGCAGGGCTATCTACTGGAATGTTCAAGTGACTGAGCCTTTCCTTTGTTAGCAGCCTATTTCGCACTGCTAGCCATAGAATGAATCTATGTTTTGGTTGTGCAAAAGCTGTCCAGACTAGTTCACGAATTCTCCACCTTTCTTTCATGCCTATAAGGGCATTATAGCTGAGGGAAATAGAGTATCTTCCTGTTGAACTCAGTGTGTATCTGCCATTAGTAAACCAACTGATCATACTACTTTTGATAGAATTTATTTTCTTCCAATACCAGCTACAATCCATGGGGGGATTATGCATCCATATATTGCTATCATTCTTCATATATAAGCCGTGAACCCATTTAATCCACAGAGAATCCTGTTTTTCAGCCAATTGCCATATTAATTTGCCAACAGATGCAATATTCCAATTCCTGCATCCTTTGATATTCCATTTCTGCTGTTCTTATTATACAGTATTGTGCTTGTAGGAGATGGAGGAGGAAGATGATTATGTTGAGTATATACCAGTTGCAAAGCGCAGGGTAATTGAGGCGCAAAAGATACTTCAACGCAAGGGGAAATCTGAAGCATTTGAAGAGGAAGAGGAGAAAATAAAGCTGGTCGAGGCTAAGCCTAGTTTGCTTGTGAAGGCATCTCAGCTCAAGAAAGAGCAACCTGAGATAAGTCATGCCGAACAAGTGTTTCAACAAGAGAAGGAGATGATTGAGCATTTATCTGATAAGAAGACGCTGATGTCCGTTAGGGAACTAGCCAAAGGCATTACTTATACGGAGCCTTTGCGCACAGGGTGGAAGCCACCATTAGCCATTAGGCGGAATTCAAAGAAAGCTTGTGATGCCATTCGTAAACAGTGGCATATCATCGTAGAGGGGGATGATGTTACCCCACCAATCAAGAACTTCAAGGACATGCGGTTCCCTGAACCAATTCTGAAGAAACTCAGAGCAAAGGGGATCGTTCAGCCAACCCCGATTCAAGTACAGGGGCTTCCAGTCATTTTATCAGGCCGGGATATGATAGGCATAGCTTTCACAGGATCGGGTAAGACATTAGTTTTTGTGTTGCCACTTATCATGGTTGCGTTGCAAGAAGAAATTATGATGCCAATTGCCCCTGGGGAAGGACCTTTTGGCTTGATTATTTGTCCATCTAGAGAGCTTGCTAGACAGACATATGAAGTTATAGAAGAGTTTATAGAACCTCTGAGGGAGAGTGGTTATCCTGACTTGAGGCCTTTGCTATGTATTGGTGGAGTTGATATGAAGTCTCAAGTTGACGTTGTGAAGAGGGGAGTTCATATAGTTGTTGCTACACCTGGAAGACTGAAAGATCTGCTAGCGAAAAAGAAAATGAACCTTGACAATTGCAGGTTAGGACCAACACTTCCTAGTTGATATTTATCTGGAATGTTGCTCATATGTTCTGCTGTTAACTTAAAATAACCCATGAAAGAAATAGGGAGTGTTCAACTGGATGGGATATCTGCTAAATAAAATAAGTATTTGATGAAAAAGCGAAGGGCAAGTATGAACTTTTGCCCCATTTTGTTTTATATATTTGAAAATGTTCTGTTGCTTAGAAAAGTAAATTCAAAACCAACTACTCATTACTTTTACTGACTTCTGATTAGTCCACCATTTGGAGTCATAGGCCTTCATTATTAGTTCGTGCATGTTTGTTTGCTGCTATGTTGGTGGTTGTTCCACGTATTATGTTGTTCTATTCTGTGCCTACCTGCTGCTACAGTTACTTGTATTCACATATTTAGAGGAAAAGATATGTTGTGTGAATATAAGTTATATTGTATATGTAAAACATTTTATGATTCTTGCAGATTCTGTTTTATTTGAAATTTGTGTGTGCTCACCAACTTGTTGCTTCTTGCAGATACTTGACGCTAGATGAGGCAGACAGATTAGTAGATCTTGGTTTTGAAGATGATATTAGGGAGGTGTTTGATCATTTCAAAGCTCAAAGACAAACTCTTCTATTTTCTGCTACAATGCCCACAAAGATTCAAAACTTTGCAAGAAATGCACTAGTTAAACCAGTAATCGTGAATGTGGGCAGGGCTGGAGCAGCCAATCTTGATGTGATTCAGGAAGTGGAGTATGTGAAGCAGGAGGCCAAGATTGTTTACCTTCTTGAATGCTTGCAAAAAACACCGCCTCCTGTGTTGGTTTTCTGTGAGAATAAGGCTGATGTGGATGATATCCATGAGTATTTGCTCTTAAAAGGAGTTGAAGCTGTGGCTGTTCATGGAGGCAAGGATCAAGAAGAGAGAGAATATGCAATTGCGGCATTCAAAGCATGCAAGAAAGATGTCTTAGTTGCCACTGATGTTGCCTCAAAGGGGTTGGATTTTCCTGATATTCAGCATGTGATTAACTATGACATGCCTGCCGAAATTGAAAACTATGTGCACAGGATTGGACGAACAGGACGATGTGGAAAAACAGGAATTGCCACCACATTTATCAACAAGAACCAGAGCGAAACAACATTGCTTTATCTAAAACACTTGTTGCAAGAAGCAAAGCAGAGGATCCCTCCAGTCCTCGCAGAGCTCAATGATCCCATGGAAGACGTAGAAGAAATCACAAATGCAAGTGGAGTAAAGGGTTGTGCATATTGTGGTGGGCTTGGTCATCGTATCCGTGACTGTCCCAAGCTAGACCACCAAAGAAGCCAGCAAATTGCAAATTCAAGGAGGGACTACTTTGGGTCTGGAGGTTATCGTGGAGAAATTTGATTCACATTTTCATTTGTTTACTGTAACATGCAAAATGTATTCACTTATCTCTGTACTTTATGAACAATTTCAGTAATTTTGCCATAAATGTAGTTCTACTTCGTACTCACAGTCATTCGATGTAGTTATTATAATGTTCTTGAATGTAAGACATGGCATAATATTTGCAGTATACATGTTAACTTTGTGCCTCAACTGTATCCACTAAACACTAAGCAGGTGGACACTGGACACAGTTCTTAAATGACCAAAAATTTGTGTGTTTGGATTTTCAGTATCTGGTTGTGGATTCATCAAGGGAAATAAACATTCCTATTTGTCTGGATCTTTATTCACACTGTATTTTAGATATCAAAAGTGTCCTACACATTTTTGCATTTCCTTCGATTTCTAAATCTGGATTCAGTCTCCCAGAAAAGATGCTCAAACCCTATTGGAAACAAAGTAGCAGTCTAAAATATCAAATTCCCAGTTATCATGCCATAGCTATAGCTCTTTCTCTCATGGAAGCATATTCACTGAGTGTGCAACATGAGCAAACTACATTGCAGATTCTTCAAGCAAAACTAGGAGCAGAGGATCTCCGTACTCAGGTGTGTGCAAATTTAGCTACTGACTCCCTCTTTACTAATAGTTACTACTATGGCTCTACAGAGTATTTCACTTCTCAGTTGTTTCGGGAATGCTTCAACATGAGTTAGATGTTTGGGTTGGCCCATTGAATTTTTCCCCAGAGCTTGTTGATATCAAGATAAACTATGTATTTTTCTCTCAGAAAAAACTGGAACTTCTTTGGAATAGAAAGAATCCATCTACAAATTCTGAGCGGCTAAAAAATAATGATGCTCCAGATAGCACTCTCTCTCTCTCTCTCTCTGCATTGTGGTGCTTTCTTTGTAAACGTATTCAGCAAATAACATACTTGCCTTATCTTTTTGTTACATTGGCCATTTCCCAGTAAGAATGAGGTCTTTTCTTAGTAGAAGATAATAAGCGACTTGACTCTTATTAAATCACCAGTCTGTTGCTGCATTTTAAAGTTGGAGAGTTACATGTGCATTATATATATGTAGGATGCTGCTGCATGGCTTGAATACTTTGAATCAAAAGCCCTAGAGGCTAGAGCAGCAGGAAGCTGCAAGAACTGGAGCTCCAAGATTAGATGCAACCATTGCTAGCAAAGGTCATCTCAGGTATTGAAACTTTACCTTTGAATTGGTGTTACTCGGGCTTGAACTATATGCTTGCGTCTAAGGAACCAAAACTTACTTTCTGATGTAGCGTGTCAGATCTATTGGATTACATTAGTCCTGGCCAGGGTTCAAAGACCATTGAAGCACAGAGGAAGCGGCGTTCGAAGGTAGGTCATCACTCAGTATAGTAGTATATGCTCTTCTTACTTTTTAATTCACTGAAACTTCTTACATTGAGAGTAATTCAGATAGAGCTGCAAACTTTTTCTGTACATTTAACTTAGAAGTTGGTCTTAATCCCAAAATCTCAACTGTAAGTTATTTAGGCATCAAAAAGTGAAATGATATTGGAGCTCGACTTAATGGGGAAAATCTAGTCCTGATACTTCAGCACATGATACTTAACCTCATAATTTAGGTGACTCTACGGACACAGATCCTGGGAAAACCTCCTTTTTGGGGAGGGAAGGGATAATTTTGGCTGTGCTCATTTTGAGTTACCGATTATCATTTCTTTCTCAAGCTGCCAAGTAACGCTGTTACTCTTTCCTTCTTTATGGCCTCTTAGGTGTTACCAGTAGATGATCAATCTCAAAAAGGACAGCATGATGGAAGAAGTAACAACCCCTTGGATCATGATGTTACAGAAAATCCTGTGACTCTAGTAGAAGTTAACAAGAAAGAAGACGACTCAGAGAGGGTTGCTACTAAAGAACTTGAAGGCGGTAATAGCACTAAAAATGAGGAATCAGTGGAAATAAATGAAGAAACTAGCTCTGATGAAGGGTGGCAGGAAGCGAATTCGAAAACACGGACGGGGCATGGTAGTGGCAAGATGTTCAACCGAAGGCAACCAGGTCTTGCCAAGATCAATACAAACTTAGAATACTTTTCCCCCCGGGACAGCAGTTCCAGGAAAGTAGTTACTTCACAGGGACAAAAAGTGGTATCTAAGATTGGTTGTGAATTTTCTCCTGTAAAGCAACTAAAAGCTGCTAGCTTCAGTTCTTCTGAAAAGTCAACCAAACTCTCAGCTAAAATGACTGTTGCCGAAGTTTCTCGCACATCAAATATCACTGTTCCCTCTCCTCCTGCCTCTCTTGCTACCATGGCAAAAGCTGCTAGCTTCAGTTCTTCTGAAAAGTCAACCAAACTCTCAGCTAAAATGACTCTTGCCGAAGTTTCTCGCACATCAAATATCACTGTTCCCTCTCCTCCTGCCTCTCTTGCTACCATGGCTTCCAAATCCTTATCATACAAAGAAGTAGCAGTGTCGCCACCAGGTACGGTTCTAAAGCCTTTATTGGAGAAAGTAAAAGAATTAAATGAGGATAAAACTGATTCCCAGATCTGCGTTAGTCCAACTGAAACATCAGAAGAAGATGGAAAGCAGTCGGTGACCATAGAGGCTACACCTGCCAATGATCGAGACGGACAAGGAATCCATGAAGACGAAGGCCAGATAAGTGGATCTGAGTCAGAGAAATCTTCCCTGGAGCCTGAAGGTGTTTCATGTTCAAGTAATGAGGAAATATCTTTACGATCAAATGGGAGCAAGCTATCTGCGGCTGCTGAACCATTCAATCCAGGTGCCTACCATTTGACCAATATGCTGATTTCTGCTGCTGTGACCAATGTGTATGATATTAGAGCCAACCAAGGCATGCTTACTGAACCAGTGGGCTTTCCATCAATTGCTGAGAGAGTTCCTTGTGGTCCCAGATCATCTTTGTACCACAGGACAAGCCATTCTCGCATGAAAAATGGATATGTGAATTACCAAAGTCCTGTTGCTTAAATAAGCTGTTATGATTATCCAAGAATCATGAATCCACATGCACCTGAATTTGTTCCAAGTAAAGCACGGCCGACGAGTGCTGCAACTGAAGATTCAAGAGTAGCTATTGATGCTGATTCTTCGACAGGGTTGAATAACTCGGTCACAATAGTTTCAGCAGAGGAGAAGCTTGATAAAAAGGCTACAATTGACGTCAGAAATGCTAGATCAACAAAAAGCAGACTACATGCTGAGAGGGAAGAGCTAGCTAGGCAAATACAAAATAGCTTCATTGTGAAGTCAAAACAGAACACTTCAGATGGTCCAAGTGAATTTCCAGTTAGTACAAAGAAGTCTGAGTTCTTAGTTAGCGCTGCTAAAGCAAGTGCAGATGATAGTGCAATTAAATTGCAATGTGGAAGTGAAGGGAAAAAAGAAGTTTTGACAGAAGCAAATAAATATAGCGGGGCAAAGACAGTTGATGTAAATAAAAATAAGCACGAGGATGGAGACGGTTTTTTGCCTGTGATATAGCGTAGAAGAAACAGGCGACAATTTGCCCATGGAATAAATGGGTTGTACAGTCAGCAGTCAATCTGTGCTCAAGTACATTGAGGAAGGCGATCTCAACTACGAATGCTTCAACTTCAAACAACCTCCATAGGCAACTTCTTCATAATTTGACGCTGTAGAAATGTGGAAGATAAACTGCAGTAGGACCACTAATAATTTACTACCCTGAGGGAGGTTGCTTATCTCGTTCACCTAAAATAAAGGAGGAAGAAAAATGAGATGAGGATAGAGAGTGGATCAAGCTGATAGCAGATCTGGAGATGCAATTTTTGATAACCAGCAGTTTTATTCAATTTTGTGCAGTCCTTTTTGGTTGTTTCTTTCTCCATTTTTTTTGTTCTTGTGAACCATTAAAATTTATCCAGCTTTATGTGGATAATGGATAAGGTGCCCTTTCTTAATTAGCTTCCTCATGCTATTGTTACTTAGGAAAATAACTATAAAACAAATGATATTTTGTTGAGTAAATACCATCATATTTCTTGCTTCTGGATAATGGATCTCGTTAAGTCTTTTTGAATTGTTGTTTCAAGATTCTGCTGATATAATAAGTTGATTTTTTTCAGCTAGGAGTCGTTACATTAAATAAACAAAGATATTTAAACTAAAATGCAACTTCGTATAGTACAATCACATAGTGTTTATTAATTCAATAATAGCCAAGATGATTGGAAATAGATTCCATATCCAAGATAAAAAGTCAATAATCATCATTACTAAGAAAGGTAAAATAGAAAAAGATTGATTCCAAGATGCTGGGGCCTGGGATAAAACATACTTTTATTTTATGTATTTATTATCGTGTAAGAATTCCTCTCATTTACGTCCCACTTCAAGCATATACTATAACTTTTCATTATCCCCTCAATTAAAATATACTGTTAAAAGAACGCAGCCCTACAATAACTATAATAAGGAAAGCACATGTTAACTTTCCTCCGCATCCTTGGATGTTGTCTCCTGTCACTATAAAAGCTTCACTCACGGTCCACTCTGTTCCTCGCCGTGAAACTCGTTCTTCACTTTCCATTTTTATTTTTCTGTTGGTGGTTTCCGGCGAGTTCAGTAGTGCTAAGTATGGGGTCGGATTTGTTGTCGGATCTCGGTACAGAGATTGTAATTCCGATTTGCGCCGTCTGTGTCCTCGCTAGTACCAGGGGCGGCTCAATGATATTTGTGGCCTAAAACCAAACTTCAATAAGGGACCTAAGATTTTTATTGTAGAAGAAAATTCATAATTTTATTTGAAATTTATTTTTCTAATTTTTTGAGATGCGAAATTATTAATAATTTCTTTATAATCGATTTCTTTTAATAATTCTTTTTCAATTAATAATATAGTCAATTTATTTAATCTATCTTGAGACATTGTTAATCTTAAGTAAGATTTTATTAATTTTAATTTTGAAAAACTTCTTTTCGCTGAGGCAACTGTTACAGGAATTGTTAACATTATTCTATAAGCAATATACGCATTTGGAAAAGAATCAAGTCTTTTTATATGATTAAGTATATCGATTAGAGTATCATCTTCTACGTGTATTATTTCCCTTAAAACTTTTAATTCATAAAATAAGTTTAAACCATAAATATCAGAGTTACTATTATGTTTCAAAGAACATTCAAGGTTAAGACAATTTTTCTTTAAGTTCTCATCATCTAGAGATCTCAACTTTTAGCCACTAAATAGGAAACCAAAAATATTTTCGTACGCTTCAAACCTCAATACTAAACCAAATCTAATCGAATTTTTTAATTAGTTTGGTGTGATTTTCCAGTTCTATTTGAACCCCTAATTGGAGCTCCTCTCAAGTAAGTTCCAGAAAGAATCATCTAGGTGACGGGGGAAAATGTAATGAACAATCAACTGATGCTACTCTCCTATTTAAGAAAGAAATGGAGCTGAGAATCCGGTAGTTGTAGTTAGAGTAGCCAAAAGAAAGGTTGATTTCTGAGAGAAGAGAGATATAACAAAAAAAATGTAGGGTGTAAATTTTGGATCCTAAGCTCTCAACTGACTGAAAATTTAGGAGCGCTAAATTTCTCTTTTAATTTTTTAAAGTAAAGGGATTTTCTAATAAAATTGCGTCCACTCCGTACAATGCGCCAATTCTTGCTTCTTAGATGGAAAAAGGCTAATGCTCAGGAAATCTATTAGTTTAATAATTGCACCTCTGCAAATCATTTGGAGATTTATTTCTTTTTCTTTTATTTTATTTTATTCTATTTATGTTTTTTCAATAGAGCTCAGCTCGAAATGAAATATCAGATTGTTGCGATGCTTTGAGGTTCTTTGTGATGTTAACAAGATTAAAAAAAATTTAAAAGTATCTCCTAAGATTAATTATACAATAAAGTGAATCGCAAAGTACAATCTAGTTTGCACTAAATGTTCATAACTTTCTTCACGTTTGCAAGAGGATTATTTGAATGAGTTGAACCACATTAATTTAGTAACTGATTATTGTTGGCAAATAGTGATGCCCATGCCAAAAAAGAGAGTTTGCAACAAAACTAATTCAGAATGTCTGCCGAAAGCCCCTTCCCCAACTCTAAGTTTTAATTCTTTTCCTTATTCGCTTCCCCATCTCCTCCACACACACAAATGCTACTATAAACTAAGCTTTAATTCCTTTTCTTATTCCTCTTCTTTGGGTTCTTCTTCTACAACTTGTGAATGGCCTTTACAGAATGGTCCTCATTGTAATTGTACGCATGTAAAATTTATTGAATTCAAATTCAATAAAAAATTTGTATTATATTTTAAATATACTAGTCAATAAATGATGGGCTAATATAATTTGATTAATTTAAGTCCAATAAATATTGACTGGGCTAGTCTATTTAGTTGGGCTACAAATAATGAGTCCACTTCATTAAGCCCAAAATGTCATCTTCGTAGAGGCTTACTTTGGTGCCACATGTCAAATGGCGTGGCACGCCAAGTCAAACAAAAAAGTCAATAGGATCATGCACATGTGAAAATGACAAGGCATGCCAAGTCAAATTAAAAGGCAAATGAAACCGCACCACGTGTGCAAGTTACATGTTCTAGCTAATCAAATGCGGCATTGTCAAACTTTAATTTGATTGGTCGAAAAGAGTTTGTTCTTATCATATCTCTTCCCTCCCACAACTATAAATCGGTGTCTTTATAATCCAGAAAAGACACCAGAAGTTATAACAAGAACTAAGAGAGAGCTCGTGGATCAAACGTTGCAGATTATTCTAAAAAGCTACAAGCATTCAAGTGCAAGGATTGAAAGATCAAGACAAAAATTCAAGAACAACCTGCAATCCCCTGGATTAAAAATACGTCAAGATCAAGCTTCAAGCACTTGGATTAAAATAAAATAAAATTCAAGATTAATCTCGAAGGCTCTTTTATTTACTATTGGAAAGAAGAATCAGAGGATTCATAAAGATTATAACACTCATATTGTTTGAAATAAAATACTACGATTGTTGCAATATTTTTCAATCTCGATTATTTTCTTGACGCCAATTTATTGTCTACAAATTCTGGCACGCCCGGTGTTACAATCTCTACCTCTCATCTTAACTTTTCAATCACCAAAATTAAGAACATCGAAATGGCTTAAAGAAGGTTAACTCCAGATCAATTTCCACCAAGACTGCTAGTTCCGTTTTATGCTGACGTAGAAAGCATCCTCGATATTACCTTTGGAAGCTTTGAACCAACTATGAGGAGCAAAGCAATCTCTTTAGGAGAACAAGCACTCCAAGTGTCATCCACATCAACCCCTGTTTTTGGATCTTCATCCTCAAAAGGAGTAAGATCTTCTATAAATGCACCCGAAGGAGGAAGCGATGTTGCTGAAAAGATTAAGAAAACTCTTGCTATGCTTGACCTCTCCGGATCCAAGAATTCTGCTGTGAAGGAAGATGATGATGCTTCAAGTGATGGATCCTATCCACTTACACCGGATAGCATAAGCCAATCGAGGATCAATTTATGTGACAATCCATGCTAATCTCCATTATCCACAACAATCATGCAAGCAATTGTGACGAACGCTGCATCCGTGGAGGAGCAACTAGCAAACTTGACAGAAGCAATTGCTAGCTTGACCAAGTGCATGCAAAATCAAGATGCTAGAATTGACAAGCTAACAGATAAAGTGAGAATTTTGATGGAAGAAGAATCCATCCATGCACCTGGCAAGCTCCCAGAAGTTCCAGCGAGTGATTCTCCCCCAAGAAAAGCTATCCATGTCTCATCTAAAGGGATGGTTCCAATCAATCAACTAAAAGAGTTCATTAAAGAGACTATCAAAAATAAGTATGAAGTTGCTTCCAAGTCCTCCCTTACATACACAAAGCCTGACACTTCAAGGATCGATACGTTGAAGATGCCCGCTGGCTATCAACCTCAAAAAATTTAATAGTTTGATGGCAAAGGCAATCCAAAGCAATATGTGGCGCACTTCGCTGAGATATGCAACAATGATGGGACTTATGGAGATTACCTCATCAAGCAGTTTGATCATTCGCTAAAAGGAAATGCTTTTGATTGGTATCAGACCTCGAGGCAGGATCTATTGATAGTTGGTATCAACTAGAGCAAGAGTTCCTCAATCGCTTTTATAGCACGGGGCATACTATGAGCATGGTGGAACTTACAAATACTCATCAACGGGAGGGTGAACCAGTTATCAACCTTATCAATCGTTGGAGGAATGAAAGCTTGATAAGTGAGGATTTTGACTGCTTATTAGCATCTTTTAGCTTTTGTTTAAGTCGGAAAGTATTGAATTGTGTTCCCAAAACTAATGAAATTGTGCAAATTGCAAGAATGCTGGAAGTTTGGTCTCCCGAGATAAAATTCGACTCAAAAAGGAGTATCCCCAAGCACAAGGAAATAAAGGGTGTAGAAGCACAAATGTGCGGTCCGCAGAAGGAATTCTGAGGCCATAGAAGAAATTACGGACCACAGAATTCCATCTGCGGCAGCAAATCAAGAATAAACATGTAACAGAACTTTCAGCGATGTGCGGACTGCACATGAATTGGGCGGCCGCATAACTGGGCTTAAAAGTCAAAGATCAGAGAGTATGCAAAAAGACCAGGTCCAGGAGCCTTTATGAAGTGCGGACCACACAAGAAATGTGCGGCCGCAGAAGATTGCCTCGCAGTCGCAGTCCATAAATGTGCAGCTGCGGAACTCACCTTTCTAACAACTGAAGAAATTTGTGGACTGCACATGGAATTGTGCGGCCGCAAAACCTCCCGAGGGGCATTTTTGTCTTTAGTTTTCGGCCCTGTATAAATAGACAAGTTTCACAAAATTAGGTCAAGTTTGAACATACAAAGCTGTTGTAGCCGTTTCTCTTTGCTATTTTAGGAAGTTTTAGCTTATTTGAGTATTTTAACATTAGATTTCATCATTTTAATCTTCCATTATGAGCTTAATTAACTTTTCATCTTTATTTTCTTCAATCCATTATGAGTAGTTATATTTTTACTAGGGTTGTGACCCAACCCTAGTGTGTAAACCTTATGGGTGATTAATGTTATGTTTGTTTATGATTGGGTATTGATTATTTAGCTTTGTTCATGCTTCAATTTTAGAATTAATGGCTGCAAATATTGATCCATGCCTATTAACTTAGTATCTACTTGAGAAAGAGAGACATAGTCTAGGATAACTTAGCTAACAAGGAATTGGGTTGATTGAGAGATTGATTAGCCTAATTAAAGGGTTCAAATTAGAGATAGTAAGAACCCGACTTAAGCTCTTATCAACTGTTTTGATTGATACCCATTTGGACCTGAGAAAGCCAAATTGGGCAAAATCACTCTCTGACTGAGCGGTATTGAGTGGGTAATATGGAGTTGAGAGCTATAATACACCCCAATCAACAAAATAAGTATAAACATATTTATCCCATTAGGAAAACACCTAGGTTATGGTCACAACCCTTAGCCTTTAATCCAATTGGAAAAACCTCAAAAATATTTATCTATAATCTATTTTCCTTAGCTTGCATTCATTAGAATAATAGTAGAAATAGAAAACAAAACCTTGTTGTGGAAGTGCAATCTTAGATAACCCATTTGCTTGCTTCAAATATATACTCCTAACACTCCTCATAACTCCATTTGGAAATCGACACCGACTCTTAGTTGGGTAATTATTATTGCATACGACCGTATCATATATCCTATAGATGTGTGTTGTGGACGTCATCAATTTTTGGCACCGTCACCGGGGAGTTAAAATGATGTTAGCTATATATTTGGGTGTGTTTTTGGAATATCTTCTTTTCCTTCTGTGTTACTAACTTGTTTGATAAATCATAGGTACAACCATGACGAACAATGAGCTCAAAGATTTACCTTTGGGGGATGTGGACGTTGGGGATGAGCAAGTTGATGAGGTTCCTCTTGAACCTCAAGCCAATAGAAAAGGCCGAGTGCCTCATGAAAATGTCCCCACTCTACCCTCACCTCCACCACGAGCGGCTCCACGCTGGATATTACTCAATGAAGGATATGCAAGTGCAATAGTCCCTCTCCGTATTAGGGCGGGAAACTTTCAAATCACCAATGTGATGCTCACTTTGCTTGAGCAACGGGGTTTCTTCACTGGTGCTCCAACTCAAATTGAGTACAAACATTTGAAAGGGTTTGTGGACACTTGTTGGGGGAGCAAACAAGGCTAAGGCTTTTTCCCTTCTCTCTACGGGGGAAAGCCTTAGATTGGTTGGAAAAATTGTCGAGCCATTCCATTCACACTTGGGATGAGTTGGCGGAAAAATTTATTTCTAAGTTCTTCTCTCCAGCGCATATGGCTACACTTCGAGATGAGATTTTGGTATTCAAGTAAGAGCCCAATGAAGCACTACATGAGATATGGGAACACTATAAAACAATAGTTTAGGAATGTCCCAATAATGATATGACGGAGAATATGATTCAATAAACTTTCTATCGTGAGATTAACACAACCAACCAATGTGTAGTGAATCAACTTGACGGTGGGAATTTCATGACTACGCCTTATGTAGAGGCATGTGAGATTTTGGATGAGATGGCAGAAACGTCATCGTCTTGGCAATCCCGGGACAATATTCCATAAGGTGACCCAAACATGATTCACATTCACAAAGAATTGTAAGACCATGGGCAAGCCATTGCCGAGTAGACAACCACCATGACGCAACTAGTAAAGGTCCAACTAAATCAAGTGCAAAATCCCAAATAAGTCATTGCCATGGAGGGAGTGAACATGATGGTGAACAAGAGGAGGACTAAAGGTCCACAAGTGCAAAATCGAGTGGAGAATTATGTGCAAGAAGATAGTGGTTTTGATCAAGATGATTCTTATAATGAACAAGAAGAGGAGGTGCAATATGTGAACAACTTTCAAGGGCAAATAAACAACTTCCAAGGCCCAAACCAACAATAATGGTGACCTCAAAATAATCAAGGCAATTGGAATTCTAACAACCAAGGAAATTGGAGTGGTGGCAACAATCAAGAAAATTGGCATAACAACAACAATCAAGGAAATTGGAGTAGAAATAATCAAGGTAATTGGGGGGGGGGAGGGGTTAACAATCAAGGAGGATGGAACAACAATCAAGGCAACCGGGGGTCGGGCTTTCAAAGGCCCCCAATGTATCAACAACCGAACAACACGCCTCCTTATACTTCCCATGGTTCAAGTTCTTCAAATAACGAGATGGGGCGTATTGAAAACATGTTCAAGCAAATGATGGAAAAGAATGCCGATTCGGATGCCCAACTTGCCTCACACAACACATTAATCCGCAACTTAAAGTTCAAATGGGGCAAATCTCTCAAGCTCTAAATTCTCATCCTAAGAGGGCACTACCAAGTAACACGGTAATAAACCCAAAGGGTGGAAACAACACGGGGCATGCCATGGTCATTACTACAAGAAGTGGAAGAGGTGGGAATGCACCCACCTCAAGTCAAAGGAAACTTGTGGATGATGAGCAAGTGGTGCAAGAAGAAGAGATCCCGAGCAATGAGGTGCAACCTAATGATGAAGTCCAGATTGATATTGATGATAGTGTGGAAGAGACTCAAGAAGAGGTAAACCCGTCTAGGGATCATATTATTGGCATACCGGAGCCGGTAGTGCAAGAGGCTAAGGCACCATTGCCTAAGCCTCAACCTCCATCCCCTCAAAAACTTGCCAAGCTAAATGGTGAAAACCAATTCAAGAAGTTTATTCAAATGATGAAGAGTCTCTTAATCAATGTGCCATTAGTTGAAGCTTTAGAGCAAATGCCCGGTTATGCAAAGTTCATAAAGGATCTCGTGACAAAGAAGCGGTCAATGAATTTTGAAACGATCAAAGTCACTCATCAAGTGAGTGCAATTATTCATTCAATAGCTCCATAGTTGGAGGATCCCGGTTCTTTCACGATTCCTTGTACAATTGGAAGTGGCGAGTTTGCTAAAGCTCTTTGTGATCTTGGGGCAAGTATCAATTTGATGCCTATTCGGTTTTCAAGACTTTGGGAATTGGGAAATCAAGACCCACCTATATGAGATTTCAAATGACCGATTGTACTATGAAGAGACCCTTGGGAGTGATTGAAGATGTCTTGGTTCGTGTTGATAAATTCATTCTTCCGACGGATTTTGTCATTATAGGTTGTGAAGTTGATTATGAGGTACCGATTATTCTTGGAAGACCTTTCCTTGATACGGGAAGGCTCTTTGTGATGTTGAAGCCGGAGAACTTACATTCCGGGTTGGTGATGAAAAAGTGATTTTTCATGTGTGTAAGTCCATGCGGCATTCAAATAGCAATGAGGTATGCTCTTTAGGGGACTTGGTGACCGATGTTAATGTTGATGACACAAGTGCTGCAATCAGTGTTAGTGATATGTTAGAGGTCGTCTTGCTCAACTTTGATGATGACGAGATGGATGACTTCATGGAATGTGTGAACTCTTTTCAAGGAATGGGGTCGTACAACTATGAACCCCGAAAATTGTCCTTGGATCTTGAAAATAGGACAAATCCTCCTACAAAGCCTTCTATTGAAGAGCCTCCTACCTCAGAGTTGAAGCCATTGCGTCCACATCTTCAGTATGAATTTTTTGGTCCTTGTTCTACTTTACCGGTTATTCTTTCCTCTTGCTTCACTAGCGTGCAGGTAAATTCTACATTGGCGGTGCTACAAAAAAGGAAGAAGGCTATTGGGTGGACATTGGTGTATATTCGGGGGATAAGCCCAGCCTTTTGCATGCATAGGATCAAGTTGGAGGATGGCGCCATACCATCTATTGAACATCAAAGGAGACTCAATGAGGCTATGCAAGAAGTTGTCAAGAAGGAGATTATCAAGTGGTTGGATGCCGGGGTTATCTACCCCTTCTCCGATAGTTCGTGGACATCTCCGGTTCAATGTGTCCCAAAGAAGGGGAGCATGACACTGGTCACCAATGGCAAGAATGAGTTAATTCCTACAGGAACGGTGACCGGATGTAGGGTGTGTATGGACTATCGCAAGCTCAACAAAGTCACAAGGAATGATCACTTTCCACTTCCTTCTTAGATCAAATGCTTGATAGATTGGCCGGTCGTGCTTTCTATTGCTTTCTTGATGGGTATTCGGGCTACAACCAAATTCTTATTGCTCCATAAGATCAAGAGAAAACAACCTTTATATGTCCCTATGGTACTTTTTCCTTCAAACGGATGCCATTCGGTTTGTGCAATGCACCAGCGTCTTTTCAAAGGTGTATGATGGCTATCTTCACGGACATGGTGGAGGACTATCTTGAAGTTTTCATGGATGACTTCTCGGTGGTTGGAGATTTTTTTGATGATTGTCTTGCAAATTTGGATAAAGCATTGGCTAGATGTGAAGAAACAAATTTGGTGCTTAATTGGGAGAAATGCCATTTCATGGTCGAGGAAGGCATTATCCTTGGCCACAAAACCTCAAAGAATGGAATTGATGTTGACAAGGCAAAGATTGAGGTGATTTCTAAACTTCTACCTCCAACTTCGGTGAAGGGTGTGCGAAGTTTCTTAGGCCACGCGGGATTTTACTCGCGTTTCATCAAAGATTTCTCTAAGGTGGTGAACCCGTTGTGCAAACTTCTTGAGAAGGATGCTAAGTTCAATTTCAATGATGATTGCATGAGAGCTTTTGAATTTTTGAAGTTCAAGTTGACACCTACTCCCATCATCACCGCTCCAAATTGGAGTGTTCCTTTTGAACTTATATGTGGTGCAAGTTACGTAGCGATTAGGGCAATTTTAGAGCAATGCATCAACAAAATTTTTCACCCAATCTACTATGCTAATAAGACTATGAATAGTTCCCAAGTCAACTATACCGTTACGGAGAAAGAGCTCCTTGCCATTGTGTTTGCAATTGAAAAGTTCTGCCCGTACTTGATGGGTGCAAAAGTCATTGTCCACACGGATCATGCGGCACTTCGTTATCTTATGAGAAAGAAGGACTCCAAAGCTCATTTGATGATATGGGTGCTTTTATTGCAAGAGTTTGATATTGACATCCAAGATAGAAAAGGGAGTGAAAACCAAGTGGCAGACCACTTGTCTCATTTGGAGGAGGAGAGGAGCCCGCATGATGGCCTAGAAATCAATGACTCCTTCCCCGATGAGCAACTCTTGGCTATTTCAATGAAAAATGTGCCATGGTTCGTAGATCTAGCAAATTTTCTTGTGTGTGGAATCATTCGGGATGATTTCTCTTCAAACCAAAGGAAGAAGCTCAAACGGTATTGTCAAGATTATTATTGGGATGAACCATACCTTTTCTAAATTTGTACGGATGGGGTGATTAGAAGATGTGTACCGGAAGAAGAGCAAAGTGAAATTCTTGGGGCTTGTCATTCTTCGCCATATGGTAGTCATCATGATGGAGCAAGAACAACAGCCAAAGTGCTTAGTTGCGGGTTCTATTGGCCTACTCTTTACAAGGATGCAAGTGAGTTAGTGAAAAGATGTGATGAATGTCAACGGGCCGGTGGAATCTCAAAGAAGAATGAAATGCCTCTCACAACCATCTTGGAGATTGATATTTTCAATGTATGGGGTATTGACTTCATGGTCCCTTTAGTGAATTCGTGTGGAAACACCTACATCTTGGTCGCGGTTGATTATGTGTCCAAATGGGTTGAGGCCGTTGCTTTATCCAACAATAAGGCAAGAAGTGTGGTGGCTTTCTTGAAGAAGAATATTTTCACACGGTTTGGTACTCCAAGTGCTATTATAAGCGATGGGGGGTCACATTGTTGCAGCAAGGCTTTTGACACCTTGCTTAGAAAGTATGGTGTTACTCACAAAGTCACGACTCCTTATCACCCACAAGCTAATGGGCAAGTGAAAGTTTTCAACTGGGAGATAAAGAGTATCTTGTCCAAAACGATGAACGCTAATCGGACGGATTGGTCCAAGAAGCTTGATGATGCATTATGGGCTTATTGGACAGCTTACAAAACACCTATCGGAATGTCGCCATACCGGTTGGTGTTAAGAAAAGCTTGTCATCTTCCGGTGGAACTAGAGCACACGGCCATGTGGGCTCTAAAGAAGTTAAATCTTGATTGGGATGTAGCCGCTAACTTGAGGGTTGCACATTTGAATGAATTGGATGAGTTCCGGTACCATGCTTATGCAAGTTCATCCTTGTACAAAGAAAAGATAAAATATCTTCATGACAAAAAAAAAATTTAGAATAAAGTATTCGAGGTGGGCGATCTTGTATTGCTGTTTAACTCAAGGTTGAGGATGTTTTCCAGGAAGCTAAAGTCTAACTAGAGTGGTCCTTTTGAAATTGTGGGTGTGAAACCTTTTGGTGCATTAAACTTGAAGAACAAAGCCAATGAAGTATTCCGAGTCAATGGTCACCGGGTGAAACACTATTTGGGAAAGGTTGGAGATAGCCACGTCGTGGAGCTCATTCATTTCAATTGATGGTATTCTTTGTCGTGATGCGACGTTAAATCATGCGCTTCTTGAGAGGCAAACCATGTTTCTTTTCCTTTTTTCTTTTTGAAGTTAGCTGTTATTTTTTTGTTAACTTGATTTGAAGTGTGCTACAGAGCTGAGTGTGACTTACAGGAATTGTGGATAGAAATCTGGCTAAGTGTTGCAAGAATTGCGGACCGCAGTTGATTTGTGCGGACCGCACATTTATGGTTGTTACAGCAAAAGTGCAATGCGGCCGTACAATTATCTTACGGACTGCACAAATGAAAGGTTGAAAATGTCAACTCTCTGAAGTTTAGTCTGTCAGAGAAAAGATCGATGTGCGACTGTAAAAGGAACTTCGTCTTCACAGCTGTTGCTCGCGCCATTGCTTCTGCTCCACAGTACCTGTCTTTGGGACAAACCTTGCATGCCCACATCGTAAAGTCTGGATACATTCCTGGAAATATCATCGTTGAGACTGCCTTTGTAGATTTGTATACCAAATGTGGGGTTGTTGAATGTGCCCGGAAGTTGTTTGATGAAATGCCCTTGATATTATTCTCTCTTTTCTTATAATGTATATATATTCTCTCTCTTTCTCTCATTATGTATATTCATTCTATCTTCAGTAGTTTTTGCTTATTAGCTTCTTTATTTTTATTTCTTTATTAGTTCCTTATTTGATTTAGTAACTTCTTTGTTTGATTTAGTAACTTCTTTTTATGTTTTAGTAGATAATAAGCCTTTGGTTTTCTTAATGCCATGGTTCTTTCCAAAGATAGTTGTTGTGTGAACCGGGTAACTCGTCCCAACAATGAATGGCGTGACAACCTTCTTAAGGGAATGAGTCAGTTTTTTGTGTTTAGGTAACAATAGTAGTAGTAAAGAATAAAAAAACCTAATTAAGTCATGCTCGAAGAGTCAACCATACTTCAATTGGAACCAACACACTTAACTACATACTTATGGTTAGAAACAAGGCTTTTGAAAGAAATAGCTCTAGTTAGTGACTTTGTGACTCTTATGTTGACTTTGGCAATCATCGAGTGGTTAAATTGGACCATAGTGATCATTAAACTTGAATGTGGTCATTGTGGGCCCTCGACTCTATCCTCTTTTACAATCCAATTGCGTGAGGGGTGAGTTGAATTGTTGCTAGTCCAAGTATCAGTGCGAAGGGTCTAGAACTTGCCCCAAATATGTTTCAAGGTGAAATCCTAAGTTTTGCTTGATTTGAGAAGTGATTGTAGGCTCTCCTTGGCCCGTTTGAGTTTTTTATTGCCAACCAATGTCATTATCCCTAGTCAACCCCTTTGAGCCTCTAGCCTTTCTCATTTGATAACCATGTTACAAGCCTTTACCCGTTTGGTCGTGACCCTCTCTTGGCACCCCAGCTTTCCTTAACACTCTTTTATAACAAATGGCTTAAAACTTAAGTTTGGGGGAGAGATGAGGAACTTGAAAAAGGTATCAGGGCACAAAAAGAGAAAAGAAATGATCTTTATGAGAAGAAAAGGCAAGAAAAGAAAAAAACAAAAAGAAATATGCAAAAAGTGAATAAGTGAAAAGGTTGAAGGGATACAAAAGGAGGTAATGATCCCAAACATGGAGAAATCAAAAAGGGAGAAAAAGAATGAAATGATCAATAAAGAGTGATGCTAAGTCTCTCTAGTCTCCAATGAAAAGAAAGTGCTGTCACGACCCAAAATCCCACTAGTCGTGATGGCACCTAACCCAACCCAGTAGGTAAGCCAATTGCCAATGAAATTAATTAAAAGAAAAATCTATAAAACCAATACATCTCCCCAAGAACTGGTAGTACAAATCATGAGCTTCTAAGAATAGAGTATACAAAGCGGAAATGAATTAAATACATAGTCTGTTTGAATAATACATAAACAGAGCTTTTATAAATCTAAGGCTACCCTGAATAAGAGGCAGCTATAACAGGAACGCAGGTACATCTTCAATCCCACAACCATCGAGCACAGGAACAACATCAGCCAACATCTGCACGCAATGTGCAGAAGTGTAGTATCAGTACAACCGACCCTATGTACTGAGTAAGTAACAAACCTAGCCGTAGGTTGAAAGTAGTGACGAGCTTCTACCAAGGTTGGGTCCAAAACCACTAGTCCACAACAGTCCATAACAACATAAAGCAAATAATACCAGAAGTAACTCAGAGATAAAATGCTCAGTCACGTCATTATTTCAGTAATAATAGTTCTTCCTTTCAAGTATATCAGCGAAAACCCAAATCTTTTGCCAAAGTTACCAAAAATGCGAATAAGTTTGAAAACAGAAATTTTTCCAAAATCCTTTCAATAATAAATAAAATATCTCATTTTCTTTTCAGATAACCATTGTAAAACAAATGCATTACTTTGCCCATCTGTCAACGTGTGTGAGAAATCATCAATAATGTGAGGTTGTACAGCATGAGGAAAAATATATCTCTATGCCTGTATGACATGTGTGCATGCCAATGCGATGCAATTCAGTGATAAAATCATAAACAGCCCCTCGGAGAGAACATCATTCATATACAGCCCCTCGGGCAAACCTTACAGTCACTCTTATCACTCGGGCATACCTCGCAATCACTCTTGCCACTCGGGCATACATCACAATCACTCTTGCCATTCGGGCATATCTCACAATCACTCATGCCTCCCAGTCACTCAGCACTCGGCACTCGCACTCAGTAGGTACCTGCGCTCACTGGGGGTGTGTACAGACTCCGGAGGGGCTCCTTCAACCCAAGCGCTATAATCTGCATGGACAACTCACGTGCTGCATGGACAACTCACGTGCTATAATAATAAAGTATGTTGCAGGCGGGCAGCCCCGATCCACACTCATTCTCACAATCAGGCCCTCGGCCGATATCAAACATAAACCTCTCAAGCCACTCGGGCATTTCAGTAAAACAGGGCATTCGGCCCAAAACATTTTTATTCATAAAAGTAGAGTCATAAAACTGAGTTATGATATGCAATGAAATGAATATGACTGAGTATGAATTTTTTTCAATTTAAAACAAATAATTCACAGCAATATGACCTTTGTGGGTCCCAATAATACTGGCACATAGCCTCAATCATGATTTTTAATATGCTTTTCAGCTTAATTTCACTAACTCATAAAACGCATGGAAAATGCCAAGATCATTTAACTACAAAATTCTACAGAAATAATTATGTCACAATTTCTATAGTGCACGCCCACACGCCCGTCACCTAGCATGTGCGTCACCTCCCAACAATTCACGAAATACATATATTCAGGGTTCATACCCTCAACTCCAAGATTAGAAGAGTTACTTACCTCGAACAAGCCAAATACAATGCCGAGCAAGCTAAACAATGCTCCAGAAATCCCATTATGCGCGTATCAACTTCCAAACAGCTCGAATCTAGTCAAAATAATTTGATTCAGCCCACAAAAATTATAGGAATTAATTCCATAACAAAATACTAATTTTTTCCAAAAAACCGAAATTGCACCCCAAAAATCATCCGTGGGGCCCATGTCTCAGAATCCGACGAAAGTTACAAAATAATAACGCTCATTCAACCACGAGTCCAACCATATAAATTTTACTCAAATCCGACATCAACTCGACCCCCAAATCTCCAAATTAAACCAAGATATTTTTCATAATTTTCCAACTTAATTCACCAATTAAATGTTAAAAACAACCATGGATTCGGTAATTTAACCAATATTGAGTTAAAAAAGACTTACCCAGTTGTTTTCTCTGAAAATCTCCCAAAATTCGCTTCAATCCGAGCTCCAAATCGTTAAAATGGAACTTAAACTTTCTGTCCAGACCTCTCTTCTTCGCGAACGCGACAGGTCCCTCGCGTTCGCGAAGCACAAAATGTGGTTCCCAACATTTGTTCTTCGCGAACGCAAGACACTGCTCGCAAACGCGATGCTTTACGGAGCCCTTCTTCGCGAACGCGAGCTCCTCTTCGCGAGCGCGATGCACAACCCAGCTCCTCTTTGCGAACGCGAGACCACCTCGCGAACGCGAAGAGTAAATCCTGCCTGCCTGAAATTCCTCTTCGCGAATGCGAGGCTCCACTCGCGAACGTGATGAAGGAAACCAGATGGTGCATCAGAAAAATTCCAGCAGAGTTCCAAGTCCAAAATCCAACCCGTTAACCATCCGAAACTCACCCAAGCCCCTCGGGACTTCAACCAAATATACCAGCAAGTCCTAAAACATCATACGAACTTAGTCGAACCCTCAAATCACCTAAAACAATGCTAAAACCATGAATTACACCCCAATTCAAGCCTAATGAACTTTGAAATTTCTAATTTCTACAAACGACTCCGGAACATATCAAATCATGTCCGATTGACCTCAAATTTTGCACACAAGTCACATTTCACATTACGGACCTATTCCAATTTACAGAATCGGATTCCGACCTCGATATCAAAAAGTCAACCCCCCGGTCATACTTCCCAAAATTTAACTTTCGGGAATTCAAGCCAAATTCCACTACGGACTTCCAAATAATTTTTCAGACACGCTCCTAAGTCCAAAATCACCATACGGAGCTATTGGAATCATCAAAATTCGAATCCGAGGTCGTTTACACATAAGTCGATATCCGGTCACTATTTTAACTTAAGCTTTAAACCTAAAAATTCATTCTTCCAAGATAAATCTGAAATACCTTACAACCAAAACTGACAATTCACACAAGTCATAATACCCCGTAGGAAGTTATTCAAGACTTCAAATAGTTGAAAGGAGTGTAAATACTCAAAATGACTGGTCTGGTCGTTACAAGTGCCTCTAAAAATTGGCAAAGTGTTAGCCAAGAAATGAAAGATGGACTGCTTAAGGAAAGGTGTAACCACTTACACCCATACGGTATCCTACCCTAAACCAAAAGCCTTCATTACATCCCAAAAGAAGTCTTACTTGATTTCAAACCGGGTGAGCTTACATTAGTGGTGATCTATATGAGGGGCAAACCTATGGTACTTGAAGTCGTACTTGTGATATTCTCTTGAGAGAGATGACTGAAGCTTTCATAAATCTTTGGTTTGAGAGATAAATTTCTTAAGTAAGCTAGGCAAATGGAAAGTAGAGGAGGAAGAGTTTAGAGTGCACCATGACCTACATGATAGAGCAAGATTCCTTGATGATTAAAATCAATGCTTGAAGCTCAAATGTAACATTAGAACTATATGTGCATGAATGTTTAACTTGTCGCCTTGTTGATAATACAAGAGTAGTGTGGGTAATTGTTGGTCCCAATTGATGTGTGGATGGCTCACCTTTGACTCGCTGAAATGACCCTTAACTTTTAGAGGTGGGAACTAATTTATTTACTTGAGGACAAGAAAAGACTTAAGTTTGGGGGAGTTGATAAGTGGGGATTTTGACTGCTTATTAGCACCTTTTAGCTTTTGTTTTAGTCCGAAAGTATTGAATTATGTTCCTGAAACTAATGAAATTGTGCAAATTGCAGGAAACCTGGAAGTTTGGTATCGCGAGATAAAATCTGACTCAAAAAGGAGTGTTCCAAAGTATAAGGCAATAAAGGGCGCAGAAGCACAAATGTGCGGTCTGCAGAAGGAATTCTGCGACCGCAGAAGAAATTGCGGACCGCAGAATTCCATCTGCGGCCACAAACTAAGAAGAAAGATCTAACAGAACTTTCAGCAATGTGCGGACCGCACATGAATTGTGCGACCGCAAAACTGGGCTTAAGAATCAAAGATCAGAGAGTATGCAAAAACACCAGGTCCAAGAGCCTTTGTGAAGAGCAGACCGCTCAAGAATTGTGCGGCCGCAGAAGATTGCCTCGCGGCTGCAATCCAGAAATGTGCGGCCCAGAACTCACCTTCCTGCCAACTAAAGAAATCTGCGGACCACACATGGAATTGTGCGGCCGCAAAACCTCCCAAGGGGCATTTTTGTCCGTAATTTTTGGCCCTGTATAAATAGATGAGTTTCACAAAATTAGATCAAGTTTGAATATACAAAGCTGTTGTAGCCGTTTCACTTTGCTATTTTAGGAAGTTTTAGCTTATTTGAGTATTATATCATTAGATTTCATCATTTTAATCTTCCATTATGAGTTTAATTAGCTTTTCATCTTTATTTTCTTCAAATCGCATTATGAGTAGCTAGATTTTTAATAGGGTTGTGACCCAACCCTAGTGTGTAAATATTATGGGTGATTAATTTTATGCTTGTTTATGATTGGGTGTCAATTATTTATCTTTGTTCATGCTTCAATTTTAGAATTAATGGTTGCAAACATTGATTCATTCCCATTTGACTTAGTCTCTATTTGAGAAAGAGGGACCTAGTCTAGGATAACTTAGCTAACAAGGAATTGGGTTAATTGAGAGATTGATTAACCTAATTAAAGGGTTCAAACTAGAGATAGTAAGAACCCGACTTGAGCTCTTATCAACTATTTTGGTTGATACCCAGTTGGACTTGAGAAAGCAAAATTGGGCAAAATCACTCTCTGACCGAGAGGTATTGAGTGGGTAACGTGAAGTTGAGAGCTATAATACACCCCAATCAACAAAATAAGTATAAACATCTTTATACTATTAGGCAAACACCTAGGTTATGGTCACAGCCTTTGGACTTTAATCTAATTGGAAAAACCTCAAAAATATTTATCTATAATATATTTTCTTTAGCTTGCATTCATTAGAGTAACAGTAGAAATAGAAAACAAAACCTTCTTGTGGAAGTACAATCTTAGATAACCCATTTGCTTGCTTCAAATATATACTCCTAACACCCCTCATAACTCTCAGTGAATTCGACCCCGACTCATAGTTGGGTAATTATTATTGCATACGACCGTATCATATCTCATATAGAGGTGTGTTGTGGACGTCATCAAAGCTTCAACTGCAAAGACAGGCTTAGTGAAGATTTTATCATAGAGATATGCATCCAAGGCATGCATTAGGGATTGCGCTACATCTTGCAAGGTATCAAGCCTAGCACATTTGAAGAACTTGCGACTCGTGCCCATGATATGGAGTTGAGCATGGCCTCCACTGGAAATGAAAGGTTGTCCATCTATGACCCTCACTAAGGGAACAACAACCAAGAGATCAGGAAATGAACCAAGTTTTTACCAAGTATGAAGGCAAAGAAGCTATGAATGTCAACATATCACTTGTGTAAGTTCACAACGAAGGTGAGCAAGAAGCAGAGTATGAAATCCACTTCTTTTCAAGATAAGACAAATGGAAAGTTGACTCTAAGAGAAATGCAAGAGAAGTAATACCCATTTCTTGATTCCGATGTGCCAACAATTTTTGAAGAACTCCTCGAGCTAAGGCTCATTGAGATTCCGTAGATAAAGCGACCAAATAAAGCTGGAAAAACAAATAACCCAAATTACTGCAAATACCATCGACTTGTGAGCCACCCTCTAGAGAAGTGCTTTGTCTTCAAGGACAAAATTATGGGCTTGGCTCATGAAAAGAAGATTGTGCTTGAAGATGAGAAAGCAAGAGCAAACCAAGTCTCTATTCCCCTTTTGGCTCATTCAATCCAGATGAATTATGTAGTTTCAAAGAAAGTAAAGATGGAAACTTACTGGAGAACAACAAAGCCGAAGTTGATCAGCATGATGATGAAGGTTGGACGTTGGTGACTCGTCGCAAGCACCACAAAAGGAGCCCACGAAAAGAATCGATAGAACAACCAACAAGAAAAATAATGGTAAAAATACCAAGGAAATGGAATCCAATTAAGCATTTGAAGAAGGCAAAAGTAGAAGTACACCACCTTCAAAAGCCACGACATCCAGTGACCTTGGAGGAGTTCTTGCCAAGTTGGTTTCGCAGGAAGATTTTCCATGATGGCTCTGAGGTCTTTTGTTTCCATGATAGCAAAGGGGAAGAAAAGAGTGATGACCTACCATTGGCACCATCTTCAAAAAAGCTCATCGAGTCCATTCCTCGAGAAGTTAATGCTTGTGAGGAAAATGTTACGTTCACGAATGACGATCATCTACCTGGTGACACTCCTCACAACTGCCCATTATACCTGGTTGGCTATATGCACGATGGTAAATTGAATTTTGGTTGATGGAGAATCCTGAGTGAACATCTTGCTGATTAGCACTGTGAAAGAACTTGGCGTTCCCATGAACGAACTCTCGGAATGTCATGTGATGATTCAAGGATTCAACCACGGAGGGCAAAGAGCCATAGGTACGATCAGGTTGGGAATCACCATTGAAGATATGCAATTAAGTGCTTGGCTACATATGATGGATGCAAATACTTCATACAACGTCTTGCTTGGAAGGCCTTAGATACATGAGAATAAAGTGGTTCCATCTACCTACCATCAATGTTTGAAGTACTATGAAGGTGAAGTCGAGAAGAAGATAGTTGTTGATGATAAGCCATTCACTAAGGCTGAGTCACACTTCGCCGATGCAAAGTTCTACTTGAAGAACTGCATTGTGAAGGAGTTAAAAGCTGGTGATGTCATGAAGGGAAAAAATGACGAGTCCATGACTGAAAGAGCTGAGGTGGTTGCCGACATAATCAAAGTTGTTACTGAGGAGGTACACCCTAACTCAAATAAATCTCATAGAGGGAACATTGCGTCTTATGTTAAGAAAGTAACTCTCGCGCTTCGCTGTGTCCTTAAAAAGAAGAAAGAGGAAAGTGAATCATCCAATCTACAAAACAATATGCTAAGGGGGTTAACTCTTCTGATCAAACAAATTGAGGCAGTAAGGTTTCCCTCAACGCTAGGGAAGCTCCCATCAAAATTTAGGGAAGCTCTCATCAGAAGCTTCTACGAGGCAACCACGTGAAGGTTTGGGATACAAGCAACTGTCACCAGTGCGCATATCTATAAAAAGGCGTGCAACAATTATATCACGTAAAAGATGAATCTACCGCTTCTAACGAGCCTTCTGTCTTTGATCAACTTGGAAAATCAACTGTGAGAACTTCCGTATTTGAGAGATTGGATCCATTAAAGAAGGGAAACAAGTTTCGGAGAAATTATCAAAGCATAAAAACACCCACTTTGCCCAGAATCCAGAAGATCTCTAAGGATTTCCAAAGTTTGGTTCCTTCCAGAATGAGGCGACAAACAAAATTTGTGGTTTCATGTAAAGAAGTACTGAAGGCAAAGCCATATAATGTGGTCTACACTAAGGAACGTGACGAAGACAAAGAAAGTATGGGTTTTTCGTATCATGTTACTGCACAAGGCGAACATGGTGCTTCATCTCTAATAGAGGAGGAAGAGAAATTGGAGGATGTTTCACCGTGTTATCACATATCCTTCAACGAAAGGGACCCTCAAGAAGATGAAGATGTGAAAGATGTTCCGCCTGAACTTGAAGAAGGAGTCAAGACAACACTTGATGCCTTAAAAGAAGTTAACCTTGGCACTGAATAAGAACCAAGGCCCACTTACCTAAGTGCTTTACTAGTAGTCGATGAAGAAAGCACTTACATCAAGTTACTCAAGGAGTTCAAGGATATCTTTGCTTGGAGTTACAAAAAGATTCCTGGCTTGAACCCTAAATTAGTAGTCCATCACCTTGCAATCAAGAATGGCACTCATCCTATTAAGCAAGACCAAAGGCGCTTTAGGCTAGATTTGGTTCGCTTGATTGAAAGTGAAGTTATCAAACTTATTGAAGATGGCTCCATTCGTGAAGTTAAATACCCAACATGGGTTTCAAGTATTGTTCCCATGAGAAAAAATAATGGCCAAATTCGAGTGTGTTGAATTTAGGGATCTCAACAATGCATGCCTTAAGGATTAATTTCTCTTCCTATTCCAGAGCTTATGATTGACGCTACCACTGGGTACGAGGCAATGTCATTCATGGATGGCTCTTCGGGCTATAACCAAATTCGCATGGAGCCAAAAGATAAAGAGCTTACTGCATTCCGTACCCAAAATGGTATTTATTGTTACAAGGTAATGCCTTTTGGCTTGAAGAACGCTGATGCTACTTACCAAAGGGCTATGCAAAGTATTTTTGATAACCTTCTCCACAAGAATGTTGAATATTTTGTTAACGACTTGGTGGTAAAATCAAGAAAGATAAGGGACCACTTGAAAGACTTGAGAATGGTGTTTGAGTTGCTCCGAAAGTACCAACTTAGGATGAATCCATTGAAATGTGCCTTTGGAGTTACTTTTGGAAAGTTCTTGGTTTTCATTGTCCGACGTCGAGGGATCGAAATTGATCAAGCCAAAGTGGATGACATTTTGAAAATTCCCAAGCCTCGGGATATTCGTAAATTGAAAAGTATGCAAGGAAAGCTAGCATACCTTAGGAGATAAACCTAGCTGAGAGGTGCTAACCATTCAGTAGCCTTATGAATAAAGTCATTCCTTTCAAGCGAGACCAAGCTTGTAGCAATGCCTTTGAAAGTATTAAAACTTACTTGATGAAGCCTCCAGTTTTGGCAGCCGTTGATACTATATATTTCAGCACAAGAAAGGTCTGTTGGCCCAAGAAAATAGTAAAGGGTAATAAAACTCCCTTTACTACTTGAGCATGATGATGACACCAAATGAGCTGAATTATTCGCCAATCGAAACGTTATGTTTGGCGCTAGTCTTCTCAATCTAAAAGTTAAATCACTACTTTCAAGCTCATGTCGTTCTTCTTGTTTCAAGAGCAAATACCATCAAGTTTGGGATGTCAAAACCTGTCCTTAGTGATCGACTAGCAAGGTGGTACCTCCAGTTTCAATAATTTGAAATTGTGTGCATATCTCAAAAGTCTATAAAAGGACAAGTGTTAGCGGACTTCTAGGCAAATCACCTTATACCTGATGATTGAGAGCTAACTGACGAACTACCTGATGAAGACACAATGGTCATTAAAGTTCAACTTCCATGGAAGATGTACTTTGATGGTGCTGCACATCGCGGAGGAGCTGGTGTTGGCGTAGTATTTGTCACTTCTCAAGGTGAGGTTCTTCCCCTACTCTTTTACATTGATACAACTCTGCTCCAACAACGTTGCTGAGTATCAAGCATTAATACTTGGACTTGAAATGACTGTTGATATGAAGCAGTTGCAATTTCAAGTCTTTGGCAACTCTCAGTTAGTGATCAACCAGCTTTTAGGTAGTTACGGGGTGAAGAAACTTGAACTACGCCCATATCATGATTATGCTAAAAACTTAATGGGTTGGGTCAGTGATGTGACTATTCAACACGTGCCTAGGAAAGAAAACAAGAAGGATGATGCTTTAGCTGCCCTAGCTTCATCGCTAACCCTGCCTGATCAAGCAAAAGTTACTATCTGCCAAAAATGGGTAGTATCGTGCCAAATGAGGGTGAAAGTGAAGAAAATGAACTTAAGCATCTTGTCATTGTTTCTGAAGCTGAGAAGGAAGAATGGCAACAACACATTATCGATTACTTGAGCTACGGGATACTTCCAGAAAATCTGAGGAGAATGACTGAAATCTGCCGCCGTGCACCTCGCTTCCTTTACTACAAAGATACTCTATACAGAAGATCATTTGAGGGAGTACTCTTGCGATGCTTAGGGGAAGATGAAGCACTCCAAGCTTGAAAGAAGCACATTCTAAGGTATGTGGGTCACACCAGTCTGGACCAAAGCTCCACTTCCATATAAAAAGGATGGGATATTATTGACCAACAATGGTAAAAGATTGCTTGGACTATGCTTGATGATGCAAGGCTTGCCAGTTCCACGTAAATTTTATTCATCAGCCTCCTGAAATGCTACATCCGACTATTGCACCATGGCCATTTGATGCTTGGGGACTGGATGTTGTTAGACCACTGCTAAAATACTCTGGTGGGCACTTATACATCTTGGCTTCAACTGACTACTTCTCAAAATGGGTTGAAGTTGTTGCACTTAAAGAAGTAAAGAAGGAAAATGTTGCAAGTTTCATTCGAGTAAACATAATCTATCGCTTTGTCATTCCTCCTTACATAATAATAGATAATAGAAAATCATTCGACAATAGGTTAATGAACAAGATTTGTGATCTCTTTGGCTTCAAGCAACGTAACTCTTCTATGTATAATTCTGCCACCAATGGTCTAGCTGAGACATTCAATAAGACTCTATGCAACTTGCTAAAGAAAGTTTGTCTCCAAATCGAAATGAGATTAGCATGACCGTATGGAAGAAGCTTTGTGGGCATATAGGACAACTCACTGCACGCCAACACAAGCGACCCCTTATTCACTCGTTTATGGAGTCAAAGTCGTCTTGCCACTCGAGCGTCAAATACCTTCATTATAATTAGCTATTCAAGAAGGGATCACTGATGAAGAGAATTCTCGACTTCGATTAGCAGAGTTGGAGGCTCTTAATGAGAAGAGGTTGGAAGCTCAACAGAGTCTTGAATGTTATCAAGCTCGATTGTCTCGCGCCTTCAATAAAAGAGTTCGCTCAAGATCCTTTCAAGTAGGAGATCAAGTCCTTGCCATACGAATACCCATTATTCCTTCCCATAAACCTGTAGGGAAGTTCACTTCAAAATGGGATGGGCCATATGTCGTGCAAGAAGCTTATTCAAGTCGAGCTTGCAGGCTGGTTGATGCAGATGTCATGAGAATCAACCCTATCAATGGCAAGTTTTTGAAGAAATATTATCCTTGAAGTTGCAATGCTCCTTAACGCAAGAGCATAAACTGCATGTTACTCCTGGCCTGCAAGAGTATAAACTGTGTACTGCCCAAAAATAAAAATAAAAATAAAGGGGTCCGCTAGTTTGAAAACCTCGAAAGAGGCAGCCTAGGCAAAAGTTAGGACATTAAAAATAACTCACCCATTCTGAACTACGGTATGACTTCATCCTCTTCACCGAGGTATAAAGACAACTTAGAGTTTCATTCTAAGTTTAGTCGTATGAGTTAAAAAATACATATCACCCCTAACACTGTTCAAGTAAGGCATGACGGAATAAAATCTTCTTGTTAGCACCTAAACATGGGCCTTACATGTATATTTTACCTTATTGTAATGACTCGACCGGTCATTTTAAGTATTACAGCCCCGTTCCCCCATTTACTACTTATTATGTGTTCAATTATCATTGTGTAACTTGCCGAGGTAGTTGGTTTGGTTCTGGAAATATTTCGGAATGAGTTGAGACACTTAATCTCAAGGTTGGAAGCTTAAGTTGAAAAGGTTGATCGGGTGTTGACTTATGTGTAAATGACCTCAGAATGGAATTTTGATGGTTCCAATAGCTCCGTATGGTGATTTCGGACTTAGGAGTGCGTCCGGATATTTATTTTGAAGTCTGTAGTTAAATTTGGCTTGAAATGGCGATAATAGGAAATTGAAGGTTTGGAAGTTTGACCAAGAGTTGGCTTTATTGATATCTGGGTCGGAATCCAGTTCTGGAAATTTGATAGACCCATTATTTCATTTATAACTTGTGTTCAAAATTTGAGGTCAATCGGACGTGATTTGATAGGTTTCGGCATCGAATGTAGAAGTTGGAGTTCGTTAGTTTTCATTACGCTTGAATTGGGTGCGATACATTTTTTTAACGTTGTATAATGTAATTTGAGCCATCGAATAAGTTTGTATGATGTTTTAGGACTTGTTGGTATATTTGGTTGAGGTCCCGGAGGCCTCGGGTGGATTTCGGATGGTTAACGAATCAAAAATTGGACTTGGAGCAATTTTGAAAATTTGTACCTTTTGGTGCAATTGCACCTACGGAATTTTGCACGCAGGTGCGAGCTCACAGAGGCGAGATGGGCGTCACAGAAATGGCCAGGCGTGACTGAGGCAGTGGTCGCAGAAGCGGGCAGGTGGACTGCAGAAGCGGAGTCGCACCTGTGAATGTGCAATCGCAGAGCGGAAAGGCGAGAGGGGTGGCTGCTTTGCAGAAGCGGACTTCTGTCCGCAGAAGCACAATAAGCCGCAGAAGCGTGGGAAGACCTCGCATTTGTGAGAGCGCAGATGCGGCCAAGTTTATCGCAGATGCGAAAACACTGGCTGTGTTAAAACGAGGGGTTCCGAGAATCTTTCTCATTTTTGGACTTCAAACACTTGGTTGGGGGCGATTTTTCAGAGGGAATTCACGAAATTCTTGAGGTAAGTCACGCGTGACCATTTTTAGTCAATAACATTGAATTATCATTGAGTATTCCGACGATATTACATGATTATGAGGTGTAATTCGAGAATTTAGGCGTAGGGATTTGAAAATAAGAATTTAGGATTTCGAGATCGAGTTGATGTCGGAATTTGGTAAATTTGGTATGGTTGGACTCGTGGTTGAATGGGCGTTCATATTTTGTAACTTTTGTCGGGTATCGAGATGTGGGCCCCATTGTTGACTTTTGGATTGATTTTCGGATTGATTTGAGAAATTTAGTATTTTCATATGGGATTGATTCCTATAATTTGTGTTGACTGTATCGAATTAATTGTGACGAGATTCCAGGCGTTCGGAGGACAATTCGCTAGGCAAGAGCTTATTGGAATAGAGAATTTGCACAGTTTGAGGTAAGTAACACTTCTAAACTTGGTTCTGGGGGTATAAATCCATGAACTACGTGTTATATGATTTGTTTGGAGGTGACGCACATGCTAGGTGACGGGCGTGTGGGCATGCACCATAGAAATTCTGACTTAATCGGTTCTGTGGAGTTGCATAACTAAATAATCATGTCATCATCCACATGTCCTTCACGTGTTGGAGAAATTGAGTTGAGACTCGTATTAAAGATCATGTTTAGGCTACGTGTCGATATTTTTGGACCCACAGAGGTCGTATTGCTATTAAATTATTTGTTTAAATTGTAATTTTATACTCAGTCTCTGTTTCCATTCATGGATATATCATATCATCATGTTGGACCGATTTTCATGTCATTGTGTGCCCGAGAAACTAGAGATTTGCAGTGATATTTATGGGATGGGGCTACACGCCGCAACATATTTTATTTATTTATGCCTGAATCTGGCTTATTATAGCGCTTGGGCAGAAGAAGCCCCTCCGGAGTCTGCACCCCACACAGTGAGCGCAGTGGATATTATATTTGGCATGGAGTTGCTGTATACATTATATTTGGGATGGAGTTCCCTGGGCATGGAGTTGACCTATACATTTATATTTGGGATGGAGTTCCCTGGGCTAGATTGGACATATACAGTACTGAGTGATTGAGTACTCTGAGAGTATGGGTACACGAGGCTTCCATTGTAGAGCATCACATACAGCATGTACCGTGGCATGTAGATATAGAGATGTCATACTCCTCATATCATTCAGATTTGATCTATTTTACTTGTATTGGGTTTATCTGTTGTACTTGAAAGCATGCATACATTTATATACTATTATTTTCTATAATTGGACAATGCATGTTGAGCTCGTCACTACTTTCAGCCCAAAGGTTAGTCTTGTTACTTATTGAGTACATTAGGTCGGTTGTACTCATACTATACTCTACACTTCGTGTGCAGATCCAGGTACTTCCGGATACAGTGGTTGCAAGATTTTCGAGATTTATCTGTTGGAGACTATCGAGGTAGCTTCTTTGGCATCCGCAGACCTTGACTCTCTTTCCTTTTAGTTATTTGTACTATTTTATATTTTTAGACAATATTTTTATTAGTCAGACTGTGTGGTCATTTAGATGCTCATGTACTTAGTGACACCGTTTTTGGGAGTGTATTGTATAAAGACAGTATTTTGTATCAGAAATTGTGGGATTTTACTCTTAAATTTATTTATTGTGTTTTCAAACTTAAAGGAATTGGTGTTTTATTGAGGTTGTCAACTAGCCTAGTATTAAGATAGGCGTCATCACGATAGATGAGATTTTGGGTCGTGACAAGTTAGTATTAAAGCCTAGGTTACATAGGTCTCACGAGTCATGAGCAGGTTTAGTAGATTCTTGCGGATCGGTACGGAGACGTTTGTACTTATCTTCGTGAGGCTGCCGAACCCTTAGGAAAATTTCACTTTCTTGTATTCTTATCGTGCGAATTTGTTGATTCTGGAAAACTAAACTTATATTATTCTATTCTCTCACAAATGGTGAGGATACGTGCTACCGGATCGGACGTCCAGCCACCAGTACCACCAGTTAGGGCCACGAGAGGTCGAGGCCGTGGTTGAGGCTGGGGCCGCGGTTGAGGCCGAGGTGCAGCTAGTACAGTAGCTAGAGCAGCACCTGTAGACCCATCAGTTGTTCCAGCTCAAGAGCAGGTTCCAGATATAGTAGAGCCGGTGGGACCAGCTCAGGCACCGGCTATGCCTATTGTGATACCAGGCCTTCAGGAGGCTTTTGGCCCAGATATTGATTGTTTGCACTGGCCTTGCTCAGGTGGTTTTGGCTCAGGCCGCACCATCCATTTCCCAGGCTGGGGGAGGTACTCATACTCCCGTCGCCTGTACTCCAAAGCAGGTAGTGCAGGGACTTCAGATACCGGGGGCACTACCAGTCCAGCCGGTTGTAGTTGCTGAGGCCTAGGTGGGTCCTATTATGAATGATGAGGAGCAGAAAAGACTAGAAAGATTTGGGAGACTTCATCCTCAATCATTTAGCGGAGCTGAATCAGAGGATGCTCAGGATTTCTTGGACAGATGCCAGCGGATACTTCATACACCGGGTATTCTGGAGACCAGTGGGGTCTCATTTACTACTTTTCAGCTGACCGGGGAAGCCTTCAGATGGTGGAAGACTTATAAGAGAAGCAGGCCAGTTGGTGCAGCACCACTTTCATGGCATGAATTCTCCGTATTATTCTTGGAGAAGTTTGTGCCACAGACCCACAAAGAGGAGCTGCGCAGGTAGTTCGAGCAGCTACGTTAGGAGAATCTGTCTGTGACCCAGTATGAGATGAGGTTTTCAAAATTGGCTCGTCATGCAGTTTGGATAGTCCTCAACCAACAGTTTTGTTTTGTTATGACTCTAAGGAATATACCAGGTGCCAAGTTTGACGAGGCAGTTGATAGTGCTCGGTGGCTAGAGATGGTCCGTATTCAGGAGCGTGAGGAGAGGGAGGTAAAGATACCTCGTGGTCCAGGTAATTCCAGTGGTGTTCCATCTAGGAGACAGTCCTATCACAGCAGGGGTCATCCTTATAGGCCCGCTTAGATGGCTCGTCCAGCTCATCTTGGTGCATCAGCTAGCCATGGTTCATACAGTGCTCGACCGGGTCAATCTTCTCTTAGTGCACTTCCAGCTCTCGTGCACCATCAGTTTAGGGTTTGTTTGTACCAGGTTCTTCTGGTAGTTATTTTGGTTCTCGAGGTCAGCCTCAGTACTTGCCGTCATTGTCCGAGAAAGGGTTGTTTTGAGTGTGGAGATTTGGGTCATATGAAGAGACATTGTCCCCGCCTTTCGGGGGGTCCAGTTCAACAGAGGAGTCAGGCTACAACTCTCGCACCAGTTATTTCACCACCCGCCTAACCAGCACGGGGTGGGGCACAGACAACTAGAGGTTGCCCTAGAGGAGGAGGTCAATCAGGTGGCGGTCGGGCCCGATTTTATGCTCTTCATGCCATACCAGATATCATTGCTTCAGACACAGTGGTAACGAGTATTGTCTCAGTATGCCACAGAGATGCTTCTTTATTATTTGATCTTGGTTTCGCTTATTCGTATGTATCATCGTAGTTTGCTCGTTATCTGGATATGCCCCGTGAGTACTTAGTTTTATTGTTCATGTATCTACACCGGTGGGCGATACTATTATTTTAGACCGCGTGTATCAGTTGTGTGTGGTGACTATCGGGGGATTGGAGACTAGAGTTGATCTCTTATTTGAATAGTATGGTTGATTTCGACATGATCTTGGGTATGGATTGGTTGCCTCCATGTCATGCTATGCTGGATTGTCACGCTAAGACCGTGACGTTGGCGAAGCCGGGGTTGCCGAGGATCGGGTGGAGAGGTTCTCTAGATTATGTTCCCAGCATGGTAATTTCTTATTTGAAGGCCCAACGGATGGTTGGGAAATGTTGTTTATCTTATTTGGCCTTTGTGAGGGATGTTGATGCTGACACTCCTACTATTGATTCTGTATCGGTAGTGCGAGAGTTTCCAGATGTGTTTCCTGCAGACCTGCCGAGCATGCCGCCCGACAGGGATATTGACTTTGGTATTGACATGGTGTCGGGCACTCAGCCTATTTCTATTCCTCCGTATCGTATGGCACCAGCTGAGTTGAAGGAATTGAAAGAGCAACTTCAGGAACTTCTTGATAAGGTGTTTATTAGGCCTAGTGTATCGCCTTGGGGTGCACCAGTTCTATTTGTGAAAAAGAAAGATAGTACTATGCGGATGTGCATTGACTACAAGCAGTTGAACAAAGTTACAATCAAGAACAAGTATTATTTGCCACGTATTGATGATTTATTTGACCAGCTTCAGGGAGCTAGGGTGTTCTCTAAGATTGATTTGAGGTCTGGGTATCACCAGTTGAAGATTCAGGACTCGGATATTCTAAAAATAGCATTCAAGACCCATTATAGTCATTATGAGTTCCTTGTGATGTCTTTTGGGCTAATCAATGCCCCAACAATATTCATGCATCTGATGAATAGTGTATTTCAACCTTATCTCGACTCATTTGTCATAGTATTCATTGATGATATCCTGGTTTACTCTCGTAGCCAGGAGGAGCATACCCAGTATTTGAGGATTGTGTTGCAGTGATTGAGGAAGGAGAAGCTTTATGAAGGGTGTTATAAGGTTCGAGAAGAAGGGCAAGTTGAGTCCTCGATATATTGGGCCTTTTGAAGTACTTAAGAGGATTGGAGAGGTAGCATATGAACTTGCATTGCCGCCTTGTCTATCGGGTGTTCATCCGGCGCTCATGTATCCATGCTCTGGAAGTATGTCGGGGATCCGTCTCCTATTTTGGATTTCAGTACGGTCCAGTTGGACGGTGATGTGACTTATGATGTGGAGCCGGTGGCCATTTTGGACCGTCAGGTTTGAAAGTTGAGATCAAAGAACATAGCTTCAGCGAAAGTGAAGTGGAGAGGCTAGCCAGTCGGAGAAGCTACCTGGGAGATTGAGAGGGAGATGCGGAGCAAATATCCACGTCGTTTTGAGACTCCGGGTATGATTCTAAACCCGTTCGAGGACGAACGTTTTTTTAAGAGGGGGAGAATGTAACGACCTGGCCGGTCGCCTTTTGTATTACAGCCCCGTTCCCCCATTTATTTCTTATTCTGTGTTCAATTATCGTTGTGTAATTAGCCGAGGTAGTTGGTTTGGTTCTGAAAATATTTCGGAATGAGTTGAAATACTTAGTCTCAAGGTTGGAAGGCTAAGTTAAAAAGGTTGACCGGATATTAACTTATGTGTAAACGACCCTGGAATGGAATTTTGATGGTTCCAATAACTCCGTATGGTGATTTCGGACTTAGGAGTGTGTCCGGATATTTATTTTGAAGCCCGTAGTTAAATTTGGCTTGAAATGGCGAAAATAGAAAATGGAAGGTTTAGAAGTTTGATCGGGAGTTAACTTTATTGATATCGAGGTCAGAATCTAGTTTTGGAAATTTTGATAGGTCCATTATGTCATTTATGACTTGTGTGCAAAATTTGAGGTCAATCGGACGTGATTTGATAGTTTCGGCATCGAATGTAGAAGTGAAAGTTCGTTAGTTTTCATTACGCTTGAATTGGGTGCAAATCATGTTTTTAGCATTGTTTAATGTAATATGAGGCATCAAGTAAGTTCGTATGATTTTTTAAGACTTGTTGGTATATTTGGTTGAGGTCCCGGGGGCCTCGGGTGGATTCCGAATGGTGAACGGATCGAAAATTGGACATGGAGAAATTCTGGAAATTTTTGCCTTTTGGTGCAATCGCACCTGCGGAATTTTACTTGCAGGTGTGATCACGCAGAAGCGATATGGGCGTCGCAGAAGAGGCCAGGCGTGACTGAGGCAGTGGTCGCAGAAGCGGGCAGGTGGACCGCAGAAGCGGAGTCGCACCTGTGAATGTGCGATCGCAGAAGCGGAAATGAGAGAGGGGTGGCTGCTTCGCAGAAGCGGACTTCTGTCCGCAGAATCACAATAAGTCGCAGAAGTGTCGGAAGACCTCGTATCTGCGAGAGCATAGATGTGGCCAAGTGTATCGCAGATGCGAAAACACTGGCAGTGTTAAAAGGAGTGGTTCCGAGATTCTTTCTCATTTTTGGACTTCAAACACTCGGTGGGGGCGATTTTTCAAAGGGAATTCACGGGAATTCTTGAGGTAAGTCACTCGTGACAATTTTTAGTCAATAATATTGAATTATCATTAAGTATTCCAATGAGATTACGTGATTTTGAGGTGTAATTCGAGAATTTGGTCCTAGGGATTTGAAAATAAGAATTTAGGATTTGGAGGTCGAGTTGATGTCGGAAAATGGTAAATTTGGTATGGTTGGACTCGTAGTTGAATGGGCGTTCATATTTTATAACTTTTGTCAGGTTCCGAGATGTGAGCCCCACTGTTGACTTTTGGATTGATTTTCAGATTTATTTGGGAAATTTAGTATTTTCATAGTGGATTGATTCCTATAATTTGTGTTGACTGTATCAAATTAATTGTGACTAGATTCGAGGCGTTTGGAGGCCAATTTGTGGTGCAAGGGCTTGTTGGAATAGAGAATTTGCACAGTTTAAGTTAAGTAACACTTCTAAACTTGGTTCTGAGGGTATAAATACCTAAACTACGTGTTATATGATTTGTTTGGAGGTGATACACATGCTAGGTGACGGGCGTGTGGGCATGCATCATAGAAATTGTGACTTAATCGGTTCTGTGGAGTTGCATAACCAAATAATCATGTCATCATCCACATGTCCTCCACGTTTTGGAGAAATTAAGCTGAGACTCGTATTAAAGATCATGTTTAGGCTATGTGCCGATATTTTTGAACCCACAAAGGTCGTATTGCTGTTGAATTATTTGTTTAAACTGTAATTTTATAGTCAGTCTTTGTTTCTATTCATGGATACATCATATCATCATGTCGGGCCGATTTTCATGTCATTGTAAGCCCGAGAGACTAGAGATTTACGAGTGATATTTATGGGATAGGCCTGCACGCCGCATCAGACTTTTATTTATTTATGCCTGGATCTGGCTTATTATAGCGCTTGGGCTGAAAGAGCCCCTCCAGAGTCTGCACCCCCACACACTGAGCGCAATGGATATTATATTTGGCATGGAGTTGCTGTATACATTATATTTGGGATGAAGTTCCCTGGGCATGGATTTTCCCTATACATTTATATTTGGGATGAAGTTCCTTGGGCTGGATTGGCCATATACAATACTGAGTAACTGAGTACTCTGAGAGTGTGGGTACACGAGGCTTCCATTGTAGAGCATCACATACAGCATGTACATTGGCATGAAGATATAGATATGTCATACTCGTATCATTCAGATTTGATCTATTTTACTTATATTGGGTTTATCTGTTGTAACTTGAAAGCATGCCTACATTTCTGTACTGTTATTTTTTATAATTAGATTGTGCCTGTTGAGCTCGTCACTACTTTTAGCCAAAAGGTTAGTCTTATTATTTATTGAGTACATTGGGTCGGTTGTACTCATACTACACTCTGCACTTCGTGTGCAGATTCAGGTACTTTCGGATACGGCGGTTGCAAGATTTTGGAGATTTATTTGTTGGAGACTATCGAGGTAGCTCCTTTGGCATCCGCAGACCTTGACTCTCTTTCCTTTCAGTTATTTAAATTGTTCTATATTTTCAGACAGTGTTTTTATCAGTCAGGCTGTGTGATTATTTAGATGCCCATGTACTTAGTGACACCAGATTTTGGGAGTGTATTATATAAAGATAGTATTTTGTATCAGAAATTGTCGAATTTTACTCTTAAATTTATTTATTGTGCTTCCAAACTTAAAGGAATTGGTGTTTTATTGAGGTTGTCGGCTTGCCTAGTATTAATATAGGCGCCATCATGACAGATGAGATTTTGGGTCGTGATACTTATCAAAAGGTTGATGACTCATGTGGGCAAGTCTATAGGCTCGATAGTATATCAATATCTGTGAGGGGATGGTTATAGTCATCTTGAAGGAGGAGAAATCTTAAAGTTGAAAACTTAAGTCTGCCAGTTTTCGAGTGGAAGTCTTCAAAAGGTCACCAAGTACAGAAGTCGAATTCGTAAAATCCATCAAGTCTCCAATCAAAATGGTTCTTGATTTAAAGGTGCTTCTATGTCAAGGTATCATCTTTTGGGGCAAAAGCGCTCAAAGCTAAAAATCCCAACGTGGCTAAATGCGAAGGTAAAATATAAAGTATTACCTAGAACTATCCTGGAGGAATTCCATTTTAAATTTTGATATGTTTTGAATTTTGAAGTCTAGTTTTCGATAAATCAAATGGTTCTTAATTTTGACATTTCTGCCAAGATATGAATTTTTTTGGTGAAACTGTGCAAATCTGAAACTGTCTACGTGTCAGAATCTAAAGTTGATTTCAAAATATTATCTGGGACGGTTCTAAAGGTGTTTGATAGGGAATTTCGGATATGTTCTAGATTTTGAAGTCTAATTTTCCATAAATCAAGCAGTTCTTAATTTCAACATTTTTACGCCAAGATATGATTTTTTTGACGAAGTTGCACAAATCTGAAATTGTCAACGTATCGGAATCTAAAGTTGATTACAAAATATTATCTGGGACGATTCTGAAGGTGTTTGTTTGGGAATTTTGGATATGTTCTAGATTTTGAAGTCTAATTTATAATAATCAAACGGTTCTAATTTCGATATTTCCACACCAAGATATGAATTTTTTGGTGAAGCTGCGTATATATGAAGTTGACTTCAAAATATTATATGGGATTATTCTGAAGTCGTTTGATTGGAAATTTTGAATATATTCTAGATTTTGAAGTCTAGCTTTCAAAAAATTAAACGGATCGTAATTTCAACATTTTCACACCAAGATATAATATTTTTGGTGAGACTGCGCAAATATGAAATTGTCAACATGGTGGAATCTAAAGTTGATTTTAAATTATTATCTGGGGCGATTATGAAGGTGTTTGATTACGAATTTTGGATATGTCTTAGATTTTACAGTTTGATTTTGAGAAATCAAATCGCTCATATTTTTTATGTTCTCACATTAAGATATTTATATTTCCTACCACAAAAGGTGCAAAGGTGATGAACAATATTATTCTCAAAGAAAAAAGAGGATGTATCTCCAAATATAGAGAACTTCGAGACATGAACGACAATGATGTTTAAAAGAAAGTCAAGTTCTATTATGTGGACGTCAATACGTCATGCTAAGAAAAGAACTATTGATATTGAATCGCAAAGAAAAAAAAACATCAATGAAAACATGTGATATAAAGTAAAACAGATAGAGTTTTCATTTCTAAGAATATCCGCTAATTAATCAAATGCAAGAAGAAGAAAAAGGCAAATAAAATACTCTATATAGGCTAATCTAAACATAACTTGTAATTGACTAAGTCTTTAAGGGTGGCCTCTAAGTGTTGTTTCTTCATCTCCACGTCAACCAAGTCATCAGAAGCCGCCAAGGAAACATCAGAACATCTACAATACTCATGTTCAGAAGATGAGACTCTAGATTCAATCTCTTCAACCTCTTTCTTGGCAGCATCTCGGAGAGCACTAAATTATTTCATCTTCTCCCTGGCCTCTTTGAGAGATTGACTGGTGGCAGATAATTTCTCGACCTTCTCCCCTTTTTCAGTCAAAATAAGATCAAGATGTTCCTTGGCTTTTAAAAATGACTCTGATTTTTCTACGTCCACAACCTTATCAGAAAGAGTTGATCGTGCCTGGTCATATGAAGTGGCAAGCCCAAATAAAGACGTCAATAGGTGTTTTAGAGGGGAAATATACACACCCTTTCCATCCATCTCCTCGAGAATCACTTGGATCTCGAATTAAAGAGAAGAAACATTGTCTGCAGTAAGGTCGGGGGGTTTGGCATGAATTTTAGCCCAGGCATTCAAAATGAAATCCTTGTGAAGAATCAAGACAACCTTTCTTCCGTCAAAGATAGACATCGTTGGTGCTAATCATTGGTGAAAATTAGGCCCTGATTTTTCTCCAAGATTAGGAATGGAAGAAGCCACTAGGTCCGACTTAGATATTGGAAGTGATTTCCTTGAGTCTGACTCCGCCACAGATTCACTACTACCTTGTGGCTTACTTCGGTATGATACTATCGAAATATTAACATTGTTTGGCTGCATAGAAAAAGATAGACGGTTAGTGAATCATTACCTCTTTAATAGTTGTCAAAGTCCTTGAAGCACTGCCAATGTTGTTAGTAATCTCGACTATACCCAAATCAACATCTCCTTATCTATTTGATTATGGCTTCACCCGCTTGAAGTTTTGATCTCCATGACTACTATCACTCTCATTTTGGGGTGGGTATTTTTTGGAGGTAGGAACAATGGTGCTTAATGGATAGGAACCCTCATTGACTTGATGAGCCTGAACATGTCCCTTCTTTTTTTGAATTTATTTATATGGAGGTCCCTTGATGTCACATGGTACAACCACTTTGAATTTTAAAGTAGGAGGTTTTTCATCCTTGTTATGCTCTTGAGGCGTGATCTCTAAAGGCGTAGCAGTAACTGGCCCATCGGTATTCACCAAAGATTGCAAGTGGTTTTCAAGGAAGTTTTCATGCACTGGTTCCCACCAAGACTTATAATCGGACGAGACATACTTCTTCATCTTGGGCATAATAGGGGAAAATGTAGACTTTGACCTACTTTTAGACAACACACAAATTCATAAAAGTTCCAATCTTTCTTCTAAAGAGGCCTCACAAAAATCTTGATCCAAACAACCGGGTATGTCTTGATAAAAACTGAATTGACGACTGAAGCGATGAGGGCTATAAGGCTCCACAGTGAAGGTCGATCCATTTCTGAAAGGAAGGTAATTCGAACGAATACTCATAAAATAATTTCACTCGAACTCTTCGTCATTGCCATCATCATGATAATAATGTGGTTGAGAATTACTTGGCATTGTGGAAGTCAACGCGGTACTTTCTCCTCCATGAATACGTTTTCTAGCGTACTCATTTCCAAAGTATCTCGATGTTCCCTCACCTGAATATATGGCCATCAGAGGAGTAGTCGGCCTATTTATTAGAGTAAAATGTGCTTGTAGTAACAGGCCAACCAACCATACACATAATGAATTGGAAAGTAAACTCTAGAAGGATCAAGTGGTGAGTCATTTGAAATTGTGTTTAAGCCGTTGTAGATGCAAGCTAAGACTGGAACGACGAGGTTAATTCTTTGCCCACATGTTAGAAGGCCTGCAATAAGTCTCAGGCCGAATGAAGTTGCCTTTTTTTGCATGGAGCACAAAGGCACATAACTAGCATGATAGAAAAACAACCAAGTATACTTTGTCTTTCTTGTCGCTTCTAACGCCAAGTTTAACAAATAGTGCATCTTCAACTTCCGAATAATTGACCATTTTATCTATGGCTCAAGTAGGGTTGTGTGTTGATTTGGGATGAGCTGACTTATTTTCTTTTCTCGCTGGAGGTTATTCATACTTTACAATCTTTTTGCACCAAAACTCTATCCATCTTATCATAGGGATGTCATGACTTGTAGTGTTTCCCTCTCGGAATTGGTGATATGCATCAAACAATTGTTGACAAGCTTGTGGAAGGAACATTTTATCCTTGTCGTAAGCACCTGTAAGTTCTCGAGTATTTGAAATAACTTCCTTATAAGGAGACCCCATTAAAGGCAGACTCCCAATAGTGTATAAGTCCCAAAGGGATATGGATAACTCTCCAACTTATGTGAGCAACGTGTTTGTAAGAGGAAACAAAGCCTCACAAAAAGTTTGCATGATACTGTAGAATGATCATAAGTAAACAATGAGGCATAGACAATATCGTAAATATTGGTGGCCCTCAATGTTCGATGGCTCTTACTAAGGATATCTTCGGTCCACTCCCAATAGCCAAGAACATAATGAAATTCGCCACCCAAAGTTAAGGAATCACTCCAGTGTATTTCTCCTTTGAGGATTCGTCGTCCTAAGCATGGGAGGAAATTTGCCACATTCTTAACTTTGTGATTATGGGAACGAAGAGTCCATGTCTTGAATTTACGTTTGGTGTTTTCAAAAGTCCAATATACCAAATAAAATGAATTTGTAAGGGTGGCCACGAAGCTGCATATAAGTCAGTTAGTGGTGTATCAACTAGCAATCTCGTCTCCGTTTTACTATCCCTGTACTCTGAAATTACAAGATACTTGGATGTAGAAGAAGAGGATGCTGATTCTCTGAAGTAATCCATGTTCAAGCTGCATGAAAAAAATATATGTTAGTACCTAAGTCAAAAGGGAAGAATAACAATCGTGATCTTGAAAGAGAACATGGATAAGTAAAAATTTTGCCTCAGACTTTTTTTTGCTTTTAAAGGGTTTTCGTTGCGAACTTTTAAAGGTATTCGTCTCGAACCTTTAAAGGCATTCAAATTTTAAAGGTTTTCGTTCGAACATTTAAAAGGCATATGTTTCAAACTTTTAAAGGTGCTCGTCTTAAACTTTTAAAGGTGCTCATGGCGAACTTTAATGGGTCCTTATTGTCGACTTTTAAAAAAAATTACCACGAGCTTTTAAGGGTCTTCGCCAAGAATAAAGGTTTTCATCGCGTGCTTTTAAAGGTCTTCACCAGGAGCTTTTAAATATTTTCACTGTGAATTTTTAAAGATCCTGACCATGACCATGAGGTTTTAAGGATTTTTGCACAAACTTTTATGGGTATTTGCCACAAATTTTAAAGGCTTTCATCGCGTACTTTTAAAGGTTTTCGTCTCGAACTTTTAAAGTACTTTGTAGTTTGACGAAGTTGCTTCTAAAAAAAAAAAAAAAAAACAGAGTAAAGAAAAATAGAAAAAAGCACAAGAAAGAAGGTAAAATTACCTTGGTGTCAATTCTTCCGAATCGTTAAAGCCCGGTTCGAACAACTTGCAAACACTGTAAACTGATGATCAATAAAGGAAGGAAATGCAACTATTTATAAGCTGCGAAAGGCTGCTACTGCAAGATTTATCCGATGTGGGATCAATTACGTTAAGGCGACGTTGGGTGTGTTTGGTATGACGAAAAATATTTTTTTATTTTCTATTGTTTGGTTGCACAAAATAGTTTGAAATTTTTTTTCTTAAATATCATATTTTCTTGAAATTGGAGGAAAATGACTTCCCTAAAAAAAGTTAGGAAAATATTTTCCAAAAACTCCACCTACCTCACATCTAATCCCCTCCAACTTCAATTTTTTATTTTTTTTCGTTTTTCTACGTCACCCCCTCCCCCACCCACCCTCGCAATTTTCTTTTGTATTTTCAATTTTCTGTCCCCCGCAATATTTTTTATATATTTTCAGTTCTAGTTTTTTTATTTTTCAGTTTACAGGTTCGAAATTTACGAGTTCCAAGGTTATGAGTTCGGAGATTTATGTGTTTAGAAGTTTGCGAGTTTAGAAATTATAGAGTTTACATGTTCGAAAGTTTAGCGGTTCAGAAATTTATAAAATTTATGGGTTCGGAAGGTTGTTGGTTCGAAAGTTTATGGCTTCATGTTTATTGTATCTAAATTATAATTTATGAATACTCTTGAGAAGTTATTTTCCTTAATTTGCGTATCAAACACCGAAAAATGAGTAAAATTATTACTTATTTTCCAAGAAAATATTTTCTTAAAAATATTTTCCACGGAAAATATTTTTCATGGAAAATATTTTCCCAAACACACCCTTAATGCTTTCGTGTCCAACTGAAACTGGTAAAAATATTTGATTCCTATTTGGATTTAATGATTCTGGAGGATTGAGGGTATGCGGGTAACATTAATCAGCCAAAGTGAGCTTTTGCTTCTATATTTGCCTTAAACTATACATAACTATCACAATTTTAAAGAAATATAACAAATTCGTAGCATGAAACCAATATTACAGTTGTGGCCGAAAAATATTTATATTTGTAGCACACAGTTCCATTAAAATAGGAATATTAATTATTAATCTCTAAACATAAGTAATTTGAATGGAAAGTCAATATATCTTTGTACAAAAATCATGCTTTTTTTTCTCTTTATCTATTAGCTTTCCTTCTTCTTCTTCTTCTTCTTCTTCATCTTCTTAATTTTATTTTCTGCCGAAACCAATATATTTTCTAAATTTGTTTCATTCATTTTCTTTTTAATTATCTTTCTTAAGTTTTTCTCTTCCTTCTTTCTTCCTTTCTTAACATAAAGATCTTACTTCGATAATAATATACATTAATATATACAAAACATATATAAAAAATATATATTGAATTAACACATATAAAATATACATAAAAAATACATCTTCAATTAAGATGATACTTAGACATGTGAAATATGCATAAAAATATATCTTAAATTTAATTAAGATGGCAAATAAATATACAAAAAATATATATATAAAAAATACATCCTGAATTAAAATGGCACTTGACATATAAAATATATTTGAAATATATATTAAAAATACATCTTAAAATAAGATGGCACTTCACAAATAAATATACAAAAATTATATACATAAAATATATTCTGAATTAAAGTGATACTTGATATACAAAGTATAAAAGACGTATAAATCAATACATCTTGAATTTAGGTGGCATTCACATATGCATCAGATTTTAAAAAATGGAGTGAAGAAGATGAATGTTGGGCTTAATTTTTGTAATATGCTAATAATAAAAAAAATATTCTTTATGGAATAAACAATAAATAATACTATTTTTTTAAAATAATAGTTAAAAAAGGATCAAGTGTGTAAAAAGAAAACTCTAAAAATAGTGTACACGTTGTCCCTACTAGCGAACTAATGAAGGAAAATATATAATTAAGTGGATGGGATATAATGATACTAAAAGATTCAATATTCAATGTGATATTCCATGCCACCTGGGAAAAGAATGTCAAATGCAAAAAGCTGACGTAGGTTCAATAAGCAAATGGAAGCCATTTTTATTCATGAATTAATAGGCTACTTTGTTAGCAATATTCAATGAATTGTTTGATCCACAAGTTCGAATAAATTTCTACTTCATGTCTAGTCATTAAAGTATATTGTTAGCTAAAGAAGCCTTAAAGTAGGGGCATTTGTAGACATGTAAAATTTATTGAATTCAAATTCAATAAAAAATTTGGATTATATTTTAAATATACTAGTCCAAATAAATTATGAGCTAATATAATTTGATTAATTATTTAAATCCGATAAATATTGACTGGGCTAGCCCATTTAGTTGGGCTACAAATAATTGGCCCACTTCATTAAGCCCAAAATGTCATCTTTCTAGAGGCCTAGTTTGGTGCCATGTGTCAAATGACGTGGCACGCTAAGTCAAACAAAAGAGCCAATAGGATCATGTCACATGTCAAAGTGACAAGGCATGCCACATCAAATTAAAAGGCTAATGAAATCGCGCCACGTATGCAAATGACATATTATGGTCTATCAAATGCGGCCTTGTCACACTTCAATTTGATTGGTCGGAAAGAGTTTGTTCTTATCATAACTCTTCCCTCCCACAACTATATATAGGGTTTTCATAACCCAGAAAAGACATCAGAAGTTATAACAAGAATCAAGAGAGAGTTTGTGGATCAAACGCTGCAGATTTCTCTAAAAAGCTACAAACATTCAAGTGTTCTAAGGATTAAAAAATCAATACGAATATTCAAGAACAAGCTGCAAGCCCTTGGATTAAAAATACGTCAAGCTCAAGCTTCAAGCACTTGGATTAATACGAAGATTCAAGAACAAGCTGCAAGCCCTAGGGGCATTTTATATATACCTACTTTGGGGGCTATCATTAAACTTATTTCGTATTGCACAAAAATTTACAAAGTGTACCCGCTCGAATATGAAGTAGTTTAATCTCTTCAATGCAACTTTAGAAAATCAAATTAGAAGTTCTTCTATATTTCAAATACAACTTTAGAAATTCGAATCTTAAGTAGTTCAATCTCTTTAATTCAACTTCAAAAATCAAATCTGTAATTTTTCTATTTATCAAATGTAACTTCAGAAATTCGAATCTTATGTAGTTCAATCTGTTCAAATGCAACTTTATATTTCGAATCTTAAGTTCTTAAACATAAACTTGTTCTTCGAATTTTAATAATTCAATACACAATTCAACACCCATATTTACTCCAAATGAGTTTAAATTTGAAATATAACTTAATATCGTAAAAGAACAAATCCTGATCATCAAATTGTCAAAACAATAATAAATTCAACAAATTTATTTTGCAACTAAGAAGAAGAAGAAATCCTAAGCACAAAGAAGATAAAGGCAACATCTAAGAAGAAGAAGAGAAAAATATATGTGTCTTTTTACAAAAAATGTGTATATATATGAAGTTAGCTATTTTTTAAAAGTGAGTACAAATTCAATGGAATTGGCAAAATTGAGAGCCACGTGACAAAATTTAAGCCTGTCAACAAGGGTTGGGCCGTCCAGACAACAAAACCATGTCTCAACTACGGTTTTGGCCCAACTCAGTACGCAACTCCACCGGCAGTAACTGTTATTACCTATTCATGGCGTAAAATGTCAGTTGACACCGGCAGAGAACGCCTAAGGAACACTGTCGTCTCCGATGTTCCGAACAATTTTTCACTTGCGATCTTTCTCAACCCCCATATTTTCCCTTCCTCAAGCCCTTCGCCACTTCTCTCATTTCTCCATCTCTCTACCAGCTCAATCAACCCACTTGCCCGTTAACCCATCACCACCGTTTACTGAAAAGTCTTCATTCCATTCTGTGTCATCGCTTAGTAGCTCGCTGCTTCTACAGAAGCATCAAGATGGGTCAGGAGATGAGTTCAATACGGACCCAAAGAGTCCTCCAAAGCTATTTGTTGTTCAGCCTCGGCTTCGGCCTGATTCCATTCTCAAGCCTAAGCTTGAGGAGGCACTGAACCTGGCTAACTCCCTTGAGGAGCAAAGAGATGGGTTATATGATACTGAGTTCCTTGATAAACAATTGCCCCCTCATCTTGTCGTCCAAAACCCTGCTGCTCGATCAACTCGCGCTGGTGCGTTTTCCCTACCATTGTTCCCCTGTTTTGCTTAGTAGGAGTAATACTTTTCGTTTTAGCTGATACCCAGCTGTAATGCAGCAACAACAACAACAACAACAACTATTACTGCTACAACTCAATTCCAAACTAGTTGGGATCAATTGTATGAAACCGAGGAGTACATGCATTAAAATTCTGTAGGAAATAGGAAGCTTAATTTGTGGGGAGTGTAGCAAGAGTTAGCTCAACTGTAGCTTGTAACACCGAGAACTTGGATCTGCAAGGTTAAACTCATCTCGCAAGTTGGAAACAATTTAGAAATGAGCTTAATATGCTTGCGTTGTCCAAGAATATGCTTGAACTGAGGGAATAAAGGACTCCATTTGTTCTAGTTTACGTGACCTTATTTTCTTTTTGGTCTGTCCCAAAAAGAATGACCCGTTATTATTTTAACATAAACTTTCTCATTTTACCCTTAATAACAATCTTTTTAGCCACACAAATGTTATGTCATTGTTAAGACCACAAGTTTCAAAAGTCCTATAGCCACACAACTTATAGCATGTTTAAGACCACAAGTTTCGAAAAGTGTTTCTTTGTTAAACTCCATGCAAATATAAACAGGTTCAAATAAAATGAAATAGAGGGAGTATATTAGAAGAAGAATATAACACTCAAAGCAAGTATTGTTTATAGTTGTCTCTAGTATATGTTTGTCCTATAGTAACTCAGGTGGTCACCTATGCTCTGATATTCTTCCTTTCATAAGAGCCCAATTGTTGTTCGAGGTGGAGAGTTGGAGTCTTCCTGAAGTTATCAGTAGGAAGGATGGCTAGCTATTGCTAATTATTTTATCCATCACTTAATTTTGAAATGATTTGTGCATTGTGCTTGCTATGATATGACAGATACGTTTTTCGGACCTGGAACTGTGGATAATGTTAAATGCCATGTAAATGCTCTGGAAAGTAAGGTAGAGGATTTAATATCTGGATGCAATTTAGTAAATTCAGTAATCTCTCCCTGTATTATGGAACTGTTAGCGGCTGATCAGGTTGATGTTGGTCACCACCATTTTGTTGGCAGGAAGGGATAGATGCCATTTTTGTAAATGCAATTCTCACTGGCATACAGCAGCGTAATTTAGAGGTAAGTCACTGTATTTGTTGGTCTATTCATTTTCTGGTGAAAAAATAAATTAATTGAGCCATTGGAAAAGTTGCTAACTTGCTGTACTTGTTAGTATATTTATTATCTTAGGACAAACATGTTTCTCATAGCCACAATTATCCATTGGCAAAGGGCTTACTGTATTTCCCTTTTCCTTTTCTGTTTATGTTTTGTCCTTTCACTGGCAGCGGGCTTGGGGTAAACCTGTTCTGGACCGTGTGGGCCTTATAATAGAGATTTTCAATGCACATGCTCAGACGAAGGAAGCAAAACTACAGGTGAACTACTCTCTGCTATGGTGTTCGATGTATTCTCACATGATAGTTTCTGGACGAAGAGGGAATACTTAGTTCTCCGCATCTGACTTTCCATTAACTTACAGGCTGAGTTGGCTACACTTATGTACAAGAAAAGCCGTCTTGTTCGTTTACGTGGTCCTGGTGGACGTTATGCTTTTGGTGTAGCTGGAGAAGCTGAAGTAGTTAGTGCCAGAGGGTAACTTTATTGCTTGTTGACTTAATCTCTATTCAAGGATGCTTTTGGAAATTCAATGAAGTGCTTTCTGTTCACATTTATCCACTTGTCAATAATATTTTTTCTGTAATTAAGATGACTGCTAAAGTTTGGGAAATTCCAGTGGCTGCTCCAGGAGTATCTGAAGTATGCCATTTTCACTTGCAGGAGAGGAAGTGGGGGACGTGGTTTCATTAGTGGTGCTGGAGAGACAGAATTGCAGCTTCAGCGGCGAAGGTTTGTCACTCACTCTGACTGAGAAGATGTATTATTTTATTATTCTAAATCTTTTGTGGACAGATAAAGCTGGAAAGGTTTTAGTCTATCTGTAGAAATTGTAGAGAACCTCTAATGTTAAATCGAACGAAATGGATATTGGGAATTCATAAGCCCAACTAGCTTGGCACTGAGGCTTAGTTCTTATTATTGCTGTAGACAAAGCTGGAAGTCAAACTTTCTGTCAAGTTAGCTATAGCAATATATTGAATGTGAATGTTATGCGTACACAACTCTGTCTATACGTCATTATGCAAGGCATCTCTGTTAACTGTTAGGAAGGTTATTTGAGAGTCAAATGAATATGAGCCTGACTTACTATATTAGAGACTTTGATGCATAATGAAGCTGATTGGATGAATGAACCTCAAGCATGGAATAGGATTAGTTGCATTTTGTCTTCTGTCTAAAGGACAGTGATTTAGTATGTATAATAGCAACTATTACTCCTTTCAGTGGCTATAAACTTATCGTATTTTTAGTGATCACATGTCTATTTTATGGAACTACTTGTCAAGAAAAATGAAAATGATTAGTAACTAGAAAAATAGAATGTGATAATATATGATTATTCCCTGAAAAGTTTGTCAACAGAAATATGTATCACTCCTTTTCCAATTTTCTTTTTTGATTGGTGAATTATTTTCAGTCAATAGTATAGGTTTTCTAGTATATACTTTAAACACTCCCTTTGGTATTGTCACCACTTGCCTGATGATGGTCCAATATCGTTTAGCTCATGCCTGTATCCATATGATATATTTCTACTCTAACTGCCTTCGGTTTCAGAATTTTAGAACGGAGGAATCAGTTGTTATCTGAAATTAAAGAGGTTCGTCGCACACGAGCTTTGCAACGCGCTGCTCGCAAGAGGCATGGAGGACCAGATGGTCAAGAAATTCCTACAGTTGCTGTTGTTGGTTACACAAATGCTGTAGGTTGATCAGAACTACATGAATCCCTTTAGTTTGATATTAATGCAATCTCTCGGTATTCATTGAGTTTGTTTCTTTAACAGGGGAAATCTACCTTAGTTAGTGCAGTCTCGGACAGTTATCTCTACTGCGATGATCGGTATGGTAAAGCAGTTGCTAGTCTGTACTTTCATTCTGATGCTGGCTGTCTATTAAGCTTTTAACTCCTAACTTGCCACCATGCCCTTCTATATCTTATGCTGGCAAGATGAGTTATATGACACTATCTGACATTTGGGCTCTTCATTTGCAGATTGTTTGCCACAGTGGACCCCAAGTTAAGAAGTGTCATTCTCCCATCAGGGTAATACAAAATTGGGTGAATTAGTAAGACCTTCCATCTAGTTTAGCGAAATTAAGTGGACGTCCCTTTATTCTCAAAAAAAATAAGTGGACTTCCTTTTAATCTGAGAAATATCTAGGATATCTTCTTTACTTTTCCCAAAGAAAATATCTAAGATTTCTCCTCAAGTTTAATGTTTTGTTACACATACCTCTGCCGCTGTTATTTGTGCTATTAAAAGCAATAGTGTCATAAAAATTAAAGTTCTTATTCGAATTTTGTGTTACAATGGTAATGTCTTACCTAAAATCTATAGGAGAGCCAAGAGAGAGAAATTTGACAAATTTTATACGTTGTAGCTTATGACTAAAAGTTAATTGCTGATGGACTTCAAGTTTAATGAGTTCACTTACTGTTTTCTCCATGCAGTTAACTTTTGTATTTTCATTTAACTTTTTATTGGAAAAAGTAGTCGAAGTTTCGCTAACAATCAATTTTAAAAAATGAGGCTATCTTGCTCCGAGTATTCAAATAGACTTCTACTGTTATACAAGTAGGTTCTATGATATTTCTCTCAGTGAGTGGAGGTCCATGAGATTTTCTTAAGTAGATGGGATGTCTAAATAATTGACTTTACTAAATTTTAAAGTTGCAAAAGTGATTTATGCCGTCCCCCAAGGCTGATGGCTCGGCCCTTTTTTGGTCAATTGATTAAATACTTCATATGCAGAAGGAAAGTGCTGCTCAGTGATACTGTGGGATTCATATCGGATTTGCCAACACAGGTGAGTGGATAGTGTCAGTACCCGCTCCTCCTCTTGTTATGGCATCAAAGACCTTCAGAATCACTTGGAGACTTCTTGTTTTTGCAGCTAGTTGAAGCCTTTCATGCAACATTGGAAGAAGTTGTTGAAGCCGACCTCCTTGTGGTTATCTTCTTTCTCTAATTACATTTTTGATTTTGTTAACTTACTATGTGCTGGCGACTATAGCTCCACACAACTATTCAACTCAAAATTGCAAATCCTTGAGCTGAAGGAAAGTTGCTTGAACTTAGAAGCTTCTAATCTGACGGATTGCTTAATTGTTGCAGCATGTGCTGGACTCAAGTGCACCAGACCTAAAGGAGCAGCGGGAAGCAGTGTTGCAGGTTCTTGGGCAGATAGGAGTCTCTGAGCATAAGCTCCAGAATATGATTGAAGTTTGGAATAAGGTAGGGAAAATAACTACCATTCCCAAAATTTAAGGACAGGCGGTGATAATCGGAAGTTCTAATACATGGATCCAGATGCATTGCTTCAGTACTTTTATATTTATGTAGATTGATCTTCACGAGGATTTTGTTGGAGATGGTTATTGCAACGAGCATGAAGTTTCTAGCTGGTCAGACGAAAACAATGATGTTGCATTCAATAACTTGTGTGAAGAGGACCTCCCTGATTATGGTGCTAATGAAAATGAGGACTTTGAGCAATCAGAAAAGCTTGGACAGGTTATAGATGATCAACAAGGTAACTACACTGATGAATGGTTGGTCTCAGGTGATGAACAAGATTCCTGGGTTGATTATAATAGTTCCTCGGTGGGCTGTGGGAGTACTGAGGTCCAGCAAAACAACCACTCTATGAAGTCGGATGTTATTAGTAGCGAAACCCAGTCCGTTTCTGAGTCTGCTACAGATACACATGTCAAGACGTCTGCCTTAACAGGTGTTGGATTGCAAGAGTTGCTGGAGCTTCTTGATGAAAGATTGAAGCCCCAGAAAACCATAGAGAAGAATATCTTTAACCGCAAATGGAGACCACCACGCACAGAGGATAGCAGAATAGCAGTTGAACAATAGTATATATAAAGAGCAAGACAAGCATTCCATCTCAAGGCAGTTGTGTTTATCCACGACTAAAGAGGAATTAAGTTTTAACACAATTAGGAGGATTTGTGACTAGTAGCTACATGCATCTCCTTGACATAGAAGATTGGAACATGGATTGGAGCTGCCTTTGGTCATTGGTTATTGGGGATGTGTTCACTCCTACTGTGAATGCTACACTATGGTTGTCCTATATCTGGTGTTTCTATTCTCTGAATATCCAGAACTGCCTATCAAACATCGAATTGCATTCTTAATTGCATTAAATTCCAAATTGACGATTTTTTTGGAAGTTAGCCAGTTGGTTAATCTTTGGTTTTGTTATTACTTGTTAGTTTAATTTCCCCTCTTGTTCTTTTTAAAAATCTTTATATCAAAACAAGAAAGTGTATTAATTTGGAAAACTAATGGTTGTTTGAACAGGTGAAGGGACCAAAACTAAATGACAGGTTAGATGTTGCGACTCTGAAGCCATGTTTGCTGAGGATAGTTGAAGGTAGGTGTTTATTAAATTTCCTCCCTAGGTTCACGTGTTGGGTTTTATTATTTTAATGAAAAAGTATTAAAATGGAGTTTGAACTTTTGTACCCTAGAGAAAGAAAGAAAAAAATACCTCAAATTTGACGCTATATTTTCAGCCTCCAGGCATGTTTAGGGAATTCCAATGTTGCATGACTTCAACTTTTGTGTAAGATAATTTAATTAATAAATAAATATTGTTCTCGTTTGAAATCAGATGTGTCGCTTTGCCGTTACCTATTTTAATATTTTTGCTCCCACATTTAACGGACTCTTTCTATAAGACACGTGGCACGATCTTAAACAATTTAACCATCTACCCTTTTACCCTACCCGTTCAGCCCCGACTCGATATCCAAACCCACCCCAAAAGAACCCTAAGTCTAATCCATATATATGGTTCTTCTCCTTCGTTTATATGGGGGAAACTGTTTCAGCCCATCTAAGGCTGCTGGATTCAAAAAAAAAAAAGTTAGATAATTCTTTAACTTCGGGAGCTGAAGCTAGTGTTTGGCCATAAATTTTAAAATTTATTTTGAAAAATCTAATTTTGGTGAAGTTTGGTTTGAAGATGAAAATGTGTTTGGACATCTGTTTTGGGTGAAGTTTGGTTTGAAAAAACATGAAACATGACTTATACCCACAAGTTCTAAAAACTATCACAAATATCCAACGGTATCATTATCAATAACATTCATTATATTATCGCAAATCATAGTCCTGAACATAAATAAATTTGATACAAAATTATCATTTTTATAATGAACTACATGATACAATATCAGATGACCGAGAAGACGAAGCAACATCGTTACAAAATAATAAATGGTGGGCTATTTTATAAAATATAAAAGTTTGGGGTAATTTTTTAAAAATATAACAGTGATATTTTGGCCCAAAATCAGCTATTGAGCTGGTTTTGAGATTTGAGACTTGGGATTTGGGATTTGGCCAAAATGTAGGCAAAATCTATGGCCAAACATGTGTTTGTCAAATAAAACCCAAGTTTATTTTGGCAAAATCTATGGCCAAACGGGTCCGAAATTTCAAGTTTGAGTTTTAAGAGTTGGTTGTGTTTCAAATCGGGACCGTAGTAGGAATTTCAAGTTTGAGTTTTAAGAATTAGTTGTGTTTTAAATCGGGAGCTGAAAACTTAAACTCAAACCGTGGCTCATTGTTTGGACGATTTGGTATTCGAACACTTGAATAACTTTCAAGTTCTTTGTGATGCTCGTAGTTTGAGTTTTGTGCGAAAATTTTAGATCCACTATTGATGAACAAACTTTGAAATTTAGATGTGGGTTTGATGTTTGAACTCGAAAAAGATGAACTGGGTATTTTAATTTCGTTGATGTTTGTTCGAATTGGTACTTTCTATTGTAATTAATATTGTTTATCAAGCTTCAGTTGTTAGTACACTGTTGAAACTTGGATTGAAGAAGAAGAATCTCATTGCTAAAATTTCGAGAGCTATTCGTTCACAAAAATTAAAAAAAACATAAATGTCATTGTTGAACCTTGAAGGTCTTGGGATTGAACAAGATTGGAAGGTTATTTGGGACAAATTTGAACTAGATTTGGTCAAGATTTGGTCGACATTTGACAGCTCAAAATGCAGCAGTTGTTTATCTTCAAGAACTTTGCATAATTCTGAAAATTGCTGCAATTTTACAATTGCACTTTAATGTGTTCTTACTCCATTTCGTTGTTTACTCTTGGTTAGTTTAGCTTAGCATTAGTACATATTAACTAAAATCTAGTTTTTGTGTTCTTAAATTGTCTGTGCTAATTTTGTTCGTACTAGATTAGCTTAGGCCGATGAAAAATATTAGTTTTCAAGGAGAGAGAATTTTGTAAAAGAAAAACCTAATGCAAAGAAAGGGAAGAGATGGATATAAGGAAAAGTTATAAATTGCACTAATGATGAAGTTAAGGAGAGTGAAAAAGGTAATGTAAATGGGTCTGGAGTTACGAGTATGGATACTAGGTTGAAAATGGAAAATAGGTCTGGACACTTAAAAAACTGCCACGTGTATGCAGGGCACGACTCCGTTAAATGTGGGGGCAGAAATATTAAAATGGGTAACGACAGGGGTAGATAGTGAAGAATAATATAACGGGGGATACTAATAACTATTTTTCAATAGTACAGGGACATATCTAGCACTTTTCAAGGGTGTTCAAAGTCTATTTTTAATCAATAACAAGTAATATTTTACCTTATACGTATTATAATTTTTTGGCGAAGGGTAGTCAGTTGATCACCCTTGGGCCAACATAGCTTTGCCTCTACTTACAAGAATGATTAAATTAGAGCACACCAACCTTATTTGTTGAAGGCAAGAGATGTAGATAGGTTATGGTTAAACCAATGGCGTGTATTTCAATAAAAAGTAAATACATCCTCCATTTCAATTTAGATAAAATATTTAGTTTATCGAGAGTCAACAGTATGAAGTTTGACCAATATTTTAAAATATTTTTTCTCATATTGATATGAGAAAAGTTACAACTTACAGTACTTTCGAATAATTTTTGAATATTTAAATTTTAATTTTAAAATATTGAGGTGAACTAAACTAATTTAACTTCAAAATTTTATTAAATGGACTCTCGATAAACGAAATATATCATCAATATTGAAACAGAGGCAATAGGTGTTAACATGTCACAAAATTGGAAAAATGAATCTTCACAATTACCTTCAACTTCAAAGTTAAAAACTTCACCTACTCCCCATTAATACTAATATCTATATGTAGTATATATTAAACGGAAAAGGGCATACAATACCCCTTTACTATATAAAATAGGACAAGCTAGCCCTCTGTTAAAAGTTGGTCTCTATTCTGCCATTGCCGTCAATAAATGGGCTCGTATATGCCCTCCATTACTAATGGGAGACTCATAAAACCACATGAAATATATGTGAGGGCAAGTGTAACACCCCGGAAAATTTTGAAGTACTTAAACGCTATTAAGAAAGTTGATGTGCGCTAATTATATTATTTTGTGTGTAGACAAGGACTATTATATAAATGATATCAATTGATCATGATAATATATGTATGACGTGCATTAAGAATGGTTTATGGTCTAAGAAGATCCCCAAGGCTAAGTCAAGTTGAAAATTTTATGATGAGATAAAGTTTCAAGTGAGTTCGCACAAGATCCTATTTCAAACGCATGCTGCAACCAAACTATAACTACTTAGGAGATGATCTACCTATCAAATTAAAGCCCTTTGAGTCTAGTTTCCAACGCTTCAAACCGTTCGTTATTTGTACACTCCTACAAGAAGTTATGACCAAATTATCAAATGCTGGGAAAATGAGATTCTGCTATCGCGAAAGTGCTTCTACGACCGCAAACTGGTCGCAGAATGGACCAGTACAACCCAGTTATTGGCACCGATTTTGCGGTGTATTTTTCGACCCGCATATCCATTATGCGGTCCATTATGCGACCACAGACCTAATTTCGGAGGGTTATTTTTTTTATTTTCATAACCCAACCCCATTTTTGATAAATAGGCTTTGGGGCTTATTTATGGGCAATTATCTGAGGAGTTTTAGAGAGAAGTGAGAGTGTTATAGAGAGAGAAAGTAGATGAAGTGTTTTGTTCATCAAGATCTTGCCCAAGCTTTGAAATCCAACAAGGAAATCTCACAAGATCTTCATCTAAGAGGTAAGGTTCCATACCCTAGTTTTCAATTTCGGATTTGGATAAAAGATGGTTGATTGGGAGTATGATTCTTGGGTGTAAGATTATTATTTATGCATGCTTGTACTAATAAGGTTTGTGGGAAGATTGTTGAGCTGAAATAAGTAAAGATAGGGTTGTGGAATGAAGGAAATCTTGTAGAAGAAACTTTGTAGTTAAATTTGAACACCTAGTGTTTGATAAAATGCTGAAATAAGCTGAGACCATGGATATCTTCCTAATTATGGTTCAATTTTGTTATGTCTCAAAATAGATTGGGATTTCTAGAATTTCCGGGACGTTGTAGTAATTTAAGGAAAGCTCAAAGCGAGGTATGTTGGCTAAACTTCCTTCTTAGAATTGAATTCAATGATGTTCCTGTAAGTTTCAAGTATGGGTGTCTCAAGTTCCTTATTCTATATTCCGGGTTGTTTCCAATCAATTTGAATGTCCCAAATAAGCAAAGTATCGAGAATTATGTATTCAAAACGTGTTCTGAATGTTCCTATCACATTATTTTATTTTTTGGGAATGTGTTCAAGAATGATATGTGTATTAAAATGCTATGTCTTTGAGTGGTGTTTCAAAGGAAGGTTATGATGTCAAATTGTGTGAGAAAACTCAATATGCTTAAGACTCTTAATTGCTCATATGTGTACCTAAAATATTGATTGGAAATGTCTTATTGTTGATAACCTACATAGATGGTTGGAAGTGAAATAAGTGAATTGAGGATATAAAGCGTGGCTAATGTGCGAAGAGTGAAAGTTATACTTGTGGCCAATGGTGCCCATGAAATGAGATGATGTGAGAAAGATTTAAAATGAGCTTTGATTCAACTATTCTAAAATTAACTTTGAAAATAACAACAACAACAACAACAACCCAGTAAAATCCCACTAATGGGGTCTGGGAGGGTAGTGTATACGCAGACCTTACCCCTACCCCGAAGGAGTAGAGAGGTTGTTTCCGAAAGACCCTCGGCTAAAAAAAATTTAAAAAAAGACAAAAAGAGACAATATGAGTATCACAGCAACAATCATAGGATAAATAGGAACATCATGAAATCCAGAAGAAAGATGCAAAGAAAGGGAGACAATATTAGTAAATATTAGTATCACCATAACAGTCATAAAAAAATAGGAACACCATGAAATCTAGAAGAAAGATGTAAAGCAAAAGCGATAGCTAGTAAATAGGACCTGCACAGAAAAGCGAACTAGTAAGTCACAACATTCTCACTAGTTATCTTAGACAACAACCCTATATGGCTAGTCCCACCATGTTACGAAGTAAGGCACAACTCAACTACCTCCTAACCTACAACCCTAATACTCGACCTCCATATCTTCCTATCAAGTGTCATGTCCTCGGAAATCTGGAGCCTCGCCATATCCTGCCTGATCACCTCTCCCCAATACTTCTTAGGCCGCCCTCTACCTCTTCTCGTGCCCTCCGTAACCAGCTGCTCACACCTCCGTACCGGAGCATCTGGGCTTCTCCTCTGAACATGTCCGAACCATCTAAGCCTCGCTTCCCGCATCTTGTCATCGATGGGAGCCACATGCACCTTCTCCCGAATATCATCATTCCTAATCTTATCTATCCTAGTGTGCCCGCACATCCACCGCAACATCCTCATTTCTGCTACTTTCATCTTCTGGATATGTGAGTTCTTAACGGGCCAACACTCAGCCCCATACATCATGGCCGGTCTAACCACCGCTTTATAAAACTTACCTTTGAGTATCGGTGGCACTCTCTTGTCACACAGGACTCCAGATGCTAACCTCCATTTCATCCATCCTACCCCAATACGGTGTGTGACATCCTCGTCGATCTCCCCTCCCCCTGGATAACCGAACCAAGGTACTTGAAGCTGCCTCTACTCGGGATGACCTGCGAATCAAGCCTCACATCCATGCCCACATCTCCTGGCTCAGCACAGAACTTACACTCCAGATATTGCGTCTTCGTCCTACTCAGCTTGAAACCCTTAGACTCAAGAGCATGTCTCCAAACCTCCAGCCTCTCGTTAACACCGGCTCGCGACTTATCAATCAGAACTATGTCATCGGCGAATAGCATGCACCATGGCACATCCCCTTGAATATGGTGTGTTAACGCGTCCATCACCAGGGAGAATAAGAACGGGCTGAGCGCAGAACCTTGGTGTAACCCCATTACAACCGAAAAATGCTTAGAGTCGCCTCCTACTGTCCTAACCCGAGTCTTAGCCCCATCATACATGTCCTTAATCGCCATAATGTAGGGAACCAACACACCTTTTGCCTCCAGGCATCTCCAGAGAATTTCTCTAGGAACTTTGTCATACGCTTTCTCTAGGTCAATAAACACCATGTGTAGATCCTTCTTCCTCTCTCTGTATAGTTCCACCAACCTTCTAACAAGGTGTATAGATTCTGTAGTCGAACGACCCGGCATGAACCCAAACTGGTTATCGGATACAGACACTGCCATCCTCACCCTCGCTTCAACCACCCTCTCCTACACTTTCATGGTATGACTCAGTAATTTGATACCCCTATAATTGTTACAACTCTGGATATCACCTTTGTTCTTATACAATGGAACCACCGTACTCCACCTCCACTCATCTGGCATCTTTTTTCCCTTAAAAATAATATTAAGCAACCTAGTCAACCACTCCAACTTTGAAAATAGAATTGCCTAAAAGCTTATGAACTCAAGTGATGCCCATCTGTGGCTGTTTTAGCTAATGCTATGTTTAGTGAGTATTTTCAATGTGTTTTGCATTCTTACATATTCGTGAGTGGAAATTGTGTATTGTCCCTTTTGGGAAAAAGTAATTCAAGAAAAAATGATGTGTTACTTGTTTATGATTTTAACTTGTGCTTTGATTGCCAATCATTTTACTCCATTTCTCGGAAAGAAATCCATTGTGTTTAAAATCTTCATTACTAATGAACCTAAAGTTGTGATTTACGGAATATTGTATATGTTGATATTTAGAATGATGATCCATGAAAGGAAAGATATGAAAGTGTGGAATATGAAATACGGCCATTGTGCCATGAAAGAAGAATCATATGTATGGCTAAGAGAGCCAATGAAATAATAATGTTGTAAGTGGTTGAAAGTACGGATTAAGTGATATAGGGTGTGAAAGGTTATGAGATGTACGTATTTGTACTTTTGTTTCCAATGTGTTATAAGCCCCTACGTTCTTGCGAGTAAAGACTATGATGTTCCTAAATGTTCTAAATGCTCTTAATGTTCTATGATCATCCATGGCAAGTACAAGTAAGTGATAGCATGAACATAAAATGTGATCGTTGCCTAAATGAGAATTTCGAAGTGTTGTATGTCCCAATGGTTTCAACTATAGTTGTATGCTTCTGAAATAATGTATGTAAATGACTCCGATTGTTAATCCCCAAGAGTCATGAACCTAGATAATGACCTCAAGAGGTCAAGGGAGTGAATAATGAAATGTCCTTTGTTAAATGATGATGAACCTTAAGAAAAGGAATTGGGCCCATGTGCCATTGAAATCAAATTATTGATTTACCATGCATGCGCTAATGTAATGAGTTGTGTTTCTCCATGATGAGTGTGAACATGAAGTATTCCAATGATATGAGTAATTACGACGCTAAATGTAATGACAAACTATGTTGCTTTGAGTTTATATATGGTATTGTGATTAGGATTACACCTTCACCCATATATATTGGGGTGAGGCGGCATTACCGCTTTGTGTAGGGATTGTGGTACACCTCCATCTGCGTATATTGGGGTGAGGTAGTAGGGCCGCTTTGTGTAGGGATTGGGGTATTGTGGAATACACCTCCACTCGTATATATTGGGGTGAGGCGGTAGGACCGCTTTGTGTAGGGATTGTGGTATTGTGGAATATACCTCCACCCGCATATATTGGGGTGAGGCGGCATGACTGCTTTGTGTTGGGATTGTGGTATTGTGATACACCTTCATCCGCATATATTGGGGTGAGGCGGCATGGCCGCTTTGTGTTGTGATTGTGGTTTGGTGATACACCTCCACCCGCATATATTGGGGTGAAGCAGCATGGTCGCTTTGTGTAGAGGTTGTGGTATTGTGATACACCTCTACCCACATATGTTGGGGTGAGGCGGCGGGGTCGCTTTGTGTAAGGCTGGTTATAAAGGATCCCCGACTTAATAACAATAAATTTGAATAGAAGCTCTTAATAAATTTGCTTGACGTTAACGACTATCTAAGCCCATTTATTGTTATCATGATTCATCATATTTATGTTGTATTTCCAAGCCCTTGAATAGGTGTATTTGTATCGTGTAAGTGAACGTTGTGAACAGTCTATGAGACACATAGATGTATAATATGATATGTGAACACTAAGGACGATCTACGAAATGTGTATGTGTAAAATAAGGGAGGAAGGTACCACTTTTGTTGTCATTGTTTGTACATGTTGATACAATTACATTATGTTATGTATTCCACGTATAGTTCATATGACGCAGTTGATCCTAAAAGAAGGTTAGAATGATGCAAGTATAATAAGACTTGAAATGTGATTTTATTGGATGTTTCGTAGTTTTTTTATGTACTTTATTTGCCTCTTATTTGAGTTATCATATTTTCATATGTTGTTTTGACTGTCTTACATACGAGTACTATTCCACATGTACTTATGTCCCTTTTGCCGGGGGCACTGCATCTTTTAATAGATGCAAGTATACTTCTACAGGATGATATGGATCTTTGATAGGGATCTTCTTCACTACTCAGCTTATGGTGAGCCCGCTACAGTTCTAGGGGGTGTTTGGGTCTAGTTCGTTTTATGTATATAGGTATCAATTTTCATAGAAACTCCATGTACACTATGGATCATGTAATTAAAGATTTGAGTTGTGTCATGTATTTATGTTCTCAGTATTTACAGCTATTTATAGAGTTGTGTAACCACCACGAGAAAGAAAATATGGGCCATTGAGCCAAGTGTAATTAATATGAAAGTCAAGAACTTATTATGTTATGGTAAACCATGCATGAGTAATGATGAGAGGTTAATGTAAATTAGGCTTGCTCGACTGGGTTTACTCGGTTGAGCGTCGGTCGCTCCTAGATTTCGGGGTGTGACAAACTTGGTATCAGAGCATGGTTTAGGAGTCCTAAGGTGTCGTGGAGCTGTGTCAGTAGAGTCCCTCTTATCAGTGAGTTGCCGGTCACACTTATAATAGGGAGGCTACAACGACATTTAGGAAATACTTCTCTTCTTCTATCCTCGATCATGCGTAAAGGTTCTAACTTTCTCGGAGTTCCCTTGTTAATACCAAGGAATGTTGCACATCGTGCTACGAAATGAGAAAGGCCTAAGGATTAAAGGGATGACGCACACGACAGTCATAATGTGTGAGTTACCCAATTGTCCTCGTAATGGAGGAAGGAAAAGCCAATGATACGACCAAAGGTAAGAAAGATGATAAAGTTGGCCTCGAGAGTCATAGTTGTTGATTTCATATACATGGTGCAAAGTGGTATTATCTATATGTTGTTTAGGATTGATTTTTGGGATTCTCTGACAGGTGGATAGGCCTAGTTATAGGGGAAACTCTGCCGAAATTTTAAGAATTTGTAAAGATAGCCAAATTTTAAGGGCCCTAAGTAAGTTGAGATTTTGGATAGGAAGAATAAGACCCATGTAGTCATAAGTGCCTATGTATAATGGTTTGAGGTAAAAGGATGGTAACTCTATTATTAGAGGTGACTTTTAAAACATCTGAGGACGAATGTTTTTAAGTGGGGGAAAATGTAACACCCCGAAATATTTCGAAGTACTTAAGCGCTATTAAGAAAGTTGATATGCGCTAATTATATTATTTTGTGTGTAGACAAAGACTATTATATGAATGATATCAATTGATCACGATAATATATGTATGATGTGCATTAAGAATGTTTTATGATCTAAGAAGAGTCCCAAGGCTAAGTCAAGTTGAAAATTTTATGTTGAGATAAAGTTTTAAGTGAGTTGGCACAAGATCCTATTTCAAACGCATACTTCTACCACACAATAACTACTTAGGTGATGATCTACCTATCAAATTAAAGCCCTTTGAGTCTAGTTTCCAATTCTTCAAACCGCTCATCCTTTGGACACTCCTACAAGAAGTTATGACCAAATTACCAAAGGCTGAAAAAATGAGATTCTGCGACCAATTCTGCGATCGCAGAATAATTATGCGATCGCGAAAGTGCTTTTGTGACCACAAACTGGTTGCAGAATGGACCAGTACAACCAAGTTATTGGCACCGATTTTTCGGTGCATTTTGCGACCCGCATAGCCATTCTGCGGTCCATTATGCGACTGCAGACCTGATTTCGGAGGGTTAATTTTTTTATTTTCATAACCCGACCCCATTTTTTTAAATAGACTTTAGGGCTTATTTAGGGGCAATTATCTGAGGTTTTTTAGAGAGAAGTGAGAGTGTTATAGAGAGAGAAAGTAGATGAAGTGTTTTGTTCATCAAGATCTTGCCCAAGCTTTGAAATCCAACAAGGAAATCTCACAAGATCTTCATCTAAGAGGTAAGGTTCCATACCCTAGTTTTCAATTTTGAATTTGGGTAAAAGATGGTTGATTGGGAGTATGATTCTTGAGTGTAAGAGTAATATTTATACATGCTTGTACTAATAAGGTCTGTGGGAAGATTGTTGAGCTGAAATAAGTAAAGATAGGGTTGTGGAATGAAGGAAATCTTGTAGAAGAACTTTGTAGTTAAATTTGAACACCTAGTGTTTGATAAAATGCTGAAATGAGCTGAGACCATGGATATCTTCCTAATTATGGTTCAATTTTGTTATGTCTCAAAATAGATTGGGATTTCTAGAATTTTCGGGACGTTGTAGTAATTTAAGGAAAGCTCAAAGCGAGGTATATTGGCTAAACTTCCTTCTTAGAATTGAATTCAATGATGTTCCTGTAAGTTTCAAGTATGGGTGTCTCAAGCTCCTTATTCTATGTTCCGGGTTGTTTCCAATCAATTTGAATGTCCCAAATAAGCAAAGTGTCGAGAATTATGTATTCAAAACGTGTTCTGAATGTTCCTATCACATTATGTTATCTTTTGGGAATGTGTTCAAGAATGATATGTGTATTAAAATGCTATGTCTTTGAGTAGTGTTTCAAAGGAAGGTTATGATGTCAAATTGTGTGAGAAAACTCAATATGCTTAAGACTCTTAATTCCCCATATGTGTACCTAAAGTGTTGATGGAAATGTCTTATTGTTGATAACCTACAAAGATGGTTGGAAGTGAAATAAGTGAATTGGGGATATAAAGTGTGGCCAACGTGCCAAGCGTGAAAATTATACTTGTGGCCAATGGTTCCTATGAAATGAGATGATGTGAGAAAGATTATGAAATGAGCTTTGATTCAACTATTCTAAAATTGACTTTGAAAATAGAATTGCCTAATAGCTTATGAACTCAAGTGATGCTCATATGTGACTGTTTTAGCTAATGCTATGTTTAGTGAGTATTTTCAATGTGTTTTGCATTCTTACATATTCGTGAGTGGAAATTGTGTATTGTCATTTTTGGAAAAAAGTAATTCAAGAAGAAACGATGTGTTACTTGTTTATGATTTTAACTTGTGCTTCGATTGCCAATCATTTTACTCCATTTCTCGGAAAGAAATCCTTGGCGGGGGGTTGTTCTCCGTACACTATTTTGACTCCCTCCGATGTCGGGAACTTTAGTACTTGGTGAAGGGTCGAGGGTACTGCCCTCATGTTATGGATCCACGGCCTTCCGAGCAGGGCGTTATATCTCATGTCACCTTCGATCACATGGAACATTGTTTCTTGGATAGTCCCAGCCATGTTCACTGGCAAAGTAATCTCACCTTTGGTAGTTTCGCTTGCCATGTTGAAACCGTTAAGTACTCGGGCTTCGGGCATAATTTGATCTTGTAGGTCGAGCTATTCTACGACCCTCGATCGAATAATGTATGCCGAGCTACCTGGATCAATCAAAACACGTATAACTTGAATTTTATTCATAAGGACAGATATTACCAGCGCGTCGTTGTGGGGTTGCAAGATCCCCTCTGCATCCTCGTAATTGAAAGACAGGGTTCTTCATGTACGTAGTCTTGAGTCCGCTTTTCCCTCGTGATCGACACCTTAGTGCATTTGAATACGAGCCCCTGAGGAGTATCGACCCCTCCAACAATCATGCGGATCACGTGTTGTGGCTCTTCTTGCTCATTCTGTCTGTTTGAATCTTTGTTCTTTAAATGGTTTTTAGACCGATCTCTTGAGAATTCTCGAAGATGCCCTCCATTGAACAAACGGGCTACCTCCTCCCTCAGTTGTCTGCAATCTTCTATTTTATGACCATGGGTGCCATGATATTTGCACATTTGATTAGGATTTCACTGGGCCGGATTAGTCTGTAGAGGTCGGGGCCACCTGGTGTCTTTGATGCGCCCAATGGCCGATATAATAACTGATGCATCAATGTTGAAGTTGTATTCCGATAGTCATGGTGCTTATTTGGGTTCGACATTTCTGTCAAAACTTTTGTTACCCATGAGCCCTCGATCATTTCTTCTATCAGTTCGACCGGGGTTGCATCCAGGCCCGCTGTTTCTCCGATCTCCAACGTATGGCTGATATCAATCTCTGTTTGACCGTGGTTCCCGGTCATGTCACGACCTAAAATCCAACTAGTCGTGATGGCACCTAACCCATCCCGTTAGGTAAGCCAATTACCAACTAACCAATTTCAATGATAATTATTAAAGCAATTTAAGTGAATAAAGATCATGATCTTATACAATCCCCAAGAACTAGTAGTACAAATTATGAGCTTCTAAGAATAGAGTATACAAAGCGAAAATGAAATAAATACATAGTCTGTTTGAATAATACATAAATGGAGCTTTTATAAATCTAAGGCTACCCAGAACAAGAGGCAGCTACAACAGGAACGCAGGTACATTTTCAAATCCCGTAACCATCGAGCATAGCAACAACAACAACCAACATATGCACGCAATGTGCAAAAGTGTAGTATCAGTACAACCGACCCCATGTACTGAGTAAGTAACAAACCTAGCCGTAGGTTAAAAGTAGTGACGAGCTTCCACCAAGGTCGGGTCCAAAACCAATAGTCCACAACAATCCACAACAACATAAAACAAATAATACCAGAAGTAACTCAGGGATAAAATACTCAGCCAAATAATGATTTCAAAAATAATAGTTCTTTCTTTCAAATACATCAGTGAAAACCAAAATCGTTTGCCGAAGTTGCCAATAATATGAATAGTTTGAAAATAATAAATTTCTCCAAAAAATCTTTTCAATAATAAATAATATGTTTCATTTTCCTTCCGGATAACCCGTGTAGAACAAATGCATCACTATGCCCATCTGTCAAAATGTCTGTGAAATCATGAATGATTTGATGTTGTACCGCATGAGAAAAAATACATCTCTATGCCTGTATGTCATGTGTGCATGCCAATGCGATGCAATTTAGTGATAAAATCATAAACAGCCCCTCGGGCAGAACATCACTCATATACAGCCCCTCGGGCAAACCTCACAGTCACTCGTGCCACTTGGGCATACCTCACAATCACTCTTGCCACTCGAGCATACCTCACAATCACTCATGCCTCCCAGTCACTCAGCACTCGGCACTCGCACTCAGTAGGTACCTGCGCTCACTGGGGTGTGTACAGACTCCGGAGGGGCTCCTTCAGTCCAAGCGCTATAATCTGCACGGAGAACTCACATGCTGCACGGATAACTCAAGTGCTATAATAATAAAAGTATGTTGCAGGCGGGCAGCCCCGATCCACACTCATCCTCACAATCAGGCCCTCGGCCGATATCAAACATGCTGCGGCGTGCAGCCCGATCCCATAAATACCCTCACAAATCAGGCCCTCGGCCTCACTCAGGCATAAACCTCTCAAGCCACTCAAGCATTTCAGTAAAACATGGCATTCGACCCAAAATATTTTATATGCATCAAAATAGAGTCATAAAACTGAATTATAATATGCAATGAAATGAATATGACTGAGTATGAATTTTCAATTTAAAATAAATAATTCACAGCAATATGACCTATGTGGGTCCCAATAATATTGGCACATAGCCTTAATCATGATTTTTAATATGATTTTCAGCTTAATTTCTCTAACTCATAAAACGCATGGAAAATGCAAAGATCATTTAACTACAAAATTCCACAGAAATAATTATGTCACAATTTCTATAGTGCACGCCTACACGCCCGTCACCTAGCATGTGTGTCACCTCCCAACAATTCACGAAATACATATATTCAGGGCTCATACCCTCAACTCCAAGATTAGAAGAGTTACTTACCTCAAACAAGCCAAATCCAATGTTGAGCAAGCTAAACAATGCTCCATAAATCCCATTATGCGCGTATCAACTCCCGAATGGTTCGAATCTACCACATTTAATTTGATTCAGTCCACACAATTTATAGGAATTAATTTCATATCAAAATACTAATATTTTTCAAAAATCTGAAATTGCGCCCCAAAAATACCCGTGGGGCCCACGTCTCGAAATCCGACGAAACTCACAAAATACGACAACCCATCCAATTACAAGTTCAACCGTACTAATTTCACTCAAATCTGACTCCAAATCGGTATTCAAACTTGAAAAATTCGTTTTGTGACATTATAGAAATTTTCTTCTATTTCTCTTGAAGATTCACTAATCTTACACCAAAAATGAAGATTATTTCATGGAATATAATCACAAGGGAGTTAAGAACACTTACCCCAAGTTGTGTGGGAAATTTCCTCTCCAAAATCGCCCAACCCGAGCTCCAAAATCCGAAAATGGGTGAAAATGTTGAACCTTCGAATTTAAGGTTTTGCCCCAGCGATTTCCGCATCCGCGGACAAGATTTGCGCACCTGCGCATTCGTTTATGCAAGCAAAACGTCGCATTTGCGAACTTCACTTGCCTGCCCAGTTTGCGCACCTGCGAGGAAACCATCGCATTTGTGAGGCCGCATCTGCGGGAAAGACATCGCAGATGCGAGACTCCTCATCTTCCAGCCATCTCGCTTCTGCGAGCAATCTTCCGCATCTGCGCTCACGCAGGTGCGGAATTTCCCTCGCACCTACGACCAATGCCTCACACTCCCTGCCCACATCTGCGCTTGCCAGGCTCGCTTCTGCGAGCTCGCACCTGCGATGGAATTTCCGCAGGTGCGATTGCATCAGATTGCAGAAACTTCAGCTTTTTTTCTCCTAAGTCTGAATTGATCCGTTAGCCATCCGAAACTTTCCCGAACCCCTCGGGACCCCATCTAAACATACCAATAAGTCCCATAAAATAACACGGACCTACTCGAGGCCTCAAAATACATATAACAACATCGAAACGACGAATTACTCCTCAATTCAAAATCAACGAACTTTGAACTTTCAAATTCTACATCTTGTGCCGAAATACATCAAATCAATTCGGAATTACTTCAAATTTTGCGCACAAGTAACATTTCACATTACGGACCTATTTCAATATCCAGAATCGAATTCCGACCTCGATATCAAAAAGTCAAACCCCCGGTCAAGCTTCCCAAAAATTCAACTTTCAGCAATTCAAGCCAAATTCCACTACGGACCTCCAAATAATTTTTCGGACACGCTCCTAAGTCCAAAATTACCATACGGAGCTATTGGAATCATCAGCATTAAATTCTGAGGTCGTTTACATATAAGTCCGCATCCGGTCACTATTTTAACTTAAGTTTTAAACCTTGGAACTAACTGTTCCAATTCCTTCCAAAACCTCACTGGACCCGAACCAATTACTCCGGCAAGTCACACAATAACTGTAAAGTACAATTTGAGTAGTAAATGGGAAAACGGGATTGTAATACTCAAAACTACCGGCCGAGTCGTTACAGGTCAATATCCATTTTAACTCTGTCGATAGTCTTGTTTGGATAAACGGACCTAGAAGGAGTCCCCAACTGGTCATCCTCGACCCTAATCTTTGACTGGTACCGATTATGTACATCGGCCCAGGTTACAGCTGGATATTCGATCAAGTTCTGCTTCAACTGTTGCAAGGCTACCGAACTTCTTATGCTTAGGCCTTGAGTGAAAGCCTGAACGGCCCAATCGTCGGCGACTGGGGGCAGATCCATGCGCTCCATTTGGAACTGAGATACGAACTCTCTGAGAATCTCGTTGTCTTTCTGTTTTACTTGGAAGAGATCCAATTTTCTAGTCTCGACCTTTATCGCTCTGGCGTGTGCTTTGACAAAGGAATCAGCAAGCATGACAAAAGAATCATTGGAGTTAGGTGGAAAATTATGGTACCATATCATCGCCCCATTTGATAAAGTTTCTCCGAATTTCTTCAGCAATAAGGACTCAATCTTATTGTCCTCAAGATCATTCCCCTTTATTGCGCATGTGTAAGAAGTGACATGCTCGTTGGGGTCGGTAGTTCTATTATACTTAGGAATTTCTGGCATGCGGAATTTCTTCGGAATGGGCTTAGGATCCGTGCTCGGGGGGAAGGGCTTTTGTACGAACTTCTTTGACTCCAAATCCTTCAAAATCGGTGGTGCCCCCGGAATTTGATCAACTCGGGAGTTATACGTTTCCACTTTTTTGTCATTCGCTTCAATCTTCTTCTCCCCCGGTTCAATTCGCTTTGTGAGATCCTCAAACATTTTCATGATAGCGGGGTCGGTCCCTGATTCATTCACATTTGACCTCCCCGGCATTGGTTCGACCTTGTGAACAACTTCCTGTGATGGCTCGGGTTCGACCCTACTTGGTGTGTGGTTTTGATTTTGAAGTTGTGCTATTGCAACTTGTTGAGCCTGCAACATTTCGAATATTATTCGAAGGCTGATTCCGCCTTCTTCGCCGCCCTGTGCGTTCTGACCGGCTGATCGAACGTCTCTGCAGATGCTATTTTTGGGGTCGACACCTAGATTTGCATTCAGGGCAACAAGGGAACTGACGTCGATGGGGTCTGCAACTGGTATTCCCTCGAGATCAACTAGAAACACTTCATTTCCTGGGGCGGCTACGTTATCGTTTTCGCCATGAAAACCAAGACCATTGTCGATGTGTGTGGGTACTGCTTGAGAGTTCGACATGCCGATCCTGGAATAAAAAATGCTTACAAAAACAAGTGTAAAGCAATGTGTGTTATGAAAATTAGCACCAGGCAATCACTATTACCCTTAGCCCCACGATGGGCTCCAAACTGTTTAGCCTCAAAATCGGATAACAATTAAATTTGTAAGTGGTTTTAAGGATATGTGATTACACTTGGCACAAACTGAGAAATATAAGAATTGAAGTTAGAAATTAACTGTGAAATGAAACAAACCAATGTAACGCGTAACTTCGGCCCTCGAGCTAGGTCGCCCTCAAACCAACTGAGTATGTTATTGAAAAGTAAGAACTGAACAACTAAATAAAAGAGCTTAAGAGAAAAAACGTAATATATTATTTTGTTATGAGTGTGTTTACAAAATAATTGGAACCCCCTTTATATAGTAGAGAAGTTCTACATATGGTACAATTCTAAATACATAAGAAAATCTTCTGATTGGCTAATCAACCGGTCTTGACTCTGTATATGCCGAGATCTCCGCCACAATCTTCGCCCGGTCACGGATTTCTCGGCTTTCTGTTATTTGACCTATCAGGCTTCCTTCGATCTCGCTAGATCCCTATCCTTCTCGGTCTCGAACTTAGCTGGTCTCGATCTCGATCGTTCCCTGAATCACGAGCTAGGCAATATTTATTCATGTAACGATCCAATATAACTTGGGATTGAATCTCGGTCTGCCACCCCGGTCTCGATTAACCATACAAAATCGGCACGATTTTGACCGTATACAGGTTTCTCTCTCAGTTCTCATATTGAACATCAGACATGTAAAGTCATTATCAGAATGTGTGTGCGCATGTGTATGTGATACCTATAATCGTACTACGATATCCTTTAACTAGGTTAGGTGCTTGTGAAAATATTCTTTGCTTTTTGACACCTTTTAGCAACTATAGTTTTGTTAACTCTGTTGTTGCCTTGGACAGACGGCCTTAGAATTTAAATCTTCGTAGATACACGCATAATAAGCACATTTAAAGGGGAAAAGAACACATAAGTAGCCCAGAAATTGCACCTTTCGTGTAAATGTTCGATGCCGGCGAGCTGCTTAGGTTGCAGTATTAACATTTTCTTGTTTTCTTCTTTAGTTTATCTCAACTTCCAAGCTCAAATATCCTTAACTACGTCATCATGAGTACATATTTCGGGATTACTCATAAAATTGTCAAGTATCAGGAAAGCCCCGGTCATCCGGATTCCAGAACTTTGCCTGTTTTCTTATGTTACCCTTTTCTTGTGTTATCCTTTTCTTGTTTCTTTCTCGTTGCATGTTACAGTGTCAAAGTTCTTGATTTCTATTGAAGAATTCTTTCTTCTTGGGTTGTTTTCAGGTTTAGGACGTAGTACTAAACGTGAGTAATGATATTACAGACAAAACTAGAAAACTAAACATTTAGAAACCTGTCTTTCATTACTTACAAATGAAAGGCACAAAATTGGAAACCTGCCTTGTGTAACAGAATAAAGGTAGAACGTCTCACTAAACGTGAGTAATGATATTACAGAAAAAACTGAAAAACTAGGTCTACTGACGTACGAGGAAAATTAATAGACTCTCTATCTCAAGACTAGCACAAATTTGTTGGGATATATACTATTAACCATGGGTTTGGTTTGGATATAGTATTTATTATGGAACAATTGTTTATTCAGTTTTAATAAAATTTTAAATAGATCATATATTAGTCTGTGTCCTTTGCTTATATAGTAGATGATTTAGTGTATAGAGTTTAGCTTATACACGAAAGATTAGATCATCGGTTCTTATAGGTATACAGTTTGAGTTCACAATCTAATGATGGAATTGGACAAACCATCATGGATGATTGTAGCACAAGATTAAATATAATTTATCTTGATTATGGGAATGGTTTAATTCCAACTTCGTGTGCTAGTATATTTTGTATGTATTGAACGGACTAAGTAGAGATAAGTATTTTATACTGACTTAATAAAATAAACTCTCTAGCCATTAAATAAACTTATACTCTTAATCTTGATATAATTATTATTAGCTGTGTATATTATTATTGTTTTGATTTATTAAAAGGCGAGATTCTTTCGTGGGTCAATATGCGTAGTAAATTGGATAATAATAATGTACATTGGCAAAGTAACAATTAGTTGGTGGAATCTATGTCTCGGTTTAGAGATTGATAATACACCTTTATGAAAGTTTATAAGTTTTCATGTGTAAACCCAGCCGGTAGATTTTGTATCCGACACATGAAATAAGTTAAGCGAAAGTCTAAAGGAAATAATCAATAAATTAAATCGTCAGTAATTTAATTTAATTGATTAGTATCTGAATCTTAACATGGGGAGTTAAATAAAATTTAATGGATGAATTTCGAAATTGAATAAGGAGTGCAATTACGAATTTTTAGTGGAATAATTCGTAATTAATTATGGTGGATATTAATTTCGAAAATTAGAAATTAATTCCATAATTGGAAGCCTTGTTAATTAAACTATGTTGTCCCTGTTGTGCCTAAATAATAGGAAATAAAGGAATCCATTTTCTGGTGGAAAAGAAAACTCAACTGGTTTTGAAAAAGGGTTTTAACCCTTAAAACTTGTGCTATAAATACATATGGTTTTCCACCTAGAGGAGCTAGAACAAGGTGGCCGAAATTTTCAGCCTTTTTCCTAGAAAATTTTGCCCACACGAAATTACTATTTTCGGATATTATTTGGGTAACACAGTAGAAGACCGTGGAACGTTCGCGAATCTATCATGCTGATGATGGAGAATTCATTGAGTTGCTGTGGAATTGGAGGCTCACGTGATAGAGGAGCTTTGTACACACTTCAAGAGGTAACCCGTGAAATTTTGTTTATGTTAGTTGTCTAGATTACATGTGATTTTGATACTGGGATTGCTTCCGCTGCTTATTACAATCCTTCAATTGGTATCAGAGCCCACTCACATCTAATTAGATAACTAAGTTTTTCATGAAACAAGAATATCGTGTTTATGTGCGTTTTTGAATTACATGTATATGTGATTTTCTGAAAAACTGAACTGTTATTTTGTGAATTAACTATGCAAAAATTTGAATTATTCTTGTAATCATGAGATATCTGTTTTTTATTGATATTTGATTGGGATGATCTAGATTTTTTTTTGGTTAACCCTAGAAAAATGCAAAACCTGATTTTGACCGAATTGTCGGTATTTTCGGAGGTCAGCGAACTTGACGGACTTCGATTGAGCTAAAATTTGGTGGGTCCATCGAAAACGACGTGGTGAGAAAAACTCGCTGCTTTAGCAATGAATCATGGTGTTTTTCGGCATTTTGAGGTCGTTTGGACTGTGTTTTGGATGTTTTTCTATTTTCTAGAAATTATTTCTTAATAATTTTAATTTAATTTTATTTCAATGGTGGTGGGGGTGACTCCCCATGGTCTCCATGATTAAATACTGGTGATATAATAGGTTTACACATTGGCTATTAGTAAATAGACGTGTTGTTGTATTAAATTCAATAATAGAAGTGCAGGATTTTATTGACTAGGTCTTACAAGGTATAATTGATGTTGTGTAATGATATAATTATTTTGTAAGAAAGTGAAATCCTCTGTTTGATATCCAAGATGACTAATGATCGGAGCGTTTGGTATATTTGTGCATAAAAATAAATTCTCAAAATTTAGTTTATGTTTTCATGTCCTACGTGATTACTAGTCATGGATTTTCGATAAAAAATTTTATTCTCTGGTTTGAGGTTGTAATTAAGTGAAATATGACGGTATTTTGTATGAGTTTTATATTATTGGCATGGCTTTAAAGTTGTGGTCCATAATCTGCCGTAAAATAATTTTATGAGCTATATGTATCTTCACTCGTAAATTGAGAATTTTGTAAGTAATAAATAGTTACCATTAAAGTGGTTTGTTTGTTTGAACTCATGAAAAATTCTTAATAAATTTGTACATGTGAAATTGTATCTATTCATGGATTGAGCATTATGATTAATAAGTAGGATCCACAAAATAGTTTATTTATTTGAGTCATTAAAATCTGCTTAATGTATCATGTGAAAATTATCCTTGATAAATCTACATTAGTGGTGGAGGTTCTTAACTAGGAAAAGAGTTTTATCCTTAGGTACTAGTGAGACCAACTCCATTCATGAGAAGAGATATTAGGTTTTTCGCCGAATGAGAGAAAATATAATATCTTAGGTTCTTGTGTATTTAATAAAATGATAATTTATTATAAAGGAGATATTATGTATCCTAGAAATAGGAAGAACATAATATATGCCTTGAGCTCATAGTATAATTATAAGGAGAATAGAAATCAATATCATATTTATTTTAATTCATGAAACTGCTTAAACGGTTATTCTCCGAGTTTGGTTACAGGCTGGTGGTCATGAATTTGACAAACTCCGATTGACCTGAAACTTGGTAGGTTCATCGAAAACGATATAGTGAGAAAAGCTCACCGCTTTGCCGTGAATCATGCTGTTTTTTGGCATTTTGAGGTCGTTTAGATGGGCTTTCAAGCAGTTTATTAAATTGAATTTGTTATAAATATGAAAACATTATTCTTTATATATCGGATATATTATGTTCATTCCTATTTTTAGGATACATAATATCTCCTTTTACATTATTCTAAATACGCCAAAAATAATTTATTTGAATTTGGTCTAGTTTTTTGGCGATCGTGAATTTCACGATCTCCGAATGACCTGAAATTCAGTAGGATCATCGAAAACAATCAGTTAAGAAGAACTCACTGCTATGCAGTGAACCACATCATATTTTGATGATTCGGGATCGTTTAGATGAGTTTTTTGGAGGTTTGGCGGATTAAAGTGTGATTTACATACGAAAAGTCATTCTTTCTATCATTTTATTTATGTCTAATCTGGAACATGATAACACATGTTGATTTGACATGAATTGGTACATGATAAGAATGTAGGTCATATTTTAAATTCTTAAAAAATGCTTAAAATGATAATTTTCCAAATTTGATCGCAATTTTTGGAGATTGTGATTTTAACGATCTCCGATTGGTCTGAAATTTGGTAGGTTTATCAGAAACAGCCTAGTGAACAATACTCACTGCTATGCAGTGAAAAATATTAAATATAGTGTTTTAATACTTTTTAAATGGGGTATTGAGCATTTTATTTAATTATGGAACTTAATCCTCAGAGAAAAGTTCGTGGTTGTGATAAAGTGGTGATAGGAATTAACCCCTATGGTATCTATTTTTTATTTATAGTGAGATAATAAATTTATGCGTTGACATTAGGTCTTCCTCCATATCGGATAAATTTATTATGAACTCAATGGATACAGTTACTAGTTATTGATAACCTGTATTAACTCTCTATCTGAGTTTAAAGGGTTGAATCAATTTTGTAACTAAAATACAATCATGATTAAGTGATGATAGAAATATATTTCTATGATCTTCCACTATTAATTTCAAGTGAGTAATAAATTTACACGTTGGCTTTAGGTCTTCCTCCATATCGGATAAATTTATTGTAAGCTCACTAAGTGAAATACTAGTAATTGATATCATGTACTTACTCTCCATCGGAATATACATGTTGGATCAATAGAACTAGAGCTATTAATAATGATGTTCACTTGACTTAAACAGTATACTCTACATCTGAGTTGGGTCTGTTTTAATTATTGGAGTGAATAATCTGGCATTACATATGTATGTTGCATGAGTAGTTCTTTTCCCATCGAAATTGCTATTCGAGATGCATGAATACATATATGTGTAGTGTGTTTAAAATTTTCGTATTAAAAGGTTATATACAATTGACTGAAAATAATAGTATACTATCCATCTGAGTTGGTTCTATTTATTTTTGGATTGTATAATTCTTGCATTATATAATATACTTTGGATGAATGATTCTTTTCCCATCGAAATTTATTATTCGAGATGCATGTATGTATATAAATATTGAATGCAATCTGAATTTTATTATTCAGTGTTTTGACTTATTAAGATCTATTTAATGTTTTTATCTAAACTCCATAATGACTTTATGCAATTTGTCGTATTACTTGTTAAAATTTTCTTTTAGTGATAAGACATTAATCTAAAGGATGAAATATATGTACCTTTTGTTAGAAGGGATTTAATTCCGATTTCTGGGCAAAATAAGAGATGGACATTTGTTTTATTTTTCAAATAACTCTTGAGTTATTGAGCTTGATAAATATTTTATCTTTTGTGGTACATTAATGCATGACCTTGTTATTGTATATTAATGTCTCTCCTGAACAGAACAATATTAGTCTACCTCATAAGAGAATATGTTCTTCAAAATTGAGTAAAACTTATCTATGCACTTTTGTCTAAGTCATATTAATCTGGATAGGATTTCAAGTTGGTCAAGTATGGACTTTAAGATTCATTAAAAGTATAGGCATTACCAACTTGTGGATCCTATTTGGAAGAAATTTGACTAAAGGATATTTCCCTTCAAAAGGAAATAAAGCTAGTGATAAGCTAGAATGAATCCCTTCTGATTTGTATGGTTAAATGAACATACTCCTAAGAGATAGTTTTGAGTATTTTGTGAACGTTCATAAATGATTACTCAAAATATTAATATATTTATTTGATGCATCGTAAGTCTTAATGATTTAAGTAATTCAAGATTTTTAAGACTTGAAACGGAGAAGCACCAAGGAAATATATTAAGTTACTACAATTTGATTGTAGTGGCGAGCACCTCTCTAAAGAGTTCTTTTGTTACTTATCAGAATAAGGGATTACATCTCAATTGTCTACACTGTAAACTCCATAATAGAGTGGTGTGGTAGAAAGAAGAAATAAGTCTCTTTTGGACATGGATAGATTAATGAAGTGTTATTCAGATTTGCCTTATTCGTTTTTGAAATATTTCCTAGAAACTGCAAATTACATTCTGAATTTAGTTCCTTCTAAGTTAGTACCTGTGACATCTATAGAACTGTGGACTAAATGTAAGCTCAGTTTGTGGCATGTTCAAATATAGGATTGTCCTGCATATGTGCTGAAAGGGAAAGCGGATATGTAAGTTGGAACTAAGAATGGACAGGTGCATGTTTATTGAATATCTAAGAAAACGAATGGAGTTTCATTTTATTGTCCTAAAGAAAACAAGGCAATTGTTAAAACAAATGCATTTTTCTAGATAAGGATTGTTTAATAAACCATGTTCCTAGAAGTAAACTATTTTTATAGGAACTGGGCAAAGAAATAACTAGATGTTCAAGAACATCAAAACCCACATGTCCAAATTGATGTTCCATTGCATTTAAGTAGTGGGAGAACGTTAATAGACATGCTTGTATCGAGTGAGAGTCATGTTTGAACAGTGAACACCATAGTAAGAAGTCGCTAATATTTCAATGTCGTAAGGTAATGAAGGTAATATTAGTAGTACTTCGTCGTAGTGGGAGAATACAAAGAAAAATCATAGTTTGGTGTACACTCTTGGGATAGTTTCGATAACAGGATCCCTGAAGAGTTTAATATCAAACTAGATAGTTACGACAAAGCACTACTGGACAAAGATTGCATCAGAAATAACTTGGCAAAATTCTTTAACAAAATCTTATTTTGTGGAGACTTTTAATAGTCATGTAAAAAGAATGCTTGAGAAAGTTGTAGATGCATGGTTACAAGTCTAAGTGGGAGATTATTGGGGCATATACTATTAACCATGCGTTTAGATATAGTATATTCTAATAATTGTCATGGTTAAAAGTCTAAGTGGGAGATTGTTGGGATATATACTATTAACCATGGGTTTGATTGGGATATAGTATTTATTATGGAACAATTGTTTATTCAATTTTAATAAAGTTTTAAATAGATCATATATTAGTCTGTGTCATTTGCTTATATAGTAGATGATTTAGTATATAGAGTTTAGCTTATACACGGAAAATTAGATCATCGGTTCTTATAAGTATACAGTTTGAGTTCACAATCTAATGATGGAATTGGACAAACCATCATGGATAATTGTAGCACAAGATTAAATATAATTTAGCACAAGTAACAATTAGTTGATGGAATCCATGTCTCGGTTTAGAGATTGATGATACACCTTTATGAAAGCTTATAAATTTTCATGTGTAAACCAGACCGGTGGATTTTGTATCTGACACATAAAATAAGTTAAGCGAAAGTCTAAAGGAAATAATCAATAAATTAAATCGTCAGTAATTTAATTTAATTGATTAGTATATGAATCTTAACATGGGGAGTTAAATAAGATTTAATGGATGAATTTCAAAATTGAATAAGGAGTGCAATGACGAATTTTTAGTGGAATAATTCGTAATTAATTATGGTGGATATTAATTTCGAAAATTAGAAATAAATTCCATAATTGGAAGCCTTGTTAATTAAATTCTGTGGTCCCTGCTGTGCCTAAATAATAAGAAATAAATAAATCTTTTTTCTGGTAGAAAAGAAAACTCAACATGTTTTGAAAAAAGATTTTAACCCTTAAAACTTGTGCTATAAATACATAAGGTTTTCCACCTAGAGGAGCTAGAACAAGGTGGCCAAAATTTTCAGCCTTTTTCCTAGAAACTTTCGCCCACACGAAATTACTATTTCCGAATATTATTTGGGTAACACAATAGAAGATTGTGGAACGTTCGCGAATCTTTATCATGATGATGATGGAGAATTCATTGAGTTGCTGTGGAATTGGAGGCTCACGTGATAGAGGAGCTTTGTTCACGCTTCAAGAGGTAACCCGTAAAATTTCATTTATGCTAGTTGTCTAAATTACATGTGATTTTGATACTGGGATTGCTTCCGCTGCTTATTATAATCCTTCAAAATTAACTAGTCGTGTTGTCGTAAGTATCTTCTCATCAAAAGTTAAACCTGTGACTAGCTAAGAACTAACTCAAAAATCCCATGCTTGGGGTAATCAGAGTAGAAAGGTTGGTGACAAAAGGATTAACTAATAGGGCTCCGTAAGTCTCCCAACTCTTTACTTAAAAACTCTTGAAAAGTAGACCACCATGAGTGGCAAAGAATGGAGCAAAGACAAGCGACTCTACTACCATCAGCTTGATTAGGATATTGAGTGATGGACCTGAAGTGTCCTTCAAAGGGTCACCAATGGTGTCACCCAATAACCGTAGCTTTGTGGGGTTCCGAACCCTTTGGGCCAAGGGTCCTTGCATGCTCTGAAGTACCAGCCTGGCACAGACTCAATAGTTAAAAGACTGAGTGTCTAACAAAAAATCAAAAAATAATCAGCACATAGATATGAGCTCTTTACCCCAATATACTTCTTGGCACATAGATTTAGGCCCAATTCTTCCAAAAGAAAGTATCTCAAAGAAAGGCAAACAACACACTCAAACAGAAAATGAAATCAACAATCATACCTGAAAACCAGAAACCAAAGCACCAGCAAGAACACCAGAAAGAGTCTACACTCCAAAGAAAATCCCAACTATGAGAGGTGTAGGCATGACAAGAGCACCTGGGGGAATCATTTCCTTAATAGATGCATCAGTCGAGATCTTAACACAAGTAGCATAATCAGGCTTCGCATGGCCCTCCATGAGACCAGGAATGGTATTAAATTGTCGGCGAACTTCCTCAACCATCTTCAGAGCTGCACTACCAACACTTTTCATGGTCATGGCAGAGAACCAGTGTTTTAAAAGGCGTTTTCGGGGCGAGCCCTGGGGCGAGGCGTACTAAAACTCCCCGAGACGATGGTGTGGGGCGAAAGTCTCAAGAGGCGTACGCCCGGGCGTTTGAGGCACGTTTTTTTAGTGAGTCATAAGCCCCAGAGACTTTTTAAAACAAAGTTTGTTGAATAAGTATTTCATATAATACCCAAATTCTCAAAATTCAACTTCGTAATTACTCAAAAGTTTTAAAAAGGAACTAAAATGTATTAAATTTAAAAGTCAAGACCTTTTTTATTGATTGAAGCCCGCTAGTCATGCTAATATCTCCCAAAAGCAACGAATATTCATTTATTTTTTTTACAAATACAAAGAGAACTCAATTCTCCTTCATAGCAGCAAGTTCAAAGTTCAAATTGCAGGTTAGTCATCCTTTTTGTTCCTATATGTAGAAAACTTTATTCTTTTCGACTCAAGTTACTTGTACTTCTAAGTAGCGTATAATAGATTGTTTTGACTAGTTTTTTATGGGGATGGAGCACATTAAATATATATATATATATATATATATATATATATATATATATATATATATATATATATATATTTCACATATTTATAGTTTTCTTTAATTTTTATGCAATTTTACCTGTTTATAAATATTTGCTGTAATTATATTATTTTATAAAATATTAAAAATTAAATACCTATGGGGCTTACGCCTCGCTGAAGCATATGTAAAACGCCTCGCGTTATGCCCACAACTTTTAAAACATTGCAGAGAACCAGTAGGGAAGCATGGCACCAACAATCAAACCAATGAAGACGTTGGGAGTCAAGACATCGACTGTTGAAATTGCAGCCCGACGCATAAAAGCACCAAACAGGGCCAAGGACACAAGTGCAGTGGAACCAATGGCAAATCCCTAGAAAGAAAGAGCCCATACTGGGTTAGAAAAAAGGAGAAATGTTGAATAAACTTCCATTATGAGAATGCAAAAGATGAAATTCTAATCGCAAATCCGATTAACGAAAAAGAAATCGAATACAACATGCATCATTGTGACAAGGTTCTGATTTCCAAACAAATTTATTGCCACGCTTTTGCGTAAATATGGACAAGCAACATGTGTAGGAAGGAGAGCAAAACAAATAAAAAAGATACAAACCTTTCCAATAGCAGCAGTGGTGTTTCCAGCTGCATCAAGAGCATCAATTCTTTCACGGATCCGGTGGCTCATGCCAGCCATCTCAACTATACCTCCAACATTATCACTGATAGGTCCATATGTATCAATGGCCAATCCAGTAGCAATGGTGCTCAACATTCCAAGAGCAGCAACAGCGATACCATACATAGCTGCGAAAGTAAAACTGACAAAGATAGCTATTGCAATGGCAAAGATAGGAATAATGACAGACTTGTAGCCAAGAGCAAGGCCCAAAAATAACATTGGTTGCAGCTCCCGTCCCGCAGGAGTCAGCTGCATCTTGGACAGGGCTGCAATAGAAACAACGGGAAAAAAAACATAAGACGAAGCGATCAATAAAGTACATCTTCGAAACAAGAATAGAAAACCACAGTGTGAAGAAAAACTACTAATTTTCACCTGTAAGCATTGCTAGTGTAGTACTCTGTGACAAATCCAATGATAAGTCGACCAATAGCCACGCATAGAAGCAGTTGCATGTGCAATAACAACATACGATAATTTTCAATACTGACTACTGAAAAAAGACAACCATACTGCACAAATTCAGAAACCAAAAGAAAAATGGTTAAAACATTAGGGGAAAAAATGGAAATTGAAATGCATAACATAAAAAGATTGATTAGAAAATGCCAGGCCTGATCTAGCCACATTGGAAGATTGGTGTCTAATCAAAAAGTTTCAAAACAAGAACTTGATACTTACCAGAGTTCTTTACAACCTTTTGAGTCCCAAAACTGAAGATGGTAAAGGAAGATGGAAGGCAAGTCCAGGTTACAATTGCAATTCCTACTGTCATAAGAGCAGTTGGGATAATAAGCTGGTTCTTCAGGGCTGGTTCAATTTCCTTGACAGCCTTAATTTCAAAGAAGTCAGTAGCAAAAAGGGTGGTTATCAAGCAAACAAGAATTCCCATAGAACTTATGAGCAGGGGATAACACATTGCAGTGAATTCATGATTAATTCCAAAAGACGAGATGGAAGCGACAACAAGGGCAGCACAAGATGATTCCGCATACGAGCCAAACATATCAGAACCCATTCCAGCAATGTCCCCAACATTATCGCCAACATTGTCAGCAATCACCTGCAAAGACATGAAGGGTAAAATTATTAGACGAGAACTCATCTGGAAATCAGAGTTTACACATGAAGAAATCGTGTAGCTTACAGCAGGATGTCTGGGATCATCTTCTGGGATGTTCCTTTCGACCTTCCCCGCGAGGTCAGCACCAACATCAGCAGCCTTGATGTAAATGCCACCACCAACTCTACCAAAAAGAGCCATGGAAGATCCACCAAGACCATAACCAGTAATTGCCTCAAAAAGGCCCTCCCATTCATCACCATAGCATAGCTTAAAGAGATTAATTGTAATATAAACCACCAAGAGGCCATTGACGGCAAGGAGAAAACCCACTACTGCACCAGATCTGAATGCAGTAATAAAGGCTTTGCCAACATCTTTTCTCGCTTCCAAAGTTGTCCTTGCGTTTGCATACGTTGCTATTTTCATCCCAAGGAAACCAGAAACAACTGAAGTGACAGCACCAAGCAAGAAGGATATTGTGCTGAAGATGGCCGTTGCAAGGGCTGGCTTGCACATCTTCTCCTTGTTGTAAGTGCATGGCTGGCTCTTGGTGCTGAAGCCTTCAACAGAACCGAGGAAAAGGAAGATCAAGATTGCAAAAGCAATCATAAAGATACCCACATAATGATATTCAGTGAAAAGAAAGGATGTTGCCCCTGCCACAATAAGCAAATCACATTAGTATTAGATACTAGTAAACTCAAAAGATATTATGTCCAAACAAGAGGATGTCATCTACACCAATGCTTATATGTGCGAGTAAAGAGTGAAAACAGGAGATAATGGAAGCTACTTCAAAAAAAAAAAAAAGGGAGACAAGGAAAGACATTGGAAACAGAAACATGATAATGGCGAGTCAAATGCATAAAACACCCCCTAGGCTACATTGCCCATAACACTAGCATGACAATCCCTAAAAATGCTTCTCCTCAGATGATCACAAGGGTTTGCTTAATCAAAGCAAGTATTATTGACCAGGGCATAAATATACTATAAGAACTGGCCATTTCATTTCTTTTACTTTTTAAAGTGGCCGACTACAAATGACATGGAGTTGCCAGGAAATCATCAATGCGAGTGGCCAGCATATCATTAGTCATTAACCACAATCGTACAATATTTCATCATTATGTTCACTTGTGTGATGGATACACAGATAGCAGTACTGAGGCTGCACCAACTATAAAAAAAGAATGAACTCTGCCTAAATTATGATCTAAACAAAAGATACGATAAAGGCATCTGATTTCAATCATAGTGATAGTGAGAGTCCCTAAACTAAGACAATAGAAGCACACAGCGAATATTTAGCACTTCTGTAATTATGGCCAATATTTTGGTTAATGGAATCCATCTTACATAAGCATCTTTGCAAAGTGTAGACTTTGTTGGCAATATTCTTTGGGACCCAAAAATATTTGCATTATGTGGTGTACATCATTTGCACAAGTTGTATCTCTTCTTTTACACCTAAGAGGCCAAGACTTTTTTGCTTATAAAAGGGAAGCCCATTAGTTCATTTTATACATACCAACAAGACTTGAGTCTTCATTTCTTGTTTCTTCCTTTCTTCCTTTACTAATAGTGTTTTGTGTGAGAGTTGAGTGTTGGAAAGCATTTGTGTGAACCCTTTCTTTGGAGTGATCTTGTGAGGTTATTCTCTTAGGTTATTTGGGATTAATTAGAATGTTTACTCTAATTTTGTACTCTCTTTTGTACTCTTATTGTTATAGTAAATTGCTCATCTCCGCTTGTGGATGTAGGTCACTTTGACTGAACCACGTTAAATTTGTATATTCTTTATCTACTTTAATTGTCGTTGCTATCAACTTCCATTGTCTTTGTTATTGTCATTATACCGTTGTTTGGCTAAATTTCGCATTACTCGGGTTCCCGATCCTAACAAATTGGTATCAGAGCCGGATCTAACCGGGTTAGTTTCAATAGCCAAAATGACTCTAACAAAGACCTATGTTGAGAAATTTGACCGAAGTGCAAACTTCGGAGTGTGGCAATTAAAGATGGAAGCTATCCTAATTCAGGATGGCTTAGACTTGGCGTTGTAAGGAAAGGAGAAGAAACCGGATAAAATGACGGATGAGGAGTTTGCCATCATAGACAAAAAAGCAAAAGCATGTATCATTTTAAATCTCTCAAATGAGGTTTTACGTGAAGTTTCTGTAGAAACCACAGCTAAAGGCATGTGGAAAAAATTGAAAATCTTATATATGAAGAGGACGGTGGAAAATATACTTTACCTGAAGCAGAAGCTTTATGCAATTCGTATGGGTGAAGGTACCTCTATTCTCTCTCATCTTGACACATTTAATTCCATTATTATGGATTTGAGTAATATAGATGCTGAAATTAAAGATGAGGATCAAGCCGTGTTACTGCTTTGTTCTCTACCCTCATCGTTTAAGCATATAAGAGATACTATGCTTTTTGCAAAGGATAATATCTCTTATAAGGATATTAAATCTATCTTAAAATCAAAAGAACAGATAGATAGTGATATTACTGGGGAAGCTAGTAGAACTCAAGCGGAAGTTGGCTTGTTTGTTAGGGGCAAATCCGACTCCATATCCAGATACAATAATTTAGAGTGTCGCTATTATCATAAGAAAGATCACACTATCTCCCAATATTATAAGCTGAAAAATAAAGAAAAACAAAATGAAAGGAAAAATGAGCACAAAAAAACTGACATTGTCGAAGCAAGTGTAACTGATGAGACTGAGGGAACTATTTTTTTAGCAATTAATAATAGTTTCAAATCTAACAATGAGTGAATTTTAAATTCGGATTGTTCTTATCATATGTGTCACAATCGGTATTTATTTACCACATATGAATCTATTGGAGGTGGAGTTGTCTTGATGGGCAACAATGCTGCCTGCAAAGTTTTTGGAAAAGGTACAGTCCGAATCAAAATGCACGATGGTATGGTGAGAATTCTCACTGATGTTAGACATATTCCTGACTTGAAGAAAAATCTCATCTCTTTGGGCACTCTAGAATCTCTTGGGTGCAAGTACACAGGTGAAGGTGGAGTTCTGAAAGTTTCTCATGGTGCTCTTGTGATCATGAAAGCACACAGATCTGGTTCGTTGTATACTTTATTGGGATCCACTGTTATAGGCCTTACTACAGTTTCGGTATCAGACAACTTGTCTGATTTTGATGGCATTAAATTTTGACATATGCCCATTGGGGATTTTGCGGAGAAGGTGGAGAAAATTTACTATATCAACCAAAATTAGGCCAAGGTGGAGATTTGTAATTATGGCCAATATTTTGGCTAATGGAATCCATCTTACATAAGCATCTTTGCAAAGTGTAGACTTTGTTGGCAATATTCTTTGGGACCCAAAAATATTTGCATTATGTGGTGTACATCATTTGCACAAGTTGTATCTCTTCTTTTACACCTAAGAGGCCAAGACTTTTTTGCTTATAAAAGGGAAGCCCATTAGTTCATTTTATACACACCAACAAGACTTGAGTCTTCATTTCTTGTTTCTTCCTTTCTTCCTTTACTAATAGTGTTTTGTGTGAGAGTTGAGTGTTGGAAAGCATTTGTGTGAACCCTTTATTTGGAGTGATCTTGTGAAGTTATTCTCTTAGGGTATTTGGGATTAATTAGAGTGTTTACTCTAATTTTGTACTCTTATTGGTATAGTGAAATTGCTGCTCTCCGCTTGTGGACGTAGGTCACACTGACCGAACCACGTTAAATTGGTGTCTTTTTTATCTACTTTAATTGTCGTTGTTATCAACTTCCATTATCTTTGTTATTATCATTATACCGTTGTTTGGCTAAATTATGCACTACCCGAGTTCCCGATCCTAACAACTTGCTTTTTCATTTTACTCCACTTTACCAGCTAACACGCTAAGCTCCATAAGAAACCTACTGAATAGGAAAAGAGCAGCTATAGACAACAACTATGAGTACAACTAGGTCTTTCACGAATAAAAATTGATCTAAAAGAGAGTACATTTTTCACCTTCGGAGATGGCGTTTTGTATGTCGGCGCACTTAACGACGACATTTTGGTCATTGATTCCTTCCTCTTCTTCAATCAAGCTGTCATTGTACCCATTCTTCTTCGGCGAAGAACCTCCGTGGTGGGTTGACAGTTTCACGAGCGATACGAGGTACCATTGTACTAGCCAGGGCCGGAGCCGTTGCTTAAGCCCATGGGCCCAAAATTTTGTGACGTTGGAGAACAATTGAAAAAGTAATATATTTTGGAAATTCATGTCTTAGGCGTGAACATTCCACTATGTTGTCTCATTTATGTACCATTATTATTATTATAAATAGGCTCACATTCTTTATCTTTTTTTATCTTTATCTGCAAAGCCTTCTCTACATTCCAATTTCCAATCTCATTCAGTTACTACCTCAAAATAATTTCCAATCTCATTCAGTTACTACCTCAAAATAAAATAACAGAACACAATTACCATCTCTTTGATTTGTTCTCAAGTATTTTGGCCTTTTATATCAAGAATTTTGAAGTAGCAAAAACTTATCAAATTATCTATTTGTTGTCTTGTTGAATCAGGTTTGATCGTTTTATATTTTATTATTTGCATCTACTTTTAAATTTTTTTGGATATATTTTCTTTGTAAGTATATATTATCTTTTTAGTTATTTATTAACGTTTTAATATGTCAACTAGAAAATATGAATCCGGATGTTCAAAATGTCAAAAAAGGAAAAGGATTGAAACTCTAGTACAATCCCAAAAGGGAACACTTATAAATTGGTAGCGAATAGTAAAAATTCTAAATCAGAAAATGGGGAAGATTTTATGATAGATGAACAAATCACTAATATAATTGAGATAGACAATAATAAAATTCAAGAAGAAGATGAAGGAGGAGAAGTTGTCGAAACCTAACATATATCCTCAAGAAAAACAAGAAGTTCTAAATAAGTTGGATAATTATACTTTTATGAACATATATGATCCTAGTCAATGGACTAGTATAGATACAAAGTTGAGAGATCTATTAGTAAAAAATGGACCAATTAAAATTACTAACATAGATTTTCCAAAAGGATAAATTCTTTAGATATTTTTCTACTACAAATTATATTCAAAAATTGGCTAATGGAGAAAGACATGAAAGAAGATGGTTAGTTTACTCGTGTAATTTAGATAATGTATTTTGTTTTTCGTGTAAGTTGTTTAATACGACTTCTAGCTTTTGTAGCAATAAATTAGCTAGTGATGGTAGTAATGATTGGAGAAATATAAGTGCTAAGCTCAAAACTCATGAAACATCAAAAGAGCATATTATTACTATGGGTGCATGCATTGATTTAGAAATGAGATTGCACAAAAGTAAAACTATTGATAAAGATGTTCAAGAACAAATCAATAGAGATAGAGAGCACTGAAAAAATGTATTATCGAGAATTATTGTTGTGATAAAAACTCTTGGAAAAAATAATTTGGCATTTAGAAAAAAAAATGAAAAGATCTATCAAGAAAGTAACGGAATTTTTTTGAGTCTAATTAAAATGATTGCAGAATTTGATCCAATCATGTAGGAACATGTTCGCCGAATTAAGCATGATGAAATCCATAATCATTACCTTGGACATAATATACAAAATGAATTGATAAATTTATTAGCTAGTGAAATTAAGAATAAAATTATTGACAAAATTATAGAAACAAAGTACTTCTCAATCATTCTTGATTGCACTCCAGATGCAAGTCATCAAGAACAAATGTCTTTTATATTACGGGGTGTCGACATCACTGTAACTCCAGTAAGAATTACTGAATATTTTTTAGAGTTTTTAAAAATTGATGATACAAGTGGAACATGTCTTTTTGAAGTTATTGTAGATGAGATAAAAAATATTGGACTTGATATTGATAATTTAAGAGGACAAGGATATGATAATGGATCCAATATGAAGGGAAAACACCAAGGAATGCAAAAATGAGACATAAATCCTAGATCATTTTATACACCATGTGGTTGTCATAATCTAAATTTGGTACTTTGTGATATGGCTTATTTATAGATATTTTTTTTAAAGAAAATTCTATTTAAAATCTTTATAAATAAAAATTATATATTTATATGTCTGTTTGGTCTACTATGTATAAAAAGTAATCAACTCTAAATGATTCTTCAAGAGATTTTGTAATTTCATTATCAACATTCTTATCAAATTGTTTCTTTCTATATATTACACGTTTATTACGAAATTCAGGTTCTATATTCAACTCATATGCAATTTTCTTAGAAGAAATCATGGCAGTTGCAAATCCTTCTTCTCTATATTTTTTGAAAAAAGAAATCAAACCCCTAAGTTGATCTATGGCAATAATTAGGACTTGTTGGTATATTTGGTTGAGGTCCCAGGGGCCTCGGGTGAGTTTCGGATGGTTAACAGGTCAAATATGGACTTATAACAATTGAAACTTGCTGCTGCCTACTGATGCAATCGCACCTGCGGAATTTGGCTTGTAGGTGCGAGCTCGCAGAAGCGAGCCTAGCATCGCAGAAGTGGATGAGGCGTCGCAGGAGCCTGACCGCAGAAGCGACGCAATAATCGCAAATGCCACCTAGGCTAAGGGGGCCTTGGACTGCAGAAGTGAGTCCGCAAAAACGGACTCTTGTCCGCAGAATCGAGCCAACTGCAGAAGCGACATCCACCCTCGCATCTGCGAAACAGCAGATGCGGCCAAGCGCATCGCAGATGCGGAAACACTGGCAGTGTTAAAAATAAAGGGGTTCCGAGATTTTTCTCATTTTTGGACATTTCAAGTACGGGTTGGGGCGATATTTGAGCAAGAATTCAAGGGAAAACTTAAGGTAAGTCACTTGTGATCATTGTTAGTAAATAATATTAAATTATCATCGAGTATTTCTATTAGATTACGTGTTTTTGAGGTGAAATTAGAGGATTTGGGCATAGGAATTTGAAATTTAGATTTGACGATTTGAAGGTCGAGTTGATATCAGAATTTAGTAATTTTGGTATGGTTGGACTCGTGGTTGAGTGAGCGTTCATATTTTATAACTTTTATCGGGTTCCAAAATGTAGGCCCCACGGGCAATTTTTGAGTTAAATTTCGGATTTTATTGAAAAATTATATTTTCATATGGAATTTATTCCTATAATTTATATTGACTGAATCAAATTAATTATGACTAGATTCGAGCCGATCAGAGTCGGAAAATCGAGGGAAAGGCATTCTTACTGACTCATTGAACATGGTTTGAGGTAAGTGACTTGTCTAACCTTGTGTGGGGGAAATTTCCCTTAGGATTTGTATTGATATGATAATTGTGATGTGTTGAAAGTCGTGTACGCGAGGTGACGAGTGTGTGCACGGAGTAAATGTGGAAAATTCTGATTTTAAATTGTGTAGATCTCTATTACATATTAATTAAATTATTTTACCCGGTTATGTTCATCATCATTGGTCTATTTTTATATTTTAAATTTGCCTTACCTTTTTCTGCTAATTGCTTTACATGTTTAGTTGATGCTTTGTTTCTTTTATTCTGTGCTCATTATTTGGATGTTGAATTTCTTAATTGAATTATTATTAATATGAAATATTTGATATTAAAAATTTGGTATTGAGGCAAAGTGTTAAATTTGTGAAATATTATTTTTGATGAGTTATTCACTCCCGAATATTTTATGAGATTTTGTATTCATTGTGATTGAGTCATGGGCTCCTTATTGTGAAAAATAATGTTGTTGTTGATTTATTTTGGCAAGTTGAACTATTTGGGTACTTGAGGTGCAAATTGTGATATTGATACGCATGCGGTGGTATAAGGTCTAGGTGTTGAAATGTATGCGGTGAGATAAGGGTAGCTTGATAGGCGTTGCTAGTAGAGGAACTACTAGAAGTCATGCAGTGTGATAAGGGTGGCTAAAATGCGGGATGCTATTTCGGGAAAAAAATAATTTCTTTAAAAATTTAATATGAAGGCTCCCGCAGTGACATAAGAAAATAAGATATTGTAAATTTATTTATTATTTTGGACTATGAGGCGGTACCTCGGGAGTGCCCTTATTGATATTTCTCTATGGCTTCACTTGCTTTTGGTTATTTGTGTTTTCTTTAAATTTATAAATTCTTGTTTTCCTTCCGTAAGGTATTATTTGCCCTTATTCTGTGAAGTTAAATTGTGACATACTACTTACTTGATTCATTCCCATTGTCATTTTATTGTTATTATAGTGTTAAAGTTTTCACCATGTCTTTTATTATTTCCAGTAGGCCTGACCTGACCTCGTCACTACTCTATCGAGTTTAGGCTTGGCACTTACTGGGTACCGTTGTGGTGTACTCATACTACGCTTCTGTATATTTTTTTGTACAGACTAGGTATCAGTGAACTAGCTGCACGCGGAGACTTTTCAAGGTATATTTGCCAGTGTCCGCAGACCTTGGAGTCCTCTTCTATCCTTATTGTGTTGCTTTTCTTATTCTCTTTAGACCCTGATGTATAGAGACACTTAGAATAAATTCTTAGAAGCTTGTGACTTATTTCTACTGGGTTTTGGGAGTTCTAATTTGTGCAATTTGCAATACTTATTTATTTCAGCTATTAAGGATTTAATTTTAGATTTATATTCAGTTATTCCGCAAATTATTAGGCTTACCTAGTCTTAGAGACTAGGTGCCATCACGACATCATACGGAGGGCATCTGGGGTCGTGGCATGAAGCCTCTAATGAAATACTTAAAAAAACTAACTATCTCGAAATACTGAAAGACTATAAAGTAATGATAATGCCCCGAAAGAGTTGGGCTCACTAAATAGCTGGTACGAGAATCCTAGCGCTATAAATTGTCAACCTGTAAATCGTTACCTACATTGTGAGATGCTGGCCCTGGGCAAAAGGGACATCAATACGTTTGAATTGCACTGGTATGTAAAGAAACTGAAAGAAAGTACTGTTAATGTTGAAACTAAAACTAAAATGATAACTAAGAACTGATAACTAGTAACTGAACTGATAACCAATAACTTATAACTGATAACTGAACTGAACAAAGGAAATAAGGATATGAATACTCCCTCTTCTGAATGATGAACCACATGTTTATCTGAATAAAATACGGTCTGAGGCCCAATATATATCTGCACAAATTACGGCCTCAGGCCCAAGTATACGTATACATAATGTAACAACCCGACCGGTCGTGTTGAGCTATGGCGCGTCACTCGGTGGTTTGAGGTCTTGAGTAGCTTCACTTTAGGTATTATGACTTGTATGTGTGGTCGAAATCGAATTTCGGGAGGTTCAGAGTTGATTTGGGAAGAAAATTCTAAATTCGAAAGCTTTAAGTTGGAAGAATTGACTAAGGTGTGACTTTTGACTAAACGATCTTGGAACCAGGATTTGATGGTTCCAATAGGTTTGTATGATGATTTCGGACTTGGGCGTATGTTCGGGTCGAGTATCGGGTAGCCCGGGAGTATATCAGCGCTTATTACGGAAGGTTGACATTTTGAAGGTTTAAGAATTCCCTAAATTTGGGTTGAAATGGATTTTGATGTTATCGACTTCCATTTGGGATTCCGAGCCTGGGATTACTTCCGTATGGTAATTTTGGTCTTAGGAGCGTGTCCGGACATTGATTTGGAAGTCCGTAGGTCGTTTCGGTGTCAATTGGCGAAAGTTAGAAATTTGATATTTTTGGAAAGTTTGACCGGGAGTGGACTTTTTGATATCGGGGTCGGAATCCGATTCTGAAAATTGGAATAGGTCTATTATGTCATTTATGACTTGTGTGCAAAATTTGAGGTCAATCAGAGTTGATTTGATAGGTTTCGGCATTGAATGTAGGAGTTGAAAATTCTTAGTTTCATTAAGCTTGAATTGAGGTATGATTCGTGGTTTTAGCTTTGTTTGATGTGATTTGAGATTTCGACTAAGTTCGTATCATGTTTTAGGATTTGTTGGTACATTCGTACGGGGTCCCAGGTGGCTCAGGTGTGTTTCGGGGTGAGTTTCGAGCTAGTATGGGCATTTCGGCACTCTGATGTTGTTCTGGAACTTTTGAAGCGCGGGGAGCACATTTTAGAGTGCTGAGGCAAAGCCCTAAGTGCAGACTGCATAGGAAAAGTGCGGACCGTAGAAATCTTCTCGCGGCCGCAGGAAGAAGATTCTGCACATTCGATGGTCTGACTTGGGAAGCTTATATCTTTTAATCTACAAGTAATTTGGAGATGATTTAAAAACAAAAGTTGTAGCCCTTTGAGTCTAGTTTATAGAAATGTAAATCAATCATCATTTGGATATTTGTAGAGAAAGTTATGGTCAATGAACTAAAGCATGGTTGTGCAGAGGCGACTGAAGTACGGCCGCACAATTTGGATTGCGGCCGCAGAACCTGGAATGTGCGGACCGCACAAAAATTGTGCGGTCAGCACAATGAGGGATCAGATTTTGTACTATATGAACTAGGGTTTCTTCTAATTTTTCATTTTTGGACTTTGGGAGCTCGGTTTGTGGCGATTTTTGTGGGATTTTCAAGAAATTCATGGGAGTAAGTGATTCTAACTGGGATTTGGTTAATATACATGAATATATCTTTGTTTTCATCATTTAATTAGTATTTTGAGATGGAAATTTGGGAAAAATTGTAGAAATTTTATAAAATTGAATTTTTGGGATTTGAATGTCCATTCGGGGTCGGATTTGAGTAAAACTAGTATGGTTGGACCCGTAATCGAATGGGTTATCAGATTTTGTGAGTTTCGTCAGATTTCGAGACGTGGGCCCTACTACCAACTTTTCGAGCAGAGTTGGAAATTTTTATAAATTTTTAAATTTCAAGCATTGGAGTATTTTTGCACGTTATTTGACTAGTTTCGGATTGAACGACACCAATTTGGGGCTTTAGAGCGAAATTGTGACCGGAAAGTAGGCTTTGAGATGAGGTAAGTCTCTTGTCTAACCTTGTAAGAGAGAATTTACCCCATAGGTAATTTAAATTATTGTTTGCTCCTAATTGTGGGGGCTACGTACGTACGAGGTGACGAGAGTCCACGCGTAGCTACTAATTATGCTTATGTCCGGATAGTTTTAGGACCCAAAGCATGAACTACTTGTAATGTTTGCACCCTTTGTTAATTGAAGTACCTGAATCATATTGTAAGATGTTAGAGGAAATAGTAAAAGACCAAAATTTCACGTACTTGAATTTTGTGCGAGTTACTCGACCGTTAATAAAAATTGTACTTCCTTACGTGTTAGCCTTTTGATAGCTTCTCATTCCAAAGGTTCATGAAGTGTCCTCCTTTCTTGTGGAGTGGGTCGAATGCCTCGGCAGTATAGATGCATCTATGGATCGTGCTGCTCGTCCCTCGGCAATGTACATATTATTCTTGATCAGGCCGAACAACCTCGGCAGAATTGTGCGTTATATCATTAGTAGCCCGAATATTCACGAGCAAATCTTTCCACTGATGCCGGACATTTTATATGGTATTCCTTATTTATTTGATAATGGCACTTGACATTTTTCTGAGTTGTTATGGTAGAGTACAAGATTTAGAAATTCATGCTTTAAAGGAAATATTTGGAAAACTTTGTAACTTACAGATTTACCCCATTATTTGTGTATGCTTCATATCTATTTGCGCTTTTATTATATTGCTCTATTAGACCTTTAGTAAGTGTAGATGTTGACCTCTCGTCACTACTTCTTCAAGGTTAGACTTAATACTTACTGGGTACGCGTTGATTTACGTACTCATACTATACTGCTGCATATTTTTGTGCAGGTACATATATGTCTAGTGTTATTTTGGGCGCAGAGGCGCGGCTATTGCGGGGATTTATGGTGAGTTGCATTCCATGTTACGAATCCGTAGCATACCGAGTTTCCATCAGAGTTATTTACATTTTTCTCTCTAATTTATATTCCAGACAGAGGTTGTATTTTACCATATTTCCTAGTTGATGCTCATGCACTTATGACACCGGGTTTTGAGGGTTTTCTTTGGCATTATTGTGGTTCACATTAATATTTTTATTTATTTTATAAATTCTATGTTATACTATTAAAATAAGTAAAAATCACGATTTTAAAAATACTAAAATGAGTGAATAAATTGATAAATCAACGTTGGCTTGCCTGACGGCGGCGTTAGGTGCCATCATGACCCATAGTAGATTTTGGGTCGTGACAGCTCGGTATCAGAGCGTTAGGTTCACTTAGGTCTCACGAGTCATGAACAAGTCTAGTAGAGTCTTGCGGATCGGTACAGAGACTACATTACTTATCTTCGAAAGGCTACATGGCTGTTAGGAGCACTTACCGTATTGATTCTTTTATTGTGCGGCTTGATTCCATTGAGGCTTGTGCCTCTATTTTCTTCCTACTCATTCTTTTATGATGTTGAGTGCTTGTGCCAATTGGGCACTGAGAAGTTTTATTGGTACTACAGACGTGGTGCATGATATTGTTCCTTGCGTGTTCGGGTAAGCTATTACCGTCGCCTTGCGAAAGGATGTTCTGTTATTTTGGCTCAGAATCTGTACTGCCTATGGTTTTGAGGTTACGCACATATTGCTATGGGGTCCGTGTGTTGCTATCGCACGATATTGATGTATTGGTGGGTGCTTGTTTATGCGTCAGGGCAGTAAAATGACTCGAAAGGAGGATTTCTCAGTGCGTGATTTAGAGGTTTAGTATTTAATTCTAGCAAAGGAAAGGCAATTGGACTATGAATGTTCAGGTTTGGGTTGATGGAGTAATGAGACTTAGAATTTTTGAGCGTGGTGGAATTTTTATTGTGATGCGGTGTCGTAGTCCTTGTTTGAGCATGTTACGGTTTGCCGATGTCATGGTCTTCTTTGATCTTACCTTCGGAGCAGGGTGTTGTGAAATGGTGCTTAAGGGGCGGTTGTCAAAAATAGTGGTGTGCATCGGTTCGGGATTGAATGGGTGATTCCAATATTGATGGCTCAAGAAAGATGATCTTCTACAACACTTAGAATTGGTAGTAATTTGTTAGCTCAGGTGCTACAGAGATGAATTTTGATTTGATGCAACAATTGGGTAATGAAGAATGAGGAAGGACATGTGGGAGGTGTCTTGCGGTGGTTAATTTACTAGCAGGTCAAGTATGAGAAGCGGAGGTCGAGAGGTTGCTTAAGGTAGATGGTTTGACCGAAGTGGGAGAGGCAGAGTATCATATGGATTTTATGGTAGGATAGTCGCATACCTTCAAAAAGTGAAGAACGGTTTGGGAATCGTGATGGAAGGTGATTTTGTCTATGTATTTTATTTGGAATGATGGTTATTGTACGGAGAGAGATTGAATATGGCAGAAAAGAGTTTTCTTGAAATAAAGAGGGGTATGAAGATTTGATTATCGTTTCAGATGCAATATGACTCGAATTTGGACGACATTGTTGAGCTTTCAATTGATGCCAATGGGGAAAGAATGGACTTATACAGCCAATGGGCGAGCATGGGGTCAGAAGGTTTTACTAAAGTCGTGGTAGTTGTACCTGGGGCATCATCATTGGAAGATGTCGGTATGAAATTTCATGGGTGGGTTATCTCCTGTGAACAGGATAACGATTGTGTGATATTGATGAAGCTTCTACGAAGAATTTTACTTGCTACCCGGTAAGGGGTCGGATATGAGACTATGGCTGATGATTCAGAATGTTCGTGAGAAGATTAACAAAACACTTCGAGAAACTTAGCGGGTTAACTGTGCGAGATCATGGTAATTGAGAAGGAGGAATCATTGTGGGCTTAACATTATGTGATTATAGCTTAAAGCTAAGTGGGGGGAGACCCACCGCCTATGATTGGATCGCATGGTTGTCTGCTTGTGTGGTTTCTAGCTATCAGTGCATGGGCGAATTATTTATGACTAATGAACGTGTGCAAGGAACTTGACGAATGTGTTCCAAACTTCGTCTTATCGATTCAGGTACAGGTTTTGGGAAGACTTAGAGTTATGCTTTTTGTGGATGTAATGTACAAGGAAAAGAATTCAGCCAGTTGCTTCTTTGAGAGGGAATTCATATGCTAGCAGAGCAATGAAGTTTGGTTATAATCGAGACCGGGTCAGAGTGGGTGACTCTTAACAATGGTCCAGTGAGTTCAAGAATTTGAGTCCAGTACCTAAGGATTTCGGGTCTGTTGTGTGGTTAAGGATCGAGTTTCTGCAGTGGATTGTGAACAAGACTTGAAATGTTCTATTTTATCATCGGATATGTGGTGCGGTATTGGAGGAAAGGAAGAAATAGCTTCGGATTTGCGGGAGGTCATGTAGAATGGGTATACCAGTTGGAGATGTCATTGTGTGCATGAGGAGGTATGAGATGAATCATGGGTATTGAGGCGATGTGGTCTCGCGATTCGGGTCGCTCGGGATAAGTACAGATTGAATTTTTTATATTGTAGATGGAGCTATTATTATTTTAAGACTGGTCTAGAGTAAATGTTAAGAAGTTAGTTCGGTTAGTAATGGTTGAAGCAGCACGATTGTGCCAATAATCGGTTTATTCGGTGTGTGAAGTTATAACATGTGGTTTTTGGTTATATGTGCGAGCTCGGAAGCCACCATAACTTGATTGAATTGGGAGGTATTTGATTCAAATGGCTTTGTGGTGTAAATGGATTTCTAGGAGAGTCATGGTAGTGTAGATCACGACTTGAGGTTGTATTTTCTGCAGTTTGGGAATTCAGTTGCGTGTTGCATTGGTTCTTCTGAAATGAGCTACGTGAAAGGTTTTCTAGCCAGTGAAGTATTCATTCCACTAGTAGTTCAGGAGTTAATGATGAATTCTGATATTCTCGCGTAGCGGCATGATAGGTGCAGTAAGTGGCATGGGGATTTGAAAGTTGAGGATCAAGGTTGCGGTTCGGTGTTGACAAGAATGTCACGAGCTCAGATGAGCAGGAGTGAATTCAAATGTTTAGAGTAAGATGGCATTTTATTTAATGTCACCTCAGAACGGTGTTCTGTGTAAGAGGCTTTGTGTATTGATTTGCGGATTCTTGATTTGCTTTATAGAATTTGTAAGGTTGGTGGTATGGAGGCACAAATGTTTCCACCGGGTGCGAAATGTCGTGGGAGCGTACCCCACGAGAATTGTTTTTATAAGTATGACATGTTGGTCATTTGATTGTGAAAGGTTAAATCCAAGTATGGAGGTTATAATAATATCGCTATGGTGAGAGTTTATGCCTGAGAGGCATTCTATTCCTTGGGCTGTGGACTGTGTGAGTTTGTTCCGGATTTGACAGTTGTTCTTATATTCCATGTAGGTTGTGAGACAGATTGATTATTCGCACATGTGTTTAGGTCTCGTGTAGCTTTCGGTGTTATATGAGCAAGATAGCTCTAGAGGATCAGGTCATATATCGCACCTTAGTTGTGCTTGGGTTTCGTAGCGTATGGCGTTATCCGTCTCCCTAGGATTATACTTTTGCACTGGCGTGCTTGTGGTCGATATTCGTAATTTCGTAAGTATAAGTATTATAGCTTGATGTGTGTTTTCTCCTTAACTGTTATATGCGGATCGAGTGGCACGCGGCCATGTGTATATTGTGCGGATTGGTTGGCATGCCACCACGGGTATGCTGTTTGGATTGGGTTGCTCGCCGCAACGATATTATGTGTGGATCGGGTTGTACGCCGCAACAGCGAGATGTTGAGTACGGTTCCCTATATCTATTCTTATGCATTTGTTTCTCATTCTCTGAGGAAGGTTCATAATAACTTTTCGGTTGTTTTATTAGTTACATGGGCTGGATAGTTATTTTCCAAAGTTCGCTTTTCCTTAGGTATCGCATTCTCGTTTGTAGCCTATTGGCGCATTGTTGGCGTCATATGAGATTTTGGTCAGTGTTTGAGATAGCTTACTACCCGAGCAGCTTATGCTGGGTGAGATGAGGATTATTGGACCTGGGATCAGTGCGATCAAAAAATATGTAGGGTATGTTAAAGAACAAATATCGTGATTCAGTTCAGCATAAGGTAATGGTTCCTGTCAGGACGAGAGATTCCAGGATTTGTTGATTCGGCAGGTGGTTATGAGTTTCTACACATCTCGTCCATCGTGGCAGTATTGAAGGATTGAAAACCAGGCTAATATGTGTTATGATGTATGTTTCGGGCGCCAAGTCAGTGAAATTTCAGCTGTTGTGCTTGGAGGAGGTTGCCTTGGGCAAATGAGTCATGCGGTGCATTGTATGATGTCAGCATGGGTGCATGATTATGTGTGGATTCAGCGTGTGGAGAATTGTATGGTGTTCGTACGTTGGAATTAGCTCTTGTAAAAAATACAAAGTCGGAATTTGATTCTAAGGCTTATTGCCTAGGGAAAAGGGAAGAACTTCAGTCCGGCTCGAGCTAATGTGCCCAACTGGGTTGTGGTGGCACGGGTAGGTGCACAGGGTGTTGAACAATAATTTTGGATAACTCCGGAGCAGTTCCTAGAACGTTCAAGGACGATAAGTGGGGGAGAATGTAACGGCCCGATCAGTCGTTTTGAGCTTTGGCGCATCATTCAGCGGTTTGAGGCCTTGAGTAGCTTCACTTCAGGTATTATGACTTGTATGTGTGGTCGGAATCGAATTTTGGGAGGTTCGTAGTTGATTTAGGAAGAAAAATTCTAAATTCGAAAGTTTTAAGTTGGAAGAATTGACTAAGGTGTGAATTTTGAGCAAACGAAATTGGAACCGGGATTTAATGGTTCCAATAGGTTCGTATGATAATTTAGGACTTGGGTGTATGTTCGAGTCGAGTAACGGGTAGCCTGGAGTATATCGGAGCTTATTACGGAAGGTTGGCATTTTGAAGGTTTAAGAATTCCCTAAGTTTGGGTTGAAGTGGATTTTGATGCTATCAATGTCAGTTTGGGATTCCGAGCCTGGGATTAGTTCCGTATGGTGATTTTGGTCTTAGGAGCGTGTCTGGACATTGATTTGGAAGTCCGTAGGTTATTTCGGTGTCAGTTGGCGAAAGTTGGAAATTTGATGATTTTTGGAAAGTTTGACCGGGAGTGGACTTTTTGATATCGGGGTCGGAATCCGATTCTGGAAACTGGAATAGGTATATTATGTCATTTATGACTTGTGTGCAAAATTTGAGGTCAATCGAACTTGATTTGATATGTTTCGACATTGAATGTAGAAGTTGAAACTTCTTAGTTTCATTAAGCTTAAATTAGGGTATGATTCATGGTTTTAGTGATGTTTGATGTGATTTGAGGTTTTGACTAAGTTCGTATCGTGTTTTAGGACTTGTTGGTACATTCGGACGGGGTCCCGAGTGGCTCGGGTATGTTTCGGGGTGAGTTTCAAGCGAGTCTGGGCATTTTGACACTCTGATATTGTTCTGGAACTTTTGAAGTGTGGGGGCACTTTTTGGAGTACTGAGGCAAAGCCTCAGGTGCGGACCGCAGAGGAAAAGTGTGGACCGCAGAGTAAATGTGCGGACCGTAAAAATCCTCTCGCAGCCACAGAAAGAAGATTCTGCAGATTCTGGAATGTAGTGTGGCCGCACAATTTGGATTGCAGCCGCAGAACCTGGAATGTGCTGACCGCACAATGGGGGATCAGATTTTGTACTATATAAACAAGGGTTTCATCTCATTTTTTTTTTATTTTTGGACTTTGGGAGCTTGGTTTGTGGCAACTTTCGTAGGAGTTTCAAGAAATTCATCGGGGTAAGTGATTCTAACTCGGATTTGGGTAATATATATGAATATATCATTATTTTTATCATTTAATTAGTATTTTGAGATGGAAATTTGGGAGAAATTGTAGAAATTTCATAAAAAAATGAATTTTTGGGATTTGAATGTCGATTCAGAGTCGGATTTGAGTAAAACTAGTATGGTTGGACTCATAATCGAATGGGTTATCGGATTTTATGAGTTTCGTCAGATACCGAGACATGGGCCCCACTGCCAACTTTTCGAGCGGGGTTGGGAATTTTTATAAATTGTTAAATTTCAAGTATTGGGGTATATTTTGATTAATTTGCATATTGTTTGACGAGTTTCAGATTGAACGACACCAAGTTGGGGGTTTAGAGCGAAATTGTGACCGAAAAGTGGGCTTTGAGACGAGGTAAGTCTCTTGTCTAACTTTGTAAGAGGTAATTTACCCCATAGGCGATTTAAATTATTGTTTGCTCCTAATTGTGGGGGCTACATACGTACGAGGTGATGAGAGTCTGTATGTAGCTACTAATTATGCTTATGTACGGGTAGTTTTAGGACCGAAATCATGAACTACTTGTAATGTTTGCACCCTTTTTAATTGAAGTACCTGAATCATATTGGAAGATGTTAGAGGAAATAGTAAAAGACCAAAATTTCACGTACTTGAATGTTGTGCGAGTTACTCGACCGTTAATAGAAATTGTACCTCCTTACGAGTTAGCCTTGTGATAGCTTCTCATTCCAGAGGTTCATGAAGTGTCCTCCTTTCTTGTGGAGTGGGTCGAACGCCTCGACAGTATAGATGCATCTATGGATCGTGCTGCTCGTTCCTCGGCAATGTACACATTATTCTTGATCAAGCCGAACGACCTCGGCAGAATCGTGCGTTATATCATTAGTAGCCCGAATATTCACGAGCAAATCTTTCCGTTGATGCCCGACATTTTATATAGTATTCCTTATTTATTTGATAATGGCACTTAACATTTTTCTGAGTTGTTATGGTAGAGTACAAGATTTAGAAATTCATGCTTTAAAGGAAATATTTGGAAAACTTTGTAACTTACAGATTTACCCCATTATTTGTGTATGCTTCATATCTACTCGCTTTTATTATATTGCTCTATTAGACCTTTAGTAAGTGTCGATGTCGACCTCTCGTCACTACTTCTTCGAGGTTAGACTTGATACTTACTGGGTACGCATTAATTTACGTACTCATACTACACTTGTTGCACATTTTTGTGCAGGTGCATATATGTCTAGTGAGTGGTCTTTTGGGCACAAAGGCACGACTATTGCAGGGACTTATGGTGAGCTGCATTCCATGTTACGAATTCGCAACATACGGAGTCTCCATCAGAGTTATTTAGATTTTCCTGTCTAATTTGTATTCCAGACAGAGGTTGTATTTTACCATATTTCCTAGTTGATGCTCATGCACTTGTAACACCAGGTTTTGAGGGTTTTCTTTGGCATTATTATGGTTCACGTTAATATTTTTATTCATTTTATAAATTCTATGTTATACTATTAAAATAAGTAAAAATCACGATTTCAAAAATACTAAAATGAGTAAATAAATTAATAAATCAACGTTGGCTTGCCTGACGGCGGCGTTAGGCGCAATCATGACCCATAGTGGATTTTGGGTCGTGACACATAATTGCGGCATCTAGCCCAAAGATGCATAAAGCATAAACTATGGCCTCAGGCCTAAAGATACATAAAACATAAACTACGACCTCAGGCCCAAAGAAGCATAAAGCATATAAAATATGGTCTCAGGCCCAAGATAGGTGTTTAACATTCATGGATTTAAAATCAGGAAGTGAGAATCATATTGTAATACATGATACTGAAATATTGAATTATACTGAGTTACATGATATTGGAATACTGAATAGAACTAGACTAAGACATGTATTCATGAACTGATTTTGAAAACTGAAACTTCAGCTGTTTATGACATGCTGAGTAATCTAGACTGAGACTCATGGATATCAAACACAAGTCTATATTGATTACGCACTGAGCTCACAACATTCGGAATGAAAGTCATTAACGAATTACGAAGCTAGAGAATAAAAGTTCTGCAACTATTCAAGGAACTAAGCTTAACTATATTTCTGAGGCAATTAATAACATTGTAAAGAAACACAATGCAGGGAGAATCATTAATATTTCCAAACATAGGGAGTTAGCCTCACATACCTTAACTTCCTGCTCTTGAGGGTAATACAACATTTGTCAACCCTTTCAACTTTAATCTATAGCAATACAAGTCAAAGGAATTCCATATTAGTTATGATACTCATGTTTTGGTCACTTAAGCACTTTATCAAATACTTCGTGGGCATAAAGCTTTGTAGCCCTTATTAATGGTGTTTCTACACCCAACAACCCATTATCTTGCTCCTAGATAATTCTAAAATCTCCAATTGCTATAATCAATACCATTCTTCACCACCCACACGATAAACAACACTCTTAATCAATAATCAACGATCAACAACCCAAACCTATAACCGTTCATGCTTTTCTATCAAACCTATCAACTCATATCTCATGAACTTAGAGTCTATAATCATTAATCCAATACTATAATCAATTAGAGGGTGAAGATATTACCTCTTTGAAGTTCAATCCTCTTGAATTCGAGTTCTGTGTTTTTTTTCTCAACAATGATGTCTCAATCGAATACCTAATGATTTAAAGGGTTTACCCATGTTAATAAGGTGTTGGAGAATTAAAATTAACTTAGAATCATCATTGAAACTTACCTTGGATGATGGAGGGACCTTGGAGGAAGTTGGGTTCTTGAGAGCTTCCCTTTCTAGAGCAAATTTACGTGTTTGGGGTGTAGGGAACGAGGTAGGGCTTTTAAAACAACTTTTAGGTTGAACTTCCATGCAGAAGAAGGCCCAACCACGCACGCGCACGGGACCATCCGGGCGCGCACCTGGGCGCGTATACTGTATATTGTCCAGTAAAACGTACATAAAGTTCACAGAGATCCGTTGTCACGACCCAAAATCCAACTAGCAGTGATGGCACCTAACTCAGCCGTTAGGTAAGCCCAATAATAATAATCCAATTTAATTAATATTTAACTTACTCTAATTCACTCCCCAAGGACTAGTAGTACAAATCATGACCTTCTAAAATTAGAAATTGCAAAGCTGGTATGAAATAAATACATCATCTGTTCGAAATGTATATAAACCGATTTTATAAATCTAAGACTACCACGAACGAGAAGCAGCTACAACCAGAACGCAGGTACGTCTTCAAATCCAGCTCCCGTTGATCACAACAACATCATCATCCAATATGTGCACGCAAGGTGCATGAGTGTAGTATGAGTACAACCGACCCCATGTACTCAATAAGTAACAAACCTAACCTTAGGTTGAAAGTAGTTACGAGCTTGTACCAAGGTCGGGTCCACCACCAATAACCAACAATAGTTCATAACAATATAAAGCAAGTAACAAAGAAGTAACTCAGAGATAAAATGCTCAGCTTAATCATGATTTCTCAAAACAATTCTGCCTTTCCAGTGTGTCAGTAAAAATCCAAATTGTTTACCAAAAATATAAGTAAGTTTGAAAATAGTAATTTTTCAGGAAATCCTTTCAACAATGATAAGATATTTTATTTCCTTTCCAGATAACCAGTGAAAAATGCATCACTATGCCCATATGCCAATATGTGTGAGAAGTCATGAATGACGTGATACCATACAACATGAGGAAAATGCATCTCTATGCTTGTATATCAAATGTGCATGTCAATGCGATACAACTCAGTGATAAAATCATATGCATACTCTCAGAGTATTATTTCACTCAGTCCTCCCAATCACTCAGTCCTCCCAGTCGCTCAGTCCTCATAGTCACTCAGTCCTCCCAATCGCTCGGCACTCGGCACTCAGCACTCGCACTCAGTAGGTACCTACACTCACTAGGGGATGTATAGACTCCGGAGGGGCTCCTTCATCCCAAGCGCTATAATCTGCATGGACAACTCATGTGTTGTACGGACAACTCGCGTGCTATAGTATCAATATGTATATCTGCACGGACAACTCACATGTTATAATAAAGCCTATAAGGCCTGCTGCAGGCGGGCAGCCCAGATCCACATAATAATAAAGTATATAAAGCCATTATGACCTATTGCGACGTGCAGCCCGATCCCATAATTATCCTCACAATCAGGCCCTCGGCCTCACTCAGTCATCAATCTCTCCAGTCTCTCGGGCTCACAATGTCATGAAACTAGCTCAAAATGATGATATGATGAATCAATAAATAGCAACAGAGACTGAGAGATGATATGAAATGAATGAACATGGCTGAGTATGAAATTTCATTTTAAACAAATAATTCAACAGCAATATGACCTCTGTGGGTCTCAATAATACCGGCACATAGCCTCAGCATGATTTTTAATATGATTCTCAGCTCAATTTCCTTAACACATAAAACTACATAGAAAATGCCAAGATTATTTGACTACAAAATTTCACAAAACCAATTACGTCACAATTTCCATAGTGCACGCCCACATGCCCGTCACCTAGCATATGCGTCACCTCCAAACAATTCACATAATACGTATATTCAGGATTCATACCCTCAACTCCAAGATTAGAAAATTTACTTAATCGAACAAGACGAATCCAATGTCGAGCAAGCTAAACATTGCTCTAGAAAATCCATTATGCGCATATCAACTTCTAAACAACTCAAATCTAGCCACAATTAATTCGATTCAGTCAATACCAATTATTGTAATTAATTCCATAAGGAAATACTAATTTTCCAATAAAAATTTGAAATTAACTCAAAAATCGCCCATGGGGCCCACGTCTCGGAACCCGACAAAAGTTACAAAATATGATCACACATTCAACCACGAGTCCAACCATGCCAATTTTATCTAATTCTGACATCAACTCGACCCTCAAATTTTCAAATTAAAGTCTATGAAATTTTCTACTATTTTCAACCCAAAACACATATGTTGAGAAAAACAACAACAGATTCGTATAATTTAACCAAAACCGAGTTAGAATCACTTACCCTAATCCATATGGTGAAAACCACATCAAAAATCGCTTCAATCCGAGCTTCATAGCTCCAAATGTGTTAAAATGGCCGAAACCTCAAAATATAGCTTTTATCAAGGCATTTACTCTTCGCGATCGCGGAAAATGCTTCGTGATCTCGAAGCACAAAAATTTCCAGCCCAAAATTTGCCCTTCGCGATCACGGAATACCACTCGCGATCGCAAAGAACAAACTCCCCAACTCTTCCAGACATCCTCTAGTATAATGCTCATAACATTTTGTTCAAACTCCAAATGACAAATCATTTGCCTTTGAAACCTAGACATCAAGGGCTACAACTTTCATTTTTGGATCATCTCTGAATTCCTTATAGATTGCGAGATATAAGCTTCCAATGTCAGGTCAGTGCAATAGAGATTTTGTTCTATGCGATCGCGAAAGAGCTTCCGTGATCACGATTCACAAGGCCCCAAACTGTTGTTTGCTCTTTGCGAACGCGACCAACTGTTCGTGATCGCGATGTACACCTCGGTAGTACAAAACTCCAAATGAAAAATGGTCTAGAAATGGTCTGAAACCACCCCGAAATTCATCCGAGCCCCTCGGGACCTCAAGCCAATATACCAACAAGTCCTAAAACATCATACGAACTTAGTCGAAGCCTCAAATCACATCAAACAATGCTAAAACCACGAATCATGCCCCAATTCAAGCTTAATGAAACTAAGAAATTCCAACTTCTACATTCGATGCCGAAACCTATCGAATCAAGTCCAATTGACCTCATATTTTGCACACAAGTCATAAATGACATAACCGACCTATTTCAATTTCCAGAATCAGATTCCGACCCCGATATCAAAAAGTCAACTCACCGGTCAAACTTCTAAACATAAATTTCTATTTTAGCCATTTCAAGTCTAATTTAGCTACGGGCTTCCAAATAATTTTCCGTACACGCTCTCAAGTCCAAAATCACCATACAGAGCTATTGAAATTATCAAAATTTAAATCCGAGGTCGTTTACATATAAGTCCACATCCGGCCAACTTTTCTAAGTTAAATTTTCAATTATGAGACTGTCTCATTTCACTCTGAAATCTTTTTGGACCCGAACCAACTAACCCGGTAAGTCATAAAACAAATGTAAAGCACAAATTGGGAAGTAAATGGGGAAACGGGGTTGTAATACTCAAAACAGCCGGCTGGGTCGTTACATTCTCCCCCACGTAAACATACGTTCGTCCTCGAACGTGCCAAAGGTTGTTTCCAAGCCATCAAATCACTATTCCATCTTACCACGCACGTACTGGAGGGTGATCCTACGTCACCCTACTCTATATAGGCCTGACAACACAATACAACTGAAAATCATTAATTTAACCTTAGCCCACAACCTTGGAATTTAATTCCCAGCCTTCAGAATTTCTTTTCAAGACATGAATCTTACATTTACACACTGTCTTAGTCTGAACAAGCTGCATCGATCTATAACTATAATCACGGATATAATCACCCAGCATATTACACAACTCGCCTGCTCGTAGCACCATTCCTGATCACAGTAACTACTCCAAACCAACCAAGTACTACCATTAAACCCCATATCGAACAAAACCACATCCCAACACCTTCGTACATAGTTAATAATAAAAGAAACACGCGGAAATCTCATGACCCCTTATCATATCAACAAATCATGGAACTATCTCGCCCCAACTATAACCATAATCACTTTCTAAGCCGACTTTCAATATTATACTCCCGAATATACCGTAATCAAACCTGATAGTACCCATTCTAGGTCTAATGAACTTATATTATTAAACACAACTAACCCACAGACACGCCACATCAGTATAACTCCAGCCACAACTGCACAATCCGTGTACCCAAATATGGGAGATGTCTCAAAGAAGAGAACCATATTGTAAGTTCAACAAGCACTACCACAACCATAATGCTACAACCAACTCCTCAAATTTCGTGAAGAGGATAACCATAGGCACATGTGCACAATTGTAGAGGAAGGAAATTAATGAATCCGATAAATTATCATAGAAATAAAATTCTCACACACGGCACGGACAACTCACATGCCAATAATATGAATCGCATGGCATGGTCACAGGCCTCCAGTCCCAGCATATTATACAAGAGCAATTAAACAAGTACACTTGTATATGATAATGAAATAAGATTCCCATGCTCCTGGACTAGTATAAATAACACGCCATAGTGTAAGCATGTGCAAAGTCTGCTATCACACTTCAAATCGGCAATTCAACGCAGAAATAGTAATTACCCCATTTATTGAAGGAATTAGCCTCTTTTTAAACTCAAGTGTAGCCCAGATAGTTCTCAACAAAGTAAGAACACGAGAAATGTTATAGCTTTACGCTTAACAATCAACTCTAGGCATATCATAGCCTAAACATTCTTTCGAGTATAAATACTTGCCCTAATGCCCGCACATTGGCTCAAACCTCACATATATGCACACTTATAGCGTGTAGATATCACAAATAATTAACGCAACTAGTGCCTCCACTGAGTTAAAATAAAATACTCACCTCAAATAGGCCGCAACCCGAAACGATATACTTTTGAGAACTCTATTCTCCAAATTCATCGAACACATGAATCACCGTAACTGATCCCAACTCCAGCACTAAAATGACTAACACATCTTCCATTCACTATAATCCCATGAGGAATACTTTTATAATTCTTCTGTGCCACATAGCAATAATTTGAATATCAGCAGTCTATCAACCAGGTGAGTACTGCAATACCGATGAACATCCATAAGTCAAAACACAACGCGCCTTCTGAAATGCGCACCCTTCTCAGGAATTACCGAGCAGTTATAACATTCATCAAAATATCTGAAACTGACCATGCTGTCCAACATTCGTTATCTTCTCTTCAAGACTGAATTGTCACCTTGTACATGTAAATCATAATCCCGCACAATACATCACATCTATTATGCTATGACAAGCACAAGAATCCCATTATCAACTCTGAGTCACCAGCAAATTACATACCCGATTAGTTAGGAACCTTCCTCTTGCTTCCTTCCAGGAGGAAATCACAATACACAACACGTTTCCCACACCAATAGAAAATATCCGGTTCAAACCATGGTAGAAACCATCGAGAACACTTTGAAATCCATCTGCACATAACCAAGCTATTAGAACTAAATTCTTCTAACTCAACCAAACCACGTAGGTCACCAAAACCCAAGAATATTGCCACCAAAACATCTGTAGAGTCTCACCACATCATAATTATCCCTATAAATACCACAACCGAAACACCCACTCTGAAAATACCTTATTTGAGTCTAAGGCCATTTCATTCACCTTCCTGATACCGAAATATAAATTCCATAATGATATACAAAAATTCCACAAGTCTCGACACCATCCAACTTAAATGTCAGATTTTAGCCATAAACAAATCTGCCAAAAATTCTCAATTGTTTCATATTAATCTTGAATCCATTAGAACTTTTTCGAGAGTCACCCCCTTTGTTCAAATCCAAATTACACCACCCAAATGGGCTAAAAGACACGTGCCCCATTAGCATAACAACAATCAAAGAAGTAACTCTACTTTAATACCACCTATCAAATTCATACTTCGTGCGCACTACATCATTCACAAATAACAACTCACTCATCCCACGATTTTTATATACTCATAAAGCGCAATATAATTCGTATCTAGAAATTTCCTTACTCAAGTCATTCACGAACTCCACCTCTGCAAGTCATCACTAATTCCCAAGTATACTTCAGACCAAAACAAAAAGAAATTTGACACATAACCATGAATTGAATTTTCAATAGAAGGCTCCCCCACTTGGCTCAAAGTCATCAATTAAAACACTCGATAATTCGTAGTACCCATATTCTATTACTTCCATAACACTGTGGTCAGTTCAACGAAAATTCTTCTCAAGCTCATACCACGCCAACCATAAAAATACCTCAATCGTCTGCTAAGCTCGCATCCATTCCCTTAACACTCAAGTCAACTTTCTCAACCAGATTTAAATTCAAGTCTCAATACATTTGCCCCGCTGGAAAAAAAGAAACTCTCCAATCAACATTATAAGAAACACACCTACATAGATTACTCTACAAGAGATAACCCACATACTTAACCTCAAATTGGCATCTTGTTATACCCTTTCACATCAACAATTACTACGCAATCACTTAATCTTCATGAGTCCAAACTCATTAATAAGAGATGAAAATCTAATTCTCTCCACAATTAAACTGCATGACAGATCCTTCAACACACTCACAATTCGAGACTGTACGTCACATCAAACGAAAATCAAGCACCCAATGGCCCTCTTTACATTCCAAGGAAACACTCCTCGTCACACTCACATCGTCTTAACACATCCCGCAGTTATATCATACTCATCACAAAGCCATTTCACCGTTCATCGAGCCATAAATTCCTCCCGTAGGGACATTATCGGATATATGAGTCCAAATGTACAAGTTACAACTGAAGCTACCGAGCTTAAGCTGCGGTTTAACCATGGCCTCAAGTCCTCCAGACTGACCCATTACCAAAACATATAATACACACCTCGAACCTCGTTCATAGAATCACAAGTCGGGGATGCACAGATGATACCGAGCGCTCATGTGTGCACACGACTGCGTGGAAGGAATTCAAAGAGTTATATTTCAAGCTGAATCAATTCCGCATGATAAGGAAAGAAAGATGGGAAATTATCCTAAATTCCATGTAGCCTCTCGAAGATAAGTATGGACGTCATCATACCGATCCGCAAGACTCTACTAGACACTTGCTCATGACTTGTAGAACCTATGAACCTAGAGCTCTAATACCATTTTTTCACGACCCAAAGTCCAACTAGCCGTGATGGCACCTAACCTCAGCCGCTAGGTAAGCCCAATAATAATAATCCGATTCAATTAATATTTAACTGACTCTAATTCACTCCCCAAGGAATGGTAATACAAATCATGAGCTTCTAAAATTAGAAATTACAAAGCTGGTATGAAATAAATACATCATCTGTTTGAAATGTACATAAACTGATTTTTATAAATCTAAGGGTACTATGAACAAGAGGAAGCTACAACCAGAATGCAGGTACATCTTCAAATCCAACTCCCGTTAATCACATCAACATCAACATTCAATATCTGAACGCAAGGTGAAAAAGTGTAGTATGAGTACAACCGACCCCATGTACTCAATAAGTAACAAACCTAACCTTAGGTTGAAAGTAGTGACGAGCTTGTACCAAGGTCGGGTGCACCACCAATAACCAACAACAGTTCATAACAACATAAAGCAAGTAACAAAGAAGTAACTCAGAGATAAAATGCTCAGCTTAATCATGATTTCTGAAAACAATTCTGTCTTTCCAGTATGTCAGTAAAAATCCAAATTGTTTACCAAAAATATAAGTAAGTTTGAAAACAGTAATTTTTCAGGAAAATCCTTTCAATAATGATAAGATGTTTTATCTCCTTTCCAGATAACCAGTGGAAAATGCATCACTATGCATATATTCCAATATATGTGAGAAGTCATAAATGACGAGATACCATACAACATGAGAAAAATGCATCTCTATGCTTGTATATCAAATGTGCATGTCAATGCGATGCAACTCAGTGATAAAATCATATGCATACTCTCAGAGTATCATTTCATTCAGTCCTCCCAGTCACTCAGTCCTCCTAGTCGCTCAGTCCTTACAGTCACTCAGTCCTCCCAATCGCTCGGCACTCGGCACTCGCACTCAGTAGGTACCTGCACTCACTGGGGGTATGTACAGACTCCGGAGGGGCTCCTTCAGCCCAAGCGCTATAATCTACACGGACAACTCACATACTGCACGAACAACTCAAGTGCTATAGTATCGGTATCTCTATCTGCACGGATAACTCACGTGCTATAATAAAGCATATAAGGCCTGCTGCAGGCGGGCAGCCCTGATCCACATAATAATAAAGTATATAAAGCTAATATGGCCTGCTGCGGCGTGCAGCCCGATCCCATAATTATCCTCACAATCAGGCCCTCGACCTCACTTAGTCATCAATCTCTCTAGTCTCTCGGGCTCACAATGTCATGAAACTAGCCCAAAATGATGATATGATGAATCAATAAATAGCAACAGAGACCGAGAGATGATATGAAATGAATGAACATAACTGGGTATGAAATTTCATTTTAAACAAATAATTCAATAGCAATATGAGCTCTGTGGATCTCAATAATACTGGCACATAGCCTCAACATAATTTTTAATATGATTCTCAGTTTAATTTCTTTAACACATAAAACTACATAGAAAATGCCAAGATTATTTGACTACAAAATTTCACGGAACCAATTACGTCACAATTTCTATAGTGTACGCCCACACGCCCGTCACCTAGCATGTGCGTCACCTCCAAATAATTCACATAATACGTATATTCGAGATTCATACCCTCAGCTCCAAGATTAGAAGAGTTACTTACCTCGAACAAGACGAATCCAATGTCGAGCAAGCTAAACACTGCTCTAGAAATTCCATTCTGCGTGTATCAACTTCTAAACGGCTCAAATCTAGCCACAATTAATTCGATTCAGTCAATAACAATTATTGTAATTAATTCCATAAGGAAATACTATTTTTCCAATAAAAATCCGAAATTAACTCAAAAATCGCCCGTGGGGCCCACGTCTCAGAATCCGACAAAAGTTACAAAATATGATCGCCCATTCAACCACGAGTCTAACTATACCAATTTTATCAAATTCTGACATCAACTCGACCCTCAAATCTTCAAATTAAAGTCTATAATATTTTCTACTATTTTCAACCCAAAACACTAATATGCTGATAATAACAACAACAAGTTTGTATAATTTAACCAAAACTGAGTTAGAATCACTTACCCCAATCCATATGGTGAAAACCGCATCAAAAATCGCTTCAATCCGAGCTCCATAGCTCCAAATGTGTTAAAATGGCCGAAACCTCAAAATATAGCTTCTGTCCAGGCATTTACTCTTTGCGATCGCGGAAAATACTTCGCGATCGCAAAGCAAAAAAATTTCCAGCCCAAAATTTGCCCTTCGCGATTGCGGAATACCACTCACGATCGCGAAGAACAAACTCCCCAACTCTTCGAGATAGCCTATAGTATAATACTCACAACATTTTGTATAAAATTCCAAATGATAAATCGTTTGACTTTCTGAAAACTAGACATCAAGGTCTACAACTTTTATTTTTGGATCATCTCCTAATTTCTTATAGATTGCGAGATATAAGCTTTCAAAGTTGGATCAGTGCAGCAGAGATTTTGTTCTATGCGATCGCAAAAGAGCTTCCGCGATCGCGATTCACAAGGCCCCAAACTGTTGTTTGCTCTTCGTGAACGCGACCAAATGTTTGTGATCGCGATGCACACCTCTATAGACAGAAACCAACAAGTAAAAATGGCCTAAAATGGTCTGAAACCACCCCGAAACTCACCCGAGCTCCTCGGGACCTCAACCAAATATACCAACAAGTTCTAAAATATCATAAGAACTTAGTCGAAGCCTCAAATCACATCAAAAATAACACTAAAACCACGAATCATTTAGCCATTTAAATTTCCAAACTTAAATTTCTATTTTAGTCAACTACTCGGTCAAACTTCCAAACTTAAATTTCTATTTTAGCCATTTCAAGCCTAATTTAGCTACGGGCTTCCAAATAATTTTTCGTGCACACTCCTAAGTCCAAAATCACCATATAGAGCTATTGAAATTATCAAAATTCAAATCCGAGGTCGTTTACACATAAGTCCACATCCGGTCAACTTTTCTAACTTAAATTTTTAATTATAAGACTAAGTGTCTCATTTCACTCCGAAATCCATCCGGACCCGAACCAACTAACTCGGTAAGTCATAAAATAACTATAAAGCACAAAGTGGGCTGTAAATGGGGAAACAGAGTTGTAATACTCAAAATGATCGATCGGGTCGTTAAATCCGTTCAGGCTCCACAATATATCATTAGAAAAGTATTTCAAAGTGCTACGACTTTCACGTTTTCAGTTTTCTCAAATTCGTAACAGATGTTTACGAAATCAGACTGGAAAACAGACCTTTCATAAACTTAGTTGATTTTATCGAATCTTATATACCTTACTCTCCGTCTTGATTCCAAAATAACTATTTCCGCCCATAATCATCTCGATAGGACTTCACATACCTAAAATATCATATTAATACTCATTTAACACATCCAAACCTAATCCGAATTTATGGAGTGTTATATTATCTCCCCCTTGGGATCTTTCATCCTCGAATGATTGTCATGACTGTAACTACGGCTAACTCTTAACCTTAAATGGGTCTGATGAAAATATATGAATATTGAACTGTCATGAGCACATGCATACTAAATTGAATGAATACATGATTACTGAACTGCTGATATACTGAACTGGATAGATACTGAATTCACTGAATACCGAGCTGACTGAATACTGAAAGACATGAAAATTATAATATAAGGTCTGAATGAAAAGGTTAGTTACCTTCAACATTTCTCCAAAACACTTGCCATCTAAGAGATCATAACATAAGCCTCACAAGGCATCATAATACGCATTACATGAAACATATACATGAATACTGGTCTACAATGGATATGTGAATACTGAACTAACATGGATATGTGAATATTGAACTAGCACGAATATATGAGTACTGAACCGACATCAATATTTAAGTACTAAGTTGGCATGAATATCTGAGTACTGAACTGATAAGAGTATCTGAGTACTGAACTGACATAAATGTTATAACATAAAATCTAAATACTGGAAACATAAATGTCGTGACATGAGATCTGAATACTGGAAACTTGAATGTTATAACATGACACGTGAAATACTGGGTGCACGGCCGCCAATTCTGGTGGCAACTCTAACTCATAAGATACTTGCCTGATCTTTCGTAGGATCCTATATGGACTGATGTATCTGAGACTGAGCTTTCCGTTCTTCCCTAATCTTATAACATCTTTCATAGGAGAAACTTTCAGAAACACCCAATCATCAACTTGAAACTCTGCCGCACGTCTGAATAGGACTTTTGGCTACTCCGAGCTATCTTCAAATACTCTTGAATCAATTTGACTTTCTCCATAGCCTAATAGACCAAATTTGGTCCCAACAACTCTGCTTCTCCAACTTCGAACTGACCAATTGGCGATCTACACCTTTGTCCATAGCACAATGCCATCTTGATACTAGAATGGTAGATGTTATTTTAAGAAAAATCAATGAGAGGTATGTGATCATCCCAATTACTTTTAAAATCAATGACATATCCTCGAATCTCTGAATAGTGCGCTCTACCTGGCTATCTCTCTAAGGATGAAAAAAAAGGGTTGAGGTTTACTCTTGTGCCTAACCCTTTCTAAAAGGACTTCTAAAAGTTTGTTGTAAACTGAGCACCACGATCTAAATTATGGACAATGGAGTCCCATGCAATCGGATAATTTCTTGAATTTACAACTTGGCATAATCTTCTGCTGAATCTATGGTTTTACTGGCAAGAAGTGCGCTGACTTGTTAAGTCAATCTATAATCACCCAATCAAATCAAGCTTGCAAAATGAGCAAGATAATCCTGTTATAAAGTCCATATTTACCATATCCACTCAAGAATATGTGTATTTTGTGGTAAAACACTAGGCTTTCTGCTACTCGACTTTCACTTGCTGATAATTCAGACACTTGGCCGCAAAGTCTGCGACGTTATTTTTTTATGTCGTTCCACCAATAAATCTCTTTGAGCATGATACATCTTTGGGGAACCTGGGTGGATAGAATACCTACAATTATGGGCTTCTAACATGATCCTCTCTCTCTAAGTCCATCTATGTCTGGAACATACAGTCCGTCTTGGAACCTCAAAGTACCATCATCTCACTCTTGTTCAAAAGTCATCGCCTTGTGCTTGTGAATCCCCTCATTCAACTGCAACAAGTAGGGATCATCAAACTGTTTCTCCTTCACTTCGGCTATTAAGGAGGAACAAATCCTGTTCTGGAAAACAACTCCACCATTTTCGGAGTCCGAAAGTCAAACTTCTAGCTTGGCTAAACGGTGAACTTCTTTCACCATAGTTCTGTTGTCTGCCTCAATCAGGAGCTACACTTCCCATACTTGATTATCTTTTAAGGTACTTCCTGAAAACACTTATAGTATTGTCATGAGCTAAGTCTTTGACCAGTACTCCGAAGATTAGAGCTTCGTGCAATGGCACTATTCTCGTGATACATAACTCGGCATGATTTTATAATTTTTTTATATCTCATGCTAACTATGCGGGTTTAAAATCTCCAACTGGACTTACTGACGATCTTCATATATCTTGAACTCTAGGACTGCTAAACAAAGGTAATTTCAAGATTGCTGCCATTTATGGTAGTCATTGTAACTTGGCCTGCTGCAAACTTGGAGATAAAAGGTGGACATACATTGACAAAGGTAGGATGGGATACGATGATGCCATTTTTCATGCGCAAAAGTTATATGCTGTGACATTCAGTAGTCACTTGCAAGTGTTTGAGTTGTCTGCTCGTCCAAAACTAGTCGAAACCATAGAATCACTCCAACAAGAAGGGTATCCGCAAAGACGCTACTTGGTCAAGATTTCTATTAGGCTGCTCCAGATTCAACGACACTTGAGCAGGACTGGGGCAGGTAAAAACTATCGTTATCGGACAAGCTTCTTCAACTAATATATGTATGTACCCAGCAGTCGAAGTTGGAGTAAAGTGGAAAACATAGGTGAAAATGTGCTATTTTTGGGACTAAATACATCAATTTCAATAGCATCTACTCATCTTCGTGAATTTAAGGGGAACCATATTTATTTTACAGATAATTTTCTCGATCTCCACACATTTGGGGTTCGAGGAGGTTATGACCTCTGTTTTAAAAAAGCGTTTATGGGGCGAGCCCCGGGGCGAGGCGTACCAAAAACGCCCTGTGGCGATAGTGTGAGGCGAAAGTTTCAAGAGGCGTACGTCCCACAATTCGGGGCGTACGTCCGGGCATTCGGGGAGTGTTTTTTTAGTAAGGAGTAAGCCCCAGAGACTTTTTCAAATTAAAACAAAATTTGTTGAATTAGTCCTTCATATAATACCCAAATTCTCAAAAGTCAGTTTGGTAATTACTCAAAAGGTTTAAAAAGGAACTCAAAAGTATTAAATTTAAAAGTAAATACCTTTTTTTATTGATTTAAGCCCTAATTCATGGTTTTCCCAAATTTTTATCTTATCCGCTAGTCTGCTAATATCTCCCAAAAGCAACAAATGTTTAATTTTTTTTACAAATACAAAGAGAACTACATTTTTCTTCGTAACAGCAAATTCAAAGTTCAAATTGCAGGTTAATCATCCTTTTTGTTCCTCCATAAAGAAAATTTTATTCTTTTAGACTCAAATTACTTGTGATTGTAAGTAACGTATAATAGATTGTTTTGATTAGTTTTTTGTGGGGATGGAGCACACATATATATATAGTTTTCTTCAATTTTTATGCAGTTTTACCTGTTTATAAATATTAACTGTCAATATATTATTTTATAAAATATTAAAAATTAAATACATATGGGGCTTACGCCCCGCCTTACGCTCACGCTTTTTAAAAGATGGTTATGACATTGGTGTCTACTACTTAGTAGAAGTACACAGTCCTTGCCATGCTATGATATTGACAAATACTGGTTGTGGCCAACTCCAATTTGGTACATACACAATCCTGAAGATTTCATTGAGCAGTAGTCTTGGTCTCTTGGACCTTTGACAAGCACTAAGGTGGAACGATAAAACTTGGTTTTTTTTGACGCAATTAGTTTCTTATTGTCCAGTTTTACTCTTCTTATTATGTATAGTTATTGTTTCGTTTCCGTGATTATAGAAACCAATTTGTTATAGAAATCACATTCTAAACACTTAATTTGTTAATTTTTCAATCATGTACGCTTCACTCCCCCCCCCCCCCCCAAAAAAAAAAACAAAAAAAAAAACCATGTACATATTACTTTCATAAGTTATGACCTTTTGAATTCGACTCTTTCCTGAATTGGACTTCGATAGACAACTTCGGACTAGAAGGTTCTAATTGTACTTCAGTGTGGGATTTAAAACATTTCCCGGAGGTAGTACTTGACTTGTCAGCAGATAATTGGCCAGCTAAAGTACTTGGTTCCAAGAAATTAGCATTCTAATCTCATACATTATTTATTCAACATTTAATTCAGTTACATTTATGTATTAATTTCTTGTACGACTTAATTTTTCTTCTTTCTTTGAATCGTTATTTCTTTTTCACATTTTAAAGTGACAAATTTGATTTCTAACGCTTGAAGGATAACAAAAGAAGTAAAATGTAAAATTCCATATGAAATGTTTATAAGCTATGAAGCAGCTAGGATCATTCACCGACTGTCTGATAACATTCCTCGTACCAATAATAAGAGTCCGGAACCTAAATGTGATCATTTTAGACTCAAATAACCAAAATAAATAAAAAAAAATATTGTGACCAAAGTATATATAGTGCCCTTTTAAAGGACGCTATATATTAAATTGATTAGACTGGCAGGTATATCGCCTTTATAAACGGCGCTATACATATTTTGTGGGCCCACCAATAACTCTTCTGCGTTTAACTGACATAACAATAATTCAAATGAGTATAGCGCCCTTTAAAAAGGCGTTATACCTCAAAAAATTCAACCCCCAGATTGGGCATTGCCTTATTTAAAGGCGTTAAGGATTTTGCAAAAATCCATTCAGAAATATTCTCAACTCCTGTTAAAATTTTCTTCTTGTTAAATTCTTAAGCATTTTGTCATAATATCTGAAGAGCGAAAAGTAAGGGTTTCATTATATTGGGAGGGGGGAGGGGGGGGAGGGGTGAGGTTGTGGTGGCGAATAACTCAGTGAGCTATAGTTTATCTTCACAGTGTCATGTTAAGTTGCCACTTACAATGGAGTACGATAGACTGGTATCGTTGTTGTGTAACAAAATGAGTGTGAGCAAACGTTCGGTGAACCTTAAAGTAACCGGAAGATATCTGTATTCTGTCACTCCGCAAGGGGTTGCTTGTTACGCTGAGTTTAACATCGAGGATGATGAAACTTTGAGTGATATTTTGAGGACTCCGGATGAATACCGAAAATTTCTTTTGATAAAAATGTTGGAAATGTACGTGAAGGTTGAAGACGTTCGCAATAATGAAGTTGCGCAAAGCAGGGATAACCCTCAGTCATCGGGTGATTATTCTGGAGCAGTTTTTGCCGAACAGGTTCCGGCTGAAAGAGTTTGCCCTGATTTAAACTTATCTTCACGGGCGAATGAGGAGCGAGGAAATAATTTCTCTCCTACTTTACATAATCCACAAGACGAGTGATAAACTTAAATTTTTCTTTGTGTTACCATATTTAGTTTTGCTGTATTGAATTTGTATTAACACTCATATATTCCACAGGGGGTACTGGCCATATATGAATTTTACAAGTTATGAACCTACGCCCAGTTGGAATATGCGTAGTTCTGGTATGTTGGATCATGGTGATCTATCCGGGAGTCATCACCAACAGGATAATGTCCATCATGGGATGTCAACACATTACGACTTGTAAGTGAAGTGATATAGCTATATGTAAAGTGTTCGACAATTTGAGTAGCTCATTATTTTGTTTTTTGTGCAGTGAAAACGAGCAACTTGAACCTCCTGTCCTGACTCAATTGCCCGAAGATGACAAATTTAATCGGGATCTGGCAGATGCACGGAGTCAGGAAGAGAACAATGATTATGACAACAATGTCGATGAGTCCATAGATGACACACCCTTCCCTGATGAGGGTGGTGATGAGGAGGAAGAGAATGCTGGACCTGATTTGACGAGGGAGCATGCTCCACCACCACCACCACCCCACCCCGGTTAGACCAAGAGTGTACGAGTCCCAAGTGTCGTTTCATTCAAGGGAGATTCCCTACCTTGATCATTTTCTAAGTATGCCGGATGTGGATGCCCTTACAAGGGATACTGACGAAATTCGGACATCAATGTGGGTTGAGTCTAGACCAACGGTGCTGGCAAAGGGCATGCTTTTTCTTGATAAAACGCGCCTAAGCAGGGTGGCAAAAATGTACTGCGTAAAAGAATATCGTGAGATGACGGTATGGGAGTCAACTCCGGATGTATACAAGGTTGTTTGCGGTAGATGGTTTACGGGTTGCCATTGGATGTTGCGTGCGAGCAAGAATGAAACAGGTATGTGGAAAGTGGGTAAATATATTGGCACCCACACTTGTGAAAGGGACACATTCAGTGGGAATCACTTTAACTTGGATGTTGACTTGATTTCTCTTGTCCTGATTCCACACATTGAAGCGTCCATAAGGTACAAGATCAAAGAGTGTATTACATCCGTCCACTAGGAATATGGCTGTACCATTACAAAAAAAAAAAGGTATTTCTCGGGCACAAACGTGCGTTTGAAATTATTTATGGTAACTGGGATAAGTCATTTGCAGCTCTACCCAAGTACATGGCCGCATTGCAACACTTTAACCCCGGGACCGTTGTTGAATGGAAACTTGAGCAGAGTCTGGGAATACCATAATATATATTCAAATACGTGTTTTGGGCATTTAAACCAGCAATTGATGATTTTCTGCATTGCGGTCGGTAATATCCATAGACGGCACTCATGTCTCTAGAAAGTATGATATTAAGTTATTGATTTTCTGCACGTTGTCAAATAGCGTTCAGGTATTTGTCTAATATTTGATCGGCATGGTGGTATTATAAGTTCTGTAGAGAATTTGATTGCATGGCAATAACCGTATGCCTACCACTGTTACTGTGTGAGGCACCTGAAGGCCAATTTCCAGAAGGCACATCCCAATAAGGATTTGCATGATTTAATGTGGATGGCTGCAACAGATCACCAAGAGCATAAATCCGGAGGCATATGGAATCTATCAGGCAGGAAGACGAGGTAGCCTATCGTTGGTTGATGCGACATAAGCCTGAAAAGTGGACTTTGCATGTGGATGGTGGCAGAAGATGGGGAATTTTGACTACAAATGTGTCAGGGTCTTTCAATGGGTTATTGAAGTCTGCACGAGGAATGTCTGTCACTGCCATAGTGTGAATGTCATTCAAGCAGATGGCGGAGAGGTTTGTTGAAAGGGCTGCAACGTCATTGATGGAATGGGATGTTGAATTTATGCCACAACCAATGAAAAGATTTGAGAAATACATGCAGCGAGTACATTGGCATTCATTTTTACTGTATGATCACGACAGAAATATTTTTGAAGTTCGCACCGCTATCCATCAAAACCGGGGGAATAGTGTACACACCATAAATGAATCTAGAAGGTTATGCTCTTGTGGAAAATGGTCCATCTACCACATGTCGTGCTCACATGCCATCAAGTGCTTTCAACATACAGGTTTAGGGCCAACCAACTACATTGATAAACAATATAATGTTACTGCATACTTAAACACCTACAGTGGGCAGTTGTAGCCAGTGGGTGCTGAACATTATTGGCCGCCGGAACCATTTAAAATGGTGTGTAATAAGGAGTTTTTGCGTCAGCGACAGGTACAAAAAAGAACGCAGATACGGAACTAAATGGATGTTGGTGATATCGTTTATGCGCGCAAATGTGGTATATGCTCGCAAACAGGACACGACCGTCAAAAATTTCCTTCAGTTGGTTTGGGTGGCGGTGGTAATCCAGCTCCTGGTGGAAGTTCATCTAATGTGCCCAACTATCAAGGATACACGTAGTGTTTTATTTCCGTAATGTGGTTGTAATAAGTGTATGTACTTGTTTATGTTACAAAATGTATCAAATAAAATTATGTTTCCATTGTTCTTAAATCTTATTGATATTTAACATTATGAATGGAGTAAATTAATGAATTTCTCCCTCCCGTTCATGTTATCAAAAATAGTATTGGATTAAAAAATCAAACTTATTACGTTGACTTTCGAATTTCAATCTAAAATTATTAGAAAACTACACTGTCGGAGGAGGAAGATGTTTGATAATATTGTGTGAATATATATATATATATATATATATATATATATATATATATATATATATATATATATATATATATATATATATATATATAACTAGTCCTAGTCCCATGTGTAATAGGATAGCGCGGGTAAATACTACGTTATGTGTGTTGTCTTGTCGACCTGAAAAGCTGCCCGCCTGCAAAAGCTGTATTGTACTCGAAAGAATCTTTAACACGCGAAGCATAGCATAGTTAAATACTACGTCATGTGTGTTGTCTTGTCGACCTGAAAAGCTGCGTATTGTACCCGAAAGAATCTTTAACACGCGAAGCATAGCGCGGTTATATACCACGTTATATGTGTTATCTTGTCGACCTGAAAAGCTGCCCGCCTGCAAAAGTTGTATTGTACCCGAAAGAATCTTTAAAACTCGAAGCATAGTGCGGTTAAATACTATGTTATGTGTGTTGCCTTACCTATAAATAACTAGTACATTTTAGTTATTATCTGCGCTTAACCAAAACAAATAGCAAAACTTTTCATAAAAGCGGGGTTTTATTTTTTGCATTAACAAATGTCTGGATGCAATTATGTACCAATGTGCTATTGTGGAAAATGTTGTATGGTGAAGGATTGTTGGTCCGATGGTCATGTTGGGCGTAGATACTGGATGTGTGTAAACAGGTTTGGAGGCAATGACGAAAATTATTGCAATTTTGAGGTATGGCTTGATGAACCCATTAAGCAAGAATGCTACAAACGATCTTTGCAGTATATTTGGGGTATGAAATGTGAATACCAACGCCGTGAGTCTGAAATAAAACGAGAAATTGCGGCATTGCAGGAGAAACTAAAAGAGGCGGAAGAAGAAAAAAATAGGCTGGAAGAGAAATTAAAGTGGTTGGAGCAGAGAATACTTGGCGGTGGTGACTAAATAATGACATGTATGTGTTGAGTGTAGTATTTTATCTTTATGCTTTCCGTGTCATGTATTTTCATTAGTTGTACTGAATTTAAATTATGTTAAATTGTTATGTTTGTGTTTGTGTTTGTGTTGTAGTATTAAAATAACGAAGAACCGGGAAAATAAAAATATAATGCGCATATAATGTAAACAATAAAAATTATTGCTATTATTTACATAAAATAATATTTACATAAAATACAAAAACAAAATCAATGCGTCCCGCAGCCTGTGCGCTTCAATACAGCCGCTGGCCTGAGGCGCATCCCATCTCACCCGGCTACACTATCAGGATCATCCTCATCACGTCGCCTTTTTATCGTAAGATGCGCTGCAGCATAATCGTCAGTAGTGCTGGCAGGCTCGGTAGAAGGGGACATCGGTCCAACAGTAACCTACAGAAGAATAAGTTAGCTCAGTATATGAAAATATATATTAGTAATGTACGTGTTAAGTCACAAAAATTTAAATTGTCATACCATGGTCTCGTCAGCTCCTGAATATAATCATCCGTCACAGCCAGGTCAACATCGCACAAAGTGGCCTCTGTGATGGGCGAGGATGAAGCCTTAATAAGAAAAACATAAAGATATTTATGGCTAATAAATGAGATAAAAATAAATTTAAATTTAATAGTAATACAAACATACCTACGCCTGTGAAATATCCCCAGCACCCCTCGATGAGGAGCCATAACTCAGTCGGCGCCCACTATCCACATCTCGGGTGGGCCGATCAACAATAGATCTGACGGGGTCACCTGCGAAGACCCTGGTGTGAGCTGAAGCTGAAGGCTGTATGACGACATGTTGCTGTGATGGTAGTCTGACTCATGGAGGTCACCCGGCTGATCAGCTCCAACATCCTCAACAGGTGCCTCAGCGCCCCTTTGCTGGGGACCACCTCCTTGCCATCCCCCACGACCTCGTGAGACAGCCCTACCTCGTGGGACAACCCTACCTCGTGGGACAACCCTACCTCGATGGTACTGCTCTGGCACCACATAAGCAGGGTCGTTTCCTAAGCGCTCATCCTCTCGGGCTCGCTGTAGTGTCCGGGTAGCTATCTCTGTAACCTGATGTCCATACTCGTGCAAAGTGGCCGCTCCCTCGCCGCCATGCTGCTTTATCTGCAGTCCCAACTGGTGGAACAAATGTAGGCAAATAGCCTGCACAACATGTAAAATATAAATTACGGAACGCTAGGTTACATTTATAAGTAAGAATACCAAATAACATACCAGTGCCTCGTGCCTCCCGACGTATGGAACGTACCGACCGCCAGCGCGATGAATGGGATTCCCGATGAAAAGTCGGGTAACACCGTGGTACCAACCCATATAATCATGCTCAGTATCCGTCCGGCACGGTGAAGGGGGGCAGAATCAGGTCAAGTCGCTGGTCCCAAGTATCGATCTGCGCCTCTAGCAATGCCACATATGCCTGGTCCACCCTGGAACGATCATCCCACTGGAAATGTGTAGTCTGCCAGGTGGGCGGTGGCGGTACGAGCTACGGACGGCCAAACTGGCGAAGTACCCGCTCGGTGGCATGATGCTCCACAATATCAAGGCACATCAATGGGACAGAAGAGCTCCAAATAAGTAGGCCGCCCGAGCAATAATCGAGCAAGCTAGCTATCAGCGCGTCGATGTATGGCATCCAGATGAATTATTAAGTAACAACAGAAAATGTGAGTATACGCAACACATGTGAAGCCAAGCCAAGTAAACTTAGGTATACATTTAAGTCGAGCCTCATACTCTCGTCCATATCCCCGCCGGAGAACCCACCTCCGAGCTAAAAGGAGAAACGAACACCCGGAGCTAATGGTAGTAGAGGTGGCTGCAACTGCATGAATCGCTCCCAGGCCCAAACCTAACATACAAAGTGGACGTAAAATTTAAGATATATTTTTACTGGGTATGTTATAATGAATAGAGTATTCGAATATGTTTTCACCTGTAGCAGCGGCAAAAATCCAGCAACGTCACGCTGGGTGCCCATGGTCGCCCGGCACATCTGCCTGTACAAGTAGGCGAGAACAGCATCACCCCAGCTGTACTGGGATAAATCATCTAGCCGCTCAAGATGATGAAGAAATCTCAAGCTGACTAGGTTCCCCGAAGTGTTCGGGAACAAGACCCCTCCAAACATAAGGAGCAACAACTACCTCGTGTACCGATGAATATGCAGCTCCGGTGTGTCGCCTGTGATGTCAGGGTGCAATACCTCCAAATGGTCTCGGATAGTCGTCAGCTGCAGACGACTGGCCCCAGCCAGTGCAGTCTCCTCCTGTGGCCGGAAACTAGTGAGCTGCTCCAGCATGTCCAGGTACTGCCCACCTGTCAGCTCTCTCATGGCAAGCGGCAGAGCAACGAGATGTCCATCAATGGGCATCCCATATATAACCTCCACGCCCTGCAGTGTGATGGTGGCCTCGCCAATGGGCAAGTGGAATGTGTGCGTCTCCGGTCACCACCGCTCTATCAGGGCCGTGATCAAAGACCAATCGAGCTGCAACCACTCGATCTCCAAAATCCTATAGAAGCTTGTATCCTGCAGGCGTCTGACTACACGAGGATAGAGAACTTTGCCCTTCAGAAAGTCCCACACGTCGTCCACTCTCCTGAAGCGGAGAGTCTGGGCCAGTAACTCTCCCTCCCATATGTGGGAGGACCTATGATCACCCTGTAACGACAGTAGCTCATCGCTAGAAGGTCCGGGATGCATAGGCGGAACCTCCATGTCATCTATTGTAAATTAAACAACATTAATTACATGTTAGTTTTATAATTTTATATGTTTTTAAATTAAATAATTAATTTTTATAATTATATAAGATTTAATTATTAAGTATTCACATATGGGTTCCTGGCTCGATATTTGAGACCCAATAGCACCAAGATATCCTGAATTCTTGTATGTGTTAGTTTTATTATTTTACATATTAGCTTTATAATTTTATATGTTTGTTTGTAAATTAAATAATTATTTTTTTATAATTATACAAGATTTAATTATTAAGTATTCAAATATGGGTTCCAGACTCGATATTTGAGGCCCAGTAGCACCAAGATATCTTGAATTCTTGTATGTGTTAGTTTTATTATTTTACATGTTAGTTTTATAATTTTAGATGTTTGTTTGTAAATTAGATAATTAATTTTTATAATTATACAAGATTTAATTATTAAGTATTCACATATGGGTTCCAGGCTCGATATTTGAGTCCCAGTAGCACCAAGATATCCTGAATTCTTGTATGTGTTACTTTTATTATTTTACATGTTAGTTTTATAATTTTATATGTTTGCTTGTAAATTAAATAATTAATTTTTATAATTATACAAGATTTAATTATTAAGTATTCACATATGGGTTCCAGGCTCGATATTTGAGGCCCAATAGCATCAAGATATCCGGAAAATATTATTGTTTTCTCATGTTATTTTCTTACGATCGTTGACTAGAATTGGATAGAGTTTGTGTTTGATCTATCAGCTATTTTGACGTATTTTTGGGTATAAAAAAACTTAAATGATTAATTTCAATAACTGCAGGGATACTACACTAAAAGACACTACATTTTACTATGCTAAAAGGGCACTATATTACTAGTCTTTAAGCAAATAAATAATATAAACCAGATAAAAATAATAAATACATTTAATCACAAAACATTCACGAAAATACATATACAACAGTAAAAGTAGTAACTTATTAATATTTTTTTGAACAAATAATAATGATATCTCAATTTTTATATATTTTTTTAGCGCACTAATATCTTAGTCCGGATAAAAATAACATACCAGTTTAATCGTAAAAAAAAATACAAAATAACATAGAACACATTTAAAACAACTAATATGCATTTTTATACGAGGTTCGACAAAAACTAAATCGGAATACCTCGATTTATATTTTTTGGAAAGTGGAAGATTTGAATCCGAAACGAGCAACCCACAACGCGAGAAGACTTAGCTAGGATGTGAGACAAATAATCTTTACTTTTTGTAGGACGGGTGGGGTCCACTCGAGCTTTTTTGGGTCGTTAATGGGGGAACCGCTGGTTTGATTTTAAAAATGGGGGGGGGGGTTGTTTTGGTTCTGTAACGGGGGAAAGGGGAGGGACGGATATTTGAAGGGGTATAGCGATGTTTATTAAGGCGTTATGCGTATAGCGCCTTAATAAACTGCGCTATACTTGGCAGTCTAATCATTTTTATATATAGCGCAATTTTAAATAGCGCTATATATATAGTTTGATCATAATATTTTTTTCCACTCATTTCAGTCATTTGAGTTTAAAAAGGCCACATTTAGGTTCTGAACTCCCAATAATAAGTACAAGGGAATTTCCATTTGGCAGCTGTGAGTAGTATAATAGCACAAATAAATGGGAATGATGTCTTTAGTCAAAAAGGAAACAATTATGTGCTGCTAAAATTAAGAAGGTTAGTAATTGGATTCATGTACTTATCGAGTAAACCAAGAAACTTGGCCGGATATATTGTTATTCCCTGCATGCAGGCAAAAAGATATTCCACTGCTTGTTCATGGGGTTTCTCGCCCAAATACTACTACTAGCTTATTTTCTTTTTCTTTTTTGTCCTTCATACATAGCCTCAAACACAGTTACATTTCATTAAGAAGACACAAATTAAGGAGAAAAGGAAGGAAGAAACTAATTAAATGGGACACACGATCTTGAAATGTTGCAATACAGAGTTCTTCCTCTATATTTTAGCAGTTGTGTTTCTAGTGTTGTGCGCTGGTTTGATGTCTGGCCTCACGTTAGGCCTCATGTCTATGAGCATTATTGATCTTGAGGTTCTTGCAAAATCTGGAACGCCCAAAGACCGTCGCCATGCTTGTATGGACTCTCCACATATATTTGTTTCTTTCTTAATTTATTCTATGCATTAAAAGTTTCTTGTCATTCTATAGTCCAGTTACCAAGCAACAACGACAAATATTAAATTTAATACTTATAGCTTTCTCGCTATAGTGAAACAATAAGTCAGCTCTTCTACTTGAAATGTAGTTCAATTATTGAAAATCCCAAGTGTAACCCACTTCTAGAATTTACATGTCAATCGAGAACATGTTTTGCATTTATTTTTATATAGAGAAATCAGGTCCAAGAGTGGGAATGGATAGGTACGATAGGTAGAGAGAAAATGGTTACAAAAAATGAGCCTGGAGCGAGAGGGGGAGTAAATACATTAGGCAGAGAGAATACAATTGTGAAAATGGGCTTATCAAAATTCAGCTAGAAGGCGTGAAGCTGAGAGGATGAATAAGTACAGTAGGTAGCGAGAGAAGACTGTTGTGAAAAAAACCTTCAAAATATTGCTTTGATATCAATGTGAAAAAATCTAAATACTCAACAGGTAAACTTAATAAAATGAGCGAAGTGACTTAGGACATTAAGAACACTTTTGACACCCCTTACACAAGCAATGAGGGAAAAGTGTATTTTCTAAGAGAGAGACTCGTTTAAATAAAATGTTCATGGTCAACATGTTTAACTACTTTTGTGGTCATTTCAGCAAAGATCTTACCCATTGTGAAGCAACAACATCTATTGCTATGCACGCTTCTAATCAGCAATGCTGCTGCTATGGAGGTAAAAACTGCTGCTATAAAAGAAACACTGCAACTGTACACAGTTCAATTGCAATTGACAGGAATATTTCTTCGATATCCCAGGCACTTCCTGTTTTCCTTGACGTATTGGTTCCAGATTGGGGAGCAATTCTTCTTTCTGTAACATTGATACTCCTCTTTGGTGAGGTTAGTTCTCACATATTGCAAAATTAATTCGCCTTAGCAGGTGCAGAAGGGATGTTAGATGTTTTTCAGCCCTGGTTTCATTTTCTATTTTGAAGTACTAATTCCAACATTTGGTTTGCAGATCATACCACAATCTCTCTGTACAAGATACGGGTTAGCCATTGGTGCAACTGTTGCTCCAATTGTACGCGTTCTTATTTGGTTTTGGTTTCCGGTAGCCTATCCAATAAGCAAGGTGCCAACATTTCTATCTGTTTTTACGAGAAATGCAGCATATATTGCATATTTACAAAACCAGTATGTGTGAATTTCCTCATGAGAAAAGAGTAGTATGCGTAATTTGCTTTCTTATATTCTTGATCACCAGATCTTGGACTACCTGTTGGGGAAAGGGCATAAAGCTCTGTTTCGGCGAGCTGAATTGAGAACACTAGTTGACATGCACGGTAACAAGGTACTTAACCTATCACTCTCCGCTGAATTAAGGACTGTTTTTCTATCCCTCTTTTACTTTCAGACGATGCAGCTTGTCTGATGTAAATGAATTTTAAGCTTGTCTTATTTTGAAGGTTAATAATCTCACTTTCATTGACGGTTACCTGTATCTATTTGCAGCTATTTTTACGTGACCTGATAGTTCATAAATTTTTCACATAGTGTATAGAATTAAGTTAAAACTATTTCAAAATCTCTACCCTCCCTTCTCCTTGGCCTTGTCCTAATTTAATGTGAACTGTACCTCTACCTGCCAATGCTGCTAACTTCTTAGTGTTGTTACTAATCAGGCGGGAAAGGGGGGAGAGTTATCACTTCATGAGACAACTATAATTGCAGGAGCACTTGAGCTCACTGAGAAGACTGCAAGGGATGCCATGACTCCTATATCTGAAACTTTTGCTATTGACGTCAATGCCAATCTTGACAGGTACATTGTACCTGAGTATACATTATCATTTACCAAAACAGTGGAAGTTATATAACTTAAATGCTTACAAAAGAAGTGATATGCATAAGATAAGAAAAATTGATGTCTTTGAGCAGGGATCTGGTAAATTTAATCTTGGAGAAGGGACATAGCAGGGTTCCAGTGTACTACGAACATCCAACAAACATAATCGGACTTGTCCTGGTAATTTCCTGCTGGCTCAGTACTGTCGAAGTATCGTTATCTTTGCTACATAAATTGATAAGATCCGGACAAAACTTAGCAATATACTGTTCTTCCTTTGCATATTCCAAATTTCAAAACAGATGAGGGTTCAGGTCACCCGTCCCCTTGACCCAGACACGAACTAACTTAAAATTACATATCCCTGGTAACTGACTTCCTTGCTTGAATTACATATCGTGTGTCCCAAAAGAAAAATCCCTCATCTTTACTGCTTACATGAGTCTGTATAGAGTCAAACTACGTAGCAAGCACTGCCTGAGTCTGCATAGATTCAAAATGAATCGAGCTTTTGTTGAGTTAAAATAGTTATCTCATAGGGATGCCTGACTCTGTAAATGTATGGTTACTAATTATGGTGATAACATCTTAAGAGTTTATATTCTGACAAACAGGTGAAGAATTTGGTGACCATTAATCCAAGAGACAACCTTTCGGTGAAGAATGTAACAATACGGCGTATTCCAAGGTATTTAAGCTAGAAAAAATCGTCCATAGCTTTTGCATGGTTATTGCATTAGCACTGACAAACTGGTGTTTTCTTAGTTGAGTGAATCATAGCACTTACTGACATCTCACATTGTTAAATAGTCCCCTGACTAATTAGTTTGCAAAACATGCTAGAGTTTCAGCGACAATGCCATTGTATGACATACTTAATGAATTCCAGAAAGGTCTCAGCCACATGGCTGCGGTTGTGAAAAAGCACGATGGCACGACCGAGAAAGAGAAAGAAAGCGCCAATCTGTCGAATGGTGGTGAGGAATAACTTACAGTCGATCTATAGATTTTCTTGCTCATCTATTCCTCTGTATCCATCTTACTTTTCTAAGCTGATTTCTACATGTGAAATGCCACTTCAGTAAGAGAAGTGAGATTGAACATTCCTGGAGAAAGCTTTTATCAGAGGAAAAGCTCAAGGGCTAGACGATCATTGAGGAATTCAAAGAGATTCAGTGCAAATATTTCACGAAGGGAATACTCGAAAAGCAGAAGGTGGTCAGAGGAAGTTCATCCTGCGATCCTGCCAATTAAGGAAAAATCACTTTTAGCAGAAGAAGTAAATGTAATTGGGATCATTACTATGGAAGATGTGATTGAGGAGCTTCTAAATGTAAAGAAAGAGTTTCCTCCTGTAAGTTGATTCTTGTTCTTAGTTCTATCACCTAAAACTGGTAATTTCTTGATGTAGGAGGAGATCTATGATGAGACAGATCATCTTGAAGCCAATTCCTTGTCTAGACTCGCCACATTCAACATAGACAAGTGACACGGGGTGTATTCTTGGAGCATCAAATCAATGTTCTATGATGTTCATTAATTTCTTCCATAGACTATGAATTGATTGATTTACACAAGTTATTTCTTCCGTTAATGATGTCCCATTATGCAACATTTCAATCCCTGACCCCTTTTAATTTTGACTTCTGGTATAATTATGTCAGTTATTACGCCCCCATTAATTGTTCAAACCAGCCTCTGCTACTGTAGATGACCCACACATAGCTTAGACTTCCCACAGGAACGTGTGGTACAAGGGCCTTGTTCAGGCCTAGCTTAGAGACTTAAGTGGACATATTCCAGTTTGGCGCTCTAACATAATAGAAATGTTTCCTTCTTCATAGACAAAAATCATTTACCAAATAAATATTTTTTTTCCAGGAACTCAACTTGGCATGAAATAAATTGCCAAAAGCAATAGATCGATGTTAAAATATCCACACATACCAGATTATGCCTGTGTGTTCATTTTGAGTTCTTCAAAACAGCTGATGGATTGCACATTTGAAGTGATATGCTATCAGATTACCATTATTCTAACAGATTAGTTATTTACCTTGAATTTAGCCCTTTGATGATGTACAATAAGTTGGATAATCATGAACAGAAAATGAATAGCAAGATTACTTTCAATATTCAAAACGTATTATTATAGAAATTAAAGGTTATGCCAGAAACTAGAATTAATGCTTGGGGAATTGAAAAAGAGAAACAAATAAATAGAACAATTATGGACATGTGGGCAACCAGGCCAGTCCAAGACCGAATTCTACGAGAAGTGCACAAATAACCGCTTGGAGGACTTCTATTAACAGAATAGCCATAGTTCAAGAAGTTTGTAAAATTTAGCCGCTTCAGAATTAAATTTATACTTGTAAGTTGCAAGACTGAAGCTGAGATAGTTTATTTGAAGTTTGAAACTTCAGATATATGGGTCTAAAGTTAGAATTGAATGTCTAAAGTTGGCATCCCATAATAATGCTTGATCGGTATATATACTTCTAGGTAAGCGATATATAATTCGAATGATATAAGAAATATAACATTAAAAATTAAAAATTATAACTTAATAAAATCAAATTCTTGAAGGTTTGTGAAAGATATGAGGAAGCAGAATGGTGTCAAAATTCTGAACATGCTAATTTGAAAAAAGGACATAAAATGTATCTTGCCGAAGTATTTTCGATTTAGGACGTACCTCAAATTTCAATTTAAAAAAGTATGACCAGTGAAAAATCATATAATTGACCGTAAATAGTTTGGTATTGATTGGTAGTTGTATGATGTAACTAATTTTTTACAAAATTTCACCAAACGAATGATTTTATCTTAAAAAGATTCATTTAATTAGTTATGCAATGTATTTCACTTGATATATTTTTTTTTGGGAATTTTGGGTCCTTCCGTTTCACAAACGGTGCGGTATGGATGGGTCCTTCCGTTTCACAAACGGTGTGGTATGTGCGTATGTGGAAGCCTCTTGATTCCAGAATCGTGGAAATAGTAACCATTTGGATGAAGCGGGGTCCATTGGTATTATGACACATGTCATTCTCAAATGATAACAGTCAATGTTCAGTTTGACCAGCCTCCTACATCTTCTTCATCTTCTTTTTTTTAAAAGAATTTCTGTGGTTTTTATCGGATGTTACTTTCGGTGGGGAGTTGAATATTTGTCGTCAGGGGCCCATCCAATCTGCTTGAATGTTTTTATTCTTCAATAAGACGAAAAGGCAGAGCCTTCGCTTTTAATATTGCATTATTAACTTGCATTTTAACCAAAACATTACTTTATATTTTTCTGCTAATCTTGATGCATGAAAAAAAAAATGTTTATGACGCTAGTTTCTTCTCTTTTGTTAGAAAAGAAAAGAGTTTTACATTGAAGACGTGGGTTTTAATGACAATAGAACTATTGAAGTTAGGAGTAAATTTCACGGGTGATTATTCAACTTTGTGTTTATTATTCAAAAGTTATTTTTCTTTCTTTTGTTACGTAAAAGTTATTTAATTTTGTGTTCATTATCCAAAAGTCAATTTTTTTTCTTTTGTTACACAAAAATTATTTTACTATGCTATAGTTATCACAATAGTCACTTTGACCGAATTTTACAAAACTTTCACCTAAAAAGTCTATTATGCCATTGACATTATAAATCGTCCAATTTATGCAACACCTTCCATATTATATGCTATATAATATACTTTTACCTAGGTATTTTACTTATAATTAACATAACTTAATATTATTTTATTTATTATTTTTATAATATATTCGCAATTTAATTTTTTTCTTAACATTAATTTTCAAGATATATAAGTAGCATTATTAAATTTGTCAGTAACATTACCGTCAACAAATCTCAAGTCCACGTTCTTAACCATGCTTAATGAAATATTTTTAAAAAAAATATAAAATAAAAGCTCACTGATTTATCAGCCAAGCCATACCCATTAATCCAATAAATAAAATACTTACATTTAGCACAATCACACACTGGATTAATACTTTCAAATAAATAATATTAACAGATAAAGCTTTAAAAACGTAATATTAAACACAAATATCTTTGAAACGTTTTCTTAAATTCTAATTAACTATAAAAAAAAACTATAATTTGTTAAACAAATCTATTTTTATTATTTAAAATAAATATTTTTTTAATGCTTTTATATTTAAAATAAGTTCATGTTTGAATATGATTAAACAAATTGAGTGCCATGGAAAATTTAAATGTATAGATATATTATAAAAATAATAATAAAATAATATAAAGTTATTTTAATTATAAGTAAAATACCTAGGTAAAAATATATTATAGAGTATATAATATAGAAGGTGTTACATAAATGAGAGAATTTATAATGTCAAGGGCATAATAGACTTTTCAAATAAAAGTTTCATAAAATCTGGCCAATGTGACTTTTGTGATAAATAGAGAAAAGTAAAATGATTTTTATGTAACGAAAGAAAGAAAATTGACTTTTGAGTAATGAACACGAAGTTGAATGATTTTTACGTAACAAAAAAAAATGACTTTTACGTAATAAACACAAAGTTAAATGATCACCCATAAAAATTACTCTGAACTTGATAATGGTTAGTAAATAATATTCTCTCTTCTTCTCAAGAAACAATGATCGGTTTAAAGTATAAAGATTAATAATTTAATCCTCGGTACCAACTCGGATATCAATTTACTAAATTATCAAAAATTATAAATTTAAAAACCGCAAAAAAATTACTTCATTGTTTCAAATTTATATGATGATACTGAAATAAAAAATAAACATTACTCTGATATAAAATTTTCACATCAAATTTTAAAATTCAAAATTATTTAATAAATTTAAACGTTGAAAGTTATGAAAAAGTATTAAATATTTGGAATATCCACAAAAACAAAAGGGGGAATATCTCAGAATATAAAACAACGTCAGGTATAATTTGGTGGATATTGTAATATGAATCACAACTCTCATAGTTAAAATATTTCAAAATGAATGACATATGTTATTTTTTGAAAGAGAGTATGCTTTAACTTTTTAATGTTGATGAAATTCTGTAATTACATAAGTGGGATCGAATCAGCAGCAGTAAGCCGTATTATCATGCGTTTGAAAAAGATTTTAGTCACGCTTCGAAACATGTATTATTAGATATTTTAACTAGAGAAATTAAATAGAAGTATTCAAAATCATAAAGAAGAAGAAGATGTCAAGAAGCTAAGGAACATCATTTCGTCAAGAAGCTAGATCACAGCGAGTAATGATGCCAACGACTTAAATCCACTACAGTCAATTATACCACAAAGGGTTGAAATTTGAATCCAAACTTTCAATTATGCACATTCAGAAAAGATAATTGGTAACTTATTGTGTTTGGTGACAATATGATGCCCACTCAATAATGCCGTTTTTGAAACGTTGAAGTTTGAATCTGTGTTTGAGAACCTGATGTATCAATTCATAAATGTGTCTTGTTAATTCATAAATATTCTCCCTCTAATTTAGCACTTAATCATAGTAAATGAGAATGATTTGCTAAATACTGATTACAGTTAAATTATTACTGTATTGCAGTGTTGCCAATTAGTGCTACTACAGAAAAATATTTATTCCTACTCAATTTATATCGAACCAAACGATTTAATTTTAAAATTACAAATAAAAATAAAAATATACACTGTATCACTTAATAATATTAACTTATAAATGATTTGATAATTACAAAATCCGAACCAACCCGACCTATGTAGACCCCTACTTTTAGAACTATACTCGTCTTGGGTAATGCAAGGCTGATTACCGAAGGAACATTTTTAACTTAAAGATGTTCCGGAATCAAACTTTAAGAGATAGACTATTCCATAAAAAAAGAAAGAAAACGCTTAGCCATATAGGAATTATTCTTGAAATTTCTTTTATAGTAACACTCAGGGGAGAACAGAAAAAAAAAAATGAAAATCTTACCACTTCCATTTTCTTTTAAATTTGTGTGGAAATGGATAGAAATTATTGGGGTACATAGTTCGGGTTGGTTCGAATTTTTCAATTATCAAACCAAACCAATGGTGTCGGATTTTTATATTTATAAACCAAATCAAACCAACAAAGTTGGGTTTTTCAATCTCGATTTTTCTCGGGTTTTTCGGATTTTCGAGTTTTTTTTCAGTAAAGTCTTCGTAGAATAAAATATATAACTTGTGCTCCAAATATTTCTTAAGTCCTAGTAAAATACAACTATATAATATATTTTTCAAGAAACTAACACTAATATGAGATAAGTCATTGCATTATACTAAAATATTCAATAACAAAGATAAAATAATAAAATTACATAAAATAAATATTGCTAATTAATAAGCCATAATGAAAATTAACATAATCTAAAAATACTATATAGGTCATGCTAAAATAAGTATAGCTAATAAGTACTAATATTAATTACATAACTAAGCACTAAAGGAAAAGATAAACTAAGTTATGCATTTTCATTATAAACCAATGTAAAACTAAAATAATTATTCAACACTATCGTCATTCCTAGTATTGAATTGAATTTCTTTTGTTAGTATTAGTATTGATTTGAACTTTGTTTGAGTTACTACATTTATGGGCTTTAAAATTTATTTATCATTCAAGAATGTTAAGTCTAAACTTGAAATAAAATGTTAAAAGATAAAACCGTGAAAAAGTTTAAGAAATATTTATAAATTACATTACAAAAAATATTTATATGTATAAAATATTTTTTTTAATTATATAAATATACTATCGGGTTGATTTGGTTTCGGTTTAATATTTTTTAGTTAAAACCAACCCAATCCAACCCAATTATGGTCGGGTTTTATTTTCTAACACCAAATCAAATCAAATCAAACCAAATCACATCGGATTTGTTTTCGAGTTTAATTCGGATTATCGATTTGATGCTATTTATCAGTTTTTTTTGTACACCCCTAGAAATTATGTACCTATTTTAAGTAAAGACCTAAGATTAGGGACAAGGAGGAGAAAATAGAAGATAAGAGTTTTGATTCAAACGTTTAGAAATTGCGATGCTACAAGAAGTATATCTGTCATACAATCCTGAAGACGTTGTTCGTCGACCCAATATTCCGATTTTGCTGTTTCTTGTTGGGCAAATTTTGTAGGCCTAATACTCTGTCATTATAGCAACGCGTAAACAAACATGATTATAGCGAACATTGAGGCGCCACGAATATCACTTTAGTTATATGTTGGCATTAGCGGTGACAAAATGACTAAAAATGCATTAAAATGCATCCATATTATCCATTAAAAAATGTGTAGGATAAATAAACTTTTTAAAAATCAATCAATAATTTATTTGTTTTTTGCATTACCCGTTTTAGACATGCACATATCCTGACCCGTCCTTTTGACACCACTAATTGGCACCAACCTAACATTTGATTTTTCTGCTATGTTTTATTGATTTTCAACCAATCAGGGCAGAACAACAATCGTGGAAGGCTGATCAATTGAATACCTTGCACGAAAATTCATATAGTGTATATAGTATTACTATTACTTTTTATATGTATATATAAATATTGATCGTCCTTACCAAAAAATTTCTAGCTTTGACACTTCAATCATATACATAATTCATATGTTTAATGCATATCCAAGAGTGACTTAAACTACACATATAATTAATTTTTTTTAAAATGTAAATTTACGAAGTTCTAATTTAATGTTATAAAAGAATAGTAGGTGAGGTGGTAGTTTACCTATGGCTACTTAGCCATAAATTTTAATGGAAAATTAAGAGAATGGTTGGCAGAGAGACAAAACGAGATCAAAGTTGGTACTAACAAAACCATCCACGGTGTTTCTCTGATTGTTCCGAAAACAAAAAACTAAACTACAAACAACACCCCCAACAAGTCATGGTGCTGGAGATAGCTACATTTTTCTATGATTGGCGACTAACATATATGCACGATTTGCCTTATTTTTTAAATAAAGGATAAGTACTACGCACGTATAAGTTGTACAACCTGGAGTGGACAATGCCAACCCACTTCCCAGGCATCAAATTAGAGTACAGATTAATGCTGTACTGCTAGTGCTAAGTAATATATGTACTAGAAACTCAATTCCAAATACTTCAATCCTTTACATATTGGGGGTCAAATGTTAGAAGAAAAAAAAGCGAAGCTAAATAAAATAATTAAAATAAAAATAATGACCTAGAAAACAACCCAAAACTAAGAAAAAGGGAAATTCTTTTCTTCTCCAAAGAAAAAGAAAATTTAAAACCCAAAAAGGAAAGAAAAAAGGGGCAAAACAAACCAGCCTCAAAAATTAACATACCTGTAATCTCAAAAGTATGAATTGATGTTCAATAATCAGGCATGAGTTGACTGATTTTGCCTTCTTCAGCATCCAGTTTTTGCTCAGTAACTCTCAACCATATACACACAGCAGTAAAACTTAGCACCAAACTCAAAAACCCACTTCCTAATCCGATCCCTACAATAGCCAAAACGGATAACCCGCTACTCTTTTTAGGTGGCAATGGGTACCCGTAAAGATCTTTATTCCCATCAAACGAACTGGCATTGAATCGGGGCAAGTTTCCGCTCCGGTTACCCAGCGACGCAGGTATTGGACCCGACAATCTATTATTCGATACGTCAAACACAGAGAGCCGCACAAGGAGGCCCAGTTGTTGCGGAATAAGCCCAGTGAACTGATTGTCATGGAGATCGATGACGTTAAGGTAAGCGCAAATGGCAAGCTGTTCAGGGATTAGGCCTGAGAGTTGGTTAGCGGACAAGTTGAGAACAGCGAGATTGACGAGGAACTGAAGTTCTATTGGTATTGGTCCGGTGATGGAGTTGGAGGAAAGGTCAAGGGCTTGGAGATTGGTACAATTAGATAAATAAGGAGAAATGGTACCCTTAAGGGAAAGATTTGAAAGGGATAGCTTGTAGATGCGGCCATTATTACAAGTTGCCCCTTGTAGATATGAAGTAAACCCATCACAAGGTTTAGCGAAAGAGGATTTAGTCCAGTTTTGGAGATTTTTCAAAGGGTCTTGTAAAGATTGACTTAGATGGGTCAAGCACATCTCATCGTTTGGATCTGGTGTACAAAAATGGAAAATAGTGCAGGTAAGAAGGAGCACAAGTAGGTTGCTCCAAATACCCATTTAGCTTACGCCTATTTCTGAGAGCTAAACTGTAAATGAGAAACGAGAAAAAACTGTGCTTAAGGGTGGAAAGAAGAGAGAGAATCAAGAATTTTGTAGGGGGTTGTGGCTCTCTTTTTTTAGTCTTTCTGAAATTTGTGTAGTGTTGTCAGCAAACAACGTTAGCAGCGGCAGAGGCAGAGCCGCAGAAAGAAAGAAAAAAAAAAGGAGAGAAAGGGCTTGTGAACTATATTTGCGTTCTCGTTTTAATAGGTGTGTTTGTTTAATGAAGAAGTGGGATCCTTTTCTTTTGGGAGAATATAGTGAAATTAGGCGAGAAGAGAGAAGACGCAACAAAAAAATAAGAGAGATTTTCTGTTATTCCATTCTGCGACTGTTGATAGAGTGTACCATTTAATTTATACTATAGGAAAAAAGGGAGTATGAGGAGGGAGAGAATTAATAAAAAAGTGTCGTGTTGGTTTAGGCTGTTTGCTGAGGAGGAGAGAATGAGGTATTTATATCTCTTCATTTATTTATGTCATACTTTATGTAATGGTTTCTGGCCAAATAAGAGAGAGAGCACTCAGGCTACTATGGCAAATCACCAGAAAAAGGATATATAGAAATTAAAGAATTGGAAGAGTGTTAGGTGAAAGTGAAAGGAGAAGCGAAAAATGGAGGCACGAGAGGGAGTGGGTGTTGAGTTATTCACTCTTTTGTGTGTTGTGGAGCACACTTGAAGGACTATGAAAACGACTATTCGATTTCTTGTCCTGTACCCACTTGAGAGTACATAGCTTTTTCTCGTTTTTATGTATTTTTCACTCACACTCTACGTGAAATAGTCTAATTCTTTTTTATTATCCTCTTTGATTTAATAGATTTGACAAATATATTTTTTAAAAATGCGCACTAAAATAAATCTTATTTACTCAACGAAATTTTTATTTATATCAAATATGGAACATTATTGGCCTTACTTTCAATTGAGACTCATGATTGTAATTCACATGGTTAAATTATAGTCGTGATTCTTGTAGATCTAAAGAAAAAGACACTCAAAAAAAAGAAGTGGAAACATACAAAAGCATAATAGAAAATGGTAGAAGACTTGTTTGGCTAAGCTTATAAGCTTGTCAAACTAGCTTATAAATACTTTTCGGCTTATCTACGCGTTTGGTAAAGTTAAAAGTGCTTATAAGCCAAGTGCTTATAAGTCAAAAATAAGTCAAAAGCCGTAAACTGGTCACCCCTTATAAATTTTTAGCTTATAAGCACTTTAAGTTTGACCAAAATTTTTACTATTTTATCCTTAAAATATTCTTTTTTAGAACAAAACTATTACATCGATACTCACTACTTCAAGTACTATTTCAACCTAACCCCCTCTCTTCAAGTCTGCAATGTCCATTGACTATTTAAGATAAGCAAATTCTTTATTCCTTTGCATATTTATATCTATGTGATTGTGTATTAATCTTTGAACTGTATGTAATAAATGAGGACATATCAAATTTTTGGTGTGTTGCTTTCTAAATGTTGTGGTGATAAAGACAGTGTTTGTTTCTCTTCAAATATTTTGTCCTATTTAGGTTTATTTTTTAGTGAGAAACTTTTATCAATTTATTAATTATTATAACTTATGATTATATGCTTATCATAAAATAAATAATATTTATCATAAAAATTATCTTATCTAAGCACAGTTGTATTTAAAATAAAATGACAAATAGAATATTTTGTATTTGGATCGATTTGGAATCTATAATTTTGAATAAATTACGCCCTTATAAGTATAAACACTTCTAAGGTTATTTAAGTCATTTTAACGGAAAAAGAGCTTATCAGCACTTTTTTTTATCAAATACAACAACAACTTATTATCAATTTCAGCACTTGTATCCAAACACGTAACTGCTTATTTATTAAATCAGTTTCAGTACTTAAAAGTACTTTTCAGCACCTAATGCTTATCAACTACTTCATATCAGCTAATCCAAACGGCCTCTTACTATGCATTCGGTCTTACACAAATAAAATAAAGAAAAGACATGTTTGTATATAATTGTTTATCATTTAAATATAATTAAGTGATATGTTTTGTTACTTTAAAAGATTGAATTGCTTAATTTAGTATAATTACGTGTGTGAATAAGTTTTCCAAAAAAGAAAATGCTGCCCCCAATTTGGTTAAGCTGTTATGGCAGTGCTTAGGAATAAAAGGGAAAAGGAACAGAAAGGCAGGAGTTATAACCTTAAACATCTTTAGTGCATTTCTTGTAGATCCATTCTGAGTAGCGGTTCTCTGAATTAATGATGTGTTTTTTTGAAGAGAGTTTCTTTTTCTTATTCTTTCTTCCCTTAGAAAAAGACTTACACAAATTAACTTCATTGTTGTACCCAATAACCTACTACTTGCTTCTATGTTCAACCATTGTCTAAGTAGGGCTCACAAGTATTGCGTGTGACTTTTACTGAGTAGTTTAAAAGGCAGTAATTGAGAAAGAGAAAAAACAATGCAGCAGCCAAAAATACCTTTCTGACATTGTTTAGTAAATACTACTGTGGAATTGTGGCCAACATTATTATAGTTATTAAAAGTAATCCCGTCTATATAGTAAGTGATCTTTTGGCTTTAGCATGTCCTTAGAAAAATATTAATTCTTTAAAAAAATATTTGACTAAATTATTCTTAATTAAAATTTACATATTGTTAACTTGACACATTGGGATATGTAAATAAGAGCAAATTTGAAAAACTAAAATTAATTCATTCTTGATTATGTAAAAATGACACTGAGTTTGAACCAAAGTAATAAGACCAAAAAGTCATTTATTATGGACCGTGGAAAATACTATTTATGAATTTTGTGCGGGATCAACTCACTATCATCCTACTTAATCCCATAATGTAATAGAATTTTCTGAATAGCAAAACTATCACTTATTTTTAGTTTTACATTTCCTTCTGGAATCTTATATTTAACTTTGATTTGTTATTGTTGGCCTTTTCATTTATTAAAAAAAAAAGAGTGCATTTTCTTTTATTATTAATTCACAATCTTTCTATCCGAAATTATAATGCAACTTTTTACAGTTTTTTTTTTTTTTCTCTTTTAGGTAGCAAAAGAACGTAGAAAAAGCGAGCACAGGCCATTTTACAGTCTCTGACTTTGAAAAATTAACTAATACTCTGGAGTTTCAAGTTCCATTGTAAAACTGCACGACATTGAAATTTCGGGACAATAGCTATGAAGAATTAACCTAAATAGCAATCCACTCAATTACTTAAATTAAGAATGCCGATGAATGTATAGTATATGTACAGTATGTATATAATTATACATAATCAATATATAATTTAAGTATATTGACTAGAAAAAGTAAATAATAAAATTGGACCGCTACTTTTATAATTACAAAAAATGGCTTTTCTGTATTTTACCCCGAAAGGAATTAGGTAATGAAACATTTAGGCTTTAGCCCATTATAGCACACTCCATTTAGCCCCTCTTTGGTCCATTCTTCCCAATCAGCGCACTCTAGCTAACCCAAATGCCAATAATACTAATTGTTTATTTTTAGTCGCATTCAAAAATAATAGTCGATAAAAGTGTGTGTGATATATATATATATATATATATATATATATATATTTTATTTGTATATTAATATATAAATTTGGCTAATAAATATAATTAGTTTGGCCCAATTTCGTATTTTTCCGAATGCCGATCTTAATTTTCAGGTCTCTCAGTTCGACGCCCATGTTTGCATTACACTATTTTAAAGAAACGTTTCATAAAATACTGATAATTTTATGAAATTCATATTATTTAAATAATTTATTTTATAATTTAGGTTATTCGAAAGAATAAATAATCGATAGGCGTTGCTAATGCTTTTGGTTAAGCGCAAATTTGCATGCTTTCACAGTTTCACTAGACGATATTCCTTTGTCAAAATACAGCCTAAAAATCACATTAAAAAAAGAATGATATAGAGAAAAGAAAAAAAAGAAGGGGGGGGGGGGGTTTCAAAAGCTGTGCCATCTGATGTAACAAGAATCTTCTACAAATAAACATACTGTTGGGCTTGAAAAAGGATGCATCAAATTCATGGGTCAACTAGGCCAGCCTGAAAGTAATGGGCCTACCATCCATGGAAGAGGACTAAATCATATATTATATTGATTTTCCAAAAATTCACATCAAATTATACGAAATTGAGGAAGACATTGAAATGACAAGTTTGTTTAAAGTCTGTTTCGCTATGGTGTAATTTTGTAGTTTCTTGAGCATTCTACTAAATATAAGGTACCTACAGAGGCCCATAGAATAATTTTTGAAGAACTAACTTAAGTAACCCCTCATCCAATTCTTAAACTAAAAATAGTGGGAGGTTATATAATATATGTATAATTCGTATATAATAATATATAATTACTGTATATAATCTATATATATCAATTAGAAAAAGTGGACAATAAATTCAAACGGCTATTTTGTATAAAACCCCAATATTTTTGTGGGTGTAAGAAAGGAGGCCTCACACAGAATTATGAGGCCACTTCTTTTTATTATCATTTGGCCTCTCCAATAATAAATCAATAAAGTGCAGTAGCCAGTAGTACTACCCTCCAGCTGCCACCTGGTCCCTCAGACAACAAATATCCATTTCCTTGGTCAAAAACATCTTGCTTCTTCCTTTGTCACTTCACTTACTACCAAACTTACCAAAGTTTTCTTGGAATATGCTAGACAATGTCATTTTTTGTGTGCATGCATGTGTGAGAGAGATTGAATATGACTTGTGTTTTTTGTATGTAGAAGTAGGAACATTACTAATCTCTTGAATGCTTTATTCATTTCTTGAATTCAATTTTTTCTATTCTTGAATTAATTGATGGCAGAAAATTAAAGAACCTACTTTCACTAGTGTCAAATTTAAGATTTAGAATCGTTGAGTTTTGCTCTATATATAATTGCCAATTTTTTTTTACGCGCACATATAGTCCGAGCTAAATACAGTAGGTTGGATCTAACTTTCATCAACTGATAAATAAATATAGGGTGTTTACACCAGGAGGTAAGGATGTCAATAGATATTTAAAAATTGACTGAACCGATCGAACTGATTTTTAGATTTTTTTAAATAAAACCGTAAGTTTTTATATAAATCTATAACCGTACCGATAATTACATTTTTTATTTTATGAAAATAAACCGAAAAAATATCGTACGTATAGATAAATTTATATGGGAAAAATATATTTATATATTAAATTTAAAAATAATAAAGCATTAAACTTTTCCTTGAGCCTTGAAATTATGAAAACGATTACAAGGCAACAAGCAATTAAATTCAAAATCCTAATTCTGAAACCTATTATACTACCCCTATTGAAACTAAACTATTTCCAGCATATTCACTAGCAAGACACAAGGTATGCTAGCGATTATGAGTAGCAAACTATAATGTATTGAATATGTTTCATTTCGTATGATTTAAATTTATATTTTTGAATATTTAATCTTCTATAAACTTTATTCTTGAGTCCCAGCTTGCTTAGAGCCCGTTTGGGTTGGCTTAAAAAAAGTAATTTTTCAGCAGAAATAGCTTTTAAGCCAAAAAGCAATAAGTTGGGTTGCCCAACTTATAACTTTTGGCTTGTTTTAAGCAGTTTTAAACTTATTTTAAGCACTTTTTGACTTTGCCAAACACTGAAAAAAACTAAAAAGAGTTTAAAAGCTAATTTGACCAACTTAAAAGCCAATCCAAACACCCTCTTAATATTTTTACACTCGTGTGATTTATATTTTCTTTGTCTTTGCTTTTTTTTTTATTTTATGGTTGATGGATCTATACTCCGGCTATCTTTCATATTTTCTTAATTCATCACACTTTAAATAGTAAAAAAGTCTAGAAAGTTTTGCAAAGTCTTATAAAAGTACGTATGTTATTGCATTCTGATTCTACTAATGACTTTTAAATGACACTTAAAAAAATATCAAAAATTAACTGAACTGTATCGGTACCAAAGAGAAACCAACATGATTGGTACGACGTCTAAAAGTCTAATTTTGATTATACATAATAGAATAATCAAAAATTTATATGAAATAAATTCTATAAAATAACCGTCGAACCGAACCATTGACACCCATACTAGAAGGGTCTGAGATTAGCATGAGTGTGAAGAAGACTACAATTGTACAAAGGTGAGTACTACTTAACATATTGCAAGTTAGGTACATACATGTGCTCTCAGTAAAATTGGTCCGCTGGTGAAATTTATTCAATTAATTTCGTGCAAGTAACAAGGCTTATACATTGAGCACCATTGATAACGACATTCATGGTGGAGATCAAGGTAATATAGGTACTATTCAATCCTTTCATAATTGGTCTCGTATATTTTCCACTTGTATTGTACCATTGCTAAGTAATTGAAAATGGTAGTTCACTGATATTCGGCTTAAAGTATATATATTTATATGTATATTGCCTCGCTTTTTACTCATGTTTCAGAGATTTCGGATGTGTATGTAATAATTTGTGCTAATTCGTAGTATTTTTATGTGTAGAAATAATTCGGAGGTAATGTGGGACGAAGGTGCACGATTTGAAACAAAAAGGGAACAAATTGGAAAATTGACACATTATAGCGCCCTGGGGTGCTACCTGTGGCGCAGTTTCCAGAAGCACAAAATTTCCAGCGCCTCACGCTACCCTGGGCGCTGGGAGATGAGAAGTCTCCTATTTTGCACGGACAAAGTTATTTCGGCCTTACACACCTCTAACTCATATAAAAAAGGTTCTAAACCTATTTTAGAGGGGAATATGACATTTTTGAGAGGAAAATACAAGCAAAGAGCCACTGTGGAGGCCGGGTTTCATCTTTTCTTCCACCAAACTTATTAATTTTTATGTGTTCTTTATATAGTTTGTTGTTTGGCTACCATGTCTATGTGGTACTAAACTTCACGTTCTAGGGTTGTGGTTCTTTTATAACTATTGTTATTCGAATATTGATTTTGATTTTTTAGTTTATCGTATTGGTTGATTTATTCAATCCTGCGCTTAATTATTTGATTGCTTGATCACCAATTAAATACTATATACGAATCTAGAGTTGAACTCGAAAGTGGAAATTCTAGATTGCATATATGATTGACTAGAGCAAGTTCTTGAACCCCGGGCATCAGGAAATGAATTCGCGGTTAGGATAGACATATTCTAATTGCCTTGCTTGGTTATTATACGGGAATTATAAATGCATTTTTGTTGATTCTGCTTCCATAGACATATATGAAGTTAACTTGAATAGACAAGTTAGAATTCGGTAGATTCTTATGAGTAATATTAAATCCGTCAACCAATAAATTAGATAAATTAAATAGTCAATTCAAGTGAAGAATACACTAGGATTGTTAGATAGCCGATAATTCTAGATCGTTTTCATCGCATTGATAACATAAAAATCTGCTCTTCCCTTGTTTAGAGTTCACTATTTATTTTCCTTTATTTTAATTAGTTTAGAATCAAATACTTCTAGGTTTAATTCTTGTTTAGATAATTAGGATAGTCTAATTTAGTTAATAGTTAATCACAAATCCTAGTAGAAATACCAGTACTCAAATCTCATATGAAAGCACCTAAAGCTAACACAATACGACAATGAATACAAAACAAACAATCTGTTACGGCACGCAACCCGATCCCACCGTACAAACTCAATATTCTCCCTTAGTTCACCGTTTCAATATCAAGAATAACAAGTAAAATACGTTGTGGCGCACAACCCGATCCCACTATATAATCAGAATCAATATCATAATCCTCCCACCATATCAATATAAATCCGTTGAGGCGTGCAACCCTATCCCACCATATCAATATAAATCCTTCATTATTGCACCCGTTGTGGCGTGCAACCCGATCCATAAATAAAAATCATTAAATGTAATCAATTCAAGAATTCAATTCACAAGAATCTCCATGAATAAAGAATATGATAGCAAAGCCATAAAGGAGCCTCATGCCAAATCAAGGAACGCCACAATTAATACAAAGCAACAATTCTAGCCAAATATGTGACAGTTAAAGAGTACAAGTAAGACAATTAAGGCAAGTAGCAATTAATCATGGAAGCATGGAAGAACCTAACATTCTAATATGAGAATAATAAGTGACAAGTAGCAACCTAAAGCATAGGAAGCAATTAAAGCAAGTAAGAGTTAAGACATGAAAAAAATAATTAATGAAATACGGGAAAGCATGGAAACAAGTATTTTGACGGTGTATATACACTCGTCACCTCACATATACGCCGCTACATATGTAATTCATATAGCACATAGCTCAACGGGTTCCTAATTCCCTCAAATCAAGGTTAGACCCAATACTTACCTCGCTCCGCAAGCAAATCAAAGCTCAACTGGAGCCTTTCCTCTAAAATCCTCCTCCAAACCAATTGAATCTAACTAAAATCGACTCAATAACATCAAACAATTCTAGAAAAATCACTTAAAATACATAAAGTTAAGATCTTTACATTTTTACCAAAAAGTCAACAAAAGTCAACCGCGAGCCCGCTTGGTCAAAACTCGAGATTCGGACCAAAACCCAATTACCCATTCACCCCCGAGCATGTTTATGTAATCGAAATCCGACCTCAATTCGAGGTCTAAATCCCAAATTTACTAAAATCCCTAATTCTACCCAAATTCCTAATTTCTACCATGAAAATCCTAGATTTGATATTGAAATCTTATGAAATGCAGTGGATAATTAAAAAGAAATAGATTAAAGTCACTTATCAATGAATTTAGGAAGAAAATCTCTTGGAAATATCGCCACAAACGGTGTTTATGGTTTAGAGTTTGTGCGAAATGAGCTAAATCATATTATTTCCATCTTTTACCCAGCTGCGAATGTCATGATTGCGATATCTTATTCGCAATTGCGAACATCGCAAATGCGAGAAAGAGGTCGCAAATGCGAACCCTTCTCAGAAGGTCAATCATCACAAAAATGACGTTTTGGTCGCAAATGCAAACCCATGCCCTCGCAAATGCGAACCACCCCTTCGCATATGCGAAGGTTGCCCAAGAGTACGCTGAGTCGCAAATACGACTCTGCCTTCACAAAAGCGGCAGTAGCAAGTTCGCAAATGCGAACATTCACCTCGCAAATGCGAGCTTCCCCCGATCAGCCCATGCTCACAAATGTGAAGCCGTGTTCGCAACAGCGAGGCTCGCAAATGCGAGCCAGATCTTGCAAATGCGAGACTTGCAATAAAGCACCAGTAACAGTCGAGGCATCAACTATTCTACTAATTCTCAAATCACTTGTACCCTATCCAAAACTCACCCGAACCCCTCGGACTCCAAATCAAACATGCACACAAGTGTAATAATATCATACGAACTAGCTCGCACGATCAAAACATCAAAATAACACCTAGAACCACGAATTGGACACCAAAATAAATGAAATTTTCAAAGAAACTCAAAAACATGCAATTTTACAACCGGACGTCTGAATCACGTCAAATCAACTCCGTTTTGCACCAAATTTTGCAGACAAGTCATAAATACTTAAATGAAACTATACCAAGTTCTGAAACTGAAATACGGACCCGGTAGAAGCAAAGTCAACCTATGGTCAAACTTAAAAATTCTTTAAACCTTTAAATTGCTAATTTTCAACAAATTACGTTAAATCAAGTTAGGGACTTCCGAATTCGATTCCGAGCATACACCCAAGTCCCAAACCATGGTATGGACCTACCAAGACTGTCAAAACATCGATACGTGTCCGTTTACATAAAATGTTGACCGTAGTCAACTCAAATTTTGTTATGGTTGATCGACAAACTGTAACTTATATAATGTTGTTTCCTAATTGAGAATAATTAAATTATCAAACAATACATGGTGAGATGGTTTGGGCTTACAACGAAACGAATATGGAATATTTTAGCCCAATAATGATGTTTTCAATTTTTGAGAGGAGATTTCAACTAACAACTTGGAGGTAAGTTAATTCTATAATTCTTGAGTTAAATACATAGATTATAAGTAGATTATAAGTAGATTATAACTAGTAAATCTTAGAAATCAAAGGTTTAGGTGAAAAACCTAGATTATTATAAAAATGAGATTTTAACCACGAAAATAGTTATGGAATTAGGTAGAAATTATATATTGGAATTCTTGAGATTATGGGTAACGTTTCCATCCGAAAATTTCCAGAATCCGGGCATGTGGGCCCGGGGTAAATTTTAGGAATTTTACCATTTTGGATAGGGTAATTTATTTAATAGATGAATTTCGAATTATTGAACATATATTAGTTATTTTATATAATTTTTGGATAGTTTCGAATTTTTCGGCATTGAATCGAGAATTTTACGCGACGCGATAATCAGAAAGTGGACTTCGAGATGAGGTAAGTCTCTTGTCTAATCTTGTGAGGAGAAAATTACCCCATAAGGATTAAATTGAATAATTGTTGCTAATTACGGGGGCTACGTACGCACGAGGTAACGAGAGCCCGTGCGTAGCTACTATAAATGCTAAAGTCCGGGTAGTTTAGGACTCAAAGCATGAAATACTTATGTAAATTGTATTTCTTGATTAATTAATATTGATTGATATATATGAATATATTGTGAATTGTTAGATAAAGATATTAAAGGATGGAAATCTCATATGCTTGATTTTCTGTTTAAATCAACTAATTATTAAAAGAAATTGTCTTTCCTCCCGAATTTATCTCATAATAAATATACTCTCCTTCCGGAGGTACATAAGAAAATGTCCTCCTTTCTTGTGGAGCGGGCCGAACGCCTAGGCAGGATAGATGCATCTATGAATCGTGTCGCACGTCCCTCGGCAGTGTACATGATACTCTGGATCGGGTCGCACGTACTCGGCAGAAATCGTGCTTAATAATAATAATAATCACATGATACTTTAATAGCTTATTTCAGCTTGCGAAGCTAATTGATAAATTGAAAAATCCTTGAAATTTAATAATTATTATTCTTGCTTGTTAAAGAATTAATTATTATTCCTCTAAATGATATTTAATTGATAAATTAGAAATTATTTGAGTTGAAGAAATTTAATTAATATATTGAGAATTGTTGTAATGGAAGGAATTTGATTATTTCCGCTGATTAAATAAATTATTTTAAATTCTGTAAATCATGCTGATTTAAATATCCTAGTTGTATTTTAATTATTATTATTGACCCATAGTGAGTGTCAAAGTCGGCCATCTTGTCTCTACCAATTCGAGATTAGGCTTGATACTTACTGGGTACACGTTGTTTACGTACTCATATTACACTTGCTGTATTTTTTGTGCATAAACTGAGGCACGTATTAGTGGGGGACCTATCGTCTTACACCCACGTTATCCAAGGACATAGTGGTGAGTTGTTTCTCTAATCCGTTCTGCAGCTACTAGTGTCTCTCTTTGTATTTTTCATTCTGTCTATTTTTATTTCAGACAGTATTTGAAGTTTTGTATAATCTACTAGATGCTCATACACCTGTGACACCAGGTCTTGGCACACACATTGGTAGAATTTGAATTTTATTATTTCTCTTGATTTTAAATTTTGTCAATGAATGCTTAATATATTAAGTTGGCTTGCCTAGCCATAGTGTTGGGCGCCATCACGACCTATAGGCGAAATTGGGCCGTGACAACATGGTATCAGAGCACTAGGTTCACGTAGGTCTCACAAGTTATGAGCAGGCCTAATAGAGTCTTGCGGATCGGTACGGAGACGTCTGTACTTATCTTCGAGAGGCTATAGGGTGTTAGGAAAATTCCTTTCTTCATATTCCATCGTGCAATTGATGTAGTTCTAAATATCCATCTCTTATTCTCTCACAGATGGTGAGAACGCACTCAAATGAAGTTCCAGACCAGGGAAGAGCTACTCCCCCAGTTGCTAGAGGTCGATGCCGAGGGAGGGCTCCAGCTTGTGGTAGAGGGTGAGGATGTCCCAGGACTGTTCCAGTTATGCCGCCAGTGGATCCAGCAGAGAATCCCATTATTGAGGAGCAAGGTGAGGTGCCTGTGGCAGAGCCAGCTCTGGTGGAATTCACATCTGCACCAGAATTTCAGGATGTCATGGGTCGTATGCTACGATTCATGGACAATATGACTCAGGCCGATTTATTTCCGGCAGACCCAGCCACATCTCAGGCGGGCGGGGGAGCACAGACCCCTACCGCGCAGGCTCATGGACAAGCATCTGCTGTATATTAGACCCAGGGTGTACTACCCGTGGGCGGAGCCCAGCCAGTGACAACAGCTACACCTGAGCCCAGGCCAGCTGTAGCCGCCGATCCTCAGAAATTATTGGACAGATGGACTAGACTACATCCTCCTGTCTTTGGGGGTGAGCGACATGAGGATCCACAAGACTTCATTGATCGGTGCAAGGATAGACTGTACAACATGAGGATATTGGAGTCTCATGGGGTAGACTTTGCTACTTTTGAGCTAGAAGGTAGAGCCCGTAGATGGTGGCAGTCTTATGTTCTTGGCAGACCAACAGATTCTCCTCCCATGACTTGGGACAGGTTCACCCGTATCTTCCTGAACAGGTATATTCCACCCTCCCATAGGGAAGAGTTGCAATTTCAGTTTGAGCAGTTCCATCAGTGTTAGATGTCAGTGACTGATTATGAGGCGAGGTTTTCTGAATTATCTCGCCATGCACTTATGATACTCCCTACTGAGACGGAGAAAGTACGGAGATTTGTAGCCGGTTTACATACCGGTGCTCTAGACTGGCAAGATGTCCATTAGCTTTATTCTTTGTGATTTTATATACGGCCAAGATTTCTGTTAAGAAACAAAGAGATATACATGAACATCTTCAAGAAACCAATTGAACATTAAAGTTTTAACAAATTAAAGTGAAATTATTAAGATCAATAGATTTTTATGTTTTATGCATCATCTTATTGCTTTTTCTTTCTTTGCTAGTAACATTACGAAAGTAGTCGAATTTCAATATATTAGAACCATATTAGGTGATTTAATTTGTAGTTTTTCCCTATATATCGTGCTTTTATAAACGAGATTAACTAAGGTTTCAAAGGGCAATAAGCTTTTAAGGTAGGTTTTTCTTACTCGTATTTGGTGTTTACACTACGCCATTTAATTCTATCGCAATAGATTAAAATCAAAATATATATTATTTAACTACGTTAAAAGACATATATCTGCATTAGTTGACTTGATGTAACCAACTAGTGCTGGTAAATTTTTATCTAGTGAACTTTAGTATATTATAAAAAATAAAATTTCAATAAGAGTAGCTTGGACAAATAAATACAAACGTGATTACAAGTTTAGAACTTCTAAAATTATTATTTAAAAAAATAAATCGCACGATAATATTAAAAATATATTTTAAGTTTCGAATGTTATAATCAAGGTTGTCCAAAATAAATCACACGATGATAGTAAAAATGTTATAATCGGTAAGTTTAAGCATGAAAAAAATATGTTTTAATAAAATATTTCAGGTCCCGAAATACCACTTAATATATGATTTAAACAGAGATACAATTTACAAATATGTTTCTAAATGGAGTCCAAGTGTCCACAATATAATATTCGATTTTTTAAGCACATTCATAAACAAAAAGCAAAAACAAATAATAATGACACGATCACTCAAATGTAGGATGATATACGGAAAATATCCAAATATGTTCTTATATTATACGAAATTGAGCACATTTGCCCTTCGTTAATACTTTAGCTCAAATATTCTCTTACCGTCACATAGTTGGTCCATATATGCCCTTAGAGTTACACAGTTGGCCCATATATGCCCTTTTCGAAACGGAATCCACCCAGATTAATTAGCTCTTTCGTTAATTGTATTAAAGTGTATTACAAACATTATTTTCTTTTTATTAGTACTTTTTTTCCTTTACCTTTTGATTTTCTTTCTTCTTTTTTCTTTTCTTCTCTTCTTTTTTTTTTCCTTTTTTCTTTCTCCCTTATCCGATTTCCTCCATTACTGATGTCTTCTCCATTTTCGTCACCATTTTCACTTGACGAAACTCATGAATTCTAATTACTAAGAAAATTCTCCCATAAGAATATTTTTATAGATCATATGTTTGTCAATTTTTAAATTTTTACTGAACATATATTTAGTTCTAAAAATTTTAACAAAGTAATATTGAAATAATATTTATGTAACAAAAAACCCGAAAAATCTAACAAAATCGAACAATCCAAATCGATATAATTGGTTTGGTTTGGTTTTGATAAAAACTGAACCAACCCGTTCTATGTACACCCCTAATTTACATAGTTAATAAAAAAAAAACAGAAAATGTCCAGCTGAAAAAGATGAAAAAAGACTAACAACTCAAATTTATAATACTACAACTTGAACTCTAGGCTTTTAATCATTAAATTATCTTTCTGGAAATAATTTAAATATTTTGGTCTTTTGAGTATTGTTAAAGGTTGAGATATTTTTATTATTTTAAAGTTTAAACCATAATTTTTGGAATAATTTAATTTCGTTTATTTAGAGGGCCAGTGAAATTGAAACTTGATTACCTTATGGCAGATTTTTTTTAGTAATTGAAATTCATGAGTTTTGTAAGTGAAATTGGTAACGAAAATGGAGAAGACATCAGTAATGGAGGAAACGGATAAGGGAGAAAGAAAAAGTTGGGGAAAAAAGAAGAAAAGAAAAAAGAAGAAAGAAAAGAGAAAGGTAAAGAAAAAAAAGTACTAATAAAAAGGAAATAATGTTTGTAATAATATAATTAGCGAAAGAGCTAATTAGTTTGGGTGGATTGCGTTTCGAAAATGGCATATATGGGCCAACTGTGCAACTCTAGGGCATATATGGACCAATTATGTGACGGTAAGGGCATATTTGAGCTAAAGTATTAACGAAGGGCAAATGTGCTCAATTTCATATAATACAAAGGCATATTTGGACATTTGCCCAAACTAATAAAATGACTAGGTGATAGTGCAAGAGCGGGAAAAAAAACAACTTCGTAATACAAGATTATTTTACCAAAACATAATTTTTCACGTGTGGTAATTAGTATCTATTTTGTTTATGACCATGATCAACAATTATAGTCACAATTAATTCTATTTTTATTTTTTACCCCGATTTATGAGTTTAAGTTCTGTATTTTAATTGGAATATGTTTGCGATCAGTGTTTAAAAATTCAAACCTGCATAATATGAACCCAATAAACCCCTTATCATAGGGTGCCAAAAGCAATAAAATTGGGTTTTTCCTACCTATTTATTGTCGAAATTTTGGTACCTCCAATAATGTGATAATATACATTAGATTATCTAGTTTTGATGTCATTTTTGTGGCTCGATGTAAAATAATAAAAATGTATTCCTTGATTGCAAGAAGGCGAGAAAGGTGTGGGTGGCATGGTAATATGAACTGGACGTAGAATGCTTAGTATGGTTGAGTTCCTTATCCGTATTATTAATGACTCATATTCTTTGAAGGCTCGACATACTCGTCCACTCCTTTGAAAATTTAGGGTCATAGAAAGCGAGTTTATTTGAAATGGAAAAGTTCTTCCTTCTACGTATGTACTATCCAAAGCGAGTTTTTAAGTGAGTGGGAGCTTACTATGAGTGAAAGGAGACTAGGAGGTCCGGTGAGTGCTTCCACTCTGTGTGTGTGGCTTCTTCTTGTCTAAGTATCACGACCAAAAATTCCACCACCGACGTCGTGATGACACCTAGTCTCTAAGACTAAGTAAGCTGATTTTTATTACATTTTGAAGCCATTTTTTTTTTTGAATTAAATAAGTAACCAAAACTAACAGCGGAATAAATATGAATATACAACCTCCCAAAACTGGTAGTACTGAGTCACGAACTCTAACTGAATACATGGAATGATCACGAGGACCGAATATACAATACTGTTTGATTAAAAATTAACAGTACAATGAAATAAAAAGACTCCAAGGGACTGCGACGACCAAGCAGCTTTACCTTGAATCCTTACGGTCCCTCTTTAACTCTGCTCAAGTCCGATATCTCCAATACCTGGCTCTGCACAAAAATATATAAAAGTGTAGTATGAGTACACCACGGTCGGTACCCAGTAAGTATCATGACTAACCTCAGTGGAGTAGAGACGAGGTACAATCAAGATACTCACTAGTCTAATAGCCTGTGCAATATAATATACAAGATAGTAGGAAACAGATAACAATAAGGACATCATAAAACAATCACTGATATACACAGCAAGACAACAAAATACCATTTAATATCGCTCAGCAAATAATAAATACAAGTACACCCAATTAAATTAAATTCTTCAATTAAATGTCCTTCACATATAATTCTGCCAAATAACTCTCTTTCAAATATAATTTTTCTCAAATAAATATCTTTCAAATATAATTCTCTCATGTAATACTTCTAAATAAAAATCCTTCCAAATAAATATTTTGAATATAATTCTTCAATTAAAAAATCACCACGTGACACCTCATTTCATAATCATAAAATACGGGTCTCAGTCCATTTTCATATTTTTCATAAACACGGGTCTCGGCCCATTTTTCATATCTCCACGGCACTTCGTGCTCATGATTAAATCATCATATTTTTCCGGCACCTCGTGCCCTCATTTCATATCACAACTGCACAGACAATTCACACGCAAATATCCTCAATGTATATAAGATCCACATGATCAATTTATTTCCACTAAAGTGAGTTTAGAATTTTTAAATCAAGTAAGAAATCAACAAAGAATTGAATTTATTTTTAGAAATTATTTGGGTGAAGAAAATAACATTGCACTTAAATTAAAGCATCAGATAAACTACTGGTTTGGTTGTAAAACCATTTAATTTAAAACATAATAATAATTTATTTTATTTAAATCAACTCAATCATCGAAAATCAGTAAGAAAAATCTGAAATATACTTCTTCAGAGTCTCGTGCTAAAAAGCCAAAATCAACACAATACAACTAGGAGCACAAAACACATAATAATAATAATAAAGTAAACTAGTACATCACGGAAGAAGACAAGAATTTACATATTAAATGAAACAAAATCACCCAAGGCAAGAATATAAATAAAGAAATATCAACAGGGCACTCCCGAGGTACCGCCTCGTAGTCCCAAATCATAAATAAATTCACAATATCTCATTTCTTTATATCACCGCGGGAGCCTTCACATTTAATTTTAAGAAAATTATTTTTCCCGAAATAACATCCCGCGTTTTAGCCATCCTTATCACACCGCATGACTTCTAGTAGTTCCCCTACTAGCCACGCATTTCAAGCCACCCTTATCTCACCGCATGCATTTCAACACCCTAACCTTATATCACCGCATGACTTTTAGTAGTTTCCCTACTAGCCACGCATTTCAAGCCACCCTTATCTCACCGCATGCGTTTCAAAATCACAAAATATTTCACAAATCGCACCTTAAGTGCCCAAATATCACAGCATAATATAACTTGCACCTCAAGTGTCCAAATTTTGTAACATATCACAAATTGCACATCAAGTGCTTAAATATTATAACATATCACAAATTACACATCAAGTGCTCAAATATTACAACATATCACAAATTGCACACCAAGTGCTCAAATATTACAACGTATCATAAATTGCACATCAAGTGCTCAAGTATTACAACGTATCACAAATTGCACATCAAGTGCTCAAATATTACAACGTATCACAAATTGCACATCAAGTGCTGTGATGACCGAAAATATCATCTTTAAATTTAATAAGTAATTCTGTGTTATAAGACCTCGAAAAGCACCATTTAGCATTTTTCGACTTGCGTGCGCAGTCCGTACAATTTTTCGAAAAGTTTTTATGTGAAAAATAGATGAAAATGTGAAATAGATTAAAAACTCAACTGAGTTGACTTTAGTCAATATTTTGAGCAAACGGACCAGAATCAGTATTTTGACAATTTCGGTAGGTTTGTATCGTGATTTGGGACTTGGGCGTATGCCCGGAATCATATACCGAGGTCCCTAGCTCGAGATATGGAATTTTGATGAAAAATTAAAAGCTTAATGATTTTTAAGAAATTACTAGTGTTGGATTTATTGACCTCGGGTCCGTATTTTAGTTCCGGAGCCCGGTGTAGGTCCACTATAATATTTATGACTTGTCTGCCGAATTTGGTGAGAATCGGAGTTGATTTGACATGATTCGGACTTCCGGTTGTAATAATATAAGTTTTAAAGTTTTCTTGGAAATTTTCTTTGATTTGGTGTCCGATTCGTAGTTCTTGGTGTTATTTTGGCGATTTGATCGCGCGAGCAAGTTCGTATGATGTTTTAGGACTTGGGTGCATGTTTGGTTTGGAGCTCCGAGGGCTCAGGTTGGTTTCGGGTGGTTAACGGATCATTTTAGGACTTGGGAAAAACTACAGAAATATGCTTCTGGTATCTTTCTTCGCGTTCGCGAGAGGGGGCTCGCGTTCGCGAAGAAGAAACTGGAGGCAGACGAAAATTACTCTTCGCGTTCGCGAAGAGGGGCCCGCGTTCGCGGCGGCTTGAGGTGCGAAGCTTCGCGTTCGCGAAAGGAAAGAGGCTGGCCAGGAAATTTAGCCTTCGCGTTCGCGAAGGGCATCTCGCGTTCGCGTAGGCCAAGCCGAAAAATTTGTGCTTCGCGAACGCGAGGCACTGACCGCGTTCACGAAGGGTAAAAGTCCTAGAAACATAACTTAAGTTCTCGAAAATGGGATTCTTCCCATTTTTAACCCTTTTCCATTTTTGAGCTCTGGTAAGGCGATTTTTGGGCGGTTTTCACGGGAAAATATTGGGGTAAGTGTTCCTTATCTTATATTGATTATATTTTATGATTTCATACTCATTTATATCATGAATCCGTGAATTTATGTAAGAAAAATCAGGCTTTTATAAAATCTTCCAAAAACGAAAATTTAAGATTTGAAGGTCCATTTGACATCGGAATTGGATAATTTTTGTATGGTTGGACTCGTCTCGAAATGGGTGTTCGGATTTCGTAAGTTTTTCTGGGATTTGAGACAATATTTAAATAAATTTCGGATTTTTATCCGAAAAATTTGTAAATTCATATGAAACTAATTCCTATGATTAGTATTGAATATATCGAATTGTTTGTGAATAGATTTGAAACTTTCGGAGTCAAATTTAAAAGGAAAAGTTGTGGTTGAGTAATTGGTTGGAATTTACAAAGCGAGGTAAGTGTCGTGGTTAACCTTGACTTGAGGGAATAGAACCCTTAATTTAAATGTTATGTGAATTGCATGTGAACGACGTATAGGCGAGGTAACGAGTGTCTATACATCGTCAAATTAATTGTTTGCCTGCTTACTTGAAAAATTATAAATTATTTTAAATCATGAATTAATTATTATAATAATTATTTCTCTCCTATTCTTTGTCAAATATTAATTTTTGAATTCCTGCATTAATTGTTACATGCTATTTGAATTATGTGCCTTAATTGTTATTTGACATTTAACATATTAAATATTAAACTCTATATTTTCTCTCTGATTTCCATAATAATTTGCTATTTGCCTTTGTTTGTTTCATAATTAAATCATAATTATTGTATGATTGTTGTCTTATAATTTTATATTAATTGTTGTATTTATTGGAAAAATTTCTTCTATAAGAATTAATTATAATAAATATATTAGAGGATTGGATTGCACGCCGCAACAGACTTATTAAAAAGTTCATATTGGAGGATCGGGTTGCACGCCACAACATACTTATTAATAAGTCCATATTGGAGGATCGGGTTGCACGCCGCAACAGACTTATTAAAAGTCCATATTGGAGGATCGGGTTGCACGCCGCAACAGACTTATTTAAAAGTTGACATATATATATATATATATATATATATATATATATATATATATATATATATATATATATATATATATATATATATATATATAGAGATCGGGTTACACGCCGCAACATACTTGATTAAAATGAATATATTGGAGGAGCGGGTTGCATGCCGCAACAGAACCGAATGTGAATATATTGTGAGAACGGGTTGCACGCTGCAACAAAATTGATAGAAATGATAATTGGTTATGACTGCTGAGTTGGCTTCAATTATTATAAACGAGTTACCTTATTTATTTATATTATTGTTGTTGTTACTAATATTGCGTACAGGTAATGTAAGTGACCCGCCTTAGCCTCGTCACTACTTTATCGAGGTTAGGCTCAGCACTTACCAGTACATGGGGTCGGTTGTACTGATACTACGCTTTGCACTTCTTGTGCAGATTTTGGAGTTGGTCCCAGCGGCGTGCCATAGACTTGCTCGGATTTCAGCTATTCAGAGGAGACTTGACGTATAACTGCATGGCCTCCGTTGTTCTGAAGTCCCCGTCTATTTTACTTTAGCTGAGTGTTTATTTCCAGACAACTTTATTTTATTTAGACCTTTATTTGTATTATTCTAGAAGCTCGTGCACTTGTGACACCAATTCTGGGATGGTATTTAGACACCGTTATTTTTATGGATTATTTCACTATATTTTAAACTTTGCTTTCGCTTTTCTTTCCTTGATTATTAATAATGTAAAGATTGATTAAAAATTGGTTAATATTATTCTAACATTGGCTTGCCTAGCAAGTGAAATGTTAGGTGCCATAACGGTCCGAAGGTGGGAATTTCGGGTCATGACAGACTAACAGTTGGTATCAGAGCACTAGGTTACATAGGTCTCACGAGTCACGAGCAAGCTTAGTAGAGTCTGAAGAATTGGTACGGAGACGTCTGTATTTATCTCTTAGAGGCTATGAAGTTTAGGAACAATATCATTTCTTTCTTATTCTGTCGTGCGATTTTATTCTATCATCGATGATTGAACCATTCTACTCTTATTCTCTCGCAGATGGTGAGAACACGTAATACATCTACCGATGGACAGGGACCAGAACCTCCGGTGGCAACTATGGCCAGGGGTGGAGGTCGAGGTCGAGGTCGTGTTATAGGCTGAGGCTGAGGCCGAGGTAGAGCTCAGTCCAGAGCTCGAGCAACTGCACCTGTTGTAGAATCTCAGGTGGACCTTCAGGAGGAGGTTCCAGTTCAGAATGTACCAGTTGGACCAGTTCAGGTCCCAGAAGGATTCATAGCCACTCCAGTACTTGAGGACGCTCTAGTCCGTTTGATAAGTCTTTTGGAGGGCCTAGCCCAGAATGGTACATTTTCGGTGGCACCAGCCGTCTCCCAGGCTGGGGGAGGAGCACAAACTCCCACTACTCCCGCTCTGGAGTAGATGGCTCCCCAGAATCAGGCTTCAGCAGCCCCGCCAGTTGGGGTAGTTCAGCCAGTTGTTGCGGCACAGATCGGTAATAGGCCCACCATGTATTTTGAGGCCTTACCAAGCTCTTTCCAGTTCACTTCAGTGGTACACCTTTTGAGGACCCACAGGATTATCTTGAACGCTGCCATGAGGTGCTACGGAACGTGGTTATAGTTGAGACCAATGAGGTTGATTTTGCTGTATTTCAAATGAAGGGTTTCGCCCAGAGATGTTAGAGAGATTATACATTGACCAGAGCAGTTGGATCGCCTGCACTTACATGGGAGCAGTTCTCTCAGCTATTTCTGGAAAAGTTCCTCCCTATCACACTGAGAGAGGAATTCCGCAAGCAATTTGAGCGTCTACAGCAGGGCAGTATGACTGTTACTCAGTATGACTCCCGTTTTGTGGATTTGGCCCGTCATGCTCTCCTTTTACTACCTACGGAGGGAGAGAGAGTGAGGAGGTTTATTGAGGGACTCACTCACCCTGTTAGACTTCAGATGGCCAAGGAGACCGGAAGTGAGATTTCTTTTCAGGCGGCTGCTAATGTCGCAAGGAGGATCAAGATGGTTCTTGCACATGAGAGAGAGCAGAGGTCTGATAAGAGGCCTCGTCAGTTCGGTAGTTTCAGTGGTGCCTCGTCTGGAGGCAAGGGTAATTTTGGTTGGGGTCATCCTCCCAGACCGTTTCATTCAGCACTTCATGCATCTCCCGGTGCTTCAGGGAGTCACGGTCCTATTATGCCTTACTCTGGGCAGCCAGTATTCAGTGCACATTCAGCTCCTATCAGTGCACCACCACTCCAGAGTTACTACAGTGGTTATCCGGCCCATCTGGGTCAACTTCAGATTTAGCAGCCACAACATCGGGATGGGTGTTATGAGTGTGGGAACATTGGTCACATCAGGAGGTATTGCCCTAGATTGGCGAGTAACAGATTTCGTCAATATTCTCGTGCCATCACACCGGCACCGGTTGCTTCACCGCCTGCTCAGCCAGCTAGAGGTAGGGGTTAGGCAGTTAGAGGTGGAGGTCAGGCCATTAGAGGTGGAGGTCAGGCCATTAGAGGTGGAGGTCAGACCGTTAGAGGTGGAGGCCAGCCAGTTAGAGGCCGTCCCAGAGATGCAGTTCAGAGTGGTGGGGCCCAGCCCCAATTTTATGCTTTTCCAGCTAGGCCTGAGGCCGAGTCATCTGATGCTATGATCACAGGTATTATTCCAGTTTGCCATAGAGATGCTTCAGTTCTATTTGATCCAGGATCTACTTATTCCTATGTGTCCTCCTATTTTGCTTCATATTTGGTTGTGCCTTGTGATTCTCTGAGTGCTTCTGTGTGTGTATCTACACCGACGGGAGACTCTGTTGTAGTAGATCGTCTATCGTTCGTGTGTGGTTACTATTGGTAATCTTGAGACTAGTGTGGATCTTCTACTTCTTGATATGGTAGATTTTGATGTCATCTTGGGTATGGATTGGTTGTCCCCTTATCATGCTATATTAGATTGTCATGCCAAGACAGTGACCCTACCTATGCCGGGGTTACCTCGGTTAGAGTGGAAAGGAACTCCTGGCCATTCTGCTAGCAGGGTTATTTCTTATATGAAAGCTCGACGTATGGTAGAGAAAGGGTGTCTAGCCTATTTGGCTTATATTCGCGATCCCAGTGCGGATGTCCCTTCTATGGACTCAATACCAGTTGTTCGTGGATCGAGGTCCTAGATCCTGGTCCTCAGTCCTGCCCCTCAATCTTGGTTCTCGATCCTGGCCCTCGATTATGCCTTCGATCGTGGCCCTCGACTCTGGGCTCAATCTGGGTTTCGATCGTGTCCCTCGACCCTGAGCTCGATCTGGGCTTCGATCATGTCCCTCGACCCTGAGCTCGATCTGGGCTCACATCTGGGCTCAATTTCTGGGCAGAAGCAATTTCCAACAGAATGAAATTGCAGCAGCTGTTCTAGTTCAATTTTTGATCCATTAACCATCCGAAACTCACACGAGGCCCTCGGGACCTCAACCAAATATACCAACAAGTTCTAAAACATCATACGAACTTAGTCGAATCCTCAAATCACCTCAAACAATGCTAAAACCATAAATTATACCCCAATTCAAGCCTAACCCGATATAACATAATATAGCTGAATAACACAAAAAGAAGTAGAAATGGGGAAAACAGGGTTATAACTCTCGAAACGACCGACCGGGTCGTTACATCCTCCCCCTCTTAAATATCCGTTCGTCCTCGAATGGGTCTAGAAACATACCTGGAGTCTCAAATAGGCGTGGATATCTGCTCCGCATCTCCCGCTCGATCTCCCAGGTGGCCTCCTCCACAGGCTGACCTCTCCATTGCACCTTCACTGAAGCTATATCCTTTGACCTCAACCTTCGAACCTGTCGATCTAAAATAGCCACCGGCTCCACATCATAAGTCATATCACCCTCCAACTGAACCGCGCTGAAATCCAAAACATGGGACGGATCTCCAATATACTTCCGGAGCATGGAAACATGAAATACTGGATGCACACTCGACAAGCTGGGTGGCAAGGCAAGCTTATAAGCCACCTCTCCTATCCTCTGAAGCACCTCAAAAGGCCCAATGAACTGGGGGTTCAACTTGCCCCTCTTACCAAACCTCATAACACCCTTCATGGGTGATACCTTCATCAAAACCTTCTCCCCAACCATAAAAGACACATCACAGACCTTCCTATCCGTGTAGCTCTTCTGCCTAGACAGCGCCGTGCGAAGCCGCTTCTGAATCAATTTCACCTTATCTAATGCGTCCTGGACCAAGTTTGTACCTAAGAGCCTAGCCTCACCCGGCTCAAACCATCCAACCGTAGATCTACACGTCCTCCCATACAAAGCCTCATATGGAGCCATCTGAATGCTCGACTGATAATTGTTGTTATATGCAAACTCCGCGAGTGGCAGAAACTGGTCCTATGAACCCTCAAAGTCAATGACACAAGCACGCAACATGTCCTCCAATATCTGAATAGTGCGCTCGGATTGCCCGTCTGTATGAGGGTGAAAAGTTGTGCTTAACTCAACCTGAGTATCCAACTCTCGCTGCACAGCCCTCCAAAATTGCGATGTGAACTGAGTACCCCTATCTGAAATGATGGAAACTGGGACACCATGCAGGCGAATGATCTCTCGGATGTAAATTTCAGCCAACCGCTCTGAAGAGTAAGTAGTACCAATTGGAATGAAGCGCGCGGACTTGGTCAGCCGATCCACAATAACCCAAATAGCGTCGAACTTCCTCGAAGTCTTTGGGAGCCCAACTACTAAGGGTAAAACTATAAATGACCTATCGTGTCATCATATTCTCCACCTCTAAAATAAACGTTCATCCTCGAACAGACATAGAAAGGCACCTGGACTGGTGAAAAGGTATGCATATCTACTACGCATGTCCGACTCGGACTCCCACATGGCTGCCTCTCCACTGCACTCGAACACCGGATGGACTGCTGGGCTAGAATAGCCACTGGCTCATTCTCATAAGTCAAATCCTTGTCCAATTGGAGTGAGTTGAAATCTAACACATAGGACGGATCATCGTGATAATTTCGGAGCATGGACACATGAAACACCGGATGGACTGCTGATAAACTATGTGACAATGCGAGCATGTTGGCCACCTCACCCACTCTTTCAAGAATCTCAAAGGGTCTGATATACCTAGGGCTCAACTTGCCTTTCTTTCTGAATCTCATCACACCCTTCATGGGTGAAAACCGGAGCAATACCCTATCTCCAATCATGAATGCAACATCACGAACTCTATGGTTTGCATAACCCTTCTGCCTGGACTGAGCAAAGTCGATCCTGAATAATCTTAACCTTATCCAAGGCATCCTGAACCAAATCAGTACCCAACAACCGAGCCTCTCCAGGCTCAAACCATCCAGCTGGCGAACGACACTGCCTCCCGTATAATGCCTCAAAGGGATCCATATGAATGCTCGACTAGTAGCTGTTGTTGTAGGAAAACTCCACAAGAGGCAAGAACTGATCCCAAGGAACCCCGAATTCTATAACGCAAGTGCGAAGCATATCCTCCAATATCTAAATAGTGCGCTCGGACTGCCCGTCCGTCTGGGGGTGAAATGTTGTACTCAACTCAACCCGCGTGCCAAACTCATAATGTATGACCCTCCAGAAGTGCGAGGTGAATTGCGTACCTCGATCAGAAATGACAGACACTGGCACACCATAAAGATGGACGATCTCCCGGATGTAGATCTCACCTAACCTCTTTGAAGAATAGGTAACTGCTACTGGAATGAAATGTGCCGACTTGGTCAACCTGTCCACAATGACCCATACCGCGTCAAACTTCTTCTGAGTCAGTGGGAGTCTAACAACAGAATTCATAGTGATACACTCCCACTTCCACGTAGGAATCTCTAGCTTCTAAAGCAAACCACCAGGCCTCTGATACTCGTACTTAACCTGCTGACAATATAGACACCGCGCTACATATGCAACTATATCCATCTTCATCCTCCTCTAGCAATAATGTTGCCGCAAGCCCCGATACATCCGTAAAACCCCATCATCTTCAATAGTAAATTGCTTTGCACCACCAAGCCCCACTGTGTCCTTAAGGACAAGCAAATGGGTATCATCATACTGACGCTCTCTGATGCGCTCATACAAGGAAGAATGAGCGACGGTGCAAGTTAGAACATGACTGAGATCCGAAACATCTAACCTCACGAACTGATTGGCCAAAGCCTGAACATCTGCCGCAAGCGGCCTCTCACCAACTGGAATATATGCAAAGCTACCCATACTTACAACATTTCTACTCAAGGCATCGACCACCACATTGGCCTTCCTGGGATGATACAAAATGGTGATATCATAGTCTTTCAACAACTCCAACCACCTCTTCTGCCCCAGGTTGAGATCCTTTTGCTTGAACAAATACTGTAGATTCCTATGATCCATGAATACCTCACATGACACACCGTAAAGATAGTGCCTTAAAATCTTCAGCGCATGAACAATGGCTGCCAACTCTAAGTCATGAACATGGTAATTCTTCTCATGAACCTTCAATTGCCGCGACGCGTATGCAATCACCCTGCCATCCTGCATCAATACTGTACCGAGTCCAATATGAGATGTATCACAATATACCACGTAAGGTCCTCAACCCGTGGGCAACACCAACACTGACGCCATAGTCAAAGCAGTCTTGAGCTTCTGAAAGCTCAACTCACACTCATCCAACCGTCTGAATGGGGCACCTTTCGGGGTCAATTTAGTCAATGAGGCAGCTATGAATGAAAACCCCTCTACGAACTGGCGATAATAACCCGCTAAACACAGGAAACTCCGGATCTCTGTAGATGAAGTGGGTCTAGGCCAGTTCTGAACTGCCTCAATCTTCTTAGGATCCACCTTTATGCCCTCTGCCGATATAACATGCCCCAAAAAGGTGACTAAGTCTAACCAAAAATCACATTTTGATAACTTGGCATATAACTGACTATCCCTCAGAGTCTGAAGTACAATCCAAAGATGCTGCTCATGCTCCCCTCGACTACGGGAGTAGATCAAGATATCATCAATGAATACAATCGCAAAAGAATCCAAATAGGTCTTGAACACCCGGTTAATCAAATCCACAAATACTGATAGGTTATTTGTCAACCCAAATGACATCACTAGGAACTCATAATTCCCATACCGAGTCCGAAAAGCCGGCTTAGGGACATCAGATGCCCTAATTTTCAATTGATGGTAGCCAAACCTCAAATCAATCTTCAAAAATACCTTGGCACCCTGAAGCTGATCAAATAAGTCATCAATCCTCTGCAACGGATACTTGTTCTTGATAGTGACCTTGTTCAACTACTGATAAACTATACACATCCTCATCGATCCATCTTTCTTCTTCACGAACAACACGGGTGCACCCAAGGGCAAGACACTAGGTTTAATGAATCCCTTATCTATCAACTCTTGGAACTGCTCCTTCAATTCCTTCAACTCCGACGAGGCTATATGGTATGGTGGAATAGAAATGGGCTGAGTTCCCAGAGCCAAATCAATACAGAAGTCAATATATCTGTCGGGTGGCATCCCCAACAGATTTGCAAGAAACACCTCTAGAACTCACGCACAAGTGGTACTGAATCCATGGAAGGAACCTCTGTACTTGAATCAAGAACATAGTCCAAATATGCTAGACATCCCTTCTCGACCATACGTCGAGCCTTCACATAAGAAATAACTCTGTTGGTAGAATGACCAAGAGTCCATATCCATTCTTATCAAGGCAACCCCGTCATGGCTAATATCACCGTCTTGGTGTGACAGTATAATATGGCATGATAAGGTGACAGCCAATCCATACCCAAGATAACATCGAAGTCTACCATATTAAAAAGTAGGAGATCTATACCAGTCTCAAGACTCCTAATAGTAATCACACACGAGCGATAGACACGATTTACAACAATAGAATCTCCCATAAGCGTGGACACATACACATGAGCACTCAAAGAATCACGAGGAATAACTAGATATGAAGCAAAATAGGATGACACATAGGTACAAGTAGAGTCCGGATCAAATAGAACTGAAGCATCTCTTTGAAAAATTGGAATAATACCTGTGATAACAGCGTCAGATGACTCGGCCTCAGGTCTAGCTAGGAAAGTATAAAATCGGAGCTAGGCCCTACCACTCTAACCCACGTCTCTGGGACGGCCTCTAGCTGGCTGGCCTCCACCTCTAACGGCCTGACCTCTATCGCTGGCTGCCTAAACCCTACCTCTAGCTAGCTGAGTGGGCGGTGGAGCAACCAGTGCCGGGACAATGGCACGAGAACTCTGTTGTGGTATGCCGCCCAACATTCACGGACAGAACCTCTTGATGTGATATAACGACCCGACTTGTCGTTTTAAGAATTAAAAATGACTTAAGGTCCCGAGCAACTTTATAATATGTATTATGATCCGCGGGTGTGGTCGATTTTGATTTTCGGAAGATTTAGAATTTAATTGAAAGATAAATTTTCATTTTGAAGCTTAAATGGAAAGAGTTGACCAAAGAGTTGACTTTTGAGCAAACAACCTCAAAATAGAATTTTGATGATGTCAATAGCTTCGTATGATGATTTAGGACTTAGGAGCGTGTTTGGATTTGGATTTGGAAGTCCGTCGGACAATTCAACGCATTTTGGCAAAAGTTAGAAAATAGACGATTTTCGGAAAGTTCGATCGAAGGTTGAATTTTTGATAACGAGTTCGAAATCCGATTCTAGAAATTGTAATAGGTCCATTATGTCACTTATGACTTGTATGCAAAATTTGAGGTCAATCGGACTTGATTCGATAGGTTTCGGCATCGAATGTTAAAGTTGGAAATTTCATAATAGAATAAAGTTTCAAGTGAGTTCGCATAAGACCTAACTTCAAATGATCATATCTCTCCTGATATGAAGAGTTATATGGTATGTTACCTATAAAAAGAAAGGTATATGTGTCTAGTTTCCAACGCCTCAAACCGTTTGTCATTTGTACATTATTACAAGAAGTTATGACAAAATTACCAAAGGCTGACAGAATGCGATTCTGCGACCAATTATGCAACCACTATGCGATCGTAAAATGGTTATGCGATCGCAAACTGGTCGCAAAATGGTCCAGAACAGTCCAGTTCTAGGCACCGATTTGTGCAATCATTTTGCGACCCGCACACCAATTGTGCGGTCCATTGTGCGACCGCATAACTGAGTTCAGAGGGTTAATTTTCCTATTTTCACAACCTGACCCCATTTTGATAAATAGGCTTTGGGCTTTATTTTGGGGTAATTATCTGAGGTTTGTTTTGAGAGAAGTGAGAGTGTTCTAGAGAGAGGAAACAGATGACGTATTTTGTTCATCAAGATCTTGTCAAAACTTTAAAATCCAACAAGGAAATAAGTACCAATAAGATTAGGAGTATGATTCTTGGGTTTGAGAGTATTATTTATACATGTATGTACCAATAAGATTGTGGGAAGATTGTTGGGATAAAATAAGTAAAGATTGGGTTGAGGAGTGAAGGAAATCTTGTAGAAGAACCTTGTAACCAAATTTGCACACCTAGTGATTGATAAAATGCTCAAATGAGCTGAAACCATGAAAATCTTCCTAATTATGGTTCACTTTTGTTAGTTTTCTAAATAGATTGAATTTGCTAGGATTTCCGGAACCTCGTAGTAATGTAAGGAAGGCTCAAGAAAGATTGGAGCCGTCCGGAGGTCAATTCCCGTGAGAAAGCTATTTTGGAATATCGACCTAACTTCAAAAAGGTAAGTGTCTTGCTTAACCTTGAGTGGGGAAATTTCCCCTTAGGCATTGAGTCTTATGTGCAAATTGTGTAATTAAAAACCTTGTACGCGAGGTGACGAGTACGTACTTGGTTTATACGTGCAAATTTTATTGAGTTAAAGTCTTAAGCATATTGTGTAGTAAATTGGATAATTGTTGGCATATATTTAATCATCTATTTGTCGTGCCTAAATCCTTGTTGTTGACTCTGTTGTTATATGACAATTTGATGTGATTTTTATTTGATTATTAATGAAATTCCGTGAATTTGCTGGTTTGATAATTATTGGAATTTAATTTAATTTTAAATTTTTCCCTCTGCAAATAATTAATTAAATGAGCTTAAAAAGAGGTATTTATATAATTATTAAAAATTTGGAGTTAATGAAGACTTTGCTTTATGTTGAGTAATTTCTATCTCTGTTGATTGTTTTTGGGTGTTGTACACATTATGTGGAGCCTTCGGCTATTTGATGTGAAATTAATTGACTTGGTTGTATCTTTGGAATTTTGGTTGTAGCCATTGGGCAAATTGTGATATGAATTGATTTTGTTATGTTGCCGTGATAATTTTCCGTGTAAAATGTTGTGTTGTGTTAATTATTATTTTGAAGATATAAGGGTGGCATTTCACCATTGATATTATGTGGGTATAAGGGTGGCATTTCACTGTGGTTGTGTTTGTTGGAATATTGTCTGGGCGGAGTGATAAGGGTGGCCATAGGAGCGATAAGGGTGGCAATATAAGCGATAAGGGTGCCTATTGATATTGTCTGGGCGGAGCGATAAGGGTGACAATATGAGTGATAAGGGTGGCAATAGGAGCGATAAGGGTGGCTATTATCAGGGAAGATATGTGATGGTGTGGGGTTGATGATTTTCATGTGATGTTGTGATATTCTTGTGTTTATTTTTATACCTTGTGCAATTTTTCTTGTTGTTGGTAAATTGATGACAATCTGATTTATGTTGAAATTGAGAGCCTGTGGCTATTGCCAGGAGGATTATAAAATGAAATGTGGGCACGAGGTGCCGTGAGTAAATAATGAGGATATTGGCATGTGAATTGTCTGTGAAGTTGTGATATGAATTGTGGGCACGAGGTGTTGTGATTAAATGATAATGATATTTGTCACATGAATTGTCCGTGCAGTTCTGATATGAAATGAGGGCACGAGGTGCTGGGGAAATATGATGATTTAATTTTGGGCACGAGGTGATGTGAAAATATGAAAAATGGGTTTAGACCCGAGTTTACGAAAAATATGGAAATGGGCTGAGACCCGTATTTTTATGATTATGAAACGAGGTGTCATATGGTGACTTTTTAATTGAAGGAATTATATTCAAAATATTTATTTGAAAGGATTTTTATGTAGAAGGTATTATATGAAAGAATTATATTTGAAAGGTAATTATTTGAGAAAAATATATTTGAAAGAGAGTTATTTGAAAGAATTAGGTGTGAAAGGCATTTATTTGAAGGATTTGATTTATTGTGTGAAATTATATTTATTAATTATTAAGTGATATTAATGGTATTCTTGTTGTCTATTGTGCATATTACCGGTTGTTTTATGTTGCCCTTATTGTTATCTGCTTCCTATTATTTTGTATATTATATTGCACATGCTATTAGACTAGTGAGTGTCTTGACTGTACCTCGTCTCTACTCCACTGAGGTTAGTCTTGATACTTACTGGGTACCGACCGTGGTGTACTCATACTACACTTCTGCACATTTTTGTGCAGAGCTAGGTATTGGAGTTATTGGACTTGAGAAGAGTTAAAGCGGGATCGTAAGGATTCAAGGTAGAGCTGCTTGGTCGTCGCAGTCCCTTGGAGTCTTTTCATTTCATTGTACTGTTAATTGTTTTATCAAACAGTATTGTATATTCGGTTCTCGTGATCATTCCATGTATTCAGTTAGAGTTCGTGACTCAGTACTACTAGTCTTGGGAGGTTGTACATTCATATTTGTTCCGCTGTTAGTTTTGGTTACTTATTTAATTAAAAAAAATGGCTCCAAAAATGTAATTGAAAATGGCTTACCTAGTCTTAGAGACTAGATGCCATCACGACGTCTGTGGTGGGATTTTTGGGTCGTGACAAGTTGGTATCAGAGCTCTAGATTCATAGGTTCTACGAGTCACGAACGAGTATAGTATAGTCTTGCGGATCGGTACAAAGATGTCTGTACTTATCTTCGAGAGGCTACAGAACTGTTAGGAAATTTCTATTTCTTTCATTCCTGTCGTACGGAATTTGTTGAATTTGTAATTTGAACCTTTGTATCTCCATTCTCTCACAGATGGTGAGGACATGTGCTACTGTGTTAGCTGAGCAGGCATCCGCACATACTGCAAGAGGTCAGGGCCGAGGTAGAGGTCGAGGAAGGGCACGTGCTGCGACTAGAGCACCTGTCAGAACAACAGTTGAGGAGCCACTAGTAGCTCCAGTTGGGGGACAGGTACCAGAAGCACCTGTTGTTACCCCAGGACTTCAGGAGACTTTAGCACAGTTCCTGAGTATGTTTGGTACATTAACTCAGGCGGGATTGATATCTGTTGTACCAAACATTCCGTAGATTGGGGGAGTAGCTCAGACTCCTACTACAACTCCAGAGTAGCAGGTTCACGTTGGACAGGTTACGGGTGTAGTACCGGTATAACCTGTTATTTCGATTTGGCCTGAGGTCAGGCCCGAGGCATCAGAAGATAACAAAAGAGACTTGAAAGGTTTAAGAAATATGATCCACCAACTTTTAGTGGCACAACTACAGAGGATGCACAAGGATTTCTGGAAAATTATCACCGTATTCTTCGCACCATGGGTATTGTAGAAATGAGCGGAGTTTCCTTTACTACATTTCAACTGTCAGGCGCAGCGTATCGGTGGTGGCAAATCTATGAAGAAGGTAGACCAGCCGATGCCACACCATTAACTTGAGCTCAATTTTCGGAAATGTTCTTAAAAGAGTTTGTTCCCCAGACTCTCAGAGATGTGTGGCGCACAGAGTTTGAACGGTTGCATCAGGGCACTATGACAATGTCAGAATATGCTATCTGGTTTAGTGAGTTAGCCCGTCATGCACCTATCTTAGTTTCTACAATCATAGAACGGATCCGCAGATTCATTGAGGGGCTCGATTATGATATTAAAATATGCATGGCTCGAGAGTTGCAAACTGATGCTCCATTTCAACAAGTAGTGGAGATTGCAAGGAAGATTGAGGGTGTTTTAGGCGAGGAAAGGGAGTCTAAGGAGGCCAAAAGGTCTTGAAGATCTGGAGGGTTCAGTGGGTTTTACTCTTCAGCTAGAACCCATTATAGCGGAGGCTCGAGCAGTCGGTTAGCTCAGTCCGCACATCAGATTACTCGGAGTGCTCCAGTTTACAGTGCACCACCGACACAAGATTCTTACAGTGGTTATTCTATTTATTTGGCACAGACTCAGTATGAGCAGCCGCGACCTTAGAGGGGTTGTTATGAGTATGGTGATACTAGGCATATCATGAGAGATTGTCCCAGACTTGGGAGGGGTGGATTTCATCTGAACACTCTAGCCACAAGCTTTATTCCAGTTGATACTCCATGTGCACAGTCAGCTAGAGGTGGATGACATGCGGGTAGTGGGTGCTTAAGAGGCGGAGGCCCGACCCGTTGATTTAATCACTATGATTTGGCTGAGGCCAATACACCAGATTGTGTTGTTACAGGAACGATCCTGATTTTATTATAAAAGGATATTTTTCTTAATTTGATTCGGTTCTGAATATTGAGGTGAGTCCTCCTATTATGCTCCACTTATGGGTGAGCTTCGTAAATTTGTGACCCACTTATATATTTATCCCTGTTGGGAGATTTAAAGATGTGAACCCGTGTCTGTCATTTTATTTTTGGTACACCATTGAGGGCTATAAGCCAAAAAGTAATTTTTATTATTCATTACACTGGATTTAATGTGGTTCAGAATAATTGATTCCATTTTTTATACATTATATGCCCTACCGGTAGGAGGGTTCATTATATGTTGTGAAAATAGTTTATGAAATATATTGAAAAGAAGAAAGAAAGAAAATTGAAAATTTCAGTTGGCACAATGTGCAACATACTTATGATTCGGAGTTGAGAACGAGATCCTCGCATTTTTTACATGATGTGAAATATTTAAATCGGGCTGCAAGCCGTGATGGAAGTTATGTAAGGACGAGGTCCTTGTGGTGAAATATTTATGAGTTTAAAATTTTTCCTTTGTAAAATTTAATTGTACAATAGTATTAATAGGGAGTCATGCCTGTTATGCTTATTTAATAATTCTTGTATATTTTTCTGTGCATATTCAGCCATTTTCGTGCTGTAAACATTGAATTTTAACCTATGAGATGAGTGCCCAGGTGGCATTAAATATGACTCATTAATCCGAGTAAGCAATCATGAGGTCTTCATGCCTCACATTATGTTGTCAGTGTTGTGAAAATTCGAAATGAGGTGGTGGTTAATATTAGATTAATTGATGATGCTGGAATTAATTATGAACAACTTTTAAGACTAGAGATGTGGTGATGAGCATACATATAATGTGCTTCATGTCCTGATATTATTATGATAATGCAGTGCTTGTATTGCTGAGATTGGTGTTATTGATATATACCTTGTGGTATTTTGTTGGGTTGTGAATGTGTTGTTAGGAGTTATTTTGGTGTTACTCAGGTAGGTGGATAAGCCCAATTATAGGGGGACTCTACCGAAATTTCTAAAAAATTTGGGAGTTAGTAAAATTTGGAGGATTGAGATTTGCAAAAGAAGAGATAAATATGTTATGTGTTTGAGGGCGAATGATCCTAAGCGGGGAAGAATGTAGCAACCCGGAAAAATTTTGAAGTACTTCAACACTATCAATAAAGTTGATGTGTGCGTAGGCACGAGTTACTATAGCCAGTTGAGACTAATACCGTGTGTCGAAGTGAAAATCAGGCCTTTTGGAAATGATTGGAGAGTTAGGGAATTTGCTTTAAAGCTTATAAGAATGGAGAAAAGAAATAATCTCAATTGAGATGGTATTGTCGAACCCGTGTTAAATTGCGGGAACGTAGAATCACCCACAAGTATGTGTGTAAGAATACACTCAGTAATTTAAAGTTCTCAGAAAGATTCTTGGCACGTTTGAGGACAAACGTATGTTTAAGAGGTGGAGAATTTAACGATCCGAGTTTTCGTTTTAAGAATTAACACCCCGTTCAACGACTTAAGGTATCGGGCAACTTCGTAATATGTATTATGACCCGCGGGTGTGGTCGAGTTTGATTTTCGGAAGATTTAGAATATAATTGAAAGAGAAATTCTCATTTTGAAGCTTAAATGGAAAGAGTTGACCAAAGAGTTGACTTTTAAGCAAACGACCTCGGAATAGAATTTTGTTTATGTCAATAGCTTTGTATGGTATTTTGGACTTAGGCGCGTGCTCGAATTTGAATTTGGAAGTCCGTAGCACAATTCGACGCATTTTGGCGAAAGTTGGAAAATAGATGATTTTCGGAAAGTCCGATCGAAGGTTAAATTTTTGATAACGAGGTCAGAATCTAATTCTGAAAATTGGAATAGGTCCGTTATGTCATTTATGACTTGTGTGCAAAATTTGAGATAAATCAAACTTGATTCGATAGGTTTCGGTATCGAATGTTGAAGTTGGAAATTTCATAATAGACTAAAGTTTCAAGTGAGTTCGCATAAGACCTAACTTCAAATGATCATATCTCTCCTGATATGAAGATTTATATGGTGTGTTACCTATAAAAATAAAGGTATATGTGTCTAGTTTCCAACGCCTCTAACCGTTTGTCATTTGGACATTCTTACAAGAAGTTATGACCAAATTACCAAAGATTGACAGAATGCGATTCTGCGACCAATTATGCGACCACTATGCGATCGCAAAATGGTTATGTGACCGCAAACTAGTCGCAAAATGGTCCAGAACAGTCTAGTTCTAGGCACCGATTTGTGCAATCATTTTGTGACCCGCACACCAATTGTGCGGTCCATTGTGAGACTACATAACTATGTTCGGAGGGTTAATTTTTTTATTTTCATAACCCGACCCCATTTTGATAAATAGGCTTTGGGGTTTATTTTGGGGCAATTATCTGAGGTTTTTTTTTAGAGAAATAAGAGTGTTCTAGAGAGAGGAAACAAATGAATGGTTTGTTCATCAAGATCTTGTCCAAACTTTGAAATCCAACAAGAAAATCTCACAAGTTCTTCATCTAAGAGGTAAGGTTCCAAACCCTAGTTTTCAATTTCGAATTTGGGTAAAAGATGGTTGATTAGGAGTATGATTCTTGGGTATGAGAGTATTATTTATACATGTATGTATCAATAAGATTGTGGGAAGATTGTTGGGATAAAATAAGTAAAGATTGGGTTGAGGAGTGAAGGAAATCTTGTAGAAGAACCTTGTAACCAAATTTGCACACCTAGTGATTGATAAAATGCTCAAATGAGCTGAAACCATAAAAATCTTCCTAATTATGGTTCACTTTTGTTAGTTTTCTAAATATATTGAAGTTGCTAGGATTTTCGGAACTTCGTAGTAATGTAAGGAAGGCTCAAGAAAGATTGGAGCTGTCCGGAGGTCAATTCCCGTGAGAAAGCTATTTTGGAATATCGACCTAACTTCAAAAAGGTAAGTGTCTTGCTTAACCTCGAGTGGGAAAATTTCCTCGTAGGCATTGAGTCTTATGTGCAAATTATGTAATTGAAAACCATGTAAGCAAGGTGACGAGTACGTACTTGGTTTATATGTGTAAATTTTATTGAGTTAAAGTCTTAAGCATATTGTGTAGTAAATTGGATAATTATTGGCATATATTTAATCATCTATTTGTCGTGCCTAAATCCTTGTTGTTGACTTTGTTGTTATATGAAAATTTGATGTGATTGTTATTTGATTATTTATGAAATTATGTGAATTTGCTGGTTTGATAATTATTGGAATTTAATTTTATTTTGGATTTTCCCATCTGCAAATAATTAATTAAATGAGCTTAAAAAGAGGTGTTTATATGATTATTGAAAATTTGGAGTTAATGAAGACTTTGCTTTATGTTGAGTAATTTCTATCTCTGTTGATTGTTTTTGGGTGTTGTACACATTGTGTGGAGCCTTCGGCTATTTGATGTGAAATTAATTGACTTGGTTGTATCTTTGGAAGTTTGGTTGTAGCCATTGGGAAAATTGTGATATGAATTGATTTTGTTATGTTGCCGTGATAATTTCCCGTGTAAAATATTGTATTGTGTTAATTATTATTTTGAAGATATAAGGGTGGCATTTCACCGTTGATATTATGTGGGTATAAGGGTGGCATTTCACTGTGGTTTTGTTTATTAGAATATTGTCTGGGCGGAGCGATAAGGATGGCAATAGGAGCGATAAGGGTGGCAATAGAAGCGATAAGGGTGGCTATTGATATTGTATGGGTGGAGCGATAAGGGTGGCTATAGGAGTGATAAGGGTGGCAATAGGAGCGATAAGGGTGGCTATTGTCAGGGACGATATGTGATGATGTGGGGTTGATGATTTTCATGTGATGTTGTGATATTCTTGTGTTTATTTTTATAGCTTGTGCAATTTTTCTTGTTGTTGGTAAATTGATGACAATCTGATTTATGTTGAAATTGAGAGCATGTGGCTATTGCCAGGAGGATTATAAAATGAAATGTGGGCACGAGATGCCGTGAGTAAAAAATGAGGATTTTGGCACGTGAATTGTCCGTGAAGTTGTGATATGAATTGTGGGCACGAGGTGCTGTGATTAAATGATAATGATATTTGGCACGTGAATTGTCCGTGCAGTTGTGATATGAAATGAGGGCGCAAGGTGCCGGAAAAATATGATAATTTAATTATGGGCACAAGGTGCCGTGAAAATATGAAAAATGGGTTGAGACCCATGTTTACGAAAAATATGGAAATGGGATGAGACCCACATTTTTATGATTATGAAATGAGGTGTCACATTGTGACTTTTTAATTGAAAGAATTATATTCAAAATATTTATTTGAAAGGATTTTTATGTAGAAGGTTTTATATGAAAGAATTATATTTGAAAGGTTATTATTTGAGAAAATTATATTTGAAAGAGAATTATGTGTGAAAGATATTTTTTGAAGGATTTGATTTATTGTGTGTAATTGTATTTATTAATTGTTGAGCGATATTAATGGTATTCTTGTTGTCTGCTGTGCATATTACTGGTTGTTTTATGTTGCCCTTATTGTTATCTGCTTCATATTATTTTGTATATTATATTGCACACGCTATTAGACTAGTGAGTGTCTTGACTGTACCTCGTCTCTACTCTACTGAGGTTAGTCTTGATACTTACTGGGTACCGACCGTGGTGTACTCATACTACACTTCTGCACATTTTTATGCAGAGCTAGGTATTGGAGTTATTGGACTTGAGAAGAGTTAAAGTGGGATCGTAAGGATTCAAGGTAGAGCTACTTGGTCGTCGCAGTCCCTTGGAGTCTTTTCATTTCATTGTACTGTTAATTTTTAATCAAACAATATTGTATATTCGGTCCTCATGATCATTCCATGTATTCAGTTAGAGTTCGTGACTCAGTACTACCAGTTTTGGGAGGTTGTACATTCATATTTGTTCCGCTGTTAGTTTTGATTACTTATTTAATTAAAAAAAATGGCTCCAAAAATGTAATTGAAATTGGCTTAACTAGTCTTAGAGACTAGGTGCCATCACGATACTTGTGGTGGAATGTTTTGGTCGTGAAAAGTGACCAGTACCTCTACACTCAAAACACCCATCCTGATAATGTTATGTGATAGGAGTTGATGGTACACTGTAGGCTGGCTGCCCAGAGTAAGGCACATAAGGACCATAACTCCTTGAATCACTGTGAGATGCCTGAAGCGCTGACTGAAATGGCCTGGGAGGATGGCCTCTACCAAAAGTACCCCTACCTCCAGATACCATTGGTACCTCCAAAATAATGAGGCTTCTTATCAAACACCGACCCCCTCTCCTAAGCACGAACCATCTCAATCCGTCTAGCAATTTATTCGATCGTCTGGAAAGAAATATGACTCCCGGTCTCCTTGGCCATCTGTAGCCTGATAATGAAAGTGAGCCCATCAATAAATCTCCTCACTCCCTCTCTCTCAGTAGGAAGCAAGATAGTGGCATGGTGATCTAGGTCCACAAATTGAGTCTCATACTAGGTAACAATCATACTACCCTGCTGAACACGCTCAAACTACCTACGGTACTCCTCTCTCTAAATGCCTGGAATGAACTTCTCTAGAAATAGCTGTGAGAACTGATCCCAGGTAAGTGCAGGATAACCAGCTGGTCTCGTCAACATATAATCTCTCCACCATCTCATGGCAGAACCAATCATCTAAAATGCTCAAAATCGTGCCCATTGGTCTTAACTATACCCATGTTGCGCAATACCTTATGGCAACGATGCAATGATCCAAGTAATCTTGTGGGTCCTCAGAAGATGCACCACTGAAATGAACAAGAAAGAGCTTGGTAAACTTATCCAACCTCAACATAGCCTCAGAAGACATAGCAGGCCTATCACCGGCCTGTGCCGCAACAACCGGATGAACTACCCCAACTGGCGGGGCTGCTGGAGTCTAATACTGGGGAGCCACCTACTCCGAGGTGTGAGTAGCGGGAGTTTGTGCTCCTCCCCCATCCCGAGAGACAGTTGGTGCCACCGGGAAGGTACCGGCCTGGGTCACACTTTCCATAAGGCCCACCAAACGGACTAGAGTATCCTGAAGCATTGGAGTGACTATGAACCCCTCCAGAACTTGAGCTAGTCCGACAGGTAAAGTCTGAACTGGAACCTCATCCTCAAAATCTACCTGAGGCTCCACTGCGGGTTCTGCTGCTTGAGCTCTATGCTGAGCTCTGCCTCTGCCTCAGCCCTGGGCGTGACCTCTGCCTCGACCTCTGCCGCTAGCCATAGCTGCCACTGTGAGCTTCGGCTACAGATATTGTGCGTGTTCTCTCTACCTGCGAGAGAACAAAAATAGAATGGTTTAATCATCAATGATAGAATAAAATCATACGATAGAGAAGGAAAGAAGTGAGATTGTTCCTAAACTCGATGGCCGCTGGAAGATAAGTACAAACGTCTCCGTACCAATACTCCAGACTCTGCTAAGCTTGCTCGTGATACCTAGGCAACCTAGTGCTCTGATACCAACTTGTCACGACCCGGAATTCCCACCCTCGGGACCGTGATGGTGCCTAACATTTCACTTGCTAGGCAAGCCAACGTTAGAATAGTTTTTAGCCATTTTTAACAATTCAAATTAACTTATACCGAGTAAACTGAATAAACTAAATTAAAACTGAAACATAGTAAGAAAACCCATAATAACAACAATATCTAAATACAATCCTAGAACTGGTGTCACAAGTGCATGATCGACTAGAATAATACAAATACTGGTTTGAATGAAAGTACAACTGTCTGAAATGAAATAAACAACTAGAATAAGTTAGAAGGGGACTTCAGGACTACGAACGCCGTGCAGCTGTACCTCAAGTCTCCGAACCGACAATCAATCCGAGTAATCTACTGACCGCCTCTAGAACCGACTCCAAAATCTGCACAAGAAGTGCAAAGTGTAGTATGAGTACATCCGACCCCATGTACTCTGTAAGTGCTGAGTCTAACCTCGATGAATTAGTGACGAGGCTAAGGCGAGTCACTTACAATTATTTGCACGCAATATAATAATAACAACAGGAAAGGAACACAGGAAAATAAGGCAGTTAACATATGAAAATAAACTCAATCCTTGAAATCAGTACAACCAGAAACACTAGTACTCAAATCTCGTATGAAAACACCGAAAGCTAACATAATACGACAATGAATACGAAACACACAATCCGTTGCGGCATGCAACCCGATCCCACCGTACAAACTCAATATCCTCACTTATTTCACCGTTTCAATATCAAGAATAACAAGTAAAATCCATTGTGGTGCGTAACCTGATCCCACCATATAACCAGAACCAATATCATAATCCTCCCTTATTTCACCATATCAAAATCACATATAAAATCCGTTGCGGCGTGCAATCTGATCCCACCATATCAATATCAATCCTCCCTTATTCCACCCATTACGGCGTGCAACCCGATCCATAAACAAAAAGCAATAAATGTAATCCATTCAACAACTCAATTCACAAGAATATGAAAGAAAAGCCATAAAGGAACATCGTACCAAATCAAGGAACGCCATAATTAATATAAAGCAACAAGACAAGCCAATATATGACAATGAAAGTGTACAAGTAAGACAATAAAGGAAAGTAGTAATTAATCATGGAAGAAACTAACATTCTAATACCAGAATAATAAGTGACAAGTAGCAAGTTAAGGCATAGGAAGCGATTAAAGCAAGTACCTTTTATGACATGGAATAAAATAATTAATGAAATACGGGTAAACATGGAAACAAGTATTTTGATGATGTATATACACTCGTCACCTCACATATACGCCGCTGCACATGTAATTCACATATCACATAGCTCAAGGATTTCTAATTCCCTCAAATCAAGGTTAGACCCAACACTTACCTCGTTCCGCAAGCAAATCTAAGCTCAACCGGGGCCTTTCCTCTAAAATCCGCCTCCAAACCAATCCAATCTAACCAAAACTGACTTAATAACATCAAACAATGCTAGGGAAATCAATTACAATACATAAAGTTAAGATCTTTATACTTTTTTCAAGAAGTCAACATAAGTCAACCCTAGGCGTGCTTGGTCAAAACTCGAGATTCGAGCCAAAATACAATCACCCATTCACCCCCGAGCCCAGTTATGTAATTGCTTTCGAAATTTGACCTCAATTCGAGGTCTAAATCCCAAATTTATAAAAATCCCTAATTCTACCCAAACCCCTAATTTCTACCATGAAAATCCTAGATTTGATGTTGAAATCTTATGAAATGCAATGGGTAATTGAAAAAAATAGATCAAAGTCACTTACCAATGAATTTAGAAAGAAAATATCTTGGAAAAATCGCCTCTACGATGTTTAAGGTTGAGACTTTATGATAAATGAGCTAAATTCCGTTTTTTCCTTTTTACCTAATTGCGGATGTCGCAATTGCGATATCGTATTCGCAATTGTGAACATCGCAAATGCGAGAAAGAGGTCTCAAATGTGAACCCTTCTCAGAAGGTCAGTCATCACAAAAGCGACGTTTTGGTCGCAAATACGAACCCATGCCCTCGCAAATGCGGACCACCTCCTTCGCATATGCGAAGGTTGCCCACGAGCACGCTGAGTCGCAAATGTGACTCTTCCTTCACAAAAGCGGCAGTAGCAATTTCGCAAATGCGAACATTTACCTCGCAAATGTGAGATTCTCCCAATCAGCTAGGGTTGTGCATAATCTGGTAAATACCGAATTATCGTAACGAAACCGAAAATTTTGGTATTTGGTATTCGATTTTTTGATATTCGGTATGGTATTTGGTTTAATTTTTAAAAAATAATTGGTATTAGGTATGGTATTTGGTATTTTAAAATGTAATACCGAAATACCGATACCATACCGAAATATATATTATATTGCACAATACACATATTATTAATTATAACATAAATATAAAAAATCTAAAATTTTGTTTCCTTTATTCTCTAAGTTCATCAATTAACTCTAAGCAAGTAACAAGACATTTCTAATGATCAAATTTATTCTTTTATGTACAGTTTTCTCTCTTTGGGTTGATATTCCTTAGTTTTGTACTTTTGAGTACTTTAATTAAGAATATTATAGTCTCTGACTCTACATACTAGTTAGTATTCAAATCGAATAAAGCGAAGTGTCTAAATACCGAATACCGAAAATATCGAACCGAAATGTCTAAATACCATACCGTACCGACCGATGAAGACCCCTACAATCAGCCCATGCTCACAAATGTTAAGCCTTGTTCGCAAAAGCGAGGTTCGTAAATGCGAGCCAGATCTCGCAAATGCGAGACCTGCAGCAGAGCACCAGTAACAGTCGAGGTATCAGCTATTCTACTAAGTCTCGATGCATCGGCTATTCTACTAAGTCCCAAATCACTCGTAGCCTATCTTAAACTAACCCGAGCCCCTCGGGCTCCAAACCAAACATACACACAAGTGTAATAACATCGTACGAACTCGCTCGCATGATCAAAATATCTAAATAACACCTAAAACAACGAATCAGACACCAAAATAAATGAAAATTTCAAAGAAACTCAAGAACATATAATTTTACAATCAGACGTCCGAATCACGTCAAATCAACTCCGTTTTGCACCAAATTTTGCAGATAAGTCATAAATACTGAAATAAACCTATACCAAGTTCTGGAACTAAAATTTGAACCCAGTAGCAACAAAGTAAACCTACGGTCAAACTTAAGAATTCTTTAAACATTTAAATTGCTAGTTTTCAATAAATTACGTTTAATTTAGTTAGAAAGTTCCGAATTCGATTCCGGGCATATGCTCATATTCCAAATCATGGTACGGACCTACCGGGACTGTCAAAATACTGATACGGGTCCATTTACACAAAATGTTGACTACAGTCAACTCAAATAAGTTTTAAGGCACGATTTTGCCTTTTCATCAATTTTCTCATAAACAGTTACTGGAAAGAGGACACGGATTGCGCATGCAAATGAAGGAAGGTTAAATGGAGCTATTTGAGGTCTCGAAACACAAAAATGAAGGGTAAAACTATAAATGACCTATTGGGTCATCACAAGGATGTGGAACGTGATGCATATATTAGGGATATTTTGAGGCAAGTAGTAGAGCACCAGGATGAATTCAAAAAAGATATGAAAAGAATGAGGGTAGCAATCACAAAAATGAAGGCCAATCTGGAAGAATTGAATGAAGAGAGCGAGTTCCAGCAAAAGAAAATTTTTGAAGGAGTGGAGATTTTGAGCCAAACATGGCTAGTGGAACAAGCTAAAACATTAGAAATATATGATGCTCAATATGAGGAAATTACTAAGGGAATGAGACACTTTATAGAAGGAAGAGCTGAACTGGGACAAGAGATCGATAAATTTGGCACTGCTATTCATGACTTAGAGGCTTAATTGAATGCAGAGGTTGATGCGTCTAACGCCTAACAAAATATTAATGAGTTGTGTGAAGCTGAAAAGGAGCATATACACCAAATTGAGAAGCTAAAGGTGGAGAGCCAATCATTCGGGCATATTTTTGTTGATGATGCCCATGTTGAGAAAAGTACACTAGCGCCATGTGAGGAAGTAGATAATGTTATATTTGAAGACTTTAGTGCATGTAAATATGAGGATGTAAAGAGTAATACAATTCTAGAGTTAGGGCGTATTGGTCCTCATCCCATACATTTTTCAACATTGTGTTTGGATGAAGACATAGAAATCGAGTCATTAGAGCCTTTGGAGGAGCCAATGGACGAGGAACGGGGTGCTTACATTCTTGAATTCGTCGTCCTAGAGAGACAGAATTACATACCTCATCCGAATGCAAAGAAGTGTAGAATGCGATATTGGTTGCTTGGCCCAATTAAATTTGTCTCACTGCCCCGGGAGCATAATAGAAATCTTGAAGCCAAATTAGGGGTACAATTCATAAGTTCAAGGTAGAGGAAAAAGTCATTCGCCTCGTGTCGCGATGTTAAATTATGCATTTGTTGGAAGGCAATCCAGCTTTACTGCATTCTTTTTTTTTTTTGTTTTTTTTTGTTTATTATTTTTTATTATTTTTGTAGTGTTGTTTTATGTTGTAGGATTACGAGTATAGGCAGAAAAGCCACTGGAAGTATGCAAAAGTAAGCCAGATGGTTGGAACTAGTGTGAGGTACCCGCACAAAGGAACATCCATGGGAGAAGTCTAAGTACCCCGTGAGCTGTTTGTGCTTCGACCTTTGGCCTTTCAGGGAGTTATTTTTGTCCACCCTTGTTATTTTTTCTTTATTTATGCATTGGGGATATTGCACTCTTTTAAGTGTGGGATGAGAGAATTTCTCTAGATAATTAGTAGTAGTATGTTAGTAAAAATATTAACTTCTTATTTTGATTTTAGCTTCTTAGTTTTGTTTTCGTAGTTGTGTAGTAATTTAGTAGTAGTTTAGTAGCTTAACTTTTTTTAAAATGTGAAAAATCCGAAAAAATTGAAAAAGAAGTAGAAAATTAGACTTTTCCCGAAATAATCCCCCGTAGAAAAATTGAATATGTCTTTAGTTTTTCTTAGGTAGAAATAATCCCCCGTGGTATTTCTTTGTGCCTCGGTTCTTTTTCATGGGATGTATCTTGAACTGGGTAGTAGTTTTTCAATTTTTAGAGTAGATTAGGATTTAAGAAATAATGGAGGAAGACAAATGAGATTCCTAGGCGCCTTTGACTTGTTTGATAGTAGTATATTTAGTCTTTGGCATGTGTAGTATCTTCCCTATAATTTAAAATTGTCTATGATGCCTGCACAGATTGGATAGCATGTTATTGACGCCTATGTCTCATTTACTTGACTTATGTTCACTTTGTGCTTAATGCTTAATATCTCGTAACTTTGTGAATACTTGCATTAGTTGAGAGTCGAAATGGGACCGTCCTTAGTGAGTCATGTGCCATGTGTGGTGAGGTTTTTGTGTAGTCTATGTATTGTACTTGTGTTTAGAACTTACCCGGTATGTGAGTTGAAGCAAAATTTAGGTGATGCTCGATTTGGAAAATGATTTTAGGCTTTCTTTGATTTGTTTGAGTTCAAATGCTTATCACAAATAAAATTTATCCCTAGTTAACCCTTTTTGAGCCTATAGACTTTTATTTGGCACTCTCATTACAAGCATATACCCTTTTTGTTCTTAATTGATATTGTTTTTATCCTTTTACCTCGTAAATCTGTAATGACCCGGCCGGTCGTTTTGGAAGTTATAGCCCTGTTTCCCCCATTTCTGTTTCTTTTATGCTCTTAAGCTATATTATGATATACCGGGTTAGTTGGTTCGGGTCCGGAGTGGTTTCAGAGTAGAATGAGACACTTAGTCTCTTATTTAGAACCTTAAGTTGGAAAAGTCAACCGGATGTTGACCTATGTGTAAACAATCTCGGAAAATAATTATGAAGGTTCCATTAGCTCTATTAGGTGATTTTGGACTTAGGAGTGCGTCCGGAATGTGATTTGGAGGTCCGTGGTAGAATTAGGCTTGAATTGGCGAAATTGAAAATTTGGCTATTTTTGGTCAGCAGTGGAAAATTTGATATTGGGGTCGGAATGGAATTTCGGAAGTTAGAGTAGGTTCGTAGTGTCATTTTTGATACGTGTGCAAAATTTGAGGTCATTCGGACGTGGTCTGGTTGGTTTCGGCATCAGATGTCGAATTTGAAAGTTTAGAAGTTCTTAGGCTTGAATCCGAGGGTAATTTGGTGATTTGATGTTGTTTTGAGTGATTCAATGGTTCGACTAAGTTTGTATGTTGATATATGACTTGTTGGTATTTTTGGTTGAGGTCTCGAGGGCCTCGGGGTGTTTTCAAGTGATTAACGGAACAAGTTTGGATATTGGAGGATTGTTTATGTTGGAACTCAGCTGTCATAATCGCACATGCGGATGTCTCATCACAGGTGCGAGCCCGCAGAAGTGAGCGGGATGTCGCAGATGCGAGGTTGGAGGATCTCGGTAGAAGGCACAGGTGCGATGAAGTTCCCGCACCTGCGAGGCCGCAGAAGAGCACAAGAGGTCGCAGGTGCGGGCAATGTCGAGGCAGGCTGGGTCCGCAAGTGCGTAGGATAGGTCGCATCTGCGAGTCCACAGATGCGGATAGGTGACGCAGAAGCGGAAGTGAGGAAGTCAGGCAGTGGCCGCAGGTGCGAGGTATTTTCCGAACCTGCGTGGTCGCAGATGCGGAAATAGAGCACATGTACGGAGTCTGGGCGTTAAAGTGACTTGCGCAGGTGTCGTTATTTGGACTGCAGGTGCGGTGGCGTAGAAGCGAGAAATTGTCCGCAGGTGCAAAAAGCCTGGGCAGAAACCATAAATAGAACCCTTCGCAAATTTGGTTCATTTCCACCATTTTCAAGTCGGGTTTTGGAGCTTTTGGAGTGATTTTTGAATGGTGATTCAAGGGCTATCAGTGAGGTAAGTTGCTTGAGCCCTAATACTCGTATGTATGGTGATTTCTCGTTATTTAATCATGTAATTAGTGAAAATGAGGGGTTAGGGCTTGGGATTTTGGAGAGTTTAATTTAAGGATTTGAGGGACCAAACGGTGTCGGATTTTGATAAATTTCGTATGTATGAACTCGTGAGTGGATGAGCTTCCTAGTTTTGTAAATTTTGTCGGATTTTGAGACGTGGGCTCAGGGGCCGGGTTGAGCCAATTTTGGGTTCTGAGCTAATTTGATAGTTTTTCTTGTTTAATTCATTCCATTAGCGTATATTGATGGTATTGTACTGATTGTGAATAGATTCGGAGCATTTGGAGGCCGAGTCGAGAGGCAAGAGCATTGCGAGTTAGAGATTTGACCGGCTTGAGGTAAGTAACGATTGTAAATCTAGTCCTGAGGGTATGAAACCATGGATTTCGTATCATTTTACTATTTTGAAGTGACGCACATGCTAAGTGACGGGCGTCTGGGCGTGCATTGTTGGGGATTGTGACTTGGTCCGTCCCGTAGCAACTGTGAAGTTTAATATTTTGTTGAAACTATATAATACTTATATATTTTAGAAGGAGTTTCTGTAAATTGGGCTGAATGCCATGTTTTGGGCCTTGTGCCAGTGTTGTTTGGACCCTTAGGGGCCTTTTCTTACTATCCTCTCACTGTTTTCGATTGAAAATCTATACTCAGTCATGGTTATAATTGTTTACTACATAACTAAGTTTTATGACTCTATTTTGATGCATATAAATATTGTTTTGGCCGAATGCCCTGTTTTTACTGAAATGCCCGAGTGGCTTGAGAGGTTTATGACTGAGTGAGGCCGAGGGCCTAATTTGTGAGGATATTTATGGGATCGAGCTACACGTCGCAGCATGTTCGATATAAGGCCGAGGTCCTGCAGCACGTGAGTTATCCGTACAGATTATAGCGCTTGGGCTGAAGGAGCCCCTCCGGAGTCCGTACACACCCCAGTGAGCACAGGTACCTACTGAGTGCGAGTGTCGAGTGACTGGGAGGCATGAGTGATTGTGAGGTATGCCCGAGTGGCAAGAGTGATTGTGAGGTATGCCCGAGTGGCATGAGTGATTGTGAGGTATGCCCGAGTGGCATGAGTGACTGTGAGGTATGCCCGAGAGGCATGAGTGACTGTGAGGTTTGCCCGAGGGGCTGTATATGAGTGATGTTTTTCACGAGGGACTGTTTATGATTTCATCATTTGTTTCTCACCTTTGCATTTAGCCTCTGTTTGAAAACTGTTGAAAAATATCTTTAAATGATTTTTCTGGAACTGGGTTTAAACGAGATGTTTTGATTCAAATCTTGATTTTAAAAGTATGTGGTATTTTATTGAGATTTCATGATATGAACTTTTTATGCTTTATTGCTCATCACTACTGCTCAGTCTTTATTTATTGTTGTTAGTTACTGAGTTGGCATACTCACGTTACTCCCTGTACCTTGTGTGTAGATCCAGGTGTACCTGGGCACGGTAGCGATTGTTGATTATTCTGGTTGCAATTTGTTTCGGGGATAGCAAGGTAGTTGCTTGGCGATCGCAGCCCCTACTCTTCTACCTCTTATCTTCCTTTAGTTGTATTTAGCTATTTTCCAGACTATGTTAGTCTTGATATTGTCAGACAAATGGTAGTAGATGCTCATGACTAGTAACACCCCGATGTCGGTCTTTTGTTTTCCGTACTTTTGTTTTGATTTGAACTCCTTTACGTAGGTTTTTATGTTAAATAGCATTGAAATTATCTTTGAAATGAAAATATCGATTTGTTTTGGAAATGAGTTGGCTTGCCTAGTTCCACGATAGGCGCCATCACGACATGGGTTAGTTTGGGTCGTGACAGATTGGTATCAGAGCCTAGGTTACATAGGTCTTACGAGTTATGAGCGGGTTTAGTAGGGTCTTGCGGATCGGTACAGAGACGTCTGTACTTATCTTCGAGAGGCAGCAGAACCTTTAGGAAACTCCACATTCTTGAATTCTTGTCGTGCGAATCTGTTGATTCTAGTAACTATCTCACAGTTCTCATCAAGGCCACTCATCACTTAGTACCCTTCCAGCTCAGAGTTCGTCCCGTGCTTCACCAGTTCAGGGCTCTTCTATGCCAGGTTCTTCTACTAGTTATCCCGGTGCTAAGGGTTCCCTTCAGTTTCCGCCACCAGCACCAGGGAGTTGTTTTGAGTGTGGGGAGTTTGGACATATGTGGAGGCATTTTCCTCATCGTCATGGAGGTCTATCTTAGCAGAGGGGTCAGCCTTCAACTTCAATACTAGTTACTTCACCACCCGTCCAGTCAGCTCGGGGTGGAGGTCAGTTAGCTAGGGGTCACCCTAGAGGGGGAGGCAGATTAGGGGGTGGCCAGGCCCGTTTCTATGCCATCCCTGCCAAGCCAGATGCTATTGCTTCAGATGCTGTGATTACAAGTATTGTCTCAGTTTGTCACAGAGATGCCTCAGTATTATTCGACCCTGGTTCCACGTATTCATATGTTTCCTCGTATTTCACCCATTTTCTAGATATGCCTCGTGAGTCTTTAGTTTCATCTGTTCATGTATCTACTCTTGTGGGCAATACTATTGTTGTGGACCACGTATATCGGTCATGTGTGGTGACTATTGGGGGTCTGGAGACCCAAGTGGACCTTTTGCTGCTCAGTATGGTTGACTTTGATGTGATATTGGGTATGTATTGGTTATCTCCATGTCATGCTGTTCTAAATTGTCACACTAAGACGATGACTTTGGCTATGCCAGGATTTTCGAGGGTTGAGTGGAGTGGTTCTATAGATTATGTACCTAGTAGGGTGATTTCATATTTGAAGGCTCAGCGTATAGTTGAGAAGGGTTGCCTATCTAATTTGGATTTTGTGAGGGATGTTAGTGCAAAGACTCCTGTCATTGATTCTATTCCGGTGGTACGTGATTTTCCGGATGTGTTTCCTGCAGACTTGCCGGGCATGCTGCCTGACAGGGATATTGACTTCGGTATCGATTTGGTGCCGGGCACTCATCCCATTTCTATTCCACCATATCGTATGGCACCGGTGGAGTTAAAGGAATTGAAAGACCAACTTCAGGAACTCCTTGATAAGGGGTTTATTCAGCCTAGTGTGTCACATTGGGGTGCACTAGTTGTATTTGTGAAGAAGAAAGATGGTTCCACGAGAATGTGTATTGATTACATGCAGTTGAACAAGGTCACAGTCAAGAACAAGTATCCTTTGCCTCGTATTGGTGATTTATTTGACCAGCTTCAGGGAGCGAGGGTGTTCTCCAAGATTGATTTGAGGTCCGGTTATCACCAGCTAAAGATTCGGGATTCGGATAATCTTAAGACAAATTTCAGGACCTGATATGGCCATTATGAGTTCTTAGTGATGTCTTTTGGGCTAACCAATGCCCCATCAGCGTTCATACATTTGATGAACAGTGTATTTCAGCCCTATCTGGACTTATTCGTTGCTGTAATCATTGATGACATTCTGGTGTACTCTCGTAGCCCGGAGGAGCACGCTCAACATTTGAGGGTTGTATTACAGAGATTAAGGGAGGAGAAGCTTTATGCAAAGTTCTCCAAGTGTGAGTTTGGCTCAGTTCAGTAGCATTCTTGGGACACGTGGTGTCGAGTGAGGGTATTCAGGTGGATCCGAAGAAGATAGAGGCGGTGCAGAGTTGGCCTAGACCATCCTCATCCACGGAGATTAGGAGCTTCCTTGGTTTGGCGGGTTATTACCGTCGCTTTGTGGAGGGATTTTCATCTATTGCATCGCCCTTGACCAAATTGACCCAAAAGGGTGCTCCATTCAGGTGGTCGGATGAATGTGAGGAGAGCTTTCAGAAGCTCAAGACTTCTTTGACCACAGCTCCAGTGTTAGTTCTGCCATCAGCTTTAGGTTCTTACACCGTGTATTGTGATGCCTCGAGGATAGGCATTGGTTGTGCTTTGATGCAGGAGGGTAGGGTGATTGTCTATGCCTCGTGCCAGTTGAAGACCCATGAGAAGAACTATCCTGTACATGACCTTGAGTTGGCAGCCATTGTTCACGCCTTGAAGATTTGGCATCATTATTTGTATGGGGTTCATTATGAGATCTATACTGATCACCAGAGTCTTCAGCATCTGTTTAAGCAGAAGGGTCTTAATTTGCATCAATGGAGATGGTTAGAGCTTCTTAAGGACTATGATATCACTATTTTGTACCATCCGGGGAAGGCTAATGTGGTGGCCGATGCTTTGAGTCGCCGGGCGGAGAGTTTAGCATATATTCCGATAGTAGAGAGACCTTTGGCATTGGATGTTCAGGCCTTAACGGGCCAGCTTATGAGATTGGATATTTCGGAGCCGAGTCGGGTGTTGTCTTGTGTGGTCTCCAGGTCTTCTCTTTATGACCGTATCAGGGAGCATCAGTATGATGACCCCCACTTGCTCGTTCTTCAGGACAGGGTTCGGAGAGGTGATACTAGGGATGTGACTATTGGTGATGACCGCGTGTTGAGGATGCAGGGCCGGATATGTATGTCTAATGTAGATGGGCTTCGAGATTTGATTCTTGAGGAGGTCCACAGCTCACAGTATTCCATCCATCTGGGTGCCGCGAAGATGTACCAAAATTTAAGGCAGCACTATTGGTGGAGGCGGATGAAGAAAGATATAGTTGGGTTTGTGGCTCGGTGTCTCAACTGTCAGCAAGTTAATTATGAACATCAGAGACCAGATGGCTTGCTTCAGAGATTAGAAATCCCAGAGTGGAAGTGGGAGCGAATCACCATGGACTTCATAGTTGGGCTCCCACGTACTTCGAGGAAGTTCGATGCTATTTGGGTGGTTATGGATCGGCTGACCAAGTCTGCGCACTTCATTCCAGTTGGTACTACTTACGCTTCAGAGCGGTTGGCTGAGATTTACATCCAAGAGATTGTTCGCCTGTATGGTGTCCCAATTTTCATCATTTCAGATAGGGGCACTCAGTTTACATCGCAGTTTTGGAGGGCAGTGCAGCGAGAGTTGGGTACTCAGGTTGAGTTGAGCATAACTTTTCACCCTCAGATGGACGAGCAGTCTGAGCGCACTATTCAGATATTGGAGGACATGTTGCGCTTGTGTCATTGACTTTGGGGGTTCATGGGACCAGTTCTTGCCGCTCGCGGAGTTTGCATATAACAACAGTTATCAGTCGAGTATTTAGATGGCTCCGTTTGAGGCTTTATATGGGAGGAGGTGTAGATCTCCGGTTGGATAGTTTGAGCCGGGTGAGGCTAGGCTCTTGGGTACAGACTTGGTCCAGGATGCATTAGATAAGGTGAAATTGATTCAGGAGCAGCGTCGCATGACGTAGTCTAGGCAGAAGAGTTATGCGGATAGGAAGGTCCGTGATGTATCTTTCATGGTTGGGGAGAAGGTTTTTCTGAAGGTACCACCCATGAAGGGTGTTATGAGGTTTGGGAAGAGGGGCAAGTTGAGCCCCCAGTTCATTGGGCCTTTTGAGGTGCTTCAGAGGATATGGGAGGTGGCTTATAAGCTTGCCTTGCCATCCAGCTTGTCGAGTGTGCACCCAATGTTTCATGTTTCCATGCTTCAAAGGTATATTGGAGATCCTCCCATGTTTTGGACTTCAGCACGGTTCAGTTGGAGGGTGATATGACTTATGATGTGGAGCCGGTGGCCATTTTGGATCGGCAGATTCGGAAGTTGAGGTCAAAGGATATAGCTTCAGTGAAGGTGCAGTGGAGAGATCAGCCTGTGGAGGAGGCCACCTGGGAGACTGAGTGGGAGATACGGAGCAGATATCCACGCCTATTCGAGACTCTAGGTATGTTTCTAGATCCGTTCGAGGACGAACGGTTGTTTAAGGGGGGGGGGGAGGATGGAACGACCCGGCTGGTCGTTTCGGGAGTTATAGCCCTGTTTCCCCCATTTCTATTTACTTTATGCTCTTAAGCTATATTATGATATACCGGGTTAGATGGTTCGGGTCAAGAGTGGTTTCGGAGTGGAATGAGACACTTAGTCTCTTATTTAGAACCTTAAGTTGGAAAAGTCAATCGGATATTGACCTATGTATAAACGATCTTGGAAAATAATTATGAAGGTTCCATTAGCTCCGTTAGGTGATTTTGGACTTAGGAGTGCGTCCGGAATATGAATTGGAGGTCCGTAGTAGAATTAGGCTTGAATTGGCGAAATTAGAAATTTGGCGATTTTTGATCGGCAGTGGAAAATTTGATATCGGGGTCGGAATGAAATTCCGGAAGTTGGAGCAGGTTCGTAGTGTCATTTGTGATGTGTGTGCAAAATTTGAGGTCATTCGGATGTGGTTTGGTTGGTTTCGGCATCGGATGTCGAATTTGGAAGTTTAGAAGTTCTTAGGCTTGAATCCGAGGGTAATTTGGTGATTTGATGTTGTTTTGAGTGATTCAAAGGTTCGACTAAATTTGTATGTTGACATATGACTTATTGGTATTTTTGGTTGAGGGCCTCGGGGTGATTTCGAGTGATTAACGGAACACGTTTGGATATTGGAGGATTGCTGAAGTTGGAACTCAGCTGTCATAATCGCACCTGTGGATGTCTCATCGCAGGTGCGAGCCCGCAAAAGTGTGTGGGATGTCGCGGATGCGAGGTTGGTGGAACTTGGCAGAAGGCGCAGGTGCGATGAAGTTCTCGCACCTGCGAGGCCGCAGAAGCACACAAGAGGTCGCAGGTGCGGGCAATATGGAGGTAGGCTGGGTCTACAGGTGCATAGGATAGGTCGCATCTGCGAGTCCACAGATGCTGATAGGTGACGCAGAAGCGGAAGTGAGGAAGTCTGGCAGTGGCCGCAGGTGCGAGGTATTTTTCGCACCTGCGTGGTCGCAGATACGGAAATGGAGCGCAGGTGTAGAGTCTGGGCGTTTAAGTGACTTGCACAGGTGCGGTTATTTGGACCGCAGGTGCGGTGGCGCAGAAGAGAGAAATTGTCCGCAGGTGCGAAAAGCCTGGGCAGAAACCATAAATAGAACCCTTCGCGAATTTGGTTCATTTCCACCATTTTCAAGTCGGGTTTTGGAGCTTTTGGAGTGATTTTCGAATGGTGATTCAAGGGCTATCAGTGAGGTAAGTTGCTTGAGCCCTAATACTCGTATGTATGGTGATTTCCCGTTATTTAATCATGTAATTAGTGAAAATGAGGGGTTAGGGCTTGGGATTTTGGAGAGTTTAATTTAAGGATTTGAGGGACCAAACGGTGTCGGATTTTGATAAATTTCGTATGTATGAACTCGTGAGTGGATGAGCTTCCTAGTTTTGTAAATTTTGTCGGATTTTGAGACGTGGGCTCGGGGGCCGGGTTGAGCCAATTTTGGGTTCTAGACTAATTTGCTAGTTTTTCTTGTGAAATTCATTCCATTAGCGTATATTGATGGTATTGTACTGATTGTGAATAGATTCGGAGCATTTGGAGGCTGAGTCAAGCGGCAAGAGCATTGCGAGGTAGATATTTGACCGGCTTGAGGTAAATAACGATTGTAAATCCATTAGCGTATATTGATGGTATTGTACTGAATGTGAATAGATTCAGAGCTTTTGGAGACCGAGTCGAGAGGCAAGAGCATTGCGAGGTAGATATTTGACCGGCTTGTGGTAAGTAACGATTGTAAATCTAGTCCTGAGGGTATGAAACCCCGAATTTCGTATCATTTTACTATTTTGAAGTGACGCACATGCTAGGTGATAGGCATATGGGCGTGCACTGTTGGGGATTGTGACTTGGTCCGTCCCGTAGCAACTGTGAAGTTTCATATTTTGTTGAAACCATATAATACTTATAAGTTTTAGAAAGAGCTTCTGTAAATTGGGCTGAATGCCATGTTTTGGGCCTTGTGCCAGTGCTGTTTGGACCCTTAGGGGCCTTTTCTTACTATCTTTTCACTGTTTTCGATTGCAAATCTATACTCAGTCATGGTTATAATTGTTTACTGCATAACTCAATTTTATGACTGTATTTTGATGCATATAAATATTGTTTTGGGCCGAATGCCCTGTTTTTACTGAAATGCCCGAGTGACTTGAGAGGTTTATGACTGAGTGAGATATAGGCCGAGGGCCTGAGTGATTTATGTCATGATTTGGCTTGATATAGCGCTTGGGCTAAAGGAGCCCCTCCGGAGTCTGTACATACCCTCAGTGAGCGCAGGTACCTACTGAGTGCGAGTGCCGACTGCCGACTTCTGAGTGACTGGGTGGCATGAGTGATTGTGAGGTATGCCCGAGTGGCATGAGTGATTGTGAGGTATGCCCGAGCGGCATAAGTGATTGTGAGGTATGCCCGAGTGGCATGAGTGATTGTGAGGTAAGTCCGAGAGGCATGAGTGACTGTAAGGTTTGCCCTAGGGGCTGCATATAAGTGATGTTTTGCCCGAGGGGCTGTTTATAATTTCATCATTTGTTTCTCACCTTTGCATTTAGCCTCTGTTTGAAAACTGTTGAAAAATATCTTTAAATGATTTTTCTGGAATTGGGTTTAAACGAGATGATTTGATTCAAACACTGATTTTTAAAGCATGCTGTACTTTATTGAGATTTCATGATATGAACGTTATATGCTTTATTGCTCGTCACTACTGCTCAGTCTTTATTTATTGTTGTTACTTACTGAGTTGGCGTACTCACGTTACTCCCTACATCTTGTGTGCAGATCCAGGTGTAGCTGGGCATGGTAGCAGTTGTTGATTATTCTGGTTGCAGATTTTCTCGAGGATAGCAAGGTAGCTGTTTGGCGATCGCAGCCCCTGCTCATCTCCCTCTTATCTTCCTTTAGTTGTATTTAGCTATTTTCCAGACTATGTTAGTCTTGATATTTTCAGACAAATGGTAGTAGATGCTCATGACTAGTGACACCCCGATGTCGGGCTTTTCTTTTCTGCACTTTTGTTTTGATTTGAACTCCTTTACGAAGGTTTTTATGTTAAATAGCATTGAAATTATCTTTGAAATGAAAATATCGGTTTGTTTTGGAAATGAGTCGACTTGCCTAGTTCTACGATAGGCACCATCACGACAGGGGTTAGTTTGGGTCGTGACAAAATCACTTTAATTGTAAAATAAGCGCCAAAAGAAGTAAGAAGGGACTAAGTGTAGGGTGTCTTTTGAGTGAAACCAATGAAATAAAGAAAGGTGCACTTGTTTTTGTAAAACAATACGGCACTAGAGGAAATTGCAAAAGAAAAAAATAGTTGAAAAAGAAAAAAAATGTTGATGAATAAATATCTTATTTTTGCTAGTGGAGTGTAGATGATGATAGTGCGTAAAGAAAAAAAAAATATTCTTGGGGTGATATTGTTTGTGAAAATATTCTTGGGGTGATATTGTTTGTGAAATTGAAATGGATTGAAGAAATTGCGCTTAAGTTATTTGGTGATGTGTTAAAATGCTTAGAAGGGTGAACCACTTTTCCTAAATATATCCTACCCGTCCCTAAGCCCATATTACGATCATGAAAAAGTCCTAATTGATTTTAGATTGAGCGAGCTTACATTAGTAGAGATTTACATTAAGGGCAAGCCTATAGTACCAATTGCATGCATGTGACTTCTTTGTGAGAGTGAGCGATTTCTTTTATATACAAGTGAGTCCTTAAACTATATTTGATCATGACATTTGGATGTGTGGATTCAACTTACTCTCTTTGCTTTTGTTGTGAGGGCACATAATTTTACGGGGGATAGGTAACATTATTAGACTTCTCTAGGATGTTGGGAGTTGAATCCATGAGTGCATTGTGACATTGAGTCGGTTTGTGATGCTAAGATTATTGTGAGCATGTTGTCTTTGTTTGAATATTTTTGAAGAATGGCATAGCAAAGGGAAGTGTATGTGATTGCATATCCTAGAGTTTAATTGTTCATATCAACCATGGTCATTGGCGTAGAGTGATCAAAGATAGAGTTGTTTGTTGGTTGACTCGAGGACGAACAACGTTTAAGTGTGGGGTGTTGATACTCAAGTTAAAGTATGTATATTTATGTGCATATTGCCTCGCATATTACTCATATTTCTAAGATTTCGGATGTGTATGTAATGATTTGTGCTAATTCGTGGTATTTTTATGTGTATGAATAATGCGAAGGCTATGTGGGACGAATGTGCACGATTTGAAGCAAAAAGGGAACAAATTTGAAAACTACCCCGGGCGGCGCTACCTGTGGCACAGTTTCCAAAAACATAAAATTTCCAGCACCAGGGCTAGCGCCCCATGCTACCCTGGGCGTTGGGTGACGGGATGTTTCTTATTTTGCGCGGGACAAGGTTATTTCGGTCCTACACACCCCTAACTCATATAAAAGGGGTTCTAAACCTATTTTAGAGGGGATGAGGACGTCTTGAGAGAAAAATACAAGCAGAGAGCCGACGTGGAGGCCGTGTTTCATCTTTTCTTTCACCGAACTTATTAATTTTTATGTTTCTTTGTATGATTTGTTGTTTGGCTACCATATCTATGTTGGTACTAAATTTTACGTTCTAGGGTTGTGGTTCTTTCATAACTATTGTTATTCGAATATTGATTTTGATTTTTTAGTTTATCGTAATGGTTTATTTATTCAATCATGTGCTTAATTATTTGATTACAACTTGAAAGTGGAAATTCTAGATGGTATATAAGATTGAGTAGAGCAAATTTTTGAACACGGACATTGGGGAATGGATTCGCGGTTAGGATAGACATATGCTAATTGCCTTGCTTGGTTATTATACGGGAATTATAAATGCATTCTTGTTGATTCTGCTTCCATAGACATATAGGTATTAGGTTAACTTGAATAGACGAGTAAGAACTCGATAGATTCTTATGAGTAATATTAACCCCGTCAACCAATAAATCAGATAAATTAATTAGTCAATTCAAGTGAAGAATACACTAGGATTGTTAGATAGCCCATAACCCTAGATCATTTTCATCACATTGATAATATAAAAATCTGCTCTTCCCTTGTTCGGAGTTCACTATTTATTTTCCTTTATTTTAATTTGTTTAGAATCAAATATTTCTAGGTTTAATTTTTGTTTAGATAATTAGGATAGTCTAATTTAATTAATAGTTAATCACAAGTTCTCGTGGGTTCGACATTCGACTTTTAGTCACTTTATTAGTGACGACCGCTTATACACCACTTGTTTGAAGTGCCTTACATTATTAGTCATATATTCTCCTTTCTGTCGAAGTCATATATAGGAATATGGTTGTTTGACCGGCTTTAGTAAGTGTCCCGGTTATTAGACTTCAAATTGGTGACTAATCTCAACTAAATGAAATCTGTAAGGCAAGTTCATTTAACGTGGTGTCCTTTTCTCAAAATTTTGGTGAAAGAATTCAGTTTTGAAAATCGTTTTCACAATCCTAGCTTAGTTTATTTTTGCTGGAAAGGGGGTTGGGGTACGATAAATACAAGCTTCTAACATTAGAAAAGAAGACAACTGTGTCAAAATCTTCTGGAAAGACTTGGTATGACAAAGTTCAAACATGAGGCAACCTCTTAGGCCATTGATGTGAAGAGGTTGTTGTCTGGTTGGATATTATGCTCGACAAAGCCTTTTTATCTGGTTTGGTCCCGATTGGGATTTACGAATTCAAGGGGAGCACACGTAACAACTTTTTCTATTATTAGCCTAAGGAACGAATGCTTGAAAAAGATAGCAGAAAGCAAATCAATAACTTCTTGTGGTACTTATTATTAGTCTCCACCATTCTCTCATTATATCCAATCGTTTGCCTTTTTTTGATTTGTTTTCAGGATATTCAAGATTTGCTGAGTTGACCAACAAGCTTGTGGGACTACTTATCTTGTTGCTAGCAACAGTTGTGCATGCTAACAGATTTTTCTCACAATGTTAAGAGGAATGTGATTTTATCTCTTACTACTAGGATTTTTTTATTGAACTGGTAAAAACTTTGGCTCGAATTGGAAAATCAAATTTTCCAATTGTACTGTAGAACAATGTTTCCGTGATTGATCATATTATCTCCTTAGTAACTTTAAATTTTCACGCCTCAGAAAATGTGATGATCATAACTATTAGTGTTTAGAAATGCGACTCTATCCAGTTATCTATTTTCCTCGCACAAGCAGACATGGCTTAATCATGCATCTTGATTTAGATGCCAATTTAAGATTTTGCCAGAAATTGATTTTGATCTATTATTAATAGAAAACAGAAGTGTTATTTCGTGAAAAGAAAATATTTATTGAGTAAATATTATTGACTTGGCACGAAATTTATTTAAAATACAAAGGAAGACCTTGCAAAAATTAAGTTGGATGCAGTTTGAGATTTCTGCACGGAAAATTTGATTTTTCAATTGAAATGACCTTTTGGGAGGGCTAGTAGGTTAAGTTGAACGATTTATTGTTACAAAAGAATTCAAAATCGACTTAAATGTATTTCTATAAAATGTGACGATTATAGTTGAAGTCCAATAATTAGCACATGAACAAGCTTTGCTAGGATGCATCAGTTACCGACTTAACAGAACTTGGTCCATTGTGTTGGGCCATATATATTCGAAAACATGAGCCCCTGGAACGTCTTTTTTATTTGTTGGGCTGTGTCAGCTCATATATTTAGCAAAGGTCCGACAATCATAACCGCAGCACTTGACTATTCATCGAGAGATTTGCAGTCGTATCCTATATTTGTGTCACCTTTTAACCTGTACCCTATTTTTTAAAATTATTAATTCGGTAGTCATATCACAAAAAATCCGTAATAATATGACAATTACACCCCCGACAAAAGATATAAAATGATCACCTCCTCTCCTCTCAGCAACTTTATAAAAAAATCAGAAACTTGTCCAGATTCATCTTCAGAATCACACTTGCATGAAGTTGTTTCACCTTGAAGCTAAAACTTCACATGTTGAAGCTAAACTTCATGCTAATATAGCATGAAGTTGTTTTACATTGAAGCTAAAACTTCATGCTAATGCATGCTGAAGTTATTTATCGTGTAGTCTATAGTTTTGTCATGAATTTTATCTGAAACTTCACTCTAAACATGCTGAAGTTATTTAGTTCATTTGCTAAAATTTCAGACTAAACATGCTGAAGTTATTTAGTTCATTTGCTAAAACTTCAAACTAAACATACTGAAGTTATTTAGTTCATTTGCTAAAATTTCAGACTAAACATGCTTAAGTTATTTAGTTTATTTGCTAAATTTCAGACTAAACATGCTTAAGTTATTTAGTTCATTTGCTAAATTTCAGACTAAACATGCTTAAGTTTTTGTCTTGTAGTATGTGATTTTCTAATGAATTTTTGCTAATGCATGCTGATGTTATTTAGTTCATTTGCTAAAATTTCAGACAAAACATGCTGAAGTTATTTAATTCATTTGCTAAAATTTCAGACTAAACATTCTGAAGTTTTTTAGTTCATTTGCTAAAATTTCATACTAAACATACTTAAGTTTTTGTCTTGTAGTATGTAATTTTCTAAAGAGTTTTTGCTAATGCATGCTGAAGTTATTTAGTTCATTTGCTAAAATTTCATACCAAAACATGCTGAAGTTTTGTAACGCAGTCTACAGTTTTGTCCTGAGTTTTATCTGAAACTTCAGTCTAAACAAGCTGAAGTTTTTTAGTTTATTTGCTAAAAGCTCAGCCTAAATATGCTTAAGTTTTTGTCCTGCAGTTTGTCAATAGTCTTTTATTAAAGAAGGGCAAAATCATCTTTTTAAAACTCTTTTAACAAAAATATAGGTACGGATACAAACGAAAAAACAAAATAGGTATACGTTAAAAAGGGACGACCAAGTAGGGCGCCCCATGCAATTTTTACCTATTCATCTAAGATGAGAATTAGACATTTGAGAAATTCTTGACAATTTTTCTTTGATATATGCTATTAATATTTTCAAGATACACTTAAACGTTGAGATGGGCATAGAGTCAAATTCGGCTTATTATAAGCTAGCAAGAGGATATTAGTGAAGGATTGCATATAGATGTTCATAACATGTAGCGGAAGACAATGACAATCCTAGGAAGATCTTTTCGTGTTTAAAATTTATTTAAATGTCAAAGATCGGATCTAAAACGTACCTGGTAAATAGAGTCTCGTTTTAAAATTTCTTCGATAGTACGAAGACTCTATAAGTATCCATACTGAGATCTATCCTTGCTATCAACTCTTTGATCAATGAAACTCGCGAACAAATAGAACGAAAATACCGGACTGAATTTTTCTCAAAATTTCAGCTTCAATGTAACGGTACGAGGAAACTAATTTTCCTTCTCAAAGTATGCTCCTTTGTTTATTTGTGTAGCTCTGCCAAATCTTTTGTCCCCAGCTTCGTTTTTCACCGTGATGTATATATATACATATATTTATCACGTAAATAATACTTTTTTAAGGAAAAGTCAGAAGTCGTGATTTTCTGCTTTTGCAAGTTTTTTCCAAAATTGAACTTCATAGAATCTTTTGATTGCAAAACTTAATCCCATTCCAAATGGGTATATGGCAGCTAGCTGACACGTCCAATTCACGTTAGCCCAATTGGACTTTCACGTTAAATACTTTATCCAATTCAAAATTGGATTACAAGAATAAATTGATATTATATATACAACCTTTATATAAATCAATATTAATATATATCACATATATATTTTAATCAAGAGATACAATTCAATTTTCTATTCTAAAGAGAAAGTTTCAATTTGTTCACCATATTAATTATATTTTCTGTGCTAGCAATGAATATAATAATATTTCATTTGGACTAATAATTTAATTTATTTATTTGACTAATTAAATTCTATAATTTAACTATCAAATAATAAAGTAATTAATCCTTTAGCAAAGTTCAGAACACTCATTAATGTGTGACCCCATAGGTTCAATACTAAACCAATAGTAAATTAATCACATGAATATACTAATCAAGGGTGGCGTCTAGCAACACTCCTTAACGACCGGATAGCATAAAGTATACAATTTACTCTCAAGAACCTGTAGAAGAATAATATAATAATTTCTTCTGTCCTTATAGCTCTGGGTCACCTTAGGATATGGCTCAACTGTCAAATCCTAATAGGCGACCAACTATGTGTTAATGTTGAATATAATCGACCATTGAATGACCTAAGAAACTCTTTTATTCTTTCATTTAATTGTCCTGGCCAAGGTCTTAGTTTGGTCGTTTATAATTCATGGCAACATTGAGTCATTACCAAGAGTTGACAGATTCCATCTTGATCAATCATTAATTATACAAGTATTTAATCATACCCAATATCCTTTCAACTATCGCCCTAGGGCCATATGTGTATAGTATCAAAGCACAATAAATAACCTGTCAATTACTATGACGATCTCAGGTCAAAAGAAACTCTTACATCACATTCTTCAAGAGAATATCCTATTGAGAGATTATGGTAATTCTAACCATTAGGAATTATCCAATGAGTTGGTTCAATGATCACATCTCTATATGCATCATCTATCTATATGATTTAGTTAATGATATAAACTAATTTTTATCCAATAAAGACAATCACATAAATATTGATTTAACCGGATTACTAATGTCCAAATTGATAATCCTATGATCAAGAACAAATTTAGATTAAATTATAAGAAACTTCACTCTCATTGTCATGATCTACATCACAATGTCAAGTCTCAAAATTTTTTCAAGGACCTTATCAAGTTAATCAAATAATTAATAATAACTATGATAAAAGAATATCAGATACCATATATTTTTATTTCAAATAACGTTCACAAAAATATGTTCAAATCATCAAATATGAGATTGGATCTAGGGCATATCTATTATATCCCTAACAATCTCCTACTTGCACTAGAGCCAATCGCTCTTGTACTCCATTCCCAACTTTTACTCGTGCTTGTCAAACTCCTTTGCACCAAGAGCTTTAGTGACGTTCAATGATTTCTCTTATCAAGTGATACCTTCGCAGAACGTGTTTGGATTTTTAGTGTGATCTTGGTTCTTTTGGTTGAGCAATGGATCCAATATTGTCATACTACAATGGAACTATACCTTCTATTGAATGAACCACACCAAGTTTAGTTAGGAACCTTTTTTCATCCAAACAGCTTCCTTTGCAACTTCACTCGCTACTATATATTCTGCTTCAGTCACTGAATTAGCTATTGTAGCTTGTTTGGAACTTTTTGAACTCACTGCACTACCATTTAAGGTGAATACATAACCAGAAATAGATTTGCTATCATCTATATCTGAAGAAAAACTTGCATCAGTATAACCTTCAAGTTTCAACTCAAAATCTCCATAAATGAGGAATTGGTCTTTAGTCCTTCTTAAGTACTTAAGAATGGTCTTCACCACCTTTCAATGTTCCTCAACAGGATTTGCCTGATATCTGTCACGACCCAAAATCCAAGTAGTCGTGATGGCACCTAACCCATCCCATTAGGTAAGCCAATTTCCAACTAACCAATTTCAATAATAATTATTAAAGCAATTTAAGTGAATAAAGATCCTGATATTATACAATCCCCAAGAACTGGTAGTACAAATCATGAGATTCTAAGAATAGAGTATACAAAGCAGAAATGAAATAAATAAATAGTCTGTTTGAATAATACATAAATAGAGCTTTTATAAATCTAAGGCTACCCTGAACAAGAGGCAGCTACAACAGGAATGCAGGTACATCTTCAAGTCCCGCAACCATCGAGCACAGCAACAACAACAACCAACATCTGCAGCAATGTGCAGAAGTGTAGTATCAGTACAACCAACCCCATGTACTGAGTAAGTAACAAACCTAGCCGTAGGTTGAAAGTAGTGACGAGCTTGTACCAAGGTCGGGTCCACAACCAATAGTCCACAACAACATAAAGCAAATAATACCAGAAGTAACTCAGAGATAAAATGCTCAGGCAAGTAATGATTTCAAAAATAATAGTTCTTCATTTAAAATACATCAGTGAAAACCCAAATCGTTTGCCGAAGTTACCAAAAATGTGAATAATTTTGAAAACAATAATTTCTCCCAAAAATCTTTACAATAATAAATAAGATGTTTCATTTTCCTTGCGGATAACCCGTGTAAAACAAATGCATCACTATGCCCATCTGTAAAAATATGTGAGAAATCATGAATGATGTGATGTTATACAGCATGAGAAAAATACATCTCTATGCCTGTATGTCATGTGTGCATGCCAATGCGATGCAACTCAGTGATAAAATCATAAACAGTCCCTCGGGCAGAACATCCCTCATATACAGCCCCTCGGGCAAACCTCACAGTCACTCGTGCCACTCGAGCATACCTCACAATCACTCTTGCCACTCGGACATACCTCATAATCACTCTTGCCACTCGGGCATACCTCACAATCACGCATGCCTCCCAGTCACTCAGCACTCGCACTCAGTAGGTACCTGCACTCACTGGGAGTGTGTACAGACTCTGGAGGGGCTCCTTCAGCTCGAGCACTATAATCTGCACGAACAACTCACGTGCTATAATAATGAAGTATGTTGGAGGTGGGCAGCCCCGATCCACACTCATCCTCACAATCAGGCCCTCGGCCAATATCAAACATGTTGCGGCGTGCAGCCCGATCCCATAAATATACAACATGTTGCGGCGTGTAGCCCGATCCCATAAATATGCAACATGCTGCGGCGTGCAGCCCGATCCCATAAATATCCTCACAAATTAGGCCCTCGGCCTCACTCAGTCATCAATTTCTCCAGTCTCTCGGGCTCACAATGTTATGAAAAATAGCCCAAAAATGATGATATGATGTATCAATAAATAACAGCATAGACTGAGATATGATATGCAATGAAATGAATATGATTGAGTATGAATTTTCAATTTAACACAATAATTTACAGCAATATGACCTCTATGGGTCCCAATAATACTAGCACATAGCCTCAACATGATTTTTAATATGCTTTTCAGCTCAATTTCTTTAACACATAAAATCGCATGGAAAATGCCAAGATTATTTAACTATAAAATTCCACAAAAAAAATTATGTCACAATATCTATAGTGCACACCCACACGCCCGTCACCTAGCATATGCGTCACCTCCCAAAAATTCACAAAATACATATATTCAGGGTTCGTACCCTCACCTCCAAGATTAGAAGAGTTACTTACCTCGAACAAGCCAAATCCAATGTCGAGCAAGCTAAGCAATGCTCCAGAAATTTCATTCTGCGCGTATCAACTTCTAAACGGCTCAAATATAGTAACAATTAATTTGATTCAGCCCACAAAATTATAGAAATTAATTCCATATCAAAATATTAATATTTTTCAAAAGTTCGAAATTGCGCCCGAAAAATTACCTGTGGGGCCCACGTCTTGAAATCCGACAAAACTCACAAAATATGAAAACTCATCCAATTACAAATTCAACCATACTAATTTTACTCAAATCCGACTCCAAATCGGTATTCAAACTTGAAAAATTCATTTTGTGACATTATAAAAATTTCCTTCTATTTTTCTTGAAGATTCAATAATCTTACACCAAAAATGAAGATTAATTCATGGAATATAATCACAAGGGAGTTAAGAACAGTTACCCTAAGTTGTGTGAAATTTTTTTTCTCCAAAATCGCCGAAACCGAGCTCCAAAATATCCAAAATGAGAAAACGTTTCGGAACACTCGTTTTAAACACTGCCCAAGCATTTCCGCACCTGCGGTGCCTGGGCTCTGGGCTCGCACCTGCGCATCCGCATTTGCGAAACAAATTGCATGCCTGCGGACAATGCCAGCCTTTCAAAACCTCGCATCTGCGGTGCCCTTCTCACATATGCGGGCTCGCAGATGCACAAACCCTTCGCACCTGCGTTCGCCCCAGGCCAGCCCCAGTCCGCATCTGTGCCAACACCTTCGCACCTGCAGCCTCGCAGATGCGAAAAATTCCTCACACCTGCGAGCACTGCCCAGTCCCATTCTTGGCTGCTTCTGCGGCTTATTTCATGCACATGCGGCTTCGCACCTGCGATCAAAATCTTCGCAGGTGCGATCACACCAGTAGGCAGCAGTTTTAGCATTTCCTTAAGTCCAAATTTGATCCGTTAACCGTTCGAAACTCACCCGAGGCCCCCGGGACCTCAACCAATTGTATCAACAAGTCCCATAACATAACACGGACCTACTCGAGACCTCAAATCATACCTAAAAACATCGAAACGATGAATTACTCCTCAATTCAAAATCAACGAACTTTGAACTTTCAAATTCTACATCTTGTGCCGAAACACATCAAATCAATCCGGAATGACTTCAAATTTTGCCCACAAGTTAAATTTCACATTACGGACCTATTCTAATTTCCAGAATCAGATTCCGACCTCGATATCAAAAAGTCAATCCCCCGGTCAAACTTCCCAAAAATTCATTTTTTGACATTTCAAGCCTAATTCCACTACGTACCTCAAAATAATTTTTCGGACACGCTCCTAAGTCCAAAATCACCATACGGAGCTATTGGAATCATCAAAACTCCATTCCGGGTCGTTTACACATAAGTCGACATCCAGTCACTATTTTAACTTAAGCTTTAAACCTTGGAACTAAGTGTTCCAATTCATTCCAAAGATTCACCGAACCCGAACCATTTACCCCGGCAATTCACACAATAACTGTAAAGTACAATTCGAGCAGTAAAGAGGGAAGCGGGGTTGTAATACTCAAAATGACCGGTCGGGTCATTACAATATCGGATAGTCACTCCTAGTGCATAAGCCATATCAGGACGTGTACATGTCATGGTATACATGATATCTCCCATTGCACTAGCGTATGGGATCCTACTCATGCAGTCTCTCTCTTCAAATATTTTAGGACAATCCTCCCTACTGAGAGCAATTCCAGTACCTACCGGTAGATAGCCTCTTTTAGAATTATCCATGTTATATCTCTTTAAGATGATATCAATGTACAAAGACTGGGAAAGTCCAAGTAGCTTCCTTGATCTATCTCTATAGATCTTTATTCCCAATATATAAGCTGCTTCTCCTAAGTCTTTCATGGAGAACTGTTCAGATAGAAGAATCTTGACACTTTGCAGTGCTGGTATATCATTCCCTATGAGCAATATATCATCAACATACAATTCTAAGAATATAATTGTGCTTACACTAACCTTTTTGTACACACAAGATTCTTCTTCGCATCTACCAAAATTGAACTTTTCAATTATCTTGTTAAAGAGAATATTCAAACTTTGAGAAGCTTGCTTTAGTCCATAAATGGATCTTTGTAGCTTGCAAATCTTATTATGATCAGGCGGAGATGTAAAACCTTTAGGTTGTGTCATGTACACATCCTCTTCTAGCTCACAAATAAGGAAAGTTGTTTTTACATCCATTTGCCATATTTCATTGTGAGAACCTTGTGTCGCCTATTCATAGGTCTTAGGGTCATCATCATTATGATCAACCTCATTTAATACATCATCTTGTACCATTAGATTTAATCTAGTTAGTGCATGACGTTCTTGTGTAGATCTTCTAAGAGGTTCTTGTACAACTTACTCACCTTGTGTTGGATTTAGTTGTTGTTCAATTTGGTTTGGAACTGGTTCATTAACCTGTTCTTGAACTACATTTAGTTCCTGAACTTCAACCGTTGAAGATGGCAACCTCCTTGTCAACTTCAAAACATCCAATAAAGGTTCTTCAAATTGTGTCTCACGATATTGATTTTTGTTGATTCATTACTTTCTTGAACTTCATCAAGTTCTATTTCTTCACTATAATTTTCTTTTAAAAGAAATTCCCTTTCCAAAAAGGTTGCTCCTTTAGCCACAAACACTTTATGGTCATAAGGATGATAGAAATAATATCCCATTGTTTCTTTGGGATACCCAATGAACCTACACTTATCAGATCTTGAGTCAAGTTTATCAGACTGCAGTCTCTTAACATAAGTTAGAATATCCCAAACTTTAATATGTTTAAGGTTAGGCTTACATCCTTTCCATATCTCATATGGTGTTGTAGAGACTGACTTAGTGGGAACTTTATTAAGTATGTTGCTACTTCCAAAGCATATCCCCATAAATTTATTGGAAGATCAGTGAACCCCATCATAGATCTCACCATATCTAATAAGGTTCGATTTCTCCTTTCAGACACACAATTGTGTTGTGATGTTCCTGGAGGTGTCCATGACGAGCTTAAAACACACACTTAAATTTGTGCTCGCTAGTCAAATATAGTATAGATTAATTATCGTCTCCACAGGGATTGGAATTAAACAATGTTTGAATAATCTCCAGTTGATTACTATCCAGGAAAATTAACACTTGATGGATATCTATTACTATTATTAACTATAAAAGGTTAAGCAAATAACAATTGATCACTAAAGATAGTAAGCGAGCACGAAGAAATATTAACGAGGAAAATAAGGGTAATTGACTAGATAAGTGCACGATAACTGACCCGGGATCTAATTCCTGAGTTAATTCACTCTATAAGTTGATTCTTACGAATTCAACCAATTATCAAATTACACTTGAAGCTAAATTTCCTCTTTCGATTAAACATTAGTTTAAGTAATTAACTCAATTGAAGCATGGCAAACAATTGCAACAATAAAAATGATGATTATGATCTAAAGGGTAATTTCTCACGAATATTCCCTATTTTCAAGTTCAAATAACAATTCAAGAGGCTCATTCGATTACCTATTGGAATCGTGAAATTAAACTAGAGCATAAGATGTGAAGAAATTTAATATCAAACTACTCTTTAGATTAAGCAAAATACTAAATAGCTCCACAATACATATCAAGCTCCATCAATTCATTCAAGCAATTATCAAGAATCGAATCCCTAATCAAGTTATTGAAACACCATATCTATCAACACCCAAATGGAAATTACTCAATAGCAATTGAGTAAGATATCTCAAAAAAGTTTAAGAAACAAGAAAATATCAATTCTAAAGATTTGATACAAACTCTCGCATTGCACCGATTGTAGATTGGAATCTTGATGAATTCTTGGGTCTTTTTCCTTGGGTGGCTCTCCAATCTTCTCTAGGTCAAAAAGATACTGTAAAATGGTATTTTTGGTGCATTTAAGCCGAACTCCAAAATAACCCCGGACGAAACCACCCTTTTTTAGCCGAAATAAGAAAGTACTCTAAGAATTTTACATTATCGCGTCGTGCCATATGGCGCGCTTGTGGCAATTTCAGAACACTTCACTAAAAATAATCTGGACATAATTTGCACTTCCGCGTCGTGCCTCGCGGCTCCCCATGCAGCGCGACTGTGCAGTTTTCTTAGAGTGAAGTCGTTGATTCAGTTTTTAACATCCGGACTTGGTCCTCGATCCCCGAACGTTATCCTGACCTAATTGCTTGGGCTTCTACTCAGACTTCAAAGCTCCAATTTGTTTGAAATAGCTCCAGATTACCTTAATAGCTCAGAATCATTTCCTACAAGGCATAAAATAGATAATAAGTGAAAATAACTATCGTTTAATCTCAAACACACATAAAATACAGTAATTAGAGTGCAATACTATGGCTAAAATACGGATTTCTAGCCTACCATCAACACCCCATACTTAAACCATTGCTCGTCCTCGAGCAATGAAACTGCACTTCTCATAGAGACGACCTTCTTATTAGACAACTTCCCTAACGCATCATGCCAAGAATATTTAAAATAGACTAAGTACTCTAACGTAACATCCTTGCCTCAAAATTTGACTCAAAAACACCACACATTTTTCACAACCTACTCACTTACTCTAATATAGAGGTCAAAGACTTTACCTTACCTTCGTAAGTTATGTGCGCTCACACAAACAATAGAGAGTAGTTCCCCACACAATATAATTCAAGAACAAATAGGTATTCAAGATAGAAAGAATTAACTCACTCTCAGAAATGAAATTCATGCGCCACAGAGAATGTACCATAAGCTTGCCCGTAGTGTACTACTATACTAATTGAGCTTATTCAGTCAAGGATCAAATAGGACTTTATTTGGTTGTAATGTAGGCTGCGGGATGGGTAGGATACATTTGGATATAGTGACGACACCTCCCCAAGCACTTTAATGCATACAATTGACCGTTTAATACATACAATTGACCGTTCATCAATATATAATTAAACCCCACACTTATGTCAAACCACAACTCCATCTTTACATCAATATATATCAACTCGCAACTTCTTTAAGGATAAATACATCAAGATTTACCACTATCAATGAATATTTCTTTTCTTACAACAATACAACTATTTTTTTTTCACGTGGCTCTTACTTTTTTTTTTCAAAATAGTGCACATTTCTCCTTATTTTAATAATTCCACTCAAAAGCCAAACCAACACCCCCACACTTTAACTTTTACAAAGTTCATAATAACTTCAAGTGCTCACGAGAGGTAGAAGGTTCAAACAAATGGTCAATTCAAACAAAATGGATCATACTTGTAGTGTGGTTACCAAAGAAATAGGATTACAAGCTCAAAGGGGTTAACTAAGATACATAATAATTAGGTGGTAAAAGCATATAACTGGCTCAACAAAGAAATGCCTATATCACTTCCAAGACTGAATAAAACTACTATTTCGCTTTGCAAACACATGGGGCAAGTTCTAGACATCAAATGCAATGCACATAATAACACAAAACCTCACACACACATGGCACATAACTCACTCAGGATCAGACTCATCAAGACACTCTAGTAAAAGCAGTTAAGCAAAGTTAAAATCATATAATTTAAGGTACTTATACAAGAGTCAAAAACTGAGTCTAAGCGTCACAACTGAAGCACTTGCTATTCTCAAGGTATAATAAAGTCAAGAATTATTGCTTTCATATAAACTCATAGTGCAAGGTTTCCTATTCCTAAAAGCAAAAATATAAAAAAAAACTAACTACACCCATTTCAAACAAGACTCTTGTAAAAGTACCTCGGCACAAAGAAAAACCAAGGGTAAACCCGTCGACGAAATCCATCGTTGGGAAAAGTCAAAGCTACACAATTTAAATTGTCTACAAAGCAAGAAAATAAATAGAAACAAGTACAAATATGACTACATACGAGCAGCTCACCGCACACTTAAAAAAATTTATTGTCCTCAATGAAAATGACTAAACAAAAAGTGAAAACCTAACTCCCTGAGGCTCGTGGCCTAGTCCTCATCACCACCTTCAAAGGTGCATAGGTACACTTCATCATCAGAGGGAATGGAGTTGACATCTTCGTCTGGTGGTATCTGTGCTCCATTGGCTAAGCCCAACCACCGCTGAGTGACTGCAGAGAGGGGATGGTCCTCCTATAGTTTTGCTAGGTCAACCTTACCTCTAGTTGCGCGTAGGCGCATGTCTGCAAATAGCAGCTGCAATGTCTCCTCCACACAAATAAATCTCTAGTCTACCGTAACAGCAGCAACAGGTGGGTCCGTCACAGCTATGATATTAAAAGGTCAAAGAGGCTGCATCACTCGGATCGTCCTATCATAATGAAATTCCTCTTCTATATGGTGAGCCCGCAGAATCCGCGTGATTATACTCGGGAAGTACATGCAGCGAGCCCCTATTTGTCGCACTCGAGACATGTGCTCAAGCATAATATTACCCATTTCAAGATTTATCCGAGTTAAGAGAGCATAAATGAGACACACCTTCATCTGTGAGACATCAGTGTCGTTCTGAGTAGGCATGATCTTTGCATTTATCAACCTTAGAAGAACTCGGGCAGGACACTGGAAATGGCTCTTTTTCATATCTTTGTGGAATTCATAAGCATCTCGGGACTAGGTGGTAAGAGACCCCGCTCCACACAACTGGTGTCTAATATCAGGATATGGTGGTCGATGCAGCAACCTCCTGAACAAATTATGTGATGCTCTGTGAACCCCATGGTTTGGTTGATGACCCGGGAAGAAAATGTAATTGTCTTGCTGCGCACATGGACTTCATATACAGCATCTAAACTAGTCTCAGGTTGCCAGTTAGCATAAAATTCCTTAACCATGTTCACATTCACTAATTCACCAGGACAGAACAAGGTTTCAAAACCCAAGTATCGAATGTTATTGTAAATCGTTGGGTACTTTCTGACAAGCTTTCCATCATCAATCCCTACTTCCGGGTCGGGACTTACTACCAAAACAAAGGTCCGGAACTACTGCCTAGCATGAGCTCGTACAACCCTAATGCCATATTTGCAATCTGGTACAAAACACAAGTATCTAATGTTGTTGTAAATTACAGGGTACTTTCTGACAAGCTTTCCATCATCCATCCCTACTTTCGGGTTGGGACTTACTGCCGGAACAAAGGTCCGGAACCACTGCCTAGCATGAGCTGGCACAACCCTAATGCCATATTTGTAATTTGGTACTAAATCTGCATCTGGGTTAATGCGCTCTTCTTCCTCCTCCACCGGGTCGGGGCAATGTGCCCGCCTACCTCCTCGATGGCTACTAGAGGCTGCTTCTGAGGAACCTATGTTAGAATGTTTGCTAGGGCGTCGAGACATTGTACCTGCAAAATACGAACAATATTAGCCAAAATACACAAAGCAAAAACAAGACCAAATACGGTAACCACCCCGCACTTATGTTATTGGCATGTTCACAAGTACAAGGTATATCAGGGACTCAGACTGCCCCTTTTTAAAGCACGACATGCTTATCCGACAAACCACACACTTACAACTTATGATAGTGAGACAACATTACCACAGACTATGCTAACCCAAATACAAACTCACAACGCTAAACTAGTAACTTAAGAAAAAAAATAATAAGAAGTTATACTAATTGATTACTCCAAAATTTAGAAACTATAATGCATCACTACACAAAACACACATGGACGGAATTAGACATCTTAATTAGCACGTAGCCTCATATTAGCCTAGGTTGGTCAATCAATTAACACTAAGGGCTAACACGTTAAATATTAACATATATAAGCATGACCTCCTACCCCACTCTTATTATTAAGCCTTACAATGTTTTGTCATAATTATCCCCCAATTAAGCTCAATTGTCCTTAAGGCATTTCATCAAACACAATATAGGCATCAAATGTACATCCCGATTGCAACTCCGATTTTTGAAAGGTTACTCCTTAAACACATCAATCAACCACCCTACAACAATCACACCGCCACCAAAGTGTGGCAATAGCACAACACCACCAAAAACACCTTAAAAAGTTTCGGCCATATTGGCCACCACACTAAACTCCATCACAAAATAATTTAAGCACAATCAAATCACACAAAACAAATTACCTCTAATTATAAGAACAATGAAAAACCCACAAGTTTATGTAAGAATTTTGCCCCAAAAGATGAACATTAACCAAAAGAAATTGAAAAGCTACCTAGGGTTAAGAATATGAACTAAAATAACTTAGATCACCACTAAAAGAGAAGAGATGAGAAGAAAGACTTACCTTGACAAGTGATGTAGATGAGAGGAATTTGGGAAGATGGAGGGATTGAGGAAGGTAGAGGGATTTAGAGTGTGAGCGAGGGAGAGGTGAAAGGATAGAGTGTGATAGATGTGAGAAAAGGGAGAGGGGAAACGGGTTAGTTAAGAGAACAAATTTTTTTTTTAAAAAGTACTACCGCGTCGCTGGGTGCGGCGCCCCATGCGGTGCGCTAGTGATGATTTCCATAGGGATTTGTAATTGAATATAGGCAGGCATTTTGGCCTGGCGCGTCGCCCCATGCGGCGCTCTAGGCCAATTTTCTTAGAGTTCCAGAAAATTTGAGTTTTAGGCCATGGGTTGCACCCTGACTCTATTATGTACTTATTTTATATTCAATTTATGCTTATACCTTCCCAAACAAGTACCAACATTCCTAAACCTGATAATCTTACACTACAATTGTCTAACTATTATACAAAAGCAAGAAAATGGTTATAAGTAGTTCTGATTTATAGTCGTCAGCTTGACTCCGTCACTTAGGCTCAATTGATCACGATGCTAGAGGATTTTTTGTCAAATCCTCCAACAAGGTACTGTTTTAACGTGTGCCCATTCACCTTAAAGCTTTCATTCCCTTCGTCATCTTGAATTTCATCGGTGTCGTACGGTGAGACATGTTTCACCACATACAGACCTGTCCATCTTGATTTGAATTTTTCGGAGAACAACCTAAGTCTACTATTGTATAGTAAGACTTTGTCCCCTTCATGAAACTCCCTTGGCTTAATCAGCTGATCATGTCACCTCTTTGTCTTTTCTTTAAAGATACACACATTTTCATACGCGTCCAGTCTAAACTCCTCTAATTCGTTCATCCGCGCCAACCTATGTTTGCCTGCAAGACTAAGATCGAGATTAAGCATCTTAATTGCCCAATAAGCTTTATGTTCTATCTCAACAGGTAGATGATACCATTTTCCATACACTAATTTGAATTGTGAAGTCCCTATGGTTGTTTTAAATGCAGTTCTATACGCCCATAGAGCTTCCTCCAATTTTACAGACCAATCCTCATGAGAAGCACTAACTGTCTTCTCACGAATTCATTTTAGTTCACAGTTAGCCACTTCAACTTGCCAACTGGTTTGGGTATGGTATGCGATTTCTGTTTTGTGTGTGACCCCACACTTGGACGGCAGTGCAGCAAAATTCCTGTTCACAAAGTGTGACCCATTGTCACTGATAATCACTCGAGGTGTCCCAAATCGGGTAAAGATGTTTTTCCGTAAGAGCTCACACACTACCCAAGCATTATTGGTCCTAGTAGGAATTTCTTCGACCCATTTAGAGACGTAATCAACGGCTACTAGGATATACTCATATGAATAAGATGATGGAAACTGACCCATGAAGTCAATGCCCCAAATGTCAAATATTTCACATACCAGAATGGAGTTTAGGCATCTCATCCCTCTTGCTAATGTTACCTGTCCTTTGACACTTGTCACATGCATCTATATACGCCCGTACGTCTTTGTACAAAGTAGGCCAATAGAAACCAACTTCCATGACCTTCGCTGCAGTGCGATTTCCACCATAGTGTCCTCCAGCTGCTCCATCATGGCAGTGAGAAAAAATGCTTGCCATCTCTCCTTCAGGTACATGCCTTCAAATCACACCATCTGCACACAATTTAAATAAGAGAGGGTCATTCCAAAAATAAATTTTTATCTCACCTTGAAGCTTCTTCTTTGATCACGAGAGAGGTCACTAAGCCACCATACATTAGCCAAAAAGTTGGCTATATCGGCATACCAAGGCGATTTTTCGGAGACCACAACAATGGAGAAAATCTGCTCATCAGGGAACTCTTCTCTTACGTCAATTGTTTCAACCAGAGGTCTTTCATTTTGAGATAGATGATCGGCAACTTGATTTTCTGTGCCCTTCCTATCTTTGATCTCCAAGTCAAACTCTTGGGGCAACAACACCAACTGCATCAGACGCGGTTTGGACTCCTTCTTACTCAACATATATTTCAATGCTGAGTCATCTGCGTGTACAATCAACTTACTCCCCACCAGGTATGATCTAAACTTGTCAAAAGAAAAGACCACAGCAAAGAACGCTTTCTCAGTAGTGGCATAGTTAACTTGAGCATCATTCAATGTCCTGTTGGCATAGTAAATGGGCCTAAACATTTTATCTTTTCTTTTCCCTAGAACTGCCCCCACAGCTACATCACTGCCATCACACATTATCTCAAATGGCTGGCTCCAATCATGTGTCACCATTATAAGAGCACTTACCAGCTTTTCTTTTATCAATTCGAATGCTCTTAAGCACTCCACATTGAAAACAAACTTGACATCCTTTGCTAGCAATGCAATCAACAGTTTGGTAATACTGGAGAAGTTTTTGATGAACCTCCTATAGAATACAACATGTCATAAAAAAATCTTTATGCCCTTCACAGAAGTTGGTGGAGGTAGCCTAGCAATTACATCCACCTTGACTCTATCAACTTCAATTCCATGTGCAGTTACTTTGTGGTCCAAAAATAATTCCTTCTTTAATCATGAAATGACACTTCTCCCAGTTAAGAACCAAGTGCGTGGCTTCACAATGTTCAAGCATGAGCTCTAAATTGTTCAAGCAGTCCTCAAAGTCATCACCAGAGAGGGTGAAATCATCCATGAATACTTCTAGACACTTCCCATTTAAATCAGAGAATATAGACATCATGCGCCTCTGAAAAGTGGCAGGTGCATTACACAACCCAAACGACATCCTCCTGTAAGCAAAAATACCTAACAAGTAAGTGAATGTGGTCTTCTCAACATCTTCTAGGGCAATAGGTATCTGATTGTAGCCTGAGTACCCATCCAAAAAGCAGTAACATCCATGTCCAGCCACTTTCTCTAGCATTTGATCAATAAAGAGGAGTGGGAAGTGGTCCTTCCTTGTTGCATCATTCAACCTTCTATAATCAATGCACATTCTCCACCCAGCGACTGTTCTTGTGGGGATCGATTCATTATCTTCATTTTTCACCACTGTCATGCCGCCCTTTTTAGGTACAACTTGTACTTGCCTAATCCACTGGCTATCAGAGATGGGAAAAATCACTCCCGCATCTAGCAATTTGATGCTCTCCTTGTGAACTACTTCCTCTAAATTTTTGTTTAGCTCGCGTTGGGGCTGCGACACTGGTTTGCTATTTTCTTCCAACAGAATTTTGTGCATCCAAATTGCTGGACTGATACCTTGAATATCAGTTATATTCCAGCCAATGGCCTTCTTGTGCTTCTTCAGTAGCTTCACCAGCTGTCATTTCTGTGTACCTGTCAAGTCAACAGAAATAATCACAGCAAAATTGTTAATTTCAAGAAAAGCATATTTTAAGTGAGTGGGGAGGACTTTCAATTCCACATTAGGCTTAGACGCCTTCTCTTTTAATTCTTCCTAATCAACCACTTGATCCTCATTTTCAAGAGCTTCAGCCTCTCTCTTTATTTCAGGATCTTCATCCTCCACTATGCTAGATTGAGTAATACACCTCTCTAGAGTATCCCTCAAAAGCTTATCAAACTTGTGTTTTTAATCCAATTCTCCAACAACATCCAGCTTGAAATACGAGTAGGAGGACGCCTTATCACTGGGTATTTCATAATCCTCTTCATCTGGAATACCACTTTTAATTTCCCACTCTTAGCATAAGTTGCCCTTCATAGATATCAAGGATAGCTCTGCCTGTACACAAGACTGGCCTCCCTAGAATTAGAGTCACTTCCTTGTTTACCTCCGTATCCACCACAATGAAGTCTACGGGGAACACAAATTTGTCCACCCGTACTAGAATATCCTCAATGATTCCCTCTGGTAAAATGGTAGTTTGATCAACAAGTTGTAGGGATACTGGTATTGATTTAATTACTCCAAGCTCACCCTCCAGTTTCCTGAATACAAACATAGGCATTAGATTTATAGACTCACCTGAATCGCAGAGGGCCTTATTGAATTTTCCACTCCCCAACGAGCATGGTATGGTGAAGCTTCCTGGGTCCCCACACTTTTGGGAATTGTATTTTGTAATATGGAACTGCAGTGGGCATTCAACTCAACCACAGTTGTATCCTCCAGTTTTCTCTTACTAAACAAGAGTTCCTTTACTAACTTTGCAAAAACAGACATCTGAGTAAGTACCTTTGTGAAGGAAATATTCACATAGAGTTGTTTAAGCATTTCCAAGAATCGTCCAAAACATTTGTCAAGTTTTTCCCGCTTCATATTTTGAGAGAATGGCAGAGCTAGCATATGTCTACTTTCTTCAATCTCCTTTTGTACCCCACTTCTCTAGCCTTTCTTCTCTTCACCTTTTTTCTCTAATGGTGTCTCCGTCTGCTTGTTCACCACCTCGGGTCTAGCTTTCACCACTGGATCAACTAATATTTTGCCACTTCTCATAGATACATATTTGATTGTTTCCTTTGGGTTCTTTTCAGTGTCAGAAGGAAAAGTCCTAGAATCCTCTTAGATAATAAATTTGCAATCTATCCCAATTGTCTTTTTAAATTCTGGATAGTCGTGCTATGCTCTCGAATGGCTGTGCCCTGAGTCTCAAATTTTTTATCTGATTTATTGATGAATGCCTTCATGAGGTCCTCCATACTAGACTGATTTGGCTGGTATTTGTCACGACCCAATTTCCCATCCGTGTGACATCGTGAAGGCACCTAGTTTCTACAACTATTCAAAAATATACAACAAATCCCAAAACCTGGAACATCATGAATCACAAACTACAAAAGGAAAAATCTAGTGTCTCTATACATCAGAGTTTAACAAAGAAAAATATAAAAGAGAATGGATATGAGAAAGAGTAGAAGGGGACTCCGAGGTCTGGAGACGCGGTAGATATACCTTGAAGTCTCCAAAGCTGTCCCGTCTCCCTGATAGTGCGGCTGATAAGGTGCACCTGGATCTGCACACAAAAAACATGTGCAGAGAGTAGCATGAGTACACCACAATCGGTACCCAGTAAGTGCCAAGCCTAACCTCGGTCGAGTAGTGACGAGGTCAGGTCAGGGCCCTACTGGTAAATATATAATAAAACAATATAGAGTGTAATACCGCAATAAAATAAAGGCTGAAATTTAACAACAATGAAATCATAGAAGATAACAACTCAGTACACAGAAACACAATAGGGGATCTCCCGAGATACCGTCTCGTAGTCCCAAACGTAAATATCCAGGGGGATCTCCCGGAATACCGTTCCGTAGACCCAAAGTAAATGTGCAGGGGGATCTCTCGGAATACCGTTCTGTAGTCCCAAAGTAAATGTGCAGGGGGATCTCCCGGAATACCGATCCGTAGTCCCAAAGTAAATATGCAAGACATGGGGATCTCCCGGAATACCGTTCCGTAGCTCCAAAGTAAATATGCAGTACAAGGGGAACTCCCGGAATACCGTTCCATAGTCCCAAAGTAAATATGCAGCGCAAACAATAGAAATGCAACTACATCACGAAATCTTACGATTTAGACTAAGTACCAGTCAAGGAAGAAGCAGGAGATTCACTAAGCATGTTGTACAGAGTTCACATAGGCAATTAAGACACATAGACATGCTGTATTAGACTAAACAGGATAGCTACGCAAATGGGAATAACTCAATTAAGAATGAAAATAGATTACTACTCATAAAAATTGTACAACTCAAAATAAAAGGAAAACAGGTTGCTGCTCAGTAAGAAAATCAGGTTTTTCCACAACTAGCACGTGTACGTACTCTTCCCCTCACGTACACGGCGCTCACATATCACAATAGTTCCAAATCTTAAGGCGATTTCCCCACACAAAGTTAGGCAAGCCACTTACCTCGAACCAAGCTTAATCAATCGGTCACAATACCTTTCCCACAAATATCCGGCTCTGAATGGCCCAAATCTAGCCAAAAGCAATTACATATCATAAATACAACGATAATAGACTCATCTAATTAACGAAATCAACATTTTAATGAAAATTCCGAAATTAACTCAAATATTATCCGTGGGGCCCATGTCTTGGAATCAGGTAAAAGTCATAAAATACGAAAGCCCGTTCACTCACGAGTCTAACCATATCAAATTTTACTAAAATCCGACACCAAATGGTCCTCCAAATCCACAAATCAAACTTCCAAATCCCTAGCCTCAAATTCCCAATTTCAACCTTAAATACACACTAAATAGGTGGAAAAATACATGGGGATGCAAGATTATTGATCAAAAATAAGCACAAGGGACTTATCTCAAGAAACCCCTCTAAATGCTCTTAAGAAATTGCCAAACCCGAGCTCAAAATGTTGAAAATGAGCAAAAATCGTGAACCCTTGCATTTAAGTGTTCTGTCCAGAAATCTCACACTTGCGGTCCATAGTCGCACCTGCGATGCCGCACCTGCGGAATTTCCATCGCAGGTGCGGAAATGACTTAAGGGGATTGGGTCCACATCTACGAGCAATGGGCCGCACTTGCGCGCCCGCTCCTGCGGAATTTTTCCGCTTCTGCGATCCCTCACGCCCTAGCCCTTTCCACTTCTGCGCTCCATCTTCCGTATTTGCGGATGTGCATATGCGGTTATATCTCCGCACCTACGACCTTTGGCCTCTTCCTTCCAAATCGCACCTGCGCCCCTTGGCTCATTTTTGCGGGTTCGCACCTGCGGTCAGTGTTGCGTAGGTGCGATTACACCAGGTGCAGCAGCTTCAGCTGTTCTTCCAAAACTAAATTTGATCCTTTAACCATCCAAAATACCCCCGGGACCTCAACCCAATACACCAACAAGTCCTAAAATACCATACAAACTTAGTCGAGCCCTCAAATCACATCAAACAACTCTAAAATCATGAATCACCCTCCAATTTAAACTTAAAGAACTTGAAACTTCAAAATTCTACAACCGATACCGAAACCTACCAAACCACGTCCGATTGTGTAACGACCCGGTCGGTCGTTTTGAGTATTACAACCCCATTTTCCCATTTAATGCTCAAATTGTACTTTACAGTTGTTGTATAAATTGCCGGGGTAATTGGTTCGGGTCCGGTGAGGTTTTGAAATGAATTGGAACACTTAGTTCCAAGGTTTAACGCTTAAGTTAAAATAGTGACCGGATGTTGACTTATATGTAAACGACCTCGGAGTTTAATTCTGATGATTCCAATAGCTCCGTATGGTGATTTTTGACTTAGGAGCATGTCCGGAAAATTATTTGGAGGTCCGTAGTGGAATTAGGTTTGGAATGTCGAAAGTTAAATTTTCGGGAAGTTTGACCGGGGTTTTGACTTTTTGATATCGGGGTCAGAATCTGCTTCAGGAAATTGGAATAGGTCCGTAATGTGAAATGTGACTTGTGTATAAAATTTGAGGTCAATCGGATGTGATTTGATGTGTTTCGGCGCAAGTTATAGAATTTGAAGTTTCAAAGTTAAATGATTTCGAAATAAGATGTAATTCGTCGTTTTGATGTTGTTAGGTATGATTTGAGGCCTCGAGTAGGTCCGTGTTATGTTATGGGACTTTTTGGTATGTTCGGACGGGGTCCCGAGGGGGCTTGGGTGAGATTCGGATGGTTAACGGATCAAATTTGGACTTAAGGAAATGCTGGGGTTGCTGCCTACTGGTGTGATCACACCCGCGAAGCTTTGAATCGCAGGTGCGAAGTCGCATATGCGCGAGATCAGTCGTAGAAGCGGTCAAGTGTGGAACTGGGCAGTGCTTGCAGGTGCGAGAAATTTGTCGCATCAGCCAGGCCGCAAGTGCGAAGGTGTTGGCGCAGATAAGGACTGGGTCTGGCGTGAGGCGACCGCAGGTGCGAAGGGGAATGCGCATCTGCAATCCCCCAGATGCAAGAAAAGGGCCGCAAATGCGAGGTTTTGGAAGGCTAGCTAGTACCGCAAGCACATATTTTTGTCCGCAAAAGTGGATGCGTAGGTGCGGATATGCCTGGGCAGTGTTAAAAATGAGGGTTCCGAGATTTTTCTCATTTTGGACATTTTGGAGCTCGGTTTGGGCGATTTTGGAGCGGAAATTTTCCACATAACTTGGGGTAAGTGTTCTTAACTCCCTTATGATTATTTTTCATGAATTAATCTTTATTTTTGGTGTAAGATTAGTGAATCTTCAAGAGAAATAGAAGGAAATTTCTATAATGTCACAAAAAGAATTTTTCAAGTTTGAATACCGATTTGGAGTCGGATTTGAGTGAAATTAGTATGGTTGAACTTGTAATTGGAAGGGTTGTCGTATTTTGCAAGTTTCATCGGATTTCGAGACGTGGACCCTACGAGTGATTTTTTTGGGGCGTAATTTCGAATTTTATGAAAAATATTAGCGTTTTGATATGGAATTAATTCTTATAAATTGTGTGGACTTAGTCAAATTATTGTGACTAGATTCGAGCCGTTTGGAAGTTGTTGCACGCAGAATAGAATTTCTGGAGCATTGCTTAGCATGCTGGACATTGGATTTGGCATGTTCGAGGTAAGTAACTCTTCTAATCTTGGAGTTGAGGGTATGAACCCTGAATATATGTATTTTTGTGAATTGTTGGGAGGTGACGCACATGCTAGGTGACGGGCGTGTGGGCGTGCACTATAGAAATTATGACATAATTGTTTCTGTGAAATTTTATAGTTAAATAATCTTGGCATTTTCCATGCGGTTTTATGTGTTAAAGAAATTGTGCTGAAAAGCATATTAAAAATCATGCTGAGGCTATGTGCCAGTATTATTGGGACCCACAGAGGTCATATTGCTATGAATTATTGTGTTAAATTGAAAATTCATACTCAGTCATATTCATTTCATTGCATATCATATCTTAGTCTCTGTTGTTATTTATTGATACATCATATCATCATTTTTGGGCTATTTTTCATGACATTGTGAGCCCGAGAGACTGGAGAGATTGATGACTGAGTGAGGCCGAGAGCCTGATTTGTGAGGATAATTATGGGATCGGGCTGCACGCCGCAGTATATTGCATATTTATGGGATCGGGCTGCACGCCGCAACAAGTTTGATATCGGCCGAGGGCCTGATTGTGAGGATGAGTGTGGATCGGGGCTGCCCGCCTGTAGCATACTTTATTATTATAGCATGTGAGTTGTCCGTGCAGATTATAGCGCTTGGGCTGAAGGAGCCCCTCCGGAGTCTGTACACACCCCCAGTGAGCGCAAATACCTACTGAGTGCAAGTGCCGAGTGCTGAGTGACTGGGAGGCATGAGTGATTGTGAGGTAAGCCAGAGTGGCAAAAGTGATTGTGAGATATCCCCGAGTGGCAAGAGTGATTGTGAGGTATGCCCGAGTGACAAGAGTGATTGTGAGGTATGCCCGAGTGGCACGAGTGACTGTGAGGTTTGCCCGAGGGGCTATATATGAGTGATGTTCTGCCCGAGGGGCTCTTTATGATTTTATCACTGAGTTGCATCGCATTGGAATGCACATATGACATACATGCATAGAGATGTATTTTTTCTCATGTTATACAACATCACATCATTCATGATTTCTCATACATTTTGACAGATGGGCATAGTGATACATTTGTTTTACAAGGGTTATCCGGAAGAAAAATGAAACATATTATTTATTATTGAGGCATGCCAGAGTGGCACGAGTGACTGTGAGGTTTGCCCAAGGAGCTATATATGAGTGATGTTCTGCCCGAGGGGTTGTTTATGATTTTATCACTGAGTTGCATCGCATTGGAATGCACACATGACATACAAGCATAGAGATGTATTTTTTCTCATGTTGTACAACATCACATCATTCATGATTTCTCACACATTTTGACAGATGGGCATAGTGATACATTTGTTTTACAAGGGTTATCCGGAAGGAAAATGAAACATATTATTTATTATTGAAAAGATTTTTGTAGAAATTTATTGTTTTCAAACTATTTATATTATTAGCAACTTCGGCAAACGATTTGGGTTTTCACTGATGTATTTGAAAGAAAGAACTACTATTTTTGAAATCATTATTTGGCTGAGTATTTTATCCCTAAGTTACTTCTGGTATTATTTGCTTTATGTTGTTATGGATTGTTGTGGACTATTGGTTTTGGACCCAACCTTGGTGGAAGCTTTTCACTACTTCAACCTACGGGTAGGTTTGTTACTTACTCAGTACATGGGGTTGGTTGTACTGATACTACACTTCTACACATTGCGTGTAGATATTGGCTGTTGTTGTTGCTGTGCTCGATGGTTGATGGATTTGAAGATGTACCTGTGTTCCTGATGTATCTGCCTCTTGTTCAGGGTAGCTTTAGATTTATAAAAGCTCTGTTTATGCATTATTCAAATAGACTATGTATTTATTTCATTTTCGCTTTGTATACTCTATTCTTAGAAGCTCATGATTTGTACTACCAGTTCTTGGGGATTGTATAAGATCAGGATCTTTATTCACTTAAATTGCTTTAATAATTATTATTGAAATTAGTTAGTTGAAAATTGGCTTACCTAACGGGATGAGTTAGATGCCATCACGACTAGTTGGATTTTGGGTCGTTACAAGATGGTATCAGAGCTCTAGGTTTATAGGTTCTACAAGTCATGAGCAAGTGTCTAGTAGAGTCTTGTGGATCGGTATGATGACGTCCATACTTATCTTCGAGAGGCTACAGGGCATTTAGGATATATATATATACTTCCCATCTTTCTTTCCTTATTGTGCAAAATTGATTCAGCTTGAAATATAACTCTTTGAATTCCTTCCACGTATTCGTATGCGCACATGAGCGCTCGGTATCTGTTGTGTATCGTCGGCTTGTGATTTCAGGGTTGATGTGCGAGATGTGTATTGTATGTTTTGGTGATGGGCCAGTCTGGAGGACTTGGGGCCATGGTTAGACAGCAGTTTAAGCTCGATAGCTTCAGTCATAACTTGTACATTTTGACTCATATGTCCGGTAATGTCCCTACGAGTGGAATTTGTGGCTCGATGAGCAGTGGAATGTCCTTGTGATGAGTACGATATAACTGCAGGATGTGTTAAGACGATTTAAATGTGACAAGAAGCGTTTCTGTGAAATGTAAAGGAAAGGCCATTGGGTGCTTGATTTTCGTTTTGATGTGACGTACAGTCTCGAGTACGAATCTTTTGAAGGATCTTTCACATTGTTAAATTTTGGGACAAATTACATTCTCATGTCTTGTTAATGAGTTTGGACTCAGAAAGATTAAGTGATTGCATAGTAATTGTGGTTGCGAAAGGGTATAACAAGATGCCAATTTAAGGCTGAGCAGGTGGGTTATCTCCTGCAGAGTAATCTACATAGGTGTGTTCCTTATAATGTTAAGTGGAGAGTTTCTTTTCTACCAGTGGAGGGTATGTGTTAAGATTTGAATTTGAATCTGGTTGAGAAAGTTGAATTGACTGTTAAGAGAAATAAACGCATGCTTAGCAGATGATTGAGGTATTTTATGGTTGGTGTTGCATGAGCTTGAGAAATGTTTTTGTTGAACTCACTGTAGTATCATGGCAGTAATACGGTATGAGTGTTATGATTTATAGAATGAAATGATCTATAGCTTTGAGCCAAGTGGGGGAGCCTGCTGCAGATGGCTTAATTTCATGGTTATATATTAAATTTTAGTTTTGGCCTGAGGCATACTTGTGGGTTAGCTATGACTTGAAGAAGTTGAGATCGAGGATGACTCGAATAAGGAAATTCCTGGTTAAGGATTATATTGCACGTATGAGTAAATGAAATTCACTGGATGAGTGAGTTGTTATTGGTGAATGATGTAGTGCACACGGAGTATGAATTTGATATATGGTGTTAAAGTAGAGTTACTTCTTTGAGTGTTGTGGTGCTAATGGGGCACGTGTCTTTTGGCCCATTTGGGCGGTGCAATTAGATTTGAGCAAAGTGGGTGACTCCCGAGAAAATTCCAGTGGGTTTGAGAATTATATATAGCAATTGAGAATGTTTTCGGACTTGTGTAGGAATAAAATCCGAGATTTGCATTTGATGGTGCCTGGACTTGCGGAAATTCTATATGACTATGGATTCTACATTTTTGTATAAGTAAGGTAAGAAGAACAATTTCAAATTCACATAAAATATTCTCAGAGTGAGTGTTATAGTTGTGGTATTTTTGAAGGTGCTTAAGAAGAATACAGTTGCTTATGGGTCGTAGGGCATTGTGATTCTATGCTAAGGTTTGTAGGGTAAGTTGTCGTTAAATATCATGATATTTTAGCAAGAAGAAGTATCAATCTAAAGACAAATTTGGAAGGGACTCCGAGAAAATAAGACAACTGGGTAGTAGGTTGGATCAGTATGGTAATGGATATGATCGGTTCCTTGAGTGCATATGATATGGGGGTTTTCTACATGTGCTTTGTGGAAATACACCTGGACTTGGTGACTTGCGTGGCTTGGTCAAGTTAGAGGAATTTAGTTTTAAGGGCTTGATTATGTGCAAATGGATTCCCAAGTATTCTTGATGGTTTCTACCGGTGTGGAGAATGTGTTCTGTATTGTGATTTCCTCCTGGAAAGAAGCAAGAGAAAGGTTTCTAACTAAAATAGTATGTAAATTATTGGTGACTCAAAGTTGATAATAAGATTCTTGTGCTTTTTACATGATGGCAAGATAGATGTTATGTGTTGTACAAAAGCTAGATTTTCATGTACAAGGTGGAAGTACAGTCTTGAAGAGAAGGTAACGAATGATGGACAACATGGACGGTTTCAAATAACTAGATGAATACTATTACTACTTGGTGTTGTATGAGAAAGGGGCGGACTTCAGAAGGCGCATTGTATTTTGACTTACGGATGTATAAATTAGTATTGTGGTACTCACATAGTTGATAGACTGCTGATATTCAAATTTTGTCAAGTGGTACAGAAGAACTTTCAAGTATTTCTCGTGGGATGATCGTGTATGAGAGAGGTGTTAGGCATTCGGGCGGTGGAGATGGAATCAAATATGGTGATTCGTATGTTCTATGGATTTGGAGATTGGGAGTTCTCGGGAGCGGATTGTTTCATGGTTGTGGACTGTGAAGTTGTGGCCGGAGCTAGCCAGGTGATAGAATGTGTTATGATTCAGTCATTATGGATTTTCGAAAGAATATTTTATCTATTTATGGGTAACCCGAGTTGATTTGGCGGTCCATTGGTAGGACCAATTAAGATGTGTATTCTACACCGAGCCGGAATGGTTAGCTCCATACTACTATTTTTGAGGGATGTGTCATTCGGTTGATGTTGAGCTTATTCGTGTTTTGAGATGATCTGTTAGTTACTCCTTTATGCTATGAGGAGTTGTGATTCATTGGTTATGTGCACAGATGGTGTGGTTCTATTTGAGCTTTATAGTGGAATTTTAGCGTGATGAGTATTTGGGTATTGCATGATCGATTGCGTAATGGTTATGTTCTTTTAGGTTTTTATGTGACATTTTTGTCATTTTCCTCTCCGTGGTTATTGATTTTGAGCAGGGTGGCTCGAGGTATATAATATGGACCAACGTTTGGATGGGGACACACATTGCAGCGGAGCTATGTTAAGGTACGAACCTTATGTTAATATCGGGCGATGGTTATACGGTGTATTATAAATTTTCAGCGTTTCGTTGTAGAGGTACTTGTTAATCTGGCGGGGCAGTTCTCTCATTTGATTCATTTTCCATGACTGGGTACATTTGAATTATTGCGTATTATTGCACGGATGGCACGGGTTGTGGCTCTGAGTTATATTGGTGAGGCATGTCTATGGAACAGTTGTGTTTAGTAATATAAGGTCATTGCACCTAGAATGGGTACTATCAGGTTTGATTTCGGTATATTCGAGAGTAAAATATTGAAAGTCGACTCAGAAAGGGATTATGGTTCTGATTGGGGCGAGAGGGCTCCATGACTTGTTGATCTGGTAAGTGGTCATTTCGCATGTTTATTTTATTATCAACAATGTACGAAGGTTTTGGGATGAGGTTTGGTTTGATATGGGTTTAATACTAGTATGTGGTTGGTTTTGGAGTAGTCAGTGCGATCAGGAATGGTGCTACGAGCATGCGAGTTGTGTAATATGTTGGTTGATTATATCTGGGGTTATAGTTATAGCTCGATGCAACTTGTTCGGACTTATACGGTGTGTAAATGTAAGATTTGTATTTTAAAAGAAATTCTAAATATTGGAAATTAAACTCCAAGGTTTATGGGCTAAGGTTAAATTAATTATTTTCAGTTGTATTGTGTAGTTAAGCCTATGTGGAATAGGGTGACGTGGGTTCAGCCTCAGGTACATGTGTGGTATGATGGAACAGTGATTTGATGGCTTGGAAACAACTCTTGGCACGTTCGAGGACGAACGTATGTTTAAGTAGGGGAGAATGTAACGACACAGCCGGTCGTTTTGAGTATTACAATCCTGTTTCCCCATTTAGTGCTCAAATTGTACTTTACAGTTGTTGTGTGAATTTCCGGGGTAATTGGTTCGGGTCCGGTGAGGTTTTGGAATGAATTGGAACACTTAGTTCCAAGGTTTAAAGCTTAAGTTAAAATAGTGACCGAATGTCGACTTATGTGTAAACGACCTCGGAATTTAATTATGTTGATTCCAATAGCTCCGTATGGTGATTTTGGACTTAGGAGCGTGTCCGGAAAATTATTTTGAGGTCCGTAGTAGAATTAGGCATGAAATGTCGAAAGTTATATTTTTGGGAAGTTTGACCAGGGGGTTGACTTTTTGATATCAGGGTCGGAATCTGATTCTGGAAATTGGAATAGGTCCGTAATGTGAAATGTGAATTGTGTGCAAAATTTGAGGTCAATCGAACGTGATTTGATGTGTTTCGGCGCAAGTTATAGAATTTGAAGTTTCAAAGTTCAATGATTTCAAATTGAGGTGTAATTCGTCGTTTCGATGTTGTTAGGTCTGATTTGAGGCCTCAAGTAGGTCCGTGTTATGTTATGGAACTTGTTGGTATGTTTGGACGGGGTCCCGAGGGTGCTCGGGTGAGATTTGGATGGTTAACGGATCAAATTTAGACTAAAGGAAATGCTAGGGCTGTTACCAACTGGTGTGATCATACCTGCGAAGCTTTTGATCGTAGGTGTGAAGCCGCATGTGCGCGAGATCAGTCGCAGAAGCGGCCAAGTGTGGAACTGGGCAGTGCTCACAGGTGCGAGGAATTTGCCGCATCTGCGAGGCCACAAGTGCGAAGGTGTTGGCGCAGCTGCGGACTGTGGCTGGCGTGAGGCGACCGCAGGTGCGAAGGGGAATGCGCATCTGCGAGCCCGTAGATGCGAGGTTGTGGAAGGATGGCTGTTTCTGCAGGCACGCATTTTTTTCCGTAAAAGCGGATGCGCAGGTGCGAACCCAGGCACCGCAGGTGCGGAAATGCCTGGGCAGTGTAAAAAACGAGTGTTCCGAGATTTTTCTCATTTTGGAGCTCAGTTTAGGCAATTTTGGAGAGGAACATTTTCACACAACTTGGGGTAAGTGTTTTTAACTCCCTTGTGATTATATTCCATGAATTAATCTTCATTTTTGGTGTAAGATTATTGAATCTTCAAGAGAAATAGAAGGCAATTTCTATAATGTCACAAAACGAATTTTTCAAGTTTGAATACCGGTTTTGAGTCGGATTTGAGTGAAATTAGTATGGTTGAACTTGTATTTGGATGGGTTGTCGTATTTTGTGAGTTTCGTCGGATTCCGAGACGTGGGCCCCACGAGTGATTTTTTGGGGCGTAATTTTGGATTTTATGAAAAATATTAGCGTTTTGATATGGAATTAATTCTTATAAATTGTGCGGACTTAGTCAAATTATTGTGACTATATTCGAGTCGTTTGGAAGTTGTTACGCACAGAATGGAATTTCTGGAGCATTGCTTAGCTTGCTCGACATTGGATTTGGCCTGTTCGAGGTAAGTAACTCTTCTAATCTTGGAATTGAGGGTATGAACAATGAATATATATTTTCTTTTTATGAATTGTTGGGAGGTGACGCACATGTTAGGTGACGGGCGTGTGGGCGTGCACTATAGAAATTGTGACATAATTATTTATGTGGAATTTTATAGTTAAATAATCTTAGCATTTTCTATGCGGTTTTATGTGTTAAAGAAATTGAGCTAAAAAGCATATTAAAAATCATGTTGAGGCTATATGCCAGTATTATTGGGACCCACAGAGGTCATATTGCTGTGAATTATTGTGTTAAATTGAAAATTCATACTCAATCATATTCATTTCATTGCATATCATATCTCAGTCTCTGTTGTTATTTATTGATACATCATATCATCATTTTTGGGCTATTTTTCATGACATTGTGAGCCTGAGAGACTGGAGAGATTGATGACTGAGTGAGGCCGAGGGCCTGATTTGTGAGGATATTTATGGGATCAGGTTGCATGCCGCAACATGTTGTATATTTATGGGATCGGGCTGCATGCCACAACAAGTTTGATATCGGCCGAGGGCCTGATTGTGAGGATGAGTGTAGATCGGGGCTGCCCACCTACAACATACTTTATTATTATAGCACGTGAGTTGTCCGTGCAGATTATAACGCTTGGGCTGAAGGAGCCCCTCCGGAGTCTGTACACACCCCTAGTGAGCGCAGGTACGTACTGAGTGCGAGTGCCGAGTGCTGAGTGACTGGGAGGCAAAAATGATTGTGAGGTATGCCCGAGTGGCAAGAGTGATTGTGAGGTATGCCCGAGTGGGAAGAGTGATTGTGAGGTATGCCCGAGTGGCAAGAGTGATTATGAGGTATGCCCGAGTGGCAAGAGTGATTGTGAGGTATGCCCGAGTGGCACGAGTGACTGTGAGGTTTGCCCGAGGGGCTGTATATGAGTGATATTCTGCCCGAGGGGCTGTATATGAGTGATATTCTGCCCGAGACATCGCACTGGCATGCATGCATGACATGCAGGCATAGAGATGTATTTTTCCTCATGTTGTACAACATCACATCATTCATGATTTCTCACACATTTTGACAGATGGGCATAGTGATGCATTTGTTTTACACGGGTTATTTGGAAGGAAAATGAAACATATTATTTATTATTGAAAAGATTTTTGGAGAAATTTATTGTTTTCAAATTATTCATATTATTGGCAACTTCGGCAAACGATTTGGGTTTTCACTGATGCATTTAAAAGAAAGAACTACTATTTTTGAAATCATTATTTGGCTAAGTATTTTATCCCTGAGTTACTTCTGGTATTATTTGCTTTATGTTGTTATGGATTGTTGTGGACTATTGGTTTTGGACCCGACCTTGGTGGAAGCTCGTCACTACTTTCAACCTACGGCTAGGTTTGTTACTTACTCAGTACATAGGGTCGGTTGTACTGATACTACACTTCTGCACATTGCGTGCACAGGTTGGCTGCTATTGTTGCTGTGCTCGATGGTTGCGGGATTTAAAGATGTACCTGCGTTCCTGTTGTAGCTGCCTCTTGTTCATGGTAGCCTTAGATTTATAAAAGCTCTGTTTATGTATTATTCAAGCAGACTATGTATTTATTTCATTTTCGCTTTGTATACTTTATTCTTAGAAGCTCATGATTTGTACTACCAGTTCTTGGGGATTGTATAAGATCAGGATCTTTATTCACTTAAATTGCTTTAATAATTATTATTGAAATTAGTTAGTTGGAAATTGGCTTACCTAACAAGATGGGTTAGATGCCATCACGACTAGTTGGATTTTGGGTCGTGACAGATTAACCCCAAATTTTGCACACAAGTAATATTCCACATTACAGACCTACTTTAACTTATGGAATCGAAATTCGACCCCGATATCAGAATTTCCACTACCGATCCAAAACTCCAAAATTTCGACTTTCGCCAATTCAAGCCTAAATAAGCTACGGACCTCCAAAACACAATTCGGACACACCCCTAAGTCCAAAATCACCTATCGGGGCTAATGGAACCGACGAAACTCTATTTCGGAGTCGTCTTCGCACAGTTCCGACTATGGTCACAATTCTAAGACTTAAGCTCCCATTTTAGGGACTAAGTATCCTAAAACACTCTAAAAACTAAAACAAACCCTCCCAGTAAGTCACAATAGCAGAAATAGATATGGGAGAAGCAGTAAATAGGGGATCGGGGCTATTACTCTCTAAATGACCGGCCGGGTCGTTACATCCTTCCCCTCTAAAAACAATAGTTCATCCTCGAATGAGCATAAAGACATACCTGAAGTGGTGAAAAGGTGAAGGTAACGGCTGCGCATAACATGATCGGTCTCCCAAGTCTCCTCCTCGACCGGTTGTCCCCTCCATTGAACCTTCACGGAAGCAATGTTCTTTGATCTTAGCTTTCTGACCTTCCTATCTAAAATAGCCACTGGCTCCTCAACATAAGATAGATCCTTGTCCAACTGGACTGATCTGAAATCCAACACATGAGACGGATCGCCGTGATACTCCTGGAGCATAGAAATATGGAATACCGGATGGACTCCTGCTAGACTGGGAGGCAGGGCAAGCTCATAAGCAACCTCCCCAACTCGCCGCAACACCTAAAATGGATCAATGAACCTTGGGCTCAGCTTGCCCTTCTTTCCAAACCTCATAACGCCCTTCATAGGTGAAACCCGAAGCAAGATTCGCTCTCCAATCATGAATGCCACATTCGCGAACCTTCCGATCCGCATAACTATTCTGTCTAGACTGGGCTGTGCGAAGTTTATCCTGAATCACCTTTACCTTTTCCAAGGCATCCTAAACCAAGTCCGTACCCAATAATCTGGCCTCATCGGGCTCGAACCAACTAACTAGGGACCGACACCGCCTACCGTACAAATCCTCATATGGTGCCATCTGAATGCTGGACTGATAAATGTTGTTGTAAGCAATCTCCGCACGTGGCAAGCACTGGTCCCAAGCACCCCCAAAATCTATCACACACGCATAGAGCATATCCTCTAGTATCTGAATAGTGTGCTCGGACTGCCCGTCCGTCTGAGGGGAAATCCTGTGCTCAACTCAACCCTAGTACCCAACTCATGTTGTATAGCTCTCCAGAACCGTGATGTAAACTGCGTACCCCGGTCAGAGATAATAGATATCGGTACGCCATGAAGCCTGGCGATCTCACGGATGTAGATTCGAGCTAGCTGCTCGGAAGAATAGGTAGTCATCACAGGAATGAAATGAGCCGACTTGGTCAGCCTATCCACAATCACCCAAACTGCATCAAGCCTCCCATTTCCACTCCGAAATCTCTAACTTTTGAAGCAATCCACCTGGTCGCTGATGCTCATATTTTACCTGCTGGAAATTCAGACATCGAGCCACATACTCTACTATGTTCTTCTTCATTCTCCTCCACCAGTAATGCTGTTTCAAGTCCTGATACATCTTTGCGGCACCAGGATGAATAGAGTACCGTGAACTGTGAGCCTCCTGGAGAATCAACTCATGCAAACCATCTACATTGGGCACACATAGCCTGCCCCGCATCCTCAATGCACCATCATCTCCAATAGTGACCTCCTTAGCATCACCGTGCTGGATCGTGTCCTCAAGGACAAGCAGATGGGGGTAATCATACTGACGCTCCCTGGTACGATCATAAAGAGAAGACCGAGAGACCACACAAGCCAATACTCGACTCGGTTCAGAATTATCCAATCTCACAAACTGGCTGGCTAAGGCCGGAACATCCAACGCCAATGGCCTCTCTGCTGCTGGTAGATATGCTAAACTCCCCAAACTCTCTGCCCGACGACTCAAAGCATCAGCTACCATATTGGCATTCCCAGGGTGGTACAAAATAGTGATATCATAATCCTTCAGTAGCTCCAACCACCTCCGCTGACGTAAGTTAAGATCTTTCTGCTTAAACAAATGCTGCAAACTCTGATGATCGATGTAAATCTCATAAGGAACATCGTACAAATAATGCCGCCATATCTTCAAGGCATGAACAATAGCTGCTAACTCAAGGTCGTGGATAGGATAGTTCTTTTCGTGCACCTTTAGCTGTCTAGATGCGTAGGCAATCACCCTACCATCTTGCATCAACACCGCACCGAGACCAATCCTCCATGCATCACAATATACAGTATAAGACCCCTAACCTGTAGGTAATACCAATACTGGGGCTGTAGTCAAAGCTGTCTTGAGCTTCTGAAGGCTCTCCTCACATTCCTATGTCCACCTGAACGGAGCACCCTTCTGGGTCAGCATGGTCATAGGTGCTGCAATAGATAAGAATCCCTCTACAAAGTGACGGTAATACCCTGCCAAACCAAGAAAACTCCGGATCTCTGTAGCTGAGGACGGCCTGGGCCAACTCTGCACTGCTTCAATCTTCTTCGGATCCACCTGGATCCCATCACTCGATACTATATGACCCAAGAATGCTACTGAGTCCCAAAACTCACACTTTGAAAATTTTGCATATAACTTCTTTTCTCTCAGGGTCTGAAGTGCAGTCCTCAGGTGCTACTCATGATCCTCCCAACTCCGGGAGTATACCAGAATGTCGTCAATAAACACAATGACGAATGAGTCAAGATAAGGCCGGAACACAGTGTGCATCAAGTGCATAAAAACTGTTGGGGCATTGGTCAGCCCAAAAGACATAACAAGAAACTCATAATGACCATATCTGCTCCTGAAAGCAGTCTTCGGGATATCCGGGTCCCGAATCTTCAACTGATGATAACCTGAACGTAAGTTAATCTTGGAAAACACTCTGGCACCCTGTAACTGATCAAATAAGTCATCAATACGAGGCAATGGATACATTTTCTTCACTGTGACTTTGTTCAACAGGCGGTAATCAATACACATCCGCATAGAACCATCCTTCTTCTTCACAAATAAGACATGAGCACCCCAAGGTGACACACTGGGCCGAATGAAGCCCTTATCAAGCAATTCCTGTAACTGCCCTTTCAACTCCTTCAATTCAGGAGGAGCCATACAATATGGAGGAATAGAGATGGGCTGAGTGCCAGGCAACAAATCAATGCCAAAATCAATATCTCTATCGAGCGGTATGCCCGGAAGATTAGCTGGAAACACATCTGGAAAGTCCCTCACTACTGGAACTGACTCAACTGTAGGGGTATTAATACTGACATCTCTCACATAAGCTAGATACGCATCACACCCCTTCTCAACCATTCGTTGAGCTTTAAGAAATAAAATAACTATGCTGGGAGTATACTTTAAGGTACCTCTCCACTCAAATCACGGAAATCCCGGCATAGCCAACATCACGGTCTTAGCGTGACAATCAAGAATAGCATACTGGGGCGACAACCAGTCCATGCCCAAAATAATATCAAAGTCCACCATGCTGAGCAATAATAAATCAGCTCTGGTCTCAAAACCACTAAGACGAATCAAACACCACCAATACACGTGGTCTACAACAAGAGAATCTCCCACATGAGTAGATACATAAATAGGGGAACTCAAAGAATCCCGAGATATGCCCAAATACAGGGCAAAATAAGAGGACACATAAGAATATGTAGAGCCTGGCTTAAATAATACCGACGCATCTCTATGACAGACCAGGACAATACCTGTAATGACAGAATCAGAAGCAACTGCTTCTGTACGAGCAAGAAGTGCATAATATCTGGCTTGGCCTTCCCCTCTAGGGCGACCTCTACCTCCCCGACCTCTACCTCGAGCTGGTTAAGTAGGTGGGGGTGGCAGCTGGTGCTGTAATCATAGCCTGAGGACCCGGTGGAGCATGCTGTGGCTGAACATTCTGTGGAGGTGCACCCCTTCTAATCCTGGGGCAATCCTTCACCATATGGCAAGTGTCGCCACACTCAAAATAAGCTCTAGAAGGGCATGGCTGCTGTGACTGGCTCGGGCTAGGTCTGCTGGACTGGGCGCTAGGAACACCCCGTGCATGAGGCACAATAGATGCTGGCGGTGTATAATAAGGCTCCTGGGTTCTAGAAGGAGCTGGAACACCGCTGGCAGCAAGAAGAGATGAATGAACGGGGTGGCTCATATAACCCCTACCATGGAGAGCTACTGGGACACGAGCTCCAGAATAATAACCAGTCTCTCGAGACCTCTTGGCCTCCCTCTCCTCTCTATCCTGGGCAAACATGCTCTCAAACCTCCTGGCAATACTCATAACCTGCTGATAAGAAATATCCATCTCCAACTCCTTGGCCATACTACTCCGGAAGCTGGGATGGAGTCCCTCAATAAAATGTCAAACCCTCTCTCAAACTGTGGCAACTAAGGCCGGTGCATGTTGGGCCAAATCACTGAAGCGAACTGCATACTCTGACACAGTCATAGCACCCTGGCGTAGCTACTCAAACTCCACGCGCCATGAGCTCCTAAGGCTCTGAGGGACATACTCTCTCAAAACCATGTTCGAGAATTGAGTCCATATAAGTAAAGTTGCCTCAGTCGGACTACTCAACTCATAAGCACGCCACCACTGATAGGCTGCTCCTCTAAGCTGGAATGTGGTAAAAGAAACCCCGCTCGTCTCCGCTACGCCCATAGTACGGAGAATACGATGACACTCCTCCAGAAAACCTTGAGCATCATCTGTAGCCAATCCGCTGAAAGTAGGGGGTGGTACTTCTTGTACCTCTCAATTCTGAGCTTCTCTGCCTCAGAAGCTGCTGCCCTAACCTCGGACTGAGCTGGAGCTATCGGCTGCATTGGTACAATCTCTGGAACTTGGTCGACTTGAACCCACTACTCTGGAGTACCGGCGATGGGAGTCTGTGTTCCTCCCCTGGCCTGAGATGTGGCAGGAGCAAGTAGAATCAATCCAGCCTGAGCTAAGGTGCTGAAGATGCCTAGAAACTGGGCTAGAGTCTCCTGGAGGGCTGGTGCAGCAACAGATATCTCAGGTGTCTGTCCTCCAGCTTGAGCTACTGGGGGTCCCTCTATAGCAACTCGTGCGGGTGCTCTGGCTACACCACGCGGACGTCCTCGGCCTCTACCCCGGCCCCGGCCTCTCGCGGCTCTATCAGGGGGCGCGAGTGCCTGTCCATCAGATCCGCTTGTACGTGTCCTCACCATCTGTGAGAGAATAGAATACAGAAGTTTAGAATTTTTGAAGTCAACAATTTTTGTACGACAAGGAATCAAAGTAGAGAAATTTTCATAACAGTTCCATAGCCTCCCGAAGATAAGTACAGACGTCTCCTTACCAATTCGCGAGACTCTAATAAACCGGCTAGTGACTCACGACAACTATGAACCTAGAGCTCTGATACCAACTTGTCACGACCCAATTCCCCCTCCGTGTGACGTCGTGACGGCACCTAGTCTCTACAACTAGGTAAGCCTAACATTTTTTGGAATAATGAAATAAAAATATAAATTTAACCAACTATTCAAAAATACACAACAAATCCCAAAATCTGAAACATCGTGAATCACAAACTACAGAAGGAAAAATCTAGTGTCTCTATACATCAGAGTCTAACAAGGAAAAATACAAAAGATAATGGACATGAGAAAGAGTAGAAGGGGACTCCGAGGTCTGCGGACGCGGCAGATATACATTGAAGTCTCCAAAGCTGTCCCAGCTCACTGATAGTGCGGCTGATAAGGTGCACCTGGATCTGCACACGAAAAACATGTGCAGAGAGTAGCATGAGTATACTATAATCGGTATCCAGTAAGTGCCAAGACTAACCTCGGTTGAGTTGTGACGAGGTCAGGTCAGGGCTCTACTGGTAAATATATAATAAAATAATATAAAGTGTAATACCGCAATAAAATAAAGGATGAAATTTAACAACAATAAATTCATAGAAGGTAACAGCTCAGTACACAGAAACACAACAAGGGATCTCCCGAGATATCGTCTCGTAGTCCCAAATGTAAATATGTAAGGGGATCTCTCGGAATACCGTTCCATAATCCCAAAGTAAATGTGCAGGGGGATCTCACAAAATACCATTCCGTAGTCCCAAAGTAAATGTGCAGGGGGATCTCCCAGAATACCGTTCCGTAGTCCCAAAGTAAATATGCAAGACAGGGGGATCTCCCAGAATACCATTCCGTAGTCTCAAAGTAAATATACAGTATAGAGGGATCTCCCGAAATAACGTTCCATAGTCCCAAAGTAAATATGCAGCGCAAACAATAAAAATGCAACTACATCACAAAATCTTAAGATTTAGAGTAAGTACTAGTCAAGGAAGAAGCAGGAAATTCACTAAGCATGCTGCACAGAGTTCACATAGGCAATTAAGACACGTAGACATGTTGTATTAGACTAAACAGGATAGCTACGCAAATGAGAATAACTCAATTAAGAATGAAAATAGATTAATACTCATAAAAATGGTATAACTCATAATAAAAGGAAAACAGGTTGCTGCTCAGTAAGAAAAATCGAGGTTTTTCCACAACTAGCACGTGTACGTACTCGTCACCTCACGTACACGGAGCTCACATATCACAATAGTTCCAAATCTTAAGGGGATTTCCTCCCCACAAAGTTAGGCAAGCCACTTACCTCGAACCAAGCTCAATCAATCGGTCACAATGCCTTTCCCGCGAATATCCGGCTCTAAATGGCCCAAATCTTGCCAAAAGCAATTAATATCATAAATACAATAATAATAGACTCATCTAATTAACGAAATCAACATTTTAACAAAAATTCTGAAATTAACTCAAAAATTGCCTGTGGGGCCCACATCTCGGAATCGGGTAAAAGTCATAAAATACGAAAGCCCGTTCAATCACGAGTCTAACCATATCAAATTTTACTAAAATCCGACACCAAATGGTCCTCCAAATCCACAAATCAAACTTCCAAAACCCTAGCCTCAAATTCCCAATTTCACCTTAAATACACACTAACTAGGTGGGAAAATACATGGGGAAGCAAGATTATTGATCAAAAATAATCACAAGGGACTTACCTCAAGAAACCCCTCTAAATGCTCTCAAGAAATTGCCAAACCCGAGCTCAAAATTTTGAAAATGAGCAAAAATCGCGAACCCTTGAATTTAAGTGTTCTGTCCAGAAATCTCGCACCTGCGGTCCATAGTCGCACCTGCGACGCCGCACCTACAAAATTTCCATCGCAGGTGCAAAAATGACTTAAGGGGGTTGGGTTCGCATCTGCGAGCAATGGGCCGCACCTGCGCGCCCGCTCCTGCGATCCCTCACGCCCTGGCCCCTTCCGCTTGTGCACTGCATCTTCCGTATCTGCGGATGAGCAGATGCGGTTATACCTCCGCACCTGTGAACTCTAGCCTCTTCCTTCCAAACCGCACCTGCGCCCCTTGGTTCATTTCTGCGGGCTCGCACCTGCGGTCAGTGTTGCGCAGGTGCGATTACACCAGGCGCAATAGCTTCAGCTATTCTTCCAAAACCAAGTTTGATCCATTAACCATCTGAAACACACCCGAGACCCCCGGGACCTCAACCCAATACACCAACAAGTCCTAAAATACCATACAAACTTAGTCGAGCCCTCAAATCACATCAAACAATGCTAAAATCACAAATCACTCTCCAATTCAAACTTAAAGAACTTGAAACTTCAAAATTCTACAACCGATGCCGAAACCTATCAAACCACGTCCGATTGACCCCAAATTTTGTACACAAGTCATATTCAATATTACGGACCTACTCCAACTTTCGGAATTGAAATCCGGCCCCGATATCAAAATTTCCACTACCAGTCCAAAACTTTAAACATTCGACTTTTGTCAATTCAAGCCTAAATAAGCTACGGACCTCCAAAACACAATTCAGACATGCCCCTAAGTCCAATCACCTATCGGGGCTAAAGAAACCGACAGAACTCCATTCCGGAGTCATCTTCGAACAGTTCTGACTATGGTCACAATTCTAAGACTTAAGCTCCCGTTTTAGGGACTAAGTATCCCAAAACACTCTAAAAACTAAAACGAACCCTCCCGGCAAGTCACAATAGCATAAATAGATATAGGAGAAGCAGTAAATAGGGGATCGGGGCTATTACTCTCAAAACGATCGACCGGGTCGTTATAGTATTGCTGCCTCTGCTGGTTTTAAAAACATGGTGGTCCTTGACCCTGGGGTCTGGGATTATTTTGCTGCCATGAATTCAATCTCCCATTAGGTGAACTCCACGAAAAACCTTGATGTATTTCTCCCACAACATTATAGTTGTTCCCACCTTGGTAGTTTCCTCTATTAAAGTTCCTCGCTGCGTTGACTTCCTCAGCTGATGCTTGACACTCATGTGTAGGGTGTCCCAATCCACAGAAGTCACATGCTATTTGCGGCTCACCTTGTACCTTGGCTAATGTCATCTTTTTTTTCTCCTTAGCCATGGTGTCTAGATGGGCTTGCATGGATGTGTTAGATTCCACCTAGTGAACCCCAACTGATTTTCTTCTATCATTTCTCTCAACCGGCCACTGATTAGCATCCTCAGATAATTCATCAAGGATTAAGACAACCTCCTCCGGTGTTTTCTTCATTAGTAGACCCCCACATGCAGTATTCAAAGTTTGTCGCGAGGACGGTGTTAGTCCATCCCAAAAATCCTGGAGTTGCATCCACAAATCAATTCCATTGTGCTGACACTTTGTGACTATCTCCTTGAATCGTTCCCAAGCTTCAAAAAACATTTATGTCTCCTTCTGACAGAAATTATGGATTTCCCTTCTGAACTTCCCTATTTTGCAGCTGATAAGTACTTGTCAAAAAACGTCTTGGTCATATATTCCCATGTCCTGATAGAACTTGCGGGTAAGCTACGAAGCCATTGCTTTGCGTCATCTTTCAATGAAAAGGGGAATGCCCTTAAGTAGACAACATCCTTTGATACTCCATTGTATTGAAAGGTGTTCATGATATCGTTAAAGTCCATCAAGTGAGTATTATGATCTTTGTTTACCTTCCCTCTGAAAGTGCAGTTGTTTTGGATAGTTTGAAGCAAGCCTTGCTTCAATTCGAAGTTGTTTGCTGCTAAGGGTGGGGGTCTGACACTTGACACTCCTTGATTATATATTGGCCTAGCATAGTCACCCAATGATTTTCCAGGCAGGGGTGCTGCATTCTCGAACTGGTCTTCAACCAAAGGTCGGTTTAGATTGAATCTTCGACCCCCATTGAGTTGGACTATCTCATCAGTAATTCTCCATGCAACTTCCTGTTGTGTTGCCTCCCTTGCAGCTAAGTCTACTCCTTCATTGTCTTCATTTGCAAAGATATCTTGAGTCGAAGTTTGAACCAAGAATTTTTCTGTTAATTCTCTTTCTTTTCTCAGATGTCGCATGTATTTTTCCAATTCTGGTTCGTATGGTATCACTTACCTTGAAGAGGATCGAGTCATACACCATAGAAAACAACTTGTATCAAGCGCACACATGAGAAAAACGTGAATACACTAAAGTAACAATTGGTTCCTGAATTAGTATTAAATATTATTTTAAATACTATTAATTGCCAATCCCCGGCAACGACACTAAAATTTGATGAGCGCAAAACACACACTTAAATTTGTGCACGCTAGTCAAAGATAGTATAGATTAATTATCGTCTCTATAGGGATTGGAATTAATCAGTGTTTGAATAATCTTTAGTTGATTACTATCCAGAAAAATTAACACTTGATGGATATCTATTCCACGATTAACTATTAAAGTTTAAGCAAATAACAATTGATCGCTAAAGATAGTAAGTGAGCAAGAAGAAATATTAATGAGGAAAATATGGGTAATTGACTAGATAGGTGCACAATAACTGACTCAGGATCCAATTTTTGAGTTAATTCACTCTATAATATGATTGATTCTTACGAATTCAACCGATTATCAAATTACACTTGAAGCTAATATTCCTCTTTCGATTAAACATTAGTTTCAGTAATTAACCCAATTAAAGCATGGTAAACAATTGCAACAATAAAAATGATGATTTTGATCTAAAGGGTAATTTCTCACGAATATTCCCTATTTTCTAGTTCAAATAACAATTCAAGAGGCTCTTTTGATTATCTATTGGAATTGTGAAATTAAACTAGATCATAAGATGTGAAGAAATTTAATATCAAACTACTTTTTAGATTAAGAAAAATACTAAATAACTCCATAATACATATCAAGCTCCATCAATTCATTCTAGCAATTATAAAAAATCGAATCCCTAATCAAGTTATTGAAACACCATATCTATCAACAACCAAATGGAAATTACTCCATAGCAATGGAGTAAGATATCTCAAATAAGTTTAAGAAACAAGAAAATATCAATTCTAAAGATTTGATACAAACTCTCGTATTGCACCGATTGTAGATTGGAATCTTGATAAATTCTTGGGTCTTTTTCCTTGGGTGGCTCTCCAATATTCTCTAGGTGAAAAAGATACTGTAAAATGGTGTTTTTGGTGCATTTAAGTCGAACTCCAAAACAACCCCGAACGAAACTACCCTTTTTTAGCCAAAATAGGAAAGTACTCTAAGAATTTTACACTACCGCACCGCACGCCGTGCCGCGCCATGCGGCGTGCTTGTGGCAATTTCCAGAACACTTCACAAAACAAAATCTAGACATAATTTTCATTACCGCGTCGCGCCTCACGGCGCCCCATGCAGCACGGCTATGCAGTTTTCTTAGAGTGAAGTCGCTGTTTTAGTTTTTAACATCCGTGCGTGATTCCGGCTTAATTGGTTGGGCTTCTACTCAGACTTCAAAGCTCTAATTTGTTCGAAATAGCTCTATATTACCTTAATATCTCAAAATCATTTCCTGTAAGGCATAAAATGGATTATAAGTGAAAATCACAATCGTTTAAGCTCAAACACACGTAAAATACAGTAATTACAGTGCAATACTATGGCTAAAACACGAGTTTCTAACTTACCATCAGTCCACTGTGAGAGAATCACATTGTTCAGAAAGCTCTTTACCAAGCTTGTACCCTAACTTCTCATGTCCTTCGGTAAGAACAATCACATGATTGACATAGGGTCCAACTAGAAAGTTTTCAATGCCCAACTGTGTATCAACCATCTTCGTAAGATGTTCAATGATTGCAGTTGGATCCATATTCTGATGCTTTCTCTGGAGTTCAGAACTCATAGAAGCGAGAATGATGCTGTCACGACCCAAAATCCCACCACAGGCGTCGTGATGGCACCTAGTCTCTAAGACTAGGTAAGCCGATTTCCATTACATTTCGAAGTCATTTTTTTAATTTGAATTAAATAGGTAATCAAAACCAACATCGGAACAAATATGAATATAACAACCTACTAAGACTGGTAGTACTAAGTCACGAACTCTAACTGAATACATGGAATTATCTCGACGATCGAATAAACAGTACTGATCGAATAAGAAATTAACAGTACAATAAATTGGAAAGACTCCAAGGGACTGCGATGACCAAGCAGTCCTATCTTGAATCCTTACGATCATACTCTAATCTCTGTCCGAATCCGATATCTTCAATACCTGGCTCTGCACAAAAATGTGCAGAAGTGTAGAATGAGTACACCACGGTCGGTACCCAGTAAGTATCAAGACTAACCTCAGTGGAGTAGTGACGAGGTACTGTCAAGACACTCACTTGTCAAATAATCTGTGCAATATAGCATACAAAAATAATAAAAAAATAAATAGCAGTGATAGCAACACCAATCAACTAGTGATTTAAACAGCAAGGCAACAGGAACACCATAAATATTACTCAAACGTATAATAAACATAGGTACAACCAATTAATCAAGTCCTTCAAAAATACATCTTTTATCTATAAGTTTTTCAATAAATGTCTCTAGAATATAGTCCTTTTCAATAAATATATTTCAAATATACTTCCTTCAAATAAATATCTTTCCATTATAATTCTTTCAAATAAATATCTTTCGAATATAATTCTTTCAAACAAAAATCTTCCGAATATAATTCTTTCAAATAAAAGTCACCATGTGACACCTTATTTAACTTTCCTGGCGTGAGAAATATATTCAACATATCACATCAAATGGCACGGCAATACCTTCGTGCACTTGTCTCATTCTCACCCAATATATATATATATATATATATATATATATATATATATATATATATATATATATATATATATATATATATATATATATATATATATATATATATATATATATATATATATATATATAATCAATTGGCATGGTAACACCCTTCGTGCATTTATATCTTTCTCACCGTGCATATATATAACAGTATCAACTAGGTGGGAGAAATGCCAATAATAATAAAAGAAATAAAGTGGAGGCACACAGGAAGCAACAACGACTACAACTCACATAGAAAATATAGGTGCACAATAACATCTCAAGATAAATGTATGAATGTATACACAACAAAACGATATCACAATATAATGTATGTCTCTCGTTCTCGCCTGCACGGAAACACCATTCGTGCCATGAATATATGATAATATCAAAATAATTGCACGGTATCACCCTTCGTGCTTTTACTCTCATCCTCACCTGATAATATAAATGAAATGGCGCGGCATCACCCTTCGTGCCTTACACTCTAAAATGGCACGACATCACCCTTCGTGCTTTACACTCTCAAATGAAACGGCATCACCCTTCGTGCTTTACACTCTCAAATGGCATGGCATCACCCTTCGTGCTTTACACTCTCAAATGGCACGGCATCACCCTTCTTGATTTACACTCTTCCTTACCAAGCACATGTATATCATTAACAAACAAGGTAGGAAGCATAAATAACATCAAGGAGAGTGTTTAAACCACAACACAATACAACAATTCATATCACAATTTGCCACTAACCACAACCAAATTCCAAATATGTAGCAGAATCAATAAATTTCTCAACAAATAGCCCAAGGCTCCACACAACGTATATAAAACCTCAAAATCAATCAACAGAGGTTAAAAATACTTAGTATAGGGCAATGCCTTCATTAATCCAAATTCTTGATAATTATATTAACTCCTCAATTTAAACTTATTTAATACATATTTGCAGATAATGATTCCATCATGAATTTAATTCCAAGAAAAATATCAAATCAACAAACACACGGAATTCACATAAAATCCAAGTAACAATAACACCAAATTATTATATAAAATAAAAACTTGACAAATAAGGAATGAAGCATAATAATTCAAGGATTTACTAATGCCAACAATAATCCAATTTAATATATAAAAATGCCTAAAACTTTAAATCAATAAAATTTGTACATATAAGCCTGAGTACGTACTCGTCACCTCGCGTACACGGCTTTCAATCACACAATTTCCACATAAGACTCAATGCCTAAGGGGTAATTCCCTCACTCGAGGTTAGGCAAGACACTTACCTTTTTGAAGTTAGACCGATATTTCAAAATAGCCTTCTTGCTTGAATTGACCTCCGGACAACTCAAATCCCGATGTTTCCCTTGAAAATCTCTCAAAAATCGCCTCTCCCCGAGCTGCAAATCGTCCAAGATTGAAAATGGGACGAAGTCCCATTTTTAGAACTTAAATCTGCAGCCCAGTCATTCCCTCTATGTAATCACGGCAAAACACCTGCGATCGCGAAGAACAAAATTTTTCCAGCCCTTTTTTACTCTATGTAATCGCGGCCATTCTCTCGCGATCGCGAAAAACAAATTCCCAAATAGCCTTGTCCAACTTCTTCCGGATAGCCTCTAGTATAACTGTCATAACTTTTTGTACAGAATTCCAAATAATAAATGGTTTAACTTTCTGAAAACTAGACACCAAGAGATACAACTTTCATGTTTTGGTTATCTCTCAATTCCTTATAGATATGGATATATAAGTTTCCAAATTCAACCCTGTGTAACACAAATTTCTTCTTCACGATTTCCAAACTCTTCCCGGACAGCCTGTAGTATATCAACCATAACTTTTGTTACACAACTTCAAATAACAATTGGTTTAATTTTCTAAAAACTAGATACAAAGGGCTACAATTTTCATTTTTAGATCATCTCCAAATTCCTTATAGATTGCGAGCTATAAGGTCCAAAGTCGGGTTAGTACAGCAGAAAATTTCCTCTACGCGATTGTGATTTACTGGTCATTTTCCCGCTTCGCGATCGCGTCCAATTCCATGCGATCGCATAGCACACTGCTATAGCCAAAAACCAACAGCTATAAATGGCCTAGAAATGGTCCGAAACCACCCCGAAACTCACCCGAGCCACTCGGGACCCAGTCCGAACATACCAACAAGTCTCAAAACATATTACGGACTTAGTCGAAACCTCGAATAACATCAAACAACGTTAAAATCACGAATCATACCCCAATTCAAGTTTAATAAATTTTGAAATTTCAAGTTTCCACAAATGACGTCGGGACCTATCAAATCAATCCGGAATGACTTCAAATTTTGCACACAAGTCATAAATGACATAACGAAGCTATTCAAATTTCCTGAATCGGATTCCAACCGCGATATCAAAAAGTCAGCCCCCGGTCAAACTTCCCAAAAATTTATCTTTCGCTATTTCAAGCCAAATTCCTCTACAGACCTCTAAATAATTTTTCGGACATGCTCCTAAGTCCATAATCACCATACGGAGCTATTGACATCATCAAAATTCCATTCTGAAGTCGTTTGCTCAAAAGTCAACTCTCCGGTCAACTCTTTCCATTTAAGCTTCTAAATAAGGATTGTTCTTTTAATTTAATTCCGAATCTTCAGTAAATCAAACTCGACCACACCCACGGGTCATAATACATATTTTGAAGCTGCTCAAGACCTTAAGTCACTGAACGGGGCATTAATTTTTAAAACGACAAGTCGGGTCGTTACATTCTCCACCTCTTAAACAACCGTTCGTCCTCGAACGAGCTAAGAATTATTCTGAGGTTACCAAATTGATGATTTTACTTTTACACATACACTCACGGTTGATCCCACATTACCGTATTTGAGATAAGCCCGACAACACCATCTCAATTGAGATTATTTCTTTTATCCATATTTGTAAACTTTAAGACCAATTTCTTACACTCTAAACGTTTTCAAGAGGCCTAATTTTTCACAACAACGTACGGTATTAGTCTCAACTGGCTATAGCAACTCGTGCCTACGCACACATCAACTTTCTTGATAGTGTTGAAGTACTTCAAAATTTTTCTGGGGTGTTACATTCTCCCCCGCTTAGGATCATTCACCCCCAAACACACAACATAACTTATCTCTTCTTTTGCACGTCTCAATCCCCCTCTCAAATCTTTCAAAAATTTTGGCAGAGTCTCCCCAATAATTGGGCCTATCCACCTGCCAGAGTAATACCAAAATAACTCCTAACAACACATCCACAACCCAACAAAGCACCAAAATGTATATATCAATAACACTAATCTCAGCATTACAAGCACTGCATTATCATAATGATATCAGGACATGAAGCACATCATATGTATGCCCATCACCACATGTCTGGTCTTAATAGTTATTCATAAATCTATTACAACATCTCCAAAACCTCATATTAACCAAAACCTCGTTTCGAATTTTCACAACACTAACAACAAAATGTGAGGCATGAAGACCTCATAACTATTTACCCGACTTAATGAGTCACATTTAACGCCACCTGGGCACTCACCTCGTAGGCTAAAACTCAATAATTATAGCACAATTATGGCATAGAAACACATAAAAGAATTATCACATAAGCCTATCAGGCATAACTCCCTATTAGTACTATAATACGAATTAAACTTCACAAAGGGAGAATTTAAACTCATAAATATTTCACTACAAAGACCTCGTCCTTATATAACTTCCACTGCGTCTCGTAGCTCGATTTAAATATTTCACATCATATAAAAATGCTAGGATCTCGTCCTCAACTCCGAATCACAAGTAGTTTGCACATTGTGCCAACTAAAATTTCAATTTCCTTTCTTTCTTCTTTTCAATAAATTTCGTAACACATAATGAACCCTTATATCGGTAGGGCATATAATTCATAAAATTGGAATCAATTATTTCTAAACATATCAGACCCACTGTAATGAATAATAAAAATTACTTTTGGACTTATAGCCCTCAATGGTGCCCAAAAATAAAAATGACAAACACGGGCTCACATATTCAAAATCTCCCAACAGAGATAAACATATAAGTGGGTCACAAAATTATGAAGCTCACCCATAAGTGGGGCATAATAGGAGGACTCGCCTCAAAATTCAGAATCGAATCAAATTAAGGAATATATCCTTTTATAACAGATCAGGATCATACCTGTAACTACACCATCTGGTGTATCGGCCTCAGCCAATTCACAGAAATTATAACAACGGGTCGGGCCTCCACCTCTTAGACTCCCTCTACCCGCCTGTCCTCCAACCCTAACTGGCTATGCACGTGGAGTATTAACTGGAATAAAGCTTGTAGCTTGAGTGCTCTGATGAAATCCACCCCTCCCAAGTCTAGGACAATTTCTCTTGATGTGCCTAGTATCACCACACTCATAACAACCCCTCTGAGGTTGCGGTTGCTCGTACTGAGTCTGTGTCGGATAACTGGAATAACCATTATAGGAATCCCGTGCTAGTGGTGCATCGTAAGAACTTACTGGAACACCCCGAGTATTCTGAAATTGTTTCCATGACCCCGTTGATACTGAAATGTAGAATTATTAAGGACACGGGAATACCACAAGTCCCAGCATCATCCCATACAAATCTCAGCTCTTAATCATATACAAGTTTCGGAGAACCTTTTAATACAACATAAATACATCTCAGGCCAAAACGCATATAACACATGACCCCGCAATCTGATCGTTGATAGTGGACTCCCTCACTTGGCGTGAAGCCCTAGGACACATTCCGATGATCCACAATACTAACCTTCATCGCTTGTAGGACACCGGTCATAAGACACCTTAAGCCATTTATTTGGTGCATGTCATCCTCATGACAGTTAAACTCTCTTCCTCCAGTGCCTTGGTTGCGTATGTACCCTTCGCTAAATAGAAATCCCATACGAACTACATAGTCTCTAATACCACTAACTATTTCAGATCCACATCCACCTCGTGACCCTACCACAATTGTGATGATTAGGCAATTAATTAAACCTTCTTAATATCATACTTATCAACCAGATGTCAGAACCTGCTGAAACCAAATTTGCACAACTGAATGATCTCTCAATACTTCTACATCCTCGATCTGAAAGATATGTTGTAATAATGGTTGAGCAACCTTGGCTCCCTTATAACCCCTCGGTAGTATCACGAACCGTTGGTGCATAGTTGATACTGAGTGAGCAATTTCATACACGAGTGGATTCAAAAGAACATAAGATATATGCTTCAAGCTGAATAAATGCCGCACGATAAGGAATGAAAGAAGTGAAAATTTTTCCTACTAGCTCTGTAGCCTCTCAAAGATAAGTACATACGTCTCTATACCGATCCGCAAGACTCTACTAAACTCGTTTGTGACTCATAGAACCTTAAACCTAGAGCTCTGATACCAACTTTTCATGATCCAAAATCCCACCATAGGCATCGTGATGGCACCTAGTCTCTAAGACTAGGTAAGCCGATTTCCATTATATTTCGAAGTCATTTTTTTTAATATGAATTAAATAGGTAATCAAAACCAACATCGGAACAAATATGAATATAACAACCTCCCAAGACTGGTAGTACTGAGTCACGAACTCTAACTGAATACATGGAATTATCTCGAAGATCGAATATACAGTACTGATCAAATAAGAAATTAAAAGTATAATAAAATGGAAAGACTCCAAGGGACTGCGATGACCAAACAGTCCTACCTTGAATCCTTGCGATCATACTCTAATCTTTGTCCGAATCCGATATCTTCAATACCTGGCTCTGCACAAAAATATGCAAAAGTGTAGTATGAGTATACCACGGTCGGTACCCAGCAAGTATCAAGACTAACCTCAGTGGAGTAGTGACGAGGTACAGTCAAGACACTCACTAGTAAAATAATATGTGCAATATAGCATACAAAAATAATAGAAAACAAATAGCAGTGATAGCAACACCAATCAACTAGTGATTTATACAGCAAGGCAATAGGAACACCATAAATATTACTCAAACGAATAATAAACACAGATACAACCAATTAATCAAGTCCTTCAAAATATACATCTTTTATCTATAAGTTATTCAATAAATATCTCTAGAATATAGTCCTTTTCAATAAATATATTTCGAATATACTTCCTTCAAATAAATATCATTCCATTATAATTCTTTCAAATAAATATCTTTCGAATATAATTCTTTCAAATAAATATCTTCCGAATATAATTCTTTCAAATAAAAGTCACTATGTGACACCTCATTTAACTTTCTAATATAATTCTTTCAAATAAAAATCACCATGTGACACCTCATTTAACTTTCCTGGCGTGAGAAATATATTCAACATATCATATCAAATGGCACGGCAATACCTTCTTGCACTTGTCTCATTTTTACCCAATATATAAATATATATGTAGATTAAATCAATTGACACGGTAATACCCTTCGTGCATTTATATCTTTCTCACCGTGCATATATATAACAGTACCAACTAGGTGGGAGAAATGCCAATAACAATAAAAGAAATAAAGTGGAGGCACACAGGAAGTAACAATGACTACAAGTCACATAGAAAAGATAGGTGCATGATAACATCAAAAGATAAAGGTATAAATGTATACACAACAAAACGATATCACAATATAATGTATGTCTCTCGTCCTCGCTTGCACGGAAACACCCTTTGTGCCATGAATATATGATAACATCAAAATAATTGCTCGGCATCACCATTCGTGCTTTTACTCTCATCCTCACCTGATAATATAAATGAAATGGCATGTCATCACCCTTCGTGCTTTACACTCTCAAATGGCACGGCATCACCCTTCGTTCTTTACACTCTCAAATGGCACGACATCACCCTTCGTGCTTTACACTCTCAAATGGCATGGCATCACCCTTCGTGCTTTACACCCTCAAATGGCACGGCATCACCCTTCGTGCTTTACATTCTCAAATGGCACGACATCACCCTTCGTGCTTTACACTCTTCCTTACCAAGCACATGTATATCATTAACAAACAAGGTAGGAAGCATAAATAACATCAAGGAGAGTGTTTAAACCACAACACAATACAAAAATTCATATCAAAATTTGCCACTAACCACAACCAAATTCCAAATATGTAGCAGAATCAATACATTTCTCAATAAATAGCCCAAGGCTCCACACAACGTATATAAAACCTCAAAACAATCAACAGATGTTAAAAATACTTAGTATAGGGCCACGCCTTCATTAATCCAAATTCTTGATAATTATATTAACTCCTCAATTTAAACTTATATAATCCATATTTGCAAATAATGATTCCATCATGAATTTAATTCCAAGAAAAATATCAAATCAACAAACACACGGAATTCACATAAAATACAAATAACAATGTCACGACCCGAAATTTCCCTCCGACGGGACCGTGATGGCGCCTAACATTTCGCTTGCTAGGCAAGCCAACGTTAGAAAAATCGTTAAACCAATTCCTTATTTCCATTCAGTAAATAACAATAATTAACTAAGATGAAATATAATAAGTGCGGAATATCATAAAACTGTATTAATTACTACCACCCGGATCTGGAGTCACAATTCACAGAATCAATAACAACGGATAGAGAGAAGTTTCACAAAGAAATCAATATTTCATCAATGATTACTTTCACATTTTAACATCTCAACCTCGAATCAATATTCACAATTTTATCAACCTTGGTGGAACCGGATACAAGTCTCCCAACATTTCAACAACAACAATAAGCATGGATAACAAGATTTAAGACTACAAATTTGCAAGAATGGAATTTCACTCGCATGTTGTGACTCGACTATAACGCATAGATGCTCGCCACCTCAACTATACATCGTATTCAACAACAAAACACGTAGCAAATACTCACACAATACCTATTCCCTCAAGCCAAAGTCAGACACAACACTTACCTTGCTCCAAAGGCCACTTAATTCTCAATCACAACTTTTCCTTTGGAATTCACCTCCAAACCACTCGTATCTATTCAAAACTGATTCAATAATATCAAATATTGCTAAAGGAATCAATTATATTTCATAAATTAAATTTTCCAAAATTTTCCTCCAAAAATTAGAAAAGTTGACTCCGGGCCCGCTTGATCAAAACCCGAGGTTCGAACCAAATTCCTTTTTCCCATTTATCCTCGAGCCCGAATATATAATTGGTTTTGGAATCCGACCTCAAATTGAGGGCTAAATCCCCAAATTCCCGAAATCCCTAGTGTCTACCCTAACCCCTAATTCTACCATGAAAACTCTAGATTTTAGGTTGAAAATTCAAGAAATGTAATGGGTAATTGAAAGAAAATGGTTTAGAATCACTTACCAACAATTTGGGGAAAAACTGGCTCTTGAAAAATCGCCTCTCACCGTTTGATTTTTGAGAAAATAAATTTTTGGCTAAAATCCCGTTTTTGGATTCTGTTATTTGTTGGGCGACAGTATTCATCGCGTTCGCGAAGGGTACTAGCTGCCAAGCATACGCGTTCGTGAGACCCAGCTCACGTTCGCAATGGTTACTCCCCCCTGGCCTTCGCGTTCGCGATGAAGGAACGGCTGACTCCCCCTCCCCAATGCCTAACACTACGTGTTCGCGATGGGCTTGTCGCGTTCGCGAAGGGTAACGCCCCCATTGCTTCGCGTTCGTGACCAAGCCTTCGCGTTCGCGAAGAAGAAATCTTCAGCTGCCCAGTTTACTCTTCGCGTTCGCGAGAGTACCTTCGCGAACGCGAAGAAGGACATGCCAGAACACCTGCTACAGCAAAATACCAGATTTCCAAAGTCCAAAATATCTTGTGGCCTATCCGAAACTCACCCAAGCCCTCGGGGCTCCAAACCAAACATGCACACAAGTCTAAAAACATCATACGAACTTGCTCGTGCGATCAAATCGCCAAAATAACACCTAGAACTAGGAATTTAGCACCAAATCAAATGAAATTTTCAAGAACACTTTAAAATTTCTATTTTCTCCACTGGACGTCCGAATCACGTCAAATCAACTCCGTTTACCACCAAATTTCACAGACAAGTCTTAAATGTCATAATGAACCTGTACCGGGCTCCGTAACCAGAATACGGACCCGGCACTAACAATGCCAAACATCAACCAATTCTTAAAAACAATTAATTTTCAGACTTTTAATTTTCATCAAAATTTCATAATTTGAGCTAGGGACCTCCGAATTCGATTCCGGGCATACGCCCAGGTCCCATAATTCGATACAGACCTACCGGGACCGTTAAAATAAGGATCCAGGCCTGTTCACCAAAAATGTTGACCAAAGTCAACTAAAATTAACTTTTAAGGCATAAATTCTTATTTTCATCAATTTTCAACATAAAAGCTTTCCGGAAACCTACCCGGACTGCGAACGCAAATCGAGAAGGGTAAAAATGAGATTTTTAAGGCTTAAGAGTGTAGATTTGAGTTCTAAAACATAAGATGACCTTTTAGGTCATCACATTATCCACTTATAAAACAATCGTTCGTCCTCGAACGAACATAGAAAAGTACCTGGGCTGGTGAAAAGGTGGGGATATCTACTCCGCATATCGGACTCGGACTCCCAAGTAGCTGCCTCAATAGGCTGACCTCTCCACTGCACTCGAACTGAAGGGTAACTCTTTGATCTCAACTGGCGAACTTGCCGGGCTAGAATTGCCACCGGCTCCTCCTCGTAAGTCAAATCCTTGTCCAACTGGACAGAGCTGAAATCTAACACATGGGATGGATCACGTGATACTTTTAAAGCATGGACATATGGAATACCGGATGAACAGCTGCTAAATTAGGTGGCAACGCAACCCTGTAAGCCACCTCTCCCACTCTCTCCAGAATCTCAAAAGGTCTGATATACCTATGGCTCAACTTGCCTTTCTTTCCGGACCTCATTACACTATGAGGAATAGGTAACTGCCACAGGAATGAAATGCGCTGACTTAGTCAGCCTGTCTACAATAACCCAAACTGCATCGAACTTCTTCTGAGTCCGTGGGAGTCCAACTACAAAATCCATAGTGATACGCTCCCACTTCCACTCAGGAATATCTAACCACTAAAGTAAACCACCAGGTTTCTGATGCTCACACTTTACCTGCTGGCAATTTAGGCACCAAGCTACATAAGCAACTATGTCTTTCTTCATTCGCCTCCACCAATAATGCTGATTCAAGTCCTGATATATCTTGGCGGCGCCCGAATGAATAGAATACTGGGATCTGTGGGACTCCTCAAGGATCAACTCATGAAGTCTATCCACATTAGGCACACAAATACGACTCTGCATCCTCAAAACTCCGTCATCTCCAACAGTAACCTGCTTGGCACCCCCGTGCCGCACTATGTCTTGAAGGACAAGTAAATGAGGATCGTCATCCTGCCGATCTCTGATGCGCTCAAACAAAGAAGACCAAGTAACTGTACAAGCTACAACACGGCAGGGCTCAGAAACATCTAACCTCACGAACTGGTTGGCCAAGGCCTGAACATCCAATGCAAGTGGTCTCTCACCAACTGGAATATATGCAAGGCTACCCATACTGACTGATTTTCTACTCAAAGCGTCGGCCACCACGTTGGCCTTCCCGAGATTACACAATATGGTGATATCATAGTCTTTTAATAGCTCCAACCACCTCCTCTGCCTCAAATTGAGTTCCTTCTGCTTGAACAAATACTGCAAGCTCCGATGATCGGTGAATACCTCACATGGAACGCTGTAAAGATAGTGCCTCCAAATCTTCACCGCGTGAATAATGGTTGCCAGCTCTAGATCATGAACAGGGTAATTCTTCTCATGAACCTTCAGCTGACGTGAAGCATATGCAATAACCTTGCCACCCTGCATCAATACCGCACCCAGACCAATACGAGATGCATCACAATATACTGTATAATATCCTGAACCTGTGGGTAACACCAATACCGATGCCGTAGTCAAAGCTGTCTTGAGCTTCTGAAAGATCACTTCACACTCGTCTGACCACCCGAACAGGGCACCCTTCTGGGTCAATCTGGTCAACGGGGCTGCTATAGATGAAAACCCTTCCACAAATCGACAGTAATAGCCCGCCAAACCTAGGAAACTACGGATCTAATGTAGCTGATGTGGGTCTAGGCCAGTTCTGGACTGCCTCAATCTTCTTAGGATTCACTTGAATACCCTCTGCTGATACAACTTGACCCAAGAAAGTGACTGAACTCAACCAAAACTCGTATTTTGAGAACATAGCATATAACTGGTTGTCTTTCAGAGTCTGAAGAACGATCTGAAGGTGCTGCTCATGCTTCTCTCGACTGTGGGAGTAGATCAAGATATCATCAATAAACACAACCACAAAGGAATACAAGTAGGGTTTGAACACCCGGTTCATCAAATCCATGAATACTGCTGGGGCATTTGTCAGCCCAAATGACATCACTAGAAACTCATAATGCCCATACCGAGTTCGAAAAGCTGTCTTAGGAACATCGGATGCCCTAATCCTTAACTGATGGTAGCCAAATCTCAAATCAATCTTGGAAAACACCTTAGCACCCTGAAGCCCATCAAATAAATCATCAATCCTCGACAATGGATATTTGTTCTTGATGGTGACTTTGTTTAACTGCCGATAATCTATGCACATCCTCATCGATCCATCTTTCTTCTTCACAAACAACACAGGTGCACCCCAGGGCGAGACACTAGGTCTAATGAAGCCCTTATCAAGCAAATCTTGCAACTGCTCCTTCAATTCTTTCAACTCTGGCGGGGCCATGCGATATGGCGGAATGGAAATAGGCTGAGTGCCTGGAGCCAAATCAATGTAGAAATCAATATCCCTATCAGGTGGCATCCCCGGCAGGTCTGCAGGAAACACCTCTGGAAACTCATGAACAACCGGCACCGAATATATGGAAGGAACCTCTGCACTAGAATCGCGAAAATAAGCCAAATAAGCTAGACACCCCTTCTCGACCATATGTCGATCCTTCACATAAGAGATAACCTTGCTGGTAGAATGGATAAGATTTCCTCTCCACTCTAATCGAGGCAACCCCTGCAAGGCTAAGGTCACTGTCTTGGCATGACAATCTAATATATCATGATAAGGTCATATCCAATCCATACCCAGTATGACATTAAAATCAACCATGTCGAGAAATAAAATATCTACACGAGTATCAAGACTCCCAAGGTTGACCACACACGAACGATAAATACGATCTACAACAATAACATCTCCCATTGGTGTGGACACATACACAGGAGCACTCAAAGAATCACGGGGCACAACCAAATAGGAAGCAAAATAGGATGACACATAGGAGTAAGTAGATCCCGGATCAAATAGAATTGAAGCATCTCTACTGCAAACTGAAACAGTACCTGTGATAACAGTGTCAGATGACTCAGCCTCAGGCCTGGCTGGGAAAGCATAACACAGGGGCTGAGCCCTACCACCTTGAACTACGTCCCTGGGACGGCCTCTAACTGGCTGGTCTCCACCTCTAACGGCCTGACCTCCACCTCTAACAGTCTGGCCTCTACCCCTGGCTGCCTGACCCCTACCTCTGGCTGGCTAAGCAGGTGGTGCAGCAACTGGTGCCGGAACCGTGGCACGAGAACTCTAATGGTATGAGCTGCCCGTTGCCCGAGGACAAAATCTACCAATGTGCCTCGGATCACCACAAGTATAACATAACCTCGGCTGCTGTGACTGTTAACCCTGAAACTGACCCTGTCGACCTGAATAACCACCCTGATAACTCTGGAGTGGAGGTGCACTAATAGGAGCTGGTGGTGCACTGTAGGCTAGCTGGTCGGAATAATGCATCTGAGGGCCACGACCACCTGAGGCACTGTGGGATGCCTGGAGCGCTGAATGAAATGGCCTGGGAGGATGGCCTCTACCAAAAGTACTCCTGCCTCTAGGTGAGGCACCGCTGAACTCACCGGAATGACGAGGTCTTTTGTCAGACCCCTGACCTCCCTGAGTAAGAACCAGTTCGATTCGTCTGGCGACATTAGCAACCACCTAAAAAGAAATCTCACTCCCAGTCTCCTTAGCCATCTGCAATCTGATAGGTTGAGCAAGTCCATCAATAAACCTCCTCACCCCCTCTCTCTCTCTCGGTAGGAAGCAGAAAAACAGCATGACGGGCCAAATCCACAAAACAGGTCTCATACTGATTAACAGTCATACTACCCTATTGGAGATGCTCAAACTGACGGCAATGCTCCTCTCTCAATGTGATAGGCAGAAACTTCTCTATGAAGAGCTGAGAGAACTGGTGCCAAGTAAGAGCAGGCGACCCAGCCGGTCTGCTCAACAAGTAATCTCTCCACCAATTCTTGGCGGAACCAGTCATCTGAAATGCAGCAAAATCGACCCCATTGGACTCCACTATACCCATGTTTCGTAGAACCTCATGACAGCTGTCAAAATACTCCTGGGGATCCTCTGAAGGAGCACCACCAAAGTGAACAGGAAAGAGCTTGATAAACCTGTCCAATCTCCATAAAGCCTCAGAAGACATAGCTGGCCCATCTCTGACCTGTGCCACAATAACCGGCTGAACTAATCCGACTAGCTGAGCTGCTGGGTCCTGATACTGGGGAGCTATCTGCTCTGGAGCGGGAGTGGTAGGAGTTTGGGCTCCTCCTCCAGCTTGAGAGACTGCTGGTGCCATGGGAAATGCGCCAGTCTGGGCCAGACTCTCCATAAGGCCCACCAAACGGACCAAATCGTCCTAAAGTACTGGGGTAGCAATGAACCCCTCCGGAACCTGAGGTGGTCCGGTAGGAACAGTCTGGGCTGGAACCTCCTCATAAAGCTCTATCTGAGGCTCCACTACTGGGGCTGCTGCTCGGGCCCTAGGCTGAGCCCTGCCCCTGCCTCGGCCTCTGGCACGGTCTCGGCCTCGACCTCTACCCTACGTAAGAGCTGTCACTAAAGGCTCTGGCTGCTGCTCAGCTGAGGAAGCGGTAAGTGTTCTCGCCATCTGCGAGAGAATAAGAGTAGAAAAGTTCAATAAGTATTGAGAAAGCAAAATCGCACGACAAAGAAGAATAGAAGTGAAACTTGTTCCTAAACTTCATAGCCTCTGGAATATAAGCCCAGATGTCTGCGTACCGATCCTCTAGACTCTACTAAGCTTGCTCGTGAATCGTGAGACCTAGGCAACGTAGTGCTCTGATACCAACTATTACGACCCGAAATTTCCCAACAATGGGACCGTGATGGCGCCTAACATTTTGCTTGCTAGGCAAGCCAACGCTAGAAAAATTGTTAAACCAATTCCTTATTTCCATTCAGTAAATAACAATAATTAACTAAGATGAAATATAATGAGTGCGAAATATCATAAAACTGTATCAATTACTACCACCCGAATCTGGAGTCACAATTCATAGAATCAATAACAACGGATAGAGAGAAGTTTCACAAAGAAATCAATATTTCATCAATAATTACTTTCACAATTTAACATCTCAACCTCGAATCAATATTCACAATTTTAACAACCTTGGTGGAACCGGATACAAGTCTCCCAACATTTCAACAACAACAATAAGCATGGATAACAAGATTTAAGACTACAAATTTGCAAGAATGGAATTTCACTCGCATGCTATGACTCGACTATAACGCATAGATGCTCGTCACCTCAACTATACATCGTATTCAACAACAAAACACGTAGCAAATGCTCACACAATGCCTATTGCCTCAAGCCAAAGTTAGAAACAACACTTACCTTGCTCTGAAGGCCACTTAATTCTCAATCACAGCTTTTCCTTTGGAATTCACCTCCAAACCACTCGTATCTATTCAAAAATGACTCAATAATATCAAATATTGCTAAAGAAATCAATTATATATCATAAATTAAATTTCCCAGATTTTTCCTCCAAAAAATCAAAAAATCGACCCCGGGCCCGCTTGGTCAAAACCTAAGGTTCGGACCAAACTCCTTTTACCCATTCATCCCCGAGCCCAAATATATAATTGGTTTTGGAATCCGACCTCAAATTGAGGTCTAAATCCCCAAATTCCTGAAATCCCTAGTTTCTACCCTAACCCCTAATTCTACCATGAAAACTCTAGATTTTAGGTTGAAAATTCAAGAAATATAATGGGTAATTGAAAGAAAATGGTTTAGAATCACTTACCAACAATTTGGGGAAGAAATGGCTTTTGAAAAATTGCCTCTCACCGTTTGGTTTTTGAGAAAATGAATTTTTGGCAAAAATCCCGTTTTTGGATTCTGTTAAGTGCTGGGCGACAGTGTTCATCGCATTCGCGAGAGCACTGTCACGTTCGCGAAGGGTATTGGCTGCCAAGCCTACACATTTGCGAGACCCAACTCGCATTCGCGATGGTTACTCCCTCTGGCCTTCGCGTTCGCGAGGCATTGCTCACGTTCGCGATAAAGGAACAGCTGACTCCCCTCCCCAATGCCTAACACTACGCGTTCGCGAAGGGTAACGCCCACATCGCTTCACGTTCGTGACCAAGCCTTCATGTTCGCGAAGAAGAAATCTTCTGCTGCCCAGTTTACTCTTCGCGTTCGCGAGAGTACCTTCGCGAACGCGAAGAAGGACATGCCAGAACACCTGCTGCAGCAAAATACCATATTTCCAAAGTCCAAAACATCCTGTGGCCTATCCGAAACTCACCCGAGCCCTCGGGGCTCGAAACCAAATATGCACACAAGTCTAAAAACATCATACGAACCTGCTCGCACGATCAAATCGCCAAAATAACACCTAGAACTATGAATTTAGCACCAAATTAAATAAAATTCACAAGAACACTTTAAAATTTCTATTTTCTCAACTGGACCTCCGAGTCACGTCAAACCAACTCCGTTTCTCACTAAATTTCACAGACAAGTCTTAAATATCATAATAATCCTGTACCGGGCTCCGGAACCAGAATATGAACCTGGCACTAACAATGCCAAACATCAACCAATTTTTAAAAATAATTAATTTTTAGACTTTTAATTTTTATCAAAAATTCATAACTTGAGCTAGAGACCTCTGAATTCGATTCCGGGCATACGCCCAGGTCCCATAATTCGATACGGACCTACCGAGACTAACAAAATACGGATCCGTGCCCGTTTACCAAATATATTGACCAAAGTCAACTAAAATTAACTTTTAAGGCATAAATTCTTATTTTCAACATAAAAGCTTTTCGGAAACCTGCCCGGACTGGGCACGCAAATCGAGGAGGGTAAAAATGAGATTTTTAATTAAGAGCGAAGATTCGAGTTCTAAAACATAAGATGAGCTTTTGGGTCATCACGATACCAACTGTCACGACCCGAAATTTTTCACCAACGGGACTGTGATGGCGCCTAACATTTCGCTTGCTAGGCAAGCCAACGTTAGAAAAATCGTTAAACCAATTCCTTATTTCCATTCAGTAAATAACAATAATTAACTAAGATGAAATATAATAAGTGCGAAATATCATAAAACTGTATTAATTACTACCACCCGGATCCTGAGTCACAATTCACGAGCATTCTAGAATTTACTATAAGAAATAGTCTGAAAGAAATACAACTGTCTGGATGAAAGAAAATAGTAGGACATAAAAGATATACGGGGACATCAAGGTCTGTGAACGCTGACAGATCTACCTTGAGTCTACGGATATCGGACAAATAGAAAATCTCGATCAACCTGAGCTGGTATCAAAATCTGCACAGAAACTGTAGAGTGCAACATCAGTACAACCGACCCCATGTACTGGTAAGTGTCGAGCCTAACCTCGGCGAAGTAGTAAGGAGGCTAGGACAAGACACCCACATATAACATGAACAATATAATCCTGCTAGTGGCACCAATAGTAAATAAAGAAATAACATGGAAATAATGGGAAGGGAACATACAGTGGGGGAATACAACATAAAGAGTGAGAATAATGAAAAGACAGAATTAAACCAAAAATCCTTAAACGAATTGAGCAATTAAAACAGCAAGGAAACCTGCACGGCATCACCCTTCATGCTTTTAGTCTCAACCTCACAAAATAATAAATAAGACTGCACGGCATCACCCTTCGTGCTTTTACACTCTTCCTCACAATATAAATAATTCATGCACGACATCACCCTTCGTGCTTTACACTCTTCCTCACCACATAAATAAATCATGCACGGCATCACCCTTCGTGCTTTACACTCTTCCTCACAATATAAATAAATCATGCATGGCATCACCCTTCGTGCTTTACACTCTTCCTCACAATTCACAGAATTAATAATAACGGATAGAGAGAAGTTTCACAAGAAATTAACATTTCATCAATGATTACTTTCACAATTTAACATCTCAACCTCGAATCAATATTCACAATTTTATCAACCATGATGGAACCGGATACAAGTCTCCCAACATTTCAACAATAATAATAAGCATGGATACCAAGATTTAAGACTACAAATTTGCAAGAATGGAATTTCACTCGCATGCTATGACTCGACTACAACGCATAGATGCTCGTCACCTCAACTATACATTGTATTCAACAGCAAAATACTTACACAATACCTATTCCCTCAAGCCAAAGTTAGACACAACACTTACCTTGCTCCGAAGGCCACTTAATTCTCAATCACAGCTTTTCCTTTGCAATTCACCTCCAAACCACTCGTATCTATTCAAAAATGACTCAATAATATCAAATATTGCTAAAAGAATTAATTATATTTCATAAATTAAATTTCCCAAATTTTTCCTCCAAAAAGTCAAAATATCGACCCCGGGCCCGCTTGGTCAAAACCCAAGGTTCGGACCAAAATTCTTTTACCCATTCATCCCCGAGCCCGAATATATAATTGGTTTTGGAATCCGACCTCAAATTGAGGTCTAAATCCCCAAATTCCCGAAATCCCTAGTTTCTACCCTAACCCCTAATTCTACCATGAAAACTCTAGATTTTAGGTTGAAAATTCAAGAAATGTAATGGGTAATTGAAAGAAAATGGTTTAGAATCACTTACCAACAATTTGGGAAAGAAATGGCTCTTGAAAAATTGCCTCTCACCGTTTGGTTTTTGAGAAAATGAATTTTTGGCTAAAATCCCATTTTTGGATTATGTTAAGTGCTGGGAGACAGTGTTCATTTCTGTTATTTATATGTACACTATTAAATTGTACAGGTTGATTTGTAGGTGCCTTGCCTTAGCCTAGTCACTACTTCATCGAGGCTACGCTTGACACTTACCAGTACATGGGGTCGTTGTACTGATACTGCACTCTGCACTTTCTGTGCAGATTTTGATACCAGCTCGGGTTGATCGAGATTTTGCTATTGGTGTGCTGTTCGGAGACTCAAGGTAGATCTGTCGGCGTTCACAGACCTTGAAGTCCCTGTCTATCTTTTCTGTTCTACTGTTTCTTTTATTTAGACAATTGTATTTCTTTCAGACTATTACTTGTAGTAAATTCTAGAATGCTCGTGAATTGTGACTCCATATCCGGGTGGTAGTAATTAATACAGTTTTATGATATTCCGCAGTTATTATATTTCATCTTAGTTAATTATTGTTAATTACTGAATGGGAATAAGGAATTGGTTTAATGATTCTCTAACGTTGGCTTGCCTAGAAAGTGAAATGTTAGGCACCATCACGGTCCCGTCGGTGGGAATTTTTGGGTCGTGACAGATCTTCTCTCGCATTTGCCATAATCACGAAATCAGAAAGTTGAACCAGATTCAAATTCCAAATTACAAATTACAAAATATATTGTAAGTATTGCAAATCATCTTCAGAATTCAAATTAGTTTTTGAAGTTTTAATTCAATCAACCCATATATTTTAATCACACTTGCATGAAGTTATAGAATAAATTTGTTTCTGGATACTATTTAATGCAGGACACATAGGCATTCAACAGCTTTGTCATGAGGACAAACATGCTAAAGCTTTTGGTTTGTTTGCTAGAACATGATACTAAACAAGCTGAGTTTTTACATAATTTGTTAAACCTTCACACCAAAACGCTGAAGTATTTGTCTTGCAGTATAAACAAGCTGAAGTTTTTTAGTTCATTTGCTAATACTTCAGCACTTTTGTCCTGGATTCAATAGTTTTGTCATGAGCTTTTTCCGAAACTTCAGCAGAAGATATTGAAGTTGTTTAGTTCATTTGTAAAAACTTCAGGACAAACCTGCTGAAGTTTTCCTCCTGCACTATGTAATTTTTTAGTGAATTTAACTAGCTGAGTTTTTACATAATTTGCTAAACCTTCACACCACGCTGAAGTCTTTGTCTTGTAGTATAAACAAGCTGAAGTTTTTAGTTCATTTGCTAATACTTCAGCACTAAAATATGCTGAAGTTTTGTCCTGGATTCAATAATTTTGTCATGAGCTTTTTCCGAAATTTCAGCAGAAGATGCTGAAGTTGTTTAGTTCATTTGTAAAAACTTCAGGACAACCTGCTAAAATTTTCCTCCTGCACTATGTAATTTTCTAGTGAATTTAACTAGCTGAGTTTTTACATAATTTGCTAAACCTTCACACCAAAATGCTGAAGTCTTTATCTTGCAGTATAAACAAGCTAAAATTTTCTAGTTCATTTGCTAATATTTCAGCATTAAATATGCTGAAGTTTTGTCCTGGATTCAATAGTTTTGTTATGAGTTTTTCAGAAACTTCAGCAGAAGATGTTGAAGTTGTTTAGTTCATTTGTAAAAACTTCAGGACAAACCTGCTGAAGTTTTCCTCCTGCAATATGTAATTTTCTCCTACATTCTGAAGTTAAATTTAGTTCAAGATTAAGTTTTGTCCTGCATTAAACAGCTTTTTCATGAGCTTTTTTTCGAAAACATCAGTATAAACAAGCTGAAGTATTCTAGTACATTTGCTAAAACTTTAGCTTAAACATGCTTAAGTTTTTCTCCTGCAGTATATAATTTTCTAATGAATTTTTTATGAACTTCACACTTAAATTCTTTTGTTCAGTTTCCTAATACTTGACACTAAACATGCTTCTGCAGGATGAGTTCGATTTGCATTGTTATTACTTTCAATGAGAGGTGAACTTTTGATTTCAAATACTTGGATCATGATACAAAACTTGTTATGCTTAATAAACAAGTATCATTCAATACTTTCCAAAAGAAAATTAGTGAAGTTACAGATATTGATTCAACCAAATATTCACTAAAGATATGGTTTGATATCAAACTAAATACAAGCAAAGTGATGCTTGTAACTTCAGATGAAGAACTCAGAACATGTATACATTTGCTAACAACTGATTCAGCCTACAAGAATTGCCATTTTGTCGTCGAAAAAATACAACTCATTTCTGAAAGTATAGCTACTTCATAATTTGCAACATTCAAACCATCTCTTGCATATACAATAGATTCAGAACAATTTGCTGATTATCAACATGAACTATAACAACCAATAATGAAAGTAGACAACGAACAACAACCTTCTAACATTACGGCTGCTTCACAATATGGAATGCTGCAACAATTACCTCCTGCTACAATAAATTCATACCAGTTTGTTGACGACCAAGAAGAAGAAGGACAGCTAATAATGCAAATAGACAACCAACACACGATCCAACAAAGGTTTTTGTTACCTTCTGCAATGACAAGCAATAACGAAGATGAAGAAAACATGGAATTTGTACCGATAATATCAGATACAATTGAAAAAATTGCTGAAACTTCTACTGCTTCTAAGAAATCAAGAAAAAGAGTGAGGAGAAAGCTAAAAGAATCTCCACCATGTAAAATACTTAGGCACGATGCGTTGCCAGAGGAAGTAAGAGTAGGATCGGATTTTGACAACAAGAAGAACATGACTAAATTTTTCTGCAGCTGTGAGATAAACCAAAAAGTCAAATTCACTATTGCTAGATCATATTCAAAGAGATACGAGCTGAAATACATCGTGGAGAAATGGAGTTGGAATGTACGTGCTACCAAAATAAAAATATCCTCACTTTTTAGGGTGATAAAATATCATAACAACCATGAATGCTCGGTTGATGCAAGAAAATCAGATCAGAAGCATGCTAATTCAAATTTTATAAGTGAACAAATTTTAGAACATGTTCGAGATAAAAAGATTGAGGTTACACCAACCTTTGTAGAAAGTAAAATGAAAAAGAAATTTGGAATTGACATTGGATATCACAAGGCATGGCGTGCTATTCAAAAAGCTATTGCTTCCATAAGGGGAAAACCAGAAGAGAACTACCAGATTCTTCCTTCATACATACACATGATTGTGCATAGAAACCTAGGGACGTACACTAGCATAAAAAGAGATGAGCAAAATCGGTAAGCAAAACAATACTAATCATCAGCCTGAAATTTCAAATGTTCCTATTTGAAAAACTTCACACCTTATGATTTGTTTTCTTGTGTTTCACTGTACAGATTTGCTTATATGTTCTTTTCTCCTGCGGCATCAATAGTTGGTTGGTGCTACTGTAGACCCGTGATTGCAGTAGATGCAATGTTTTTAAAGTCAAAATATCGTGGCGTTCTATTTGTTGCTGTATCAAAGGATGCAAACAATCAAATCTTTCCTCTATCTTTTGGTGTAGCAAATTCAGAAAACAATGATGCATACATTTGGTTCTTCGGGGAAATGAGAAAAGCAATTCAAGTCCGTCGTGAACTGGTTTTCTTATCAGATAGAAACCAATCGATCGCAAATGGAATTAGAAAATTTTATCCTGAAGCTCACCATGGTATCTGCCTCTATCACTTTGAGAAAAATTTAAAGCAAAAACCACGGTAATAAATATTTTTTAAAGCATTGCAAGGTCATACAAACGTGAAGATTTGAATCAGTTAATGTCCCAAATCAAAAGTGTTGACAAGAAAATATACAATTACATAATGGAAGAGCCGCCAGAGAGATGGGCTCGATTGTGGTTCCCATGGCGACGTTATGATATGCTGACAACAAACATGGTAAAATCAATGAATTCCGTGTTACTAAAAGCGAGAGAGATGCCTATTTTAAGAATGTTAGATTTAAGGAAGAGAACTTCTGACTGCTTGAAATTCCAACTTGATGAATTGCCCTGTCCACACGCAATTGCTGCTATTAATAAGAGCTATTTGCAGAAATCTGATTGCTGCTCAAAATGGTATTCAAGGGAAACATGGTTCAAAACATATGAAGGACATGTGAATACTGTGGCAGATCAAAATGCATGGGATATTCCATAAAATGTAGAATCTGAAATCACAAAACCTCCCGATGTAGAGATTTTACAAGGAAGAAGACAAAAGAAGAGGCATATCCCTGCGACTGAATCAGTACCATTGAAGTCTACCAAATGCAGTCGCTGTAAACAAATTGGGCATAACATAACAACTTGCTTGTCTTCTCCACCACCTCATCCATATTCCAAGAAACACGCTGAAAAATACTCTAACGTTCAATAATCCTTGGTCTAAATTTATACTTTCATTATTGAATGATATATGTGAAATGTGATTGTTTTCGTAGAAATAAAATAAATAAGCTCTTGGATTGAAAAATACTATTTTATATATTGCTTGAAGTACTAACCACTCATTTTTATTGCGCGGCTTAGAGGTTTGGTTGCATTTTAAAAAAAGTACGCAATGACTTCAGTGACAAAAACTGTAAGTGAAATACATATCTCTAACACACACACACACACCAAAAAAAAATATATGTATAACAAAACTTCAGCATATTTAAACTGAAGTTGTAGAAAATGAACTAAATAACTTCAGCATATTCTCTCTGAAGTTTGGAAAAAATCATTACAAAAATTGCAGACTGCTGGACAAAACTTAAGCATGTTTTGTGTGAAGTTTTATGAAATGAACAAAAAGATTTCCGTATATATAAGTCTGCCTCTTAAAAGATTGCTTATTAATGGAAAAATGTATGCAAATCAACTACAGCCTATAAAGTGTGACTATCAAAAGCTATAAACTTCAGATCAAAAAGGTTCAAGTTTCTAACTTATATTTGCTAACTTCCGCTTATAAGGCATGAAGTTTTATGTTGACATACTATGTTATTATATTAAAATCATAATACAGCCTTCAAAATTTAAAAATATTATACAAAAAAACGTAACAAGATTTTTATTTATATAACAACATAAACATTAACAAAACACGACCATCATCAAAACATTGACAAAATAAAAAAGAAGAGCCATAAAAAATATTAACAAAAAACACAAAAGAAAAAAATTTCAAAAAGGATTACTAAAACTAAGCATCATCACCATCATCAGAACAGTAATCTTCAATTTCTCGATATATATCATCATCATCCGAATCAGAGATAACTATAGGATACTCGGGAAAAAGACCACAAAGTCCAATGAGATCACACTTCAACTTGTTGAATTCATCACGCAACTGACTTTGTTCAATTATTACTCTGTCCATAAGTGTCACGACCCAAAATCCAACTAGTCATGATGGCACCTAACCCAACCCGCTAGGTAAGCCAATTACCAACTATCCAATTCCAATAAAATTAATAAGGCAATTAATTAAAATAAATAAATAAAAATAACACATTTTCTCAAGAACTGGTAGTACAAATCATGAGCTTCTAATAATAGAATTTATAAAACTGGTATGAAATAATACATCATCTGTTCGAAATGTACATGAACAGATTGTTATAAATCTAAGGTTACCATGAACAAGAGGCAGCTACAACCGGAATACAGGTACATCTTCAGATCCAACTCCCAACGAATACAGCAACATCAGCAGTCAACACCTGCACGCAAGGTGCAGACATGTAGTATGAGTACAACCGACCCCATGTACTCAATAAGTAACAAACCTAACCTTAGGTTGAAAGTAGTGACGAGCTTATACCAAGGTCGGGTTCAAAACCAATAGTCCACAACAGTCCATAATAACGTAAAGCAAATCATACAAGAAGTAACTCAGAGATAAAATGCTCAGCTAAATCATGATTTAAAAAAATAGTTCTTCCTTTCAAGTACATCAGTGAAAACCCAAATCGTTTATCGAAGTTGCCAAAAGTATGAATAAGTTTGAAAACAATAATTTTTTCAAAGTCCTTTCAATAATAAATGAGATGTTTCATTTTCCTTCCATATAACCCGTATAAAACAAATGCATCACTATGCCCATCTATCAACATGTGTGAGAAATTATGAATGGTGTGATATTGTACAGCATGAGGAAAGTACATCTCTATGCCTGTATGTCATGTGTGCATGTCAATGCGATGCAACTTAGTGATAAAATTATATGCATACTCTCAGAGTATCATTTCACTCAGTCCTCCAAATCACTCAGTCCTCCCAGTCACTCAGTCCTCACAGTCACTCAGTCCTCCCAATCGCTCGGCACCCGGCACTCGCACTCAGTAGGTACCTGCACTCACTGGGGGTGTGTACAGACTCCGGAGGGGCTCCTTCAGCCCAAGCGCTATAATCTGCACGGACAAGTCACGTGCTATAGTATCAATATTTATATCCACACAGATAACTCACGTGCTATAATAAAGCCTATAAGGCATGCTGCACGCGGGCAGACCCGATCCACATAATAATAAAGTATATAAAGCCAATATGGCCTGCTACGGCGTGCTGCCCGATCCCATAATTATCCTCACAATCAGGCCTTCGGCCTCACTCAGTCATCAATCTCTCTGGTCTCTCTCTAATGGGCTTACAATGTCATGATAATAGCTAGAAAATGATGATATGATGTATCAGTAAATAACAACATAGACTGAGATATGATATGTAATAACATGAATATGAAATTTCAATTTAAACAAATAATTCACAGCAATATGACCTCTGCGGGTCTCAATAATACTGGCATATAGCCTCACATGATTTTAATATGATTCTCAGCTCAATTTCTTTAACACATAAAACTACATAGAAAATGCCAAGATTATGACTACAAAGTCCCACGAAACCAATTACGTCATAATTTCTATTGTGTACGCCCACATGCACGTCACCTAGCATGTGTGTTGCCTTCAAACAATTCACATAATACGTATATTCAGGGTTCATACCCTCAGCTCCGAGATTAGAAGAGTTACTTACCTCGAACAAGACGAATCCAATGCCGATCAAGCTAAACAATGCTCCAGAAATCCCATTCTGTGCGTATCAACTCATGAAAGGCTCGAATCTAGCCATCATAAATTTGATTCAGTCCATACAATTTATAGGAATTAATTTCATATCAAAATACTAATATTTTCCCAAAAAATTCAAAATCACGTCTCGGAATCCAACGAAACTCACAAAATCCGACAACCCATCTAATTACAAGTTCAACCATACTAATTTCGCTCAATTCCGACTCCAAATCGATGTTCAAAAACCAAAAAATCATTTTATGAAATTATAGGAATTTCCTTCGATTTCTCTTGAAGATTCGATAATCTTACACCAAAAAATGAAGATTAATTCATGAAATATACTGACAAGGGAGTCAAGAACACTTACCCCAAGTTGTGTGGGAAAATGCTTCTCCAAAATTGCCCAAACCAAGCTCCAAAATCCGAAAATGGGTGAAAATGTCGAACCCTTGAACTTAAAGGATTCCGCCCAGCACTTTCGCATATGCGGTCAAGAGGTCGCACTTGCGACCCTCGCTTCTACGGAAAACAACTCGCTTCTGCGAGAATAGCTTGGCCACCCTAGATCGCTTCTGTGATGCCTAGGACCGCACCTGCGCTCGCGCTTTTGCGCAACAGGCACCGTACCTTTGAAGACCCTCGCTTTTGCATGTATAATGTCGCTTCTGTGACCATCACACCTGTGAGCCCTTTTCCGCAGGTGCAATCACACCAGAACCAGCAAATCCTCAGCAATTCTTCAACTTCGAACCTTTGTCCGTTAACCACCCTAAATCAACTCGAGGTCCCCGGGACCTCAACCAAACATACCAACAGATCTTATATACCAATACGAACTTAGTTGAACTCTCAAATCACCTCAAACAACTTCAAAAATACGAACTATACACGGATCCAAACCTAATAAATTTCAAAATTTTCAAATTCTACAAACAACGCTGAAACCTACCAAATCACGTCCGATTGACCTTAAATTTTGCACACAAGTCACATTTGACATATTGAAGCTATTCAAATTTCCAAAATTGAATTTTGACCCCGATATCAAAAAGTCAACCCCCCGGTCAAACTTCCTAATTCCACTACAGACCTCCAAAAAAAATTTCCGGACACGGTCCTAAGTCCAAAATTATCATACGGAGCTACTGGAATTATCAGAATTCAAATCCGAGGTCGTTTATACATAGATCAATATCCGATCGACTTTTCCAACTAAGCTTTCCATTTAAGAGACTAATTATCTTATTTCACTCTAAATTCTCTCAGGACACAAACTAACTAACCCAATAAGTCATACAACAGCTATAAAGCACAAACGGAGCAGTAAATAGGAGAACGGGGTTGTAATACTCAAAACGACCGGCCGGGCCGTTATAATAAGATAAGGAAGACTCTTCAAGTTGTTTTGCAGCTTGGCATAGTCGTCCCAGATGAAAAACTTAAAACAATCAAACTACTGGACAACCTTATAAAACAAGGTTGAATAACCTTCACAACTGCGTTCAAGGTTCAGCCTGTTCTAGAATGATTCATCGGCAAAAAACTGTGGTCTGATTCTTTCCCAATCAGCCTTTATTTGATCCCACGTCTACATAAGATTAGCTATTGGTACATTACTATTCCAATCAGACTTTAAACTCTCCCACTTCTGCATAAGTTCATCCATTGTAACCTTCCTACTTCCGCTAGCACTAGACATTATTTCTTTTAAAAAGCTAAAAGGCTAAGGATGAATATAAATTTAAAGAAATATGATAGAAGTCTATGGATGACTATGAAATTTTCAAGTGAAGAGATTGTTAATATAGACAAAGAGTGCACCTAATCAATTTAATATCTATAAATGCAAAGGTAACTTTTAAGGTCTATTTACTGTTTTACGTTCAGAGAAATTGAATATAACAAGATAAGTAGGTGGTAAATGGAAAAAGAAATGTAACTTCATCCTAATAAGTCAATAGTTTTTCTATAGTAAAAAATAACTTCAGCCTGAAAAGTTTTCATTTATTATTTGTAAATTCAAAAGTAACTTTTAATCTCATTTACTATATGGTCAGACAAATTTAAATGTAAGATGAAGTAGGTAATAAAAGACAAAAAGTAGTTAGTAAATGCAAAAAAGATAAGTATCAAACTTCAGACTAAACATGCTGAAGTTAAAACTTCAGACTGAACATGCTGAAGTTAAAACTTCATGCTAATATGCTAATATTTATTTCATGTGCTAATATGCTGAAGTTATTTAGTTTATGTGCTAAAACTTCAGTCTAAAGATGCTGAAGTTATTTAGTTCATGTGCTAAAACTTCAGACTAAACATGCTGAAGTTTTTTTGTTCATTTTCTAACAATTCACACTAAACATGCAGAAGTTAAAACTTCATACTAATATTCTAATATTTAGTTCATGTGCTAATATGCTGAAGTTATTTAGTTCATGTGCTAAAACTTCAGTCTAAAGATGCTGAAGTTATTTAGTTCATGTGCTAAAACTTCAGACTGAACATGCTGAAGTTTTTTTGTTCATTTCCTAATACTTCACACTAAACATGCAGAACTTAAAACTTCATGCCAATATGCTAATATTTACTTAATGTGCAAATATGCTGAAGTTATTTAGTTCATGTGCTAAACTTTTTATCCAAAACTTCAGCCTAAACAAGAAGTTATTGAGTTCATGCTGAAGTTTAGTGTGCTAAATTTTCACTAAAATATACTTAAGTTCATAATAAAAGAGACAAAAGTATTTGATACAATCCAAGATAACTAAAAGACTAATTAACGCGAATAGAACAAAAATTTAAAATACAGACATCACATAATTCACAAAAATTAATGTATATTCACAAATCCAATTTTGTTTTCACTTACATCCTTGAAAAAAAAAGAAAAAAATTATTTTTCATTTACAAGTTATTCTCTATCGAAAAAATTCACATAGAGTGTCTTCATATTCTCCATAGTCATGTCCTAGTTGCTCTTCTGGAGTTTCATAACCGCTATCTTGTTTCCACTTTCCATGAGCCCAAAGATTTGCAGCGAATTCTCTCCTGAATATCAACGCATGACTTTGATTGAATTTGAAGACATCTTCTTGCTTCAACCGCATATCAAGGAACTTAAGAGCAAATATACCACAATCAACACTACAAAAAGAACATGAAAAAGAATTGAAGAATAGTTAACACAAGAAGAAAAAAACAATAAACATAAGATGCATGGTAAACATATGTCAAACACGTACTTGTTATCCTGTAGGGGTGTGTTCATCCACTTAATTGCAAATTTTTCCACAGGATTTTCCCCATAAATTTTATTGTGTGTGCAAAAGTCCAAGCATTTGAGACAGTGTGGGATCAACCGGGCATATTTTTGGACATGTTCAACCGCACGCTCATATGGTGTATTGCTCATGGAATAATACACATATATAGTTTTATCTTTAAAGTGCAAAATTTCAAAAAAGGTAATGCGTAGATCGCTGGCCCGACCTTGGCTTAAGTCGAAATGGAAAGAATACTTTTTTCGGCAGATGCCCATATGATACCAAATGAAAGGTCAATGCCTCTTATGTAATTGGCCACCTTTTCACCAGTTGATTCTTCAATAAGTCAAGTAAACTCGGTAAGATCCCCAATCTCCCCTTCTTCTTCTTCTTCTTCTTCTTCTTCTTCTTCTTCTTCTTCTTCTTCTTCTTCTTCTTCTTCATAATCCTCACATTTCTATTTTTTGGTAGTCCTCTTTCTCTTTGATTTGCTCTTTTTCCTTTCCATTTTTTTCTCCTCCATTCTCTTTTCTTTCCTTATTCTAATTTTCTTCTTTTGTTCATCTGAAGGATGAACACTAGCCAACTTAGTCATATACTGATCAAAACATAAATTTGTTACTATACATCTTGATTTTGGATAACTTGGAAGGTGATAGCAATATTTTTTGCGCAAGAAATATACGCCCACTTCAATATGCTGAAAATGAACAACAACAAAAGAAAATATGTGAAATAAAAAACTTCAGCATGCATAAGTATGAAGTGTAGAAAAAATGCATTACAAAACTACAAACTGCATGACAAAAACTTAAGCATATTCAGTATGAAGTATTAGGAAATAACCTAAAAAACTTCATCATGTTTGATTTAAAGTTTAGAAAAAAAACTAGAGACTGCATGTCAAAAACTTCAGCAAGTTTAGTCTGAAATTTTAGCAAATAAGCTAAACAACTTCAGCAGTTTTACCATGCATAAAACTGAAGTTTACCAAATTATAGTACAAAAACTTTAAAACAAAAATAAGCTGAAGTTTTGGGAAATACAGTTGAAAACCAATTTAAAAAATAAACTTAATAACTTACTTCATCCGAAAGATCAGAGGTAGGATCCACAAGCTCGGTAAAGAATGACTTTGGAATATCAATTCCAGCTAATCTGAATGGCTTGGAATTATATTCACTGGCATCCGTCTTCAACCAGTCTGTAAATCTTTGCATCAATGCACTGTCTTGATTAACATAACGGAAGGGACACCTTCATGTAGTCTTTCCTACTTTTCAATCTTGCCCCCTTCGCTTTTGTTTAGGAATGACGTAAGGAGGTTTCAACCAAATACTCTCCATACGAATCCTTTTTCCTATTTTATCTGGTTTTCTTTTTGCTTGCTCTTCCTGTTGTTCCGTCACAACTAACTGTTGTGGTTCAGCAGCAGGGGAAAAATCCACAGCCATGGTGGCAGACACTTTACCAACTCCATGTTGTTCACGATGTTCTTTGTCTCTTTTCACCAACAACAATAGCAGCAGAATTACCTTCTGATCCAGTCCCTTCTTTACTACCCAGCGAAAATGAATATAACTTGAAGTTTGGGATATCACTGTGTCACTCATAACATTAGGAGAACTGCACATCTTCCTTCTCTTAGGATTTGGAAGAAGTTGTGATGCATCAGATGAGATCTGCAAAAGCAAGGAAAATATACACATAAAATACAACTGATATAAAATACACATTAGGCAAAAAAATACCTTGTAATCGAATTGCAAAAAATAACTACCTGGTCTAAGTGTTGCGACACAGAGGGTATTTGCATTCCAACGGATCCACTTCCATTACCTTCAGATACGCCTATATTTTCATGCAAAAAAAAAATATACTCAATAATACTGAATAAATTTTAAAAATAATACAAACACACTTCACACCTGTCTGTGAGCCAACAGGCGTGAATAGATATATTTCTCCTTTTTCATATAGCCGAATGATCTCACCAATTTCTTTTTCAGCTGCATTGAGTATTTCTGAATTGTAACGATCCGGCCGGTCGTTTCGAGAGTTATAGCCCCGTTTCCCCCATTTCTGCTTCTTCTTGTGTCCTTCAGCTATATTGTGTTATATCGGGTTAGTTGGTTTGGGCCCGGAGTGGTTTCGGAGTGAATTGAGATACTTAGTCTCTAAATTAGAAGCTTAAGTTAGAAAAGTTAACTGGGTATTGACTTATGTGTAAAAAATCTCGGATTTGAATTTTGATGGTTATGTTAGCTCCGTTAGGTGATTTTGGACTTAGGAGTGCATCCGGAATGTGATTTGGAGGCCCGTAGTGGAATTAGGCTTGAATTGGCGAAAGTTGGAAATTTGGCAATTTCGGACGGCAGTGAAAATTTTGATATTGGGGTCGGAATGGATTTCCAGAAGTTGGAGTAGGTTCGTGGTATCATTTGTGACGTGTGTGTAAAATTTGAGGTCATTCGGACGTGGTTTGGTAGGTTTCAGCATCGTTTGTGGAATTCGAAAGTTTAGAAGTTCTTAGGCTTGAATCCGGGAGTAATTTGGTGTTTTGATGTTGTTTATTGTGATTCGAAGGCTTGACTAAGTTCGTATGATGTTATGGGATGTGTTGGTATGTTTTGTCGAGGTCCCGAGGGCCTCGGGATGGTTCCGGGTGGTTAACGGGAGGTTTGGAATTTGGAAATACAGCTGAACTGCTGCTGTTGGTGTTTTGCCGCACCTGCAGAGAGGGAGACGCAGGTGCGAGGGCGCAGAATCACTTGGGGAAGTCGCAGATGTGGGCAAGGCTAAGGTGGGTTGGAACCGCAGGTGCGAGAAGGCTGTCGCATCTGCGAACCCGCAGGTGCGAGAATTGGGGCGCAGATGCGGAAAGGAGGAAATTGGCAGGCTTCGCAGAAGCGGAGGTAGATGCGTAGGTGCGCTTCCGCAGGTGCGAGTTTTGGCCGCAAATGCGAAACCTGGGATCTTAAGTGAGTTCCGCACCTGCGATGGAAATTTCGCAGGTGCGACTTCGCTGGGCAGAATGTATAAATTGAGGACTTCATAATTTTTGCTCATTTCCACCATTTTTTACTCGGACTTTGGAGCTTTTGAGGGGATTTTTGAAGGGGATTCAAGGTTATTCACTGAGGTAAGTTTCTTGAGCTCTATTATCATTAGCTATGGTGTTTTCCCATTGATTTCTCACCTAATTAGTCGGATTTTTGAAGTGAGATAAGGGGTTAGGGCTTGGGATTTTGGAGAGAATAATTTGAGGATTTGAAGAACCAATGATGTCAGATTTTGATGAATTTTGTATGGTTAGACTCGTGAGTAAATGGGCTTTCGGGTTTCGTGACTTTTGTCAGATTTCGAAACGTTGGCCCGGGGGCCGGATTTGAGTCAATTTCGGGTTTTGAGTATAATTTAGTGGTTTTCTCATGGAATTGATTCCTTTAGCATATATTAATGGTATTGTACTGCTTGTGGCTAGATTCGGGACGCTCGGAGGCTGGTTCAAGAGGCAAGGGCATTGCGGAGTATCTCGGATTGAGGTAAGTAACGGTTGTAAATCTAGTCCTGAGGGTATGAAACCCCGGATTTGTGTGTCATGTGACTATTTGGAGGTGACGCACATGCTAGGTAACGGGCATGTGGGCGTGCACCATTGGGGGATTGTGACTTGGTCCGTCCCGTAGCAACTGAATAGTGGTATATTCACATCTCATCAGGAGGACAGGGGGATATGGAAAAAGAATCGTAGTGAGTCATTTATTCTCAAAGCTGGTTGGGAATCGATAAGAAATCGAACGGGCATTCAAGCTTGGACTCAATTTGTCTGGGATAAAGCCATTCCTACAATAATTAGCATTTTTGCGTGGAAGCTCTTATTTGACTTTGTATGCGGGGATTTCAGAATCAGTTAAGGGAATAAATGAAGACGAAAGGTATAAGATTATTGTAAATCATGCTAGATACCATGTCTAGGCTTTTTTGGACCCTTAGAGGTCGTTTCTTCTTGTCCGCTCACTGTTTTAGTTGATATCCTATACTCAGTCATGTTCATGCATTCTTACATCATACCTCAGTCTCTATTATTCTATTTGTTGCATCATGTTAATGTTGTTTGGGCTGATTTCTGAGAGCCCGAGAGACTGGAGAGGTTTATGACTGAGTTGTAAGGCCATGTAAAATTTTACAAAAGGAAATAATATTTCGTGGTGCCGAATGGGTTTTACTTGTTGAGTATTATAGATATTCTTCGCGGCTCGCAAGCTCGCCGCGACTCAGACTTTTTGGGCTGAACAATGTACCGGAAAGTAAAGGAAAATTTTTGGTGGAAAAGTGCATTTATGCTGTCCATTATGCGACCGCATAATCACTCTGCGGGCCGCAGAAGTGAGCAGGAGAGGGCCATTCTGGAAGCAGCTATGTGGTCGACTATGCGACCACATAATTGTTATGCGATGCATTATGCGACCGCATAACAGTTATGCGGACCGCATAGTGACCGCATACACAGACAGATTTTTGATCACTTTGGTCAGCAATTATGTGACCGATATGCGGTCCGCATATCCATTATGCGGTCGCATATGCGACCGCAGAACCGTTCCGGAGCTCCATTTTTGGGTTTTTAAAACTCGACCCTATTTCATTAAATACACTCTTTGGGCCATTTTGAGCAATAGTCTGACACTTTAGAGTGAGAGAGAGTGCCCTAGAGTGAGAAGGTGTTCTTCAATAATTGTTCTTCAATTCTTGCTCATGTTTTGGAAGATTAAGGAGGGAAACTCACTAGGTCTTCATCCTAGAGGTAAGATTCTATACCCTAACCCTCAATTTCAAATTTTTTGTGGGAATGGATAATTGGCAAGATAATATTTGGGCATGAGGGTTGTTTATTTTACATGCATGTGTTATGAAAAGGTGTAGGTAGATTGTTGAGCTAAAAATGGTAAAGATTGGGTTGTGGTATGATGGAATCCTTCATAAAAAGAACCTTGAAACCTTATGCACACCTAGTGTTTGATAAAATGCTCAAGTGAGCTAGAACCATGATCATCTTCCTAATTTTGGTGCAATTTGTTATATTTCTAAAATAGATTGAAGTTGCTAAAAATTCCGAAACATTTAGAGTATAAGGAAGTTCAAGTAAGGTATGTTGTATAAACTCTTCTCTTAGAATTGAATCCCACGATATTCATGTAAATTATGTAAGTCCCGAGTGATTCATTATGAAACTGGCTATTCCGAGTAAGATTGGGTTGAAAGATATATGTTCAACAAGCATCCCAAATGCTTTATTCATGTTATGTTACCAATTGAGGATGTGTTAAAATATGGGTTGTGCATTAATAATGTTTTGACTTTAGGTCAAGTTCAAATGAAGGCTATTATGCCAAATTTTGTGAAATATCTCTATGTGCCTTAGACTCTAAATTGCTCACATGTGTACTACACACCTTGATTTGAATTGTATTTATTATTGATGATGATAATGATATTTGAAATTGATAAGGTGAGCATGAAATATTGAATATAGCCAACGTGCCAAGAATGGTCTTATAATTATGGACATTAGTGCCAATAAAATGAAAAGATGTGAAAGTAATATGAAATGCGATGATTGATATAAAAAGGATGATGTCTCAAATAAGACAGCCTAGCCGGTCGGGTCGTGATCAGACTCCGTGCTAAACTTACGGTGGTATTTGTATTGATAGTAATTGTGGTTGATTCTCTATTGAGATAGCCTAGCCGATCGGGTCGTGATCGGAATCCGTGCTAAACTTACGTTGGTATTGGTATTGATAGTAATTGTGGTTGATTCTCTAATGAGATAGCCTAGACGATCGGGTCATGATCGGACTCCGTGCTAAAAGTACGGTGGCATTGGTATTGTGAACATCGATATTGTGAACATTGGTATTGTGAACATCGATATTGTGAACATTGGTATTGTGAACATCGATATTGTGAACAATCGAACTCCGTGCTAAGAGTACGGTGGTAGTGGTTTTGTGAATAATGGTATTGTGAATAATGGTATTGTGGACAATGGTATATCGATACTAAAAATCTCCCAATGTGAGATATGGAAATTAATTTGAACACTGTCTTGATCCTAAATTGAGGTTTGATGTTAATTAAGGCTTTCATTGATATTATGATAATCTTGTTTGTATTATTTGTCATTCTATTGAGAGGGTGTTTAGTTATACATACTAGTGCTATTCGACAGTACTAACGTCCCTTTTGCCGGGGGCGCTGCATCTTTCAATGGATGCAGGTGGTTCCACAGCAGGAGATATTGGTCAGTGATAGCAGTGCACCTTCTTCCCAGCTGACTTGGTGAGCCCCATTTCATTCCGGGGTCATGAATCTTTTGTACTTTGTATATTCTGTTTGAGGTATAGCCGGGGCCTTGTTGTCGGCATTTCCATATTACTCTTCTATTGTACTTAGAGGCTTCGTAGACAGATTGTGGGTTATGGTTGATGTTGGGAATTAAACTAGAAATGTTGGTACTTGAAAATCATGTTTTTCATTAATTCTATAAACATGTAATATTTTGGAATTTATAAATGAAGCTGCTAATGGGAATGAAATGAAAGTTATTAATGAAATCTTTTTAGTGTTGATTAATGGAGTATATCTCCTCTTTATTCATGGATGAGTTTGGGTAGAAGAAAATCTAAGAGGCTTGCTCGGTCGGGTTCTCTCGATTGAGCACCAGTCGCGCTCCCCGAGTTTGGGACGTGACATGAGTGAGGCCGAGGGCCTGTTTGTGAGGTGTTGTACCTCAGCACGTGAGTTGTCCATGCAAATTCTGATATGATATTATAGCATGTGAGTTGTCCGTGCAGCACGTGAGTTGTCCGTACAGCACGTGAGTTGTCCGTGCAGATTATAGTATTTGGGCTGAAGGAGCCCCTCCGGAGTCTGTACACACACCAGTGAACGCAGGTACCTACTGAGTGCGAGTGCCGAGTGCTGAGTGATTGGGAGGCATGAGTGATTGTGAGGTTGGAGTGATTGGGAGGACTGAGTGATGTTTTGCCCGAGGGGCGGTATATGATTTCATCCTGTGTACTCATAGCTGCTTTGAATCCTTGTTTGAGAACTGTTGAAAGATATTTTTATTGGTTTTACCTGAACTGGATTTAAACAAGCTGATTTGACTTATATACTGATTTTTAAAGCATGTTGTACTTTAAGGAATTTTGTGATATGAGCTATACTTGCATCTAGCTCGTCACTACTTCTCAGCCTTTATTTATTGTTGTTACTTACTGAGTTGGTATACTCACGTTACTCCATGCACCTTGTGTGCAGATCCAGGCATTTCTGGCCACGGTAGTGGTTGTTGTTATATTCAGTAGCGGATCATCGGAGATAGCAAGGTAGCTGCCTGGCGATCGCAGCCCAGTTTTTCTTCTTCCTTATCTTCCCCTTAGCTGTATTGTTTCTTTTTCAGACTATGCTAGTCTTGATGTTATCAGACAGTTTGTAGTAGTTGCTCATGACTTAGTGACACCCCGATGTCGGGCTATCTTTTCCGCATTTTATTTTTTTTATTTTGGTTTGGACTCTTAAATGAAGATTCTAGTAAAGTAAAGCTTTGATTTATCTTTTAAATGAAATATCGATGTGTTTTGTTTTTTGGAAATGTGTCGGCTTGTCTAGTACCACGATAGGCGCCATCACGACAGGATTTTGTTTTGGGTCGTGACATGAATAATCATCAAAAAGCATAAAAAAGGAAAAAAGTATGTAAAATTTCAAACTGAAAATATATAATTGGATCAAATGTAATAAATTCGTGATCTATAGAATACCTTGATGTTTGTCTTCCACTGCGGTTTCTCCAGAATGCATGCCTTTGTCAATCTCAGCAGCTCCAGCTTCATTCAATTGTGCAGCAACGACGTCGAGGAGCATTTGAGTATTCTCTGGAAGGATTTTCTCATATATATATCTCATTGATCCCTCCCCCCTCTTTATGAATATGTAGTGGAAGTTGAAAATAATGGTGCTTCAATTGATACAACTCAAAAACTCTCTAATGAGGGATCAATGAGATATATATATGAGAAAATCCTTCCAGAGAATACTCAAATGCTCCTCGACGTCGTTGCTGCACAATTGAATGAAGCTGGAGCTGCTGAGATTGACAAAGGCATGCATTCTGGAGAAACCGCAGTGGAAGACAAACATCAAGGTATTCTATAGATCACGAATTTATTACATTTGATCCAATTATATATTTTCAGTTTGAAATTTTACATACTTTTTTCCTTTTTTATGCTTTTTGATGATTATTCATGTCACGACCCAAAACAAAATCCTGTCGTGATGGCGCCTATCGTGGTACTAGACAAGCCGACACATTTGTTTCACCTTTCTTGCTTCATATATTCTCGGTTGATAACTGTTCATCATATCCATCTTTGATCAGTCTATCAACACTGGTGCATTCCTCTTCAACTTGTTGTTCAACACATTGAACTTTCTCGAATACTTGAACATCGCCTTCAAGAGCCGCTTCCTCACCTGTTACAATTTCATCTGCGACTTTATGCAGTGGATCATGAGAAACATTAATATCCGATAGAGGTTCGAACGAGTCGTTCATCCTATTATATTGTCAATAGTTCATCAAATCAAAATCTACATCACCATCGTCCATTCCTTTTGATTTATCGTCAATCTTAAACAACTTTTCAAACTTCTCATCAAAATATTTCTATAAAAAAAATTAGTAACAATGATAAATCTGAATAACATTAGCAGAAAAAAAAGACTTCTCTATAAATAAGCTTACCTTGACTTTTATCATAACCCCATCTACAATAGAAGATCGCTCATCTTGTTGAAACTCCTCAACAACTTTTTTCGCGATCATGCGTTTTTCTGCTTCTGCATGTCTTTTAACCTTCCTCGTTACCCTCTAGTATAGAGACACAGAACAAAACTTCAGGTCTAAAAGAATGCTGAAGTTCAGCAAACACATAACAAAACTTCAGCTAAACCATGCTGAAGTTCAGCAAATACAGAAGAAAGCTTCAGCTAAAACATGCTGAAGTTCAGCAAAATACAGAAGAAAGCTTCAGCTGCTAGAATGTTAAAGTTAATCACAAACAGAACAAAAAACTTCAGCTAAAACATTCTGTAGTTTTACAAAACACAAAAACAAAAAACTTCAGCTCAAAACTTACACGACATATTGTGTTGACTAATTCATCATTGTCAAACGCCATTGTAGAACGGTTAGAACGACTCTGGGTATGAGGTGATTCGCCAATTACAGGAGTTCGATTGGCTTCTTTTGATAGACTCCTACTACATAATTATTCACCCATTACATGAGTTCGATTGGCTTCTTTTGATCGACTCCAACTACGTGGTGATTCACCAGTTGATGGAACCGGATTCAGTACCTTTGAACGAATCTGGCTGCATGGTAATTGTCCAATTAAAGGCATTGAATTCAATTTATCTTCGGTAGGAATTATATCCACTGTCCTAAATGTCCGATATTTCTGTATAATACAAAAAAGTATATTATGAAAATAAAATAAAACTGATACGTCAACATATTAACACAACTACAGAAAAAAAGGAAAAATAAAAAATATTAACTTACACCATGATTACTGAAGTAATCCTCATAAAGTTCTTTATATTTAGGCTCTCCCAAAGATATATAACGTAACATCCTGGGAACCTGAGGGGCATCAAGAAAGTCTTCCTGTTTTAAATACTTCTCCCGAATATCTGGGAAGCGCTCATAGAACCAAACACATAGTGCAAATGGAAATACACCTACAGTATACTCAGTTGGTTTCTTTTTTTCCTGGTTGTCCAAAGAATGTTTCATTGAGGTAATGAGCCTCTCATAAGACGCATTACCCCAAGGATAATCAACACAAGCCTTATCATCTTTAACAATAGCTGCATACTCCGCCGACACAGTTGATTCATTCTTTTTTCCAAACAAAACAGACTCCACAACAAGAATTTCCATAAGCTTCACAGCATCTTCATCACTCTCGCATACGTGTTTGAAATTCACATCATCCTTTTGAATTTTATTCCGGGTCATATAATCTCGAATGTCCTTCAAGGTCACACCCTTAGACTTGCCAAAATAGCGCTTCAAAATCTTGCTCTCTTGTTTAACTGGTTTTTCAACATTATGTGCTATGATCCTCAAACCGCACATAATATGAAAGTCTTCAAGATTGAACGACACATTATGACCAAAAATCTTGAAACTAATGGAGTCTCAATCATTGGTGAATACGCGAGAAAGAATCAAATAATGAACCAACTTCATGCTGCAATGAAAATTCTCATAGCCATAATATACTGAAATGTACCATTATTCAGCTTCTCCTGTTATGTAGGAGACAAGAAAGTTGCAATATAACGCTTCAATCCGTTGTTCCCCTTCCAGTAAGCATGATAGTTAAACCAATCTCCAAACTCATAATATCTGTCCCCTGGTTTTGTAGGTATAGCAATAGGGACTGAAGGAGATTTGCGTATTCTTCGTGCTTTAGGTGCTTTAGGATCTTTATGTGCTTTAGGATCTTTAGGTGCTTTAGGATTCGTAGATGCCATCTGTTCAAAAAAATAAAAGATAAAAAAAATAACGTCAGAACATTATAAAAAAAAATCAGTTAAAACTTCAGGTCTAAGAAGGCTGAAGTTTAGCAAATACAAAATAAAAATTTCAGCTCCTAAATGTTGAAGTTCAGCAAATACAAAATAACACTTCAGCTCCTAGAATGCTGAAAGTTCACCAATTACAAAATAAAAACTTCAGCATAAACTCGAAGTTCAGCAAACACAAAAACAAAAACTTCAGGACTATAATGTTGAAGTTCAACAGTTACAAAATAAAAACTTCAGCAAAAACTCGAAGTTTAACAAACACAAAACAAAACTTCAGCTCCTATAAATGCTGAAGTTACAAATACAGAACACAAATTCAACTCCAAATAATGCTGAAGTTCATAAAATAATATAACAAAAATACAAAACACAAAACAAAACTTCAACTCCGAGAATTAAGTTATCATTGAAGTATTATAAACTCCACACTTTAATAGCATCATCTATTTTACTCTCAAAATTGTTAAAAATATCAAAGTATCCAAAAATCACTAAAGAATTTATAGAATTTTCATCAAAAAATACAAACACACGTTCAAAAAATCCAAAAACACAATCGTAAAAGTAAAACCTAGAAAACTAATGCACTAATCAAAGTAAAACCTAGGAAACTATTTTATCATAAATAAAATTTAAAAAAAAAGAGAAACGATTCAACTAAGATGACTATAAACAAAAAACCAAAAATTAAATCGTAAAAATAATACTAAAATAAAACCCAGAAAGTTAATGCAATGTACGTGTGATTAAACGTAATGTTATTGGGGAATAAACAGTTGAAAATTCAAGAAGAATCGAAAACCGATTGATTTCAGAGAGAAACAAATCAAAAAATGCGAAGAACGGGAGAAGAGAGGCAGAGACAGTAGAATGGCGTATATTTGGAGAGAAAGTAGTCTTTTAATAAAGAATGGCAAAATCGTCTTTTTAAAAGACTTTTAACAAAAAACGGGTACGGATGCAAACAGAAAAATAAAGCGGGTACAGATTTAAAAAAAGCGATCAAATAGGGCGCCCCATGTAATTTTTACCAGCTAGTTGACACGTCCAATTCACGTTAGTCCAATTGGACTTTCACGTGAATTACTTTATCCAATTCAAAATTGGATTACAATAATAAATTGATATTATATTAGTATATAACTTTCATATAAATCAATATTAATATATATCACATATATATTTTAATCAAGAGATAAAATTCAATTTTCTATTCTAACTAGAAAGTTTCAATTTGTTAACAATATTAATTATATTCCTTGTGCTAGCTAATATATATCACATATATATTTTAATCAAGAGATAAAATTCAATTTTCTATTCTAACTAGAAAGTTTCAATTTGTTCACAATATTAATTATATTCCTTGTGCTAGCAAAGAATATAATAATATTTTATTTGGACTAATAATTTAATTTATTTATTTGACTAAGTAAATTCTATAATTTAACAATCAAATAATAAAGTAATTAATATTTTGGCAAAGATCAGAATACTCGTTAGTGTGCAACTTCATAGGTTCAATACTAAACCGGTAATAAACTAATCACATCAATATACTAATAAAGGGTGGAGTCTAGCAACACTCCTTAACGACCGGATAGCATAAAGTATACAATTTACTCTCAAGAACCTATAAAAGAATAATATAATAATTCCTTTTTTTCTTATAGCTCTGGGTCACCCTAGGATATGGTTCAACTGTCAAATCCTAATAGGCGACCAACTATGTGTTCATGTCGAATATAATCGACCATTGAATGACCTAAGAAACTCTTTTCTTCTTTCATTCAATTGCCCTGGCCAAGGTCTTAGTTTGGTCGTTTATAATTCATGACAACATGAAGCTTAAACTCATTACCAAGAGTTGACATATTCCATCTTGATCAATCATTAATTCTACAAGCATTTAATCATACCCAATGTCTTTTCAACTATCGCCCTAGGGCCATAGGACTTGTCAATTACTATGACGATCTCAAGTCAAAGGAAACTCTTACATCACATTCTTCAAGAGAATATCCTATTGATAGTTTATGATAATTCTAACCATTAGGAATTATCCAATGAGTCAGTTCAATGATCATATCTCTATATGTATCATCTATCTATGTGATTTAATTAATGAGATCAACTAATCTTTATCCAATAAAGACGATCACATAAATATTGATTTAACCGGATTACAAATGTCCAAATTAATAATCCTATGATCAAGAACAAATTTAGATTAAATTATAAAAAATTTCACTCTCATTATCATGATCTCCATCACAATGTCAAGTCTCAAAATTTAATCAAGGACCTTATCAAGTTAATCAAACAATTAATAATAACTATGATAAAAGAATATCAGATGCCATATATTTTTATATCAAATAACATTCACAAAAATATGTTCAAATCATCAAATATGAGATTGGATCTAGAGCATATCTATTATATCCCTAACAATTAGTACTATAAATTTTCGAAGAGATGAAGCACATTACAAATTCGGCAAAGGTCTAAATATACCCCTCTACTTTCAAAAATGATCTAAGAATATCTCTCGTTATACTATTGGGTTATATGTACCCCTGCAGTCATATTTTGGGTTCAAATATACCCCTCATTTAAACGGAGGGATACGTGTCATCGTCCTATTAGCCAATTCTAAATTTTTTCTAATTAATTTAAAAGACCCATTACCCATACCCGAAAAGTAATTTTCTAAAGCAATTATTTTTTTATAAAAACTAGAAAAAATTGAATTGTTTTTTTACTAAAAACTGGAAAAAAAAAATGAAAATATTTTGTTTTTCAGTTTTTACCAAAAAACTGCTTTAATAAAAAAATGAAAAATATTTTCTAAAACAATTTTTTTGTAAAAAGTGAAAAAAAAACAGAAAAGTAATTTTCTAAAGCAATTAAAAACTAGAAAAAGCTGAAAAAATTTTTAACTAAAAACTGAAAAAAATAAAAAATTTGTTTTTTCAGTTTTTACAAAAACATTGCTTTAGAAAATTATTTTTCAGTTTTTTTTTAGTTTTTACAAAAAAAATTGCTTTAGAAATTATTTTTCAGTTTGTTATAAAGCGATATTTTTCTAAAAACTGAAAAAAAATATTTTTGATTTTTTCAGTTTTTAGTAAAAAAAACATTCAGCTTTTTCCAGTTTTTATAAAAATATTGCTTTAGAAAATTGCTTTTCGGTTTTTTTTTCACTTTTTACAAAATTATTATTTTAGAAAATATTTTTCAGTTTTTTTAAAGCAATTTTTGTGTAAAAACTATAGTTTTTAGTAAAAACAATTTCAGTTTTTTCCAATTTTTACAAAAAAAAAATTATTTTTCAGGTATGGTTAATGGGTCTTTTTAATTAATTAGGAGATATTTAGAATTGGCGAACAGGAGGATGACATGTGTCCCTCCGTTTAAATGAGGGGTATATTTGAACCCAAAGTATGACTGCAGAAGTATAGATAACTCAATAGTATAACGAAGGGTATTGTTAAATCATTTTCGAAATTACATGAATATATGTGTGACATTTGCCGTTACAAATTTCCATTAAGCTTGATTGACAATAGTACAACATACTATATAATAGTGGAGAAACAGTGTTTGTGAGATCAACATCAGATTAAACATGATGATTACTTAACCTGAACGAGATGAAAATATTCGGCTTTTGCATGCCGACAGGACATCATAATAACTTTCAGGAAAAGGGAAGATAATCAATAATGCACACGGGCTTCTCTAACAGTTACAGTTCCATGAAATTATAGACTACGTTGTTACAGCAATGTGACTTTGTTTTCAAGACAAATCAATTAACTTAATTAAGCCAGGTCGTTTCATCATATCCAACCACATCGTAGCTGTAAGGAGAATACTTTTGATGATGCTTAAAACCAAGCATTGCGTTGATATTTGGCTGTTGAGATTTGAGAATTGAGGAGTACTACTACTATACTACAGGGATAAACAATTCATTGAAATGACGTTTTACAAAGTACTATCTTTAATGGAACATCATTGAATAGAGATAAACAACGTCCACGGAAGTGAAATCAACCGTACAAATTAAAAATTTCCAAGATGTGTGACAGACTAATTCCTCGCCGAATACATTACCGTGTATTACAGAGAAGGAAAAACAAACGGTGTGCTTCTGCTGGTAAAATCAAACGACAGACATATTTTCTTTTTCCCCCAAAAGCTGTGCATAATGTTAAAGAGACATAAATATTCTAACTAGGTATTGACTATAACCATTTGCATTCCTACTAATAATTAGGAGCAATTCACTTAACAGGCTGATATACTCTAATAAAAACATTAAGTATACTTTTCAACGTATTTTTTTTTTTTTTTGGAACTTTTAAACTAATTCAATTCTTAGTGGAGGGTAAATTAACTGAGATTCTCAGATTAGTAACTATTTACATCCATAATTAACAGAGAAGATGAAGCTGGAAAAAAAATGTAAGTCTGGTGCATCAGCTTAGTGTTCAGGGATCTACAATTGCATGATATTAGAAATTGGGTCTTTTTTTGACATGACAATGCAAATTCAATGCCTCAGCCTCACGTATCCAGCTTTGGAAGTTTTTCCACAATCAAATATTTTCTTTGACCTTAAAATTCCTTCCTTTTATTCGTATCTCTTCTTTAGCACCAGCTGTTAAGTGATGTCTTCTTTTACGATCGTTACCATTTTTCATCGTGCTAAGTATTCCCTTGATAATTGGACGGAACGCTTTCTTCCAAATCCCTTACTTTTTGGTTATATGCTTTATTTAGATAAGAAATTTTCAAAAGATTATATTTGGACTTTTAGCCACCTTGATTTTCTGCTTAAAAGCATATTAGACCAAGTAGAAAAAACACAAACAAATTAAAGTGATGACCAGAAAATAACACGCAGACCTAGCACAGCAGCTCTTCCGCTCTATTTTTCTCTTTATCTGAGTTGCGTAGAGTAAAATAGAGAAAAAAAGCAGATTGTATAAAAAATCTTTCAAGAAGTTATGCGGGGACATTCTGTATTGCCGAATACAGCACCCACGCATAGATTAGGCATACAGGCATTCTAGTATGTTGTGGAAATGACATTAGGTAGCCACTTTTAAGTACGTTGTTTAAAATATATTCACGGTTTGTAATATATTTAAAGATAAATCAATTTTGCTCAAACTTCAGGACACGGCGTCCTAGAGTTTAAGTCTCAAAGTTCAAACTTCAGGACATCGTGTGCTAAAGTTCGAAAATTGTGTCCAGAAGTTTGAATCTTATGTCCTGAATTTTAAATTAGCACTTCAGAAATTCAGGACCAAGTGTCCTGAATTTCAAATTAGTAGCTCAAATATTCAAGACACTAAGTCCTGAATTTCCAAATTCAAGACATTAAGTCCTGAATACCAAATTCAAGACACTTAGTCCTGAAGTTTGGGTAAATTGATTAATCTTTAAATACATTATTAATTATGGATATATTTTAAATAACGGACTTAAAAGCGGTTATTACTGCACTTCACCCCAGTCTGTTTTAGGGGAGGGGCGCTCTATTTGTTTACATCCATTAATTAGTTTGCAAGGGATTCAATACCAATTTTGATGGAGATCAAATGGTTGTTCATATACCTTTATCTTTGGAAGCTCGAGTAGAGGCCCGTTTAGTTGTGTTTTCTCATATGAATCTTTTGTCTTCTACCTATGGATACCATTTCCGTACCAAAGCGAGATATGCTTATTGGACTCTATGTATTAACAAGAGAAAATCGTCGAGGTATTTGTGTAAATAGATAAAATTCTTATAATAGCATAAACTATCAAAATCATAAGAATTATGTGGAAGCTAAAGCTAGCTCCTAAACTAGATTAAGCTTCCTTGTCGGTAAGGCGATCTCAAACGCAGGTGGTTACAGCGTTAGAAAGTAATCTTCCAGACATAAAATAAATAGATATATAAATTATGCTATCTTTAACAGTTTAAATTTTTTAAATAAAACAGTTGAAACAATTCAAAAGATATATAAGTGGGCTATGTCTTTATTGTGTTTTAAAGTGTATGGTCTAAGAACAGATTAAACTTTTTAATTGAAACGATTCACAATTAAACAAAGAGAAGAAGATGGACACAGCAGAGCAAATATTGTGGCTAGTCTTGTGGCTTCTTGCTCATAAAATCAATTCAGTTAGTTAATATTAGTTACAATTGTAAGGGTCTCCCGAAAATTCATAAGCAATATGTCCCCAAATATATGTTATAATAATATTATTCCTGATTGGTAATCTACTTTCCTCCTTCCTGTCTTTTTGAAAAATAGGCTGGCACAGTTCATCACCTTTAGAGAAAGCTCATGAAAGAAAGAAATCATGTAATCATGTTTTGGGAGGAAAAAATGGAACTATATGGAGAAATGACAGCATCCCTATTGTGGTCAAGGCCTCAAAAGTTAAAGCTAGAGATCATGTTTTGCATTATTGGCAACATATTGAGCTGTTTTTGTACTTGATAGGACCGCAAACAGAATAAACTCTAATTATCAATTGAACCTTTCTAAGTAGTCAACCATTGCGCACAATTTCAACTCATCATTAATTTCACTAAAGTATCTCTCCATTGATTCATCCATTCAGAGCTAGAAGTTGGCAAATTGCGCTTTTTTGAAACTATTTTCTATTCCCACCAAGACTATCATCAACTTGCATTTAGAAACAAATAAAAGAAAGAAAAAAAAAAGATACATTAAATTAGATTCCTTTTCTCCTACTTCCAGAATTTTGGATAATGTAGTCAACAACTAAGCATCTGTCCATGCGGCGAAAACTGGGACATTAGGCCTCAATTGGGCTGATGAAATCCAAGAGGTGATATTAGTTGCTGGACTAGTGATTAGCTTTGGTGCTGATTGAGATTGAGGCATCGCAAAATGCATCGAATGGCTATTGTTTTTAGCAGGGCTGCCTTCTCGAGAGCTGCCCAGGCTAGTTACTAGAGATGAAGCATTTGACAAGTGAGTACTGATTGGCGTAGATTCATCCACCTCTTGTAGTGTAGAGCTCATTGTATTTGTATCAACTCCAGCAGAGGAAGACTGATGAAGTGTCATTGTCCAATCTACTACATTTCCATTTTCCTCTTTATTCTGGATGTGGTTTTGATTTGCAAGGATTTGATTAGAGATTACTTTGCTTGTTTCTGTGTCTTTTTTCCTCCTAGCCAATTCCCCAGCAAGAAGGGTGTTACTTTCCATTATACGCTCCACGTCATACCTTGATATGTCAAAATTGGTCACAGCATTTACACCTCGAAATTTAATTGCAGCAATGTCATAGGCCTCTGCAGCTTCTTCTTGGGTACCTGCAGAATTGATCCAAGAGTTTAATACTAGTAGCTTTTATAATCTGATAGTGTAAAAAGACTACCACGTCACCTAAATGACACTTAACCGCTCTTAAAAATTGAGATTAGTAACTTGAAATATAAGGCAAATAACATTTTACAATAGTTCAAAGTACATGATAGTATAAAGAAATTTATGTTGTCATCGTATATTAATTAAATATTTGATGCAATGAGATTGAATCAGAACAGCTCTGCTGAAAAGTCAGCCAAGTATAAGTAGGAGCAGTTCTCATACAGGAAAAGTGTATAACAAGACAAAGATAAGGGAGGAAAAACAGCAGAAAGAAAGAGAACCATATTTAGACTTTAGATTAGGCAGTAAAAAGTGAAAGATTCCCATTAAAAAAGACAGCCTTATGAGTAAAATCCAGCCTTGCTGACATAAAGTTCTTTACATGCTCTAGTTGGCTCGTGATCAGCCTTACTACAAACTTAGACTTGCCATTTTTTTACTAACGGATAAAGATAAAAGAAACTTTGCCTTTATAATACAGAACACTCCTTATTAAGAGGTTAAGTTGAATCTATGTGCTCACTTTACAAAACAAAATACATTATCTGAGATGAAAATTGGAATCAAAGAGGAAGTTAATGGTAAAATTTACTCACTAAATGTCCCCAGATAAAGGTCCTTATTCCCAGCCACTCGGCCGATACGAGCTTGCCATCTTCCGTGCTGATGGTGTCTGCTAAAACGAAAACGAAAAAGGGCGATTTTCAATTACAGTAACAACCGAACTTCATTTTCAATACTAAACTTGTCTACTTTAATTGTAGTGAGTATCAAACCTTGTCACCCCTCTATACATTGAAGCTCCTCTTGAAAAACCACTACTCTTTCTGCAAAAATTTGGACAAATCAAATGAATACTTATTATTAAGTATAGGAAAAGATAAAAATGGATTTTAACTCATAAATGAAGCAGCAACAATACCTACCTTCTTAAGTTAGCTACATATTCTTGTCGTGTCATGTTTTTCATTTCTTCAAGCTCTTGTTGATAATTTTCCAACTGCGTTAGAGGTTTAAAAAAATTAAATGACACAGCATAAACGAACAAAATACAGTTGATAAATACTATCAATATACTAGTGCATACCGGGAAATTTATGTGTGTGGAGGGTCCCCAGTACTTCAGCGCTGCCAAATCATATGATCTTGCAGCTTTTTCTTCCATGTCATACCCACCTAAATTTTTATATATTTATGATCATTTGGTCAACTAAAAGATTGACACATACACTCATGGCTCAATCATTTCACAGAATATATAACTGTATACATAAATTTAAATCAAGATTTACCTAGATAGACTGAAAGAACCAACATGCATCCCCAGCAATAATCATGAAGAAAGGGGGAAACAAGCATTTTTGTATCAGTACATAGAAACAACTCTTCAGAAGCTGTAAAACTAAAATATTGTGTTTGAAACTAACCTTGCCTTCCTTTTCTGCTCTGCCCTTCTTTCTTACAACTGTTGTCCCATAGATGAGCTTCGTATCTACCAGTCCATCTATGCCTAATTCAAAGGAAATATAACAAATAAAATCATGGTGTCTACTTTTTTAATAGAAAAAATATGTAAGCAGTTAAGTACAACAGAATAAAGGTCATCAGAAGGATTAAAGAGAAGACCTAACCTAGTGACACCTCGATACTGTGAGGTTCTTTGGCCAAATGTATCAATGGATTTCCTATGAACAATTTGCTTTTGATTATTTTCCACCTTCTCAGGCCCTCTTTTCTTTGTTTCCATGGCAATACAATCTGCGACAGTTGGTGAGATTTGTTGTGTTCCAGTGACACAACTGGATTGAGAGCCAGGGGACATTGATAAGCTAAGTGACTTAAAATCTCCATATGTCATTGCACCACTTGATCCAGATTCTCCACTATTATCAGCCATGCAGCCTATCATATTCTGCTCCAATGCATGCCCATTTGGATTCTGATAGTTTCTTGATACCCAGTTATTCATTACAGACATTTCATCAACTGGCATTGTTGGAACCTGAGGATTGCACTCTGTTTTCCCCTGCTCATTAGAGGGATATAGTTCATGCCCTCGAAATGCTGAGAAATCAGGGTAGTATTGTTGTTGTTGTTGCTGCTGCTGCTTAGAGTTGTCTTGAAAATGGTTCAAGAAATCTTGGCTGTTGGTGGTCTCATTTTCTTGGTGTTGGTTATAGTAAATGTTGTTGTCTAAGCTGTGAGCCATACCTCCTCTGTTACAATCTTCATAGTGATGGGTCCCTATTGTTGCATCACCAAAGAAGTCCTCCAGTTTAGGTGTTGAACATACCATACCTTCAAAATAAAGTCAAAAGGATATTCCATAAATAAGCAAGAATCCCAAAGTACAAAACAAAAAAAAGGACCCCATTTAAAAGCAGGACAAGTTTTGTGCTGAAAATAACCTTGTGCTTGTTGTGACCTGTTGAATGCTTTCATAATACATAATGAACCATCAGACTTGAGAGGCATCACAGAATATGAAGAGAAAAAGGCTGCATTATCACCTTCAGTATTATAGTACATGCCTGGATAGTTAAAATGAGTTGGAGAAAATCTAATTGGGACTGAATTGGGAACATTACTTGAGCCAGGTTGAGTGTGATGGTGATCAGGAGGAGGACCCTCTAAGTTGTTTATGTGAGGGGAAAGTGAAAAACCAAGCCAGTGGTTGTTGCTGTTAGTGTTGCTGCTATTGTCATCATTACTCAAAGACTTCATCTTTGTTGCTATAGAATTGAAAAAATCCTGACACTTATATAAAGAGATTCAGAGCAAGTTTCTCTTAGGGCTAAGCAAGTCAATCATTGGGAGACAAATAAACTAATCATACTCCACCCTTTCTTTTGTTCCCTCCATTTGAAACTTGTTTACTACTTTGTTTTCTAGATGCAGACTTACAACGTAGAACAAAATCTAGCCATAAATCTAAAAACAAAGTCTTAGACACAACTGAATGGTTGGGCTGTGTGTGTGAGTATATATATGCATATATATCACACTGAAAAGATTAGCAAGGAGAACAAAGGGAGCCCCTTTAAACTACTAGTAAACAAAAAGAATGAGTTCCAGCAAGAAATGCCGGGCATCGTTCCTGAGTTCCATTGGGATCTGTGTTTGAGAAAGACATCTTCTTTTGCTTTTCTTATGCTCGACCCCCTGCTTCCTTCTTTGCTTTTGCTTTTCTCCCTTTTGCTTTGTGTACGACTATACATGTACTACGTAAGGAGACATTGATTCGAATCCAACCTTGTGGATTAGTATTTCTTTTCTGTGGATAATGACTATTATATAAAAATGTGAACCAACAAAAGTCTCTTGTTGCTAAACAAAACTTACCTCTGCCACTTAAAAGAAAGAAAAGAAGAGCAGGCGTTGCGGAAGAAAACTGTACAAGTAAGTACCAGCGCAGTGGTTAATTTAATTGATCTAAAACTAAAGTCAAATTCCATCATCTATCTGTTGAAATTTAATGAGTAACAAGAGAAAGCAATGGTCATTTTAGTAAATGTGGCAGAGGAAAAAGAGTGGAGTGAGTGCGGCCAAAAAGCTAGAAATATTAATAAGACATGATACAACAATCAATTAGCTGTGCCTATATTGCCTTTTACAGTCTTCCAACTGCATCAGGGAAGCTAAGCCTTAGATCTTCACAAGAGGCAGAATGCAGAAACATCTGGTCACTTCACAGAAATCAGAATAGTACTATTAAGCGAAAAGGGTCAAATATACCCCTCTACTTTAGTATATTGTTTACATTTATCCCGTTATATTATTAGACCACATATACCTTTATCATTAGCCAAACTTTTTAAAAATACCTTCCACCTAACGGAAAACCATTAAATTAAAAAAAAAATCATTTTAAAAAAAAATAACATTAACCCACAACCCGTTAAACCCATCGTATAAAAATAAGGAACCTAGATTTCTGAGACGTCTTAACACATTTTATTCATTCAGAGAGATAGAGAATGATGGTGGCGGTAGGATAGTAAAAACTTATATTTTGGTTCTTAGTTATTCCCAGTAGCATTAGGATGTCATGTTATCACTTTCAGTTGTATTTTGATGTGGTTATAATATGGCATCCCTTTGTCTAATGTAATGCACACTTGATAGTTGGTTTGTATGTTGGTAACAACTGATATATACTTTAAGAATACTTGTGTTTGGTTAATACATGAAGTTAGTGTGCTTATGTTGTTAAGTTACTTTCCAACTTAGTGGTGTACTTTCTTTTATTCTTGATGAATTACTTAGACTGTAGCTTGATATTAAATTGAATCTCCTCTAATTATTTTATAATTTTTGTTCATTATAAGTTCAGTGTTATTAAGAATTATGAGTATCATACCCCATAGCTTGGACACTAACTTTGGTTCTTAAGGCGTGATTTGGCGATAGTACTCGTAGCTCAAATGCTTAAAGTAGAATAAGAAAATCATAGTGCGTAAATACTCATCAACAAAGGCTCACAATTGGAGGAAGAAATACCTCGGTAGCTGCCTTGAGACTTTAGAAATGTCAACCAAATAAGATACTATAAACATTCAAGTCACGGTGGAAAGAAAATTATGGTGAATACTCGGTACAGTTTGACATGACGAAAAAAAACAAAGAGAAAAGTTAGAAGAAGAAAAACGAAATTGAAAAAGTTAGAATATAATGAACATACAATAAGGATATTAAAATAATTGTGACTAAATATAAAAATGAATATATGGTTGTTGGTATTTTTTTATCTTTCGCTCCTTTAGTTTAACAAGTGACTACGAAAGAGATGACTAATCTTTGAGAAAAAGTGCAGTAAATAAAAGGGGTTTAACAGGTTATTAATGAGTTTTAAAAAAATTACTACTAGAAATCCGGGAATAACCGTCCAAAAAAACCGACCAAAGTAGGTCGGTAATGGCCAATAACCGTCCAAAATGCGACCATTCAAGTGTGGACTGTATTTTGACGGTCGGAAGGGCATACCGACCAACATTGGTCGGTATGCTCTACACGACCATCTAACAATTTAATTGACTTACCGACCAAAATTGGTCGGAATATTATTTTATTAATTTAATTTTACCGACCAAACTTGGTCGGTGTATTAAATTTATTAATTTTGCCTACCGATCAATTTTGTTCAGTATTGAAAAATATATTATTTTTTATAAATAATTAAAATTTAAAAATACCAACCAACTTTGGTCGGTAAAAAATATATTTTTTTATAAATAATTAAAATTTAAAAATACCGACCAAAATTGGTCGGTAAACTGGACAGGGCAAGCAGCAAACCGACCAAATTTGGTCGGTAATGTTGAATTTCTGGGAATTAATTGTACATTAACCGACCAGCATTGGTCGGTAATATGCAATTTAATTTTTTTATTAGTTACCGACCAGGGTTGGTCGGTTTTCTAGGTTTAATTTTGATAGAAAATGCCTGTTTTGGTAGCTACACTACCTGCCAAATAAAAACAGCATACCAATACCCCCATTTCATATCTAATAACCACCAATTCATCACATACAACTCCTAATTCACCACAAATCCAACCAAATATCCAACAACAACCAAACATCCAATTAATACTTTAAAACTAACAAATTAAAGTTCAATTGAATATCACAATCCAAAATCAAGCAAAATTTAATTACAACAAGTTCAAAATTGTTCAATCTAATTCAAAACTAGTTTTATTAGTCTAGTTTAAAATATATCAAAGTATTGGTCAATGGGTATTTTCTATAACATCATCACCATCTGATGAACTTTCATCTACAAGACGGTATAAAGAACAGTCCTGTGGAGGACGGGAAGAACGATCACGGGGAGGACGGGAGGAACAATCACAAGGAGGACGGGAGGAACGATCACGTGGAGGTCGAGCCTCTGGCGATGACTCACGAGACCAGGGCAACGGAAAAGCTCCAGTAGAAAGGAGAGTTCTGATCTAAGCTTGCATACCAAGGAATTAAGTGTAAGCACGTAATTTTTGACCCGCGCAACTTTTAAAAGCAGTATTTTAAAAATATTAACTTATTTTTTTATTTTAATAGGATTTCAATCAATTTTTAATTTTAATTTTAAAATATAAGTTTAAAAACACAAAAAAATAGTTTTACAGTATTTCTTCTCTTATTATATATCTTTTTATTTTATCCTTTTTTATTTAAGCTTATTAGTATTTTATAGTGATAATATTTTAATTTTTACCATTACTTTAACATAGTTTTCTTTACCTTTTTATAACATTTAAAAAATACCAAAAATATTTTTATTTGTATATATAGTTCACTTTAATAGTTTATTCTTATTAACTAAGATTAATTAGTATATTTTGGTAGTATTTTTATTTTTATTTTTGTTCATTGAGAAAGAATTGAATTTGGGCCAATTGAGAGCTCGTTTTTGAATTTTAATGGCCTAATAAGATAAAGGCTCATTCTTCCCAACCCATTAGCCCACTCTCCACTTAAAATGCAAGATTTAATCTTAGCCATTTATTCCCCTCTAATCTAATGGCCATCATCCCTTCCCACTTCCATATAAAATACCCAATTATGGAAACCTTACAAAATCCCTCCAACCTAGAGCTAAGGACCGGAGACAGCTGCACACAGACATAGATAGAGGGAGAGAGGCACGAGAGGGTCGAAAAAACAGAGGGAGTAACAGAGAAAAACAGGAGAGGGACATTCCATTTGAGTTCACATTGGCATTGCCTTATGCATCGTGATCGAGGAAACGGACAATTGAGACAGAAAATTTGGGAGGAGAGAAAAGTGAGCGAAAAGCTAAGGGCAAAAACAAATTTCTTCTCGGATCTGAAGTTTTCTTCCTCAATTTGTTTCCTCTGTTTCATTGAGATTATATAAGAAAAAATGGATGGAAAAGAAAGATGAGGATTATGTTGTTAAGCTAGTTTATGTTTGAGTTTCGAAAGAAAAATCCGAACATATGCACTTTAAATTCCTCCGTCCAGTTTTCGTTTTCAAAATTTGTTGAAGTCGAGGTCGATTCGAATCGCGTTCGAGGTCTTCGTTCGATTTTTCGGTCCAGGCCCTGTTCCACAGTTTCAGTCAAGTACTTGTACACGATCTTGTTGCTTTCGCGTTTCAATGCTTTCAAACAGTCACGGTGAGATTCTGTTTCTGAGGTCCATTTCTAAGCCTTATTCTTAATTAATTTTCAGTGTTCTTCCTTGTATGTTTTGATATAGAATGAAATTCTGCTTGATTTTAGTTTACCCAGTTGTGTGCATATGATATTTTTATCTCGCATTAGTATATTAAATATTTATTGATGTCTTATTTCTTAAACAAACAAAAGTGCCTAGTAGATTAATGATGAATAGAATTAGGGATTTTAATAAAGTGGGCCAGTAGGTGATTAAGAGAAAGTTTTCAGATGAAAATTTGTCCATTTGCTCGTTCTGAATGCCATTTAGCTCATCGTGTGAGATGTAGCGGGATTGAATATTAAAAAATAGAAAGAAACTCAATCTTATCTTGTTTATTGTTTTGTCCGTTAGAAGCATGCTTAGGCCGACCACACTTCGGTGGGCAAAGTTTAGATCTTCTATTTTATTTTATTCGAGGCAAGAGGTCATTCCCTTTAGTTTATATTCAGGGGAATGCCCCGTAGATTTTGTATATATTTTATTTGGGGTATGCCCCGTATTGAATGTAATCGGAGGCCGTGACAGACATCGTGAGTGAACATAGTATAGATTTTTAGTATTTTCCTCTTATTTTATTTTTCTTTTATTTAGGTGGGGACAACCTCGAGCCTCTTGTGTGTTTATTTTCTTTTGTGTGTTTTTGCTTCAGTTTGAGTATTCTTTAAAGCCAACTAGATCATGTATGCAACCGTGACCTTCACGGGACTTGGGAAATGCCTAACACCTTCTCCCCGAGTCAAATGAACCCCCTTACTTGGAATTTCTGGTGCAGTCAGTTTTAGAATTAATTGTGTTTTGAAGGAAAATTATTACTTTAAAAAATGGTGACCTGGCACACTGAAACCAAATGTCAGGTGGCGACTCTGAAAAATCCTTTGAAACACAATCTTTTGTCACTTTTCAAATTGAAAAACCCTTTTGAGATTACAAATCTTTTATCTTTTTTAGAGAGGGTTAGTGAGGGAAAAAAGGGGTGTGACAGCTCTGGCGACTCTGCTGGGGTGTTGCAGGTTCGAGCTAGTACTTGACCTTGTTGGCTTTTTAGAATAGTCGGTTGAGGTTTTTATTTGATTTTTATTTTATTTATATAGTTTTTATTACTTGCTAGTTGTTTATGTGTTTACAGTTTTTTTCTTTATGTCTTACTGCTTTATAACTGTCATCATATGCATTATCCGGTCAGTTCTTTCTGCAACAAGTCTCGTAGTACGCGTCGCATACACGAACTCTTCATTGAGTCACCCTTATTCTAGGAAGGGGGAAGGGCCGTCGGACATATGGAGTGGGTGGAAAGCTTGAGCAGCCATCATCGACCATACGCTCCCTTGAATTGTCTTGTTAGTGAACCCCAAACGTAGGTCAGCCTTTAGGTCATTTTTATTTGCATCATATCATTATGACCTAGCGTGGCCCAGTCCTAGATACCGTATCCTTTGTAGGAAGCCTGTCCAAATTGTGTCAAATGGGCCTGCGCGGCCCAAAAGGATATTCAATCATCCTACGTGCTAAATGTTGCATTTTTGAGGGTAGAAAGGTCAATGGGTGGACTAATGTTTGGAAAGAAGGGTGAAAATGAAGCAAGAGAGAATATTGAGTGTTTTGTCACTTTTAGTCTCTTGCCCCGTTTTCTAAAAGAAAAATAACAAAAAGATTTTACACTTTCTCATCATTTTTTAAAAAAGAAAAAAGATAAAAAATAGTTTTTCCAAGTTAGTTGCATTTTTAAATTCTCTCCCGTATCCGATCTTCTCGAACTATGTATACCTGATTCTCGTCTTTCGGGGCGGGATACGTAGGCGGCCCACATAGGGTCCGGTCTTCCTAGTGAGTCTTAAGTTCTTGACTTCGCGGGGTCTTAGCCAAATCTTGCACGCTTAGCCATTTTTGACCACATCGGCTATTTTTGCAAAGTAGGGTCATTTGTGCAAAGTAACCTTAGAGACAACGATTCTTGAGAGTTTAGGGGTCATATGGGCCTTTTGAGACATTTTTCCATGTCTTAGAGGTCATCCTTGTTGAGTTTGCACTTCTAGCCACCTTTGGCCACGTAGGCTATTTTGCACAATCATGTCTTGCATGTGTCCAATAGGAAGTGTTATTGTTTCACATAGTGTCCTGAGCCACTAACTCTATTTGGTCTTATTTTTCTCATTCAGGTATGGATCCACTTACTGGAGCTTGAGCATGACATATACCCCATGACCATCTTAGTCAGGACCGTTGCTTTCAACATCTGTTTGAGGAGACTTTTTATATTTTGAATCTATTTTGTCTTTTATTTTACATGTCTTGTCCAGTAGTATTGATTCTTTTAGGTGGTGTCACAGTTTGTCATAGTCTAGTTGAGTTCGTCGAGTCTTTTGTTATCGTACTTCCTATTTTGTATGTGAAAACCAAAAAAAAAGTTATAAATAAAAAATCTAAAAAGATTTTTATTTTTAGTATATTTTGTCCATTATTTTTTCAGAACTATGCTTGGTCTGATTCATGTGGAACATGATACGTAGGCAACCTACATAGGGTTCGATCGAATTATTTTTGAAAGAAAAAAATTTTAAAAAAAAAGATGAAGTTGTGGGATGTGAAAATTGAGAGAAACTGTGGGATGTAAGAAAAGAGCGATAATCAAAAAAGAAAGAGAGGGAATACATTGAAAAACCAAGGAGCGCAAGGAAATGAAAGTGAAGAGGAAAAGTGGCAAGAAGAGTGAACTTGGGATGATGCCAATGTGACCTTCGTACCCTCGAAGTCATTTTAGAACCGATAATTGTGACTAGGTGCATTGCACATAATGTGAGATTATCTTATGTTAAATGCCCTAACGCTAACCTGATGACTTCATTTTGTTCCTCTTTGTTATCTTTATTATAGCAGAAGGGTGGTTGGTTTGTGGTTCTTAAACTGGTAACTCTTTCCTATAACATAAAGTCGAAAGGCAATGGCAGACGACAACAGAGTTGAGTTAGGTGATATTGGTACCCGAAAGCAGTTGGTTGAACAAGACATTGGGTTGGTTGAAGAGGTAAGGATGTTGAGACAACACATGGCGGACATGTATCAGGCTTGGATGACTAGGAAGGCACTACCCCCGCCACTGCCTAGCTTCCTAGATGCTACCCTTACCCAAGCTCCGGTCATAGTGCCAAATGATCCACCATATTCTCCAGATTTTCCCGCTTATCACAGCTTTCCTAACCTCCTTAGTAGCTCCGTCGTTCGTCCTCCAACTACCTTTCCAAAAAATAGCCCTCCTGATGTTGTTGAGCCCCGCCAACGACATGTCCCAGTGGGCATTCCTGCTCAACGCTTTCAGCCTCAACATCGACCCCAGGAATATCCTCGTACTCCAAATAATCCTCCCCAATGCTACTTCTCTCCACAAAATCCCCAAAGTCATACCTCACCTTCCCACTACTCTATCCATAATGCACCGCCATATGCTCCACATCCACACGACTCGCATTGGCCTTCACCACTTCCACAAATGTTTAACCCGCCTCCTCATGTATGTCAACCACCTACCCGCAAGAGGTTCCAACCGAGGCCGGAGTACAAAATAAAAAGGCAGCAACAAAGAGAAAAGTTTTTCACCCCTATTGGAGAATCATATGCTAGTTTGTTCCAAAGGTTGAGGCAATTGGACATGTTGAAGCCGATTCAGATAAAAATGTTGAACCCCCTTCCAAAGAATTTTGATTTTTCTCAAAGGTGCGCATATTGCTTTAATGCCCCGAGGCACAGCATAGAAAACTGTTGGCATCTGAAAAGAGCAGTCCAGAAGCCTGTTGATGTAGGTGACATTACCGTGCAAAATCCAAATGCAACAGATACTAGCCAAAGTCCATTGCCTGTTCATAATGAGACGCATATGTTGGGTATGATTTGTGTTGAAAATGAATATGAGAACTCTCCTGAATAACTTGGAGGGCCACTTATCGCAAAGTTTTCAGTGCTATCAGTCTCGGTTCTAGAAGTTGATCTTAAGAACGAGTTGGCAAAAGAGGCCCAAAAGCTATTTGCTAAGGTCAACGTGATCGAGACTTGTGAAGGTTCTGGTAATGTCGATGTGCGACTCAGTGGCTAAGATGTCGAGCTTGGTAATTGGAAAGACACTCCTTTCTTGGTTAGCCAGGGAGGAGTTTTGGTGGTTTATTTTGTTGTCGTTTCTGTTGTCCGGATTATTTCAGGGTCGTAATCCGGATATTGTCTTGTGGCTCAAACCCTTCTTCCTCATATTTTGCCTAGTTCGTGTAGTTGTAGTAACTCGTCTAAGTGTCATCTAGGATCGTTCCAAGGTTGTAACCCATGTCTATTTTGCTCGTTTTGTTTTTCAAACCCTTTCAACGTCTGTCTAATGCAATCTCATGTTTTCTGTTATTTCTATTCAGTTTTTGTTTAGTTCTCTTTTTCTTTTATAGTTCTTTTCATGCTGACTGTAGTGACATGATTTGCACGCGGAATTCTCAGCCTGGTCTTGAAAGTTAGTCTACTCAGGAAGCAATGAAACAAGTTTTGAAGATGATAGGGACATTTGAGGGAAATAAATAAAGATTTGGACATTTTGAGATCATTTAAAGCCCGAATTGTATGAAACTGGACAGATAGTTTGGGAAGTTAATAGGACGACAAGGATTTGGTATAAGAGAGTGCGTCCTAGACAATTTGAAGCAAGCAATTTTGAGTTCAAGTGTATCTCAAGTTACAAGATAAAGCCAAGGGAATTTGTCCCAAACTGACGGAGGGTATTCATTGTGAAAAAGAAAACACCTAATGAGAGTTCGATACTTGACACGGCACTAAAGAAAGATGGAAGGCATATCTGGGATATCAATGCTGATGCTACAAAAGAAATGTTATGCATGATCTTCATTTATCATCCTCAAGTTTCATGCGTTGTACTTGGCATTTTCAGAGATTGGGAGGCCCTCTTTCAGCTACCCAAACACTTTATACCCTTCGGTACCTTTTTGAGACTGTGCTGATCTCTTTGACCTCCCCTCTTTTGGAATCAAGTTAGAGTCATAAAAAAAAAAGAGAAGAATAAGTTAGTGTCCCCATAGGTTTGTTTTAGAAAATTCAGTCCAAGAGAAAAATTCAAAAAAAAATGAGAAAAAGAAAAAATAAAAATGAGGAAAAAAAAGAAAAAGAAAAATAGCAACAACAAAAAAGTAGTCTTTTGAACTACGTTCGACCTGATTCTTGTCCCCACAAGATACGTAGGCAGCCTTACGGTTCGTTCGTACCAAATAAAATATTTCATAATCCCACGAAGTCAAGAGTGGGGCAATTTTCTTAGAAATTCCATCTAAAAAAAAAAGAGGTTCAAATTCTCTTGTTTTATAAACCGGGGCAAAGTTTTAAAATAGATTCCAAAAGTTGTAAATAAATTAACCATTTTGTCTTAGTTTGAATTTAAGCCTTCATGCCTTTCTTTCTTTCTAACCTTGTCCAAAAGCCACATTACAGTCCAAAAAAGACCTCCCAGATGATCTTTGAGAGTGCCGAGTTAGACATTCCAGGAGCATATGATATTTTTACCATGGTTAATGCTTTGTCATCTGCAGAATCAAAGGAAATAAGAATAAAAGAACAAAATGAGAGAGTCTTATCGGTGAAAACCCTCACGGGCACCATAAGACGACGGTGAGTTGATAGAAAGAACAAAATGAGAGAGGCTTGATAGTGAAAACCCTTTAGGGCACTACAAGTCGACTGAGGATCGTGAATTAGATAGGACAATTGGAGCATTGAAGCCTAGTTTCACAGCTTAGAGGTATGACAAGAATGGAAGATTAGACTTGCTTGACAGATCAGGCCACTTAATCCAAGATGCACGTCATGGTCAATAGAGTTGGTGTCACATCAGATAACTTTCTACATGGTAATTCTTTTGTTAGATGTCATCTCTTTCTACTGTCCCCTTACTTTGTTCTTCTTGCTTGGTTTAAGTCCTCTTTTTGAGTCTGCTCTGTCTGAACAAGTGAGAAATGACTTCAAAATTTGCTACCAACTTTCCAATTGCACAAAGCGGAGTCTGGCTAGCACACCAAAGTGACATAAGTTAGGAAAGAGTAGTATGCACATTGAGTTGGTGACAATTGGCGTGCTTTGGGATTCATATGAAGTGCAAAGGTTCGGTAAATATCAATTCATGAACACAATGCAACATGCAAAGGGTATAGGGCTCGAATAGATCAGAGGTGTTTTCTGTGGTAAGGTTTGACAGAAAAGTGGTTAGCCAATAACAAGCAGGGTCTTCCAAGTTGAAATCAAAGTTATCATGGCAAGTGTAGGAGCAATCGCCCTTAACATCAAGGCCACAAACCAACCACCATGTTTTAAACTCACAAGTTTTCTTTGTTTGAAATAGGGACGAAGACTATGTCCAAATCAAAGCTTGGAAGCTTGAATTTTTCAGGTGTCGTGCCCAAATTTTGTCAGCACAAAGGTTGTTTGAGAAGGTTTTACCTGCTAGACATTCCCCTAGTTGAGAAGATCATACCTCCTAGGCATTCTCCCCAGTCGGGAGAGTTTTTTGTTTTTTCTTTAAGTTCAGGAGTCTCGCCTGGAGAATAGGGTCAGTTGTTAGTTTCCTTAAGTTTTAAATCTCTAGTTTTTCTTAAGTTCAGGGGTCCCACCTAGAGAATAGGGTCAGTTTTTAGTTTCCTTAAGTTGTTAATCTTTAGCATTCCTTAAGTTCAGGTGTCCTGCTTGGAGAATAAGAGCAGTTTTAAGTTTCCTTAAGTTGTTAGTCTTTAGCTTTTCTTGAGCTCAGGGGTCCCGCCTGGAGAATAGGGTTAGCTTTTAGTTTTCTTAAGTTGTTAATCTTAGTTTTTCTTTAGTTTAGGGGTCCCGCCTGTAAAATAGGGTCAATTTTAGTTTCCTTAAGTTATTAATCTTTGGCTTTCTTTAAGTTCAGGGGTTCCGCCTGGAGAATAAGGTCAGTTTTTAGTTTCCTTAAGTTGTTAGTCGTTAGTTTTCCTTGAGTTCAGGGGTCCCTCCTCGAGAATAAGGTCAGTTTTTAGTTTTATTAAGTTGTTAATCTTTAGTTTTTCTTGAGTTCGGGGGTCCCGCCTGGAGAGTAGGGTTAATTTTAAGTTTAGTCAAGCTCAGTTTATAGTTTTCCTCAAGCTTCAACCTCAAATCTAGGAGATGCACTTTCTACTTTGGGTTTTTCAGATTCTATTTCTTTAGGAGGTGCACTTCCTAATTTTATGTGAGATTTCACCCCTAGGAGACGTACTTCCTAGTTTGGTTCATTCAAATTTCACCCGTAGGAGACGCACTTCCTAATCTGGATCTTTCAGGTTATTCTTTTAGGAGACGCACTTCCTAGTTTGGGTCATTCAGGTTTTATTTTTAGCAGACACATTTGCTAGTTAAATTTTCTTGGTTTTACTCACAGGAGATGCACATCCTAGTCAAGTCTTTAGTTTTACTCTCATCATTGCATCAATAGCATAGGTGATTTATAGTTTTGCTAACAACTCACAAATCTTGCTAGTGCAAACTGGGGCAGAAAGTTTTGTTTGTTGTGTTGTTTTGATTGCAGGCATCCACCTGGAGAACGAGGGTCAATATTTCAGAAATCGATTTTAAGTTCAAATTGGAGAGGCATCAGGAGCCCGCCTGAAGAACAGGGTCAACTTTTAATTTTCAAGTTCAAGCGGCATCAGGAGCCTGCTTGAAGAACATGGTCAATTTTCAGTTTACAATTTCAAGTCAGAGGGGCATCAGGAGCCCGCCTGAAGAACAGGGTCAACTTTCAATTTTCAAAGTTCAAGAAGCATCAGGAGCCTGCCTGAAGAACAGGGTCAATTTTTAGTTTACAATTTCAAGTCAGAGAGGCATCAGGAGCCCGCCTGAAGAACATAGTCAACTTTCAATTTTCAAAGTTCAAGAAGCATCAGGAGCCTGCCTGAAGAACATGGTCAATTTTCAGTTTATAATTTCAAGTCAGAGAGGCATCAAGAGCCCGCCTGAAGAACAAGGTCAACTTTTAATTTTCAAGTTCAAGAAGCATTAGGAGCCTGCCTGAAGAATATGGTCAATTTTCAGATTACAATTTCAAGTCAGAGAGGCATCAGGAGCCCGCTTGAAGAACAGGGTCAACTTTTAATTTTCAAGTTCAAGAAGCATCAGGAGCCTGCCTAAAGAACAGGGTCAACTTTCAATTTTCAAGTTCAAGAAGCATCAGGAGCCCGCCTGAAGAACAAGGTCAACTTTTAATTTTCAAGAAGCGTCAGGAGCCCACCTGAAGAACAGGGTCAATTTTCGGTTTTCAAGTTCAAGTCAGAGGCAGCAGGATCCCTCCGGAAGATTAGGGTTAACCTCCAGATGTTTTTTCAAATCAAATCAGAAGTAGCACGAGCCGCTGAAAGACAAGGTTTGCAAGCTCAAGTCTACTCCGAGTCCAAGTTTATTTTAAGTGCAAGCAGCAGGTTATTTTTGCTGTATTTTTCTTTTATTTTTGATGTAATGGCAGGAACCACGGACCGGAACCTCGACGGCACCTCAATCGGCTCTCCACCTCGGTATACTCCATCACTCTTCTCACTTCTGAACTACACGTGGCCTGATTCCTTTATGGCCAAGGATATGTAGGCAGCTCAATACCAAGGCTCGATCACAATCGTTTTAGCCATTTTTATTTTCTTTTGAATAAGCGTCAGGTCATAAATCAATTACGTTGCTTATTGTTCTTTGCGTCGAAAACTCTTTGTATTTTCAAGCAAAGAGGGACAGCTGTAAGCACTTAATTTTTGACCCGTGCAATTTTTAAAAGCAACATTTTAAAAATATTAACTTATTTTTTATTTTAATAGGATTTCAGTCAACTTTTAATTTTAATTTTAAAACATAAGTTTAAAACATAAAAAAATAGTTTTATAGTATTTCTTCTCTTATTATATATCTTTTTATTTTATCCTTTTTTTATTTAAGCTTATTAGTATTTTATAGTGATAATATTATAATTTTTACCATTACTTTAACATAGTTTTCTTTACCTTTTTATAACATTTAAAAAATATAAAAAATATTTTCATTTGTATATATAGTTCACTTTAATAGTTTATTCTTAATAACTAAGATTAATTAGTATATTTTGGTAGTAGTTTTATTTTTATTTTTGTTCATTGAGAAAGAATTGAATTTGGGCCAATTGGGAGCTCATTTTCGGATTTTAATGGCCTAATAAGACAAAGGCTCATTCTTCCCAACCCATTAGCCCACTCTCCACTTAAAATACAAGATTTAATCTTAGCCATTTATTCCCCTCTAATCCAATGGCCATCATCCCTTCCCACTTTCATATAAAATACCCAATTATGAAAACCTTACAAAATCCCTCCAACCTAGAGCTAAGGACCGGAGACAGCTGCACACAGACATAGATAGAGGGAGAGAGGCACGAGAGAGGGTCGAAAAACAGAGGGAGTAACAAAGAAAAACAGGAGAGGGACATTCCATTTGAGCTCACATTAGCATTTCCTTATGCATCTTGATCGAGGAAATGGACAATTGAGATAGAAAATTTGGGAGGATAGAAAAGTGAGTGAAAAGCTAGATTTAAGGGCAAAAATAAATTTCTTCTCGGATCTGAAGTTTTCTTCCTCAATTTGTTTCCTCTGTTTCTTTGAGATTATATAAGAAAAAATGGATGGAAAAGAAAGATGAGGATTATGTTGTTAAGCTAGTTTATGTTTGAGTTTCGAAAGAAAAATCCGAACATATGCACTTTAAATTCCTCCGTCCAGTTTTCGTTTTCAAAATTTGTTGAAGTCGAGGTCGATTCGAATCGCGTTCGAGGTCTCCGTTCGATTTTTCGGTCCAGGCCCTGTTCCACAGTTTCGGTCAAGTACTTGTACACGATCTTGTTGCTTTCGCGTTTCAAAGCTTTCAAACAGTCACGGTGAGATTCTGTTTCTGAGGTCTATTTCTAAGCCTTGTTCTTAATTAATTTTCAGTGTTCTTCCTTGTGTGTGTTTTGATATAGAATGAAATTCTGCTTGATTTTAGTTTACCCAGTTGTGTGCATATGACATTTTTATCTCGCATTAGTATATTAAATATTTATTGATGTCTTATTTCTTAAACAAGCAAAAGTGCCTAGTAGATTAATGATGAATTGAATTGGGAATTTTAATAAAGTGGGCCAATAGGTGATTAAGAGAAAGATTTCAGTTGGGAATTTGTCCATTTGCTCGTTCTGAATGCCATTTTGCTCATCGTGTGAGCCGTAGCGGGATTGAATATTAAAAAATAGAAAGAAACCCAATCTTATCTTGTTTATTGTTTTGTCCGTTAGAAGCATGCTTAGGCCGACCACACTTCGGTGGGCAAAGTTTAGATCTTCTATTTTATTTTATTCGAGGCAAGAGGTCATTCCCTTTAGTTTATATTCAGGGAAATGCCCCGTAGATTTTGTATATATTTTATTTGGGGTATGCCCCGTATTGAATGTAATCGGAGGCCGTGACGGACATCGTGAGTGAACATAGTATATATTTTTAGTATTTTCCTCTTATTTTATTTTTCTTTTATTTAGGTGGGGACAACCTCGAGCCTCTTGTGTGTTTATTTTCTTTTATGTGTTTTTGCTTCAGTTTGAGAATCCTTTAAAGCCAACTAGATTATGTATGCAACCGTGACCTTCACGTGACTTGGAGAATGCCTAACACCTTCTCCCCGAGTCAAATGAACCCCCTTACTTTGAATTTCTGGCGCAGTTAGTTTTAGAGTCAATTGGGTTGTGAAGGAAAATTGTTACTTTAAAAAATGGTGACCTGGCACACCGAAACCAAATATCAGGTAGCGACTCTGAAAAATCATTTGAAACATAATCTTTTGTCACTTTTCAAATTGAAAAACCCTTTTGAGCTTACAAATCTTTTATCTTTTTTAAAGAGGGTTAGTGAGGAAAAAAGGGGTGTGACATTAAGCATCTCTAAGTCTTTCTCTTTCCTTGGCTGGCCGCTTCTAGCTCGGATGTAAGTTTTGTCACTGTCACCCGCATAGCTGAGAGGCTCTCCCTATTAAGTTCCTCGCCCTGTGAGGAAGTCCCTATTTCTTGCATTCCACACCAATAGCGATGGAAATTTTTCGTAGAAAGCCCGTATACCTTCCATCATTTTGGACCGCCAACAGCCTCCAACTATATTCTTTCAGCATCCTCGTCCGAAGGTTGGGTTGGATCGCCCGATTCACCAGCTGGCTGACTACAAATGAATTCTACCACATTACTTTGGTAGAGACCCTACATTATTTTAAATTAAATTAGTATTTAAAAATTCTTATAAAAGTAAATTATAACACGAAAAGAAAATTGAAAGCTTACATATGCAATCTCTGCCCGGTCCTCGACCCACCTATCTCCATCCCCTCTTTCTTCTTCTTTAAAATATGCGCCTCCTTGAATAGCTCATCATGGCTCATTGAACGCCTATACTTCTTTTCCTGAAAATAAATTAATTTAGTTAATAAATAGAATTGATATACTTAGAAAAGTAAAATAATTTAAGCAATTACCAATCTTCTTTTTATTGTCCCGATGTTGATAGCACCCCCAGCGTGCAAGGAGCCTCCCTTCTCAGATGAGCGAGCTTTTCTTTCCTTTTTCGCTCCACTGTAAGAAATCGTCGATCTGTCATCGATCTCTCTATGATTAGTCCACACAAAGTAATTCTCTATAAACCCCTTCCTATAAAGATGAAGCTTAATTTCCTCATATTTTTTAAACTTCACACAATCGCACTTGACACAAGGGAACCTAATTACTCCATCAATTTGGTATGATGTAAGTGACATTGCATGTCTAATAAAGCCATCAACCCCTTCTACAAAATCCTCCCGCAATCTCCGCCGATTAGGATAATTCCTATTGTACATCCAAGTACGATGTTCCATCTATACAAATAAAATAAAAATAAATGGAGATATTTCCATAAGTATTAGAATTACTTAATTTATTCTACAATTATAAATTAATTAAATCATTTTTAGTTAATTAAGATAATTAATTTTTACTAATTACACCAAAATTAAATTATAGTAAATATAATTAATGATAATTCATTCAATTTAAACATAAACTATAAGTTCAATTTGTATCCTAAAAGTTCAACCATTACCCCTAAAAGTTCAATTTATATCCTAAAAATTTAATTCATATCCAAAACGTTCAACCATTGCCTCTAAAAGTTCAACTCATATCATAAAAGTTCAACTCATGCCCTAAACAATTCAATTAACCTCACAAAACATAAGCTCTATCCAAAAAGTTCAACACTTACCCCTAAAAATTTTGTTCATACCTTAAAAGTTCAATTCACAAGAACAAAATTGGAAGGACTTTAGACTTTCGGAATAAGGGCAATTAAATTGGAATTCAAACTTAGGGCTTAACAGCGCCTTCAGCAAAGAAATTGTGAACCGCCCTGACCAAGTCGTCAATAAAAATATTCCAAGAGTGATAATAAAAAAGACCTGGGAATCAAAAAATTGAAAGGATAGGGGAGTCACAGAAAGTGAGTGACTGTTCATCGGAACTGTCAATTCAAAGTTAATAATTCAATTCCTAACTAGACTATTCAAGTCAATACAAACTTAAATATTCAATTTATACCATATGTATTCAATTCATTTCAATTAAAACAAGATCTAAACCCTATATTTCAATAAAATGCAAAGTTAAGCAATTAATTTAAACACTAATTAACTAATTCATAACTAATTAAAAAAATATTAAATTTATACAAAAAAATATATAAGTTATAATTCAAACCTAGAATTTTTAGGAGGTGGAGAAGGAGGGGCGGCAGTGGAGTCAGTAGCAGCGGCAACGGCGACGGCGGGGGGAGTGGCGACGTGGGGCGGGGAATGGGATTTATGTGTGGGAAATAGAGAAGGAGAGGGGGAAGGGTGTTGTGTGTGAGAGGGAGAAGAGAGTAAGAGAAATAAGGGAAAAATCCCGTATTTGGGATTTAAAAATAGAATTACCGACCAACGTTGATCGGTACACTAAGTGACGGGCGTTGACTATATTTTGACTAGTTGGTCGGTTATTTTTTTAAAAAAAACTAAATTATTTTTTTGTGTTTTTATTTCTTAAAATATTATAAACTATAACCATTTATTTTATTCACATACATATTTGGATAGAGCTTTATTTTATTCATATAATTAAGTATATGAGTATTTTCACACACACATATACTATATTGTAATTGATGATCAATCACATACATTACTACGTACGAAAATTTTATCAATTGATAAACCAATATTATTCTATTTTAAATATGTTTAGTCGTTTGACCTATTAACTCGTTTACTTAATGCTAATAACTTCTTTCGTTTCTTTAATTTGTGATCCATATATACATGTCAAAGATGTTTAGTATTAATTCTTCTATATTTCATTCATTCATCACTAATAATGCATGACGTAGATTAATCGATATAGGTCGAGACGTTTTGTTTTTAATATTCATCGATATAGGTTGAAATGTTTTGTTTTAAATATTCATCGATGCATCTAAGTAAGTTATAAGTCGATGAATCAATTTACAAATAGATATTTTTGATGATGATTAATTATATATACTAATTAGATTATTGCTTCTTCACAAGTCCATCCCCAAAAGAACCCGACCCTGTGGCCCTAGCGCTTCGTGTTCTTATATATATGCGGCTCTCTCTCTCTCTCTCTCTCTCTCTCTCTCTCTCTATATATATATATATATATATATATATATATATATATATATATATATATATATATATATATATATATATATATATATAGAGAGAGAGAGAGAGAGAGAGAGAGAGAGAGATGTTATAGTATATGTTAGTGTATTCATTATTTGTATTACAAAATAAAGTGTTAACGGATTACATTTATATTATTTAGATAGTAAATATTAATGTGATTCAAAAGTTTGACCATGTTTGACCTATTAACTCGTTTACTTAATGCTAATAACTTTTTCAGAAATTACATATACCGACCAAAGTTAGTCGGTAAAATCTTCCCCTGCAATAACCGACCGACCTTGGTCGGTAAACTTAACTATAAATTCTATAAATTTTATAAAATATTTTAAATAATAATATAATTATTAAAAATTAAAAATATGAGTCCCCATTACCGAAAAGGTGCTTTGACTAAGCAAAACTGACCACTGCGGTCAAATGTTTGACCAATTTACCGACCAACTTTGGTCGGTATGTAATTTAAAAAAAATATAAAATATTTTTTTTGTAGTTTTCGTCCATTTTGGACGGTTTTTGGTCGCTTTTGTTGGCCGACCAATGTTGGTCGGTATGGCTTGGTCGATTTTTTCCGGATTTTTAGTAGTGAATAAGTCTTTTTTTTAAAATTTGGTGGCTTTCCGTTTGGTGGGGGGTATTTTTAAAAAGATTGGTTAACGATAAGGGTAGATGTGACTAAGTTGTATAACGGAGAGTAGATGTGAACAATATAGAAAGTAAAGGGATACATTTGACCATTTTCCCTGCTACTAATATAGCGCACTAGGCATCTACCTCTGCCTTATTGGCTTCTCCCTACTCACGTTGTACAAAGAGAATGGGGCGCCCTACTCACGTTGTGAGCTTGCATATAGCACGGGAAAAAAAAATTCACTATTTGCAAGTGCTGGTATTGTGAAATATTGAAAAACTTGTCTGAAAAATATTCCAAGTGAAATCATTTATAAGTCTTCAATTTTTTTTCCAAATCAAATTTTTGTCCTTATACGATATCAACTTTCAAATACTCGTTTTCTACTTCTACTTCAAATATATAATTTTGAATTTTAGTTAAAACTGGCCAAAACTTCTACAAAATAGTAGTAGTATACTGCCCGGCATTAGTAAAATTGCAAATTGTGACCATTCTGCGTGTCCTTATTAAGTTTCTTTGTTCCGTAAGGCATAGACCAGTTAAAATCATTTTTCATAAGAAAAAAAAATATTTTCCCTTTCTATTTGAGAAATCAAATTGGGGTTATACGTTCCTGATAAGCAAATAATATAGAAGTGGGTTTTCTCATCGTTCCAACGTTAAGTACCAACTTCGAGCTGGCTTGACTATTCCAAATTTTCAATATATTGCATGCAATTTTGCATGTAATATTCCACGGAGACAGATTTTCCAGTGAGAATGATTTGGCCGATACACTAGTAAAAGAAGAATGTGGGAGAGATGACCCTTTTGATTGAAGTAATGATGAGTAACTCCACCTAACACAACGGGCCACTAGCAATTTGCCTAAAGTGCATGGCCTAACAAAAGAAAAGTGTTTCTTTGCTATGCCCCAGCAAAGATAGCTTTCTTTCATTTTCATCTCCATTTCGCTGTTGAAACAGATGGGTAATGGAATGTGGATAGGAGCCTCTATTCTTACCTCTGTCTGCTTTGAATTGGCCTTATCAAGTAACCCTTTTCTGGGTAATGTGGGTTACCCGTATATAAAGGGTTCCCATATCCTTTATTACTACTCTAAGACCATTTATGCTCTCCAGAATTGAGACAACAGTGTATTATTACTACTTTTGGCTGTTCTAATATTACAAATGACAAATTATGGTTTAGTTTGGTCTTAAAATGAAAGGGTTTAAGAATTAAACTACTCCAGTATATCGGTGGCATATATGGCGTGGGAGAGTTTAGGGCGAGACAAGCCTAGCTAGAAGGTCACATTGTAATTTGGTTTGAATGTAACTGAATGTAATTACATAGTTTGACTAATGTGTGGAATCGAGGGAGTAGTTACACTTTCTAAGTTTAAAGTGGAAGGGAACAATTATATTTGTCATACGCTAAACTTATTTATATGTTCATAAGAAATAATTGCACAATCCGGCCCATGGATTACAACCACATATACCCCCCAAACCCTTTCATAACAAGGAAGAATAGGGAAGAAATAAAGTTACTATATCAACTATTAATATACCTTAAAAACCTTGCTATTCAACTTGAATCTAGTCGAAAAGAACAGATCTCTTGCCCAAAGGGGGGACCATGAAAGCAAAGAAAACAGTCCAGTCATATGACCAAATTGAATCACCTTAGGTGGTTTTGGACTCAAGACCTTTGTTGCTACATGTCTTGCAAAAACTAATGCTTCAGTCGCTTTACCCCCTTGAGAAGCCTTTGCACGCTCAATTATGGCTTCTTTAAAATCCTTGTAAAGTTTCCACTCATAGTTTTGCAATCTTTCCACATTATTGTTCCCAAAACTTGATCTTATAGCCCCTGGGACCACGATAATTACATTTATATTAAACGGGCTTAACTCAACCCTTAAAGTGTGCGACATAGAAAAAATTGCAGCCTTGCTAGCACAATATGATCCCGCCCAAGGTGTTGGCACTTTCCCAACAACACTCCCTACGTTCACTATACTTCCACTTCGTCGCGATGCCATGTGAGGGACTACTTGTTGAATCAACCTTAGTTGCCCCAACGTGTTAATTTCATAAGTTTTTCTGATTGCGTCCAAAGGAAGCTCAGCTAGAGGGCCTGTGCTGCCTATTCCAGCATTGTTGATCAAGATATCTATTTTCCCACATTTGGTTATAATTGAATTCACGGCCGATGCTACGCTTTCATCTGATGCAACATCAAGATCAAGTGTCTCAATTTTATCTGCTCGTAGGTCTAACATATCAGACATTCTTTGGGCTATGTCTGATGCAAAAACATGGCAGTTTTGCTCAGCAAAAGCCTTGCAATATTCATAACCAATGCCACCCTTGGCGCAGCCAGTGACTAGAACAACCTTTTGGTCACCCATAACATTTCGTTGGTTTAATTCATTTTCTCTAGCAAATTTTATAAGATGTACTGAACATGAACCTTTCCAAATTTTCTCCGCCAATACATTTCTTAGTATTTCGAAATCTCGGGATGACCTAGCCTTAAAGAATATGCTAAGGCATATGCATCAAGATTTAAAGAACGGCCGGCCTTGCAGTGGATTACTTGTTTAAGAGTGTTTTCAAATTCATGGAAGATATCAATTTAATTGGCAAAACGTAATGCGCATGTTTTTTCGGTTACAAACTCACAATGCCAACTGAGTTTGTAGACAATAAGAACGATATAAGGTTAGTACAAAATAATTGAAATTGATATTCAATGTGAATAACGTGCATTTTCATAGCAAGACGGAAAAACCAGGACTACTTGTTTTGGATTATTTCAAAAACAAAACAAAAAAAATAGTAGAAAAAGAATATAATCGAAGAGGAAAAGTGACTAAAAATGGAAAAAATTATAGCCCCATCTAAAACTTTTCAAAGTCGAGTTAAAATCATATCCATGCAAAGAAAAGAAAGATAACGTTATTGTCGAGAGTAATAAAAAATGAGGTTGAGGCTGAAGTGACCTTGTGAGTGGATGCCACTTAATTGAACCAATATTAATATCAAATCAATAAATTATAAATATGATTATCACTAAACAATAATTAATTATTATATATTTTCAACTTAAAATTTCACTTACCATAATAAAAAGTAGAATTTAATGTAAACATTCTATATTCCCTCTGTTTCAATTTAGACGACACACTTTCCTTATTAGTCTGTTTCAAAAAGAATGACATATTTTTACAATTGGAAATAATTCAACTTTAAACTCTTCATTTTAACCATTTTATCCTTGATGAGAAGTTTTTATAACCACACAAATGTCGTGACCCCACAAAACTTTTACCTCTTAAGCTTTTTAGACCATAAGTTTCAAAAATCTTCTTTTTTCTTAAACTTCATGCCGAGTTAAACTAACTCATCTAAATTGAAACGGATTGAGTAAATTCTTACCGGGATGGTGTTTGTTTTGAATACGAAAAACAAAAAGCCAAGGTACAACCGAAAGGGGTAGCGGGGGCAATATTAAAGATTGGTCCAGTGAACTCAGGTGGGTACAGAAAATCCAAACAAAATCTAAATAAGGTCACAGCAATGGCTAAACAGGAGTCAACAGAAAAAGTTAAAGCATACGGCAAACCTAACTGAGAACGACCATATAACGCTGCCGTGCCCTGCCCCTATCCTTGATATCAAAAGCTCTTTCACCTACTTCCCCTTTTTAGGGAATGAGACTTATCCTTCTTCCTCATTAAATTTCACTTCTCATTTAAGATTCTCTCATTAGGTTTTGAGGGACAACATACAATATATTTATATTATCATCCTACATTAATTTATTTTAACGTGTCATATATCTTATATTATTATTAATATTATTTATTATGAATAATTACCTAAAAATTTTGTTTGCACGATCAGTATATAAAATTAAACTTCTTTCTCTTTATCTCATTCACCTTTCCTTCAAAACGCACAAAAATTACAGATTTCACTATGTGAATAGAAAAACTTATACGGTATGCTTACGTATTTATGTTTGTGTGAAATGTCATCGTCCAAGGCCTGTGTGTCATGTCATATTCATCTAAGATTCTCTCTATCTAGACCCACTATAGTCATTGGCTTGAAACCTACTTTAGGATTTACGATTGCTGATGACAAAAATACAAAAATAGACTTCTGAATTCTGATTCATTCTTCCTATAGGCTTTGCCATAGTAGGTATGCAGCATGCTATTGCTGGCATTTTCCTTATCTACCAATAAAGTCAAATTTATTTTTGATTTTTTAAAACATTTCACTATACTCACAAGTGAATTGAAGTATACAAATTAAATGAGTTGGGTAGTTTCATTAGTCTTGTAGAAGGCCCACTGACCCTAGAATTTCTATCACAAAAAAGAAAAAGCTCCAAGAAATGGAAGGACAGAAGTAGAACAGGAATCCCCTAGACTCTAGAGTAGCATGTTGAAAGGCATCCTCAAGACATTAACAATAACACCTCGTAGACTTCTAGGTAGGCAGGGGTGTTCATAAAAATCCGAAAAATCGAACCAAATCGATCAAAAAAACTCGATACCTTTTAGGTTTGATTTGATTTTAGTTTTAAATTTTAAAAATCGATCAAATTTTGTTTTGTTTTGGTTTTAATCAAAAAATAACCGGAAAAAATCGAACCAAACCGACTATAAAAGTAGCTATTTAAATTTATTAAACACTTATATATATATATATATATATATATATATATATATATATATGTATATGTATATGTATGTATGTATATTTTTATATAAAATTTCTAAAATTCTATGGTACAACCATTTGTATTTTTAGTATAGTTCTTTGCTATTATAATAATCTAATTTTTTGCCTTCTAATTTGATTGGTAGTTTTCTTTTGCTAATTATAAGAATTTATTTCATGTTAAAAATAATCGATTTTTAATTGAGTACTTAAATTATTCATCACTATTTGAGTCAATTATCATTAATATATTTGTTCAAAGAGCAGTTGGTTTGATAGTGTTACGTTGAAAATGTAGTCACCGAAATATGGGTTTGGTAGTGTATGTCTCATATTTAAGAAAAAATCGATAAATAACCGAAAAACCCGAAAAACCGATAAAAACCGACAAAAACCGAATTGATAAAAAAATGACTTAATTAGTTTGGTTTGGTTCCAATATTTGAAAAACCGACTTACTTGATTTAATTTCTATTTAGAAAAAAACCGACTCAAACCGAACCATTAACACAACCAGCCAAAATACAAACAGTTACACACTTCTTCTGTTCAAGAAAGCATTAAATATTAGTATCTGCCATGGTTGTTGGTTGTCGTCTGCCCAAAATACTTTTTATATGGTATGGCATCAAATGTATAGTATTGTCCGCATTGAAGCGAGCTCACGAACGTATTCCCGGGAGGCCTCAGATTGTTAAAATATCTTTATCTCTTATATGCAATTTATTTTTTCTTTTATAGTGAGACTTTGTTTTGGTAATTCCAATTTAACGCTTTTTTTTCTTCCTTTTTTAATATCTTCAATTTTATTCTCCTACATAGACCAGAGGTAAAAGAAAAAGAATATCCAAAATTTCTTGTTCATGTTTGTTTACAAGGGGTGCCTTTCATGTCTGCCATAATGGCTCTGGAATCGGGCTTTCACTATTTGTCATCTACTTTAAGCTTTTCTTTTTCTTCTTACGGATTATGGAAACTTTAGTTTTCGCTTTGTAGCAATAAAAGGAATTAACAAGATTATCAACCATTTTTGTGTATAGTTTAGTTAATTAAAGTTTGAAAAAAGGCGTGTGTTTGCTCAGAATGTCTTGAAAACGAGTACCAAAAGTCATGCAATTGCTTCTTCTTTTCAAAGGCTTACACATGCTTTTCATTTAATGCAAATATACACAAGAAGACAAATACACATTACCTGATGGCGTGCCCAAAAACGAAATAAAGTCAGAGAAGAAAAACGGAAACATTTACTTAATTTTTTTATTTCATCCTCTTTTTCCAAACTCTGCGCAGAGATGAGTCAATAGAATGGATTCGTACCAGCACGAGAGAATCAAAAACATCGCTTATTCCCCAGTCTCTGTTTTATTCTTATCATCTTTTTTTCCATTTCTACTTTTCTTTAATCCATTCCATGTACAAAAGAAAGGTACGGGGAAACAAATTCGAAAGCTAGTGCTAAAAGGTTAAGAAAAAAAATACAATATAAAATGCCTTCTTTCATAATAACACTAGAGCTGCCAACAGAATTTTAATAAAAAAAAACATAGAGAAATCATTTTTTGAGTCCAAAAAAATGAGAAAGAAAATCAAAGATATAAATAAAGCTTCAAATTTATATTGCAACAAGACAATAACAATTCTAGGCAGAACTTTTCGTGTTTAAAAATTATTTTTCATGTCAAAGATCGGATCTAAGACGTACCTGGTGAAGAGAGTCTCGTTTTAAATTTCTTCGATAGTACGAAGACTCTATGCGTATCCACACCGGGACTGATCCTTGCTATCAACTCTTTGATCAATGAAATCCCGCAAACAAATTGAATGAAAATATTGTGTTGAAATTTTTCTCAAAAATCTCAACTCAAAGGTAGAAGAATAAGAAATAATTTTTTTGTACTAGTATTTTCTATTTTGGTTTTGTATTGCACTATTACTTTCTCAAAGCAATTTTTTTCTCAAGAATAACTCTCTTGATTTTTACCTGACTTTACAATATGTATAAGATCTATATCTTCCTTATTCTTAATTAGGACACACACACACACACACACACACACACACACACACACATAATTTTCATTGAAAAATACAAATCACATGCTTTATGGTAAATATTTAAAAAAATATGTAACTCATTTATGGAATTCAATTCTAAATTGAATTCTACAACTTAGTCATACTTTTAAAATAAAAAACATGTAACTCATTTATGGAATTTTCTATAACTTAGTCAACATTTTAAAATAAAAACATGTAACTCATTTATGGAATTCAATTCTAAATTAAATTCTACAATTTAGTCATACTTTTAAAATAAAAATATGTAACTCATTTATGGAATTCAATTCTAAATTGAATTCTACAACTTAGTCGACATTTTAAAATAAAAACATGTACCTCATTTATGGAATTCAATTTTAAATTGAATTCTAATTACCAAGTACTTATAACACACGCATATATATATATATACACGCATATATATATATATATACATATATATATATATATATATATATATATATATATATATATATATATATCAACTTGTCCACAATATTAATTATATCTTCTGTGCTAGCAAAGAATATAATAATATTTTATTTGGACTAATAACTAAATTTATTTGACTAATTAAATTCTTTAATTTAGTTATCAAATAATAAAGTAATTAATCCTTTAGCAAAGATCAGAACACTCGTTAGTGTGCGACCCCATAGGTTCAATACTAAACCGGTAGTAAATTGATCACATCAATATACTAATCAAGGGTGGCATCTAGCAACACTCCTTAACAACCGGATAGCATGAAGTATACAATTTACTCTCAAGAACCTGTAGAAGAATAATGTATTAATTCCTTCTGTCCTTATAGCTATGGGTCACCCTAGGATATGATTCAACTGTCAAATCCTAATACGCGGCCGACTATGTGTTCATGTAAAAAATAATCGACCATTGAATGACCTAAGAAACTCTTTTTTTTCTTTCATTCAATCGCCCTGGCCAAAGTCTTAATTTGGTCGGTTATAATTTATGACAACATGGAGCTTAAACTCATTACCAAGAGTTGACAGATTCCATCTTGATCAATCACTAATTATACAAGTATTTAATTGTACCCAATATCCTTTCAACTATCGCCCTAGGGCCATAGGTGTCCAGTATCAGAGCACAATAAATAACTTGTCAATTACTATGATGATATCAAGTCAAAGGAAACTCTTACATCACATTCTTCAAGAGAATGTCCTATTGACAGTTTATGATAATTCTAACCATTAGGAATTATTCAATGAATCAGTTCAATGATCATATATATATATGCATCATCGATTTATGTTATTTAGTTAATGAGATCAACTAATCTTTATCCCATAAAGACGATCACATAAATATTGATCTAACCGGATTACTAATGTCCAAATTAATAATTCTACGATCAAGAACAAAATTTAGGTTAAATTGTAAGAGACTTTACTATCATTATCATGATTTCATCATGATGACAAGTCTCAAAATTTAATCAAGGACCTTATTAAATTAATCAAGTAATTAATAATAATTATAATAAATAAATATCAAATGTCATATATTTTTATATCAAATAATATTCTCAAAAATATATTTAAATCATCAAATATGAGATTGGATCTAGGGCATATTTAATATAACCTAACACAAGGAAGAGGAATATACCTAAAGGCAAAAGAAAACAGAAAAATGGGCCAAACAAAAAGCAAACTCCTCTTCTGTCTTCAGAAATTCAGCGCTTTACCATAATCCCTTTTCTTGCATTGGCTTTTTTTAAACCATTCATGACGTTAAAACCAAAGCTATGAAATTTAGATACAAGGGAGATCAGTAAACTAGAGCAGTGAAAGACGGTGTTACATTTGAGTTCTCTCTCTATTTTCCTACTATACTTTATTCTTAAATCGCATCCTAAATTACATTTTGCATAAACTTGATATTCCCTTAAAAACAACACACAACTAAGCCAAAAGTGCATGCTGTGGAAAAGAATCAATGAAATTTAAGAGGAAATAAGAGAGGTTGTTGTTGAACTTTATATTATTCCATGTTAATTAAAATAATTAATATAAATGATAGTTAACAATAAGAACGAGCATAAATAACAATATCTGTATAACCATAAAGCGACATACTCTTAGACAAGTGTCGCCGTCAGGTTGAATCCTACAATCAACCACAACGAAGAGAAATAGGATTTTGGGATGTTTGCAATAAGAGGTAGTAAAATTTTCGTAGGTCTGAATAATTCATTTCGGCTGCCTCAACCTTTTATATTCTTCTCACATCATCCATTCCATTCCATCCGAATATATGCATCATTCTCCGGTCGTTATTACCAGTTTATTTAAGTTGTTCTTGTGCATGATTCAGTATTGATTTATTATGCGTATCGGTTGCTGCTTCTTCGTCTGCATTTGATTCAACGACAAATGGCCAAATATACCCCTTTACTTTCGAAAATGGTCTAAGAATACCCTTCGTTATACTATTGGGTTATCTATATCTTGCGGTCATACTTTGGGTTCAAATATACTCCTCATTTAAACGGAGGGACACGTGTCATCGTCCTGTTGGTCAATTCTAAATATCTCCTAATTAATTAAAAAGACTCATTATCTATACCCGAAAAATATTTATTTTTAAAAAAAAACTGGAAAAAACTAAAAAATTATTGTTACTAAAAACTGAAAAAAGCGAAAATATTTTTTTTCCAATTTTTACAAAAAACTGCTTTAAAAAACTGAAAAATATTTTTTAAAACAATATTTATGTAAAAACTGGAAAAAAAAACTGAATAGCAATATTCTAAAGCAATTAAAAACTAAAAAAAACTGAAATATTTTTAACTAAAACCTGGAAAAAAAATATTTATTTTTTCAGTTTTTACAAAAACACTGCTTTAGAAATTTGCTTTTTAGTTTTTTTCAGTTTTTACAAAAATATTGTTTTAGAAATATTTTTAACTTTTTTTAAAGCAGTTGTTTTTGTAAAAACTGAAAAAAAAATATTTTCATTTTTTTTCCAGTTTTTAGTTAAAAATATTTCAGTTTTTACAAAAAAAATGCTTTAGAAAATTGATTTTCAGATTTTTTTCAGTTTTTTCAAAAATATTGTTTTAGAAAATATTTTTCAGTTTTTTCTAAAGCAGTTTTTTTGTAAAAACTAAAAAAAAAAATATTTTCGTTTTTTTTAGTTTTTAGTAAAAATAATTTCAGTTTTTACAAAAAAAAAAAATTGCTTTAAAAAATTATTTTTCGGGTATGATTAATGAGTATTTTTAATTAATTAGAAGATATTTAGAATTGACCAATAGGACGATGACACGTGTCTCTCCGTTTAAATGAGGGGTATATTTGAACCCAAAGTATGACTGAAGAAGTATAGATAACCCAATAGTATAACGAGAGATATTCTTAGACCATTTTCGAAAATAGAAGGGTATATTTGGCCATTTGCCGTTGATTCAATATATACGTGCCTAGCATCGGCAAATAAATTTTTGGCATCTCCATATATTTCTCCGTGTTACTTGCCTATACGACGTGGTTTTGCTTGCATATGATGGATCATGTTTTGTATTTTTCGTAGCCTATTGTGATGTTGCAATTGTTTGTTAGTGACTGGATTGATTTATTATTCTTTATCGTGGGTTGTACTATTGTTTCAATAGTACGTGTACGATAACGTATTCATACACGTATCCCAGTGTTAATTGTATTTGTACGTGATTTATATATTTTCCAATAATATATGTTGAGGAGAATTAAACATGGGAAAGTATAGAGGAATTTTTCCACCCAATGCCTTTCACATTAGATAAATCCACCTCAAAGGCAAAGTAGACTTTTTTTGGGCTTTCAAATTAGATAAATCCAAACATCATATCTAGTGGTGAAAGCCCATGAGCGCAATAAAAGGGCTTGGGTCCGGCTTTGAATGATACTAAAATGTTGATAGCAAAACAACGATCTTATAAGAGGCTGAAGACAATTAATAAACCAAAAGGCCCAAGTACAATGTTGCTATATCCTTTTGGGACTTTTTTGTATATATACAAGATTTTAAACTTATTTACCCAGTTTTGTCTAAATTTTCATATTTACAGAAAGTAACAAAAGTTTTTTTTATAAAATATATACAAATCCGGTCAAAATCTATAATTTATCTATAACATAAATACACATTTTTTGTACAAAATCAGGTCAAAAACTACAATTTACATATAATTTATATACAACTTATATATAGTTATGTAAGTTGTAGATATTTTGTATGCCGTTTCTACATTCGATATTCAAAATATATACAATTTGTTCATGTCTTCTTTTTCGAGTTTCAATCTGAAATTTCAACCAAAACCACCTCGAATCTTCACCAAATTGTCTCAAATTTGAGATATAAACTCCAACGGATATTCCCAATCATTTGCAGTAACACCCAATCCAAATAAAAAATAATTTCATGAAATTCTATTTTTGAATTCAAAGCTTTGAAGCTTTTTAATGGCTGTCAATGGAGTTTTTAATGGATTAACAAGTTTCCAATTCAATCTACTCGCTTCTAATTAATACTATTTTGTTTATTGATTCCAAAAAGCTAAAAGAATAATAACTAAAATGATTCTCTTCGTCAGAGCTAATTTCTTTCTTATTTACTTCCTCGTTTTCATAGGATCTGAAGCAAGAACTTTGCTAGGTACTAATCCTCTCTCTTTTTTTCACTTAACATTAGTATCATTTCTTCAGTTAATCCACATGAATATATTAATATAAGAATACTGATAGAGAATGAGGGGGGAGGGGGAGAGAGAGAGAGAGAGCAAAGAGGGAATTCCCTATTCAATTCCTAATATAATTGGATACTTATTAATATTAATTTGTATATAATTAGTAAATTGTATATCAACCTGTAATTAAGCTAAAACCTAAACAATAAGGATAAATAAATTTCTAATGTAGTACATATAGGTAAAAATCCCTATCCTTTTGCCTTATACCTATTTTCAAAATTTAATTTCTCTGCATAAGTCGGTAGGAGTAAATCTCAATACTAGTGAAAATTAACATTTTAACGTAGACCTAGTAAGGAAAACAATATTATTTTAAATGAAATGACCCATACATTTTGCAAGATTTGAGTACAAGGTCATCATACATCCACATTAACATGCTTATTGCTAGACCATTATTTAATTGGCATTTACTAATTTTTAGCATTTCAGAATATAGTAAAGATCCATGTTAATTCAATCGACAAAGAAAATATTTAAACTCGGTCATCACGAAAGAAAATAATAGACATTTGTTAAAATAGCTAGATAGTCAGTGTCTATTTATAGGCATAATATCAATGGAAACATTTTTCGGAAGAGATCGCTTTTTCTTAATGTCTTGATATAATGATATGCCCTCAACTCTAAAAAGAACGTGACTTATACTCTATGATTTGTTGGTTGCGCAGCGACATAAATACAGGCATTTAACAGCAATACATACATATATCATGTATAACGAAGATTTATTTTTTTTTTCGAAAGGCTTCATATCTAAGTAAATAAACTAATCAATATGAGTAAACCAAATAAAAGTCATAACTTTAAGTCTATGTACTTGAATTGAATATTTTGACTTAAAAAGGTATATTATGAGAGAGGAAATGAGTAAATTATAAGGTAAGTCACCCAGTTTGGTTTTTTCTTTTTTTCCTTAACAAAGAAGGTAAATCGTCAAGTATTAAAGAAACAAACATTGAAGAAAAAAGCAATTACACTTGTTAATTAAAAAATAATCTTCCGAATATATTTGCTTAAGGAAATAAATTATCGTCTAGGATAGAGGTGGGCATAGTTTGGACAAATCCGAAATCCAAGCCAAAATTTGATTTTTTTGGATTTTTGGTTCGGATTTTCAGATTACGGATTGAATTTTGGATTTAATTTTTAAAATTTTTGGATTTCGAATTGGATATTGGATTTGGTACTTTGAATTTTTGGATATCCGAAAATCCGAAGTTTTTATATTTTATATTTAGTCCATTATCCATATGTCAATAGTAATAAGTTCTACACACTACTCATTAGATATTTTCTCATATATTCAATATTGATTACTAAGCTACTGTCAGAATACTTTCTATTTGGACATGATTTTACGATTGCTACTTCTTATCGGCCATATTAGTGTCTCTGTTGTATTTTTTTAATAATAACTCCATTACTTGAATACTTTATTTGAATGATTGCGGCAAGAATGAGGAACATTTCAGGCAATTTAACATGAGTAATTCATTTTTTTGTAAAAAGTAGAAACATTTCAACTTATACGCTCAAAACCGAAAATACATAATATCCAAACCAATTAATCCGAAATCGAACTTAAAGTATTAGATCAAATCCGAACTTATTTGGATTGTCATTTCTTCAATCCGAAAATCGAAAAACCAAATCGAAATTCCCATATCCAATCCGAATTGCCCGAACGCTCACCCCTAATCCAGGCAACTACGAAGAGTTAAAAATATTAAGATATATGTCAATGTATTAAGATGTGCATTGACTATTTTAAATCCTAAATCTAGTTTTATTTAGTAAGGAAAATATTACGGAAAAGGGTTTAAAATGCCCTTAAACTATTGGAAAAGGTTCAAAAATACCCTTCATGCACCTATTGGGCTAAACATACCCATTCATCCACCTTTTAGGTTCACTTATGCCCTTTGACCGTGAGGTCAATGCTGAATTAGAAATAATAATTATTTAAATTTCACGTGATAATTTTTTATTGGTCAAAATTAAAACATCTAACCCATTAGAAAGACTCTCCCATATCTACCAGTTTTCCGTACTAACCCGACCCAAACAAAAAGTTCAACTAAAAAAAAGAGGCCCCACTTCTATCAAACTCCATGGAACAAAAGCTCCATGGAAGTTGCAGCGAACATATAGACGCAAATTTACTACGTGGTTTTCTTTTTCTTGTTATGGCATCCAGTTCAATTTACATCATAGACACAAATTACATTATATTCAAGATGAGTTTAATTTAATTATTTTCACATAACGGAAAGATCTCAAAGTGATTGTTTGGAAGATATCATAAACCGTTGGACTACTCCTAGTTTTCCGTCTCACATTATTGTCAAGAAAATCATTGGCTCATTCATGCTAGGCTTTTCTTGTTTGTTTAATTTGTTCATGAACCTTTATTCGATGATAATGCTATACATGAGATTAATCAAGAAAATGAACACATGTAAATCCATGGGTTAGATGGAAGTGAGACGTTTTTTTTATTTGAACTTTTTATTCGGGTCAGGTTAGTGTTTGGGGCGAATTAGTCCGAAAAACGGGCAGATATGGGTGGGTCTTTCTAATAGGTTAGATATTTTAATTTTGATCAATAAGAAGTTGCCACGTGGAATTTAAATAATTATTTTTTTAAATTCAGTATTGACCTAACAGTCAAATGGCATAAGTGAACCAAAAAGGTAGACGGAGAGGTATTTTTAGCCCAATAAGTGGATAGAGAGTATTATTAGACCTTTTTCAATAGTTTAGGGGCATTTTTGACCCTTCTCCGAATAAATTAAGTACCTATTTGCATAAAATTGCAACCTTCGCCACCCCAAAACTTTTCCAGAAGTTACGATTTAGAAATGTCAGTTTGCAAAATTTGAAACACTGCCATTGTTGTCGAACCGTTGTTATTAAATCTCGTTCTGCTTTTGTTTGTTAACAGACAAAGGACAACTGCAAATTTATACTACAATTATGTAAATAGATTATTAAGCCACCGAATAATCAGTTCTAGCCATGCCACTATAACAGGTAGAGAGAACAATTACTGTGGTCCAACGCCATAAGTCCATTGTAGTAACCAGTGGTTGGGTAGTCAAGAATTTTTTTGTTGATACTTTTGTCAGTTCAAATTTCTTATTATAAGGCAACTGGAAAGCTGTTTACTTCCAAATTAAGGGCAACTGAATAGCCAAAAAGATTTTTCTTTTAATTTTAGTTAGATGTGCATAAGGGTGGCAAGTGGGCCGGTCCATGTCCGGGACCGCGGACCAAACGGACCTGAACCGGTTAAAACCGGCTAAGTGGGCCTGGTCCGGTCTTTTGGGCCGGTTTTTCACTTTAGGACCGCTAGGCCCGGAACCATTTAGGACTGGGACCGGACCGGTCTTGGCGGTCCCAAACAGTCAAAAAAAAATTAAAAAAAATTCTGCCCGTTGGGGCATTTAAAAAATAGCCGTTGGGTCTGCCAAAATAGTCGTTGGCTATTTACAAAATAGCCATTTAACCCTCCAACTTTGTTTTAACCCTAAACTTTTTATAATTACACTTTTTTCCTATTTTCAACTATAAATACCCCCTCATTGTATGATTTTTCTCACAAAATCATCAATCTCTCTCTATTTTTCTTCTATAATTGCTACTATTGCTTACTTTATTATTACAATTTGTGAAAAAATTGTGAAGTTGGTGAATTGAAATCTTCAAGTCTTCAACGATAATTAATTTTCAACAAGTTATTCGTCAATTCGGTAAACTCGTTCCAATTCTTAATTTTTAATATTATAGTTTTGTTTGTTTTATTTATTTTCTATTATTTGATTAATTAAGATGGCTTCCTTAAAAAAATCTTTTTGGTAAAAATAAGGAAAAATCCAAGAATGGCGAATCTAGTGGCCAATCTATTCCTCCTTCATTGCCCCGGCTCTCTGACCCAAACCCCATATCCGTCCTACACCTGTTATTCTTGATAGTGATAATAGTTTATTACAATTTACTGTGAGTCAATTTTGCCATATTGTTGGAGCTGGTGAACAATTAGACCATGAATTAATGAATGTTCTTTATTCTAATCCAACTATTGATGAAAACGATGTGGAGGAAATAGATTTTGATAAAAATCAACCGAATGACGATACACCCACTAGTCCTGGTCCTGAAGTTAACCCAACTAGTGATAATCCAAATGATGCTCCGTCTGATACTCATGTTACTGCCCCTACTTTTTCTAGACAATGTACCAAACGGACAGAAACATCTATTATTTGGCCATTTTTTACTCAACTAATTTCACAAAATAAGGCTAAGTATAAAACTTGTGGCAAGGAGTTAGCTTTTAAATATTTTGGAGGTCGGGAGGGGGGAGAGGACGGGAACTTTGGCTAGACACAATTGATACACCCTCAAGATAAAGTCAAATATATTCGTGCCAAAGCTTTGGCCGAGGAGACAAGTGTAGATACTTCTTGTCAGGCTGACCCTAGTACCAGGTCAAATCAATTTCAACCGGGAATTAACACTATGCTTGGACGGGATTCTCAATCATCTAAAAGACCTACGGGAGTAAGAGTACTTAGTGCTTGGACGGAGTTTAGGGGCTCTCAAGGTTCTACTAGTAGTGATTTTTCACAACTAAATGAGTTTGAAGTTTATTTATCATAGGGAATTAAGGAAGTGAATCCCGACGGCTCCTTTAATCTTTTGGAATGGTGGAAGGACAAAGAAAAATACTTTCCGGTTCTTTCAAGGATGGTCCGAGACATTTGAACTATTTAAGCTTCAACAGTGGCATCAGAGAGAGCTTTCAGTCAAGCAAGACTTCAACTCGGTGATTATAGAGCGTCTATGAGGGAGAGCTTGGAAAAATAAGTACTTTTCAGAGATTGGATCCGTTCGAAAAGAAGAAATTTTGGACTTGCTGAATCACAACCAGAGGTAGACGAAACTTACGAAAAAATGCTAGCTGAACTTGCGGAGGATTCTGCTTCGCCCAGAAGCGGTGATGACCAAGCTTCTTTTCCGCCACCACCAACGAAAATTTCTCCGGACCTTAATGGATTTATGAAGTTTGTAAGAGATACCATGTAACTTGTATGAACAAAAATTAATATGTATTATGTAACTTGTAGTTTGGCACATCCTGATTAGTTTCTTTTTCTTCTCAATGGTGGTATTAGCACCTTGTTGTGCTCATTCCATAGGAGAGAGGAAGACTAAGAAAGATATTGCCATATTTTTTTTAATGCTATAATAAAATTATAATGCATTGCTTTGAATATCTTTTTATAATATTTTTGTCTTTAAATTTGTATTAAAAAATTTAGGTCACAATTCTATAATAAAATTTACAAGGAATTGCCTTAGATATTTTTATTAACATATTTTTTTCTCTAATTTCTATAAAATTTTAAAAAAAAAGTATCAGTTGGGCCCACTTAGGCCCACTTGGCCCGCGGGCCGGGACCATTTAGCTCGGGACCATTAGTTTGTGGGCCCGGTCTCGGGCCGGTTCCTACAAAAAGACCACCAGGACCGGGACCGTTTGTCCCGTTTAAATTGGGATCGGAATTGGCTAACTTAGCCCCGGGATCGGCCCACATGCCACCCTTAGATGTGCACAATCATAATTACACCATTATACTATTTAGTTGAATCCTAACAAATTCATGGATGTCATGTGCATATTTGCAAAACTAACATGTACAAGACCATTATGTGATTTCTCATAGGAAAATGATATTGTATAGCCACTTTCAAAATAATAGCCAATAAAATATATGTATGTATATTAGTTGCGTTGTATGTGATGTTGACATCATTAGCTGCCACATTTAATTTTTTACTAAGGAAAAAATCAAACAAGTTAGTGATAAATGAATGAATCAAAGCAATTACGTAGTTGTCTATGCCCCACGGTGGGCACCAAACTGTTTACCCATAAAACGGTACAATAAAATTTGTTATGTGGTTAATAGAAAAGCGAATTGATTTGATCCAAAAATGATAAAAAAAATAAGATAAATATTAAGATTAGTAATAGAAATTAAAGAATATGACAATCATGGATCCAAGAGAAAAAGAATGAGAATAACGATAAAGTTTAAGAAAAATTGTTAAATTGAGAGAAAAAGTAACGAGATAAAGCTTTTGTATGCAGAAAATATTTCATCTCTTACAATGGCTGTTGAGCCTACTATTTATAGCTTTACTGAGGGAAACAAGATCCTAGGATTAATCTCCTCTTAAATGATAATAAAATAACCATTGATGAGCATGTAACGGTATGCCATGAATGCAAATATTCTCTGTAACGGTCGCTCATTTAATGTTATAGAATATTCCCTCATTGAATGCTATCTTATGGAAAATACTTGATCTTCTCCCATTGACTATGCTCCCTTCGGGATTTACCCAATGTCAGTTGCATTTGTTGTATCCAGTATTGGTCGTTACTTGACTTGACTTGACTTTTGCCTATCTTCGATTCCACGTGTCATGTTACCATTTGACTATTTGTTATAAACTAATTTTACCCCATACAGATAGTACCCCTGATTTTCGGTGACATAACTTAGTGTTACCGAAAAGTTGGTGAAGATTTCTTTATTGGCGGGAAAGTTCCTGAACAGTCTCTGAAACTTGAAAGGACGCACGTTTTCTCGCATTTAATACCCCGAACATGTGTTGCCCCACGATTCATTAAATATTTTCCCTGATTTTTGTGGCATTCTTGTTGCTATATCTTATACTATTCCCCCTCCCCATCCAGTGTTTGAATACGAAGTATGCGAATTTAAACACTAAAAATCTTGCTTCATCGGTGGAAACAACTTGTGAATGGATAAATAATTCTTTTTTAGTGATGAAAGGCAAAGCTTGCCACCAAGCCAAAGATTACTTAACCATCCACATAGTCGTTCATCATCGATGTAAATTTTGTGCCTTGATATTTAAAGATCTTTCCTTTGCCGATGACACTCCCATGCGTAGTATGCTTTTCGTTGTTGCCCCGTTAAAAACCTAGCTAGAAAAATTCGATTGGGACAAAAACTGGAGGAAGGGAAAAAGAGTGCAGTACATACTTTCAGTATTGCTAGGATCCATCAGCAGTAATACCTTTTGAGGTGTCACATTCCAATTATTGTGCAATTTGTCTCCATCTTGATTTTTTTAACTCGTACGACATTTTATGGGTGATAGCTGAAATACGGTAAGGGCCTTCCCATGTTGGTCCCAGCTTGTCGGCGTTGACTTCCCGAGTGTTCTGAGTCACTTTCCTCAAAATTAAGTCTCTTACTTTGAAGTAACTAAGATTGACCATGTGATTATAGTATCTTTCCATCCTCTGCTTTTGAGCCACCATCCTCACGTATGCTAAGTCCTTATGTTCATCGAGAAAGTCCAGCCTCACCAGCAATGCTTCATTATTTGTTTCTTTGTTTGTTCAAGAAAACCTTAAAGTTGGTTCCCTCACTTCCACCGGTATCAGAGCTTCCGCTTCATATATGAGAGAGAAAGGTGTTTTTCCCATGCTCGACTTTGCCGTTGTCCGATATGCCCACAGATATCCTGGTAGCTCATCGGGCCATTTGCACTTAGCATCTTCTAACTTTTTCTCCAGGTTTTGAATGATTATCTTATTGGTTGATTCCGCCTGCCCGTTAGCATTGGGATGGTGCGGTGAAGATGTAATTCTCTTGATTTTCAATCCTTCCAAAAATTTAGTGACTTTTGAGACTATGAATTACGGCTCGTTGTCACAAGAAATTTCCTTCGGTATTCCGAAAAGGCAGATTAGGTGATCCCATATGAAGTCCATCATTTTCAAGTTCAGCTATCTTTTGGTAAAGACCTGCTTCAATCCATTTGGTAAAGTAGTTAGTTAAAATCAAAAGAAATCTTACCTTGCCGGGACACGATGGTAGAGGACCAACTATGTCCATCCCCCATTTCATGAATGACCACAGGGACAACACTGTATACAAGAGTTCCGTGATGGTAGGCTAGAAACCCGTATTTTAGTCACTTATTGCACTCTAATTCACTGTACTTTACTTATGTTGAGCTTTAATTAGTAGTGTTTTGTACTTATTATATGTTTTATGCCGTGTAGGAGTGATTCCGAGTTATTTAAATATTGCAGAGAAAATTCTAGCTAATTGGAGCTTCAAAGTCTAAGTAGAAGCCCAAGAGATTAAACCGGGATCGCATTCGGGGGTCGAGGACCAAGTCCGGATGTCAAAAATTGGAGAAACGAACTACTCTGAGAAAAATGCACAGTCGTGCCACATGGGGCGGCGCGACAGTGAAAAATCTGCCCATAATCCATTTTCAAATCGTTCTGGAATTCCTCACAAGTGCGTTGCATGGCGCGGCGCGGCATGCGGTGCGGTAGTTCAAAAATGTTAGAGTGACTTCCTAGTTCCGCTAAAAAAGGGTAATTTCGTTCTGGGATTATTGAGGGATGGCTTAAATACACGGGAAAATACCATTTCCAGGACTTTTGACAGATTTTCGACCTACGGAGGCCAATGAGAAATTGGAAGAACACAAGCACAAGGATTTCATCATTCCTTCCTCACTCAAGATCCGGGTTTGAATTGAATTTCTATTTTCCTATACATTAATTACATTTGTGAAGAACTTCTCCATGTCTATGGAGTAAATCCTTTTGGGTTTTGATGGATTTGGTGTATTGATGATTGTTTGTGGATTATAACTCTATTTTTATGTATTTAAATTTTTTTTGGATGATTTAATTGTTGCATCTATATTCACTTGTTCTTGTAATCGAAAGAGGCATAACTTGTGATATCTTTGCATTATATTATTGGTTGAGTTCATAGATTCTACTAAGTAATCGAAAGATGATAGTTTAATCATTGATTAAATCTAGTTAGGAAAATAATCAAAAGAAGTTTTCCTAAAGACCGATCCACTACTCATTCTTGCATATCTTCACAGTGCTTAAATTTGTTCATCTCGTGAGGTTAAGACTTAATTGAGAGAGGAGTTTTTGCTGAACGTTTGAACTAATAATAGAGTGAATTCGAGATACTCACTTGAACATTGAAAGTGAATTATCTAGAGTTAGATCCCGAATAATTATCTTGCACTTATTCTGTCAAAAACCTATCTTCTTCCACTGATAACCTTAATTGCTTATTCCTTGTTTTGATAATCACTAGTCAATAGCTGTAGATTTTAGATTCTTAGTTAAATTTTATTATTAATCATATAAATATCAACCGTTGATTCTCCTGGATAGCAATCAAGCTATAAACTATGAGAATACTATTTAAATCCAATCCATGTGGACACGATATTATACTATACTATCTTTGACTAGCGAGCACAATTTAAGTGTGTGTTTTGTACTCATAAATTTTGGCGTCGTTGCCGGAAATTGAAATCAATAGTGTTTGAAATAGTTTGTAGTGCTAATTCAGAAATTTTATTTATTTTATTTTTTACTTTTATTTTGTTCTTCACGGGTTTCTCCTCAGTGTGCAGAGCAACAGGTTAAGTCCGTAGTGTATGACACGATCTTCTTGTAAAGAAATAATACCCTACAACTCGGGATTAGAAAAATGCCTGCGGCAACTGAGGAAGGAGAAAGAGTTTACCGTAAGGTTCTTGGGAAAACCTTCAAACCAAGAACACATGGCTAATAACGATGACAATGAGGTAGAGGCAGCTGCAAGGATAGCTGCTGAGGCAGCCCATAGAGCTGCTGAGGCAGCCCATAGAGCTGCTGAGGAAACTGTCGAAGATAATAGGGGTCGGAGATTCAATCTAAATCGACCCTTGATTGAAGACCAGTTCGAGAATGCGGTACCAAGGCTTGGTAGAGCATTGAGTGACTATGACAGACCAGTCTACAATCAAGGATTGTCAAGTGTTAGACCACCTCCAATTGCAGCCAATAATTTCGAAGTCACTCTTCGAAACTGCTGCATAACTGCCGTAGAGTGAAGCAGAAACTTGAGCTAAATTTTAGGACCATTGTGCAGCCGCATAACCGTTTTGCGGGGCACAGATCCCATCGCAGAACCATCATGAGAAATTTTTGAAGAAGGTTCTGTGGTCTATTATGCGACCGCAGACTGCTCGTAGAGTGGGGCAGTGTTGCCCAGTTCCGGAGGGCCATTCTGTGGACCGCAGAAGTATTATGCGGTCGCATATAAGACCGCAGATATGTGTCGAGACTTCATTTTTCTAATTTTTTAACCTAATCCTATTTTTATAAAAAAAAAGCTCTGGGGGTCATTTTTAAAGGTTTCATCTGATATTTTTAGAGAGAGGTGAGAGTATCTTAGAGAGAGAAAGAGAAGACCTAGCCATTGTGTTCATAAATTCTTGCTGAAAGCTTGAAGATTTCACAAGGATCTTGCTAGGGCTTCAAAGAGGTAAGAATTTCTTCCCCCAATTCTTCAATTTCGAGTTTGGGGTAAAAGATGGGTGATTGGGAGTATGATTCTTGGGTGTGAGAGTATTATGTATACGTGCATGTACCAATAAGGTTTGTGGGAAGATTGTTGAGCTCAAATAAGTAAAGATTGGGCTGTGGAATGAAGGAAATCTTGTAGAAGAACCTTGTAGCCAAATTTGCACACTTAGTGTTTGATAAAATGCTCAAATGAGCTGAAACCATGAATATCTTCCTAATTTATGTTCAATTTTTTTACATCTCAAAATATATTGGGATTGCTAGGATATTCGGAATGTTGTAGTAATTTAAGGAAAGCTCAAATCAAGGTATGTTAGCTAAACTCCTCTCTTAGAATTGAATCCCACGGTATTCAGGTAATTTATGTAAGTATCGAATTATTCATTATAAAATTGGTTATTCCAAATAAGCTTATGTTAAAAGATAATATGTTTAATATGTATCCCAAATACTTTTATCATGTTATGTTATCATATGAAAATGTGTTCAAAGTTTGGGTTGTGCATTAAAAATGTTTCGACTTCAAGTCAAGTTCAAACGAAGACTATTATGCCAAATTTTGTGAAAGATCTCGATGTTCTTAAGACTCTTAATTGCTCATATGTGTACTAAAAACCTTGATTTGAAATGCCTTGTTGTTGATAATGATGATGATGATGTTTGAAAGTGAAAAGGTGAGCATGAATTGCTAAATACGGCCGACGTGCCAAGAATAATTTTATAATTGTGGCCCCTAGTGCCAATGAAATAAAAATATGTGAAAGAAGTATGAAATGAGATGACTAGTAGAAAAGGATGATGTCGACCCATACATCATTGTGGTGAGACGGCCTAGCCGATTGAGTCATGATCGGATGCCATGCCGCACACATGGTGGTGATTGTGCTGGAAATTGTAATTGAAATTATGATTGTGGTTGATGTCTCGGATGAGACGGCCTAGTCGATCGGGTAGTGATCGGACTCCGTGCTAAAAGTACGGTGGTATTAGTATTGTGAACAGTGGCATATTGGTACTAAAGATCTCCCAACTTAAGATATGAAAATTTATTTGAACACTCTCTTGATCCTAATTTGAGGTTTGATGTTGTTTGTGGCTTCCACTGATATTATGATTGTTCTTGCTTGTGTTATTTATTATTTTATTGAGAGGGTGTTTTGTCATTCATACTAGTACTATTTCATATGTACTAACATCCCTTTTCCCGGGGGCACTGCATCTTCAATAGATGCAGGTGGTTCCACAACAGGAGATATTGATCAGTGATAGCGGTACACCCTCTTCCCAGCTGACTTGGTGAGCCCCACTTCATTTCGGGGTCATGTATCTTTTGTTCCTTGTGTATTGTGTTTGAGGTATAGTCGGAGTCTTATTGCCGGCATTATCATAGTTCTCTTCTGTATCTATTAGAGGCTCTGTAGATATAGTGTGGGTTGTATATTAGTGCTGGGGAAGTCAAACAAATTATGTTGTGTTTGAATTACTTGTTCCACTTCAAACCATGAAAATGTGTGTAATTTGAGACTTTAAAATGAAGTAACTAATGGTAATGAATTGGTATTGTATGCATGATCTCCTTAGTGTCTAATTAACGAAAATATGTATCCTATTTATTCATAAGTGAGTTTGGGTAGAAAGTATCTAACAAGCTTTCTTGACCGGGTTCACTCGGTTAAGCGCCGGTCGCGCTCCCCGAGTTCGGGCGTGATAAAAAAGGGTAATTTCGTTCGGGTATTATTGGGGCGTGGCTTAAATACACGGAAAACACCATTTTCGGGACTTTTGACATATTTTCGACCTAAGGAGGCCTAAGAGGCTAAGGAGGAGTTAGAAGAATACAAGCACAAGAATTTCATCATTCATTCCTCACTCAAGATTGGGTTTGGATTATATTTATGTTTTCCTATACTTTAATTACATTTGTGAAGAACTTCTCCATGTCTATGGAGTAAATCCTTTTGGATTTTGATGAATTTGGTGTATTTATGATTATTTATGGATTATAACTCTATTTTTATGTATTTGAATCGTGTTTGGATGATTTAATTGTTGCATGTATATTCACTTGTTCTTGTAATCGAAAGAGGCATAACTTGTGATATCTTTGCATTATATTGTTGGTTGAGTTCATAGATTCTTCTAAGTAATCGAAAGAGGCTAGTTTAATCATTGATTAAATCTAGTTAGGGGAATAATCGAAAGAAGTTTTCCTAAAGACCGATCCACTACGCATTCTTGCATATCTTCACAGTGCTTAAATTGGTTCATCTCATGAGGTTAAGACTTAATCGAGAGAGGAGGTTTGCTGAACGTTTGAACTAATAATAGAGTGAATTCGAGAGACTCACTTGAACATTAGAAGTGAATTATCTAGCGTTAGATCCCGAACAATTATCTTGCACTTATTCCGTCAAAACCCTATCTTCTTCCACTGATAACCTTAATTGCTTATTCCTTGTTTTGATAGTCACTAGTCAATAGCTGTAGATTTTAGATTCTTAGTTAAATTTTATTATTAATCATATAAATCTCTACAGTTGATTCTCCTGGATAGCAATCAAGTTATACTATACTATCTTTGACTAGCGAGCACAATTTAAGTGCGTGTTTTGCGCTCGTCATTCCGCCGGTCGGTGTACAAAATATGCATAGCGTTGACACATCTCACACTTATGAACGAACGTCTTTGCATCCTATTCCATCCGAGGCCAATAGTAACTTGCCCTAATCAACTTTAAAGCTAATGAATCTGCACTAGAGTGATTGCCGCAGACTCCTTCGCGAACTTCCCTCATCACGTAGTCCACCTAGGAGGCCCCCAGACACCGGGCCAATTGTCCTTGGTATGATCTTTTGTTTAACTACCATCTACGAGGCATTAACGGGTTGCTTTGGTTCGTAAAGCCCGGGATGACTTCAGGTCTTTGGGTAACTTGCCATGCCGAAGGTACTCGACGAACTCATTCCTCCAGTCCCAGACTAAGTTGGTTGAATTGACCTCACAGTAACCATCCACATCCAATACCGAGTGCAAAAGTTGAATAACTGTATCGGAGTTAGATCTTTTCATCTTCGTCGACGACCCCAAATTGGCCAATCCATCCGCTTCTACATTTTCTTCCCTTGGAATATGTATGATTGACCATTCCCTGAAACGTGCAAGAAATGCTTGAACCTTGTTCAAATATTGTTGCATGCGTTCTTCCTTTGCATCGAAAATCCCATACACTAGGTTTACTACCAGCTGGGAGTCGCATTTTACTTCGATGACCTCGGATCCTTGTCCCCAAGATAATTCAAGTCCTGCAACCAAAGCCTCATACTCGGCTTCATTGTTAGTTAACGAAACAATTTTAATGGCCAGCCTCGGGGTTTCTCCTGAGGGTGTGACTAGAACTATCCCGAGACCGGACCCTTTTACATTAGAAGATCCATCCGTAGATAAGATCCAAACTCCCAATGTCGTTTCCGACACCAGAACTGCTTCTTTAGCAGCTGAGGGCATTAACCCGGGAACAAAATCGGCCACAAAGTCATCCAAAACTTGCGGCTTGATCACAGTCGTGGGTTTGTACTCAATGTCGAACTCACTAATTTCGACTGTCCATTTAGCCAAATGGCCTGACAATTCAGGCTTGTGAAGCATATTCCATAACGGAAAGGTTTTCACAACGGCTATCGGGTGGCACTGAAAATAGGGCCTAAGCTTTTGCGAGGAAACTACGAGAGACAAGGCCAACTTTTCGAGGTGTAATTAATGGGTTTCTGATTTCGATAATATCTTACTAACATAATAAAAGGGAAATTATGTACCTTCTTCATCTCAGACCAAAGTTGCACTTACCGCTACCTCCGAGACCGCTAGATATATCAATAATTGTTCGCCTTCCACCGGTCTTGACAGTAACGAGGGACTGGATAGGTACCTTATTTGATCCGTCAATTCCTGTTGGCATTCCAGAGTCCACTCGAAATCATTCTTTTTTTTAGAAGCGAAAAGAAGTGATGTCACTTCTTCGAGGTTCTCGAGATGAATCTGCTTAGAGTCGCTAACCTCCCGGTCAACCTCTGTACTTTTTTCACATTTGTCAACTAGTCTGGAATGTCCTCGATAGCTTTGATTTTTGTCGAAATTTACCTCGATCCCTCTTTGCGAGACCAGGAACCCTAAGAACTTACCGAAACCAACCCCAAACACATATTTTTTTGGGTTGAACTTCATGATATGTTTCCTTAGGACGTCGAAAGTCTTTTGGAGGTGTTTCAAATGATCTACTACATTTAAAGACTTGACTAACATAAATGTATACATCCATTATTTTGTATTAATTTGAGTGTCCGTATGATTCACTAAAGAGCTTGGTTCTTTACCGTGTTCCTTAACTTGAAGTAAAGTAAATAATAATAAGCAGTTTTTACATGGAAAATCACTTGGCTCAAAAGGTGCAAAAATCACGACCTACTGCGTAGGATTTTAAACTTCAACTCCACTAGAACAATGAGCCAAAAATGTATTAATTACAAGACTGTAATTCAATACTCTCCAGTACTCCTACTACGACTAGTTGATTTACAAGTTACTCTAACTTGTAAAGCAAACACTCACTCCAACTCAGTAATTATTTGTGACACTTGATAACAACTCGATTTCCTAAAACACATTTGCTATACTGACTCAAGAAGAATACAATGCAAGTACTCGACAAGAGTGAACAACATATGACTCTTTAGTTGATGTGTAAATGATAAAAGCAGAAGTCCAAAGTAGATAGTATTTAAACGCATAAATATGAGATCTTCTAGGAGTCCTATACATAGTTAGATTCTCCTTTGATAGGACTCCTACTGTTCCAAGGATTCCACAAGCTTTGGGACTCTTGTCTCGGACTGAATTATATGTATCTTCTTGAGCAACAACCCTTATCTCATGTACCAGCCTTCTTCCACCAAACTCAGACTTGGGTAACTTTGAGATAAAGTTACCGTCTTGTATAGACATACAATCATCAACTTGAGGAGTTGGTTCTTTATCCTGAGGAGCTAGTTCTTAGAACAATTAAGCAGCTATCTTGAGGACTTGGTTCTTTAAATCATTGTATTTAGACATACTTTGTTAATCATCAAAACCTCAATAATACTCAACAAATTTCCCCTTTTTGATGATGACAAACTTTGTACACAACAAGCAGTACAGAACCAGGCAATCACAACAAAGAACCAGATATTCACTACAAGCACTATTGACAGACGTGTATGTTCACAACCCACTATTGACAGACATGTATGTTCACAACCTCCCAACCTTATCTACCCCTTTTGGCGTCATCGAAAACAAAAAGATGTTAGATAGATAAAGCATAGATAACGTAAGATTCAAGGCCAAATAGGCTACAACAGAAGATTAAGAAATATCAAGGCAAACATACTAGGCTGAAGATCCAATATTGCACAAAGAAGTAATGCAGTACAAGATGAGACATTAAGTAGTGCCAAAATAAACCCAGGGCCTCGTCTTAAACCATTTGAACAAAATAAACTAAGCATACTGCAAACTACTCAGACTAAGACAAAAGAAGAAAAAAATGATAAAGCATCACTGGAATAGGTAGAGGGGGTCAATGGAATAGACAAAAGGAAATTAAGGACATTGGGAATGAGCAGGTTCATGGTGAGAGGTAGAGGGGGGTCAATGCTTTCACAAGAGTGGCAATCTGTTGGGCATGAGCTTCCTTATCTCTTCTGAGCTCTTCCCTAAGTTGTGTGGTTTCCTTTCTCAGCTCATCATTGTATTCGTGAAGCTTGACATTCTCTTGAACAGCTAACTCAAATCTCTTACTGAGCTCTGCAGCCTTGTTGCTCCCAGGTAGAATAGCAGATCATGTGGGTCCTCTAGCCTTGATCTCCTCATAGCCACACTGCTTGAGGGTAACAGCATCCAAAACATCATTGTGGTTTCCATACTTAAGCTCAGGCAAGGCAATGTTGATCTTGTCAAACAGCTCAGTCCATATGAAACCATAAGGCATAGCATACTTAGGCTTGGAAAGGTATGCAACTCTTGCCATATGCTGAGTCATCATGCTAGGGAGATTGATAGGTCTACCAGTGTCAAGATGTTCCATTACAGCCATATCCAGCATGGTAGCTTCATGCCTTCTCTCAGACCTCTAAAGAATGCAGCAATTGACAAATGAAACAACAGCTTGTGAAAGGGAGTCATATCAGTCTTGTGCACCTTCTGGGGAATATCTAGTTCAAACTTTTGAGAAAACTTTCTTGTGACCATAATGCCAGTGTCAACATCATTGTCTATGGCTGACCACTTTTTCTTCAAGTAATTTTCAAATCCCAAAGAAGAGATATTCAGAAGCATCCCCAGCTCCTCAGCATCAAACTCCATTTCAAACCCCACTATATTAATTTTTACTACCTACCCATCAAAATTCAAATTTGCATAGAACTCCACCACAACAAGAACACATACAAGAGGGAAAACTTTGACAAACATGTGCTTCCACCCCTATAGTTCAAGTTTTTCTACTAGTTGAGCTATCCCCTTCTCATCAGTGTTTGTAAGAATCTTTCCATTAAGCACTTATCTGTTCCTGAACTTTGTGAGTCGATCAACTGCAGCCGGCACATTCTTTCTTGTATTTCCCCTACTGGTCCTTGCAGAAGGCATAGCAGTTTTTGTAATTTTGGCAACCTTTCTCTTTGGTGTAGAGGACTTAGTTAGCGAGGCAGACTCAGACTCATCCTCTCCATCCAGCTCAACCATAGGTTCCACAATTGAGACCTTCTTCCTTGGCTTCTTGGCACTTCTAACCTCTTCATCTCCAGTGAAAGGAGTTAGCAGAGACCTAGGTTTCTGAGTCCTTTTCTCTTCACCAGTTTCTTCTGAAGGGGCTATGACAGTGTTCCCATTGGGCATAAAGCCTTCAGACTTTTCACTCAAATTCTTATTCTCTTCCTCACTCTCTTCATCCACTCCTTCACTCTCACTTACTTTTTCTTGATCCTCACCCTCACTCTCAGAATTGTCCTCAACTTCACTATGATTTTCTTCTTCTGCAGAATCATTTACTTGTTTACCTATCTTATCATCCGTATCACTCTCCTTCTCATCTCCAGATGCTCCCTTATTCTCAGAGTTTTCTTCTTCATTAACTATGTCTTGAGCATCATGCTCATCATGATTGTCCACGACTTCTTCTTTTTTTTACCCCCATCATCATCCTCATTCTCCGTCCAGCTAAATGAAAGACTATCAGATGCCTCCTTTTGCATTGGTTCTTTACTTCTTTCCCCCTCAACCACAGGCCCCACAGTAGTAGTATCTACCTCTTTCCCCATATCACATACACCATTTTCTACGGTGAATTCTTCTACTTTTGGTTTCTCACTCGTGGATGGGAGAGAGTCTAAGGGTGCAACATATATATTAGATACCAAAACATCTAATTTTGAATGAGGATTTTGTACCTGATTAGCAATGACTGGCACTGATTCCCCCTGAACCACAGATTCCTTGACCACTGTGTCTACCTTAGTAACAGCATCAGGCACTTTCTTGACAGATTTTCTTGGAGTAGCCTTGAACTTGGTTGACTTAGAGGTATTTTTCGCAGTAGGCTCAGGTGCATGGGTGGTTGGTTTTGGAAGTGGGGATGCAGTGGAGGTGGGAATGGTGAGAGCAGCAGGAACATAGGATGATGATGCAGGTACAGTGGAAGATATTGAAGGAGAAGGAGCAGGTGTTAGTATAGGTTCACTTGATAGCTTGGCACTTTTCTTTGATTTGGGCTTCATGATTTTGGATTTTGCTTCAGCCTTGGATGATAATTTGGATTTAGAGGGGGTTTGACTGGATTTAGGCATGGTAATCAGATAAGAGACTCGATGAAGAGAATAGGAGAATTGGTTCTTTATATTTGTTCTTATTCTTGCTTAGAGTTTGAGAGAAACAGTGAGGTCTGAGAAGCTGATCATAGGGGCCTTTTAAAGACGTTACTCTTGATTTGACTGGAAGAGAGAAGGTGACCAAATTTAAGTTCTAACGAGACTCATATAATTGTTACTTTGACTGTTAGGATTTCAGGAGTAATTAAACTTTAATTGCACTAGGATTCCCCCTTACTCTTTGACTAGAAGAAGACTAGAAGTAATGCCAACAGAGTTAGAAATCTGAGCATAACAATAATTTTAGGATATTAAGTCCCAGTGAATTAAGACAATGTGGCACGTACCTGAGTCGAATAACCAACGCATTTAGTAGCTCCTTACTTATTTCTACAATTAAGCTTCAACACTTCACATTAGTATCATACAACACAGTTATCAGCCATATTTTCCAAGCAAGTGTGTGTGCTTAATACAGGCACGAAGTTGAATCAAACATATTGTACTTAATTATCTACATCTAATTATACTTTTCTAGCCAATCACCGGGTTCAACTTCGTTGGAAGAATTGATTAGACCTAGTTCTAGTATATTCCTTTCAAAGTGATCCCTACTCAGAGCTTTAGTAAAAATATCAGTAATTTGATCTTCATTTTTATAAAAGTTAATTGAGATCATTCTCTATTCAACATTGTCTCTGAGAAAGTGATGTCTAATGTCAATAGGATTGGTTCTCTTGTGCTAATATGGATTTTTAGCAATGTTTATGGCACTGGCGTTATCACAGAAAATGGGAACACAATCAACAAATATACCATAGTTCCTTAGTTGTTGTCTTATCCATAGCAACTGAGCACAGCAAGATGATGCTGCCATATATTTAGCCTCAGTTGTAGATAAGGCCACTGAGTTTTGCTTCTCGATTTCCCAAGACACCTAACAAGAACCTAGAAAATGAGTTGTTCCTGAAGTGTTTTTCCCGTCAACATGAAAGCTTACATAGTTAGCATCAGCATAACAAACTACATCAAAACTATATCCTCTGGGATACCATAGGCAGAGGTCAGGGGTCCCATAGAGATATCTTAGTATCCTTTTGATAGCCTTCAGGTGAGATTCCTTGGGATTTGCACACAATCCCACACTAAATACATTATCCAGAATGCTTGCTGTGAGGTACAACAGTGACCCAACCATTCCTCTATAAAGTTTCTGTTCAATATTTTTCCCTTCTTCATCAAGTTCCAGTTTTGTTGCAGTTGTAATGGAAGTCTCAATGGACTTAGAGGAGTACATGTTCAACTTCTTTAGTTATTCCTTGATGTATTTATGTTGATATATCTTGGTTCCAGTAGGTGTTTGCTTGATTTGCAGCCCCATAAAGAAGTTCAATTCACCCATCATGCTCATTTCAAACTCAATTCCCATCATCTCAGCAAATTCCTTATCTATTGCTTCATTGGTAGCCCCAAAGATAATGTCATCCACATACACTTGCACAATCAGAATATTCTTCCCTCTCCTTCTTAGAAATAGAGTGTTGTCCACCTTTCCTCTTAAAAAGTTGTTGGCTAAGAGAAACTTTGAGAGTCTTTCATACCAAGCTCTTGGAGCCTGTTTCAGTCCATAAAGAGCTTTATCCAACTTGAACACATAGTCAGGAAATTCTTCACTTTCAAATCCAGGAGGTTTTTTCACAAACACTTCCTACTTCAGATAACATTCAAGAAGGCACTCTTTACATTCATCTGATACAAGGTGAACTCCATGTGGGCAGCAAAGGCTATCAACATTCTTATAGCTTCCATTCTATCTAGATGTGCAAACATCTCATCATAGTCAATGTCCTCCTCTTGATTCTATCCCTGAACCACCAGTCTGGCCTTGTTCTTTGTGATATTTCCTTGTTTATCTAGCTTGTTTCTAAACATCCATCTGGTACCTATGACAGTTTTGTTCTTGGGTCTTTGTACCAAGTGCCAGACCTTGCTTCTCTCAAACTGATTTAACTACTCTTGCATTGCCATAATCCAGTCTGGATCCTTTAGGGCTTCTTTGATGGTCTTAGGTTCAACTTGTGAGAGAAATGTTGTGAGTGTACATAGATTTCTTAGAGAAGACCTGGTTCGCACTCATACATTTGGATAAGAGATGATATTCTCAATAGGATGTGAACTTTGATGCTACCATGGTCTAATCTGTATACCTAGAGAAAATTCACCAAAGGAGTGACCCAAAGGAACAGGTTCAGTGGGTGTGGCTTCATCAGTCTGGTTAGCAGTTAGAGTTTCTTCTTCTTGTTACTCGTGATCACTATCAATTTCCATGTGTTCTTCGAATCTATCTTCATACTGAGGTTCAGATTCCTTTGTAACTCTATCACCAGTGAATCCTATGTCATAATCTTCATCCTGCAAACCTTTCTCAGCCAAATTGTTAGATTCATTAAAGATAACATGAATATTTTTCTTTTACACACATAGTTCTTTTATTAAAAACTTTATAGGCCTTACTATGTGGATAGTAACCTAAAAAAAATTTCTCATCACTTCTATCATCAAACTTACCTAGAGCTTCTTTTCCATTATTACGCACAAAACATTTGCACCCAAAGGCTCTCAGGAGAGTGATGTTGGGTTTTCCTCCTCGAAGTAACTCATAGGGAGTTTTCTAAAGAATGGGTTTGGCCATGCATCTGTTTAGCAGGTAACAGGCAGTATTAACTGTCTCAGCCCAGAAACTCTCAGGTAATCCACTAGCAATCAACATGGTCCTCCTCATGGCTTCTAGAGATCTATGCTTTCTTTCTACAACCCCATTTTATTGTGGAGTTCTAAGTGCAGAGAAATTATGGTCAATACCATGTGAGCTACAGAACTCAAGGAATTTGGAATTTTCAAACTCAATTCCATGATCAGTTCTTATACTAAATACATTGCTCCCCAGTTTTGTTGAATCATTCTAACAAAATACATAGAAAATATCAAAGGTTTCATTTTTAGATCCCCAAAATAAAGTCCATATATACCTGGAGAAGTCATCAACAATCATAAAACATACCTCTTTTCTCCTCTGCCCCTTACTCACATTGGTCCACATAGGTCCTGTGAAGGAGTTCAAGAGGTTTAGAAGTACTGACAATCTTTTTAGATTTAAAGGATGACCTTACATGTTTCCCTCTAATACAAGCATCACACACCTTGTCAGAGGAGAACTCAACTTTTGGTAGACCAAGGACCAAGTCCTTTGCTGCCAACTTGTTGAGTTGGTAGAGACTAGCATATCCTAGTCTTCTATGTCATAGCAGTGGATCATCTTCCACTACACTCAAGCATGTGTGCTCACTCTGGGAAATTGAAATAATCGATATCTTGTAGACATTGTTATGTCTCTTACCCTTTAACACAATTTCATCAGTATCTAGTGACTGTGCAAATTTTGAAATTGAATTTTACCTCATTTCCTTTGTCGCATATTTGAGAGATGCTAAGAAGATTGTGTTTAAGGCCTACCACATAATACACATCTTCTATAGCATGAAAGAGTGACTTACAAATCTTGCCAATACCTGTTATCTGGCCCTTTTCCCATTTCCAAATGACAAACCCCCTCCTTAGAAGGTTGTCAGTGAGAGGAAGTTCTTCTTTTCTTCAGGCATATATATTGAGCATCCACTATCTAGATACCAATCTTGATTGTTCCCTCCCACTTTAGCCTGCACAAGAATTCACAAGTTAGTTTTGGGAACCCAGACAAGCTTGGGTCTCTTTTTTGTTTGAAAAGGGATGAATCAGATCTCTTCTTACCCAGAAAGGGAGAGGATTAGAAGCTATTTTCTTATTAACCTTAATCCACTTAGTATGGACAAGAGGCTTGACTTTTGGCTCCTCTTCCTTCTTTATATTTTTAGCAATACCAAAGATGCTTCTAAACATAGCATGAATTAAGGCAGGACAAGTGTCTCTAAAGTGTCCCACCTTTCCTCAATGAGTGCACATGTTATTATCGGAAATTTCTACATACTTTGGGTCAAACTTAGGGACAGGTTTTCTGTTGCCAATTCCGGATTTGTTAGAGCTATAGTTTTCATTCAGCCAATTTAAGATATCAGAAGATCTATGTCATTTGCTTAATCTAGAGAGTTCATAATTAGCCTTTTCTAGATTATCCCGTAGGATTTTATTCCTACATTCAGCATCACCAAGATTATATTTAGCCCCTTTTCATTCCTTTTCAAGCTTATTCTGCAGATCACTCATTTTTCATTTACCATGTATATCAAGAGACTTCTCATTCTTAGAAGTAAGCTCAAGAACCTGGTTCTTAAGATCTTTGACCTATTCCTCTAGATTAGCTCTGTTAAATTCAAGCTCTTTGAGATCAAGTTTGACACATGAAAGATTACTTATTAGCTGATCATTTTCAGCACTCATTTTATCCATTTCATTCATCAAGGTCACAATTATGGCCATCGGTTATTTTTTAGACATAACATGAATGTTTTCTTTCAAGTTAGAGATATTTACCTGGTTTATTTCATCTTCAGTTTCTGAATCACTCATGGCCATCATTCCTATCACTTCTTCCTCTATTTGGGATTCTTTAATCGCCATCAATGCCACTTTGATGTTTTCATCTCCAAAGTCAGCTTCCAAGGTCTTCCATTTAGCATGAGCAGAATGCAAGAGGACACTTTGAAAAGAGTGTTTATTGACAAGCTTTTGTAGAGCAGGTCCTTTGCTTTAACATTTTTTTGAACTAGATGACGGTCTTCCTCATCGTATTCCTCTTCTCTCTTATTGAACTTGTTACCTTCACTATTTATTTTGGTCGAGAGAATTGGTCCATGACTGACAATTACCCATAGGTCAAAGTCAGTGGCCTGAAAAAATGTTTCCATGCGTAGCTTTCATTCATAATAGTGGTGTTCATCAAACAAAGAAGGTCTTCCAATATGCATTCCAAGCTGCACTGGTGGCTCTGTCTCCACAGACCGGTGTTCATCAATTACAGCATAGAGACTTATAGTCTCATTCTCCTTTTCTTTCTCTTTATCACTTCCACTATCCTCATATGCTGCCAAGAAAGCTTGCTTCATTGCTTCAGTGAATCCTTTACCTAGGATTTTTCCTTTGTTGGAACTTTTTTCTCCCATCTTCTCCCGTTTCTCCTTTTTAGCTCGTTCTTTCCTCCACTGAATTTCCTACATTGGGTAGTCCTTGACGATGTGATCTAGCTTGCTACACTTGTAGCACCCATCATAATTAGCTTTGTCGACCTGCTTAGGCTTACTGTTGGTCTCTCTCTTGGATGCACTTTTGGAGTTCTTCATGAACCTCTTGAACTTGGCAAACATAGCTAGATCAGGATCATCATTGTCATATTCATCTTCCTTCGAAGCTTTAAGAACCAAGGCGTTATCCCTCTTTGATTCTTCCTTGTGCAGTTCTATCTTTCTTATTTTATGAGTTTTAAGTTTCCAACCAACTCATCAAGTGAGATTTTGTCCAACTCCTTGGCTTCTTGGATTGCTGTGACTTTTGATTCCCATGAAGCTGGAAGAATCCTTAGAACTTTGTTGACCAACTCTTATGAGGTGAACACCTTTCCAAATGAATTCAATTTATTGGTTAATATAGTAAACCTAGTCATCATATCCTGGATGGGCTCACTCTTTCATGGAGAAGAGCTCATAGTTTTTCATAAGTAGATTTATCCTTGATCTTTTCACTTGGTTTGTTCCTTCATGGGCATCCAATATCTGTTTTGTATTAGAGGACGTATAAATTCTATTGTACTCATCAGGACCAAGTCCACAAATAAGGATTTTCTTACCCTTTGCATTCTTCTCCATCATTCGGAGATATGCTGCCACAAATTCAAAGGGGTCCTTAGGAATTGTTTCATTTTGTGCATTTTGATTAGTGGGAGTTAATGGACCTTGAATCATTATGGTCCATAGTTCATAGTCTTCAGCTGTTAGGAAGTCTTCCATTCTTTCTTTCCACCAACTATAATATTTTTCATTAAACATGGGTAGTCTGGTAGTTGATTATCCTTTATTAATTCCGGGTGGAGCACTCATCTTGCTTCCAGGATCTCTCTAGGTGTTAACCGTGTGTGTGAGAGAACATGCTCTAATACCAATTGTTAATTTGAGTGACCGTATGATTCACTAAAGAACTTGGTTCTTTACCGTATTCCTTAACTTGAAGGAAAGTAAACACACCAATTTTTACGTGAAAAATTTAACCGACTCAAAAGGTGCAAAAACTACGACCTACTGCGTAGGATTTTAAACTTCAACTCCATAAGAACAATGAGCCAAAAATGTATCAATTACAAGACTGTAATTCAATACTCTCTAGTACTCCTACTACGACTAGTTGATTTACAAGTTACTCTAACTTGTAAAGCAAAACTCACTCCAACTCAGTAATTATTTGTTACACTTGATTACAACTCGATTTCCTAAAACACATTTGCTAGACTGACTCAAGAAGAATACAATGCAAGTACTCGACTAGAATGAACAACATGACTCTTTAGTTGATGTGTAAAGGATAAAAGCAGAAGTCCAAAGTAGATAGTATTTAAACGCATAAACTTGAGATATTCTAGGAGTCCTATACATAGTTAGATTCTCCTTTGATAGGACTCCTATTGTTTCAAGGATTCCACAAGCTTTGGGACTCTTGTCTCGGACTGAATTATTCGTATCTTCTTGAGCAACAACCCTTATCTCATGTACCATCCTTCTTCCACCAAACTCAGACTTGGGTAACTTTGAGATAACGTTATTGTCTTGTACAGACGTACAATCATCAACTTGAGGAGCTGGTCCTTTATCTTGAAGAGCTAGTTCGTAGAACAATTAAGCAGCTACGTTGAGGATCTGGTTCTTTGAATCATTGCATCTAGACATACTTTGTTAATCATCAAAACCTCAATACTCAACATTTTGCCTATTTTATATTCAAACATTTTGTTAACGAGCCTCTGATAAGTGGCTCCTGCGTTCTTAACCCCAAATGGCATCATATTATAGCACTATGTTCCGAAGTTTGTTATGAAAGAAGTTTTTTTCCTGATCCTCCGGGTTCATCCTGATTTGATTGTACTCGAAATAAGCAAGAAGGAAATGCATTAACTCGTGCCCGGATATAGCATCAATCATTTGATCAATGTATGACAATGGAAACGATTCTTTAGGGCACACTTTATTTAAATCCTTATAATCCACACACATTCTAAACTTGTTATTCTTCTTCGGAACTACCACTACACCAGCTAACCATTCTGGATATTTTACCTCCCGTATAAAACCGATATTGAGTAGTCGGGTTACCTCTTCTTTAACAAACTTGTTCATGACCTCGGCAATCAGATGTTTCTTCTACCTTATCGGTGGGAAGTTTGGATCCAGGATTAGCTTGTGCACAACCACCTTTAATAGGATACATGTCATATTTAAGTGCGATCACGATAGGCAATCTGTGTTAGCTTTAAGAAAATTTATAATTTCTAACCTGAGTTCGGGATTGAGTCATGTTCTAAAGTGAAACTTCCTTTCCAAAAATTCATCAAATAGGGCCACTTTCTCGAGTTCTTCCGCGGTTGACTTGGTTGCATCCGGCTCCTCCGGTACCTGAAAATATCTCGGCACCTGGTGGGATTCCGACAACTCCTTGCCTTTATCATCTTCATTTGGAAAGGGAGAAGGCATCGAATCCTGTAATTGCTATTTGTTGGATCTTTCTCCTTGCTGCTAGATATAGTCACCGCATTCATCTCCCTTGCCGCCAGTTAGTCTCCCCTTATTTGCTTAACTTCTTCCAGTGTTGGGAATTTCAACAACTAGTGATATGTTAAGGGAATAGCCTTCATCTCGTGTATCCATGACCTTCTGAGGATTGCATCGTAACCCATATCGCTATCTACCACTTCGAACATAGAGGTTTTGATCCATCCTTTGGCGTTTAAGCAAAATCTCTCCTTGAGTTGTCACACTTGTCAAGTTGAATACAGCTAAGAGTTTTGTCTTCGAAATGATACTTCCGGTCAGCTTTGCTTGCTCCAGCACTTTCCATGGGATGATGTTTTCTGAGCTTTCTGGGTCAACCAAAATACATTTAATTTTGAAATCTAAAACATTAAGAGAGATTACCAAAGCATCGTTGTGTGGCAGGAGAAGTCCATCAGCATCCTCCTCCATGAAGGTGATATTATCTTTCGTGACTCCCGGGCGTCTCTTGTTGTGAGTCACTAATATCTTTGTTTTCTTAGCCGTTGAGAAGCTTACACCGTTGACTTCATTTCCACCAAAAATCATGTTAATAGTCAACCGAGGGGAGTCTTTTATTGCCTTCAAAGGCTCTGCATTATCCCGGCTTCGGCCGTAATTGTTCTTGGTTCGATCACTCGAGAATTCCTTGAAATGGAAATTTTTCAGTAATATCGCAACCTCTTCGCGAAGACGTCGGCAGTCTACAGTTCTATGGCTGTGAGTCCCATGGTATTCATACCACAAGCTGAGATCCCTCTGGCCCAGATCAGATCTGACTGGCTTTGGGAAACATGCTTCTTTGATATTCCTCATCGCCGATACCAACTCTACTAAGCTGATGTTGAAGTTGTAATCTGATAACCTGGGATATGTGTAGAACCAAGCCCCTGGCACCTCCTTTTCTTATAATGATCTGATGCTCCGGCCACAGTCGGTTCTTCTATTAGGAGCAAACCTATTTGAGGTCTAAAACCCTTTGCTCCGCATCCCTCGATTCTTTCATACAGCAGGAAACGACCTTTAGAGGACCGACGATCCTCATCAAAGTCACTTTTAAACTTATCCTAGTTTTTTTATTGCCCTTCCCTTGGTTGATATCAGGAACCCAAGTTGATTATCTTCTATCCTTATTTTAGACTCATAGCGGTATGGACATCCTCCCATGTGGTTGTTTGAAACTCGAGCAGGCTTTCCTTCAGCTTTCAGGAGGCGTCGGAGCTCCGCGAATTTAGACCCTTTGTGAACGCCTCCGCTGCCCACTCATCTAGTACCGCCGGTAGCATCATCCTCTCCTTCTAGAAACGGAACACGAACTCTCGCAACAGTTCAGACTTACCTTGTGCAATCCTAAATATGTTCGCGTTTCTGGCCTAAACCTTCCTTGCTCCTGCGTGGGCCTTAATAAACGAGTCTGCAAGCATCTCAAAAGAGTCAATTGAATGTTGGGGTAAAAGAGAATACCATGTCAGGGCCCCTTTTGTAAGGGTTTCATCAAACGTCTTTAGCAAGATAGACTAAATCTCATATTTAGCCAAATCGTTCCTTTTCACAGTCATGGTGTAGGTTATGATGTGTTCCTGCAGATCCGAGGTCCCATCATACTTTGGTATATCCGGCATCTTGAACCTCTTCGGAATTAACTCTGGCACTGCGCTCGGCTTAAACGACAATTGCGTGTATTTTTTTGAATTTTGGCCTTTCAGAACTGGCGGTGCGCCTGAAATCTGATCCATTCGGGCATGAAAATCATTCGCATTTTGATCCATTTATTCGTTCATTTCCCTTTTAAACCTCATGAGCACGGTTTTGAAGGGGTCATTCCCGTTACTATTCCCAGATCCGCTACCGGTCCCTCCTGCACCGTCGAAACAAACTTCACCCCTTAGTATGTTTTGATTTGCAGGAACGCTGGAGGAACCGGGCCCTTTTCCGTTTGTATTGTTGGAAGCGCCTAACAATGCTTGTTTTAACTCCGTCATTACCCGATCCTGCCTTGAGAGGTGACTCATGATTGCTTTATGTTGTTCTCTTAAGATTTTCACTATTTCCACAACACGTTCCTCCTCCGCGTCATCGGGAGGGTGCTCCCACACATGCCGGGGGGGGGGGGGGGTTTATACTGCCCTTCACAAACCGGGGTTATTTCATCCCTTCATTATGGGTGTCGCCGATTGAGTCATCATGTTGAGGCAAATCTTCACGTTCCTCAACGTTTTATGTGATGTTGACATCATTAGCTGCTACATCTGATTTCTTACTAAGGAAAAAATCAAACAAGGTAGTGATAAACGAATGAATCAAAGCAATTACGCAGCTGTCTATGCCCCACGGCGGGCGCCAAACTGTTTATCCGCAAAACGATACAATTAAATTTATTACGTAGTTAATAGACAAGCAAATTGATTTGATCCAAAAATTAATAATGAGATAAGATAAATATTAAGATTAGTAATAGAAATTAAAGAAGATGACAAGCATGGCTCCGAGAGAAAAAATGAGAATAACGATAAAATTTAAGCAAAGTTGTTAAATTGAGAGTAAAAGTAACAAGATAAAGCTTTTGTATGCAAAAAGTATTTCGTCTCTTACAATGGTTGTTGAACATACTATTTATAGCTTTACCTAGTGAAACAAAATCCTATGATCAATCTCTTCTTAAATGATAATAAAATAGCTATTGATGAGCATGTAACGGCAGGCCATGAATGCAAATAGTCTCTGTAACGGTCGATCATTTAATGTTAGAGAATATTCCTTCATTGAATACTATCCGATGGCAAATACTTAATCTTCTCCCGTTGACTATGCTCCCTTCGGGATTTACCCAATATCGGTTGCATTTGTTGTATCCGGTATTGGTCGTTACTTGACTTGACTTTTGCCTATCTTCGGTTTCACGTGTCATATTATCATTCGACTATTTGTTATAAACCAGTTTTACCCCATACGGTTCTATAAGTACCATCAACATTATTGAAGGAAAAAAAAATGTATGAGTTGTTTGTGAGAAATGCATGGAAATGAATTATGTAAGAGGGAATAAATGCAAAACATGGGTAGAAGATCAAAAGGAATGGCGTTGTGCACAAAAAACCAAAGATTTTGACATATATATATTGGCCGTGGATGGAGGCAATATACAGAATCTGGTTGGAATGAAGAATTCTACAGCTTTTAATTATTTGGAGGTGGGTACATTGAATATGGCAGTAAACTAGAAATTGAAGTGGTCCTTTTGGATATGCCTGCTTTTCACCCAGTATGGGAACCAAATGTTTGCTCATTTTCCCAAGTCGTTACCCTTTCATTGTCTCATACACTCTCATTCATTTCCTCCTCAATTCAGAATGTTCTGCACAATTCCACGTTACTATCAGTCAAAAGTATAATACATTTATCTTATAATATCACTGACAATTTTAATAAATTTACACATTCAGCTCAAATTTAATTTGTTGTAGTATAATGTTACTTGTATTATTTCTCAGATTATTCTTTAAATTACCTTCAAGGTGACTTGAGACTTGAGAGTGCAAAACAATTTCGTACTGTCTGTGTAAGAGAAGTTAAATCCAAAGATTATTACTCCATAATATCTAGACTAATGAGTTGTTTAGGTTTTTCTTTTTATTATCCAACCAGGAAGGAATGAACTTGAAGAACAACATGAAAATTAATGTTATTTGCTTGTTCTAGCTTGCATCAGTAGCGGACCCACAATTTCACGCAAGCGGGTTCAGTGAAAAAAGATATTATGCGGCTATAAGGGTGGTTCCGGCAAGCGAGATTTGTGTCGCTCTTTTTTTCTTTGGTGGGGGATCATAATGCTACCCGAACAATTTTAAAAAGTTGAGATCATCATTCATTTTGTATTTTTTTCTCAAAAAGATGGGCAAGAAATATAATAAGAATTTTATTTTCCCAATTTATTCATTAGACTGTAATAAAATTTGACAAATCAAAAATCTTTTTCTTATTGATAAAGAACAAAGTCGTTAATTCACAAACAAAAGATAACAAAATTAAAGAGTAAGTATAACTTAAAACAAACTAATACAGACTATAGAGAAGAGAGCATATAGAGTAAACTAATAATTTTAATGTAACATAAATAAATAATTTAGCATAACTAATTTAAAAGGAACTAACAAATTATAAATAATTTTACCCTAATTTTAATGACTGCCCTTTGTATTTTAGCAAAACTAATGTAAGATTTCACTTTGTTGCAATTTTTGATCTTTTGAAGTAAAATCGACGGTACAATAACTCTTGTTGGGTTTGGTAAAAAAGACTAAATATAAAATAAGAGGAATAAGCTAATTAGCTAGCAAGGCTAGGTCTTCATAATTTTAAAGAAAAAAGAAAAAGGAAAAAAGAATAAACTAAAATCCCAAAAAATCTTTGTAGCAATAGATTTCGAACTCCCGACCTGCACAACACTTTGAACCCGCGTGACAAGATAACCTTTGGTCAAGCGGATTCAATTATAATAGATATACACATTTTACGGAAGTTAACATATATAAATATCAAATTTTTTTGACGAAGCGGGTTCATTTGAACCCTCTTGAACCTCCGTGGGTATGCCCCTGGCTTGCATGCTGGGGCGGATTTTATAGCCCAATATATGTGGTACGTAAACTTATTCTCATTCAGTCAAACTAGGTATATATTTTATGTACAATTTTTTTTAAATTGATTTAATATTATCTGCTGACACCCATGCTCTAAAGAAATTAAATAGTGCACTTGGTTGAATGTTGAGTTATTTACTTAGAAGAACAGAAAATATTTTTTTTCTCCTTTCTTTAGTGTATTATAAAAGTTCTAAATCCGGCTCTGCTTTGCTTGTATGATAGTATCACTATTGGAAGAGTCAATTGTTTACTTTGAGTAACAACTTTTATTCAATTTCGTTTTTGTTTCAATCAATAAACGTTGTTATTAATCTTTGTTGCTCAAAAACACCACCAATCATACAATTTCTTACACCTTTTACAAATACTATATATCACCTACTATTATAATTACTGACACCGAAAAATGATCAAAAAATAATTTCATAACGTTACAAGTTAGATGGATTATGCCAACAAAGTTGGAAAATGAGAATAGTTAACTAAGAAGTTGGCTACAGGTGGCCCTTTGAATAGTAGTAATTCGGTGAAATACTTTTTACATGGGTACAATCGTAGTTGTGAAGAAAAGAGAAAGATACAACATTTCAATTCTCAAATGTCCTTTTGAGAATCTCTCTCATTTATATTCCCACCAACTAATTCTAGACGTGGAGACTGTAATAATAGAGGTGGTTAGCTATCTTGATGGAAATCAGACACTTCATTTTGAGTAAGTTAATGTAAGACCTGCAAACATTTAATAATTTTAAAACTAACTCTTAATAATGTAACTTTTTATTTGATTTTGACATTTAGACCAGTGATGGGGCATGGAACTTTACCTAGGTGACATGGTTTGGGTTCTGATCCTGCGATAACTCCAGCTCCTCTGTATGTTGGATTCACATGTCTGTACAGGTAAAATCGAGGCTAATGAGTACTCCGATTTTTTGGTGAGGCAAACGAAGCAAGGACATAACTGCAAGAAATCGCAATCGAAGCCAGGAGCCTCTCGCATCAGGGTCCGAGCAAAACACCTGCCCTCGGAGTCATCGAGACCACGCCTCGGAGTCCGGTTCGAATTCCAAGACCTCGAAGAACATTACCAAATGACCACGCATGATTAACAAAGGGACGTGACATCCGTGTCCAACTGAATATCACGGCGTGAATCGTAGCCCGTATTAGCGGTAGTTCAGTGATTGGCGAAAAGAAAATTTTTTACCTTTTTTAGAATTGTACTTAGGGTAAAACTCATCTACTATATAAAGGAAAAGTTGATTATTCATTAGGAACATTGTAACACGCATACCAAGTCAATATACATTTATTTCCTTTGCTTCTAAAGATTATTTTAAGTTCTTAGTTTTGTTCATAGCCTTCCATAAGTTTTTGGCTCCAAATCGAAGGAAGGCTAATTGTTTGGATCATAATCGAGCCCGAACTCGGTCTTACTACTGGTTTGATCATTTATTCCATCGTGTTTGGATGGGATCGCGCATTGCAGCGGAGTTATGTTAAGGTATAAACCTTATGTTAGAATCGTGTGATGATTCTATGGTGTGTGCTGGATTTTTAGCATTTCTTTGTGGCGGTACTCGTTAGTCTGGCGAGACAGTTCTCTTAATTGAGTCATTTTCATGACTAAGTATATTTGAATTATTGCGTATTGGTGCACGGATGGCACGGGTTGTGGCTTTGAGTTATATTGGTACGGCATGTTTGTGGAATAGTTGTGTTTAGTAATATAAGATCATTGGACCTAGAATGGGTACTATCAGGTTTGATTTTGGTATATTCGGGAGTATAATATTGAAAGTCGGCTCAGGAAGTGATTATGGTTCTGGTTGGGGTAAGAGAGCTCCGTGACTTGTTGATCTGGTAAGTGGTCATGAAATTTTGCGTATTTCTTTTATTATCAACAATGTACGAAGGTTTTGGGATGATGTTTGGTTCGATATGGGTTTAATACTAGTAATTGGTTGGTTTTGGAGTAGTCACTGTGATCAGGAATGGTGCTACAAGCATGCGAGTTGTGTAATATGTTAGGTAATTATGTCTGTGGTTATGGTGATAGTTATGGCTTGATACAGCTTGTTCAAACTCATACATGGTGTAAATGTAAGATTCGTGTCTTGAAAGAAATTCTAAAGATTGAAAATTAATTTTCAAGGTTAATGGCTACAGTTAAATAAATGATTTCAGTGGTATTATGTTGTCAAGCCTATATGGAATAGGGTGACGGGGGTTCACCCCCGGGTACGTATGTGGTAAGATGGAACAGTGATTTGATGGCTTAAAAATAACTCTTCGCACGTTCGAGTACGAACATATGTTTAAGTGGGGGAGAATGTAACGACCCGACCGTTCATTTTGAATATTATAACCCCGTTTTCCTATTTACTGCTCAAATTATACTTTACAGTTGTTGTGTGAATTGTCGGGGTAAATGGTTCGGGTCCGGTGAGGTTTTAGAATGAATTGAAACACCTAGTTTCATGGTTTAAAGCTTAAGTTAAAACAGTGACCGGATGTCGACTTATGTGTAAACGACTCCGGAATAGAGTTTTAATAATTTCAATAGCTCCGTATGGTGATTTTGGACTTAGGAGCATATTCGGAAAATTATTTGGAGGTACGTAGTGGAATTAGATTTGAAATACCGAAAGTTAAATTTTTGGGAAGTATGCCCGAAGGGCTATTTACGAGTGATTGTGAGGTATGCCCGAAGGGCTGTTTACTAGTGATTGTGAGGTATGCCCGAGGGGCTGTTTACGAGTGATTGTGAGGTATGTCCGATGGGCTGTTTACGGGTGATTGTGAGGTAAGCCCGAGGGGCTGTATACGAGTGATTGTGAGGTCTGCCCGAGGGGCTGTTTATAATTTTATCACTGAGTTGCATCGCATTGGCATGCACACATGACGTACATGCATAGAGATGTATTTTCCTCATGTTGTACAGTATCATATCATTTATGATTTCTCACACATTTTGACAGATCTGCATAGTGATGCATTTGTTTTACACTGGTTATCTGAAAAGGAAATAAAACATCTTACTTATTTTGGAAAATATTTTTGAAAAAATTATTGTTTTCAAACTTATTCATACTTTTGGAAACATCGGTAAACGATTTGGGTTTTCACTGATTTACTTGAAAGGAAGAACTGTTATTTTAGGAATCGTGATTTAGCTGAGCATTTTATTTTCGATTTACTTCTGGTATTATTTGTTTATGTTGTTATGGCCTGTTGTGGACTATTGGTTTTTGGACCCGACCTTGGTGGAAGCTTGTCACTACTTTCAACCTAGGGCTAGGTTTGTTACTTACTCAGTACATGAGGTCGGTTGTACTGATACTACACTTATGCATATTGCGTGTAGATGTTGGCTGTTGTTGTTGATGTGCTCGATGGTTGCGAAAACCATTCGGGGGCAGGATCTTTGGTTCGTAAGATAATCAGGGCCGGCTATTACTGGATCGACATGGAGAAAGATGCAAAGGACGTTGTACGAAGATGCGACGGTTGCCAAAGACATGCACCGATGATCCATCAACCCGGAGAGCTACTTCATTTGGTCTTATCCCCATGACCGTTCATGAAATAGGGAATGGACATCATCGGTCCCCTACCGTAGGCACCTGGTAAGGATCAATTCATACTGTTTATTACCAATTATTTCTCTAAATGGGTCAATGCTCAAGCGTTCTAGAAAGTCCAGGAAAAAGAAGCCATGGACTTCATTTGTGACCACATAATATGCCGGTTCGGGATACCTACCGAGATCGTGTGTGATAATGGGAAGCAATTCATCGGCAGCAAGGTAACAGAATTTTCGAAGATCACAAGATTAAAAAGATCTTGTAAACATCCTATCACCCTAGTGGGAACGGACAAGCAGAATCAATAAACAATACCATACTTCAAAACCTAAAGAAGAGATTGACCGATGCTAAAGGGAAATGGAAGAAATTTCTGCCCGAAGTCTTGTGGGCATACCGTACAACCTCGAAAGCTAGTACCGAGGCCACTCCATTTTTATTGGTTTACGGTGCCAAAGCACTAATACCGGTCAAAGTGGGAGAATCGAGCCTCAGATTTCGATATGCGACTGAAGAATCAAATGGTGAGGCGATGAGCACGAGCCTAAAACTATTGGATGAAAGGCGCGAGGTCGTCCTAGTCCGGTTGGCCACCCAGAAACAGTGGATAGAAAGGTATTACAACTGAAGAGTCAACCTCCGACACTTCAATAACGGGGACTTGGTATTAAGAAAAGTGACGCTGCACACCCGGAACCCGAACGAGGGGAAGCTGGGGCCAAATTGGGAAGGACCGTATCGAGTCATCGGGATTACCGGTAAAGGTTCGTACAAACTCGAAGCAGGAAACGGTGCACAGCTACCGAACAACTGGAACGTGACACACTTAAAGCGGTACTACTGTTAAGGTACGGTCTCATTCACCTTTTTATAATACTGCGAATCAGACTAAACCTTGCAGGCAACAACCAAAGGAGAATGTGACTATTAGGTTTTAAAGCACGCGTTATACTCTTTTTCTCTTGAACCGGTTTTGACCCAAATGAGTTTTTCGGCAAGGTTTTTAACGAGGCAACATTAAGCCGTGCTAACTTAGAATCTAAGACCGGTTTTAAATCGAAGTCAATAGTCTCATCAACGGTATTGGATCCCTTTCAAGATCGACCTCGAATACTGGGGGGCATCACCCTCGGGTCATGCTTCTTAGCAAGGAAAGAAGGAAACTTTGTGCTTGAACAGCCTAGGCTCGGTGGTTAGGATTTATTGTAAGGGCCAAACGGTCAAGTGAACCATTTCTGTGTAGGCCACCTTAGCCATAATACAAGCTTTTACACGCTTTCAATCTTGTACTTTACACACAGAAATGAAAGAAAGTTTCTACCTTGCTATTACGTATTTTTTCCTCTTAAAGCATCGAGTCTAAGGGCTATCCCTACCCGGGGACTATCAAGCCCAAGGATTACCCCTATTCGAGCCCAAGGGCTACCCCCACTCGGGGACTGTCGTCTGAAATAAGTTCGGACAACTCGGGTTATCAAAACTCGGAAGCACAAAACCTATTAGGTAGAGCCCAAACCTAAAAGGATACGGTCGCCCTAAAAACGGCTCGGAGACATCCGAAACCCGTAATCAAAATATAAGGCCTTCAATAAAAATTCAAAACTTGCCAAAAGGTTACCCTCGGTAAAAGCATCGTCTAAGAACACTTAAGCATTTTTGAAAAACTTTTGGTCACTTCGAGTTTTCAAAGCTTCGAGCAAATAACAAATTGCATCGAGATCAGGTCCTGTTTGGACCTCCGAAAAACAAACGATTTATTACTACATTTGATTCTATACTAAGGCACTAAAAATATTTGCAAGAATAGAAATTGTGAAAAGATGCTAAAAAAATTGAAATTGCCAAAAGGAGAAATTTTATATATTCCGGAATATCTTTACATAGGCACAACAAAAATGGCCTCGAAATAAACAAAAAATATCTACACAACACAAAAACAAAGAAAAAAAAATCTAAGGCATTCACACCTGATCTTCACCGGAGCCCGATTTAATCGCCAGAGCCGCCGGAACCTTCGGATCCTTTGGAACCCTTAGAGCCTTTGGGTTCGGCTAGTTTCTTCGCCTCGGCCTCAAATCTTTTTGCCTCCTCGATTTCGGCAAATCAGTGATTGGTGAAAATGAAGATTTTTACCTTTCTTAGAAATATACTTAGGGTAAAACTGCCCTACTATATAAAGGGGAAGCTGATTATTCATTAGGGACACTGTAATACGCATACCAAGGCAATATACATGTGTTTCCTTTACTTCTAAAGATTATTTTAAGTTCTTAGTTTTGTTCATAGCCCTCCATAAGTTTTTGGCTCCAAATCGAAGGCATGCTAATTGTTTGGATCATAACCAGCCCGAACTCGGTCTTACTACCGGTTTGATCAATTTTCATCTTTAATCTGCTCATCTAACGTTCTTAATCACTTGTATTGAATTAGTCCATATATTCTTAAAACCGCACATAAATTCAATTGTTATCCATTTTTAAAGGTAAACAACATGCTTTACGTACAAATTACTCTTGCCGTTGCATGTCGAAAAAAGATATATTTCCTCTTTTTGTTCTTAGATTCCCTTAGTTCAATCAATTTTCATTTATTCAGATTTTGGATTCGAACGGACGAATTCATTATCGAAATGATATCGGTCTTGTTCAATTCTATTTTTTTTTAATATATCAGATGTTTTAATCTTGGGCATTAAGTTTTTTCTTTGAGTGCTTCCAAAAGTACTTTGTGGCCTAGAGCTTGATATATTAATTGAACTAAGCCACTGAGTTGTTCTTCATTATGTACATTTAGTCAAAGTCATATGTTCCGTAGATTGTTTTTAATGTGTGTATTTTAGATGTATATAAATATACACAATTATTAAATTAGTTTTTTTTTGTTTTCTTGAGATTTTAAAAAATCAAAGGGGAACCAAACAGTTAAAATATTTAAAAGCTAATTAATTAGTAATAATTAAAAATCTAAAAATTTGCCTAATATTTTAAGAGCCTTGTTTTTTGCTTAAACAAAATAATGCCCACTCTTTGTGCATTAATATACCAATAAATAAGAAGAAATAACCCAAATAGCCGTTCACCTAATCTCTTAAACGATAAATAGCCGGTGGATATATAATATATGTACAATTTATGTTTAATATATGTATAACTGTGTATAATCAATATATAATTTATATATATCGGTTATAAAAATAAACATTGAATCTGGCGGGATATTTGTATAACAACTAGCGTTTTGCTATCTTCTGATTTTTTTCTTAGTCACTAAGTTTTTCCGAATAGGCGATCACGATCTATCACGGAGGAGTCAGTGTCTAACCATTCAATTTTCCAGAAAGAATGCATTCGTCAATTGAATGGCTTTATGTTTTGTTATTCACTATAATGTAGTCAGTCTTGATTCTACACTTCATAGTTTGTTATTCATGACTTTATTATCATTTTCCTAGGGAATTTTATCATGTGAATAAGGAAAAATTCTTTTTAATTATGTATACGGTTGAAATCGAGTTCGTGGTGCATCCTATTCCCCGACATGGTAAGTCAGACTCGAGACATGACAATAAAGGACTGAAAATCGACCCCAAATCCCACCGGCTAGAACCCGGAGACAGGACACCTGCCTTCGAGAATATCGAGACCATGATCCCGGAATCGGTCCTAGCCTCAAGCGACTTTGAAGAAACATTGCCAGCATAACCAACAAAAGACTGAAATATCCGTGACCGGCCGGGTATTACGGCGGGAATCTCGGCACGTACCGATAAAGAACTGACAATCAGTAAATCAGAAGATTTTTTACCTTTTATAGAATTGTACCTAAAATAGGACTCATCTACTATAGAAAGGGGGTCTAATAATTCATAAAGGAGGTTGCAACAGGCATTCCAAGGCAATATATCATTATTTTTTCTGTTATTAGTTATTCTGCTTTCGTCCGTCAATGCTTGTTGTTACAAGCCCGGATCAAGGGCAAATATTTCACCAAGGCTTAAATCGTCTTCCTCGTGTGGTTTGAGCTTACTTCATCCTAATTTATTTAATTCGTCTTTATTTACTGCTTTGTGTCAAATAAATTTGCGTATCCTTAAAACCACTCACAAATTTAATTGTTATTCGATTTTGAGGGTAAATAGTTTGGCGCCCACTGTGGGGCTAAGGATAATAGTGGCTATTTGATATAAATTTCTATAACACACAATACTTTACACTTGTTCTTTGGAGTGTCTCTAATTTCAGGTTAAATCTAAAAATGTCAAACTCCCAGTCAGCACCTCTACATGTTAGCGATGAGTCCGGTTATCGCAGCAAAAAAAATAACATAGTGCCCAGTGGCAAGGTGCCGCCTGTTGATCCCATCGGAATTCCGGTCGCTGACCAGATTGACGCCAACTCGCATGTGGCCATTGACGCAAATCTGCCTACTGACCCCGAGAATAGCGTCTGTGGTGAAGCCCGATCAACAGTTCGAAATACACAAGATATTGGAGGGGACGAGATCAATTTACGGGTGATCTTCGAAATGTTGCAGGCTCAACATGCGGCGATAGCATAGTTACAGAACCAAAGCCGCACGCCAAGTAGAATTGAACCTGCACCCGCAGAAATGAACCAATCACGGAGTGACCGAATGAAAATGAATCGGGGACTAACCTTGAGATCATAAAAATGCTCGAGGAAGTGACAAAACGGATAGAATCGGGGGAGAAGAAAATCGAAGCCAATGACAAAAAGGTGGAAACCTATAATTCCAGGGTCGACCAAATCCCAGGAGCACCCCCGATATTGAAGGGCCTGGATTCCAGAAGGTTTGTTCAAAAACCTTTTCCTCCGAGCGCAACGCCGAAGCCAATCCCGAAAAAGTTTCGCATGCCCGAAATTCCTAAGTACAACGGAACGACCGACCCAAATGAGCATGTGACCTCCTATACATGCCATTAAAGGGAACGACTTGGAAGATGACGATATCGAATATGTCCTGCTGAAAAAGTTTGGGTAAACTTTATCCAAAGGATCTATGCTATGGTATCACAACTTACCTCCTAATTCTATTGACTCGTTTGCTATGCTTGCAAATTCCTTCGTAAAAGGACACACCGGGTCTATCAAGGTCGAGACAAAGAAGTCAGACCTTTTCAAAGTAAAACAGAAGGATAATGAGATGCTTAGAGAATTTGTGTCCCGGTTTAAAATGGAACGAATTGACCTGCCACCGGTCGCTGATGATTGGTCATTCAGGCTTTCACCTAAGGACTCAACATTCGAAACTCGTTGGCTTCACAACAGTTGAAACAAAACTTGGTAGAATATCCAGCTGTCACTTGGGCCGATATTCATAACCGGTATCAATCAAAAATCAGGATCTAAGACAATCAGCTTAGGGCCCCTTCCAGGTCCGTATATCCCGTCATAACCTTCGACAGAGTCAAGAGAGACATCGATCGTGAACCGAGATCAAACAGGGATCGGTATCAGTCGTACAATGGAGACCGAAGAAGTAGTGAGTCTGGGCGGAACCTTATGAGAAATGAAAGGAGAAATTACCGTGGTCAAAACAACCGAGGACTCATGAGCAAAAATAGCTTCGACAGGCCCGTCGGGCCTAAAGAAGCGCCATGGTTATTAGAGTACAACTTCAACGTCGATGTCGCTGCTATCGTATCTACCATCGGGCACATCAAAGATACCAAATGGGCTCGACCTTTACAGTCCGATCCAGCCCAAAGCGATCCTAACCTAATGTGCAAATATCACGGCACTCATGGCCATAGAACAAAAGACTGCCGACAATTAAGAGAGGAAGTGGCCCGGCTGTTCAATGACGCACATCTCTGAGAGTTCCTGAGTGATCGGGCCAAGAACCACTTCGGGAATAGGGATTCTAATAAACAGACCGAGAAGGAGGAACCTCAGTAAGTCATTAACATGATCATTGGTAGGGTCGACATTCCCCAGGGGTCGATGCTGAAGCGCACCAAAGTATCCATCATAAGGGGTTAAAGGACTCGGGATTACGTACCTGAAGGAACCTTGTCTTTCAACGATGAAGACGCTGAGGGGATCGTGCAGCCCCACAACTATGCACTGGTAATATCGATACTCATAAATAAATCTCGGGTTAAACGTGTGTTAATTGATCCAGGTAGCTCAACCAATATCATCAGATCGAGGGTCGTGAAACAACTCGACCTACAAGATCAGATCGTACCTGCGGTCCGAGTCCTGAATGGGTTCAACATGGCATGTGATACCACTAAAGGGGAGATAATGTTACCGGTGAACGTCGCCAGAACCGTTCAGGAAGCCAAGTTCTATGTAATCGAAGGAGATATGAGATACAACGCTTTGTTCGGGAGGCCATAGATTCACAACATGAGAGCAATACCCTCAACACTGCACCAGGTGCTGAAATTCCCAACACCCTGAGGAATCAAAATAGTTTACGGGGAACAACCGGCCGCCAAGGAATGTTCGCGGTTGATGAGGTGATATCGGCATCCACACTCTCGATATAGAAGGGTCAGAATCCGATGGCCAAAGACGAGGCCAAATAGCAATTACCGATACCGGCCTCGACAAAATCGGAGACACAAGGGGTAGATGAGGACGACGACTACAGAGTTCCCAGATCTTTCATATCCCCCGACGATTCCGACACTACCAAATCAACGGTCGATGAATTGGAGCAAGTCGTACTAATCGAACACTTGCCCGATCGAAATGTATACCTGGGCACGGGGTTAAGCCCCGAGCTCAGGAAAAAAACTCATTCAATTTCTTATAACTAATGAAGATTGTTTCGCTTGGTCTCACCTTGATATGACAGGGATCCCGCCGGAAATAACCACTCACAAGCTAAGCCTGGACTCGAAGTTCTACCCGGTCAAGCAGAAGAGGAGACCCCAGTCCGAGGTCAAACATACTTTCATCAAGGATGAGATATGTAAACTCCTTAAAATAGGGTCCACTCAGGAGGTAAAATATCCAGATTGGTTAGCAAACGTAGTGATAGTCCTTAAAAAGGGAATAAATTAAGAATGTCTGTAGACTATAAAGACTTGAATAAGGCATGTCCCAAGGACTCCTTCCCTCTGCTCAACATCGATCGCATGATCGATGCAACGGTCGGCCATAAGATCCTCAGTTTTCTCGACGCCTATTCCGCGTACAATCAGATACGGATGAACCCGGGCGATCAGGAAAAAACCTCTTTCGTCACTAAGTACGGCACCTACTGCTATAACGTGATGCCATTCAGACTAAAAAGTGTCGGTGCCACTTACCAACGCCTAGTAACCCGGATGTTCGAGGAACAAATAGGAAAATCAATGGAGGTTTACATTGACGATATGTTGGTTAAGTCCCTACAAGCAGAGGACCATTTGAAACATTTACAGGAAACCTTAAGCATATTGAAAAAAATACAATATGAAGCTCAATCCGGAGAAGTGTGCATTCAGAGTCGGATCTGGTAAATTCCTCGGATTCATGGTATCCAACCGGGGAATCTAGATCAACCCCGATAAGATTAGAGCCATCGAAGATATCACTGTTGTGGACAACGTGAAGGCTGTACAAAGATTAACCGGAAGCATACCCGCTGTGGGGCGATTCATCTCGTGGTCTTCCGGCAAGAGCCACCGATTCTTCTCACCGTTCAAAAAGAAGAATAACTTCTCGTGGACTCCATAGTGCCAACGGGCCTTGGAGGAGCTCAAGCGATATCTATCGGGCCCATCGCTACTCCACACGCCGAAGATAGACGAGCAGCTATAACTGTACCTGGCAGTATCGGAGATAGCAGTAAGTTGAGTCATAGTCCGGGAAGATAAAGGTACGCAATTTCCAATTTACTATGTTAGCAGGACTTTAGGCGAGGCCGAAACTAGATACCCTCACCTAGAGAAATTGGCGCTCGCTTTGCTAAGCGTCTCTAGGAAGCTGAAACCGTATTTTCAATGTCACCAAATATGTGTTGTTACTACTTACCTATTGAGGAATGTAATGCATAAACCTGAGCTCTTAGGACGGTTGGCCAAATGTGCCGTGGAGATCAGCGGGTATGATATTGAATATCAATCCCAGACCGCCATTAAATCTCAAATTTTAGCAGATTTTGTGGCCGACTTTACGCCGACCCTAATACCCGAGGTCGAAAGAGAGTTATTGTTGAACTCGGGGACTTCTTCGGGGATCTGGACCCTCTTTACGGACGGTACCTCGAATGCAAAAGGGTCCGGACTTGGCATCGTATTGAAGCCACCAACAGGCAATGTAATTAGACAATCTGTTATAACTGTAAAATTGACTAACAACAAGGCCGAATATGAGGCCATGATTGCAGGTCTCGAACTAGCCAAAAGCTTGGGGGCGGAGGTGATCGAAGCTAAGTGCGACCCCCTCCTTGTGGTGAACCAAGTTAACGGGACGTTCGAGGTCATAGAGGAACGAATAAAAAGGTACCTGAATAAGTTGCAGGTAACATTACATCGGTTCAAGGAGTGGACTCTACAACACGTACCTCGGGATCAAAACAGTGAGGTCAATGCCCTTACTAACTTGGGGTCGTCGGTCGAGGACGATGAGTTCAACTCGGGATGATCCCGGAATCGTTCCTAGCCTCAAGCGACTTTGAAGAAACATTGCTAGCATAACCAATAGAAGACCGAAATATCCGTGACCGGTCGGGTATTACGGCGAAAATCTCGACACGTACCGATAAAAAACCGGCAATCAGTAAATTAATTTTTTTTTACCTTTTATATAATTGTACCTAAAGTAAGACTCCTCTACTATATAATGAGGGTCTGATAATTCATAAAAGAGGTTGTAACAAACATTCAAAGGCAATATATTTTTTTTTTTCTGTTATTAGTTCTTTTGCTTTCGTCCGTCAGTTCTTGTTGTTACAAGCCCACATCGAGGGCAAATATTTCACCAAGGCTTAAATTATCTTCCTCGCGTGGTTTGAGCTTACTTCTTTCTTATTTATTTAATTTGTCTTTATTTACTGCTTTGTGTCAAATGAATTTACGTATCCTTAAAAATTACTCACAAATTTAATTATTATCCGATTTTGAAGAAAAAAATAATCCTATCAAGAACATAACTTAACGAAGTCTGAACTTTACGAGTTGGAAAGTTAACAAAGTATATATCTCCTTCCACTAGACAAGAATAGCACAATAACAAGATATTTTTGTATCTTAGATTTAGATTATAACACCAACCAAAGTCTCTATAGCCTCCACAATACAATTGTCATGAGAAAAGGGACAGAAATATTTGTGAGAAGTAATGCGTTACACAAGTAGAATTGTCGTGTCGTGAGTTGCCCGCTGCATGTTTGCCACCCGTCAGTTGGATGCATAATCACCCAATGGGCATGGCCCTCCACCCACGACGATAGTAAAGCATTCTTTTCCTAAATGACAATTTTGTCACACATTACTTATGTATAGCTAATAACAAATATTTGTGGTAGTTGTTGGCCATTCGTCATTTTAATACATCATTCCGCTATCTAATACCCAAAATATAGACAACTCATTACTCATATTCCTGTACAGGAATAGTATAAAACCACATTTCCTCCATTAGGAATTAGCAGGATGCATAACTGCGTCTCATTTTCATGACTCATTAAACCTGCTAATCATCTCCAATTGGTAAGAGTTCAGCTTAAAGCATTTGTTGGTTGGAATGTGACAATGCTCAATTTTTATACTCCTTATGTACTACTTTCCTGAATTCAACTGTCAATTTAACAGGTTTTCATATTTGTTTTACCACTTTCTTTGTAACATTTCAACATTCTCAATTGAGATGGAGATTTGCGTGTTACTTATTATAATATTGAATGACGGCTTAAATAGTGCAATTTTACCTTATATCATAAAACACGACGTAAATCTCCATGAACTTTTTCAAATTTAAAGTGAAAATATATTTAAAAATATGAAATAATCAATGTAAAGTAAAGCTTCTGTAAAAACCCCCAAAAGCATACAAATGATACATTTAACTACGTCGGCTTAATAATATATGTACAAAATATCTAATTGGTAAAAACAACAATAATATGGTATACAAGATATGATCAAATAATTAAAGAATTTTCTTTCGAAAGTATATAAGGTATACAAGACGAACCATGTAAATCATCAAGAGTGTATACATTCGGACTGACATGCAACTCAATGCGTAAAACTTGCATGAAGCAAATGACATATCTATAAGAACGTTAGCCTCATAAAATTTTAACTCTCGCGGTTCTGTCAATAAGTTAAAGGTCTCATCCAGAGCAAATTTTAGATTACATCTCTTTTTTCCCATTTCGGTTTGTAATTGGTAAAATGAATGCATGTTTACCATCTTCAAAATGATTTCTTGATCAGTTCAGTATATATTTACTGAAAAATAATTATGCATTAAATTTGTAATTATTCAATACTATCAAATTTTCTTTCTTACACTGATGTTAGGTTTCTATTTATAATCTCGCTTGAATAGATGTTTCTTGAAAATTTGTCCAAACATGTTTGGATAATTGATGTTTTTGAGAAAAAAAGTATCTTATTCCTTAGAAGTTTTTTTGTTTAAAAAAAGTAAAAAAAAAGGTGTGTCGAGATATTCGTTCCCTATGAATAATCCAAACAAACATCATGGCCCTATGTAACTCATAATAGGGGGAAAAGAAAACGTCACTTTCTTTCTAATTCTATGAGATCTAAATTGTCATGTAAATGAAAGCGAGCCAGTGAGGGCAAGTTCGGTAGATATCACAAATCCCCAGAATGGTGTAATTATGTTAGACTAACAAAATTGTCTAAATATAGGTTTGCGCTTAATGTAACTCAGCTTCTTTTTGGGAAACAAAACTAGATATATATGGGCTAACATGTCTCCAGTGTCCGAGATGTAGAAGATGGTCTTTGCCCTTTGTACTACTTTTGTCCTCTCTCTCTCTCTCTCTCTCCCTCTCTCCCATAAGCTAGTCCAAATAGTTTCAACTATTTTTTCTTTTCTCTGCATATAATTTTTCCCTTAAGCTGCGCCTCCTTTTTCTCTGTCTTTGTCTGAGTTTTCTTGTTATGAACTCATGCTCTGTGAAACTTTCATAGGGTGGTGTTTTTTAAAGTATGGATTTTGGTGGGGTGATGACAATGGAAACCATACAAGAATCTGCTAATAACATTTCAAAAACAGTCAACTCTCCAACTGAGACTAACAACTCCTCAAAGATCAGTAATGGATCTGGGCAACAACTGAAACAAGAGAGATCTGGGCCTTGTGATGACACTAATTGGAGGCCTTCTAAAGTTCAAAGAGCAGCAGCAGATGACTTCTCTGCCCTTTGTAAGCAGATGCCCCAACAGCAAGGTCCTACTACTCCCACTTTGTTCATGAGATCTGGTTCCCCAAATAATGGACGTGGTCACTCCACTATGCTCAGTTTTTCATCTCCTAAGTCTGAAGAATTAATCCCTTTTCTTTCTACTAATAATGCTTCTGCTCAAGACTCATCCAAGAGTCTTGCTTTCCCATTGTTTGACTCTGGATCCCACTACAGCAGAGCTTCAGGTATCAGAAATGTTATGTACTCCGTACTAAATAATTTTTTAAAGTTCTTTGGCTGCTTGATTGTGTTTAGATAATGACTGGACATAGGGGGATTTTGGAGATTTGGATGCTGATGACGTGGATTTGCAAAAGATCTGTTTTAATCATGTTTAGCTGTTTTATTTTCCTGTACAGGAGATGGGTCTTTTCAAAGAAATACTGTAGATGTTAGAAAAGAGGTATTCTATACATTCTGATGGTCTTGTCAATAAAAGAAAAAAACAAAAAGGAAAAAAAGTAGGAACTTGTGAAGAATCTTTGTCAATGATATCCTATACTGGGTGGAAAATCTGGTCTTTTCATGTACATATTGGGCAAATCTCAAACATCATTTAAGGAATGAAAAAAGTAAAGGGTGCAATAAAGTAGGTGCACGAAGGGAAAAAAAGGGAAAGAGAAAAAGAAAGAAAAGATCAGATTTTTTGATATTTGAGTCTCAGATATTTATGAAGTTCAGTCAACCTTATGTGCCTTTGATTAATTGATCTTTCTATTGCCTTACCTTTTGATCTGTAATTTACTATACTGTGCAAGTTCTCCTAATTGATTTTTGCTCAACAAGTCTACTTTCTTAGCTTGTGCTTTTTCTTGGTTCAGCTTATGCCTCTGGAGGTTCAAACGAAAGCACGCGTGGCCCTTTTGTTGCGAGGTTCAGAGGTCCATTTACTCCTTCTCAGTGGATGGAATTGGAACATCAGGCTTTGATCTACAAGCACCTTGTGTCAAATGTACCAGTCCCTCACCAGTTGCTTATTCCTCTTAAGAAGTCTCTCAATCCATATGCATTTTCTGGCTTGTCCGCTGGATCTTATGCCTCCAATTGTAAGATTTTCACTTCCTTTACCAAGTGTTGACATCATCTGTGCCAAAACAGAACGTGTATTTATACCTGATCCATTATATAAGAGTCCTAATAGATTATTGGTTTTGAGTATAAAACTGTGCGTAACTGATACATGCATAATTATGTGAGAATCGATGTGTTATTTTATAAGATTATGTGCATAAGATAAAACTAAGTGTTGCCTTTGGTGGCATTGCAGTCACTACATATTATTCATTGCATAGATACCCATGTATCATTATTCACTGAATCACAATACATATATTACTATCTCTGCATAGCAAGTCTGAATCAAATGACTCCTCAGAGCCTAAAACCTTGTTGCTTGTTTGGCTCAGGATTTTGTTGTGGGGTTGCCAATATCTCTCAAACAATTGGAACCGTTAAGCTGTTAATGGATTCTCTAAGGATTTTGACTCAGTACTAATCCAGTTCTATTACTTAATCCTCCATATCTACTTAAGTATCTCTGTACGACTGTACCTGAATTTGGGATTCTCTTGCTATGTTATGTGGCATCCTTTTGCACATAGGTTTCACTAATAATATACGTTTTTTTTATCTATGATACACACTGTATTTAAGAGCATGAAGAACATTCTAAAATAAGTTGTTTTCTATCAATACTTATTTGTGTGCTTGTCTCTTTTTCTTTTCAACTATAAATAATCAAACTTATGGCCTATGATAACTAATTTCTCAGCTTTTAATTATTAATAAATTTCTGAGTTTAGTTTCTCTACCGTTTGTGCACATATTTGTTGAGTGTCCTCACACTCTAGGTGATTTACAGACATGTTTTCTAGGAAATGTACATAAGTTCTTTTAGTTTTCGAAGGGCTAGAGGATACTGGTGCATTGTAAGGGTTGACACTTTCTCATAGTTTTTTTTTTTTTGACTTTCTTTCCCTAAAGTCGTTTATCAATTATTCGGTCTCGTACATTTTCTTTTCTGTTCTTTCTCTTGCTTTTCTTTTTGTTCATCTTTTCCCTACTTTGTGGTACCTGTAGGGGGATGGGGTACTTTCCATCTTGGTTTCACTGGCAACACCGATCCAGAGCCTGGTAGGTGTCGTCGAACAGATGGAAAGAAATGGCGGTGCTCACGAGAAGCTGTCCCTGATCAGAAGTACTGTGAAAGGCACATAAACAGAGGCCGCCATCGTTCAAGAAAGCCTGTGGAAGGTCAGAATGGCCATGCTGTCTCTGGATCCACCACTTCAAAGGTGGCATCAGTCGCACCCTCCTCATCAGCGACGGTGATATCCAGCAGCGGCACATCCAACAGCCTGGGTGCTGTTCAGCACCAGTTCAATAGCTTGCAGCCCAGTGCTGCCAATCCTTCCACGGACCAGCTTGTCAACAGGTACTAAATATATTTAAGTACTGATGGCTAATTGATATGCACATTTAATGCTTTCTCCTTGACAGAGATACCTTTATTTTCTCTTAGGTGTTAAACCTAAATTTGAAATTTCTTCTCTAGGAGGATTTTAACAAGGAAAAAAGGGTTGTCAGCTTGTCATCTAGACCTGCAGGGAATAAGAGGAAAAAGGAACTAGAAATGCATAACATATTTATTATTCTTTGGTCCTAATTAGTAAGTATATAAATGACAGAATCCTGACTAAAAAAAGTATGCATATGACAGAATGCAAGATCATAAAGGTGTCTCTATGATATCTCCAACAATTGGTTTGAAGCCCAAGGCCTCGGCTATTTCAATTCAGAAGCAACATAATGGATTTGAACTATCCTCGCTGTCAGAGTTTGGACTTGTCTCGTCAGATTCTCTTCTTAATCCTTCGCAAAGAAGTTCCTTTGTGAATCCTAAGAATTCCAATGCTTTCATAGATTTCAATGACCAAGAACAAAGTGAACAACATCCAGTTCACCATTTCATTGATGGCTGGACCAAGGAACAGTCTTCACGTGCCTCTGCATCTTGGCCCGATGAACTCAAATCAGACTGGACCCAACTGTCCATGGCCATTCCCATGGCTGCCTCAGATTTCTCATCATCATCGAATTCTCCTCGTCAAGAGAAACTCACTCTTTCTCCCTTAAGGTTATCTCGTGATTTTGACCCGATTCAAATGGGCTTGGGAGTAACAAATAGCCACGGTGAACCTATGCAAAAGACAGCTAATTGGTTACCAGTATCCTGGGAAAATGCCCTTGGTGGTCCACTAGGTGAGGTCCTGAATAGTACTGCAGGTAACGCAGGAGATGCCAAGAACTCTTCAGCTCTGAACCTGGCAACAGAGATGTGGGATAGCAGCCCTCCATTTGGATCATCTCCTACGGGCGTCCTGCAGAAGTCAACCTTTGTTTCGCTCTCAAACAGCAGCTCAGGAGGTAGTCCCCGAGCTGACAGCAAGAAGGTTCATGAGGGTGCTGGCATGTGCGATGAGGTGATCGGTTCAACTCTGGCGAGTTCATTGTGTATTCCCTCGATGTAAGTCCTGTGTTTGTTTTATAAAAGACACTGGCAGATATTACCTTGATGGTAATTTCTCTTGTTTGCTGTTTCTCTTGTCTTGCTCTGCATGTTTATGAAAGCAGATATTTTCGACAAGTATGTGTTGTTGTAACTTTAACAGACATTTGATGTGATCTTATCCTTCCAGAGAACTCAATGTATTTGTTATTGTTCCTTTTTTTTTCCTTCTGTAAACGAACGTGGAACTTTCGTTTGCTTGAGCTTTTCTTTATCTGATGGTCACATTTAAAATTGCAGTTTGCACTTTTAAAGTTGTGATTTGCTGGCTGTTTTGGGGCGTCTTAATTAGTTTATACTGCATAACAGATAAGATATTGCCGGTTGATTTATCGCCATCCCCCTTACGAAAAAAAGAGAAAAGAAAAGAAGGATCGTAAAATCATTTTAATGCCCGCTTCCTTGTAGAGAGAACAATAGGTCCCCCATAACTTTGCTACTATGTCGGTAACACCAGAGAACACAGTTTTTGAGTTGGGATTGGAGGTAGATAAATGGGTTGTTCATTTCTTGTTGCAGCTTAAATGACTTCGTCTATCCTATCATGTGACCAAACAACCGATATTCTTGAAACTGCAAGGTTTTGGTGGGATCGTTTTTAACTGATCCAGCCAGTGTCGTTCACTTCTGGTGTGTATATTTTGAATCTAAAATCAAAGGTGACATCAAATTCTTAAGGAACTACATCGTTATGACCGCAACACTTTCTTCACTGTAATTTCACAACACTTTCTTCACTGTAATTTTCACCAGCTCTTGGAGTTGCACAGTTATTGAGGGCCTCATAATTAGTTACTCCAATCACTAGCTATTCCCTTTGAACTCAAAAAGTTTTGGCACACGCGTTATGTCATGGGCGGCTTTCCAGTCATGCCCCATGACCCCTTGGACGCGTCCCATTGCGTCCTGTCAAGCCTCCCAACGCCTAGTGCCATGGACGGCCCCGTGGTCTTGGCCGCGCCAAGTGAGAAGCGCGCCTGTGCCTATGTCGCCTCACTGATAGCCCTCAGCCGCAGACAGATGCCAACCGCGCCGCACGCGCAGACTCTGATACTAAAGACAAGGTTGCTGCCAACGTACCTGCTTCTACTTTGTAGGAATCTAAGTCATTTCTATTGTAAATTTAGAGTAGTTTTACTTCATGTATTTCCATTATGTCTCTCTAGCTTAGTTATGTCTAGTCCTGTAACTTTGGTTTATTTTTTTTAAGTACTATTAGGGGGATCAAGCGATCAAACTTTCTAGCAAGCAAACAATTCTCTGTACTGGTGTCTCTCCCCCTCGACACCGTGTTGCTTTTCTGTAATAACTTTCATTAATGCAATCAAGCTTTCTTTCATTCTCATTTCTCTTTTCTGTTCTCTCAATTGCTCTTGACATTGGTTTTCCCGTACGGCACAGACAATTTCGTCTAGCGTACGGAGGGGACCCTAGTTGGCGGATAGTAAGTACACGGACATCGGTTGCTTAGCTTTACGTCGCCCTTCCAAGGAATCTCAGGAACGTAACAGTTGGTATCAGAGCCTAGGCTCGACATAGGACGAGGGAACACATTGCCATTATCACCATTTCTGACCATGATGAATCATGGGGATCGCATTGCGGCCCTTGAAGAGACGGTTGATGTATTACGACCCATCGTGAATACGGTGCCTGATCTAAGAACCAACCTAGTACAAAGGTTGGACGACCTGGAACGCAGGATGCGACATGCCGAAGGTGACATTGCAAACATCAGTCGCGACTCTGAAGGAGACCGACAAACGGAAGGCAAAGAGGCAGCCGAAAATTTTGGCAAATTCGAGGGCCTCCAACAGGAGTGTACCGAGGTTTTAGCCTATAGGGTATAAGAGGCAAACAGTGTGGCTCCCATGCAGCAAACCATAGACAACTTGACTGGTCAGCTCAATATTGTCAATGCTGCACTACAAGGCCTACTTCGAGGAGGTGGAAACCAGATCATGGGTGCTGTGAATCTCGCCCCTGTGCCACAAAAGCTGAAGATTCTTGAGCCAAAGTCGTACAATGGGGCTCGGAATGCCACAGAAGTGGAGAACTCATCTTCGACATCGAACAATACTTCGATGCCGTGGGGGGAGTTAGAAGAAGCCAAAAAGGTAGCAACTGCTGCCACGTATCTTCAGGGTGATGCTAAACTTTGGTGGCGGGTGAAATACGAAGCCATCAGGGACGGTGAAGATACTCTCGAGACATGGGCAAAACTGAAGGCAGCCATACACCTACAGTTCTTCCCCAAAAATGTGGAATACAATGCACGGAGAAAGCTATAGGAGCTCCTCCAAACCAAGTTAGTGCGGGAATTCTCCGCGCTCATGCTGAACATACGTGATATGGGGGACAAAGACAAACTCTTCACATTCTTGGAAGGGTTTAAACCTTATGCCCGTATGGACCTGCAAAGACAAAGGGTAGACACTTTACCCAAGGTGATCCAAGCAGCGGAATGCCTTAGGGACTATCAAGTGGAAGCTCGGAAGTATAGGCCTCAGCCGCTTGTCCGAGGGGGATACAAAGGGGGCCAGCCTAGCAATGGTGGCCCTAGAAGAAGTGGAGGAGATCGGAGTGCAACCAAATCTAAGGCCCTTTCCTCAAGCAGCAACAGTGTTGCATCTAATAACAACGATCGGGGGAGGAAGCCCCCTTCAGGATGCCGTCATTGCGGCGGGCCACATTGGAACAATGAATGCCCACATGTACAGATGAATGCCCATCAAACCTTTGATGATGGGATGGCTGATGACACAGATGACACTGACCAGACAGAACCAATAGGTGCCTTCAATGTACTTGTTGTTATATTTCTGAAGCTTTAGCAGGAACCAGTGCCAGTATCCGTAAGAAGAAGGACCCCTGACCAACCACAAAGAAAGGGAAAAAGAAGGTGGATGAGGGGTCTCCTCTTAATCAAGAGAAGACCTTGATGTTCGTCGAGATGAAAGTTAATGGCAAGCCCATTCGGGAGATGATAGACACGGGCGCTACTCACAACTACTTAGCCTCAACCCAAGTAGAGCGCCTTGGTCTAGTTGTGGGAAAGGGTAGAGGTCGTGTCAAGGCTATCAACTCACCACCTCATCCATTGGGTGGAATAGCCAAAGGAGTGCTAGTGAAACTTGGTCCTTATGAAGGAAAATTCAACTTGCGTGTGGTGATCATAGATGACTTCGAGCTGATAGTTGGGTTGGAATTCATGCGGCAAACCAACACCATTCATGTTCCTTATGTCGATATGCTACTCATGATGGGAGCAAATGGGGCCAAGCCCTGCATTTGAAGAAGGGAGTCAAAAGATGGCCGCTGAGAACATCTTGGACCTGCAGTTGAAGAAGGGAGTCAAAAGACATAAACCTACGTTCCTGGCTACCTTCTGCATTGAAGATATAGAACGCTCTTCGGGTCCCATTCCTGCACCCGTGAAAGAGCTGGTAAAGGAGTTTGAAGACGTTATGCCACAATGCCATGGCGACTCCCGCCTAGGCGCACTGTGGACCATGAGATTGAGTTAGTGTCGGGTGTGAAGCCACCTGCCCGGGCGCCTTACAGAATATCACAACCCGAACTCACCGAGCTTCGTAGACAGTTGACGAAAATGCTAGACACGGGGATCATTGTGCCCTCCAAGTCCCCTTATGGGTCCTCTGTGCTATTCCAAAAGAAACAGGATGGCACCCTACGACTGTGTGTGGATTATCGGGCCCTAAACAAAATCACTGTGAAGAACAAGTACCCTATCCCGCTAATGGAAGACTTGTTCGATAGATTGGGTGTTGCTACAGTGTTCACCAAAAACACTAAAATAGACCTGAAGATAGGTTACTGGCAAGTCCGAATTGCTGAGGAGGAGGAACACAAGACGACCTGTGTGACAAGATATGGGTCGTATGACTTCCTGGTCATGCCATTCGGCCTGACTAATGCTCTAGCCACATTTTGCACCTTGATGAACCAAGTCTTCCGAGAGTATATTGACGAGTTCGTAGTGGTTTACTTGGACGACATTGTGATATATGACAAAACATTGGAGGAACACCTGGAGCACCTGCGGAAGGTCCTAGCCCGACTGCGGGAGCACGAATTATATATGAAGCTATCCAAGTGCGCATTCGCCCAAAAGTAGATTGACTTCCTCGGACATGTCATCGAGGAAGGGCGGATAAAGATGGACCAACAAAAGATTCAAGTTGTCACAGATTGGTCGCCGCCTAAGGATATCCACGCCTTGAGGGCGTTCCTTGGCCTATACAACTTTTATCGGTGATTTGTGAAGAATTACTGTCTCATTGCATTGTCGTTGACTGAACTCTTAAAGAAAGTCATGCCTTATGATTGGGGTCCCAAGCGAGCGGAGGCCTTCCTGATTTGGCCATGTCTAGTAGCCCTTCCTGATTTGGCCAAGCCATTCAAAGTACAGATGAATGCCTCTCACTATGCTCTGGAGTTTTGCTACAAGAGGGGCATCCCGTGGCGTACGATAGCCTGAAGTTGAAGGATGCAGAACGACGCTATGCCTCCCACGAAAAAGAGTTATTGTTTGTCGTCAATTACTTACGCCTTCGGAGGCACTATCTACTGGGAACCTCGTTCGTGGTCAAGACAGACAACATAGATGTTAGCCATTTCATGACCCATCCAAAGCTGAATGGCCGACAGGCCAGGTGGCAGGAACTCCTAGCGGAATTTCACTTCGACCTGGAATACCGAAATGGGAAGACCAACCAAGTTGCTAATGCGCTCAGTCGAAGGACTAACTTAGTATTGGTGTGCCTACTCGCCACTCTAAGGGGGAGTGAAGTGGCCACCACTATAAGAGACCAGATATAAGATCTACTCCCAAAGGATCCTGCTGCATGGTATTTGGTTGATTTGGTAGGATAGGGCAAAACTCGCCAGTTCTACATGGAAGATGGGCTCCTGAAGGTGAAAGGGAACCGACTTTATGTTCCTAAAGGAGGAGATCTGCGGAGGACTCTTCTGATGGAATGCCATTATACTTTATGGGTTGGCCATCCAGGTGAAGAACACATCATGGCGTTGTTGCGTTGTGCTTATTATTGGCCTCAAATGGCTGATGATGTTGCTCAATATGTGAAGACTTTCCTAGTATGCCAGAAAGACAAGTCAGACCGCTTGACACAAGCGGGTCTTTTGGATCAATTGCCTGTTCCAAAAAGACCTTGGGAAAGCGTTTCAGTGGATTTCAGCATCGGATTGTCCAAGGTCGGAGATCTTACAACTATCTTGGTTGTGGTAGATCGGTTTTCCAAGTATGCTACATTTATAGCTGCCCCACAATATATATATCAGCAGAAGATACAACTCAACTCTTCTTCTCTCATGTTGTCAAATATTGGGGTCTTCCCAAAGACATCGTTAGTGATCGCGGCTCTCGCTTCACTAGAAACTTTTGGACTCGGCTCTTTAAGTGTCTCGGGTCCAAATTGTGCCACAGTTCAAGTTTCCATCAGCAATATGATGGCCAGGCGGAGCGGTTCAATGGCATGTTGGAGGAATATCTCCGCCATTTTGTTACCAAATCGCAGAAGAATTGGGTGAAGCTTCTGGATGCTGCTCAACTGTGTTTCAATTCCCAAAAGAGCTCTGATACAAACAAAAGCGCTTTTAAAATTGTTACCGGACGGCAACTGCTACTCCCACACATTGTGAATGCCCCAAACATGTCGAAGTCTCCTCGAGCTGCTAGCTTCTCGAAGGAATGGAAGAAATTCGGAGATAGTGCGGAGCTATCTTGTCAAATCCCAAAAGCGGATGAAAAAGCATGTTGATCAAAAACGTCGCTTTGTTGAATATCAAGTAGGAGACAAAGTGATGGTGAAAATCCCAAAGCAGTACTTGTTTGCAGGAGTCCATGACCCTCGTCTATTGCAAAAGTACATTGGACCCTTGTCCATTGAGAAGCGCATTGGGAAAGTTGCATACCGGGTGGGTATCCAAGCCTGGTAGAAGATTCATCCAATCTTTCATGTCAGCCTTCTGAAACCTTTTCGGGAAGACATGGAGGATCCTTCGAGGAGCCAACTCACAATACCCAGTATTCGAGGCCCTAATTCAACCGGGAAAAAGCGGGTAGAAGCTATCCTCGATGATCGAGTGATTCGTGCTTCAAGGAAAGATCACCAAGAGTTCCTGGTGAAATGGTAGGGCTGTGATGCAGAGGAGAATACTTGGGAGATGGGAACAAACCTCAAAGCCTACAAGAGCATGATTGAAGATTATCTTGCAAGTAAGGCGCCGAGGACGTCGTCAACTCAGGTGGGGGAGAATGTCATTGGCGGATTTCCAGTCATGTCCCATGACCCCTTGGACGCGCCCCATGGCGTCCTGGCAAGCCTCCCAATGTCTAGCGCCATGAACGGCCTCGTGGTCTTGGCCGCGCCAAGTGACAAGCACGCATGTGCCTATGTCTCCCCACCAATTGCCCTCACCAGCGCTCAGCCGCAGGCAAATGCCAACAACGCCGCACACGCAAACAGCGCCGTGCGCGCAAACTCTGATGCTAATGACAAGATTGCTGCCAACGGACCTGCTTCTGCTTTGTAGGAATCTAAGTCATTTCTATTGTAAATATAGAGTAGTTTTATGTCATGTATTTCCATTATGTCTCTCTAGCTTAGTTATGTCAAGTCCTGTAACTTTGGTTTATTTTTTTCAAGTACTATTAGGGGGATCAAGCAATCAAATTTTCTAGCAAGCAAACAATTCTCTGTACTGATGTCTCTCCCCCTCGACACTGTGTTGCTTTTCTGTAATAGCTTTCATTAATGTAATCAAGCTTTCTTTCATTCTCAATTCTCTTTTATGTTCTCTCAATTGCTCTTGATATTGGTTTTCCCGTACAACACTGACAATCTCGTCTAGCTTACGGAGGGGACCCCAGTTGACAGATAGTAACTACACAGACATCGGTTGCTTCGCCTTACGTCGGCCTTCCAAGGAATCTCAGGAAGGCGCCGCGTAACAGTTATTAGGCTACTAACTATTAGGAATTTTTACTTTCACCGAAAAGAATATTATTAAAGCTACTAATGTTCTCCAAATTAATCAGAAAAATAAATAGCTGCAAGACCTATAGGACATACCTTACAAGTAACAGTCAGATACCAATCTTCCTATGGTTAAGGTCACAGTAATGCTAATAGAAAATGTTGCATCGTGATATTATTTAAGAAACCAAACATTTCAAAATAAAACATCAACTTCAAGTTGAGATAAGGTACTGATATGTACAGTTTTTTTATTAATATCATGAAAATTGCACTTTATTTAATGAAATTGATTTTGTTTTCCGTTCACATGATATTAGAGCCCATATTGGTTAAGAGTACAATCATTGTCTCATACGAAGGATGTTAAAAGTCCGGCACAGATTGATTAGAGAATTTTATCTTGTATAATCTTGGACAATAAATGGAGTATATGAGTTAGTTTTTGGAGTTCTTTGACATCTAATGTCCATTTCTTAACGGATGTTGAAATGTCAATCCATAGGTTGTCTCAAGTTTTACGAGCAGAAGACAAAGATGATCCCGCCATCTTCTTGAAAGCTAAAGTTGATAAAAGTCGATCTCTTTCACTACAAAGAGGTACAAGGAGCTTTAGCTACTCTACAAAAATCTATAGCAAAGCGAAAACGCAAAATTGATCAAAGCTAAACGAAACAGACTTCGCATTTACCCCTCCATCATTTCATTTCTTTTGGTTGGTCCAATATATCTCCAACAATTTTTAATTACTAGGAATTATAGGTTATATGGATGGATGTTTGTTGTCCCTACCATTTTTAAGTCCCAACTATGCTTCAATTGGTAAATGCGGGCTACTAGCAATCAACTGCTGCCAACATTAATCCGAGTCTATAGTTAATTCAGTGATGATGAGTACAGAATTTTAAGTAATTTTTGCCAATAAATAAATAGACAACTGCGTGCCTCAGAAAATCTCAAAAAGTAAAAGTAAAGGGGAAGCTAGAACATTTACAAAGAGGTGAGTATACTCAAGACTCAAGGGTGAGGAGGAAATATAGATCTCACAGCTTCACTTGAAGCTTATCAGAGCCCAAATGAAAAGAAAAATAATAAAACATCACATAATAAAGAAGACACTTTTTCAATTAAAACAAGAATGCCATGCCAAATAAAAAAAACGGAAGAGGCTCAGACACGCACAAATAGGTCATCAAAAAAGTATAACATAATAATTAGTGTTATATCAGCATCGAGAAATGTTTTGTTTCTTCATCGCCTCTCAATTAATAAATTAACAATAAAAGGGAAACAATTAAGAGATGAAAGGAGTAAATAGAAAATCAAAAGAAAGCAAAGAGGGGAGGCTCAGACGACACGCACAGAGAGTCATCACATGAATGAAATTTGTATAAATACAATTATCTCAGGAATGCATTCTTTTGTCTTCACCGCCTCAAACTACCAGTTGAAGCAGACGAATACATTTTATACAGACACAGAGAGCCCTAGATTCCAATGTAAGAAAGTGGACCGTGTTTGGGCTTTTTGAACATGGGCTGCCTTTGCCAAATAAAATGATCTTGAGCTGGGCTTAAGAACACCGAACACAGTTATTCCGCTTGTCATCGGAACTTGTCACCGGAAAGGATAACGTTCATAAAGGTGTGTTAAATACTCTGTAGCATTAAGAGCGACAGTCCGTTACAGAAAATTTGGTATTTATATTCACCGTAACGTCTTCATCAATGACCCTCATAATTGACATTAAAGGAGGACATGATCCTAGGACCTTCTTCCCTAAACATAGCTATAAATAGTGAGCTCAGTTATCATTATAAAGGACATGAATTTTCTAGCAAACTGATATTATATTCTATACAAAGCTTAATACAATCTTACTTTCTTGCTTTTTGATATCATCCTTGTTATTCTCGGAACTGTCATCTCTGTCGTTTCGTCTGTATTTCAAGGCTAAGTATTGTACATTTCTTCAATTATTGTATTATTTCAGGATCAAATTAGTTCACTTGTCTAGAAACCAAGTATAAATTCAATTGTACCATTTTACAGGTAAATAGTTTGGCGCCCACCATGGGGCCTAGACAACCATGTAATTAAATTGATCCTTGCCTTTTTTACTAATGCGATTTGATTATTTTATTTTTGAAAAAATCGTAAAAAATAGTAGATAACACTGTTAACAACGTACAACCCAGAAATTCGAGGAGATCAGCCTCATTTCGAGGATTCAATTAGTGACACTCGCAATGAGGAAAATGACACCACGCGGTGCATGACAGGCAGAACCCTCGACAGGTTCGAGAGACAACTCCCGATGACGCTGATGAGGAGCATGTCGTGGATGCGGTGAGGATCCTACGAGAACAACGGGAAATCATTCTAGGCCATCTCACGCGGCAGGACTAGGTTATGACGGAACTAAAGTAGGCACTATTGGGGGATTCAAATAATGCAAACAGACGAGATCCAATTCCTCCCAGTGCTCTTGCAAACCAAACAATGCAAAGAGTCAACAACAACACTCCCAGGGGCGAAGTTGGCTCCGATGGGGCTGGGGGGAGCAGATCCGGTCTCAACACTTTACGGTTTATGAGGGAAGTAAACGCCCGCATGGACCAAATGCTGGGCGTGCCACCAATATTGAAAGGCCCAGACTCGAAGAAGTATACTCAATTGTCGTACAAGCCAAGTGCGGCACCAGAATTAATCCCGAAGCGGTTCAAAATGCTTGAAGTGCCAAAATATGACAGGACTTCAGACCCACATGAGCATATTACCACCTACACAACGACGGTAAAAGGAAATTATCTAGCTCCTCACGAAATTGAATCTGTACTGCTAAAGAAATTTGGAGAAACTCTCACGAGGGGAGCCCTAACGTAGTATTCATTATTATCCGAACAATCCATAGATTCCTTTGAGATGCTCGCGGATTCTTTCATCAAGGCTCATGTCGAGGCCAGAAAAGTACAATCTCGGAAGGCCGACATATTCAGGATCGCGCAGGGAGTATCCGAATTATTACAAGAGTTTGTTACCTTATTCCAGAAAGAAAGAATGTTTCTCCCTGTTGTACCGGATGAATGGGTAGCTAAAGCATTCACCAAAGGATTGAACCCGAGAAGCTCAGACGCTTTCCGCAAGCTGAAGGAGAGTCTGCTTAAGTTCTAAGCAACAACTTGGGCAGATGTCCATAACTGGTACGAGTTAAAGATAAGGATCGAATATGACCAGGTCGGTTCCACATCATCGGCCAAAGAATGGGAGAAGAGCAGAGAAAAATCAAAGGATTACTACGACACAGACAGACGGGCTTCGAGGGGCCGGTTTTTGCCCTAAGAGCGGACTGAAGGCCGTGGCAGAAACTTCCGGGTAGCAAAAAAGTTCATCGCTGACAGAGGGATCGATCGTGGTCGAAATAATAGATCACTCCAGGATAAGGAGACGTCGGGGTCTCGTGATCCTTCTTACCCCCAAGTTGTCGGAATATAAATTTAGCGTCAGTATTGTGGAGTTGGTGTCAGCCATGAGAAACATTAAAGATACACGATTCCCGAGACCTATGAGATTCGATTCTAGCCAGAGAGATCCCAACTTATGGTTCGAGTACCATGGGACTAACGGTCACTGGACAGGGGACTGCCGGCACCTACGAGAGGAGGTGGCAACACTATTGAAGAATGGTCACCTCAGAGAATTCTTGAGTGACCGAGTTAAGAACAATTATGGCCGTAATAGAGACGACACGGAACCTTCGAAAGTAGGAGAAGAACTCCCACGCCAGACGATCAATATGATCTTCAGGAGGAATGGGATTAATGGAGTCACCTTTTCGGTAGCAAAGAAGACAAAAGTATCAATAACTCATAGTAAAAGTCTCGGGGAAGATGATATCACTTTCACGGAGGAGGACGCACACGGATTATTATTACCACACAACGACGCACTGGTAATTTCTTTAAATATATTAGATTTTAAGATTAAATGTGTTCTAGTGGACCCAGAAAGTTCGGCTAATATCATACAATGGAGAGTATTGGAGCAAGCTAAACTCACAGAAAGTATTATCCCGACAACAAAGCTCCTCGCTGGATTCAACCTTGCGAGCATGACAACCTGGGGAGAGATTTTGCTGCTCACAAATGCTAAAGGGGTAATGAAAACAACTCTCTTCGAAGTAGTCGATAGTGACATGGGATACAACATCATCCTGGGAAGGCCATGGTTACACGAGATAAAAGTTGTACCCTCAACGTATCACCAATTGCTGAAGTTTCCAACGCCCGAAGGAACCAAGAAGATAAGAGGTGATCAACCGGAAGCAAGGGAGATGAATGCAATTTCAGTTTCCAGTAGCAAAGGGAAGGAACACACGACATAGCAATTACTGGAACCGACACCTACTCCCGAACTAGAAGAAGTTAGCCTAGAAATAGAGTCGTCAGAACAATATCAGGTGCCAAGATATTTCCAAGTTCCAGAAGAGACGGACGCAACGAAGTCCACGGCAGAGGAACTGGAGCAAGTCGCATTGTTCGACGAATTCTTAGAGAGAAAATTCAATTTGGGGACAGGACTGCACCCGGAGCTCAGGTCTAGTGTTACTGAATTCCTTAAATTTAATACTGATTGTTTTGCATGGTCGAACGAGGATATGACAGGTATCCTGACGGAAATAGCCATGCACAAGTTGAGTTTGGATCCCGACGTACCTACGGTAAGGCATAAGAAACGCCCTATTGCCGAGGCCAGGAATAAATTCGTCAAAGAAGAGGTAATTCGCTTGCTTAAAATCGGTTCGGTCTGAAAGGTAAGATATCTGGACTGGCTAGCCAATGTAGTAGTAGTTCCTAAGAAGAACAATAAATTTCGCATGTGTGTAGACTATAAAGACCTTAATAAGGCGTGCCCAAAAGACTCATTCCTACTGCCAAATATCGATCAAATGATTGGTGCCACGGCCGGGCACGAGTTGATGAGTTTCCTCGATGCTTATTTTTGGTACAACCAAATCAAGATGAACCCGGAAGATCAGGAAAAAACTTCGTTTATAGCGAATTTTGGTACATATTGTTACAATGTAATGCCCTTTGGGTTGAAAAACGTCAGAGCCACTTATCAACGGCTCATAAATAATATGTTCGAAAAGCAAATAGGAAAGACTATGGAAGTTTATATAGACGATATGCTCATTAAGTCTTTGAATGCAGGTGACCATCTTAAGCATTTGCAAGAAACATTCGACATCCTGAGGAAGCATAACCTGAAACTTAATCCCGAGAAGTGCGTGTTCGGGGTAAGTTCCGGTAAGTTTTTGGGATTTCTAGTCTCATAAAGGGGAATTGAGGTAAACCCCGACAAAATCAAGGTCATAGAGGATATCCCAGATCAATTGTCAAACGTAAAGGAAGTCCAAAGGCTCATAGGAAGATTAGCATCTTTGAGCAGGTTCATTTCCCGATCATCGAAAAAATATCATCGCTTCTTCACACTGCTCAAAAAGAAGAATAATTTTGAATGGATACCGGAGTGCTAGCATGCTCTGAGGGATCTGAAAAAGTACTTATCGAGCCCTTCATTGCTCTCAAAACCAAAAGAAGGTAAAACATTGGTAGTCTACCTCGCGGTTTCAGAAGTTACGGTAAGTGCGGTTTTAGTCCGGGAGGATGAAGGTACGCAATTTCCCATTTATTACGTTAGCAAAATTTTAACGGGAGCAGAAACTCGCTACCCACATTTGGAAAAACTGGACTTAGCTCTCGTAGTCGCCGCTCGGAAGCTGAGGCCCTACTTCCATTGTCACCTGATAGCTGTGGTGACTACTTTTCCTTTGCAGAACATCCTCCATAAACTCGAGCTCTCGGTCAGATTGGCCAAATGGGCCGTCAAAATGAGTGAGAGACATAGAATACAAAACAAGGACTGCAATTAAGTCACAAGTCTTGGCTGACTTAGTGGCCGATTTCAGTCCGGAACTGCTGCCTCTAGAAATCAAGGAGGCAGTAATGGTGTCGAAATCAACATCGGGGGTCTGGACCTTATTTACAGATGGATCTTCCAACGTAAAGGGGTCTAGACTCGGAATATTCTTAATCACGCCTTCGGGGGAAACCCTAAGGCAAGCCATCAGAATGATCCCTTTAACTAACAATGAAGCAGAGTATGAAGCTTTGATTACAGGGCTCGAATTGGCCTAGGGACTTGTTCCGAGGTTATCGAAATTAAATGTGACTCGCAGGTGGTGGTAAATCAGGTCTACGGGATCTTTGATACCAAAGAAGAACGTATGCAACAATACGTGGTAAAGGTCCAGGATCTTTTGGCGCGATTCCGAGAGTGGTCAATCACTCACATCCCGGGGGAGGATAACGCAGAAGCGGATGCATTAGCAAACTTAGGATCATCGACGGAAATAAAGGGATCGGAATCTGGGACGATAGTACAACTGATGAGCTCAGTCTTGGATACAGATGGTTACTCTGAGGTAAATTCGACTAGTCTGATCTAGGATTGGAGAAATGAAATAATCAACTATCTCGAGCACAGAAAGTTGCTCGAAGACCCCAAAGCATCATGGGAGTTATGCGCCAAAGCTGCACGTTATAGCTTTAAGAGAGGCCAATTTTATAAAAAATCCTTCCAAGGCCCGCTGGCCCGATGCTTAGAAGCGTCAGAAGCTAATTATGTCATGAGAGAAGTCCACGGAGGGATATGCGGCAATCACTCCGGCGCAGATTCTTTGGTGCTGAAGTTGGTACGGGCAGGATATTACTGGCCTCGCATGGAACAAGACGCCAAAGACTTCATATGAAAATGTGATAAGTTCCAACACTACGCACCATTAGTACACCAACCGGCAGAATCCTTACATTCGATTCTGTCCCCATGGTCGTTCATGAAATGGGGGATGGACATCGTCGGATCGTTGCCACTAGCTCCCGGAAAGGTAAGGTTTCTTTTAATTTTGACTGACTATTTTTCTAAATAAGTGGAGGCAGGTCCTTATCAGAAGATCGGAGAACGCGAAGTAGTCGATTTCCTGTGGGAAAATATAATTTACAGATTCGGAATACCAAAAGAAATAGCATGTGACAATGGGCCACAATTTATCGGTGCAAAAGTTACAAAGTTCCTTGAAGATTTGAAGATAAAAAGGATCACATTTTCCCCTTAAGGAAGATAAAAAGGATCACATTTTCCCCTTATCATCCGAGCGCAAACGGTCAAGCGGAGTCAACAAACAAAGTGATTATTCAAAACCTCAGGAAAAGGTTAGAAGCGAAAAAAGGCAAATGGCCCGAAAAATTACCCGGAGTTCTATGGTCCTACCGAACAACTGCCAAATCGAGTACAGGAGAAACTCATTTTTCCCTTGTGTACGGTGCTGAAGCCCTAATCCCGGTAGAAGCAGGTGAACCTACTTTGAGATATTTTTGGGTAGATGAAGAATCAAACAACGAGGTGATGTTAATCAACTTGGAATTGCTCGAGGAACGCAAGGACTTGGCGCATGTAAGAATGGTAGCTCAAAAACAGAGAATGGAGTGATATTATAATCGAAGAGCCAACTTTCGTTATTTCAAAGTAGGAGACTTGGTTCTGAGGAAAGTAACCCAAAACACCCGGGAGCTCAACGCGGGGAAGCTAGGTCTAACGTGGGAAGGTTCTTACCGGATTTCAGCTATCACTGGAAAAGATCATATGAGTTGGAGAACCAGAATGGAGACAAGTTGCCTAGCTACTGGAACGTGGCACACCTCAAAAGATATTATTGTTGATGAACATTATTCAAGCGGAAAGTATGTGCTACACTCTTTTTTCCTTCGTTAGTTTTTATCCCAATTGGATTTTTCTGACAAGGTTTTTAACGAGGCAGCAACAAAAAGCATACTACGAAGACAGCAGTAATAAGACCTTTGATAGCAAGGCAAACAAGCAAGCTTACACTCGGGGATGATTAGATAATCTTTGGTTTGATAGCAAATTCCCACTGGAAGGTTAAGTTTGCTACCGAATAAAGGTTACCCAACCGTTCACGAGCACAAATCACTAGAGGGTCGTTAGATATTCCTTCGCTCGATAGCATAAATTCCTGAGGGGAAGTAAAGTTGTGTTACCAAGTTGAGGATTATCTAGCTATTCATTAGTGGAATCTTCGAAGATACATGACTTCCAGTGTTCCAATTCGCACTCTTCGCATTCGAACACTGGGGGGGAATGATATGAGGATATGGCAATAATGACTGCCATGTCAACCGAAGAACGAAAATTCGGAAACTAAACGCATCATCGGGACCGGGGACTGCGCAGCCAGCCCCGTAGAAAACAATTTGTACAAGATAGCTACAAGTAATGGCAATTTCTTTTTAGCATAGCAAATGCTTATGTATTTTTTGAAAATAGAAAGAATAAAATGAAATCCTTTTGTTTTTATCTTGTTTCTTGTCTGAACGATGAATAAACATTGTCATTTGAAAGTTAAACAAGTACTTAAAATGTTAGTGCCGTAATGAACAAGAAACATCCTCTTCAAGAGCACCGTAAATATAAGAGGGACCTCTCTAATAAAAACCCTCACGTTAAAGGGTTGGTTGTGGAAGAATCTATGCCCGAAATCAAAAATGCCTTCGGGGAAAAATACATCCGAAGTCACGTATGAAAAGGACGCAAAAAGTAAACTTGTGCAAATATTTATAGAAACCCTCACATAAAAGGGATAATGCTCGGAACCAAAGTGCTTCATGGAAAACACATTCGAGACTACACATAGTAAAGCGCGAACAGGAAAACGTGCGCTGAACTCTTGAGCAAATGCAAAGATTAAAGACTTGCATAGATATTCAAATGAAAGTAAGACTCAAATGATATTTGAGCAAAAATATGTCTTTATTTACAAGAGCGTGCCAAAACGGTAAAAGTTCAAAATGGGAAAAAGAAAAGAAAAGCTAAACTGCAGTGCTTCCGGAACCATGAGGAAGAGAAGTGTCCGCATTCCCGGGAGAAGTAGGTGGGTCCACCGATGGCTCGACCTTTTCCCCAATTTGGTCTTCAACATCGTTACCTTCCGATCCCTCTTCAGTTTTCAAAAACTCTGAACCGGAACCAGAAGAACCAGGAGCATCAGATTGCGCCGGTAGTCCATTTTTAGCAGCTAACTTAAGTTCTTGGGCCTTAGAAATTTCGACATCAAAATCGATGATACCAGCTTTGGCCTCCTCCAAGATTTTTCTCCTCATGTTGTACATGGAGTAAGTTTTTTCAACAACGAGGGAAGTCGCTCGGCGCTTAAGTTCTTCTTTGAGTCAGGTAACCTCGGTTGAAAGGCTTTCCCGGGCGGACCTAATAGATTTGAGGTTGACGTCAAGGTAAAAATGAAAGGTTCTTCTTTAAATTCTGACCGGTCAAAATTAAAAACGAACATTGGGCAAGGGCCATTTTTTGCACTTTTAGCCATTTCAGCTTGTCCCCTTATTAAAATAGCCCCTACACCCTCTAATAGTTGATAAATTATATTCTTAACATTTTAATAATTATAAATAGCCCTCCTCTTCTTCATTTTTTCCAGAACTTGGTCTCTTCTTCTTCTCTAATTCTCTCTCAATTCCCTTTTGATTATTGAATTGCTTATTGCTTTCAAGTTCTCAATTAATTAATATTTCAAGTTTTATCAATTATTTACGGTAGCCACTACAAAATTACTATTATCAAGTGAAGTATGGTTATTATTTTTGTTAGGTTCTAGTTAAATCATGCCCTGTGCTTCTAGAGTGCGTTCACATATTTGGGAACACTTTGAGGTGGTAGAATAAAATAAAAAAGTTCGCAAAGTAAAGTGCAAGAATTGTGGTCGAGTCTTTAATGTTCATCGAAAGTGGGAAGGCACAACTGGTTTAAGGAGGCATATCAAGGGTAGTCTTGTGCATCCTCCAGGAATTCGTATTTAAGTTGATTTGAGACATTTTGGGTTATTTTGAATTTGTTAGACTATTTAAGTTTAATGTGTAAGTTTATAAGACAAGTTAATTTGATGTATTATTATGCAATAAAAATATGAAATGAAAGCCTTTGAAGTTTAATCCTTACATATTGGTCTTATTAAATAATTTTATGTAGCCACTTAATTTCAATTTTCAAATTTTTAAAATTCAAATTTCAAATTTAAAACTTTAAACTTTAAAAGTTTAATTTTATGCCTTAATATACTTATTTTATTATTTAAAAGTTTGCAAATACTTAAGTAACAATTACATTGAACAAGGAAACATAATACACTAAAAAAAAAATTAACCCGGTCCGGTCCGGACCTGATAAGCCCGAACCCGGACGGCCCCACCAAAACCTGAAATATCCGGACCGGATAAGCCCGAACCCGGACGACCCCACCAAAACCTGAAATATTCCAGCCCACTACCAGCCCAGAATCCCAGCCCACTAACCAGCTCTCCCCACTAACCAGACGGGCTATTTTTTTCCCATGTCCAGCCCGTCCGGTAAACACCCATAGTAGTAGCCTCGCGCTCGGTTGCAGCAAGAATGACGTCCTGGACTTCAGCCTATTTGGCCTTAGCTTCATCAAATCTAACCCTCAACAGTCTAATTTCTTAGCTAAGGGTTACCACTTCTTGCTCGCTTTGCTGCAAATGAGCCTCCAGAATAGCGACCTCAATAGCTTTGCTTTCTAGTTCCGAGAGCCGGAGAACAGTTTGGTCTCGTTCCACCAAAAGCGGATTCCGATCAGAAGTAAGTTCTTCCTTTTCACGAATCAACCTTTGAAGGCCCTCAGAAGCAAGAAAGTTGGCCTACAAAACAAGAAGAAGTAAAACTTAGAATACATTCATACAAAAGTAGAAGAAGTAATGAAGGAAGAAAAGAACGTACCGTTGCGGCGTTGTTCATGGAATTTTTCAACAAGCATTCTCCCGAGAGTGCCTGAATCTTTTCCCGGTCTTTTTTTGAAGCCAAAAGCTTCAGATAATTAGCAAGCTCCACCGACCAGGATAACAAGTTGCATCCGGTAGAGACCGAAAGAGTAATGTTCCTCCTCCTTTGTGGATCTTCAGAAGTGGCAGCATAATTTTGCCCTAAATCCCATGAACTAGGGACTGTGGAAGAGGAACACCTTCTTTATGGTTAGATGCGACCGATGGATGTGATGTAGCAATTGTTGGTGGAATAGTGGATGAAAATGGAAGTGATGTAGCAGTTGCTGGTGAAAGGGGAGATGAAACTAATGGAGTTGAAAAGTGAGAAGCAGCTGCATCAAATGCAGTGCTGCATGTTGGATGCTTGCCAACCAAAGACGACAAGGACCCGATATTCAGCCCCGCAACACTGGTTACAGCAATTGGGGCCCGAAAATGGGAGTTGTCATTTTCTACCAAATCATATTCTCCCCAAAGTGCCGAGACATCGTCTTTAGTTGGTGTAACTATTTTAGCAGGTCAAGCATCCTGTTGAGATGATGAGGATCGTCGCCTTCTATGTAGAGAAGCTCCCTCATTTCTTGCTTCTTCATCATCATCAATCATCACGGTATCTATGACCGGCCCGGAAGGAGGACCAGTCATCATCACCACCGAAGATGACTCTAGGGAATCAGTCTTTGCCCTCTTATTCTTTTCCCCGGCCGCGGAGGAACGTCTTCTCTTTGGTTGCTTGTCCTCCGACCGGGGACTCCGTAAAGAAGTGTTTGCACCTGAAACAGGCTTGAAGATACCTATTCGAGTAAGTGCTTCCTGAAGCAGCCTCGCTGCATCAGTAGGATTAGCCAAAATGTCCTCCTCGGGTACAACAACAGAGCCCGCAGGTAGACCTAATTTCGTGAACAAATTAGAAGGGTTCAACCAAGTTCTTCATATACAAAAATATGGAAGTAAGGTAAACTAAAATTACCATGATTTTTGGCCTTTGAACCATATTTAATGGCCAGTTCTTTCAACAAACGAGCTTCGGGCGTCGTGATTTCTAAGATCTTCTGAACCCATCGGTCCAAACCTTCCACCACCAGTAGGATCCATCGAGTTGCTAAAACGTGTGAAGGGTGAAGAGTTGATATGACCACAAAGGAATATCTAGTAAAAAGAAATACAAAACAAAGAGCTTACGAGTGCGGCTCCAAGCGGCCGGAAAGGATGAAGCCGTTATCGGAATGATGTCGTTAGTGGCAACTGCAACAAACCATTCCATCCACCCGCGATCGTTGTCAACATCCATGCTAGACAGCAAAGCATGGTGTCTACGCTTGTAGATGTTTATCATTCCCCCGCGAAAGATTTTGGGGGAATAGAGATTAATCATATGAGCTAAGGTTAGCTTATCTCCAGTTTCCTGGCACAAGCGTCAAAGACAGACAACCATCCTCCACACTGAAGGACTTACTTATGCCAAACACACTTGGTAGAGCGGGTAAAACTTCGCAATCACGGAATCAAGTTGTCCACTCAAAGAAAACACACCCAAAGTAAATGGATACGTATAAAAGTATGTAAAATCTTCCTTGGGAAGGGTCACTTGCTCCGAAAGATCAGGAACAATGATATCCAACTCATGGCAGTGGCAGTCTTCCTTCACAGCAGGAATACTGGAAGGACGAATGGAAGAAGGGTACCTACCAATAGCCCATGTACGAGGGTTAGCAGTAGGAAATTTCTCTTCAAGGTCCTTTGTGGTACTGAGTTTTCTTGGGATGATGGAACCCACCGTTGGAGGAACAGAGTCCTCGGTTTTGTTCTTGTTCTTTGTAGAACCAGCACGCTTGGAGGAAGAAGCCATTAAAAAAGAAGAAGGTGTAACGACCCGACTGGTCGTTTTGAGCAATTACGTCCGGTTTGGCAGTTTGAGGTCACGAGTAGCTTCACACAGTGTATTATGACTTGCGTACATCATCGGTTCGGGTTTTTGAGAATTTCGGAAAGGATTTTTAGAAGTGACTTTCATTTGAGAAGCTTGAAGTTGAAAGAATTGACCAAGATTTAACTTTTGTGTATTTGACCTCGGATTGGAGTTTCGATGGTTCTGATAGGATCGGGTTGTGATTTTGTACTTAGGCGTACGTCTGGATTTGGATTTGGAGGTCCGTAGGGTAATTTGAAGTATTTCGGCGAAAATTAGAAAGTTAAAGTTTTGGAAAATTAAGAGGTTTGACCGCGAGTTGAATTTGGTGATATCGGGGTCGGAATGTGATTCCGAGAGTTGGAATAGCTCCGTTATATTATTTGGGATTTTCCTACAAAATTTGGTATCATTTGGAGCTGATTTGATATGGTTCGGACGCTTGGTTGTGATTCTAGAAGTTCTTGAAAGTTCATGGTGATTTTTCATGTGTTTTGGTCTCCGATTCGTGGTTCTAGAGGTTATTTTGGTGATCCGATCACGCGAGTGAGTTCGTGTTATGTTTGCAGACTTGCGTGGATATTTGGCATGGAGTCCCGAGGGCTCAGATGAGTTTCGTACGCATTTCGGAGTATTGGAAGAAGGTTCAGCTGCGTTGGTGTTTCTGTTCTCGCATTTGCGAGGATTTCATCGCATTTGCGATAATCGCATTTGCGAGATCATTCTCGCATTTGTGATGATAGGCTGGGGCAGGGGAGTACGCATTTGCGAACCAATTCATCGCATTTGCGATTAGGCAGCTCCGCATTTGCGGCACAATATGTCGCTTTTGCGAAAATAGTGAGCTCGCATTTGCGAGTCTTATGTCGCATTTTCGACTTTGACAGAGCTGGCCAGCCTTTGCATTTGCGATACTTTTGTCGCATTTGCGATCCTGATGTCGCAAATGCGACATCTGAGCCTGGTATTAAGACTCCCATTTCGGGACTTAGCTTCATTTTATCATATTTTGACCCTAGGTCCGAGAGTGGGCAATTTTGAGAGAAGATTTTCATATCAAATCATTGGGTAAGTGCCTCTAATCAATTTTCAATTATATTTTGTGATTATATATTAGATTTAACATCAAATTCATGAGAATCTAAAGGAAAATTTGGGGAAAATTGTAAAATCTGTCAAAATGAAAAATGATGATTTGAAGGACGAATTGGTATCGGAACTTGATAATTTTTGTATGGTTGAACTCGTATCGGAATGTGTATTAGGGTTTTGTAAATTTTATCGCGTTCCGAGGTGCGGGCCGGGGAAGTTGACTTTTGTTGACTTGTTTTTGCAAATTGTATAAGGATTATAGCTTTGTTAATTGAAATTGTTTTTTTTTGCATTGTTTGATGTATTTAAGACGTCTTTGGCTAGATTGGGCCGAAGGATGGTGAATTGGTAAAGAAAAAGCTAAATTGAGTATTGAGTTGGCCGAATTGAGGTAAGTGTCTTGTCTAACTGTGTGTGGGGGAAACCACCCCTTAGGAATTGAGTTAATTATGTTATCTTGTTATGTGAAAGCCGTGTACGCAAGGTGATGAGTGGGTACACATCCTATATATGGTATTGACAGGTTTAAATTGTCTAGTCTCTTTCCATGCTTTTGATTAAATTGTCATAACATGTGGTATCTCGTTGTTAGACTACTCTTACATGCTCTATATGATGTGGTTAGCATTTATTTACCTCCTACTCGTTATTTGGCCCTTATATGCCTTGGTTGAAGTCATTGCCTTCCTTATTGTCTTATTACCTCTTAATTGTTGAGTTCTTCTACGACTATGTGCACATCTGCTACATGTCCAAAGTGTTGTGATTGCCTGCTTAGTTATCACGTGTCGTACCTGTCCTGTTATTTTGTATAGGTTGTTGTATTCCTTTGATTTTTACGCGGTTCCCTTGTTGTCGTGTACTCATACTCTTGGTTGTAGAAATTCTTTTAAATTGAGTTATTGAATTGTTGTTGTTGATTTAAATTATTGTACGGGGGATCGGGTTGCACGCTTGAACAGGTAAAATAAGGGAGGTGGTGGAATAAGGAAGGATATTTATATTGTGATATTGTTATTGTACGGTGGGATCGGGTTGCACGCCGCAACAGGTGAAATAAGGGTGGATTGTTATGGTGAAATAAAGGTGAATTATGATATTGATATTATATGGTGGGATCGGGTTGCGCGCCGCAACATATTATGTTTATTGTTATGATATTGATATCGTACGGTGGGATCGGGTTGCACGCCGCAACAGGTGAAATAAGGGTGACTTATGAGATTGATATTATATGGTGGGATCGGGTTACGTGCCGCAACATATCTTGTATTTTGGTATCCCATGTTTTACTGTATTGGCTTTAGTTCCTTCATACGAGACTTTGATAATCTGTACTTCTGGTTTTCACTGTGTTCTGAGGATCGAGTTATTGTCATTGACTTATTGCCTTGCCGTCATTTCCTGAGCGCTTTTCCTAATACTATTATTCTGGCGAATTGATTTTCAAAGTGAATTTACTACATTGAATCATTACCTCCTGCCCTGCTGAGTTGTTAGTAATATAGTGATTTAAAATGAAAGAATTAATATCATGCTACCTTGTGTGACTTATAAGTTAGAACTCGCCGTATATTTCAGTATTTACTATTTCTAATAGTTGTTATATTTTACCTCAATTGATTTCTCAACTTAATTTCCTTAACCTGTTTGAGGTTGTTATTCTACTTAAAAAGGAATTGTTATTATGTTTTAATTTAATAAATTCTATATTAAATGCAATAGCTTATTTGATGTTGTATTTTATTTGAAAACATTATTTTTCTTCACTCAAATGGTTTCTAAAATAAACGCATTTTTCTCGTTGATTTCCTATTTGGCCTAGAAACTGTAAATTTACTTTATGATACATAAACGAAATCTCTTGAACATCTTAATTAGCATTTGATACGGATATTATGTACCGAATAGCACGTGGATTTTGTCGTGAAAAGTGAGATGGAAAGAAGTGGGCACAAGGTGCCAGGTGTGTTAAAGGTTTGGAAATGGTTATTTATGGTATAAGATTACGAGAATTGGGATTGTTGAAATCGTGTATTAGAAATGATTTGATTGGTCGAGTTGACATCGTTTTCCCTACTTGAGCACATTTACACATATCTGTATCCCAACTATGTTGTTGTTTAATTACTTGGTTATTTCTCGTTGCCATTCGTGTTTTTCCCTTATCGTCACTACTGTTTGTAATTTGATTTCTTCCTGCTATTGGAATTACCTTGATATCCCTATCTTGTTAGCTTTATGTCATATCTTGCTCAGTTTTATATGTTCGGTAGGTGTCTTGACCTGGCCTCATCACTACCCTACCAAGGTTAGATTTTATACTTACTGGGTACCACCGTGGTGTACTCATACTACATTTCTGCACATCTTTCTGTGCAGAACCAAGTACTTCGGATCGAGTTAATTTTGAGACTTCTGCTTAGTATAGTTGGAGACTTCAAGGTATACCTATTGCGCGTTCGCAGGCTCTAAAGTCACCTTCTAATTGTATTTATTTCCATTATTTTCTTTTGTTCCGGAACAGTGATATATTCATTATGTATAACTACTCTTAGAAAGGCTTATGATTTGTACTACCGATTTTGGGATTGTAAATTGTACAGAGATTTCTATTTCAAAATTGTTCGATGTTAGTAAATATTGTCGTTATTTTTGTTAATGTTAGGCTTACCTAGTTTTAGGGACTAGGTGCCATCACGACTCCTTCGGGGGAATTTTTGGGTCGTGACAAGTTGGTATCAGAGCTTTAGGTTCATAGGTGCTACGAGTTATAAGCAGGTTTAGTAGAGTCTTGCGGATCGGTACTGAGACGTCTGTACTTATCTTCGAGAGGCTACAGAAACTATTAGGAAATTCCACTTCTTTCATTCCTTGTCGTGCGACATTGATTCAGCTCGAAGCATATACCTTACGTTTCTTTGCATTCCCTCGTGTATGGTATTACACTCTCGGTATCAGCTATGAGCCAGCAGTTCGTGATGCTGCAGATGGGCTACGAGGGAGCCAGGGATACTCAAACATTGTCTCAATGTGTCATCCAGACTGAAGATGCGGAGGTATTGAAGTACTATTCAGTTGTTCACATGGAGGTGCAGCGGGTCCCGGCATCTGGTTGATGAGTACGAGCTTGGGAAGGTTTAATTGGTTGACTAGTCGTCGAGATCGTGGTGGGGTCACGAGGTGGATGTTGATTGAGGATAGTTGGTGGTATTGGAGACTATGTGGTTTGTATGAGATTTCTACTCAGTGAAAGGTACATGTTATCATTCAAGGCATTGAAGGAAGTGAGTTTGACTGTCACGAGAATGGACGTGCACTTAGTAGATGACTTGGAGTACCTTGTGATTGGTGTGGTACGAGCTGTGAAGGTTAGTTTTGCGGATCATCAGATGTTGTTTTCTACGGCTTTGCGCCAAGTGGGGGAGTCCACTAGCGACATTCAAATTGCAGAGTTAGATTTACATCAGTATTGGCCTGAGATATGTATATATGGTATTGGAAGGTTCCCCAAATTTGTGTATGATTAAGATTTGAGATCTTGCATGGGATGATATTGGGGCTTACGGTGTTTCTGCGTCATTAATGGATCTACATTTCAGTATCAAAAGGGGGTCGGAGGAATAACTTCAGATTCACAGAAGGTTTATTCAGCCTGGGCATCTTGGTTGCGGCATTACGGGGTGCTTCAGAGGAAATGCGGTGGTTTATGAGCTTCTAGGCTACGTGGTTTGTGCTAGGATTATCTGTATTTGGGCTTTGATTGGGATCATTGAATATCGGCAGGGAGAAGTGTTACCCTAGAGGAAAAATAAGGAGAATCCGAAGAAATGGGTCAGCTCTGTGATGTTGGGTCAGCATAGCAATGAAAGTAATTGGTCCTTTTGAATATGAATTCTCTACTGGCATTTGTGGCAGTACTTTTGGGTTGGATGGTTTTTGTGACCCGGTTGAGTTAGGGAGATGCGGTCCTAATGGCTTAGTTGCGCGCGAGTAGATCTCGGAGAGTTCTCGATGGTTTCGGCAACGGCTTGAGTCGGCGGTCTGCTATGGGCATAAGGAATATGTTGTACATTATGGTTTTCTCCTGGATGAATATCAGAGTTAATAGAATATTGGCATTATTGGATATCATATGTGAAGAGCGTGCATTTTAGGAAGGAACCTTGAGTTTTGGGTTGCGGGTGCATGGCTAGTGGCATGGTGATTATTGGGTTTTGAGGCCTTTGAGGTTCAGGTTTTGTTACGTGGCCGAAAAATCTATATGGATGCTTCAGTAAGATGATGTGGTGTGAGTGATGTATCAGCCATTCGAGTAGCGTAGTTGAGTTCGGGTATGGAAATTTTGGTATTCATGAGGTTTTGGGGCTGGATGTCCTCATATGCGGACTATTTCTTGTTTGCGGATTACGAAGGAATGTTGAGAATGGGATAACTGATGGTATAAATTGTCGATAGGTTGCTATAGACTTTTGGGAGGAGGATATTTACCTATTTAGGAATGATCAGGATTTGGTTTGGGGGCTATTCGAAAGCTCATTGAGAATGTGTACTTTATATCGGATCAGGTTTGGGTACTCTTATGAAGTAGATATCACGGTTATGTTACCGGGCGGAATAAATATCAATTGTGCCCCTGGCCTATGTTATGTGCTACTCTCTTATGTTGTGATGGGCTGTGAGGTTGTATGATTATTCTCCACGCATGTTGTAATTCCATTCAGGCCTTATGGCGATGTGGGCGAGATGGCCCTCGTGGTGTTGATTTGCTCATTACACCTTAGTTGTGCTTGCTTTCTTCCATGTTTTATTATTTCTATTCATTTTTCCACAGTTATACTTGTGCACTCTACTGTGCTTGATATCAGTATTCATGTGATCAGTGAACCCGAACACTTTGGCTTGATGAGTATCTGGGAGCGGGCTACACGCCGCAGTGGATGTTATGTGGGTTACCCTTTCCTTGTGTTTATTTCGTATTTTGTTTTCCCTCTGTGGGGTGATTTAATGAAACTATAGTTTTGTTATTACACATGTTGTACTTGTTAGATAATCCTCATACCTTGATTTCCTTCTATTTGTACTGCATAACTGAGTTATTGCTGGTTGGGTGTGCGAACCGTGTTGCGTGAGAATCTATGTAGTTCAGTGATAAGTTGCCATTTGGGCTGCTTGCTTGGTGTACGGACGAGAGAGCTTTTTGACTTGTTGACTTCATGGGCGGCTATGAGTTCCCGCATGTTTCTTTATCATGGGTAGAATTGTGGAGGTCCGGAACAAGGTTCTATTCAATGGGAAGTTTATTGCCGACATCTAGAATGTTATTTGGGCAGCTATGGTGATCAGAAGTTATTACTACGAGCATTTGAGTTGTGTGGAACATCATGTGAATGTACTCTGGGTTGGAGTGTGGATCAATTCATCTTGATCAGGTTTATACGGTGTGATGATGCGAGATTCGGGTCCTATGATAAGTTTCAGATGTTGAGGGGTGGGTCCTGTCCCAAGGCTACAGACTAAGGATGAAGTGAGATTTTCAGTTAAGTTGCGTTGTCAGTCCTGCATAGGTTTGGGTGATGGGGAATCACCGCCGGGTGTATGTATGGTGAGCTAATGCAGTGGTTTGATGGCTTTGGAACGACTCCGGGTACGTTCGAGGACGATGTTTAAGTGGGGGAGGATGTAACGACCCGATTGGTCATTTTGAGCAATTGTGTCCGGTTCGGCAGTTTGAGGTCACGAGTAGCTTCACACAGCGTATTATGACTTGCGTGCATCATCGGTTCGGGTTTTTGAGAAGTTCGGAAAGTATTTTTAGAAGTGACTTTCATTTGAGAAGCTTGAATTTAAAGAATGGACCAAGATTTGACTTTTGAGTATTTAACCTCGGATTGGAGTTTTGATGGTTCTGATAGGCTCAGGTTGTGATTTTGGACTTAGGCGTACGTCCGAATTTGGATTTGGAGGTCCGTAGGGTAATTTGAAGCATTTCGGCGAAAATTGGAAAGTTGAAATTTTGGAAGATTGAGAGGTTTCACCGAGAGTTGACTTTGGTGATATCGGGGTCGGAATGCGATTCTGAGAGTTGGAATAGCTCCGTTATGTTATTTGGGACTTGCCTGCAAAATTTGGTATCATTTGGAGCTGATTTGATATGGTTCAAACGCTTGGTTGCTATTCTAGAAGTTCTTGAAGTTCATGGTGATTTTTCATGTGTTTTGGTATCTGATTCGTGGTTCTAGAGGTTATTTTGGTGTTCCGATCGCGAGAGCGAGTTCATGTTATGTTTTCAGACTTGCATGGATGTTTGGCATAGAGCCTCGAGGGCTTAGATGAGTTTCGTACGCGTTTCGGAATGTTGGAAGAAGGTTCAGCTGTGTTGGTGTCTCTGTTCTTGCATTTGCGAGGATTTCATCGCATTTGTGATGACCGCATTTACGAGATCATTCTCGCATTTGCGACGATGGGCTAGGGCAGGGGAGTTCGCATTTGCGAACCACTTCATCGCATTTGCAATTAGGTAGCTCCGCATTTGCGGCACAATCAGTCGCTTTTGCGAAAATACTGAGCTCGCATTTGCGACTTTGACAGAGCTGGCCAGCCTTCGCATTTGCGATACTTTTGTCGCATTTGCGATCCTGATGTTGCAACTGATGGTATTAAGACTCCCATTTCGGGACTTAGATTCATTTTATCATATTTTGAACCCTAGGTCCGAGAGTGGGCGATTTTGAGAGAAGATTTTTATATCAAATCATTGGGTAAGTGCCTATAATCAATTTTCAATTATATTTTGTGATTATATCTTAGATTTAACATCAAATTCATGAGAATCTAAAGGAAAATTTGGGGAAAATTGTAAGATCTTTCAAAAATGAAAAATGATGATTTGAAGGACGAATTGGTATCGGAACTTGATAATTTTTGTATGGTTGAACTCGTATCGGAATGTGTATTCGGGTTTTATAAATTTTGTCGGGTTCCGAGGTGCGGTCCCGGAAAGTTGACTTTTGTTGACTTTTTTTTGAAAATTGTATAAGGATCATAGCTTTGTTAATTGAAATTATTTTATCTTGCTTTTTTTGATGTATTTAAGTCGTCTTTGGCTAGATTGGGCCGAGCGATGGTGAATTGGTAAAGGAAAAGCTAAATTGAGTATTGAGTTGGCCGAATTGAGGTAAGTGTCTTGTCTAACTTTGTGTGGGGGAAATCACCCCTTAGGAATTGAGTTAATTGTGTTATCTTGTTATGTGAAAGCCGTGTACGCAAGGTGACGAGTGAGTACACAGCCTATATGTGGTATTGACCAGTTTAGATTGTCTAGTATCTTTCCATGATTTTGATTAAATTGTCATAACATGTGGTTTCTTGTTGTTAGACTACTCTTACATGCTCTATATGATGTGGTTAGCATTTATTTACCTCCTACTCGTTATTTGGCCCTTATATGCCTTGGTTGAAGTCATTGCCTTCCTTATTGTCTTATTACCTCTTAATTGTTGAGTTCTTCTACGACTATGTGCACATCTGCTACATGTCCAAAGTGTTGTGATTGCCTGCTTAGTTATCACGTGACTTACCTGTCCTATTTTTTTTATATAGGTTGTTGTATTCCTTTGATTTTTATGCGATTCCCTTGTTGCCGTGTACTCATACTCTTGGCTGTAGAAATTTTTGTAAATTGAGTTATTGAATTGTTGTTGTTGATTTAAATTATTGTACGGGGGATCGGGTTGCACGCCGTAACAGGTGAAATAAGGGAGGATATTTATATTGTGATATTGTTATTGTACGGTGAGATGGGTTGCACGCCGCAATAGGTGAAATAAGGGTGAATTATGATATTGATATTATATGGTGGGATCGGGTTGCGCACCGCGACATATTACGTTTATTGTTATGATATTGATATCGTATGGTGGGATCGGGTTGCACGCCGCAATAGGTGAAATAAGGGTGAATTGATATGGTGGAATAAGGGTGACTTATGAGATTGATATTATATGGTGGGATCGGGTTGCGCGCCGCAACATACCTTGTATTTTGGTATCCCCTGTTTTACTGTATTGGCTTTAGTTCCTTCGTACGAGACTTTGATAATCTGTACTTCTGGTTTTCACTGTGTTCTGAGGATCGAGTTATTGTCATTGACTTATTGCCTTGCCGTCATTTCCTGAGCTCTTTTCCTAATACTATTATTCTGGCGAATTGATTTTCAAAGTGAATTTACTACGTTGAATCATTACCTCCTGCCCTGCTGAGTTGTTAGTAATATAGTGATTTAAAATGAAAGAATTAATATCATGCTACCTTGTGTGACTTATAAGTTAGAACTCGCCGTATATTTCAGTATTTACTATTTCTAATAGTTGTTATATTTTACCTCAATTGATTTCTCAACTTAATCTCCTTAACCTGTTTGAGGTTATTATTCTCCTTAAAAAGGAATTGTTATTATGTTTTAATTTAATAAATTCTATATTAAATGCAATAGCTTATTTGATGTTGTATTTTATTTGAAAACGTTATTTTTCTTCACTCAAATGATTTCTAAAATAAACTCATCTTTCTCGTTGATTTCCTATTTGGCCTAGAAATTGTAAATTTACTTTATGATATATAAACAAAATCTCTTGAACATCTTAATTAGCATTTGATACGGATATTATGTACCGAATAACACGTGAATTTTGCCGTGAAAAGTGAGATAGAAAGAAGTGGGCACAAGGTGTCAAGTGTGTTAAAGGTTTGGAAGTGGTGATTTATGGTATAAGATTACGAGAATAGGGATTGTTAGAATCGTGTACTAGAAACAATTTGATTGGTCGAGTTGACATCGTTTTCCCTACTTGAGCACATTTACACTTATTTGTATCCCAACTATGTTGTTGTTTAATTACTTGGTTATTTGTCATTGCCATTCGTGTTTTCCCCTTATCGTCACTACTGTTTGTAATTTGATTTCTTCCTGCTATTGGCATTACCTTGATATCCCTATCTTGTTAGCTTTATGTCATATCCTGTTCAGTTTTATATGTTCGGTAGGTGTCTTGACCTGGCCTCGTCACTACTCTACCGAGGTTAGGTTTGATACTTACTGGGTACTACCGTGGTGTACTCATACTACACTTCTGCACATCTTTCTGTGCAGAACCAGGTACTTCGGATCGAGTTGATTTTGAGACTTATGCTTGGTGTGGTTGGAGACTTCAAGGTATACCTGTTGCGCGTTCGCAAGCTCTGAAGTCACCTTCTAATTGTATTTATTTTCATTGTTTCCTTTTGTTCCGGAACAGTGATGTATTCATTATGTATAACTACTTCTAGAAAGGCTTATGACTTGTACTACCGATTTTAGGATTGTAAATTATACAGAGATTTCTATTTCGAAATTGTTCGATGTTAGTTAACATTGTCGTTATTTCTGTTAATATTAGGCTTACCTAGTTTTAGGGAATAGGTTCCATCATGACTCCTTCGGGGGGATTTTTGGGTCGTGACAGAAGGAAAAGTTTTTGAGTTTGAAGAGAATTAGAGAAAGGATGGAAAACAAAGATGAAATCAGAAGCTCGAGAAATTATGTAACGCAAAGGAAAAGAATGTTGCGTATAAGTAAAATTTTGGCAGCTTAATTCATGGCCATGATTACCTCGATAATCGGCAAAAGTTGTGCTGAATCATGGGATGACGCGTGTTCGGGGCATTAAATGCGGAGAGACGTGCGTCTAATCAACTGTCAGAAACCTTCAGAGGGAGTTATAGTAATTCTCGCCAAAAAGGTGTTTCTACCAACTTCCCAGTAACACAAAGTTATGTCACTGGAAAGCAGGGGGACTATCTGTATAGGGTAAAATATGATAAGACATATAGTCGTCTAAAGGGAGGACACGTGAAATCCAAGACGGGGATGGCCGAAGACCGAATGCAGTCATTCCGCTTGTCACCGGTAAGGATAACGTTCATAAAGGTGTGTTTAATGCTCTGCGTCCGGTAGCATTTAATAGGGAATATTCTGCAGCATTAAGAGTGACGGTCCGTTACAGAGAATTTGACATTTATGCTCACCGTTACGTCTTCATTAATGACCCTCATAATTGACATTAAAGGAGGGCACGATCCTAGGACCTTCTTCCCTAAACATAGCTATAAAATAGTGAGCTCAGTTATCATTATAAAAGACATGAATTTTCTGGCAAAACTGATACTATATTCTATACAAAGCTTAATACAATCTTACTTTCTTGCTTTTTGATATCATCATTGCTGTGCCGGAAACCTTGTTCCCGGAACTGTCATTTCTGCCGTTTCGTTTGTATTTCAAGGCTAAGTATTATACATTTCTTTAATTATTGCATTATTTCAGGATCAAATTAGTTCACTTGTCTAGAAACCACGTATAAATTCAACTGTACCATTTTACGGGTAAACAATTAACCAAAAATTACTTTTCTTTCTTTTATTGTACAAAAATCATTTTACTATGCTCTAGTTATCACAATAGTCACTTTGACTAGATTTTACAAACCTTTCACCTGAAAAGTCTGTTATGTCCTTGACATTATAAATCCTCCTATTTATGCAATACCTTCAATATAATATGCTATATAATATATTTTTACCCAGGTATTTTACTTATAATTAAAACAACTTAATATTATTTTATTTATTATTTTTATAATATATTTATACATTTAATTTTTTCTTAACATTAATTTTTAAAATATATAAGTAGCATTATTAAATTTGTCGGTAACATTGCTGTGAACAAATCTCAAGTCTATGCTTAATGAAATATTTTTAATAAAAATTATAAAAACAAAACTCACTGATTTATCAGCCAAACCATACCCATATTAATCCAATAAATAAAATACTTACATTTAGCACAATGACACATCAGATAACTACTTTCAAATAAATAATATTAACAATTAAAGTTTTAAAAATATTAATATTACATACAAATATCTTTGAAACTTTTTTTAATATTTGTATTGACTATTAAAAAATTATCATTTGTTAAACAAATCTATTTGTTATTATTTCAAATAATATTAAAAACAAATATTTTTTATGGTTTTTATATTTAAAATATTTTCATGTTTAAATATGATTAAACAAATTGAGTGTCGTAAAAATAATTAAATGTACGGATATATTATAAAAATAATAAATAAAATAATTTAAAATTATTTTAATTATAAATAAAATACTTAGTTAAAAATATATTATATAGTATATAATATAGAAGGTATTACATAAATGAGAGGATATATAATGTCAATGGCATAATAAACTTTTCAAGTAAAAGTAGTATAAAATCTGGTCAAGGTGACTTTTGTGATAAACATAGCAAAGTAAAATATTTTTTGTGTAACAAAAGAAACAAAAGTGACTTTTAAGTAATGAACACAAAGTTGAATGATTTTTACGTAACAAAAAAAAATGACTTTTGCGTAATGAATACAAAGTTGAATGATTATCCATAAAATTTGATGGAAAAGTTATTTATACATTTTAACTTTACGAGCGATCTCTTATCCCACGTATAGTGGAACTAATCAATTTAATCAATTGACTGAGAAAGAAATTTTGTTGGCTAGTTTTTTCGCGTCTAAGACTAATTAAGTCATAATAGCTTCATTGAAGAAACAAAGCTGGATAATGTGCTACATGGTGGTAATAATCCTCATTTTAAGGAATAAGTTAATAGCTTCGACTTGGTACCTCCAACCAACCTGCTTGCTTAAGGCGCAATTTAACGTACGATTGCCAGTTTAACCATCTTTCACATATGTTTTTATTTCTATGTAATGATTTCACTGTTGGAGTAGTTGTTACCAAACCTTATATTTAAAAAAAAAAAGCACAAAATAGTCGTAATGTTAGCTGATAAAAACAAGGTTAACAATTCACCAACTCTAGTGAAGCTTTGCCCTAATTAACTAAGGAACTAAAGTCTCTCCTTTTCAAGTTCTCTAAATTTTTAATTTCCCCCAATTATAACTGAACAATGAAGGGAACAGGTAGCGGTTGTTTCCCTTGTAACGTTGTGGCTTTGATGTTTCTTTTTCCTTTTTTTTTTTTATAAAATAATTATTGCTATTTTTCTTTGGAAAATCCGTGACAGAGTTATAAATAGGCTATATTCTAATGTATTTCACTCACTTGTATTCGCTAAACAAATGTCGAGTTGGACTACTTGAATTAACCAGATTGTGTTAAGAGCTAGGTAAAATATCGTTCTCAATGTTATAAATAGAACATGGATAACTGCAGTTTTTTTTTTTTTTTTGCAACTGATAAAAGAGCTTGATTGCGAATGCATGACAAGCTATTCAATTATCCTAATCTAGACGCAAATTGCACGCCTGCAAATACGAGTCACAGATTAAAGATTCAGTATTTCTCGTTTTGGCATAATTACTGTTTTGACCGTGACAACAAGATGAAAACATGTGCTCTACGCCTCTACCAACTGTGATTTAGTTCAAACGAGTATGGTACGATAATGGCATTGATTCCTCCTCCTTTAATTAGGGTTTTGAGTATAAAAATATATGTATATAACAAGAAAAAAAAAACATATGTGAATGATAACAAATGTTTTTACTCCCTTGCTCACATTCTATATTACGCTATTATTAATCGAGAAGTCAAATAATTTCTTTTCTTATTACAGTTTTTCTACGGATTCTCATAAAAAAAAAATTTAATCTAGTTATGATTTAGAGTACTTTTTGTAATGTTCCAAAATATATATTTTATTTTCAAAAGAAGTTATATGTGTTAGATTTTTACTGAAAATCTAATGTCTGACGGTCGTATCAAACTCTATAATTTTTTTGAGACCACAAGAGTAGTTTAAATAATTATTACAAGAAAATTTCAAGGAAGAACATCATTTATCTTACCTAAAGATGTCCTGAAACGGGAGAAAGAAAAAAGATCGATTATGACATTTTACCTTAATCTGTTTTTTTGGGATGCATGTGTTGTCAATAAGCAACCAATGAAAGAAACAGAAGATGGTCCCTGTCAAGAAAATTATTGTTGACTGCAAAAATAGATTTCACAAGAAAATGTAATTTAATTTAAGTTTCAGAATACTCTTTCTTGATAATAAGGGTAGTACTTTTTTAACTAAAGCAAAATAACAAAAGTAGAATTAAACCTCTTTGATAATCGTCCAATAATTGAACTTTTAACTCTTAAATTCCTCTGCAAGCAAAATAGTCTTTTTCTTGACGTTTCACTTACGGGTCCTGACAAGGAATTTGCTGTTGGTGTATTAGTCAAGAGAACGTGGATTATTTTGGGCTAAATTTATTTGAAACCTAGTGAATATAAAACAGTGTAAGTTACAAATGCAAAGAGTTTATTCCAACACAAACAAAAAATGAGTCATCGAAAAGTTGATTCACAAGGAAGTATAGCGTTTTCATGGGAAGATTCACCTGGAGTGTGTAAATATTTCGCACACCAGAAATTCTCATCTTCTTATAATTTCAACGTTGAAAAGATTCCGCCGCTACCGGCGCCGCCGTGCAGCTCTCGGCCACCAGTTAGCAGAGGCACTTCAATGAGATGCTCGCCACGTGACGACCCTTTTGTTGCAGCATTAATAGAGTGCACAAAAAGTGTAGGAAACAGCAAAAGAAGACCTATTGATTATGAGGCAAGAAAGAATATTGGATCGTCAAAGGGATCTACAAAGAGTTATTTGTGTATCTTCTCTTGCAAGCAGTCTAGTGACGATGTTAAAGTTGGTAACTTGGTGACATTATCGAATCTTCCCCCTATTCCTAGAACTAGAGGAAGAAGATACAGAGCTCTTACGAACGTGGAAGAGGATTGATTTCTCCTACATGTCAGTCAATGAATTAAACTTCAGCGTGCTTATATTAAATTATGATGATGCATCTCATAATTGAAAGGTTCAGCTCGCTCAGTTTTTGTATAAGTATAAAGTATGTTAGATCTTAATTTCATGAATTGTGCTGCAATCCATTTAACCGATTCATTTTTCTTCTTTACATAGTATATTTTCGTTGTTGTATATGCGCATGTGTCTGCCAATATTTCTTCTACGTTAATATATGTGTAATCACTACTAGAAATTCGGCGAAAACTGACTGGTGTATTGGTAAAAAATAAATATTACACGTGGAATAATATGAGGATGGCAGGGCAAGATACGTGGATTGCTAAGAAGATAACAATTGGAGTGTCGCATTAAAAAGAGTCACGATTTACAACAGGTACGAGCAAATCACTCACGAGACGAACAAGGTATAGTTGCCCGAGCCTAAATTATTCAGTGAAGAGACATATGCAGGATGAATCAAGACAGTACAGAGGGAAGATTCATGAACCTCAAATTAATGTGGAAGAAGAATCAAAACCATTACAGAATCTTCATGAACAGTTACGGTTGCCAATTATAACGTTTCATTAATGTCATTAATACTCATAATGATTCTGTCATAAAAGGGAAGAAACATTGTATTTGTAAATTCCTATATAAGGGAAGAGAAATTCACTTGTAAGGACACGTTCTAATGAACATTGGAATATAATTACTTTCTTGTGCTTTCTACTGATTGCTTCGCCCTTTTTTTGATTTTTTTTCTTATTTTCGAGAGAATATTGAATTTCTTGATTATCAGTAACCCGAGTACTTCTAAAGATAGGCTTTGACTGATAATCTGATTCTTTGGTTAAACAAATTGGTTCCGTTATCGGGAATTTGATAATCTTCTCTTACTTTCCAAATCACTCTCTCTCAACTGAATCATGTCGAATATCAATGACAACAACCAGCAGGTGGAAGGAACCCCAGTACTGTCACCTCAAGAAACCCCACACAATTCAAGAGAAGCATCACCAGAAGATCCACTACTCATAACAATGAACAACATGAAAATGAATAAACTGTCGAACAGGATGTTGTGAAGCAATTAATTGCCAAGTACGTGAATGATGCTCTCCAGGCTTTCGTGAGGGGATTACCAACTGTACCACCCACACCTCCACCGAATAATGCTGCAACTGTGGAAATTCCACAATCAGGGTTGGCTAATTTTGGAAGCGGAGGAACTCCCAACGAATCACGTGATGGGAGACCAGGTATGCCTAATAATTCTGATTTACAAACTTTAATACTAACCTTGCAGAAACAGGTGAAAGAACAAAATGACTGTATTGAGCAAATACCTGGCGTACCACCTGTGATCAAAGGAGTTGATTTCGACAAATATTCACAACAACAATGGAAACCAAGCGCAACTCCATTACCAATTCCCAAAAAGTTCAAAATGCCTGACATTCCGAAATACGATGGAACGACCGATCCACGTGACCACGTTACTGCATTCACCACGGGAGTAAAAGACAATGATTTAACCAAGCAGGAAATTGAATCTGTGCTGGTCAAAAAGTTTGGGGAAACACTTACTAAAGGAGCGTTAACATGGTGCTCTCTTTTACCTGAAAATTCTATTGATTCTTTTGCTGAGCTTGCAGATCTATTTATAAAAGTACACTCGGATGCACAAAAAGTTGAAAAGAGAATGGAGGATATATTCAAAGTAAAGCAAGGAGATACAGAATTGCTTTGAGAATTCGTAGACAGATTCCAACGTGAAAGAATGTTGCTTCCAAGAGTACCTGACAATTAGGCGACCATGGCATTTGCAAGAAATTTAAACGAGAAAAGTTTAGAAGCTATAAGGAGGTTTAAAGAGAGCCTACAAGAATTCCCTGACACGACATGAAATGATGTCTATAATAGGTACAATACCAAGTTATGGATCGAAGAAGATATCGTAGCTCAGTCAAGGGTTGAAGAAAAAATAGGTTCGAGGTAGTCAGAACCTGAGAAGAGGTCCGGTAAAAGTAGGTACGAGCCTTATATGGGACCTTCGGGACGAGAAGCTTATTCCAAATTCGAAAATGTGCGAGCTGATCACAGGTTTGCAAATATAGATTCGGGTTCGTCATCAAGATTCAGAAAAAATCAAGATGAACATAACATATATGCTAATGCAAACGCAAGGATTGGGGACTACAATTTTAATGTGAGTACCTCCGAGTTGGTCGCTGTTTTAAGAAGCATGGGAGATAAGGTACGATGGCCTAAAGAGATGAGATCAAATCCAAATAGAAGAAATCCAGACTTTTGGTGCGAGATGAGATCAAATCCAAAAAAATCAAGGTAAGGTGGAATATTTACTAAAGCAGGGCTATCTGACAAAATTGTTCAGCGAGAAAGGCAAACAAGCTTACATGAAAAATAGGCAAGAGCCCCCAAAACCTCAGTCTCCAAAGAGAACAGTAAATGTGATAAACGGCGGAGAAGAAGTCAACGGCATAACTTATACAGTCGCGAGAAAAACAACAAAGTTCACAATAACTCACGGGAAGCGAACTCGCCAAACTCTAGAAGACGGCAACATAACCTTTGATGATGTAGATGCCGATGGATTAATGATTCCTCAAAACGATGCACCGGTAATATTTTTACTTATACATGATACTAAGGTAAAACGAGTTTTAATTGACCTAGGTAGCTCTATGAATATTATTCTATTACGAGTGGTGAACGAAATGCTAATGGGCGATTGTGTAGTTCCAAAAGCACGTTCCTTATCTGGTTTGATAACTCAGCCGTTGTTACAAAGGGACAGATTGAGCTAAGCACATACGCAGAGGGGGTCATCAAAGAAATAAAATTTCAATTAATAGATACGGATATGGCCTATAATGTTGTGCCATCCACATTGCATCAGGTTATCAAATTCCCTTCAAAATGGGGAATTCAACAGATTCGAGGAGATCAACAAACTTTAAGGAGCATCAATTCAGTGATACAGCCAAGTCAAAAAGATACGAGTGCAAATTAAAAAGATGCGGGTGCAAGTGAGAAAGATGCGGTAAATCAAATTTCAACAGAAATTGTATCAAAACAAACAGGCGTGGATTCCAGACCAGATGTAATTCAAGAGCCAAAGGAGAATGAAAACATTAAAACAACGATTGAGGAGCTTGAAGTTATTCCACTATTCGAACAATGGCCAGATCAAAGAATTCATATCGGAGCAAGGTTAAACCCAGATAGGAAAGGTAAGTTAATTAAATATTTAAAAGGTAACGCGAATTATTTTGCATGGTCCCATTCAGATATGACAGGTATATCTTCAGAGGTGATGACTCATAAATTAAATGAAGATCCATCATTCATACCTGTCAAACAAAAGAAAAGGAAGCAAAGATCATTCAAAAATCAAGTGAACGATGAAGAGGTATAGAAACTCTTAAAGATCGATTCAATACGCGAGGTAAAATATCCTAATTGGTTAGCTAATATTGTGGTAGTTCCAAAAAAGAATGGTAAATGGAGAGTTTGTGTGGATTACACTGATTTAAATAAAGCATGTCCGAAGGATTCATTCCCTTTACCGCATATAGATCAATTGATTGATGCTACCACAGGTCATGAATTATTAAGCTTTCTAGATGCGTATTCTGGTCATAATCAAATAAAAATAGACCCCTTAGACGAAGAAAAAACTTCATTTATTACAAACATGGGGTCTTATTATTACAAAGTCATGCCTTTTGGCTTGAAAAATGCTGGAGCCACGTATCAAATGTTGGTTACCAAGATGTTCCAAGAACACCTGGGCAAGACGATGGAGGTGTACATTGATGATATGTTGGTCAAATCTACACAAGCGGAAGATCACTGTCAATATCTTTCAACTACCTTCGAGATCCTCCGCAAATATAGTATGAAACTGAACCCAGAAAAGTGCACTTTTGGCGTAGCTTCAGGTAAGTTTCTAGGCTTTCTCATGTCTAATAGAGGAATTGAAATAAATCCTGCACAGATTAAGGCTATTGAAGAAATACCTGATATACTTACAAGCAAAAAAGAAGTACAAAGATTGACATGTAGGTTTGCAGCTCTAGGAAGATTCATTTCAAGATATTCAGAAAAAAACTTTAAATTCTTTTCAGTTTTGAAGAAGCAAAATCAGTTTGAATGGACTGAAGAATGCCGGCAAGCCCTCAAAGATTTGAAGGCATACTTAACAAATCCTTCCCTACTGTCTAAACCAAGGGATGGAGAAAGACTATTTGTATATCTTGCAGTTGCAGAAGTAGCTGTAAGTGCAGTTTTAGTAAGGGAGGACAAAGGTAAACAATCTCCTATTTATTATGTTAGTAAAACTTTATTGAATGCTGAAACTAGATATCCTCATCTAGAGAAACTAGCTTTAGCATTAATCATGGCAGCTAGAAAATTGAGACCATATTTTCAATGCCATCTTATCTCCGTAGTAATTGCATATCCGTTAAGGAATATTTTGCATAAACAAAAATTGTCAGGCAAACTAGCCACGTGAGCAATAAAACTAAGTGAATATGACATTATTTATCAACCTCGAACAACAATAAAGTCGTAAGTTTTAGCAGATTTCGTCGCAGATTTTAATACAAAAATAATTTCTGAAGTAGAAAAAGAATTACAAATTTTTACTGGAGCTAATCCAGGTACATGGACTTTATTTATTGATGGCTCTTCAAATATCAAAGGAGCCAGTTTAGGTATTGTCTTAATCCCACCCTCAGGTGAAAGTATAAGACAAGCAATTAAATGTCACCCAATTACTAACAATGAAGCAGAGTATGAAGCTGTAATTGCAGGTTTGGAACTAGCACGAGAACTCTCCATAGAGCAAATCATGATTAAAAGTGACTCTCAACTGGTAGTCAATCAGATGCAGGGGACTTACACTGCTAGAGAGGCACGAATGCAACAATACTTGGAAAAGGCACGAGAACTGGTAAGGCAATTCCAATCATGAAAGATCGTGCAAATACCCAGGGAAGAAAACGCAGAAGCAGACGCGTTGGCTAACCTTGCTTCAGTTGCAGAAGTAACGAATGAGGAAAATGCTATTGTAATCCATTTATTTCATTCAGCACTTGACCAGGATAAACACGAGGTAATCTTTAATAATTTAACCTGGGATTAGAGAAACGAGATTGTTAATTTTTTGCAGTACGGGATCGTACCTGAAGGCAAGAAAGAATCTCTAATGCTTCGACAGAAAGCTGCTCGTTACTGCCTAATTCGAGACAATTTATATCGAAAAATATTTGGCGGTCCTTTAGTAAGGTGCCTTGAACCCAATCAAACGGAGTACGTGATGAGGGAAATACATGAAGGACATTGCGGAAATCATGCAGGTGGAAGATCTTTAGTTAAAACACTAATCAGGGCAAGATACTACTGGCCTAAAATGGAAGAATGATGAGGAAAATTTTGTAGCCAAGTGTGATAAGTGCCAATAATATGCATCGACCTGCAGAGTTATTACATACATTTATTTTCCCGTGGCCATTTATGAAATGGGGAATGGATATAGTAGGGCCTTTACCACAAGCTAAAGGTAAGGTACAGTTCATATTAGTGTTAACAGATTACTTTTCAAAATGGGTAGAGGCAAGAGCTTTCAAACAGGTACGAGAAAAGGAGGTGAAAGACTTCATTTAGTGGAACATCATATGCCGATTTGGAGTTCCAAAAGAAATCGTATGTGATAATGGCCCACAATTTATAGGCTCAAAAATCACGGAGTTCTTTCAAAGTTGGCAAATCAAACGAATAACCTCTTCACCTTACCATCTCGTGGCAAATGGACAAGCTGAGTAAACAAATAAGATTTTCATCAATAATTTGAAGAAGAGACTAGAAAAATCAAAAGGGAATTGGCCTGAAGAATTACCAGGAGTATTATGGGCTTATAGAACCACATCAAAAACAGTTACGGGAGAAACTTTATTTTCGCTTGTGTACGGTTCAGAAGCTTTAATCCCAGTTGAAATAGGAGAACCAAGCACGAGATTCACATTGTCAAAGGAAGAATTGAACAATGAGGAGTTAAGAACAAACTTGGACTTACTCGAACAAATAAGAGAAGCAACTCTAATGCGAATGGCAGCACAAAAGCAAAGCATAGAACGATACTACAACAGCTCACCTTAGGTACTTCAAAATTGGGGACTTCGTTCTTAAAAAGGTTTTTCAATCAACAAAAATAACCGGAGCAGGAAAGTTAAATCCAAATTGGGAAGGACCCTATAAAGTTCTAGGTATTGCTGGAAAAGGTGCCTACGAGTTAGAAACCATGGATGGCAAGGTTTTACCCTCGAGTTGGAATGCTGTTCATTTAAAGAAATACTATTTCTCAGCAAAACTTATCACACTGTCAGGTATCGTTCAATTACGATTTTTATTTTGTACAGTTAAAATTATACTAATAATTTTAGATGATAGGCAAAAAGCTAGCCCACACCAAATGATGATATTAGACATGAAGGACATACGGAAGCAACATTATTCCCGGTCTAGGGTTGCAACCTTTCTGATGGAAATATAAAGGGTTAAGCAGTCATCATCTAAATTATATATACCTCCGAGTCCCGTATGTTTTTCCTTTTCAGGAAATGGACCACATGAAAGGAATAATCAAGTGCTCGAGATTTCAAAAATAATCAAGTGCTCGAGATTTCGTACTTCAAAGCTCGAGATTTCATACTTCAAAGCTCAAACACTTGGAGGACTATATATATATATATATAAGGAAGGCAAAGAAGACTGGAAAAGTCAGAATTCAAGTCAAGCCTATTATTAACCCAACAAATCGAAAGTTAAGAGCAAAATCAAGAGCCAAAAATGCAAGCCTGGTTCAAAAACCTATGAAGAATACACTCATGGATCTAAATTTCAAAATCTTACGAATGTTTAGGTTAAAGGCAATATTAGTCATGGGTGGCAAGATATACCCTTGAATTTTACAAAATCTGTTGTAAAGAAAACAGTTACGAAAGAGTTATAGATGATACTTGAATACATGTAAAGTATTATACAATTTGAAAGTTCGAATGATACAAAACTTCCTCAAAGTTATTCAAAGAAACATGTGTGTTCCTATTTCTTCTTTCGTATGTTTACACCATTATGAAGTTGGGACGTTTTCTTCATTAAGTGTCATTTATAAAAGGGCCCTCTTTTATAATTCGTGCCTGTTCAAAAAGCCACGGAGTATTGAAGCACTTTTAAATGCAGAGTAGAACAGAAACTCAAAATGAAATATTATATAAACCCGGTTAAAACTGAGTGTAAACTTAATTCAAACCAAAGTATTTGATATTAAGCTTACTGTTGCGACCAAACACACTCACGCAAGTATACGCGGTCATCGAGTAATAAAGTGACTAAAAGTCGGATGTCGAACCCACGAGGACTTATGATTAACTATTAACTAAATTAGACTATCCTAATTATCTAAACAAGAATTAAATCTAAAAATATTTTATTCCAACTAATTAAATAAGAAAAATATAAATAATAAACTTTGAACAGAGAAAGAGCAGATTTTAATGATATCAATGTAATGAAAACGATCTAGGGTTATGGGCTATCTAACAATCCTATTGTATTCTTCAATTGAATTGACCGACTAATTTATCTAGCTTATTGGTTGACAGGGTTAATGCTCATAAGAATCTGTCGAGTTCTTACTCGCCTATTCAAGCTAACCTAACGCCTATATGTCTATGGAGTTAGAATCAACAAGAACGCATTTATAATTCCTGTAAATCAACCAAGCAAGGCAATTAGGTATATGTCTATCCTAACCACGAATCCGTTCCCCGATGCCCGAGTTCAAGAACTTGCCCTACTCAATCCTGTATGCAATATAGAATTCCCACTTTCGAGTTCAATTCTAGATTCGTAGATAATATTCAATTGGTGATCAAGCAATTAAATAATTAAGTGCAAGATTGAATAAATAAACTAATATGATAAATCAAGTAGTCAAACTCAATATCCGAATAACAATAGTCATGGAAGAACCACAACCCTAGAACGTGAAGTTTAGCTCCACATAGACATGGTAGCCAAACAACAAATCATACAAAGAAACATAAAAATTACTAAGTTTGGTGGGAGAAAGATGGAACTTGATGAATTCCGGCCTCCACAGCTTTGTCGTGGCTTTTCCCCCTTCCCAATATGTTAGATAACCTAAAAGAGGCGTTTTTAGCTTATATATTGCGTACAAAAGTCGTGGGCCAAAGCTCTCCTATTCCTAGTCCAATTCGGCTTCAGGGATTGATGCTAAGGTGGATGCGACGCATCCACCTTGTCCTCCATTTCTCAGCTTTGCACGCGATGGCGGACGCTATGGCCCAACTTCACTGCTAAGGTTGCATGCAGGATGATGTTTTCCTAGGTTGGATGCGACGCATCCAACCCTTCTTCCTCTGGCTAAACCACCTTTTCTTCATATTTTGCACTCCGAACACCTTAAATCGTCACACATAACTTAATTAGTCATCAAACCAATAATTACACCATGTTGGGTGTTTTAAAGATTAAATAACATCAAAAAGTGGTTAAAACATGGGCAAAGTAACATCAACACATATCGAAATATGCCGAACATCACTACCCCACACTTAAACCTTTGTTCGTCCTCGAACAAACCATCCTATAGTAGACGAAACAAAATTTAGCTCTTATCATTCAAAGCACACTGCACCTCTGACCGTGGTTATTTGCAACAATTAGGCTCTAGGCTATGCATCACATACCCTTCCCTTTACTTATGCCATTCTTTAAAAATATTCGAACAAAGACAACATGCTCACAACAATCCTAACCTCAAAAACCGACTCAATGTCACTATGCACTCATGGCTTGAACAACCAACATCATAGAGAAGTCTAATAACGTTACCTATCCCTCGTGAAACCATGTGCCCTCACAACAAAAGCAGAGAGAGTAGAATCAATCCACACATTCGAATCTCATGCTCACAAAGAAAATCGCTCACTCTCACAAAAGAAGTCACATGCATGTAGTCGGTACCATAGGCTTGCCCTTAATGTAAATCTCTACTAATGTAAGCTCGCTCGATCTAAAATCAATTAGGACTTTTTCATGGTTGTAATGTGGGCTAAGGGACGGGTAGGATATATTTTAGGAATAGTGACTCAACCTCCTAAGCACTTTAACACATCATCAAATAACTTAAGCGCAAATTCTTCAACACCACTTCAATTTCACAAATAATATCACCCCAACAATATTTTCTCTTTCTTTAAGCACTACTTTAATTCATACCCACTAGCAAGAATAAGACAACAATTTATTCCTCTATATTTTTCTTCTTTTTTTTTCTTTTTTTTTTCTTTCTTTTTTTCGCTAGTGGCGTATTATTTTACAAAATAAGTGCACCCCTCTTTCTTTCATTGGTTCCACTCAAAAGTCACCTCACACTTAGTCCCTTCTTACTTCTTTTAGCGCTCATCTAACAATTAAAGTGCTTTAAGAGGTAAAAGGATCAAAACAATGTCAATTAAGAATAAAAAGGGTATAGGCTTGTAATGTGGGTACCAAATAAAAGGTCTACAGGCTCAAAAGGGTTAACTAGGGATAGATTTTATTTGTGATAAGCAATAAGCTCAAAAAGATCAAAGAAAGCCTAAAATCATTTTTCAAACCGAGCATCACCTAAAATTTCGCTTCAACTCACATACCGGGCAAGTTCTAGACACAAGTACACTACATGGACTACACAAAAACCTCACCACACATGGCACATGACTCGCTAAGGACGGTCACATTCCGACTCTCAAACAATGCAAGTATTCACGGAGCAACGAGATATTAAGCATTAAGCGCAAAGTGAACACAAGTCAAGAAAATGAGAAATAGGCGCCACAAAACATGCTATCCGTTTTAACAAGGCATCATCAATAATTTCAGAGTGAGAAGGGAAGATATTACATATGTAAAAGCTTAAATATGCCATTATCAACCAAGTCAAGGTCACCTAGGTTCATCATTCTTCCTCCTTTTATTCCCTACATTCCTACTCTACTCTAAAAAGAAAACAAAATTACCCGGTTCAAACTACATCCCATGGAAAAGAACCGAGGCACAAAGAAAAACCACAGGGGATTATTACTATCTACAAAGATACTATATATATATATATATATATATATATATATATAATATATATATTTTTTATTTTTTATTTTTTTTTTCATAATGATAAACTGATAGATAAACTGATAGTTACTCCATATAGATGAATTTACTGCTATTTTATGCCATTAATCCAGTGAATATATTAGTACATTCATCCATACATCAAACATGAATCACCCCCACCCCACACTTAGGACTGTGCGTTGTCCCCAACGCACACAAACAAGGTAAAGTAGGGTGAGAAGAACTCCCTCAAGTCAAGGTGGAGGGCTCATCCGCAGTCTGTGGAGGAGCATCTGCATCCATAGCATTCCTATCATCAACAACTGGTGCGGATTCTGTATCAGGTGTTACAGCGACCTCAGTAGGCCTGTTGAGTGGAGCCTCGGTGACTATGGGAGGAACAGGAGTGGATGGTCCGGCAGTGGATGATGCAATCAGCTGGGAGATGTCTGTACCTGCACATTGAACCAGAGCTCTGAGGAGTAATGATATCTCCTTCATCATCGTGGCCTGCTCGGTCTGAACTCGGCTTAGATCCGCACGAGTCTGTCTCAACTCATCCCTGGTGGCACTCAACTCGACACGAGTCGCTATCAGCTCAGCCCTGTTCTCTTGCATATCTGCTTGCATATGCTCAAATAATTGTTGGATGGTGAGCTTAGAAGACCTTCCCTTGTTCGGCTCTAGAACATGAGTGACATCATATGGTCCTGGAGCTTTAGCCTCAATGTCGTCATTCTCCTTGTCCCATAGTACTCCCCTCTCTGTTAAAAAAGCCGTTAGGGTATTAGCAAAGAACAGCCTCCACTTGTAATTCATCCTGGTTCGCTGCATTTGATCATGCATGATGGCTCCGAAGTTGAGTGGTATCCCCTCTAATAAAGCATATAATACGAGTGCGCGGTAACGAGGGACATCAGTTTTATGTTGGCATGGCAGCAGGCGGTTACAAATGAAATTTAGAGCCACACGTGCTAACGCACTCATGAATTCCTTTGCTATAGAGTGGTACTCCATACTCCCATGCTTCCATTCTGCATCCTTCCTGGTAGGGCATAGGACAGACTTAATGTGTGCATAATCTGGTGTTTTGCATATGGCGTCAAACCTGTCTGTAAGTGTGTGTGGCACCCTTAAGAAGTTATTCAGAGCTTCAGCTGACACATTAATATCTACCCCTCTTACTCGCACAATGTTTCCCCTTGCGTGACGCCAATTGGCGTAGAGCTCTCTAACAATGGTGAGGTTGGCTTTGCCGTGACCTTTCAGAATGGGTCCCCATTTTTGCACCTCTCGAATTGACTTGAGAAACTCTGAGTACTTTGTCTTAAGTGGTCCGATGTTTATCGGCTTTTCCGGAATATACTTCTTTGAAACCGGTATCTTCTTATAGGCTCGGAATGCCTTCTCATTAACAAAGTATTTCTCCCAATCAACTCAGTCTATGGGTTCACCCTCGTCTTCATCACTCATGTTGACCTGTAGGTGGTCATTGTCCGAATCGGAATCGGATTCAGATTCTGTAGTAATCTTCTCCTTCCCTTTATCAGTCGGAGCACTCATTCTCGAAGCTTTTCTTTGGTATGTCACAGGCTCTCGTATCTCTATTCCTTTGCTTGGTGTAATACCCTTCTTCACTGTCCTCCTGACCAATGTTTCCTCCTCCTCTTGCTCTGAATCATCACTTAACTGCCTAGGCAGCAGTTCCATTTCCTTCTCCGTCCGCTTCCTTTTTTTCTGTGGATTTGGACCGCCCGCTGCCCTTCCGGTAGGCTTTTTGGGCGGTTGCTTGTTACCATCTTTGTCTTGTTGCTTGGATGGTTTACTCGCTGCTGTCATTTTACGAATCTAAGTACCTGCAATGCAAAGAATTCAACAATTAGCAGATGAAACAGCGAAGTTCAGCTTGAAAGCAATTGCAACAGCTTGCAGACTTCAATTTATTCGTAAAGTCATGCCATTCACTCTTCATGGAATTGTAGCTCATGACTTTCAGCAAGTATGTGATAACTCTCTTCAAAAATTCAATTTCACATAGCCCCTCACTCGACCCCACACTTATTCTCAAGCATACACCAATGTTGCTCGGTTACTCAGACTTCACCGACGCCTAAATTTTCCTCAGGGACAATTCGTCGAACATGTGGTATGCAACAAGTGTGCCTAGTTCATTCTATCAGTTGAGCAATGCAACTACCCTCCCAAAGTTGGACGAGATGAAGGGAATTATAGTTTATCATCTCGCAACCATTACAACTACCAAGAACGACAGCCCTAAAAATCTTGAAATTGCAAAACCTACTTGTTGCTACCATTGAAGGAGGGAGGAGAGACGAATTAGGAGAGAAGCCAACGGAAGAACGAAGAGGATGATGCGTACCTGTCGCGTTTGAGCTTATTGCGTTTGTATGCGTTACAATTTCGATGAGAGAATTCTGTTCTGCGTTTGGAGGCGTCGCCAAAAAGAGACGAGTGGATGCGTCGCAAGAAACGTTTTTTTCGAATAGGTTATCTTAAGATGTGTTAAAATATATATTACTTACCTGTGCGTGCGAGCTTTGACGCGACGCATCCCCTTGTCTTCCTTCAAAAATTTTCGGACGCGATACGGGCGCGATAGGCAGACTTCACTGCCTTGAGCAATTGGCCCGTCAAAAAAATTTTTTTTTTTTTTTGCTGAGGGGAACGCGACGCATCCGCCTCGTTTTCTCATATCTGGGGAACTTTTTATTTATTTTATTTTTTTTTTTTGAATAAGATCTATGTCCTACAAAAAGAAAAAAAAATTTAAAAATAAAAATAAAAATAAACTAACTAACTTGGGTGGCCTCCCAAGAAGCGCCTGATTTAACGTCGCGGCACGACGCAACATGTTCTTCATGCCTCCACTAAATCCATTGTGGTCTTGTGACGTGCAATGTCACCACCCCAATTGTGTTTTACTCTTTGGCCATTTACCAAGAATGTCGTATTGGACCCCTTATCACACAATTCTATCGCACCATGAGGTTTCACACTAACCACTTCAAACGGACCCGACCATCGAGATTTAAGCTTTCCTGGAAAAAGCTTTAGCCTTGAATTAAACAGTAGAATTTCTTGACCTGGTTCAAACTCACGATGTTGGATATGCTTATCATGCCATCTTTTGGTCTTCTCTTTATACAATTTGGCATTTTCATACGCATGCAATCGAAACTCATCAAGCTCGTTGAGTTGTAGCAATCTCTTCTCACCGGCCAAGTCCATCTCCATATTTAGCTTTTTAATCGCCCAATATGCTTTGTGTTCAAGCTCGACGGGCAGATGGCAGGCCTTCCCATAAACCAACCTGTACGGAGAAGTGCCTATTGGGGTCTTGTACGCAGTGCGATATGCCCATAATGCGTCATCCAGCTTCCCGGCCCAGTCCTTTCTATTCATACTTACTGTCTTTTCCAAAATCTGCTTGACCTCTCTGTTGGAAACTTCTACTTGACCACTCGTTTGGGGATGATAGGCAGTGGAAACTTTGTGCTTGACTCCGTATTTTGCAAGAATATTATTCAGCAGTTTGTTACAAAAGTGAGTTCCCCCGTCGCTTATCAACACTCTTGGGGTCCCAAAACATGTGAAGATGTGCTTCTTTACAAAGCCTACCACAACCTTTGCGTCGTTAGTAGGAAGAGCTATGGCCTCTACCCACTTAGAAACATAGTCGACCGCCACCAAGATGTATCTGTGTCCGTTAGAATATGGGAATGGTCCCATAAAATCAATCCCCCAAACATCAAAAAGTTCTACCGCCAGTATATTTTGCAAGGGCATCTCGTGCTTCCTCGTGATAGTTCCAGTTCTTTGGCATCTATCACAATTTTTAACGAAGGCATGTGCATCCTTAAACAATTTTGGCCAATAAAAACCTGATTGTAGCACTTTTTGGGCGGTTCTATCCCCGCCATGATGACCTCCATATGGTGACGCATGGCAGTCATGTAGTATAGCCTTCATCTCTTCCTCAGGAACACACCTTCTCACCAACTGATCTGCACACTGCCTATATAGGAATGGCTCATCCCACACGTAGAACCTTACATCATGTAGGAATCTTCTTCTATTGTCAGCTGTCCATTCTAGTGGCGTTACCCCACTTGCGATAAAATTCACATAATCTGCATACCATGGGGCTTCACCTGAGGTGATTGCTAATATTTGCTCATCCGGAAATGTTTCTTTAATTGACCCTCCTTCAGCTACATGGTTCTGGCTCTCTAATCTGGACAAATGATCGGCCACTTGATTTTCTGTCCCTTTTCGATCTCGGATCTCTAAGTCAAATTCTTGCAAGAGGAGGACCCAACGAATCAGCCTCGGCTTGGCGTCTTTCTTTTCAAATAGGTATCTGATAGCTGAATGATCTGTGTAGACGATGACTTTGGTTCCCACTAGATAGGATCTGAACTTGTCAAACGCCCACACCACTGCAAGCAACTCCTTTTCAGTCACTGTATAATTCATCTGAGCTGGATTCATAGTTTTGCTTGCATAATAAATGGAGTGAAAGATTTTATCCCTCCTTTGCCCCAACACCGCTCCAATTGCTATGTCACTTGCATCGCACATCAACTTAAATGGTTGTGCCCAATCGGGGCCAATGATAATTGGTGCAGTCACCAATCTTCCCTTCAGCTCCTCAAATGCTTTCAGACATGCATTATCAAACTTGAAGGTAATGTCTTTCTCTAGAAGCCTGCACAAAGGGGAAGAAATTTTCGAAAAATCTTTAATGAAACGACGATAAAAACCTGCATGACCCAAGAAACTGCGAATGCCTTTGATGGATGTCGGCGGGGGCAATTTTTCGATCGTCTCCACCTTTGCTTTATCCACCTGTAGACCATCTTTTGAAACCTTGTGCCCCAAAACTATACCTTCACGTACCATGAAATGGCACTTTTCCCAGTTTAGCACCAAGTTCGTCTCTTCACACCTAGCTAGCACTTTATCAAGGTTCATCAAACAACTATCAAAAGAACATCCAAACACAGAAAAATCGTCCATGAATACTTCTACATATCTTTCAACCATGTCAGTGAAAATAGCCATCATACACCTTTGAAAAGTCGCAGGTGCATTACAAAGACCGAAGGGCATTCTCTTGAACGCATACGTGCCATAAGGACATGTAAATGTAGTTTTCTCTTGGTCTTCTGGGGCTATAGCAATCTGATTATACCCTGAATAACCGTCCAGGAAACAGTAGTATTCCTGGCCAGCTAATCTATCAAGCATTTGGTCAATAAAAGGAAGGGGAAAGTGGTCTTTCCGGGTGGCATTGTTCAGTTTTCTGTAATCTATGCAAATTCTCCATCCAGTTACAGTTCTTGTAGGAATTAAGTCATTATTTTCATTAACTACTACGGTTATCCCCCCTTTCTTCGGCACACATTGAACGGGGCTTACCCATTTACTATCAGAGATTGGAAATACAATACCTGCATCAAGCCACTTAATCACTTCTTTCCTTACCACTTCTTTCATGATTGGATTTAGTCGGCGTTGGTGTTCTACACTTGGCTTGTGTCCGTCCTCCATGAGGATTTTGTGCATGCAGAAAGCTGGACTAATGCCTTTAATGTCAGACATTGTCCACCCAATTGCTCGCTTGTGCTCACGTAGCACCCTTAATAGCTTTTCTTCCTGTAATTTAGACAAGTGAGCAGAAATAATAACAGGTAAAGTGTCAGAACTTCCCAAATAAGCATATTGAAGGTGAGGGGGTAGGGGTTTAAGTTCCAAATTTGGAGCTTTTTCAATTGACGGCTTTGGTGGGGGGCCACTTGGCCTATTCAGGGGCTCAAACGGGATTATTCCTTGCATGTAACCACATGATGTATCTAGGATATGCATCATCTCCTCAACCTCATCATCCATCTCCAAGCTATCAAACATCATGATTGCTTTTTCTAAACAGTCGCCTAGATATACACTCGTGTCAAGAAGTTTCTCATCCACCTCCACCACAGATATCATAGAGAGCTCCTCATAGTGGCGGGGGAGTTGGATTGCTTTGTAGACATTGAAGACTGCCTCCTCGTTGTCCACTCTCATAATCATTTTCCCTTCTCTCACTTTAATTATTGCATCGCCAGTAGCCAAGAGAGGTCGTCCCAATATGATTGGAACTTGTTCATCAGCCTCGAAGTCTAGAATAATGAAGTCAGCTGGGAAGATGAATTTTCCAATTTGCAGCAGCACATCTTCAATCACTCCTTCGGGGTAGGCTATGGACCTATCAGCTAATTGCAACATCACGGTGGTTGGTCTCGGAGCTCCCAGACCTAATTGCTTAAACAAGGATAAAGGCATCAGATTTATGCTTGCACCCAAATCACACAGAGCACGTCCCATGTTAATATTACCGATTTGTACTGGAATGGTGAAGCTGCCAGGGTCCTTAAGCTTTTGGGGAAGCTTGTTTTGGACCCTTGATGTGCACTCCTCAGTAAGTGCAACCATCTCGAACTCAGTCAATTTCCTCTTATGAGCCACTATGTCTTTTATGTACTTAGCGTACTTTGGAATTTCACGAAGTACATCCACTAATGGAATATTTAATTGAACCTGACTCAACATGGAGAGAAATTTGTTGAACATGCGATCGTCATTCCTTTTCTGCAATCTTTGGGGGAAAGGTGGTGGTGGCCTTGTAACCTCCATTCGCTCTGAACTTGCATCATCTTCCTTTGACTCTTGTGTTGCCTTAGGTGTCAACTCCCCCCAGGTATAGGTTTTTCTTTTATCTTCCTTGGCACTTCCTCTAGTTCCCTCCCGTTTCTAAGTGTAACTGCATTAATTTGAGGGTTCTTCTCTGTATCACTGGGAAGTGAGCCTGTAGGTCTAGTATTTTGGTTTGCTGCTAACTGCCCCATTTGCCTCTCAAGATTTCTGAAATCGGTCCTGAGCTGTTGATTGTCTAGTAACAACTTTTTCAGCAAGTCATTCGTACTTTCTTCCATTTGTTGGGGTGGCTTCTGAGGTTGAGTAAAATTCCCTTGAGGCCTATACTGATTCTGTTGACTTCTGCCCCATGAGAAGTTAGGATGATTCCTCCAGTTTGGGTTGTAAGTGTTCCCATATTGCACATGTTGATTCATAGGACCTCTGTTTTGTTGCCCCACATAGTATATAGATTCAGGATTCGTGGGGCACATGTCAATCATATGACTGTCTCCGCATAGTTCGCAACAAATAGACATCTGCTGTACATGTTGCATTTGTTGTGTTGTCATTCTATTCATCTGATTTGCCAATTTTGCTATATCGGCTCTCATGGCGGAAAAGTCATCAAGCTCAATCAAACCGGCGGCCTTCTGTTTAATTCCCCTTCGTGAATCCCCCTCTCCTTGCCAATTATGGTCATTAGCAGTGAAATTATTTAGCAAGAGTTGTATTTCACTATACGGTCTTGGCATGCAACTACCCCTATAAGCTGAGTCAAGATTCATCTTTGATGCTTCATCTAACCCATCAACAAAAGTGTGACCCAATACCTCATCAGTTTGACAATGATGCGGGCAGTCTCTGAGTAGCTTCTTGTATCTTTCCCAAGCTTGACGAAGTGTCTCGCCATCCCGTTGTTGGAACCCAAGAATTTGGCTCCTCAACGACTTTGTCTTCTTAGTTGGGAAAAACTTGATCAGGAATTTCCTTGCTAGATCATCCCAAGTGTGGATAGAGTTCGCGGGCTCCTTTTGCAACCATTCTTTAGCTTCCCCCAACAGTGAAAAAGGGAATAGTGTCAGCCTGACATAGTCCTTGGAGACGTTCAGATAATTGTAAGTGTCCGTGATTTCCAAGAAGTTCTGAATATGCCTCTGCGGGTCCTCATGAGATAGACCCACATATTGTCCTGTGGACTGAATCAGCTGTACCATGTACTGTTTGAGTTCAAAATGCCCAGTGATATCAGGCTTCACAATAGCCTGAGTCATATTCGCAAGATTGGGCCTTGCGGCTTCAATTACCGGACGCTCTTCATTGCCTGCCATATCTATTGGCTGTGGTTGGACTGCGATGTCCAAATCTCTTTCTATTCTCGTTCTAGCTTCGTGTTCCCTTCTCACTCTATGTAGTGTTCGTTCGATTTCTGGATCAAGAGGAATGAGGTTGTTTGCACTTCTACTCCTCTGCATTCGAGAGAAGACCCTGCGTTGACACAAACCAGGCAAACTGAAAATTAAAACTTGAAAACAAATATCTAATAAAAGCTTAACTTAGTCACGTAGCTAATTTCTAAGTCCCTGGCAACGGCGCCAAAAACTTGTTGCGACCAAACACACTCACGCAAGTATACGCGGTCGTCGAGTAATAAAGTGACTAAAAGTCGGATGTCGAACCCACGAGGACTTATGATTAACTATTAACTAAATTAGACTATCCTAATTATCTAAACAAGAATTAAATCTAAAAATATTTTATTCCAACTAATTAAATAAGAAAAATATAAATAATAAACTTTGAACAGAGAAAGAGCAGATTTTAATGATATCAATGTAATGAAAACGATCTAGGGTTATGGGCTATCTAACAATCCTATTGTATTCTTCAATTGAATTGACCGACTAATTTATCTAGCTTATTGGTTGACAGGGTTAATGCTCATAAGAATCTGTCGAGTTCTTACTCGCCTATTCAAGCTAACCTAACGCCTATATGTCTATGGAGTTAGAATCAACAAGAACGCATTTATAATTCCTGTAAATCAACCAAGCAAGGCAATTAGGTATATGTCTATCCTAACCACGAATCCGTTCCCCGATGCCCGAGTTCAAGAACTTGCCCTACTCAATCCTGTATGCAATATAGAATTCCCACTTTCGAGTTCAATTCTAGATTCGTAGATAATATTCAATTGGTGATCAAGCAATTAAATAATTAAGTGCAAGATTGAATAAATAAACTAATATGATAAATCAAGTAGTCAAACTCAATATCCGAATAACAATAGTCATGGAAGAACCACAACCCTAGAACGTGAAGTTTAGCTCCACATAGACATGGTAGCCAAACAACAAATCATATAAAGAAACATAAAAATTACTAAGTTTGGTGGGAGAAAGATGGAACTTGATGAATTCCGGCCTCCACAGCTTTGTCGTGGCTTTTTCCCCTTCCCAATATGTTAGATAACCTAAAAGAGGCGTTTTTAGCTTATATATTGCGTACAAAAGTCGTGGGCCAAAGCTCTCCTATTCCTAGTCCAATTCGGCTTCAGGGATTGATGCTAAGGTGGATGCGACGCATCCACCTTGTCCTCCATTTCTCAGCTTTGCACGCGATGGCGGACGCTATGGCCCAACTTCACTGCTAAGGTTGCATGCAGGATGATGTTTTCCTAGGTTGGATGCGACGCATCCAACCCTTCTTCCTCTGGCTAAACCACCTTTTCTTCATATTTTGCACTCCGAACACCTTAAATCGTCACACATAACTTAATTAGTCATCAAACCAATAATTACACCATGTTGGGTGTTTTAAAGATTAAATAACATCAAAAAGTGGTTAAAACATGGGCAAAGTAACATCAACACATATCGAAATATGCCAAACATCACTTACCAACCATTCCACAAATAATAAAAAAACAAATACAATAAACTTTCCAGACACAAGTTCACTATGGTGCAAATTCTAAAGTAGTACTATCAACAGCGGGAGAAGTCAAGATGGCATCATCATCAGTAGCAGAAGGTTCGACTTGAGCAGGAGAGATTTGAACACTAACTTCACCAGGAGTAAGTTCATCACCCTCGGGAAGGCCGACCTCAGGTGAAGAAAAGTTTTGACTCTGCTGAGTTTTTTCTATGGTTTCTTTAGTTTTTGCAATCTCAGCAGTCAAGTCAAAACCATCCTGGTTAGCCTCCATCAAAGTCTCGAGGCGCGTGTTCAAGAAAGCCCAGCTTACATCAAGAGTTGATTTATCCTCAAGGGCCTCATAATCCCTCTCCCATTGCTCAACTTCGGCCTCCAACTCTATTTTTTCAGTCAAAGCAGCATCGTAAGAAGTTTGTAAAGGGGCGAGTGATCTCTCTAAGAACTAGATCTTGTTAGAAGATGCACGGAGGTCTTCTTGAGCCTGAGTGAGCATTTGAAGAAGCTCCCCGGCATAGACTTCTTTATGATTAAGTAGTTCTTTCAGACCCCTAATTTCCTCAGTAGCTTTAGAAAGCTACTCGGCAAATGAAGACTCAAGGAGTTCTTTATCCTTGCCCACTTGACTGGAAGAGGCTTTTTCAATCGCCAATTCTGTTGCCGTCATTTTCACTTGTTGTTCCAAAGCACACTTTTCCTCATCTAAAACTTCTTTTTCTAATTGAAGGCCTTCAAATTGTTCTTTCCAGTTGTCCGCTTCCGTATGATAGTCGTTGACTAACTGCTCAGTATGGACAATTCTCTTAATCATCTCTGTGCCTATCACGTTGATCTACAAAAGAAAGGGAAGAAGTGATTATCAAACAAAGATAAAGAAATCACATTCAAAATAAAAAGCTAAGGCTTATACCTTTAAAGATGAATGGACAATGTCATTCATCCATGTCAAAGAGCCGTGGTTCTCCAATTTAGACTTCTCAAATGGTCCAATCAGCGGTTTTAGCCATACATCAGCTTGGCCAGACTTTTTCAAAAGATTACTATCCTCGGGGACTTCAACGGTAACCTTTTTCATCTTCCTACTGCTACTGGAAGAACCAGCTTCAACATGAGAAGTGGTAGCAATAGAGATAGTTGAGGAAGTAAAAATAGTCGCGGGAGGAGCAGTAGCAGCAACAATAGGCGCGGGAAACTGAGAACCAATAGGAACATGCACTGGAAAAGAGGCAAGGGGTGCTTCATCAGAAACTAGGCCAAAATCTTCGTTATCAAACCCATGGGAAAACAACTGCTCTGTAGAGTTACAAGGTGCAGCAATCATCTCCTCATCAGAGCTCACCAAAGTGGCACTTTCGGGCTCATTCACGGGAACTGAACTTGGAGGAGGAGTGGCTTCATCATCTGAAACAACACATCTCCTAGCCGGAGGCTTACGCACTAAGGAGCCCTCTTCTCGTTCCTCTTCACCCTCATAAACGTGAGCTCTCTTTGTGTTTCTCTTTGATGAAGAACTCAAAATTATCTCTTGAGCCATGAATAAAGAAAGGCTTGATGAAATAATAGACGCGACACTAACACCCCGTATGGGAAATCCTAGCAAAAGAAGAAGTTAGAAAATCTCCAAATAAATATGAAAGAAAGGAAGAAAGTTAGAGGGGGAGCATACCATGAGTTTTAACTTTTAAACCAAACCTATGAGAAAGGTATTTCCAAGACCTTCCTTCCATAGGAGCAACTGACAACAATCTTTCTACTCGTACGGAAGTCTGGTATTTCTTCAACAACTTCCATGGTTGCTAAAAAAACAAAAACAGCCATGGGATCGTAAGTTTTTTCTTCCTTAATAAAAGAGATGAAAGATATTATAAAAAAAAACGTACGTGCAAAGTTCTATTTTTCTGGAAAAGGCATGTTCTCTTCACCCACTAAATCACTTGTGGGAGCAGCAACAAAACGGGCATACCAGCCACGATCTTTATCATCTTCAGGGCTAACAAAAACCCCTTTACTCCTATCCACGAGAGTAAACACCCCTGAACGAAACAACTTAGGGGAATAAAGATGAAGCAAGTGTTGAAAGGTGAAGGGTAAAGAGGCCGAATTAGCTAGGTATCTTAAACATGCAACAACTCTCCAAACAATAGAACCAATCTGTCCTAAGCAAACATTAAAGAAATGGCAAAATTCTATAATGGCTGGGTCAATAGGTGGTTTGAAACCTAACGTAAAAGGATATGTGTAAACGAAAAAGTAACCAGCTTGAAACGAAGTAATCCTTTAGTTTGGACTAGGAATTAAAATTGGAAAGTCAAATTTCCAATGGCATTCTCTTCGCACAAGAGAAATCAAACCCTCAGTAATCTAGGAAGGGTAAATGGAGGTGACATGTGAAGCGATGGTTCTGAAGAATATGCAATGATGTATGGGAAACGGCGGCAAAATAATCCCGCCATAAATACGTGCCACTTCCCAAATATACCATTGCAGAATATTCGGCAAGTGGAGGGACTATCTGTATTGGTAAAAAATAAATATTACACGTGGACTAATATGAGGATGATAGTGCAAGATACATGGATTACTAAGAAGATGACAACTGGAGTGTCGCATTAAAAAGAGTTACGATTTACAACATGTACGAGCAAATCACTCATGAGACGAACAAGGTACAGTTGCCAGAGCCTAAATTATTCAGTGAAGAGACACATGCAGGATAAATCAAGACAATAAAGAGGGAAGATTCATGAACCTCAAATTAATGTGGAAGAAGAATCGAAACCGTTATAGAATCTTCATGAACAACTACGGTTGTCAATTATAACGCTTCATTAATGTCATTAATGCTCAATAATGATTCTGTCATAAAAGGGAAGAAACGTTATATTTGTAAATTCCTATATAAGGGAAGGGAATTTCACTTGTAAGGACACGTTCTGATAAACATTGGAATATAATTACTTTCTTGTGCTTTCTATTGATTACTTCGCCATTTTTTCCGATTTCTTTTCTTATTTTCGAGAGAATATTGAATTTCTTGATTATCAGTAACCTAAGTACTTCTAAAGATAGGCTTTGACTGAGAATCTGATTCTTTGGTTAAACAACTGTGGCAGATCGACCAACTTCGGTAGGTCAAAAAATCGACCAAAGTCAGTCGGTATTTTAAAATATTTTATTTTTTAATTTTTTTTACGAAACCGACAAACTTCGGCCGTTTTATGTTTTGGAACAAAAATGCGGGAAACTATTTTGGCGTCCCGATATAAAATAAAGTTAATATTCAAAAAATGACCGAAATCAGTCGGTTATTTCAGTATGTCATTTAAAAAAATCAACCGACTTCGGTCGGTAATTTTATATTTTTTATAAAACCGAACGAAATCTATCGGTTAGTTTCGTGCGAAAATGCAATTAAAGAGTACAAATAAAACAAAAGATAGACTTAAACCAAAATGTGACAATAGTGTAGTGGCAGAATAGTACCTTGCCACAGTACAGATCCCGGTTTGATTTTCAGACGGTATATTTTTTAATTACATAATTAAAAATACCGATCGACTTCGGTCGGTATTTTGGGTAGATATTTTCGTTTTTGGTCGCTTCTGAAATTTTATTGACTGACCGAAACCGGTCAAAAATTGCGACTGACTTCGGTCGCTATTTATTGCCGACCAGTCTAATTTCGACGAATGAAAGTCGGTCGGAAATTGGTCAGTTTTTTCAATTTTCCGACCGATTTCGGTCGGTATTTTTGGACGGTATTAGACAGTATTCTAGTAATAAAACGACATTCGGGGTACTAAATGGTGTGTTATTTTTTCGTGCTGAAAAATATTTTATTGTGGTATGATAACTAAACTAGCATCCAGTCAGAACTAAATACTCCATTCATACTTTTATTAGGCTATTAAAAACTCCTAGTACAACTAACTAGCTAATCTATTGGTGGAGGCAAAAAAAAAGTATAAGATTTTTAAGAGACCAAATGATGACATATATAATTAATTGATAAACCATGAGAAATTTTGAGAGAAAACTATCGTTAGAACATGCGCAGCGGAAGCAAGCATACAATCCAGGCATCTTATACATGTAAACTAGACAATGATATAATTACGAGATTAGAAACCACTAACCTCTTGAAAACATTGCACATGTCCTCCTCAAAGCAAGAATCGAGGACTGCTGTCTTCTGCTATGGTCCTAGTAAGACTTTGGACGAAATTGCTTTGAGTGAGTAAGAACAATACAACTCGAAAAAGGTCAGTTATTGGGTGAAAAATGTCTTCCTTATGTAGACTCATTTTCCAGCCAAAGAGGGCTCCAAAATCGTGTCGGATTCTACTTGTGCAAGTAGAATCATACTCTAACTCTACAAGATGACTTTTACCCCAAGTCACTTTTACCCAAGTCAGTCTAGATTTTTACTAGGTATAGCAGGGACCACAGAAATAGTAAGAGACTACCAATTATAGCATAATTCGAAAATTTGGATGAATTAATTTCTAATATAATTAATGGCAGTTTATTCCACAAAAAATCTGCAATTGAACTTCTTAATATGAATTTCGAAAATTCTCTAAAACTTATTTTAACTCCCCATGTTAAGATCACAAATACCAGTTAATTAAATTAAATTACTAACAATTTAATTTAATCAATAATTAAATCCTGTATAATTTCGCTTAAACTATTTTATATGACGGATACAAAATCCACTGGTCGTATTTTCACATGATAACTTATAAGCTTACATAAAGGGGTATCATCAAACTCAAAACCGAGTCATGGATTCTATCAACTAATTATTATTTCACAAATGCTATTCGTCATTTTCCAATCTATTAGGCATACACTAACTCTAAATAGAGTTGTACCTTTTGATAAATCAAAATAATAAACTAATCACATTGATCATAATAATTATATCAATATTAGGAGTATAAGCTCATTTAATGAACTAGAGAGAATGCTTTATATATATTTAGTACAAAAACATCTTTTCTCTACTTGGTCCGTTCAATATACACTAAGTATACTAGCACAAGAAATCGGAGTAAAACCACTCCCATAATCAAGACAAATTATACTATAATTTTTTACTACAATCATCAAGATATTTTGTCCAATAACATCTTCAATTGTGAACATAATTTATTAATTATGAGAACCGACAATTTAATCTTTTGTGCATGAGCTAAGGCTCCATACACTAAATTATCTACTACATAACTAAAGGACACACATGTAACAAATAATCTATTTAAAATAGTACTTTATTGAAGTGAATAAATTAAATAAATAATTATTTCATAAAGTATAAAATACAATACTATATCTAAACTGCATGGTTAATAGTATCCCAATAATCTCCCACTTAGACTCATAACCATGTGTCTACAACTCTAACACATATCCCTTCTACATACTTGTCAAAAATCTTCTGTGGCAAGCTCTTTGTAAACGGGTCTGCCAAATTGTCCTCCGATGCAATCTTCAACACTCTTGCATCACCTCTCTGAGTTATGTCCCGAATTAAATGATATTTACGCTCAATATGCTTACTCTTTTTATGGATTCTTGGTTCCTTCGAGTTTGCAACTGCACCACTATTGTCACAATAAAGTACAATAGGTGCTTGAACCGAAGGAACTACATTAAGCTCTTTTAGAAAGTTCCCAAGCCAAACAACCTCTTTAGCTGCCTCAGATGCAGCAACATATTCGGCTTCCATGATGGAATCAGCAATACATGATTGCTTGATGCTCTTTCAACTTATGGCTCCACCTCCTAAGGTAAAAACATATCTTGAGGTAAATTTTCTAGAATCTCTATCTGACTGGAAATCTGAATCAGTATAGCCAATGGGTACAAGATCACCTGAGTGATAAACCAACATATAATCCCTAGTCCTTTTCAGGTACCTGATTATATGTTTAACGTCAGTCCAGTGTTCTCGTCCAGGATTTGACTGAAATCTACTAACCATGCCAACAGCAAAGCAGATATCAGGTCTAGTACACAACATAGCATACATGAGACTCCTTACAGCAGAAGGATAAGGGTCCGCCTTCATCTTTTCTATCTCATCGGTCATTTTTGGGGACTGATCTTTTGACAGAGAGATTTCATGCCTAAAAGGGAGAAAACCTTTCTTGGAATCTTACATGTTAAACCTGGTGAGAATAGTATCAATATAAAGTGCTTGGGATAAGCCTAATATCCTTCGCTGCATAAGCTTAATCCCAAGAATATGTGCCGCTTGTCCCAAGTCTTTCACATCAAAACGCGAGGACAACCATTCCTTTACTGAATTCAACATGCTCACATTATTTCCTATGAGCAAAATATCATCTACGTACAAAACCAAAAATGTAACTTTATCTCCATCCGACTTCTTATAGATACAAAACTCGTTTTCACATTGATCAAAATCAAAGGTTTTAATCGATGTGTCAAAACAAGTATTCCATGCTCTAGTAGCTTGTTTCAATCCACAAATGGATTTCTTTAATTTACACAACATGTGCTCATTGCCACTTTTAATGAAACCAACTGGTTGTGCCATATAGATGCACTCATCAAGGCTTCCATGAAGAAAAGTCATCTTGACATCCATTTGTCAAATCTCATAATCGTAATGAGCAGGAATGGATAAGAGAATCCTAATGGATTTAAGCATGGCTACTGGCAAAAAAGTTTCCTCATAATCGATCCCTTATTTTTGAGTAAACCCTTTTGTAACAAGCCCACCTTTAAAAGTTTGCACTTTTCCATCCACTCATCTCTTTTTCTTATAGATCCATCTACAACCAATGGGTTTGACTCTAGTAGGTGGTTCTTCAAGAGCCGGGACTTGATTGGAGTACATGGACTCCATTTCAGATTTCATAGCAACAACCCATTTATCATCATTTGTATCCTATAGTGCTTCGTCGTAATTAAGAGGTTCTATATTAGGTTTTTCAGGGATTCTATCATAATATTCTCCCAAGAGCACAAACCGGAGAGGTTTATTAATAATTCTCCCACTACGACTAGTCACTACAGGTGCAGTTGGATTTTGTTGTTGAATCACAATATCATTTTCCGGAACTGAAGCTTCAATGTTATCCTCCACACCTTGCGGTGCTGGGATATCATTAACTTCTTCCTGAAGTGCAGGCTGCACAACAATTTCAGGTTGCTGAACAATCTGAGATTGCTCAATATTACTCCCACTACTTTGGGGTAGTGAGATGTTAGGAAATTGCTCTTGTGCGTTCTGCTGCCAATTAACATTTCTCCCGCTATGATAATGCAGTGGTATGTCAATACTGGCTTCCAAGATATGTTCCAGAGATGAGTCATTAGTTATTCTATTACTTAATTTCTGTAAAACTAGTTTACTTTTAGGAATATGGTTCATTAAATAGTCCTCTTCTAAAAATCTGGCATTTGTTGTAACAATTACCTTCTTTTCTTTGGGACAATAAAATAAACCTCCTTTAGTTCCTTTTGGATATCCAATGAATATGCATACTTCTGTTCTCGATTCCAATTTATCCGCTTTCTGTTTCAGCACATGTGCTGGACAACCCCAAACCCGAATGTGCCGTAAACTTGGCTTGCGCCCAGTCCACAATTCTGCTAGGGTTGAAGGTACTGACTTTGAAAGAACCAAATTTAGAATGTAATTTGTTGTTTCTAAGGCATATCCCCAAAAGGAAAAAGGCAAATTAAAATAACTTAACATTGATCTAACCATTTCCAAAAGGGTTCTATTTCTTCTTTCTGCCACACCATTTTATTGTGGTATTCCTGGGGCAGATAATTGAGATGTAATTCCATAATCTGATAAGTATTAAATGAATTTCGCAGAAAGGTACGCACCACCACGATCAGTTCGCAATGTTTTGATATATTTATCATGTCGTTTCTCCGTTTTCGTCTTAAATTCTTTGAATTTCTCAAAGCATTCAGACTTACGGCGCAACAGATAAATGTATCCATATTTTGAGTAATAATCTGTGAAAGTCACAAAATACTCAAAACCACCTCTTGCTTGTATATTCATGGGGCCACTCAAATCAGAGTGAATTAATTCTAACTTATCGCTGGCTCTATTTCCTTTTGAGGAAAAATGTCTCTTGGTCATTTTACCTTCTAAACAGGATTAGCATGTTGGCGGTGCCTCCACTTTCAATGAACTCAAAGGTCCATCAGAAACCAATCTCGAGATCCTATTTAGATTTATATGACCTAGACGTAAGTGCCACAAATAAGTTTGGCTCAATTCAGAGATACATTTTCTTTTATGTGGAAGATTAATGTTATTTAATTCTTTTGGTTGTAGCAGATGAGAAGATATATCAAGAATAAAAAGGTCATGTACTCTAGCAGCAGTGTAGATAAAACATTTATTAAACTTAATAACAACAGAGTTATTAGCAAAATCAACATTATACTCAGCATCCATTATTTTCGAAACCAAAATCAAATTATTTTTAATAGAAGGTACATAGAAAACATCTTTCAAAATTAAAACTCTATTACTACTAACGAAACTCTAATATCTCATAATGCTAAAGCTGGTACTGGCTCGCCATTGGCTTCAAAAATACAAACTTCATTCTCACTTAGCCGTCGCGTTTCCTGAAACCCATGCAAAGTAGTGCAGATATGATTAGTGGATCCTGAATCTAAACACCAAAACATGGTAGAGATAACCGCTAAACAAGTTTCAACGACATTTAAATTCGAATTACCTTACTTATTCAACTTTGCCAGATAGGCAGGGCATTGCTTTTTGTGATGCCTAAGTTGCTTGCAATGATAGCACTTTCCTTTGGGCTTTTTCACACCAACCGCACCTCCAGGTGCCAAAACCTTTTGATTCTTCTTTTTCTTACCGCCTTTCGACTTAGAAACCGAAGCTTTCTCAACATTTAGTGCCACAACTGGAGCTTGCTGTTTGATAATAGATTCTGCCACTTGCAGCTTATTCAAAAATTTCGCCAGTGACAAATCCATTTTGTTCATATTATAGTTCAAGCAAAATTGTTAAAAACTGTCAGACAGAGTCTACAGGACTATCTCAACTTGAGATTCCTTATCAATCACAGCTCAAAGGACCTCCAGTTCATTCAAAAGACACATCATCTTCAGAACATGGTCCCTGACCGATGATCCTTTAGCCATTTTGGTGTTCAAAAGGGTTTTCATGATTGTCTGCTTAGACGTACAATTTTGCTCACCGAACATCTCTTTGAGACTTTCGAGCATATCATAAGCAGACCCCATAGACTGATGCGGATGTTGCAAAACATTCGCCATAGAGGCAAGAATGTAACATCGTATCATCTCATCAACCTTGACCCATTTGTCATATGCCTTAACCTGATCATCAGTGGCATCTTCATCAGGTTTTTCTGGGCATTCCTCAGTGATTACAAATTTGTAACTTTCAGCAGTTAGGACAATATCAAGGTTCCTTTTCCAGTCAACATAATTTGGTCCTTCTAACTTGTTTTGGTTCAAAATTGAGGTAAGTGGGTTGAATGAAGACATGGTTAATCTGATTGATAAGATGTTTACCCCATAAATTAAAATAGAACCAACTCAGATGGTGAGTAAACTTTTAATTTAAGATTGATAAATATCACTTTTATAAACTCTAGTTTCATAGAATCAATATATAACTCAGTTGGAGAGTTAATACAATTAATCAAATAACTAGAGGTAAAACTACAGTAATCATCTATAATGAACTTATCCGATGTGGATGAAGACCTATGTCAACATATAAATTCATTATATTACTGTAAAACATGATTGGAAACCATGGGAATTGAACCCTACCATCACTGTTTTCTTAAGATTTTTTTTTAGTTAAAACAAATTCCAGAAAATAGAAAAATGGCCAAAACCCCATCTAAACGACCCTGAATGCCCAAAAAACAACGTACGTCATGAGCAAAGCTGATGAGTATTGCTCATTGGGTCATTTTCGATGAACCTACTAAATTTGAGGTCAATCGTAGTTCGACAGAATTTCAGAATTCCAAATTCATGACATATTCGAAACATTTTGTTTTTGGTGTTTTTTTAAGGTTTTGATTATTTTGACTCATTCAAATCACATAATATACTTATGTATGTTAATTCATGATTTCAGAACTCAAAATAATATTATTATAAAATTACAGTGTCGTTTTCATATATAAAAATAACCGTTTTCATGGATCTAATACAATAAATATGGGAAAAGTATCACTATTTTCACCACTGTTCATACTTTATGTATATTAATCCATTATTTCAAAACTGAAATAATATTCAAAACGGTCACATTTTTATTAAATCAACACTGTTATCTCTTTAAAAAAAAAATGCAACAAAAACATGATAAAAATAGATTGTCATGAAATATAACACCATTATTTATGCATATGTATATTAATCCATAATTTCAGAATTAAAATACTAATTAAAACAGTCACATTTTTGACATAGAATAACCATACCAAAACAATATTGTATTTTATATGTTAATCTACTATTTTCATAGAATAATCATACCAAAAATGTATCATTTAACAACACGTTTTAAATATTACTCTATTTATGATGTATTATATTATCTAGTTAGATGTAAGACGACGTCTGATGCCAATTATTAGAACATGCGCAGCGGAAGCAAGCATACAATTCAGGCATCTTATACATGTAAACTAGACAATGATATAATTACGAGATTAAAAACCACTAACCTCTTGAAAACGTTGCATAGGTCCTCCTCATAGCATGAATCTAGGACTGCAGTCTTTTGCTATGGTCCTAGTAAGACTTTGGACGAAATTGCTTTAAGTGGGCAAGAACAATACAACTCGAAAAAGGTCAGTTATTGGGTAAAAAATATCTTCCTTATGTAGACTCGTTTTCCAACCAAAGAAGGCTCCAAAAACGTGTAGGATTCTGCTTGTGCAAGTAGAATCCTACTCTAACTCTACACGATGACTTTTCTCCCAAGTCATTTTTTACCCAAGTCAAGCCTAAGTTTTTGCTAGGTATAACAGAGACCACAAAAATAGTAAGAGGCTACCAATTATAGCATAATTCAGAAATTTGGATGAATTAATTCCTACTATAATTAATTGTAATTTATTCCACTAAAAACTGCAATTGAATTCCTCAATATGAATTTCAAAAATTCACTAACACTTATTTTAACTCCCCATGTTAAGATCACAAATACCAGTTAATTAAATTAAATTGCTGATAATTTAATTTAATCAACTAATTAAATCCTCTATAATTCCGCTTAAACTATTTCATGTGACGGATACAAAATCCATCGACTGGGTTTTCACATGAAAACTTATAAGCTTACATAAAAGGGTATCATCAAACTCAAAACCGAGTCATGAATTCTATCAACTAATTATTATTTCACAAATGCTATTCGTCATTGTCCAATCTATTAGGCATACACTAACTCTGAATAGAGTTGTACCTTTTGATTAATCAAAACAATAAATAAATCACATTGATCATAATAATTATATCAAGATTATGAGTATAAGCTCATTTAATGAATTAGAGAGAATATTTTATATATATTCAGTACAAAAACATCTTTTCTCTACTTGGTCCGTTCAATATACACTAAGTATACTAGCACAAGAAGTCGGAGTAAAACCACTTCCATAATCAAGACAAATTATACTATAATCTTGTGCTACAATCATCAAGATATTTTGCCCAATAACATCTTCGATTGTGAACATAGTTTATTAATTATGAGAACCGGCAATTTAATCTTCTGTGCATGAGCTAAAACTCCATATACTAAATTGTCTACTACATAACTAAAGGACACACATATAACAAATGATCTATTTAAAATAATAATTTATTGAATTGAATAAATTAAATAAATAATTGTTCTATAAAATATAAAATGCAATACTATGTGTAAACTACGGTTAATAGTGTATCCCAACAACTATTAGGTGAACTTGGTGGTCATTTGAATTTGGAAAGATCTCTCACTTCGTTTGTTTTTCTTTTTAATTAATTTTTTAATAACCCCCACCCTTTTCCAGAAGGACCAACAAGACAACAATGTTCTCTTTTATCGTGCAATAGACTCGAACTTCGACTTATCTTTTTGCAGTGGAAGTGTTCAAACGTCGATTGTCAGCTTGGTGGTGATCTTCAAGTTATCGAGAACTTGGAATGAATCAGTATATCAATCAACATTTGCAGTAAGAGTACTTGGATCAAATTGACATTATAAATAGAGCGACCAGTTGATCCAAGCTCTTATAATAAGAACAAATTCTACTGTGGCTTGCAAAATTTTGGTGTTTTTTTCTAGCTATCTGATGAATAGGAAAGTTAGTATGAGTAACTATTTGTTGCTCCAAATATTTGAAGTTGGTCCACTGGTAGAGGGACAAAAACTATAACATACAACTATAGGGACCAAAGTGCAATATAATTTAAAGCAGAACATTTGCGAAATCACCCTCCTCTCTCTCTAGTAGTGCCTCGTGCAATGTTCAGCTGACGGGAATGAGAAAGCATGTTTCTTTCTCGATTCTTCCACTCCAAAACCCTATTATTTTTTACTTTTCTGGATTTACTCGCTGCTCTTTAGTCGGTGACGCCGTCCATATCCCATGGCTGCTGCAATAGCATCTCCGGCGGCTATTGTTCGTTCAGGCCGCCGCCAGGATCAGACTTTCAGGTCTTTAGTATCAATCATCAGGGCCCCGTCTTCTTTCGCCGTTGTTCCCTTTCAAGTGTCGTCTTCTTCTATAAAGCTATGCTCTTTTCTCGACTATTCCCGTCTGACCAACGATGTGAGTTTTTTAAAAATTTATTATTACTATTTTTTCAACTCCTTATTTCTCCGCTCCCCTTGCTCGCACACACGCAGGCAGACATATACGTGTTGAGATGATGTTTACTGTTTAATTTGCATATGCGGTTTTACTGTTTAATTTGCATATGCGGTTATATCTATATAATTAGTTGAGATGATGTTTAATAAACTATATAATAGTGTATCGTGATCTTCTATTTGTTGAATCACTGCGTGTAAACTCTATTTCAAAGTGGAAATACTTATACTCTCGCATTCGTATTTTGAGGTTGAAGCAGCAACTTCAACTCTTTGTTATCGCCAGTCTATTGATCTCCTTGAATAAGTATTTATGCATTCTTCTGTGACATAAGAAATTGCTCTTAAGCCTTACATTTTGTTCAAGTTTAGTGCTTTCTTCAATTTTGCTGAATATTGCTGCGCTTTAGGATTTCCTTTAAGGCTAACGTTATAAGGTTCCGATGAACTTGAGCCTATGGCTTTGAGGAAAATGAGAAATGTAATTATTCCTCAAAGGTTCTTTTTGAAATGGAATCTTGCATTGGTTTATATTTTATGGTAATAGTTGCTAGTAGAATCTAGTATATATGCAAGTCCACCAAATGCATTGAGGCGCAGTAGTTGATTAGACACCCAGAGGTAAGACACTATTCTGCTGCAGGTCATGATATCACGCGGTCTTCAGCGCTTAGTTTTCATAGAAGAAAGTGAAATCATTCTCTTCTGGTATTTGAAAGAAGTCGAGAAAAAAGGAACCTGATATACCTTTGGAAGATTGAGAATGATAGATTGATTGGAAAATATCATTGGATAAAATGCTAGTATGTCATAAGTTCAAGTTCATTTGTTCTTTCGTTCTTCTCCTTCTTCAGATAGCAAAACATTTCGGGTCACTCGAGCTCAACTTAAATATCTTGTGTTAGTCCCAGAGAGAAGAATCTAGAAATAAGAGAACCGCTAGATGAAAGGTTAAAAGAATTGGGTATTATCTTCAGATCCCTTTTCGCTGCTTTTAAGATCTCTTATTATGTGGTCAGTTATCTTGAGCTCAAGTAACTATCCATCTTTCATTTCATATCCTTTGTTTTTGATATTTTCTCAGCATCAAATTTGGCAATGCTCTCATTTGCCATGGGGCTTACTATACAAGTCTCAGAGTTATTGGCCTTGTTTTCCTGAAAGTATTGGGCAAAATGAGCTTGGACCCGGCACTATTGTCAAAAGGGAATAACAATATTTTGTTTTTTGTCAAAAAATAAGTCATGCATGCCCTGGACAAATACCTTCTTCAAAGTATGTAACCTTTCTTTCTGGATGATCACCTAGAAGTGTTCCCGTTTCTTCTCCAAATTGCTTTTCTCTTCACTAATAATTGACGTCTGCAACCTTACATAAATCACCAGAGCACGATACATCCGTTAGTATGAGTCAAGAAGATAAAGTGATTTGAAATTGAGAAAGGATGGTAAAGGTAACTCTATTAACTTCTATTTCCTGCTTTATATCAGGAGAAATCGAAGTTTGTATTCTCGCGTTAAAGATGCTTACTTTTACCATTGATTGTTTAAAAGGCATCTAATTCTGTGCTTTCTTAACTTTATAAGTTGGCTTACATACAAAAAGGCACGATTATTGCCCTTGTGATAGCTAAATACTTTTGACATGTCTGCCTTACATGGAATTCTTGCTCTCCGGTGATAATGTGTTGTTTGGGCAAACATTTGGATTAGATGTTTGGAAATGTTTGGAAACAGAGTTTGCATTTGTGTGGAAGTCCTAATTAACTTTACTACTGAGTCGCTGTGAAGTTCATAAGGTGTGTTTTATCATATTTGCATATGGTGAATGATGACCCCTCGCTTCGCATTTCTTCATTGCTTTAAGTGAAGAAGATGTGCTTTTATTAATAATGTGTCCCATGATGGAAAAAGTCATATAGACGCTGAAATGGATGAGTATGATTTTTTGTTGGTAGCTTTCTGAATTTTGTAATGGTTTATCCTTAGTTGTTAATTTTTCCGATTTCCTTTTGCATTCCTTTGTTCTAGCTGGAGCTGGTGGGTCCAAGAATGTGGTTATGAATAAGTTTGTTCTGATCATCTAGTTCTAGTGGATGCTGTGAATTAGAAGTTGTATTAGCATCTTGTTGGTTGGGATAATAGAACCTTGGATGCTATTCTGGGTTTTACTAAGGCAATTTAAGGCTGTTGCCTAAACCAAAAGATTTAATCTGACATAAGTGTATCCAAAATGATAAGATACTATAAGACGATAAGTGTTGTAGTTAGGTCTAAGAAACTGTCAATATTATCCCATTTGGACATCTGAAATGTCCTCATTCTCAGCTCCAAATCAACCCAATGTTCAAATTTTATACTACTGTCCATTGTCTATTGACACTGGGAGCACATATCCTTGAAACAGTAATTTGGCTTTCATTTAAGTGGTCATTAGTTCTTATTGCTCTCGTCGTTGCATCACATGAATAAAGATACTTCAAAGCTTGTCAACATTGAGTGTATGGGAAGTTTATGCAGAGTAATCTATTATGAGGAAATGCGACAAAGTGCTTGAAGGTTATTGATTTTTTTCTCATGATTTGTGACCCTTCTCTCTTTTTGCCTAAGATCTAACAAATAAAGGCAAAATGCAAGTTGAAGATTGTGTTCCTAGAATAGTTTGATGTTTTTGGTCTATTGTCACGCGATCCTTAGCTTTAATGGTTGCCAACATCGCATTTCCTGGACTAAAAATTGGTTCAAGTCCAGTATCAGACTATCAGTTGCACTTAAATAAAAGTGGTTTCCTGATACCTTCTTGATATTAGGGATTATTGACAAGCTTCAACGCCAAAGGTCCTCACCTTCTGCAAAGGCCTCTGTGTTCTGTATCTGGTGAAATTGAAGGTTGCAAGGAGCGCGATGCCAAGAAACACAGGCTAGAATATGCCATGGAAGTAAAATCTGGCGAATCAACCAGTAGGCATGTATTATATATCCAAAACTCAGTCTCATCTGGACGGAAGAAGATATTGAGAAAGGAAAGGAACCCCAAAAATCTCAACAGTAGTGCATCACGGAAGAACAGAGTCGAATATTTTCAGGTTATCAGATATCCTCTGATCACCGAGTCTACAATGGGGAATATACTACGTCACAATACTTTGGTTTTTGTTGTTCACGAAGATGCTGACAAGAAGAGCATAAGGGATGCTGTAAAGAAGCTGTTTAAGATTGAAATGAAGAAAATAAATACATCGATCATGCCTGATGGAACAAAGAAAGCATATGTTGTGCTGATACCGAACCATAGTGCTATAGATGTGGCAAAGAAAATCAAAGCCATCTAAAGATTTATTTTCTGTCTTCCTTTCCATGCCAATCTGGCTGTTATATAAGGTGTTGGAGATAGAAACTACCAGCATATGAGTTGTGTTCTGGTGATTTTATGCTGCAATGTTATAGTTTTCGTAGGTACATGTGTTAGTTGTACCTTATTAATTTTGGCAGTTGTCAGAGAAGTAATAGTGCTCAAACATTGTTGTTAAGCTAAATTTCCTGTGTGGAATATACATCTTGGTTTAATGCCCTCCTATTTACCCAAAAAGGTGGGGGGAAATCATAATTTGTGGGAAATTTTTGCTTACAAGTTCATCTCCAAATTCTAGCTAAAAAGAGTGCCAAATTATGATCATTTTCCTAGTTTAGCTTGGACTGTAGGTTTGTAAATATTGAGTAAATGAAGCCATTTGACACTTGGCTTTGACTTGGGAACGATATTTTATTTTATTTTCTTGAATTCATGGTAAATAAATGAACTAATGCCAACATTAGTTGGAGAAGATGGTGACATATTGCAGAAACTATTCTGTTTTATTTCTGTCATTGCAGATACTACGCTGATTGTATATAAATTGTAAAAGAAATCAAGAAATTTGAAAACCAAGATATACCGGGTAAAATACTTTTTAATATATTATATATACGAAAATATTCCAAAGCGCGAAAGCATAACAAGTCCATTGGCACTTGTCTTAATTTTATCATTTAGTCGAAGATCTGGTGGATTCTACTTTATGAACAATGATCAATTGATCACCTCTGGGGCCTGATGGACCTATCTTAGATATTCCACAGCAATTCTGCTGACCGACCCCTTAATCCTCCTCAATCTCTCTTCTTTTGAAAATTTTCTCTTGATTCCTTGGTATATTTGGAAGTCAAGGTTAGATGTCTTCTCTCTGATTTTTTTATTTTTATTTTATGATATCATATTGTTCTAACAAGCTCTTAGTTATGCAGAAGTTACAAAATATCCTCGAGCTATGAAGCTTTACAAAATTGCTGTGTCACTAATCTATTATTTCTTAAAAGTACTCCTCCATTGAAATTTCTTGAAGTGCTTTCTCTAGCTATGCAAATTTGATTTTATTAAAGCTAAAATTACTAGGATTTCTCTTGCACGTTATATATGGACGATCAGTTACTCAAATCGAATATGCGTAGACGATATTCATAAGCTACTTCCCAAATTTGGAGACTTCCACTTATAAATTAAAGATTCTTGAGGGGAACCAGGAAAAAATTGGAATGCAGCACTTGTAAAAGTACTTCTCAAAATATTACTATGATGTGACTCCTCTCAAATCGGAAAATTAAAGCTAAACATGAAAAGAGTAAGAATTACAAGCTGATATTTGTGCCTTTTATCTCATCTTAATAAACTTAGGGGTGAAGAAATGAAGAGCCATGTTTACTTCGAAACCCTTGATACCTTTTTCTGATATGGGAAAGGAAATTCCTTTACAGAGAAATCTCTGGTTGTTCACCTGTCTTATTCTATTTGCATAAATTGATTTAGTAATATACTACCCTCTTACCCACCCAGAACTTTTTAAAAAAGAAAGAAAAATAGAACGTTAACCAAAAAAATGGAGTAAAAAAGAGTTAGTCCCACAAGTTAATTAGTTCATAGCTATAGGCTATAGCTAGCGGAAAAGAGTATGTATCCACAAAAAGTTACACCTTCTAATCCAAATTAATAAGTTTTATTTGCTCTCTATTTTAAGTTGTCCTAGAACTCTGTCCATTTTCATTAGTGGGAAATTTCTTCCTTACACTTATTAATATTTTTCCTAATTATTTGGTTTTCCAAAATTTACTTTGGAAATAACTTTTTGTTCAAAGTACTGTCCCAAATCTTTATAAAAGCAAACTTTTTCTATATTTGGCCAACTTTTATGTAAATAAAATTAAAATTTATTATTAATTTAGAAAACACATGCAATCTAAATGACTCATTTGAATTGGGATAGAGGGAGCATTTAACTAAGTTTTATATATAGACTATAGTCTATGACATAGTTTCATTATATGAACTAGTCCTGATGTCCCATATTAAATAGGTGTCTAAGGCCTCATTTGTTTGCACTTAATGAAGGTCTCAATCTTAATCATTCAGATCTCAGATATTAAGCGCGTTTGTTTTTAAAGTCTGAATCTTAATTATGCAGATCTTAATTATTAAGTGTATTTATTTTTTTACTTCACAATCACTTAATGGGTTTGAATAGGTCTGTATTATTAAGATCTGTAACAGAGACTTAATTTCATTAAGATGTTATCATACATATTCATTATTAACTACCGTCACCGCCTACCATTATCAACTACCACCATGCCACCCATTACCACCATACTCAACCACCACCACCATCCTCAATCATAGCCGCCACCATTATCGACTACCACCACCTATCATCCCCACCACTCCTACCACCATCATTCTCAACGACAACCAACACCCATCCACCTTAACTATCACAACTAACCACCCCATCACCATCAACAACCATAGCTGGCACTGCCCATCATTATAAACTACCACCACCCACCACACTACTAGAAATTCGACAAAAACCGACCAAGGTCGATCGACCAACTTTGGTCGGTCAAAAAACCGACCAAAGTTGGTCGGTTTTTCAAAATATTTTTTTAAAATTTTTGTTTACGAAACCGACCAACTTTGGTCGGTTTTCTTTGACGCAAAAATACGGGAAACTATTTTTGAGTCCTGTGAAATTTATATTTCAAGAAACCGACCAACTTTGGTCGGTTTTTCAATTAAAATAAATAAAAATTAATATTAAAAAAATCGACCAAAATTGGTCGGTTAATTCGGCCGGACATTTAAAAAAATCGACCAACTTTGGTCGGTAAATTTACTTTTTAATAAAACCGACCAACTTTGGTCGGTTATTTTCGTGCGAAAATACAATTAAAGAGTATAAATCAAATAAAAGACAGTCTTAAAACAAAATGTACCAATGGTCTAGTGGTAGAATAGTATCCTGCCACAGTACAGACCCTGGTTCGATTCCCAGATGGTGAATCTTTTTATTACACAATTAAAATACCGACCAACTTTGGTCGAAAAAAACCGACCAACTTTGGTCGGTTTTTTTTGCAATATATTTTTTTTTGAATTTAATTGACCGACCAAAGTTGGTCGGTAATTTCCGACCAACTTTGGTCGGTATGCCTTTCCGACCACAAAAATACCGTCCACACGTAAATGGTCGCATTTTGGTCGGTTTTTGGCCATTACCGACCAATGTTGGTCGATTTTTTTGTCGGTTTTTACCGGATTTCTAGTAGTGCCACCATCTTCCTTAATTACAACTACCACCACCACCACTCGCCATTATTAACTATCACCACCCACCACCACCATCCTCAATCATAATAGCTACCACTACCAATCACCACTAGCTACTACCCTAAACTACCACCATCAATCAAATCTACCACCAACCACCGCTTTTAGTCGGCATTCACAAGTACTACCGTTAGCCATCACCACCAACAACTATAATATTTTAAAAAATTATATATTTTAGTGATGGAATATTAGATTAATTAGTATTTTATTTAAATTTTATGTTTATTAATTTTTAAATAAACGTAAATTTTATACATTCAGATGTTAAAAATCAAACAGTCTTAATCACTTAGTATTCAGATCTTAATACACATCTTAACATTCAGATGTGTATTCAGATGTCTTAATCTTAATACACATCTTGATATTCAGACGTGTATTCAGATTCAGACGTCTTAATCTTAAAAAAAACAAATGAGGCCTAAGTTCATTCCGGTGGGATTTGACCTACATTTTGTTATAGTGACCTTACTAATTACTACGTATAATAGTATTATTTATTAAGCAGAATAAAGGTCTGTCAGAATGATTACGTCTTCGTTCAATCGACCTGTAATAAGGGCAATTTGATAGCCATTTCAAAATTTTGGCTGACAAAATCAAAATTTTCCTTTGGAATCATGTTAGAGACATATTCCAATGATATTGAATATTTTTGTAGAGAGCATATGCTTTAAAGTAAATCACGAGTTTCACGTGCAAGCTATGTGGGAAAATTTTATCCCTAGCGATCATAGGTAATAATGTCTCTAAATAACTAGCCAAAAATTAAGTGACACCTATTTTATTTCTTTTAATAAAAGAGAAACAAATTACATCAAGGACGTTGTTCCTTAGGTAACCAATATTTTCGCATAGGTTTTGCATAATCGTATAGGTGATGCAATGATGATATATTGATCTAAGGGTCTGAGAAGAAAATAAAGAGGAAAATAATTGTAGCAACAACAAAAACAAATCTAACCATTTTTTTATTTGTAACGGAGATGCTTTTTTTAAAGCATTTTCACCCTTATACAAGAAAGCAAGCAGAAAAAATAAAATTGAACAAAAAGAAACAATCGTTACTCGTTCAAACTAACTTTTCTTTTATCGCTTAATTCTTTATCGATGGTGTTTTATTATATTTATACCCTTACGTGGGGAATATCCGTGGCACCTAGAGGTAAAATACTCCTCAACTTGCGCACTAGAAAACCAAAATTTGTTCATTGTAATAATGAATCCACACTTTTGGAGAAAGGGAAATGAAAATGGGAATGACATATACAACTTTTATGTTGTGGAATGATTGGATTAGGTTTCAAATCAAAACATCACAGTCAAATGCTTAAAAGCAATAAATAAGATGTGGTCCACCCGATATTTATTGTAGGACTTTATCCTGATCTGATCGATTAAAATATGGTTAATTAGGTGTAATGACTAAAGTCTAATTGATAAAGTAAGAGGTTATTTTCTGAAATAACAGTTAAGTAACTTCTCACTTGATAAAACTTGAGAAATAAACCTAATTACTGTAGTATTTCCATCAAGAGCTTGAGAGAAAAATGGGCGACGGGAGAGAAAACTTATTGTCATGGCCGAAGAAATTGAAGCAATATATTTCTCTTACGGCAAAGGGCAAATATATCTCTCTATTTTTGAAAATGGTCTAAGAATACCCCTCGTTATACTATTGGGTTATCTATACCCCTACAGTCATACTTTGAGTTCAAATATACCCTCATTTAAACGGAGGGACACGTGTCATCGTCCTGTTGGTCAATTCTAAATATCTCCTGATTAATTAAAAAGACTCATTACTCATACCCAAAAAATATATTTTTTTTTGTAAAAACTGAAAAAAACTAAAAACAATTTTTTACTAAAAATGAAAAAAAAGAAAATGTTTTTTTTTCCAGTTTTTACAAAAAAACTGCTTTAAAAAAACTGAAAAATATTTTCTAAAACAATATTTTTGTAAAAACTGAAAAAGAAAACTGAAAAGCAATTTTCTAAAACAATTAAAAACTGAAAAAAACTGAAATATTTTTAACTAAAAACTGAAAAAAAAGAAAATATTTGTTTTTTCAGTTTTTACAAAAATATTGCTTTAGAAAATTATTTTTTTAGTTTTTTTTTCCAGTTTTTACAAAAATATTGTTTTAGAAAATATTTTTCAGCTTTTTTAAAGCAGTTTTTTTGTAAAAACTGGAAAAAAAATATTTTTATTTTTTTCAGTTTTTAGTAAAAACAAAATTAATTTTTTTTCCAGTTTTTACAAAAAATATTGCTTTACAAAATTGATTTTCAACTTTTTTTCCAGTTTTTACAAAAATATTGTTTTAGAAAATATTTTTCAGTTTTTTCTAAAGCAGTTTTTTTGTAAAAACTGAAAAAAAAATATTTTCGTTTTTTTTTCCAGTTTTTAGTGAAAATAATTTCAGTTTTTTCTAGTTTTTACAAAATATAATTGCTTTAAACATTACTTTTCGGGTATGGGTAATGAGTCTTTTTAATTAATTAGGAGATATTTAGAATTGACCAACAAGAGGATGACACGTGTCCTTCCGTTTAAATGAGAGGTATATTTGAACCCAAAGTATGACTGTAAGGGTATAGATAACCCAATAGTATAACGAAACGAAAGGTATTCTTAAACCATTTTCGAAAGTAGATGAGTATATTTGTCCATATGCCGTTTCTGATATCAAGAAGCGTACATAAATTCAGTTACGTACATCTCCTTGATTAAAATATTCTTATAAAGTAGTAATTTTTAATGAAATTCGCATAGAAATTTATGGTTCTAATTAAGCTATGGTTAGGATTAATTATCTTAGACTGTTAATGATTGCTACATCTAAAATCATGAAATTCTCACTATTACGTCATGCGTCTCTTCATTATTATACTATAAAGCTCCCATCTGCTTTCGTACTTAATCCAAATGCCCCTAAAGTTTTATTTAAGGAAAAGAGCAAGGATACATACATCACACATTGAAAGCAACATATTCGCCGTCCTTTGGTTAATACTCCCATCGTTCACTTTTATTTGTCTACTATACCAAAAAAATATATTTTTATTTTTACTTAACCGCTATACTAAATCAAGAGAAATATAATTTCTTTTTCCTATTTTAACCTTATTATTAACTACTCATCCCCCAAATTATTTCTCAATACTTTTGAAAATGCAATCATTATTATGGTAAAATTGTGAAATGCATACTTTATTTTTTTTTAAGAGAATGCAAAGTCAAAAGTGGACAATTAAATATGGGGTGTTGATGGTACGCTAGAAATATGAGTTTTTGGCTACTTTGCACCTTTTATTTGCTACACTTTAATTGTATTTGAGCTAAAATATGGATAATTTATACTCATTACGTGTTTTCTAATGTGTAGGTTGTGATTCCAAGTTAAGGTGTATTTTTGGAGCTAAAATAGTTATTAAAGGACTTTGAAGTCTGAGTAAAAGTTCAAGGGTTAAATTGAGATTGCGTTCGGAGGTCGAAAACTGAGTATGTACAAGGAAAATAAAAGAAAAAAAGTTACATAGAGATAAAATAGTGCTGGCACATTGGGCAGGCCAATGTAAGTCACCTGGTGACTATGCAATTCAATATTGTAGCAGAAGGCAACAAAACCAAAGCCTTTGATGATGAGGCTTAATATCACATGCCTAATGACGTGAATGACTAGGAGTTGGAAAAAATTCCATGAGGCAATAACTTTGCCAATTTTTCTCAAGACTCCTACTAAGGCGACGCACTGTGCGACACTCACCCCGCCGCGTCTTCACAAAATATGCATGCATCTTCAAGTGTTGAGTTCTCTAGAAATCTTCACTGCTGCCTCGCATGGCGCGTCACTCTATGCGGCGCGCCTATGCATATTTTACAAAGACACTTCCTATTTCCGCTAAAAAGAGTATTTTCGTCCAAAATTTATTGGAGGATGGCTTAAATACACGGAAAAATACCATTTTTAGACTTTTGACACATTTTCGACCTAAGGAGGCCAAAGAGGCTAAGGAGGAGTTGGAAGAACACAAGCACAAGGATTTCATCATTCCTTCCTCACTAAGATCCGGGTTTGGTTTGGATTTATGTTTTCCTATACTTTAGTTAAATTTGTGAAGTACTTCTCCATGTCTATGTGTCACGACCCAATTCTCCCTCCGTAAGATGTCGTGACGGCACCTAGTCTCTATGACTAGGTAAGCCTAACAAAAATGCAGAAATAAATAAATGGAAGGAAAACTTAACAACTAACAACAATAGATAACTGATAATAATACCGCTCAGCATGTACAATAACCAACACTCTAGTAATACACGGTATTCCCAAAACGCGAAACATCATAAGTCACAAGCTACATAAGAAAACTAGAATCTCTATACATCAGAGTCTAATAAAAGAAATACGGAAAGTAGATGACATAGAAGAGAATAGAGGGGACTCCGAGGTCTGCGGACGCGGCAGATATATCTTGAAGTTTCCGTACAATAGCAAGCACTCTCAACTAGTAGCGGGGCTGATAAGAAATACCTGGATCTACACACAAAACATGTGCAGAAGAGTAGCATGAGTACACCACAACGGTACCCAATAAGTGCCAAGCCTAACCTCGGTAGAGTAGTGACGAGGTCAGGTCCGGACCCTACTGGTATATAATAATAGGACAAATGATATAATAAACATGAAGTAAAAACGGAGAAGACAACAACATATATTCACAAAGCAATAACAACATCGCACAATGATATAATAACAGGGGCGCTACCGAGATACCGTCTCGTTGTCCCAAAAGTAAATATACAGGTTCCAAAAGTAAATATGCAGGGAGAACTCTCGAGGAACCGCCTCATACTCTCAAAAGTAAATATGCAGGGAGAACTCCCGAGGAACCGCCTCGTAGTCTCAAAAGTAAATGTGCAGGGAGAACTCCCGAGGAACCGCCTCATAGTCTTAAAGTAAATATGTAGTACAAGGGGATCTCCCGAGTAAACGTCTCGTCGTCCCAAAGTAAATATGCAGTACAGGGGGATCTCCCGGGATACCGCCCCGTAGTCCCAAAATAAATACGCAACTCAAACAAATGAATATAACAGTTACAACAAAAAAACCTAAAATTTAGGCTAAGTGCAAGTCAAGAAAGAAACAAGACTTACTAAACATGCTGCAAAGAGTTCAAATAGGTAATTAGGACAAGTAGACATGTTATTCTAGGCTAACAGGATAACTACACATGCTAGTATACTCAGATAAGATGAAAACATGCTATTACTCAATAAAAATAAAGGTTTTCCACAAATAGCCCATGTACGCAATCGTCACCTCGCGTACACGACACTTACATATCATAACAGCACCAAATCCTAAGGGAATTTCTCCCACCCAAGGTTAGGCAAGCCACTTACCGCAGGCGCGAAACACCAGAACCAGCAATGCACCAGATTTTCCTAAGTCCAAATTTCTTCCCGTTAAGCATACGAAACACACCCGAGGCCCCCGGGCCCTCAGCCAAACATACCAACCAATCCTAAAACACCATACGAACTTAGTCGAGCCTTCAAACCACGTCGAACAACACCAAAATCATGAATTAAGCACGGATTCAAGCCTAAGAATTTAAAATTTTCCAAATTTTACAAACGACGCCGAACCACATCAAATCTAGTTCGAATGACCTCAAATTTTACACACAGGCCACAAATGACATTACGAACCTACAACCACTTTCGGAATTCCATTTCGAGCTCGATATCAAAATTTTCACTATCGGCCGAAATCGCCGAAAAACTAACTTTTGCCAATTCAAGTCTAAATCTACTACAGACCTCCAAAACACATTCCGGACGTGCTCCTAACCCCAAAATTACTCAACGGAGCTAACGAAGTCGACGGAATTCCATTCCGGATCCGTTTTCACACAGTTCCGACTACAGTTCAAACTCTAAGGCTTAAACTCACAACTAGGGACTAAGTGTCCCAAAACTCTCTGAATTCCATAACCAAACACTCCGAAAAATCCCAAAAGCAGAAACAAATATGGGAATAGAAGATATTAGGGGATCGGGGCTCAAATTCTCAAAACGACTGGCTGGGTCGTTATATCCTCCCCCTTTTAAAACAATCATTCGTCCTCGAACGAGTATAAAGACATACCTGAAACTGTGAAAAGATGATGGTACTGGCTGACATATCTTGCTCGGTCTCCCAAGTCGCCTCCTTGACTGACTGACCCCTCTACTGGACCTTTACTGAAGCAATATTCTTTGACCTGAGCTTTCTAACCTGCCTGTCCAAAATGGCTACTGGCTCCTCAACATAAGATAGATCTTTGTCCAACTGGACTGAGCTGAAATCCAATACATGAGTCGGATCACCGTGATACTTCCGGAGCATCGACACGTGGAATACCGGGTGAACTCTTTCTAGGCTGGGAGGCAAGGCAAGCTCATAAGCAACCTCCCCAACTCACTGCAATATCTCAAAAGGACCAATAAATCTCGGGCTCAGCTTTCCCTTCTTCCCGAACCTCATGACACCCTTCATAGGCGATACCCGAAGCAAGACCTGCTTACCAACCATAAATGCCAAATCAAGAACCTTACGGTCTGCATAACTCTTCTGCCTAGACTGGGCTGTGCGAAGTCTCTCCTGAATCACCTTCACCTTATCCAGGGAATCCTGGACCAAATCCATACCCAACAATCGGGCCTCGCCCGGCTCAAACAATCCCATTGGGGACCAGTACCTCCTATACAAAGCCTCATACAGTGCCATCTGAATGCTGGACTGGTAACTGTTATTGTAAGCGAACTCTGCAAGTGGCAAGTATTGGTCCCATTACCCCCTGAACTCCATCACACAGGCACGAAGCATATCCTCAAGAATCTGAATCGTGCGCTCGGACTTCCCGTCCGTCTGAGGGTGAAAGGTTATGCTCAACTCCACCCTAGTACCCAACTCCTGCTTTACGTCTCTCCAAAACCGTGATGTAAAACTGTGTACCTCTGTCTGAAATGATGGATACTGGAATACCATGAAGGCCCACCCGGCCTCTGATGCTTATATCTAACCTGCTGACAGTTGAGACACTTGGCCACAAACCCAACTATATTCTTTTTCATCCTCCTCCACCAGTAGTACTGTCTCAAATCCTGATACATCTTCGTGGCACCGGGATGAATGGAGTACCGCAAGTTGTGGGCCTCCTAGAGAATCAACTCCTGAAACCTATCTACATTGGGCACACAGATCCGGACCTACATCCTCATCACACCGTCATCGCCAATAGTCACATCTCTGGCATCACCTCGCTGAACCCTGTCCTGAAGAACTAGAAGATGAGGATCATCATACTGGCGATACCTGATACAGTCATAAAGAGAAGACCGAGCAACCACACAAGCTAATACCCGGCTAGGCTCTGAAATATCCAATCTCACGAACTGGTTGGCTAAGGCCTGAACATCCAAGGCGAAGGGCCTCTCAGCTGCTGGAAGATATGCCAAACTCCCCAACCTCTCTATCTATTTCAACTTACAGCAACACTGGAGTGGTACGATTTTATTGACTTTTAGCTCTCGCCTTTATTTCGTAATAGTTCATATCATTGCCTGTGAGAATCACATTTTTGGTTTATTTAGGTGCGGAATTTGTACGCTTAGGGTTTTATGCAATCTTCTTATTATAGTGAATTCATGATTTGAGTTGTCACTTGGCTTGAAGTCCCGATCCAGCGTCTCAACTCCTTTTCCTATTGAGAATTTTCTGTTGCTTAGTATGATGCAGATTTTATTTAGCTATGGAGAAACAGCTATTCGCCTATCATAAATTTTAAGATGTTAGGGCCTTTTCTTAGGTGCGTTTTGAATTTTTTATTCTAAAATAACAGTGCGTAAATTTAAACTTTAATTACAAAACATAAAAGTTGGATAATGTTGTTTTGGCCTTCCCCTGGTGGTATAATATAGTGATATCATAATCTTTAAGTAGCTCCAACCACCTCCGCTGACGCAAATTAAGGTCCTTCTTCCTGGACAAGTACTGCAAACTCCGGTGGTCAGTGTAAATCTCACAGGGAAAACCGTACAAATAATGACGCCAGATCTTCAGGGCGTGAACAATAGCTGCTAACTCGAGATCATGAACCGTATAATTCTTCTCATGCACCTTCAACTGTCTAGACGCGTAGGCAATCACCCTACCGTTCTGCATCAATACCGCTCCAAGGCCAATCCTCGAGGCATCACAATAGACAGTGTAGGACCCCGAACCTGTAGGCAATACTAATACTGGGGCTATAGTCAAAGCTGTCTTGAGCTTCTGAAAGCTCTGCTCACACTCCTCGGTCCACCTGAATGGAGCACCCTTCTAAGTCAGCCTGGTCATAGGTGCTGCAATGGATGAAAATTCCTCCACAAAGCGACGGTAATACCCCGCCAAACCAAGGAAACTGCGGATCTCCATAGCTGATGATGGTCTAGGACAACTCTGCACTGCCTCCACCTTCTTCGGATCTACCTTGATCCCATCACAAGACACTATGTGGCCCAAGAATGCCACTGAATCAAGCTAGAATTCACACTTAGAAAATTTTGCATACAATTTCTTCTCCCTCAAAGTCTGAAGCACGGTCCTCAGGTGCTGCTCATGATCTTCCCAAGACCAGGAATATACCAGGATGTCGTCAATAAACACAATGACGAAGGAATCAAGATAAGGCCAGAATACACTGTGCCTCAAATGCATAAAGGCTGCGGGGGCATTGGTTAGCCCAAATGACATGACAAGAAACTCATAGTGACCATATCTGGTCCTCAAAGCAGTCTTCGGGATGTCCGGCTCCCGAATCTTCAACTGATGATAGCCAGAAAGCAAGTCAATCTTGGAAAACATCCTGGCACCCTGTAACTGATCAAATAAATCATTGATGCGAGGCAAGGGATACCTGTTCTTTACTATAACCTTGTTCAACTGCCGATAATCAATACACATACGCATAGAACCATCCTTCTTCTTCACAAATAAGACCGGAGCACCCAAGGTGAAACTCTGGGCCTGATGAAACCCTTATCAAGCAACTCCTACAACTGCTCCTTTAACTCCTTCAACTCAGGAGGAGCCATACGGTAAGGAGGAATAGATATGGGCTGAGTGCCCGACAACAAATCAATGCCGAAATCAATATCTCTATCGGGCGGCATACCCGGAAGATCAGCTGGAAACACATCTGGAAAGTCCCTCACTACTGGAACTGACTCGACTGTAGGGGTATCAATACTGACATCTCTCACATAGGCCAAATACGCATCATACCCCTTCTCAACCATTCGCTAAGCCCTAAGAAATAAAATAACCCTGTGGGGAGTATACTCTAAGGTACCTCTCCACTCTAATCTCGGCAAACCTGGCATAGCCAGCGTCACGGTCTTAGCGTGACAATCAAGAATAGCATAATGGGGTGACAACCAGTCTATGCCTAAGATAACATCAAAATCTACCATACTGAGTAATAACAAATTGGCTCTGGTCTTAAAACTACTAAGAGTAATCAAACACGACCGATATACACGGTTCACAATGAGAGAATCTCCCACGGGAGTAGATACATAAACAGGGGAACTCAAAGAATCCCAAGATATCCCCAAATGTGGAGCAAAATAAGAGGACACATATGAATACGTGTAGCCTCGGTCAAATAATACTGATGCATTCCTATGACAGACATGGACGATACTTGTGATGACTGAATCTGAAGAGACGGAATCTGAATGGGCTGGAAGGGCATAGTACCTGGTCTGGCCTCCCCCTCTAGGGCGACCTCAATCTCTCCGACCTCCACCTCGAGCTGGCTGAGGAGATGGGGTGGCATTTGGTGCTAGAAGAATGGCCGGAGGACCCGATGGAGCACGTGGAGGCTGATAAGTCTGTGTAGGTGCACCCCTCCTGGCTCTGGGGCAATCTCTAACCAGGTAACGAGTGTCACCATACTCAAAACAACCTCTCGGAGGACGCGGCGGCTGAGACTGACTTGGACTTAGCCTGCTGGACTGGCCGGTGATAGCACCTCGAGTAGGACGCACACTGGATACTGGCGGTGCATAATAGGGTTCCTGAGGTCTAGGAGGAGCTGAAACACTGCTGGCTGCTGGAAGAGCTGAATGAACAGGGCGACTCATAAAACCCCTACCATAGCGTGCGGTTGGTGCACGAGCTCCTGAATAATGACCAGTCTCTCGAGACCTCTTGGCCTCTCTCTCCTCTCTGTCCCGGGCAAACATGCCCTCCACTCTCCTGGCAATGCTCACTGCCTGCTGATAAGTGATATCCATCTCCAACTCCCAGGCCATACTGGTCCGAAAACTGGGGTGGAGTCCCTCAATGAAGCGACGAACCCTCTCTCTGACTGTAGCAACCAGAGCCGGTGCATGGCGAGCTAACTCACTAAAATGGACTGCATACTCTGACATAGTCATAGCACCCTGACGCAACTGCTCAAACTCTGCGTGCCAAGCGTCCCTGAGGCTCTGAGGAACATATTCACGCAAGAATATCTCTGAAAACTGAGTCCAAGTGAGTGAGGCTGCCTCATCCGGACTACTCAGCTCATAGGCATGCCACCACGGATATGCCGCTCCCCTTAGCTAGAAAGCGATGAAAGAAACCCCACTCGTCTCCACAATGCCCATAGTGCAGAGAATACGATGACACTCCTCAAGAAAACCCAAAGCATCATCTGAAGATAGTCCGCTGAAAGTAGATGGGTGGTACTTCTTGTACCTCTCAAGTCTGAGCTGCTCTGGCTCAGAAGCATCTACCCTGATCTCATGCTGAACCAGAGCCATTGGGAGCATAGGAATATACTCTAGGGCCTGATCAACCAAGACCCTCTGCTCAGGAGTGCGGGCTATGGAAGTTTGTGCCCCTCCCCCGGCATGAGATGTAGCGGGAGCTATCGGAAATTGTCCAGCCTGAGCCAGAGTGTTGAACATGCTCAAAAACTGAGCTAAAGTCTTCTGGAAGGCTGGAGTAGCAATAGGGATCTCCGGTGCTGGCCCTCCAGCTGGAGCTACTGGGGGCTTCTCTGACGCAGCTCTCGCAGGTGCTCGGGCTGCACCGCGTGGTTGTCCTCTACCCCGACCCTAGCCTCTGGCGGCTCTGACAGGGGGCCCAGGTGCCTGATCGTCGGTCCTCCCAGTACGGGTCCTCACCATCTGTGAGAAAGAATAGAATAGAATCTTAGAATTTATGGTGTCAATAACTCGCACGACAAGGAAATCAAAGAACTATGATTGTTCTTAACAGTTACATAGCCTCCTGAAGATAAGTACGGACGTCTCCACACTGATCCGCGAGATTCTAATAAACCGACTTGTGGCTCGCGACTCCTATGAACCTAGTGCTCTGATACCAACTTGTCACGATCCAACTTAACCCTCCGTACGGTGTCGTGATGGTACCTAGTCTTTACGACTAGGTAAGCCTAATATTACAAAAAATATAAAGAAAACACAACATCTTAAAGATAAACAACATATTATGAATAGCCAAGAGTAGTACCACTCGACATACACAAAATAATTTTTCTAAGAACCGGAATATCACTAAGTCACAAGCTGCTATAATCTATGTAGCTCTATACAAAAGTCTGAAGATAATAAAGAAAGTCTATAGGCGAGGGAGTAGAAGGGGACTCAGAATATCTGCGGACGCAAGCAGAAGTACCTTGAAGTCTCCTAAAATCAGCAGCACGCACTAACCCCAAGGCTGATAGCTCGTACCTGGATCTGCACACGAAAACATGTGCAGGAAAGGGCATGAGTACACCACAATGGTACCCAGTAAGTGCCAAGCCTAACCTCGATCGAGTAGTGATGAAGTCAGGTCAAGGCCCTACCTGAGTAAATATAATAAATTAAACAGTAAAAGATATAAGCAAAATTTACGGTAACGCAGTTAAAGAAATTCTTGAAAATTTAACAGTTAAGGGAGCCCTCGGCTCAAAACAAAGTAACACAATGGGGAATCTCCCGGGATACCGTCCCATAGTTCCGAATAAATATGCAGTGCTGGGGGATCTCTCGGAATACATCCATAGTCCCAAAGTAAATATGCAGTGCTGAGGGATCTCCCGGAATACGTCCGTAGTCCTAAAGTAAATATGCAATGCTGGGGGATCTCCCAGAATATGTCCGTAGTCCCAAAGTAAATATGCAGTGCTGTGGGATCTCCCGGAATACGTCCGTAGTCCCAAAGTAAATATGCAAGACAGGGGGATCTCCCGAAATACGTCCGTAGTCCCAAAGTAAATATGCAGGACAAGGGGATCTCCCAAAATACGTCCGTAGTCCCAATTTAAATATGCAACGCAAGATGAAATGGAAAGTATGGCATCGAGTTATACAGTTTATACTGAACACAGACAAGGAAAATAGGGATTTAACTAAGCATGGCGCACAGAATGTCAAATAGGCAGTTAAAACACGTAAGTATGCTTTTCTAGTCTAAATTAAACAATTAAGCATATTAGTACAATTTAATAAGAGGAACAATTTATGATTAAAAAAGGATAAATGGGATTTTTGCAATAATAGCTCGTGTACGTACTTGTCACCTCACGTACTCGGCGCTCACACACCAAGTAATATCGAAATATCCTAAGGGGAAAGTCCCCAACACAAGGTTAGGCAAGCCACTTACCTGGAACCGCTCAAATCACCTCGATAACACGTTCTTGCCACGAGTATCCGACTCCAAATGGCCCGAATCTATTCAAATAAATTTCATAATGTAAATATAACTACAAGTAACTAATTTAGCTAATTAATTCGAAGCTAAAGCGTGAAATTAGGAAAAACGCCCAAAAGTCACCCCGGGCCCACGTCTCGGAATCGGGTAAAAATTATAATTTATAAACACCCATTCACTCACGAGTTCACTCGAATAAAAATCATCTAAAACCGACGTCAAATTCCCATTCAAATCTCAGATTTTCAATTGGGGAACCTTTTCCCCAATTTCCAAACTTTTACCCTCAAATTCCTTAATTAGACTAGGAAAACAACAATAGTTTACTGTATTATGATCAAAATAGAGTTAGAATTCGTTACCCAATAGTTCTCCTTCAAAATTCCCTCGAGAAATCGTCTCCCACCGTGCTCCAAATCATATTTTGTATTATGAAATTTCAAACCCTCGAAATCCCCTTTTCTACCTAGTGATTTCCGCATCTGCGCTCATGTGGCCTCTTCTGCGGTCTCGCACCTACGGAAAAATCAATGCAGGTGCGGAAGTCTGGCTGGGTCTGCATCTGCGACCCCTGGGCCGCATCTGCGGCTCCGCTTCTGCGGACGACCAGCCGCACCTGCGAGCCCAGCATGCCCTGTCCATTTTCGCATCTGCGAACTCTCAAGCTCACCTGTGAGCCCGCACCTGCAGACTCCCCTCCGCAGGTGCGAAACACCAAAACCAACAATGCACCAGATTTTCCTAAGTCCAAATTTCTTCCCGTTAAGCATCCGAAACACACCTGAGGCCCCTGGGACCTTAACCAAACATACCAACTAATCCTAAAATACCATACGAACTTAGTCGAGCCTTCAAACCACGTCGAACAACACCAAAATCATGAATTAAGCACGGATTCAAGCCTAAGAATTTAAAATTTTCCAAATTCTACAAACGACGCCGAACCACAACAGATTTAGTCCGAATGACCTCAAATTTTACACACAGGTCACAAATGACATTACGAACCTACAACCACTTTCGGAATTCCATTCCGAGCTCGATATCAAAATTTCCACTATCGGCCGAAAAACTAACTTTCGCCAATTCAAGCCTAAATCTACTACAGACCTCCAAAACACATTCCGGACGTGCTCCTAAATCCAAAATCACTCAACGGAGCTAACAGAGTTGACATAATTCCATTCTGGATCCGCCTTCACACAGTTCCTACTACGGTCCAAACTCTAAGGCTTAAACTCACAACTAGGGACTAAGTGTCCCAAAACTCTCTGAATTCCATAACCAAACACTCCGGCAAATCCCAAAAGCAGAAACAAATATGGGGAAAGCAGGTATTAGGGGATCGGGGCTCAAATTCTTAAAACGACCGGCCGGGTCGTTACAGCATCCTGAACCAAGTCCGTACCCAATAATCTTCCCTCGCCTAGCTCGAACCAACCCACTAGAGACCGACACCGCCTACCATACAGAGCCTCATACGGTGCCATCTGAATGCTCGACTGATAATAGTTGTTATAGGCAAACTCCGCAAGTGGTAAGAACTGATCCCAAGCACCCCCAAAATCTATCACACAAGCACGGGGCATATCCTCCAGTATCTGAATAGTGCGCTCGGACTATCCGTACGTTTGGGGGTGAAATGCTGTGCTCAGCTCAACCCGAGTACCCAACTCCTGCTGCACATCCTTCAAGAACCGTGATGTAAACTGTGTGCCTCGGTCAGAGATGATGGATACCGGTACGCCATGAAGCCGGACAATCTCGCGGATATAAATTTGAGCAAACTGCTCGGAAGAATAGGTAGTCATCACAGAAATGAAATGAGCTAACTTGATCAGCCTATCCATAATCACCCAAACTGCGTCAAAATTCCGCTGAGTCCATGGGAGCCCAACAATGAAATCCATAGTGATCTGCTCCCATTTCCACTCCGGAATCACTATCTTCTGAAGCAATCCACCTGGCCACTGATGCTCATACCTAACCTGCTGGAAATTTAGACACCGAGCCACAAACTCCACTATGTCCTTCTTCATCCTCCTCCACCAGTAATGTTGCCTCAAGTCCTGATACATCTTCACAGCACCCGGATGAATGGAGTACCGCGAACTGTGAGCCTCCTGGAGAATCAACTCACGCAAACCATCCATATTAGACACACATAGTCTACCCTGCATCCCCAATGCACCATCATCCCCAATAGTGACCTTCTTAGCATCATTGTGCTGGACCGTGTCCTTCAGGACATGCGGATGGGGGTCATCATACTGACGCTCCCTAATATGATCATAAAGAGAAGACCAAGAGACCACACAAGCCAATACTCGACTCGGCTCAAAAATATCCAATCTCACAAACTGGCTGGCTAAGGCCTGAACATCCAACGCCAATGGCCTCTCTGCTACTGGTAGATATGCCAAACTCCCTAAACTCTCTGCCCGGCGACTCAAAGCATCGGCCACCACATTGGCCTTCCCAGGATGGTACAAAAAGGTGATATCATAATCCTTATGCAGCTCTAACCACTTCCTCTAACGCAAATTAAGATCCTTCTGCTTGAACAAATGCTGCAAACTCCGATGATCGGTGTAGATCTCACAAAGAATACCGTATAAATATTGCCGCCAAATCTTCAAGGCATGAACGATAGCTGCTAACTTAAGGTCGTAGACATGATAGTTCTTTTCATGTACCTTCAGCTGTGTGGACGCGTAGAAAATCACCCTACCGTCTTACATCAACACCGCGCCGAGACCAATCCGCGCCGCATCACAATATACAGTATAAGACCCCGAACCTGTAGGCAATACCAATACTGGGGCTATAGTCAAAGCTGTCTTGAGCTTCTGAAAGCTCTCCTCACACTCCTCTGTCCACCTGAATGGAGCACCCTTCTGGGTCAGCCTGGTCATAAGTGCTGCAATAGATGAGAATCCCTCTACAAAATGACGGTAACACCCTACCAAACCATGAACACTCCGGATCTCCGTAGCTGATGACGGTCTAGTCCAACTCTACACTGCTTCCACCTTCTTCGGATCCACCTGGATCCCATCACATGATACTATATAACCCAAGAATGCCACTGAGTCTAGCCAAAACTCACACTTTGAGAATTTTACATATAACCTCTTTTCCCTCAGGGTCTGAAGCATAGTCATCAGGTGCTGCTCATGATCCTCCCGAGTCTGGGAGTACACCAGAATGTCGTCAATAAACACAATGATGAATGAGTCAATAAAGGGCCGAAACACACGTGCATCAAGTGCATAAAAGCTGCTGGGGCATTGGTCAGCCCAAATGACATCACAAGGAACTCGTAGTGACCATACCGAGTCCTAAAAGCAGTCTTCGAGATATCTGGCTCCCGAATCTTCAACTGATGATAGCCTGAACGTAAGTCAATCATAGAAAACACTTTAGCACCCCGTAACTGATCAAATAAATCATCAATACAAGGTAATGGTACCTGTTCTTCACTGTAACTTTGTTCAGCTGGCGATAATCAATGCACATACGCATAGAGCCATCCTTCTTCTTCATAAACAAGATAGGAGCACCCCAAGGTGACACACTGGGCCGAATGAAGCCCTTATCAAGCAATTCCTGTAACTGTTCCTTCAACTCCTTCAACTCAGGAGGAGCCATACGATACAGAGGAATAAAGATGGGCTGAGTACTCGACAACAAATCAATGCCAAAATCAATATCGCTGTTGGGTGGCATGCCCGGAAGATCAGCTGGAAACATATCTGGAAATTCCCTCACTACTGGAACTGACTCAACTGTAGGGGTATCAATACTGGCATCTCTCACATAAGCTAGATACGCGTCAAACCCCTTCTCAACCATTCGTTGAGCTTTAAGAAATGTAATAACTATGCTGGGAGTATACTCTAAGGTAACTCTCCAATCTAATCGCGGTAATCCTGGCATAGCTAGCGTCACGGTCTTAGCGTGACAATCAAGAATAGCATAATGAGGCGACAACCAATCCATGCCCAAAATAATATCAAAGTCTACCATGTTGAGCAATAACAAATTGGCTCTGGTCTCAAAACCACAAAGAGCAATCAAACATAACCGATACATGCGGTCCACAACAAGAGAATCTCCCACAGGAGTAGACACATAAACAAGGGAACTCAAAGAATCCCGAGATATGCCCAAATACAAGGCAAAATAAGAGGACACATAAGAATATGTAGAGCCTGGGTCAAATAATACCGACGCGTCTCTATGATAGACTGGGACAATACCTATAATGATAGAGTCGGAAGCAACTGCCTCTGTACGAGCAAGAAGAGCATAATAACTGGTCTGGCCTCCCCCTCTAGGGCAACCACGACCTCCTCGACCTCCACCTCGAGCTGGATGAGAAGATGGGGCGGTAGCTGGTGTTGGAATCATAGCCTGAGGACCCGGTAGAGCACGTTGTGCTTGAGAAGTTTGTGGAGGTACACCCTTCATAAATCTGGGGCAATCCCTCACCATATGACGGGTGTCGCCACACTCAAAATAAGCCCTCGGAGAGCGTGGCTGATATGACTGGCTCGGGCTAGGTATGCTGGACTGAATGCTAAAAGCACCCAGTGAAGGAGGTGCACTAGATACTGGCGGTGCATAATAAGGCTCCTCGGGCCTAGAAGGGACCGGAATACAACTGGCAGCTGGAAGTGCTGAATGAACGGGGCGACTCACATAACCCCTACCATGGCGAGCTGCTGGGGCATGAGCACAAGAAAAAGAACCAGTCTCTCGAGACCTCTTGACCTGTCTCTCATCTCTATCCTAGGCAAGCATGCCCTCCAATCTCCTGGCGATACTCACAACCTGCTGATAAGAAATATCCGCCTCCAACTCCCTGGCCATACTGATCCGGATACTAGGGTGGAGTCCTTCAATAAACTGACGAACCCTCTCTCGAACTATGGCAAGAAAGGCCGGTGCTTGTCGGGCCAAATCACTAAAACGAACTGCATACTCTGACACAGTCATAGCACCCTGGCGTAACTGTTCAAACTCCGCCCGCCAGGAGTCCCTGAGGCTCTGAGGGACATATTCTCCCAAAAACATGTCCAAGAACAGAGTCAATGTAAGGGAAGCTGCCTCAGCCGGACTATCCAGCTCGTCTACGCTACGCCCATAGTACGGAGAATACGATGACACTCCTCCAGAAAACCCAGAGCATCATCTGTAGCCAATCCACTGAAGGTAGGTGGGTGGTACTTCTTGTAACTCTCAAGTCTGAGCTGCTCTGCCTCAGAAGCGGTTGTCCTAGTCTCGTGCTGAACTGGAGCTACCCACTGCATCGGTATAATCTCTGTAACCTGGTCGGCCTGAACCCGCTGCTCTGGAGTATCAGCGACGGGAGTCTGTGCTCCTCCCCTGGCCTGAGATATGACAGGAGCAGGTAGAATCAATCCAGCCTAAGCTAAGGTGCTGAACATGCTCAGAAACTGGGCTAGGGTCTCCTGGAGAGCTGGTGCAGCAATAGGTGCCTCAGGTGTCTGCCATATAACTGGAGCTACTGGGGGATCCTCTATGGCAGCTCATGCGGGAGCTTTGGCTGCACCGCGTGGGCGTCCTCTGCCTCTACCCCAGCCCGGCCTCTGGCGGCTCTAGCAGGGGGCGTGGGTGCCTGGTCATCAGATCCTCCGGTACGGGTCCTCACCATCTATGAGAAAGAATAGAATACATAAGTTTAGAATTTTGATGTCAACAAATTTCGCATGACAAGGAATCAAAGAAGTGTAACTTTCCTAACAGTTTTATAGCCTCCCGAAGATAAGTACAAACATCTCCGTACCGATCCACGAGACTCTAATAAACTGGCTTGTGACTCACAACACATATGAACCTAGAGCTATGATACCAATTTGTCATGACCCAATTCTCCCTCTGTAAGATGTCGTGACGATACCTAGTCTCTACGACTAGCTAAGCCTAACAAAAATGCGGAAATAAATAAATGGAAGGAAAATGTAACAACTAACAACAATAGATAACTGATAACAATGCCGCTCGGCATGTACAATAACCAACATTCTAGTAATACACGGTATTCCCAAAACCCGAAACATCATAAGTCACAAGCTACAGAAGGAAACTAGAATCACTATACACCAGAGTCTAATAAAAAAAATACGGAAAGTAGATGACATAGAAAAGAATAGAGGGGGACTCCGAGGTCTGCAGATGCGGCAGATATACCTTGAAGTCTCCGTACAACAGCAAGCCCTCTTAGCTAGTAGCGGGGCTGATTAGAAGTACCTGGATCTACACACAAAATATGTGCAGAAGAGTAGTATGAGTACACCACAATGGTACCCAGTAAGTGCCAATCCTAACCTTGGTAGAGTAGTGACGAGGTCAGGTACGGGCCCTACAGGTATATAATAATAGGACAGATGCTATAATAAACATGAAGTAAAAACGGAGAAGACAACAATAAGTATTCACAAAGAAATAACAACACTGCACAATGATATAACAATAGGGGCGCTACCAAGATACCGTCTCGTAGTCCCAAAAGTAAATATACATGGAGAACTCCCGAGGTACCGCCTTGTAGTCTCAAAAGTAAATATGCAGGGAGAACTCCCGAGGAACCGCCTCGTAGTATCAAAAGTAAATATGCAGGGAGAACTCCCGAGGAACTGCCTCGTAGTCTCAAAAGTAAATGTGCAGGGAGAACTCCCGAGGAACCGCCTCGTAGTCTCAAAGTAAATATGCAATACAGGGGGATCTCCCGAGTAAATGCCTCATAGTCCTAAAGTAAATATGAAGTACAGAGGGATCTCCAGGGATACCATCCCGTAGTCCCAAAATTAATACGCAACTCAAACAAATAAATATAACAGTTACAACAAGAAAACCTACAATTTAGGCTAAGTGCAAGTCAAGAAAGAAACAGGACTTACTAAACATGCTGCAAAGAGTTCAAATAGGCAATTAGGACAAGTAGACATGTTATTTTAGGCTAACAGGATAACTACACATGCTAGTATACTCAGATAAGATGAAAACAGGCTATTACTCAATAAAAATCAGGTTTTTTCATAAATAGCCTATGTACGCAATCGTCACCTCGCGTACACGACGCTTACATATCATAACATCACCAAATCCTAAGGGGATTTCCCCCACACAAGGTTAGGCAAGCCACTTACCTCGAACTAAGCTCAAATCAATCTGTAACAATACTTTTTCCATGAATATCCGACTGCGAATGGCCCAAATCTAGCCAAAATCTATTACATACTATAAATACAACTATAAGAAATTAATCTAATTAATGAAATCAAGACTTTAACAAAAATTTTGAAATTCGTCCTAAAACGTCGAACCGGGCCCACGTCTCGGAATCGGGCAAAAATTATAAAATCCGAAAGCCCATTCACTCACGAGTCCAACCATACCAAAATTTGTCAAAATCCGACTTCAAATGACCATTCAAAACCCAAAATCAAACTATTCAAATCCCTAGTGTCAAACTCCCAAATTCCACCTTAAATATACACTAACTAGGTGAAAAAATAAATGGGAAAGCAAAATTATTGATCAAATATAAGCACAAGGAACTTATCTCACTAAATCCCCCGAAAATGCTCTCAAGAAATCGCCAACCCGAGCTCAAGAATGAAGAAAATGGACAAAAATCTCAAAGCCTCGCTTAAAAGGGTTTTGCCCAGGCATTCCTGCATCTGCCGACCACCAGCCGACATGCGACGCCACACCTGCGGAAATATCATTGCAGGTGCGGATTCCACTTATGCCCAGGGTTACCGCTTCGGTGAATAAGGAATCGTGCCTGTGATCTCGTTTCTGCGGAGACCCTTACACTCCTGCGATCCCAAACCCCCCAGGCCTCTTCGCTTCTGCGTTCAAGCTTCCGCAGAAGCGACTCCTCTCCTGCGGCCTTCATGTTGCACCTACGACCTCAAGCCAAACTCCTCCAGCCCACATATGCGATCCTCCTCATGCACGTGCGAGTCCGCACCTGCGGTCTCCCCACCGTAGGTGCGAAAATATCAAAAACCTAAAGCTTCAGCCATTTGCCTAAGTCCAAATTCAATCTGTTAATCATCTGAAACACACCCGAGGCCCCCAAGACCTTAACCAAACAGACCAACCAGTCCTATAACACCATACGAACTTAGTCGAGCCCTTAAATCACATCAAATAATGCTAAAAATATAAATCAACCTCCGATTCAAACTTAATGAACTTGTAACTTCCAATTTCTACAACCGATGCCGAAACCTACCAACCCACATCCGATTCAACATTACGAATCTACTACAACTTCTGGAATCGGATTCCGACCTCGATATCAAAAAGTCCACTACCGGTAAAAATCTCCAAAAATTTAACTTTCACCATTTCAAGCCTAAATGAGATACAGATCTCCAAAACACAATCCAGACACGCCTCTAAGTCCAAATTCACCCAACGGAGCTAACAGAACTGACAGAACTCCATTCCTGAGTCGTCTTCACATAGTTCCGACTACGGTCAAAATCCTAAGGCTTAAGCTTCCGTTTAGGGGCTAAGTGTCCCAAAACACCCCAAAAACCAAAAAAAACCTCCTAGCAAGTCACATAAGCTGAAACAGATATGGGAAAAGCAGTAAATAGGGGATCAGGTCTATAACTCTCAAAACGACCGGCCGAGTTGTTACATTATGGAGTAGATCCTTTTGGGTTTTGATGGATTTGGTGTATTGATGATTGTTTGTGGATTATAACTCTATTTTGATGTATTTGAATCGTTTTTGGAAGATTTAATTATTGTATCTATATTCACTTATTCTTTTAATCGAAAGAGGCATAACTTGTGATATCTTTGCATTATATTGTTGGTTGAGTTCATAGATTCTTCTAAGTAATTAAAAGAGGCTAGTTGAATCATTAATTAAACATAGTTAGGAGAATAATCGAAAGAGTTTTTCCTAATGACCGATTCACTACGCATTCTTGCGTATCTTCACAGTGCTTGAATTGGTTCATCTCGTGAGTTTAAGACTTAATCGAGAGAGGAGTTTTTGCTGAACGTTTGAACTAATAATAGAGTGAATTCGAGAGACTCACTTGATCATTGGAAGTGAATTATCTAGAGTTAGATCCCAAACAATTATCTTGCACTATCATATCAAAACCCTATCCTCTTCCACTAATAACCTTAATTAATTCTTCCTTGTTTCGATAGTCACTAGTTTAGATTCTTAGTTAAATTTTATTATTAATCATATAAATCTCAACTGTTGATTCTCCTGGATAGCAATCAAGCTAGAAACTACGAGAATACTATTTAAATCCAATCCCTGTGGACACGATATTATACTATACTATCTTTGACTAGCGAGCACAATTTAAGTGTATGTTTTGCGCTCGTTAAACAGAGGGAGTATTTTATTTTGGTAGGCACAATTATCAATCTCTCTTTTTTCTTGAACCGTCAATATATTCATTCCTTAATTAAAGAATCAGTGAACCTACGAAATAAAGAATTATTTCGCTTAGAAGTGTTTAAATGCGTTTCCCTTTTGCGGGACGCTACTCTCTAATATTGGATTATAACAAGTAGCGGAAGCAATCTCAGTATCAAAATCACATATAATCTAGACAACTAGCATATATGAGGTTTCACAGGTTACCTCTTGAAGCGTGGACAAAGCTCCTCTATCACGTGAGCCTCCAATTCTACAACAACTCAATGAAAACTCCACCACCAGCACAATCACGATCTCCGAATATTCCACGGTCTTCTACTGTGTTACCCAAATAATATTCAAAAATAGTAATTTCGTGTGGGAGAAATTTTTTAGGAAATAAGGCTGAAAAATTTGGCCACCTTCTCTTCTTCTTCTAGGTATAAAACCTTATGTATTTATAACACAAGTTTTAAGGGTTAAAACCCTTTTCCAAAACCTGTTGGATTTTTTTTTTTACGAAGAAAATAATTTCTTTATTTCCTATTATTTAGGCACAACAGGGACCACAGAATTTAATTAACAAGGCTTCTAATTATGGAATTAATTTATAATTTTCAAAATTAATATCCACCATATTTAATTACGAATTATTCCACTAAATATTCGTAATTGCATTCCTTATTTAATTTTGAAATTCCTCAATTAAATCTTATTTGTCTCCCCATGTTAAGATTCAGATACTACTCAATTAAATTAAATTTCTGACGATTTAATTTATTGATTATTTCTTTTAGACTTCCGCTTAACTTATTTCATGTGTCGGATACAAAATTCACCGGCCGTGTTTACACATGAAAGCTTATAAGTTTTCATAAATGTGTATCATTAATCTCTAAACCGAGACATGGATTCCATCAACTAACTATTATTTCAGCAATGTACATTATTATTATCCAATTTACCAGGCATATTGACCCACGAAAGAATCTCGCATTTTAATAAATCAAAACAATATTAATATACACAGCCAATAATAATTATATCAAAATTAAGAGTATAAGTACATTTAATGGCTAGAGAGTTTATTTTACTAAGTTAGTACAAAATACTTATCTCTACTTGGTCCGCTGAATACATACAAAATGTACTAGCATAAGAAGTTGCAATTAAACCATTTTCATAATCAAGATAAATTATATTTAATCTTGTGCTACAATCATTCCTGATGGTTTGTCTAATTCCATCATTAGATTGTGAACTCAAACTTTATACTTATAAGAACCGATGATTTAATCTTCCGTGTATAAGCTAAACTCTATACACTAAATCATCTACTATATAAGCAAATGACACAAACTAATATATGATCTAATTAAAACTGTATTAAAATTGAATAAACAATTATTCCATAATAAATACTATATCCAAACCAAACCCATAGTTAATAGTATATATCCCAACAATCTCCCACTTAGACTTTTAACCATGACAATTATTATAATATACTATATCTAAATGCATGGTTAATAGTATATGCCCCAACAATCTCCCACTTAGACTCATAATCATGCATCTACAACTTTCTTAGCATTCTTTTACATGACTATTAAAAAGTCTTCACCAAATAAGGTTTTGTTAAAGAATCTTGCCAAGTTATTTTCTGATGCAATCTTTGTCCAGTAGTGCTTTGTCGTAAATATCTTGTAACGATCTGACCACTCGTTTTCCTTTCTAGACCCCCGTTCTCCTAAATAAGACTCCCCGTATGTGCTGTTACTGTTTTATGACTTGCAGGGATGGTTAGTTCGGGATTTGGAAGAGTTCAGGTTGAAATCGGAACACTTGGTTCCTTGGTTTGGCTTGAAAAGGCTAAGTTTGACTTTGATCAATATTTTGAGTAAATGACCTCGGAACCGGGATTTGATGGCTCCAATAGGTTCGTACGATGATTTTGGATTTGGGTGTATGTTTGAATCGAGTTTTGGATGACCCGGGAGCATTTCAACGCTTAATATTAGAAGTTAGCACATTAAAGGTTTTAAAGTACTTTAAATTTGGTTAGAGGTAGGATTTGGTGTTATCGAGGTCCAATTGGGATTCCAAGCCCGGAAATAGTTCCGTACGGTGATTTAATACTTTTACGCAAAATTTGGAGTCATTCTTGTCACGACCCAAAATTCATAAAGGTCGTGATGGCGCCGGACACGACTGTCAGACAAGCCAACAATGAATACTTAAATAGGTTCTCATTTTTGATACTTTTGAAATCATATTTTCCTTCAATTTAAATAAAAAAAGAGGAAGCTTACAAAATAAATAATAATATCTTTAAAAACAATTCCAATACAGCACAACTCATAATCATCCCAAAACCCGGTGTCACAAGTCCATGAGCATCAACTAGGAAGACAAAATAAAATTCAATAACTTTCCGGGATACAAATTTGGACAGAAAATAAAATACAATACTCTGAGGGAGACTCCGTTGGTTGCGGATCGTCGTAAAGAATGCACCTCACCTAAGTCTCTGCCATAATCACACCTCTACGCCACAAGGCCTCTAAAGATTTGTGTACCTGAACAAAAATGTGCAGCAAGTATAGCATGAGTACGTAAATCAATGCGTACCCAGTAAGTATCCCACCTAACCCCGAAGAAGTAGTGACGAGGGGTCGACTTCGACACTTAGTAGTGGTCCAATAATATCAGGTACAGTAAAGAAGTGAATAAATATGAGACAGAGTAAATATATGAAACAAACAAGTATAAAATACGTGGTACAATTTTTCCTCTTTACAATTTACTCAAGCTCTCAACTAGCAATTTTCCTCTGTAACCGGAGCATATATATAGATATAGTGGATTTCATCAAAGAGGTTGTCATAATTCAAATCAGGGAAAAACCCTCAGATACACTGGCTTCTTGCCAAATATTACGCACGATTCCATAAGAATAATATATATATAGGAAGTGCCGAGGCGTACGACCCGATCCAACATAAAAGTAAACTGTGCACTACCGAGGGTCGAACGACGCGAACCATAGATGCATCTATTAACCTGCCGAGGTGAACGACCTGCTCCCATGAGAGTGTGGTACATAAATCCTGCCGAGGCGAATGACCCGATCCTATAAGAGTGGTAGAAGGAAATACACCGCTCGCAAATCATACGTGCGACACGGTCAAATATAAATTTAAGGAATCTCGGCTCGCGGATCATACTTGCGATGCGGTCAAATATAAATTTAACATTAAAATCATATCTCTTTCTTGATTCTTTTCAAAATAAGGGAAATTCAGCTTGTAGTTTTTTAAGGAAATTACTCCGCTCGTGAAACATACATGCGACGCGGTTACACATAAATTTCTTAAGCTATTATAGCATTACTCAATCCTTTTCGAAATTATGAAGTACAAACGAACCCTTTTAAATCTTACGTTCTTCAATTTCAACTCCTTTCAAAATATTTAACAAGCAAACTCAATCTCGCTCCCTCTCAAGGTAGACAATAAACATAAATCAATAACAATATCAACAAGGCATGATGTGAGCCTAAAACTACCCAAACATAGGCATAGCTAGTAGCTACGTACGGACTCTCGTCACCTCGTGCGTACGTAGCCCCCACAAATAGAAGCACACAATAATTTAGTTCACCTATGGGGTTAATTCCCTCTTACAAGGTTAGAAAGGAGACTTACCTTGCTCCGAAATTCCATAACCGGCTCCAAGGCCGCTCCAACAATTCAAACTGATGCCCGTCGCCCCAAAACTAGTCAAATATGACGCAATCGAATCAAAATATACTCTAATACTCATAATTAATCATTTTATAACAATTTCCAACTCTGTTCGAAAAGTTGATAAAATCACCCTTGGACCCACGTGCCCGGATTCCAAAAATTTTCAAAGATGAACTTTACCCATAACCCTACGAACTCAAATATATAATTTATTCTCCATTTCACTCCCAAATTCGTGATAGAAATTCAAGAATACCAATTTCTAGGTTTCCTACCAAAACCCTCAATTTCTACAAATTTTCATGTCTAAATCCTTATTCAAACCATGTATTTAACTTATAATAAGTGGGAATCACTTACCTTGGTATTGATGACGAAGAATGAGCTCCAAACTCGCTCCAAGACCGGCTCTCATGGAGAAAATGGGGGTGAAAATGAGCCAAGCCCTCATTTTTAAAGAACACATTGCCCAACCCTGACGTTCGCATATGCGGAGCCTTGGCTGCATCTGCGGTCCCGCACCTGCAGAAATCCCATTGCAGGTGCGGCTCCAGCTCGGCCCAACATTCTCGCTCCTGCACTATTCTCTTCGCACCTGCGCCTTCACAGGTGCGCAAATCTTTCTGCTCCTGTATTTTTCAGCTGGCTGCCCCTTCCGCTTCTACGAGCCATTTTCCCGCACCTGCGGGCTCGCACCTGCGGCCCTCTTCACGTAGGTGCGGTTACACCAGATACTTAGTTGCTTCAGCCCTTCTTCAAATTTCAAATTCGATCCGTTAACCACTCGGAATCCACCCGGGGCCCTCAGGACCTTAACCAATTATACCAACACGTCCTAGAACACATTACGAACTTAGTCAAGCCTTCAAATCCCATCAAACAATGTCGAATTCATGAACCGCACCCTATTCCAAGCTTAATGAACTTTAGAATTTCAAACTTCCTCATTCGATACCAAAACCTATCAAATCATGCCCGATTGCCCTCAAATTTTGCACACAAGTCACGTTTGATATTACGGACCTACTCCAACTTCCGGAATCAGATTCCGACCCCGATGTCAAAAATTTCACTTCCGGTCAAACTTCTCAAAAACCTTCAAATTTCTAACCTTAGCCAAATTACTCCAAAATGACCTATGGACCTCCGAATCCACTTCCGGACACGCTTCCAATACCAGAATCACCATACGGAGCTATTACCAGACTTGGAATCTCAAACGGACATCGATAACATAAAATTCACCTCCAACCCAAATTCATGAAATTATTCCAAAGTGCTAACTTCCACAATAGGTGCCGAAACGCTCCCGGGTCATCCAAAATTTGACCCGGACATACGCACAAGTCCAAAATCATCATACAAACCTGCTGGAACCTTCAAATCCTGATTCCGAGGCCGTTTACTCTAAAATCTAATCATAGTAATTCTTCCAACTTAAAGCTTTTGAAATGAGAATTTTCTTTCCAATTCAACTCCAAACTTCCCGAAATTCAATCCCGACCACGCATACAAGTCATAATACCTGAAGTGAAGCTGCTCATAGCCTCAAACCGCCAAACGACGCGCTAGAGCTCAAAATGACCTGTTGGGCCGTTACATTCTCTCCCACTTAAACATACGTTTGTCCTCGAACGTGCTAAGAGCTGCTCTGGAGTTGTCTGAAATCACTGCTTAACACCTCGTGCACCTACCCATGCTACCACAACTCAGTCAAGCACACTAGCTCGAGTAAATCTGAAGATTCCCCTTTTTGCTTAGTCAAATTAGCCTTAGAGCCTAATTCCAACATCCGGAACCTTCTGCCAGGCCTGTTTCCAACGTACGATCACCGTATCAATCACCACATAATGTACCAAAACATGACTGCATACCTTTACTGAATTCACACCATGCACCGCATAATTCGCATGACCATAATAACATCCTCTGATAACAATAGCCGAAATTCCATGAACCTGATGCTCACCATGCACCTCATGACATATATAAGTCTGGTTCCAACTCTTGTAATGCTACCGCAACAGAAAAGATGCGTAGAAATTTACAACCAACTGCCGAGTCAACCATTCATTGAGTTTCTCCCCTTGACAAGAACCATTACCTCATTCTGGATGGAATATCGATACTTACTCTTTAACTATGCCTCATACCGATCTGATCACACTGACCCCAGGTCCAATAATCTCGTCTCTCCCAGTATAAGATGTTCAGGCAATAAGCCACCTCAGACGTTGCTAAAAGTCTCATGTGATGCCATAATGTGCCAATAAGCTACAAACTTGAATGTGATACATAAGGAAAATGAACTCTAGAAAGCACTACTCAACCCACATAACTAACTAGACAACCGAATAGGTGTTATGAACCTTCCTCCAAAAATGGAAAACAAAACACACGAAAATAGATATAGGGGACTGTAATCAACATCACACTGTTGCTTCGCGCAACCAGATCCGAACATAAAATCTATATTAGGAGATACTTACCGAGCTAGAATGCTCATTATTACAAAATACCCAAATATCGGCCACGAGCACGCTAAGTGCATAATACAATCCCTGGGGAGACAGATAGTGCCATACGCTACAAAAGTCAAGCACAACTAAGGTGCGATATATGATCTGAATCTCGAGAGCCATCCTCTTCACATAACATCATCACTACGCGGAACCTCAACACATATGAAATTAACAAGTCATTTCACAACTCACACAACACAATATAGTATTACATGAAGTAGCCGACGACGAAATAACATCCAACGTCTGAATACTCCTCCACAAGGAGCGCTAAGCTGAAATGAACACATCCAGCCCGATATAGAGCCCACATTCATATCTAGATCCATCCATGGACCTCAAGACGATTCTTACCGTACCGCACTGGGCTAATAACCTTTCAAGGATCCAGGGTAAGCTTTTTTCCCACGACACACAAGAACAACCATCATAACCGGAACAAACTTCCACAGTCCACAACCAAATGAACCGAGCGCCCTCCAGGCATAAATTCTCGAATTAGTGATATCGCCACAATCTTCATACTTGGTTTCAATATTCACTCAATCAAGTGACTACACGTCACACTTATACCTTCTTCCCGTGGGATACGCTCCCACGACCTTCCGCAGTTTGCACATCCATACCACCGACCACACTAAAGCTGTCAAGTAAATCAAGAATCCACAAATCAATACACAAGGCCTCTTACACATGACATCGACCTTAGGTGATGCTGAAAACAATACCATCTTACTTTAAACATCTAAATACTTTTCCCTGCTCATCCTAGCTCATGAAATCCTTGTCAACACCGAACCGCAATCTCGAATCCTCAACTTTCGAATCCCATGCTACTTGATGCACTAAATCATGCCAATGCACAAGAGTACAAGAATTTCATCATAACTCCTGAACCACTAATAGGGTAAACACTTCATCATATAGAAACCTTCTACTTAACTCATTTCAAGAGAACCATTGCAACACGTGACTGAATTCTCATAGCCGCAGAAAATACCAACCTCAAGTAGTGGTCTAAACCACCATAACTCTTCCGAGATCCATCTACACATAACATGCTACAATACTTGAATTCCTCCAAATAAAATCAATTACGACGGCCGTCAAGCCTCGCACGTACTGCCAAAAATCACATGCATAACTCAATACGCTGAAGGAACTGATCATTGCCACCATCATGCCAATTCAACCATTGTTAGTCGACCCGTCCTTTCCCAGTTTATTCTTAACTTGTCTTAGAAATAATAATAGCTCCAATCATTACATCACGAACCTAATTCCGCACTCATCCCGAGTGACATTATTTCACGAGACCATGCTGTAAATCCCACGAGCCATCTCATACCCTCCTTGTGCGCATGTTCGCATCTTCAACTGGTAAACCTATTCTAGAAACATCCCTCTATGAATCCAAAGTTATTTTCTTCCATTCCTCCAATGCTACACCGCAACCCAAAGATGACGTAGAACACTCCAAGCCCCTTTCATAATCCGCTGTGAAAGCTCGATATTCAACCATACTATGGGCTCGAAATCCTTAGGCACCACACCTTAACTTTTGAATCCACTAGGACCGTTATTGAGAGTCACCCACTCTGACTTGGTCCCGAATATAATCAACTCCAAGGCTCTACTAGCACATGATCACCCTCTCAAAGAAGCACCTGGCCGAATCATCTTCCTTGTAATTCGCCTCTACACGAAGCATCCTGAGTCTTCCTGAAGTCTGAGCATGAACCGATAAGGCCAACTGTAGCACACATTCCTCAAATCGCTTGCTCCAATTGCCACTGATGTTCCCTTTTCCTTAGTCGTAATAACCCATCAATATGCCGATAACCATAAATCTTACAAATAGACGACCATGCAATCCAACTGTAGGCGGTGGGACTCTCCCACTTAGCTTGAAGTTACTATTGCATTAACCTGGAACCTATCAAGATTCTTCCTTCATTGACATGATCTAGCACAATCAACCCGCCAAATTCCTCGAAATCCTTCTATTAACCTTTAATGAACACTCTGAATCACTAACCACATTCACATATTCGACCTCTTACCGGGTAGCCAGTCTTCGTAGAAGCTTCGTCAACACTACGCGACCGCTAACCTGCTCACAGGAGATAACCCACATGTGGAAATTTCATGCCGACATATTCCAACATCGCTACACTAGGTATAATTACTACGAAATCAGTAGACCATCCCAAGTCCGAGCTCATTCACCAGCTGTGCCAGTCCGTTCACTTCTCATGGACGTCAGCTAAAGGTGGGACAATACATTCCAATCCAAAGTCATGGTGTATCCTTCTTCATATCAAGCAACTCCTTTATGTTGTATCCAATCTCCTGCCGTATAATAGCCAATATTTCAAAATAAGTCCGTAGACCCATTCACCATCCACCATAATTCCCAAATCGCTCAAAACTTTCCTTAAGGCATGTAGCTATCCTATCACAGAGCTCACATTCTACTTTGCCACTCTCCCACTTTGGTCAAACCCTCTATTCTTTAAGAAACCACTCGACTTCTGTTTCTCACACTTGGCCTTCTAGAATTTTAACCACTGTAAGACACCTCCCACATGTCCTTCCTCATCCTTCGCTTCCCAGTTGTTGCCTTAAATCAAAAATCTATCTCTGTAGTAATTGAACTAACAGATCGCTACTAACTTTAAACCTCTTAGAAGATCCTCTTTCTCGAGCCATCAATACTAGAAGTACCAATTCGATTCCGAAACCGCTATACTCCGTTATCTCTGACAACCGCATCTCAAGCACTATTTCACAGTACTCTACCCCAAAGGCAAATTGAAGAAGGCCATGACATCGGCGAACCTTAATGCATTCAATAAGGAAGATGACACCACATCATAGTTTGAGAACTCTACTACGCTCGAAAATACCAAGCCTCATTACTCCATCAACCCAAATCTAGACATTCATAGGCCAATTACTTTTCCTCCACCGGAAATAAGATACTGAATCTCGGAACCATGCACTGAGTAAACCTCCTTCCAAGTCTTTCACTACCCTGGTACATAGGCAAGCATCCTACCCTCACATCAATACCGTGCGATTACAACTCATGAGCATCATAACAACCTATTCATAGCCTCAAATGTCTCAGAAGTATAGCTACTGAGCTGAAATGATGGAATATCCTTCCGCACGGCGACGGCAATAGCCCAAACAACTACGCAGGGAGAAACATCCCACACCACATTGGTAGTACCATTACAATTCCTCAATTCCATGATGAAGGCATAAGCCTCAAAGGAATCAAATCGCACGATGAGGAATCAAGAAGGGAAGTACTCCTAACAGTCATCTAGTCTCTCAAATATAAGTACCGACGTCTCTATACCGATCCGCAAAACTCTACTAGATTCGCTCATGACTCGTGAGACCTAAGTGAACCTAGTGCTCTGATACCATGTTGTCACGACCAAAAATCAATAAAGGTCGTGATGGCTCCAGACACCACTGTCAGGCAAGCCAACAATAAATACTTAAATAGGTTCTCATTTTTGTTACTTTTGAAATCATATTTTCCTTCAATTTAAATCGTAAAAGATGAAGCTTACAAAATAAATAATAATATCTTTTAAAAAAATTCCAATACAGCAAAACTCATAATCATCCCAAAACCCAGTGTCACAAGTGCATGAGCATCAACTAGGAAGGCAAAATAAAATTTAATAACTGTCCGGGATACAAATTTGGACAGAAAAGAAAATACAAAACTCCGAGGGAGACTCCGTTGGCTGCGGATAGTCGTAAAGAATGCAGCTCACCTAAGTCCCTGCCATAATCGCGCCTCTGCGCCCACAAGGCCGCTAAACATATGTGTACCTGCACAAAAATGTGCAACAATTGTAGCATGAGTACGTAAATCAACGCGTACCCGATAAGTATCCCGCCTAACCCCGAATAAGTAGTGACAAGGGGTCGACTTCGACACTTACTAGTGGTCTAATAATATCAGGTACAGTAAAGAAGTGAATAAATATGAGACAGAGTAAATATATAAAACAAACAAGTATAAAATATGTGGTACAATTTTTCTCTTTACAATTTACTCAAGCTCTCAACTGGCAAGTTCCCTCCGTAATTGGAGCATATATATATATATAGTGGATTTCATCAAATAGGTTGTCATAATTCAAATCAGGGCAAAACCCTCAGATACTCTGGCTTCTTGCCAAATATTATGCACGATTCCATGAGGATAATATATATATATATATATATATATATATATATATATATATATATATATATATATATATATGTGTGTGTGTGTGTGTGTGTGTGTGTGTGTGTGTGTGTGTGTGTGTGCCCGATCCAACATAAAAGTAAATTGTGCACTGCCGATGGTCGAACGACGCAAACCATAGATGCATCTATTAACCTGTCGAGGCGAACGACCTGCTCCCAAGAGAGTGTGGTACATAAATCCTACCGAGGCAAATGGCCCGATCCTATAAGAGTGGTAGAAGAAAATACCCCGCTCATGAATCATACGTGCAACACAGTCAAATATAAATGTAAGGAATCTCCCGGCTCGCGGATCATACTTGCGACGCGGTCAAATATAAATTTAACATTAAAATCATATCTCTTTCTTGATTCTTTTCAAAATAAGGGAAATTCAGCTTGTAGCTTTTTAAGAAAATTACCCTGCTCGCAAAACATACACGCGACATGGTTACACATAGATTTCTTAAGCTATTATAGCATTAATCAATCCTTTTCGAAATTACAAAGTTCAAACGAAACCTTTTAAATCTTACGTTCTTCAATTTCAACTCCTTTCAAAACATTTACTAAGCAAACTCAATATCTCTCCCTCTCAAGGCAGACAATAAACATAGATCAATAACAATATCAACAAGGCATGATGTGAGCCTAAAACTACTCGGACATAGGCATAGCTAGTAGCTACGTACGGACTCTCGTCACCTCGTGCGTACGTAGCCCCCACAAATAGAAGCACACAATAATTTAGTGCACCTATGGGGTTAATTCCCTCTTACAAGGTTAGAAAGGAAACTTACCTTGCTCTGAAATTCTATAACCATCTCCAAGGCCGCTCCAACAATTCAAACTGATGCCCGTCGCTCCAAAACTAGTCAAATATGACGCAACCGAATCAAAATATACTCTAATAGTCATAATTAATCATTTTATAATAATTTTCAACTCCGTTCGAAAAGTTGATAAAATCACCCTTGGGTCCACGTGCCCAGATTCTGAAAATTTTCGAAGATAAACTTTGCCCATCACCCTACGAACTCAAATATATATTTTATTCTCCATTTCACGTCCAAATTCGTGATCGAAATCAAACAATACTAATTTCTAGATTTCCTACCAAAACCCCACATTTTGTACAAATTTCCATGTCTAAATCCTTATACAAACTATGTATTTAACTTATAATAAGTGAAAATCACTTACCTTGGCATTGATGACGAAGAATGAGCTCCAAACTCGCTCCAAGACCGGCTCTCATGGAGAAAATGGGGGTGAAAATGAGCCAAGCCCTCATTTTTAAAGAACACACTGCCCACCCCCGACGTTTGCACCTGCGGTGCCTTGGCCGCATCTGCGGTCCCGCACCTGTGGAAATCCCATCGCAGGTGCGGCTCTAGCTCGGCTCAACATTATCGCACCTACGCTACTTTCTTCGCACCTGTGCCTTCGTAGGTGCGCAAATCTTTCCGCTCCTGCAGTTCTCAGTAGCCTGCCCCTTCCGCTTCTGCAAGCCATTTTCCCACACCTGCGGGCTCGCACTTGCATCCCTCTTCATGCAGGTGCGGTTACACCAGATGCTAAGCTGCTTTAGCCCTTCTTCAAATTCCAAATTCAATCCGTTAACCACCCGGATTCCACCCGGGGCCCTCGGGACCTTAACCAATTATACCAACACATCCCAAAACACATTGCGAACTTAGTTGAGCCTTCAAATCACATCAAACAATGTCGAATTCATGGATCGCACCCCATTCCAAGCTTAATGAACTTTAGAATATCAAACTTTCTCATTCGATGCCGAAACCTATCAAATTACGCCCGATTGCCCTCAAATTTTGCACACAAGTCACGTTTGATATTACGGACCTATTCCAACTTCCGGAATTGGATTCTGACCCCGATATCAAAAATTTCACTTCCGGTCAAATATCTCAAAAACCTTCAAATTTCTAACTTTAGCCAAATGACTCCTAAATGACCTACGGACCTCCGAATCTACTTCCGAACGCGTTCCCAACACCAGAATCACCATACGGAGCCATTTCAACACTCAGAATCCCAAACGGACATCGATAACATAAAATTCACCTCCACCCCAAATTCATGAAATTCTTCCAAAGTGCTAACTTCCATAATAGGTGCCGAAATGCTCCCGGGTCATCCAAAATTTGACCCGGACATACGCCCAAGTCCAAAATCATCATACGAACCTGCTAGAACCTTCAAATCCTGATTCTGAGGTCCTTTACTCTAAAATCCAATCTTAGTTAATTCTTCCAACTTAAAGCTATCGAAATGAGAATTTTCTTTCTAATTCAACTCCGAACTTCCCGAAATTCAATTCCGACCACGCGTACAAGTCATAATACCTGAAGTGAAGCTGCTCATGGCCTCAAACCACCGAACGACATGCTAGAGCTCAAAACGACCGGTTGGGTCGTTACAATTCCGAGTAGTTTATATATGATTCGGCGCGTTCGGAGTAAGTTGGAAGAACTTGAAGTTTATAAGTTGATTCTATTATTTTTGGCATATGATTCTTAGTTTTAATGTTGTTATCTGTGTTCCGAGGGTGCGAGCGAGTCCGTTTTATGATTTCAAACTTGTTGGTACATTTGGGCGGGGCCTCGGGGGCCTCGGATGCCACTCGGACGATGCACGGAAGTCATTTGGCTTTAGTTGGATAGGTGAAGCACCCAGCTTCTGGTGCAATCGCACCTGTGGAGGGCCAGCAACTGCAAAAGTGGTCCAGCATTGGCAGCCCAAAAACCACAGATGCGGACAAGGCGACCGCAGAAGCGTGGGGCGTGCGCAGATGCGACTCATCTGCCATAGGAGCGGCAACGCAAAAGCGAGCCCTCATTCCGCAAATGCGGATTTAGGCCGGCTTAGGGAGGACCGCATCTGCGATGAATTTTTTCCGTAGATGCGGAGTCGCAAATGCGGCTAAGGAACCGCAGAAGCGAAAAACTTATTGGGCAGAACCTTCATTTAAGTCGGGACTTGAACATTTTGGGCTCATTTATTGCATTCCTTGGGCAGTATTTGGAGCTCTTAGAGAGGGGTTTTCACTAGTTATTTGGAGGTAAGTAATTTCTATCCAATGTGAGTTAAATACATAGATTATGGGTGGATTTTAACAAGTAAACTTGTGAAAATTATTGGTTTAGATAGAAAAACCTAGGTTTTGATAAAAATGGGATTTAACCATGAAAATGGTTGTGGGTTTGGGTAAAAATTATATATTTGAGTTCGTGAGGTTTTGGGTAACATTTATTTTCGAACATTTTCGGAATCCGGACACGTGGGCTCGGGTGTAAATTTTAGAAATCTTCCGATTTGGGTTGGGTAATTACTCTAATAGTTAAATTATGAACTTTTGAAAATATATTGACTAAATTATATAACATTTGACTAGTTCCGAGTCATTTGTCACCGAGTTGAGGCTTTAGAACGAATTTGAGAATCGGAAGAGAGCTTGAGAATGAGGTAAGTCTCTTGCCTAACCTTGTAAGAGGGAACTCATCCCCTTAGGTGTATTTTGTTGTAAATTATTTGTGTGGGGAGCTACATACGCACTAGGTGATGAGAGTCCATGCGTAGCTATATTACATGTGATGTTCGGGTAGTTTTAGGTTTACATCATGCCTTGTTTGCACTGTTATGTGGTTATGCTTGTTAATTTTCTTACATGGAAACGAGATTAAGGATTTATTGATTTAAAATCCCCAGTTTAGATTTCTTATGTTTGGGAAGAATTGAACAATTTTATAATAACTTTGAGAAATCTATGTTCACTAGCGTCACAAGTATTTCCGCGAGTGAGGTAAATTCCTCTACTCTCATGGGAGCGGGCCGTTAGCCTCGGCAGATTAATAAATGCATCTATAATTCATGCCGTTCGACCCTCGGCAGTGCACAATATATTTCTGGATCGGGTCGTACGACCTCGGCATAAATCATGCGTAATAATACTCAGAGCCTAATTTAACTTGATATTAATTTATGGCTTAAGTGGTTATAATTATTTAAATGACAGGAATTTACTCGAAATTTATTGTTAGTGAAAGAATAATTATTCACTGCTTGTTACTGAGTTGTATTAATTATTTATGCAATCCATGCTTATTTATAATTCCTGCATTTTATTGTTATCCCATAGTAAGTGTCGAAATCGACCCCTCGTCACTACTTCTTCGAGGTTATACTTGATACTTACTGAGTACATATTATTTATGTACTCACGCTACACTTCTGCACTACCCGTGTAGGTTTTGAGGTAGGTGCATATGGTAGTTACCCCAGCTCACACCCCTGATACCCCGAGACTGAGCGGTAAGCTGCCTTCCGAGCCGTTCTGCAGCACCCGAAGTCTTTCTTTTGTGTTTTGCTGTCTGTCTACTTTATTTCGGATAGTAGCTTAGTGTTTTGTATATTTTACTAGTAGCTCATACTCTTGTGACACCAGGTCTTGGCACATACACTAGTAGACCTTATGGTTTTGGGATCATTACTATTGTTATGATTGCACTTAGTTGCTTTCGTCTTATTTATTTAAATTTGCTGTTTCATAACCTTTTAATTAATGGAATTTAATTACTTAAAAACTTATTAAAAGGAGTAATCACGTGGTTAGTTCACAGTTAGCTTGCCTAGCGGCGGAGCTAGGCGCCATCACGACCTATAGGAGAATTGGGTCGTGACATATCTAATTTGGTATTAAACTCTTCAGAGATTCTGTTACCGAAACTATCCCAAGAGTGTACACCGAACTATTATTTTCCTTAGTATTCCCCCACTACGATGAAGTACTACTAATATTACCTTCATACCTTACGGTATTGAAATATTAGCGACTTCTTACTATAGTGTTCACTGCTCAAAAATCACTCCCACTCAATAAAGGCATATTCTGTCTATTAACGTTCTCCCACTTCTTAAATGCAATGGAACGTCAATTCCGATGTGTGGGTTTTGATGTTCTTGAACATCTAGTTATTTCTTTGCCTAGTTCCTGTAAAAATAGTTTACTTCAAGAAATATGGTTTATTGAACAATCCTTATCTAGAAAAATATATTTGTTTTAACAATTGCCTTATTTTCTTTAGGACAATAAAATAAACCTCCATTCGTTTTCTTGAATATTGAATAAACACGCACCTATCCATTATTATTTCCAACTTACATATCTACTTTCCCTTTCATCACATGTGCTGGACAATCCTATATTTGAACATGCCACAGACTGAGCTTACATTCCGTCCACAGTTCTATAGATGTCACATGTACTAACTTAGAAGGAACTAAATTCAGAATGTAATTTGCAATTTCTAGGAAATATTCCAAAACCAAACAAGGCAAATCTAAAAAATACTTTATTAATCTATCCATGTATAAAAGAGTTATTTCTTCTTTCTCCCACAACACTCTATTATGGAGTTTCCAGTGTAGATAATTGATATGTAATCACTTACTCTGATAAGTATCAAAAGAACTCTCTAGAGAGGTATTCGCCACTATAATCAAATCGCAATGACTTAATATATTTTCTTGGTGCTTCGCCGTTTCAAGTCTTAAAAGCCTTGAATTACTCAAATCATCCAGACTTACGGTACATCAAATAAATATATTAATATTTGAGTAACATTTATGAACGTCACAAAAATACTCAAAACAATCTCTTACCAATATGTTCATTGAACCATAGAAATCAGAAGGGACATTAATTTACAATAACAAGGTCATGCATTCATGTACCATAAGAGATAAAATGCTAATCAAGTTCAATAACACAAGAGTTATGTAACAACCCGACCGGTCTTTTTGAGCCCTAGCACGTCACTCAGTAGTTTGAGGCCTGGAGGAGCCTCACTTCAGGTATTATGACTTGTGCGCGTGGTCGGAATTGAATTTCGGGAAGTTCGGAGTTGATTTGAAAAGAAACTTCTAATTTCGGAAACCTTAAGTTGGAAGAATTTACTAAGGTTTGTTTTTTTGAGTAAACAACCTCGGAATTGGGATTGAAAGATTCCAACAAGTTCGTATGATGATTTTGGACTTGGGCGTATGTCCGGATCGATATTTGAATAAACCGGGAGCGTTTCGGCGCCTATTGTGGAAGTTGGTATTTTGGAAGGATTTCGTAAATTTGGGTTGGAGTTCATTTCAGTGCTATCGATGTCCGTTTGGGATTCTGAGTCTGGGAATAGCTCTGTATGGTGATTCTGGTATTGGGAGCGCATCTGTAAGTGGATTTGGAGGTCCGTAGGTCATTTCGGGGTCATTTGGCGAAAGTTAGAAATTTGAAGATTTTTTGGAGAGTTTGATCGGGAGTGGACATTTTGATATCGGGGTCGGATTCCGATTCCAGGAGTTGGAGTAGGTCCATAAAGTCAATTATGACATGTGTGCACAATTTGAGATCAATCGGACGTGATCTGATAGGTTTCGGCATCAAAGGTAGAAGTTTGAAGCTTCAAAGTTCATTAGGTGTGAATTGGAGGGTGATTCGTAGTTTCGATGTTGTTTGATGTGATTTGAAGGTTTGACTGAGTTCGTAATGTGTTTTGGGACGTATTGGTATAATTGGTTGAAGTCCCAAGGACCTCTGGTGTAACCGCACCTGCGAGGTTTTGGCCGCAAGTGCGGAGGGCATAGAAGCGACATAGGAGCCACAGAAGCGGAGCAGGTCGCCCAGGTGAAGGACCACATGTGCAGAGTTTTGGCTGCATCTGCGCGAAGTGAAAGGTTGAGTGCAGGAGCGGAAGAAGGCGCAGAAGCGGAAGGGGTCTCTCACCTGCGAAGCCGCAGGTGCGGCTACTGTTCCGTAGGTGCGGAAATGGCGCTGGGCAGAATGGTTTTAAGAGCGAGATTTGGCTCTTCTTCTCTCAATTCTCACTTGGTTGGGGCGATATTGGAGAGCTACAAAGGGATATTTTCATCAAGCAACCCAAGGTAAGTGATTCCCACTTATTATAAGTTAAATACATAGATTCTATGAGGATTAAAGCATGAAAATTAGTAGAAATTGTGGGGTTTTGGTAGAAAACCTAGAATTTGGAATTTTTTTTATTTTGACCACGAATTTGGGCATTTAATTGGAAATAAATTATATATTTGAGTTCGTGGGATTATGGGTAAAGTTTATCTTCGAAAATATTCGAAATCCGGGCACGTGGGCCCGATGGTGCTTTTTATCGACTTTTCGAGCGGAGTTGGAAATTATTATAAATTGATTAATTATGAGTATTAGAGCATATTTTGATTGGGTTGCATCTTATTTGACTAGTTTTGGAGCGACGAGCATCAGTTTGAGTTGTTGGAGCGGCTTTGGAGCCGGTTATTGAATTGCGGAGCGAGGTAAGTCTCCTTTCTAACTTTGTAAGAGGGAATTAACCCCATAGGCGAATTGATTAAATATGTGCTTCTACTTGGGGGGGATATGTACGCACGAAGTGACGAGAGTCCGTACGTAGCTACTAGCTATGCCTATGTCCGGGTAGTTTTAGGTTTACATCTTGCCTTGTTGTTATTGTTATTTGATTTGTGCTTACTGTTTGCCTTGAAAAGAAGCAAGATTGAGGTTTGCGTATTAATTGTCTTGAAAAGAATTTAAATTGAGGAAATTAAGTTTTCAAAAAGTTTTAATTTGGACTTCATATTTTCGAAAAGAAATTTAGGAATATTATAATAACTAAATAAATTTATATTTGACCGTGTCGCATGTATGATCCGCGATCGGGGTAATAGATACATCTATGGTTTGTGCCGTTCGACCCTCGGCAGTGCACAGTTTATATTTATATGTTGGATCGGGCCGTACGACCTCGACATGACTTGCACATGATTGTATTAATTGCTTTAGAAATTATAATAATTGATACTGCTTCATTGGCATGAAATATAAATCGTTAAGTGATGAAATTGAATTTGGAGAAATTTCTTATTAGAAAAATAATTGTTTACTTATTTCATGATATTGGGCTTACAGCTATTTTACGTGATCCATGCTTAATTATATCATTGGTATATTAATTATATCCCATAGTAAGTGTCTGAGTCGACCCCTCGTCACTACTTCTTCGAGGTTAGGTGGGATATATATATATATATATATATATATATATATATATATATATATATATATATATATATATATATATATATATATATATATATATATATATATATATATATATATATATATATATATATATATATATATATATATATATATATATATAGAGAGAGAGAGAGAGAGAGAGAGAGAGAGAGAGAGAGAGAGAGAGAGAGAGAGAGAGTACGATCCGCAGCCAGCAGAGTCTCCTTCAGAGTATTTATATTTCTCATATCCAAATTTGTATTCCGAACAGATGTTGTATTTTATTTTACTTCTTAGTTGATGCTCATGCACTCCTGACATCGGGTTTTGGGGTGATTATGGGTTGTCCCGTATTGAAATTTGTTGAAAACATTATTAGTTATCTTGTAAATTCTATCTCTTATTATTTAATTGAAGGAAAAAATGTGATTTCAAAATATTAAAAATGAGAACTAAATTGAGTATTTATTGTTGGCTTGCCTGACAGCGGTGTCCGACGCCATCGCAACCTTTAATGGATTTTGGGTCGTGCCAACATGTTACTAGGTTTACTTAGGTCTCATGAGAAATGAGCGAGTCTAGTAGAGTCTCGCGGACCGATTCAGAGGCATCTGTACTTATCTTCGAGTGGCTACCAGGTTTATAGGACCACTTCCCTTCTTGATTCCTCATCGTGCGATTCGATTCCTTTGGGGCTTATGCTTTCATTGCCTTCCTATTCAATCTTACGCGATGCGAAACACTTATTATAAATTAGAATCGAGGAATTTTAATGGCACTACTGATGTAGAGCAGGATGTTTCTCCCTGCGTATTTGATTGGGCTAACGTCATCATCTTGTGGAAGGATGTTCTGTCATCTCAGCTCAGTAGCTGTATTTCTGATGTTTTTGGGGCTATGCGCCAGTTGCTATGATGATTCATGAGTTGCTATCGCACCGTGTTTGTGTAATGGAAGGAGGCCCTTCTATGCGTCAAAGCAGTGAATGACTTGGAAGGAGGTTTACTCAGTGCATGATTCAGAAATCCAGTATTTTATTTCCGACGAAGGAAAGGCAATCGAACTAGGAATGTTTAGATTTGGGTTGATGGAATAACGAGCTTTGGTATTTTCGAGCATGGTAGAATTTTTATCAATAATGTGGTGTCGTCGCCCTTGATTGAATGTGTTAAGTTCACCAGTGTTATGGTCTTCATCAGTTTGCCTTCAGGGCAGGGTATTGTGAAATAGTATCGGGGAAGTGGCTGTCAGAGATCGCAGTGTGCGGTGGTTCAGGATTGAATCGGTATCCCGGGTGTTGAGGGCTCAATGAAGAGGATCTTCGGGGAGGTTTAAAGTTGGTGGCGATCTATTGGTTCAAGTGCTACAGAGATAGATATTAATTTAAGGCAACAACTGGGCAACGAAGGATGAGGAAGGACATGTGGGAGGTGTCTCGCGATGGTTAAAATTCTAGAAGGCCAAGTGTGAGAAACAAGAGTCGAGTTGTTTCTTAAAGGAGAGGGTTTGACCAAAGTGGGAGAGTGGCGGAGTATCAGATGGGTTCTGTGGTAGGATATCTACACGCCTTGGGGAAAGTTTGGAGTGATTGGGATTCATGGTGGACAATGACTAGGTCTACAGGCTTAATTTGGAATACTGGCTGCTATATTGAGGAAGATTGGGTGTGACAAGAGGGGGTAGCTTAATATGAAAAAGGATATAACATGACTTTGGATTTGAATGTATTGACGCATGTTTAGTTGATGCCAATAGGGAGTGAACGGGCTTGTACAACTGGTGAATGAGCACGGGCTCAGAAGGGTTTATTGGCTTCGTGGTAATTGTACTCGGTGCAGCGTTGTTGGAGGATGTCGGCATGGAATTTCCACATATAGGACATCTCCTGTGAGTAGGTTATCGGTTGCATGGTATTGATGAAGCTTCTACGAAGAATTTTACTGGTTATCTAGTAAGAGGTCGAATATGTAAATATGGCTAGTGATTCAGAATGTTCATGAAATATTTAACATAAGGATTTCGAGGAAATTTGGCGGGTTGATTGTGCAAGATCATGTCAATAGGAGATAAGAAATCTTGGTGGGTTCTAGGGTTATGCAATGGTAGATTTAGGCTAAGTGGGAGAGCCCCACCGTCTATGATTGAATTGTGTAATTGTCAACTAGTGCGGTTTCTGGTTATCAGTGTATTGATGGGTCGCCATGACTAAGGGAAAAGAACATCAGCGGTAATTTGAGCAAAGGACTTGAGGAATGGGAGAAAATAACTTCGGGTTCATAGAGGGGTTTTCAGAATGGGTGTACCAGTAGAATACACGAATATGCGCACAAGGAAAGTATGAGATGGTTCGTGGGTTTTGGGGACAATGTGGTCTCGTGAAATGGGGTCACTCAGGACGAGTGCGGATTGAGTTTGTTATATTGATAAAGGAGCCATTGTTATTTCTAAGGAAGATCCAGAGTAAATTAGGAGAAGCCGGGTTTGGTTAGAAATGGTTGAATTGGCATGATGATGGAAATGATCAGCTCCTTCAGCGTGTTGAGTTGTACATTTGATTTGTGGCGGTACATGCGAGGCTTGCCGACCGCAGTAATTGATTTTATTTGGGGAAATTCGAGTATTATGGCATGTTATGTGTAGATGGAACCTGGAAGAATTATGATGGTTTAGACCACTACTCGAGGTTTGTATTTTGCTGCGGTTTGAGAATTTAGCTGCGTGTTGCATTGATTCTTCTGGAATGAGCTAAGCAGAAGGTTTCTATATGATGAAATGATTACCCTATTGGTGGTTCGGGAGTTATGATGAGATTTTTGCACTCTTGCGTACCGGTATGTTAGGTGCAATGAGCGGCATAGGAATTGGAGGTTTAGAATCAAGGTTGCAGTTGAAGTCGACAAGAATGTCAAGGGCTCGGATGAGCAGGGAATAATTCAAATGTTTATAGTAAGCTGGTATTGTTTTTAGCGTCACCTGAGATCAGTGTCTTGTGTAAGAGGCTCTGTGTACTGAGTTGTGGATTCTTGATTTTCTTTACAGCATTAGAGTGGCCGGCAGTATGGAGGTGCAGATTTGTTACCTGGTGCGGAAGGTCGTGGGGGTATATCCCACGGGAAGATTGTATAAGTGTGACATGTAGTCACTGGATGGATTAAAGATTTAAAACCAAGTATGAAGATTGTGGTACTATCGCTAATGTGAGCATTTATGCTTGAAGGGTGCTCGGTTCGTTTGATTGTCGACTGTGAAAGTTTGTTCCGGATTTGACGACTGTTCTTATGTGTCGTGAATAGATCAGTGTGGGTCCTTGAGAGGCTATTTAGCCAAGCATGGTATGATCAGAATTGGTTTGAGGTCCGTGGATGGATCTAAATGTGAATGTGGGCTCTATATCATGCCGGATGTGCTCATCTCAGCATAGCGTTGTTTTCAGAAGGGTCTTCGGGCCTTGGGTGTTATTTCTGTCGTCAACTATTCCGTGTAATCTATATTATACCAGGTGGGTTGTGAGGTGGTTTGATTATTCACACTCGTATTGAGATCCCGTATAATTTGTGGTATTATGTGAGCAGGATGGCTCTCGAGATGCAGATCATATATCACACCTTAGTCGTGCTTGAGTTTGATAGCGTATGACACTACCCGTCTCCCCAGGATTTGTATTATGCGCTTGGCATGCTTATGGTTGATATTCGGGCATTTCGTGAGTATAAACGTTATGGCTCGATGTGAGTTTTCCTTAGATTATTATGTGTGGATCGGGTGGTATGCCGCCACGGATATGTTAGTTAGATCGGGTGGTACACCGCGACGGGTATCATGGTTGGATCGGGTTGCACGCCACAACGGTATCATGTATGGATCGGGTTGCACGCCACAACAATGTGTTATTGAGTACAGTTTCACATATCTATTATTGCATTTTTTGCTTCTCATTTCCTGAGGAAGGTTCATAACTTCCTTTCGGTTGTTTAATTAGCTACGTGAGTTGAGTAACTCTTTCCAGAGTTTGTTTTTCCTTATGTACCACATTCGAGTTTATGGATTTTAGCACATGGTGGTATCATATGAGACCTTTGGTAGTGTTTGTGGTGACTTATTGCCGGAACGACTTGTACTAGGTGAGACGAGATTTTGGGACATGGGGTCAGTGCGATCAGATTTATATGAAGCATACTAAAGAGTAGATATTATTATTCAGTACAGAATGAGGTAATGGTTCTTGTCGGGAGGAGAGACTCCATAAATTGTAATTCGGTAGGTGGCTATGAGTTTTACACATCCTCTCTATTGTGGCAGTATTGCGAGAGTTTAAGCGAGGCTTAATTGGTCATGAGGTACACTACGGGCTTCGGCCACTAGAAATTTTAGCTGATATGCTTTGGAAAGATTAGCTTGGGCAAGTGAGTTACGTGGTGCATGGTAAGAATTCAGTGAGAGTATACAATCATGTATTGGTACGTCGTGTGGTGATTGGAACAGTGTTTGTATGTTGGAAGTAGGCCTAGTAGAGAATTTCGGGTGTTGGAATTTGGCCCTAAGGCTTATTTGCCTAAATAAAAGGGAGGATCTTCAGATTTGCTCGAGTTAATGTGCTCAGCTGGGTTGTGGTAGTACGAGCAAGTGCACGAGGTGTTAAATAGTGATCGCAGACAACTCCAGAACAGTTCTTAGCACATTCGAGGACGAACATATGTTTAAGTGGGAGAGAATGTAATGACCCGACCGATCGTTTTGAGCCCTAGCGCGTCACTTAGCAGTTTGAGGCCTTCAGTAGCCTCACTTCAGGTATTATGACTTGTGCGCGTGGTCGGAATTGAATTTCAGAAAGTTTAGAGTTGATTTGGAAAGAAAACTCTAATTTCGGAAACCTTAAGTTGGAAGAATTTACTAAGGTTTGATTTTTTTGAGTAAATGACCTCGGAATCGAGATTGGAAAGTTCCAACAGGTTCGTATAATGATTTTGGACTTGGGCGTATGTCTGGATCGGGTTTTGGATGACCCAGAAGCGTTTCGGGTTGGAGTGAATTTTAATGCTATCGATGTCTGTTTGGGATTCTGAGTCTGGGAATACTTCCATATGGTGATTCGGGTATTGGGAGCACGTCCGGAAGTGGATTTTGAGGTCCGTAGGTCATTTCGGGGTCATTTGGCGAAAGTTAGAAATTTGAAGGTTTTTTGGAGAGTTTGATAGGGAGTGGACATTTTGATATCGGGGTCGGATTCTGATTCCGGAAGTTGGAGTAGGTCCGTAATATCAATTATGACTTGTGTGAAAAATTTGAGGTCAATCGGACATGATTTGATAGGTTTCAGCATCGAAGGTAGAAGTTTAAAGCTTCAAAGTTCATTAGGTGTGAATTGGAGGGTAATTCGCAGTTTCGATATTGTTTGATGTGATTTGAAGGCTCGACTGAGTTAGTAATGTGTTTTGGGACGTGTTGGTATAATCAGTTGAGGTCCTGAGGGCCTCGGGTGGAATCCGGATGGTAAACGGATCGAGTTGGGACTTGGAAAAAGGGCTGAGGGCTGCTGTCATCTGGTGTAACCGCACCTGCGAGGTTTTGGCCGCAGGTGCGGAGGGCGCAGAAATGACATAGGAGCCACAGAAGTGGAGCAGGTCACCCAGGTGAAGGACCGCAGGTGTGGAGTTTTGGCCGCATTTGCGCAATCGCAGAAGTGCAAGGTTGAGCGCAGGAGCGGAAGAAGGCGCAGAAGCGGAAGGGGTCTCGCACCTGCAAAGTTGCAAGTGAGGCTACTATTCCGCAGGTGCGGAAATGGCGCTGGGCAGAATGGTTTTAAGAGCAAGATTTGGATCTTCTTCTCTCATTTCTCACTTGGTTGGGACGATATTGGAGAGCTCCAAAGGGAGATTTTCATCAAGCAACCCAAGGTAAGTGTTTCCCACTTATTATCAGTTAAATACATGGATTCTATGAGGATTTAAGCATGAAAATTAGTAGAAATTGTGGGGTTTTGGTAGAAAACCTAGAATTTGAGATTTTTGAATTTTGACCACGAATTTGGGGATTTAATTGGAAATAAATTATATATTTGAGTTCGTGGGATTATGGGTAAAGTTTATCTTTTTTGAAAATTTTCGGAATCCGGGCATGTGGGCCCGAGGGTGCTTTTATCGACTTTTCGAGAGGAATTGAAAATTATTATAAATTTATTAATTATGAGTATTAGAGCACATTTTGATTGGGTTGCATCTTATTTGACTAGTTTTGGAGCGATGGGCATCGGTTTGAGTTGTTAGAGAGGCTTTGGAGCCGGTTATGCATTTGCGGAGCAAGGCAAGTCTCATTTCTAACCTTGTAAGAGGGAATTAACCCCATAGGTGAATTGATTAAATATGTGCTTCTACTTGTGGGGGCTACGTACGCACGAAGTGACGAGAGTCCGTACGTAGCTACTAGCTATGCCTATGTCCGGGTAGTTTTAGGTTTACATCCTGCCTTGTTGATATTGTTATTTGATTTGTGGTTACTGTTTGCCTTGAAAAGAAGCAATATTGAGGTTTGCATATTAATTGTCTTGAGAAGAATTTAAATTGAGAAAATTAAGTTTTTAAAAAGTTTTCATTTGGACTTCGTATTTTCGAAAAGAAATTTAGGAGTTTTATAATAACGTAATAAATTTATATTTGACCGCGTCACATGTATGATCCGCAAGCGGGGTAATAGATGCATCTATGATTCATGTCGTTCGACCCTCGACAGTGCACAATTTATATTTATATGTTGGATCGGGTCGTACGACCTCGACATGACTTGCGCATGATTGAATTAATTGCTTTGGAAATTATAAGAATTGATATTGCTTCATTGGCCTGAGATATAAATCGTTAAATGATGAAATTGAATTTGGAGAAATTTCTTATTAACAAAAGAATTGTTTACTTATTTCATGATATTGAGCTTACAGTTGTTCTATGTTATCCATGCTTAATTGTATCATTGGTATATTAATTATAGCCCATACTAAGTGTCTGAGTCGACCCCTCGTCACTACTTATTCGAGGTTAGGCGGGATACTTACTGGGTACGCATTGATTTACGTACTCATGCTACACTTGCTGCACATTATTTTGTGCAGGTATATATATGTCTAGAGGCCTTGTATACACAAAGGCGCGGTTATTGCGGTGACTTAGGTGAGCTACACTCCCTACTACGATCCCAACCAGCAGAGTCTCCTTTAGAGTATTTATATTTCTCCTGTCCAAATTTGTATTCCGGACAGGTATTGTATTTCATTTTACTTCCTAGTTAATGCTCATGCACTTGTGACATTGTATTTTGGGGTGATTATAGGTTGTCCCGTATTGAAATTTATTGAAAACATTATTAGTTATCTTGTAAATTCTATCTCTTATTATTTAATTGAAGGAAAAATATTATTTCAAAATATTAAAAACGAGAACCAAATTGAGTAATTATTGTTGGCTTTCCTGACAGTAGTGTCCGGCGCCATCACGACCTTTAATGAATTTTGGGTCGTGACAAGTTATTCAAAAAGTAAACCAAATATCCATCTCTTATTTTGTCCAAAAACCGGAATTAAATTCCTTCCAACAAAAGGTACATATATTGCGTCCTTTAAAATAATGTCTTATCACTATCAAAAGAAAATTTTAACAAGTAATACGACAAATTACATGAAGTCATTGTGGAGTTGAGATAAAACATTAAATAGATCATAATAAGTCAAAACACTGTATGATAAAATTCATACTGCATTCAATATATATATACATACATACATCTCAAATAATAAATTTTGATGGAAAAAGAATCATTCATGCAAAATATATTATATAGTACAAGAATTATACAATCTAGAAAGAAACGAACCAGCTCAGATGGATAGCATACAATTATTTTTAGTCAATTGTATATAACTATTTAATACTAAAATTTCAAACACACTACACATATATGTATTCATGTATTTTGAATAGAAAATTTTGATGGGAAAAGAACTACTCATGCAACATACACATGTAATGCTAGATTATTCACTCAAATATATTAAAACAGACCCAACTCAAATGGAGAGTATACTGTTAATTTATGTCAAGTGATCATCATAATTAATAGCTCTAGTTCCATTGATCCAACATGTATGCTCATATGGAGAGTGAGTACATGATATCAATTACTAGTATTTTACCTAGTGAGCTTATAATAAATTTATCCGATATGGAGGAAGACCTAAAGTCAACGTGTAAATTTATTACTCACTTGAAATTAACAGTGGAATATCATAGAAATATATTTCTATTACCACTTAATCATGATTGCATTTTAATTACAAAATTGATTCAACCTTTAAACTCAGATAGAGAGTCAATACGGGTTATCAATAACTAGTAACTTTGCCCAGTGAGTTCATAATAAATTTATCCAATATGGAGAAAGACCTAAAGTCAATGCGAAAATTTATTATCTCACTATAAATAAAAAATGAAGACCATATGGGTTAATTCCTATCACCACTTGATCACAACCACGAAATTTTCTCTGAGGATTAAGTTTCATAATTCAAAAACAAATGCCCAAACCCATCCAAACAGTCTTAAAATGCTAAAATTAACATTTTTCACTGCATATCTGTGAGTATTGATCACTGGGTTATTTCTGACAAACCTACCAAATTTCAGATCAATCGGAGACAGTTAAAATCACAATCTCCAAAACTACAACCAAATTTGGGAAATTGCTATTTTAAGCATTTATTAAGAATTTATAATATGATCTACATTCTTACCATATACCAATTCATGTAAAATTTTCATGTGTTATCATGTTCCTGATTAGACATAAATAAAATGATAGAAAGAATGACTTTTCGTATGTAAATCACATTTTAATCTGCCAAATCTCCAAAAAACTCATCTAAACGATCCCGAATAGTTAAAATACGATGTGATTCACTGCATATCAGTGAGTTCTTCTTAACTGATCATTTTCGATGATCCTACCAAATTTCAGGTCATTCGGAGATCGTAAAATTAACGATCGCCAAAAACTAGACCAATTCGAATAAATTATTTTTTTGGGTATTTATGATTAAATCCATGTGATTTGCATTCTTGCTATATATCATACTTATCAAGTTAAATCATCATGTTCCAGATTTAACAAAAATATAGCTGATATATAAAGAATAATTTTTCATATTTATAACAAATTCAATTTAATAAACTGCTTGAAAACTCATCTAAACGACCTCAAAATACCAAAAAACAGCATGATTCACTGATAGCAGTGAGTTTTTTTCACTAATCATTTTTGATGAACCTACTAAGTTTCAGGTCAATCGGAGTTCGTCAAATTCATAACCACCAGCCTGTAACCAAACTCAGAAAATAACTGTTTTAAGTAGTTTCATGAATTAAAATAAATATGATATTAATTTTCATTCTCCTTATAATTATACTATGAGCTCAAAGCATATATTATGTTCTTCCTATTTCTAGGATAAATAATACCTCCTTTTGCAATAAATTATCTTTTTGTTAAACACACAAGATCCTAAGATATTATATTTTCTCTCATTTCGGTAAAAACCCAATATCTCTTCTCATGGATGGAGTTGGTGTCACTAGTACCCAAAGATAAAACTCTTTGTCTAGTTAAAACCTCCACCATTAGTGTAGATTTATCAAGGACGACTTTCACATGTTCCACTAAGCATATTCAATGACTCAAATAAATAAACTATATTTGTGGATCCTATGTAACGACCCGACCGGTCGTTTTGAGAGTAATAGCTCTGATCCCCTATTTACTACTTCTCCCATATCTTTTTCTGTTATTGTGATTTGCCGGGAGGTTTCGTTTTGATTTTTGGAGTGTTTTGGGACACTTGTCCCTAAATGGAGGTTTAAGCCTTAGGATTTGGACCATAGTCGAAACTGTATGAAGACAATTTTGGAATAGAATTTCGTCTATTCTGTTAGCTCCGTTAGGTGATTTTGGACTTAGGGGCATGTCCGGATTATATTTTGGAGGTCCGTAGCTTTTTTAGGCTTGAAATGGCGAAAGTTGAATTTTTAGAGATTTTGACTGGTAGTGGACTTTTTAATATCGGGGTCGGATTCCAATTCTAGAAGTTGGAGTAGGTCCGTAAGGTTGAATATGACCTGTGTGCAAAATGTTTCGGCGCCGGTTGTAGAAGTTTGAAAGTTTCAAGTTCTTTAAGTTTGAATTGGAGGGTGATCCGTGATTTTAGCATTGTTTGATGTGGTTTGAGGGCTCGACTAAGTTCCTATGGTATTTTAGAACTTGTTGGTATATTTGGTTTAGGTCCCGGGGGCCTCGGGTGTGTTTCGGATGTTTACGGGTTGAAATTTGGACTTAGGCCATTGCTAAAGTTTCACACATCTGGTGTTTTCGCACCTGCGGTAGGGATACCGCAGGTACGGGCTCGCAAATGTGAAGAGGCAAGCACAGAAGTGGAATTGGGCAGCTCAGGCTGGGATCGCAGGTGCGAGGTTAGTTCCGCATCTACGATGCCCGCAGATGCGAGAGGGGAATCGCAGATGCAGCGAAGGACTGCAGAAGCGGGCAGGTATCCGCAGGCGCGCTCACGCAAGTGAGGCCCCGTTGCCGCAGATGCGGACCCAGCCTTCATAAGTGACTTTCGCACTTGCGATGCTTTTCCCGCAGGTGCGGTGCCGCAGGTGCGATGATGAGGTCGCAGGAGCGGGTTCGCTGGGCAGAAAACAGAGTTTCGAGGGTTTGATTTATTTCTCCATTTTTGGACTTGGGAGCGCGGAAATTGGCAATTCTTTGAGGGATTTGCAGAGAGAGCTTTGGGGTAACGATTCCTTACTCGTTTTTGATTGTATTTCATTAATCTATAGTTATTTTCTCCATTTAATTTCGGATTTGGATTGAAAAGTTGGGAAAATGGGGGGGAAAGTCCCTAACTGAATTTCTGAGTTTTGATTGGGATTTAGACATCGGATTTGGATAATTTTAGTACGATTGAACTCATGAGTGAATGGGTGTTCGTATGTTGTGACTTTTACCCGATTCCGAGACGTGGGCCCGGGTCGACTTTTTAGGGGGAATTTCGGAATTTTTGTTAAAATCTTGATTTCATTAATTAGATTAGTCTATTATAGTTGTATTTGTGATATGTAATTATTTTGGCTAGATTTGGACCATTCAGAGTCGGATATTCGTGGAAAAGGCATTGTGACCGATTGATTGAGCTTGGCTCGAGATAAGTGGCTTGCCTAACTTTGTGTGGGGGAACTCCCCGTAGGATTTGTATTGTTTTTGATATATGAGCGCCGTGTACGTGAGGTGACGAGTACGTACACGGGCTAGTTGTGGAAAACCCCCGATTTTCTTACTGAGCAGTAACCTATTTTCCTTTTAGTTGAGTTATCCCAATATGTGTAGCTATCATGTTTAGTCTAATATAACATGTCTACGTGTCTTAATTGCTTATGTGAACTCTGTGCATCATGCTTAGTGAATTTCCTGCTTTTTCCTTGACTGTGCTTAGTCTAAATCATAAGATTTCACGATGTAGTTGTATTTCTATTGTTTGCGCTACATATTTACTTTGGGACTATGGAACGATATTCCGGGAGATCCCAATGTACTGAATATTTACTTTGGGACTACGGAACGGTATTCAGGGAGATCCTCCTGTACTGCATATTTACTTTGGGACTACAAAATAGTATTCCGGGAGATCCCCATATACTGCACATTTATGTTTGGGACTTCGAGAAGGTACCTCGGGAGATCCCATGTTGTTATCTCTGTGTACTGAGCTGTTGTTTTCTATGATTTTATTCTTGTTAAATTTTAGTCTTTATTTTACTGCGGTATTTCATTCTATCTTGTTTTATTATATATATACCAGTAGGGCCCTGACCTAGCCTCGTCACTACTCAACCGAGGTTAGGCTTGGCACTTACTGGGTACCAATTGTGGTATACTCATGCTACTCTTCTGTACATATTTTTCGTGTGCAGATCTAGGTGCTCCTTATCAGCCGCACTATCAGTGAGCCGGGACCGCTTTGGAGACTTCAAGGTATATCTGCCGCGTCCGCAGACCTCAGAGTCCCCTTTTACTCTTTCTTATGTCCATTATCTTTTGTATTTTTCCTTTGTTAGACTCTGATGTATATAGACACTAGTTTTTCCTTCTGTAGTTTGTGATTCACGATATTCCGGATTTTGGGATTCCGTAAAATGTTAGGCTTACCTAGTCGTAGAGACTAGGTACCGTCACGACATCACACGGAGGAGAAATTGGGTCGTGACATCCTACTTATTAATCATAATACTCAATCCATGAATCGACATAATTACACACGTATAAATTTATTAAGAATTATCCATGAGATTCAAATAAACAAACAACTTTAGTGGCAACTATTTATTACTCACAAAATTCTCAATTTACGGGTGACATGTAGCTCATAAAAATTATTTAACGGAAGAATATGGACCACAACTTAAAATCCATATCAATAATATAAAACTCATACAAAAATCAGTCATATTTCACTTAATTACAACCTCCAACCAGAGAACAAAAGTTTTCATCGAAAATCCAAGACTAGTAATCACGTAGGGCATGAAAACATAAACCAAATTTTGAGAAATTTTTATGCACAAATATGCCAAACGCACCAATCATTAGTTTTCAAGGATATCAAACAGAGGATTTCACTTTCTTGCAAAATGATTATATCATCACACAATATCAAGTATACCTTGTAAGACCTAGTTAATAAAATCCTACACCTCTATTATTGAATTCAATACAATAACACTTCTATTTACTAATAGCCAATGTGTAAACCCATTATATCACTTGTATTTAATCACGGAGACCATGGGGAGTCACCCCACCATCATTGAATTAAAAACGAATTAAAATTATTAAAAAATAATTTCCAGAAAATAGAAAAACGTCCAAAACACCATCCAAACGAACTCAAAACGCCGAAAAACAACATGATTCACTGCACAGCAGTAAGTCTTTCTCACCATGTCATTTTTGATGGACCCACCAAATTTCGACTCAATTGGAGTCCGTCAAGTTTGTTGACCTCCGAAAACACCGGAAATTCGGTCAAAATTGGGTTTTGCGTTTTTCTAGAGTTTACCCAAAAGAAAATTCAGATCATTCCAATCAAATATCAATAAAAAATAGATATCTCATGCTTACAAGAATAATCCAAAACTTTGCATAGTTAATTCACAAAACAACAGTGCAGGTTTTCAGAAAACAACATATCCATGTAATTCAAAAATGCACATAAATACGATATTCTTGTTTCATGAGAAACCTAGTTATCTAATTAGATGTGAGTGAGTTCTGATACCAATTGATGGATTATAATAAGCAGCGAAAGCAATCCCAGTATCAAAATCACATGTAATCTAGACAACTAGCATATACAGGATTTCACGGGTTACCTATTGAAGCGTGGACAAAGCTCCTCTATCACGTGAGCCTCAAATTCTACAACAACTTAATGAAATCTCCACCCCCTCCCCCCTGCACAATCACGAACTCCGAACGTTCCACGGTCTTCTACAGTGTTACCCAAATAATATCCAGAAATAGTAATTTCGTGTGGGCGAAAGTTTCTAGAAAAAAGGCGAAAACATTCGTCCACCTTCTCTTCTTCCTCTAGGTGGAAAATCTTATGTATTTATAGTACAAGTTTTAAGGGTTAAAACCGTTTTTCAAAATCTGTTAGGTTTTCTTTCCACCAAGAGAAGGATTCATTTATTTCCTATTATTTAGGCACAACAAGGACCACAAAATTTAATTAACAATGCTTCAAATTATGGAATTAATTTGTAATTTTTGAAATTAATATCCACCATAATTAATTACGAATTATTCCACTAAAAATTCGTAATTGCACTGCATATTCAATTTCAAAAATTATCCATTAAATCTTATTTAACTCCCCATATTAAGATTCAGATACTAATCCATTAAATTAAATTACTAACGATTTAATTTATTGATTATTTTCTTTAGACTTTCGCTTAACTTATTTCATGTGTCGGATACAAAATTCACCGGCCGGGTTTACACATGAAAACATATAAGCTTTCATAATGGTGTATCATCAATCTCTAAACCGAGACATGGATTCCATCAACTAACTATTATTTCTCCAATGTACATTATTATTATCCAATTTACCAGGCATATTGACCCACGAAAGAATCTCGCCTTTTAATAAATCAAAACAATAATAATATACATAGCTAATAATGATTATATCAAGATTAAGAGTATAAGTACATTTAATGGCTAGAGAGTTTATTTTATTAAGTCAGTATAAAATACTTATCTCTACTTGGTCCGCTCAATACATACAAAATATACTAGCACAAGAAGTTGGAATTAAACTATTCCCATAATCAAGATAAATTATATTTAATCTTGTGAGCTGGGGACCCGGGTAGAGCTCAGCAAAACCATTCATCCGCGGAATGACGGGAAATCGAAGCAGACGGTTCAGATCTTAGAGGATATGCCTAGAACATGTGTGATTGACTTTGGAGGTCAGTGGGATCGTTTCTTGACTTTGGCCGAGTTTGCTCATAAAAACAGTTACCTATCCAGCATCGATATGGCTCCATTTGAGGCTTTATATTGTCGGCGATGTCGTTCGCCCATCGGATAGTTTGAGCCCGGCGAGGCTAGGTTATATGGTACTGACTTGGTGAAGGATGCCTTGGAAAAGATAAAGTTGATTCAGGAGCGACTTTGCACAACACAGTCCAGGCAGAAGAGTTATACGGATCAGAAGGCGCATGGTTTATCACTTATGGTGGGCGAGAAGGTTCTCTTGAAGGTCTCGCCAATGAAGGGAATCATGAGGTTCGAGAAGAAGGGCAAGTTGAGCCCAAGGTTTATAGGTCCATTTGAGGTGTTGAGACGAGTTGGGGAGGTTGCATATGAGCTTGCTTTACCTCCCAGTCTATCGGGAGTTCATCTGGTCTTTCACGTGTCTATGCTCCGGAGGTATCATTCCGACAGGTCGCATGTGTTAGACTACATCACGGTTCAGTTAGATGAGAGCCTAGTTATGAGGAGGAGCCAGTTGCCATTGTTGATAGGCAGGTTCGCCAGTCGAGGTCCAAGAAGATTTCCACGATAAAATTTTAGTGGAGGGGTCAACCAGCCGAGAAGGCGACTTAAAAGACCAAGAAGGATATGCGGAGCAGATATCCATACTTATTCGGCACTCTAGGTACGATTCTAGACCCGTTTGAGGATGAACGTTTGTTTAAGAGGTGGAGAATGTAATGACCCGACCGGTCGTTTTGCTTTCTAGAACCTCGTTCCCTAAATAAGACTCCACGTATGTGCTTTTACTGTTTTATGACTTGCGGGGATGGCTAGGTCGGGTTTTGAAGGGTTTCAGATTGAAATCGGAACACTTAAAAGGGTTAAGTTTGACTTGGGCCAATAATTGTAGTAAACGACCCCGGACCTGAGAGTTGATAGTCCCAATAGGTTCGTATGATGATTTTGGACTTGGGCGTGTATTCAGATCGGGTTTTGGATAACCCGAGAGCATTTCGGCACCTAAAGTTGAAAGTTGATGCATTGAAGATTTTTAAGTGCTTTAAATTTGGGCTGAAGTAAATTTTGGTCTTATCAAGGTCCGTTTGGGATTCCGAGCCTGAGAATAGCTCCGTATAGTGATTTATGACTTGCACGCAAAATTTGGCGTAATTCCAAGTTGATTAAATAGGAATCGGACGCGCAAAAGTATTTTTTTTAAAAGTTTTTAGTTTTATGTCAAATTCATGCATTTTGGCATCCGATTCGTAATTCTAGATGTTATTTTTTGTGTTTCAATCACGCGAGAAGGTTTATATTATGTTGTTGGATGTGTGAGTATAATTGGATGGATCCTGGGGGCCCCGGATGCAAAACGAATTGGACTCGGACTCGGATTGGACATGGGGGACTGCTGGTGCTTCAGGTCTAGTGCGTTCGCACCTGCGTGGAGCTAGCCGCAGGTGCGAACCCACAGAAGCGGTCAAACGATAGCAGAAGTGGCCTGGAGTAGGCTGGCCAGTGGTCGCAGAAGTGGACTTAGCCAGGCTTGGTGTGAACCGCACCTGCGATGGATTTTCCGCAGATACGGAACCGCAGAAGCGGCCAATTCTCCGCAGAATCAGAAATCGCTGGGAGGCAGTGAGGTCCATTTAATACGGGACTTAGACCATTTTGGCTCATTTATTTTACTTCTTGGGCGATTTTTTGAGCTTCTTAGAGAGGAATTTCCACCTATCTATTGAAGGTAAGTAATTCCTACCCTATGTAAGTTAAATACATAGATTATGAGTAGATTTTAACATATAAAATAGTGAAAATTATGAATTTAGTTGAAAAACCTAGGTTTTTATAAAAATAGAATTTAACCACGAAAATGGTTACGGAATTGGGTAAAAATTATATATTTGAGTTCGTGAGGTTATGGGTAATAATTATTTTCAAAAATGTCAGGAATCCGGGCACGTGGGCCCGTGGATGAATTTTAGGAATCTTCCAAATGGGGTTGGGTAATTACTCCAATAGTTAAATTATGAACTTTTGAGTATATATTGATTTATTTATATAATATTTGGCTAGCTACGGGTTGTTTGGCACCAAGTTGAGGACTTAGAGCACGTTTGTGGACTAGAAGTGAGCTTGAGAACGAGGTAAGTCTCTTGCCTAACATTGTAAGAGGGAACTCATCCCCTTAGGAGTATCTTGTTGTGTGTTATTTGTGTGGGGAGCTAGATACGCACTAAATGACGAGAGTCCGTGCGTAGCTATATTTTATGAGATGTACGGGTAGTCTTAGATTTACCATGCTTTAATTGTATTGTCATATATGTTATGCATATTAATTATCTTGAATAGAGATGAGACTAGAGATTTTAGAGTTGAAAACTTCCAATTTAAAATTCTTATTTTGGGGAAGAATTGATCAATATTTAATATCTCTGAGAAATCCATGTCCTCTCGCGTCGCAAGCACTTCCACGAGCGAGGTAAACTTCTTTATTCTCATGGGAGCAGGCCGTTTGCCTCGGTAGTATAATGGATGTATCTATGGTTCGTATTGTTCGACCCTCGGCAGTGCACACAGTAAATTTTTGGATCGGGTCATACAACCTCGGCATAAATCGTGCGTGATAATACTCGGAGCTTGATTACACTTGATATTACTTTGTGGCTCGAGATGTTATAATTTATTTAATGACGGAATTTGATTTGGGGTTAGTAGATGTTGGCTAGAGCTTTGGGAATTTATTATTAGTTAGTGATTCATCTATTCACTACTTGACATTGTGTTATTCTTATTATTTCCATGTCTCATACCTGTTTAGAATTTCTGTATTTTATTGTTGACCCATAGTAAGTGTCGATGTCGACCCATTGTCACTACTTCTTCGAGGTTAGAATGGATACTTACTGGGTACATATTGTTTATGTACTCATGCTACACTTTTGCACTAATCGTGCAGGATCTGAGGTAGGTGCATCTGGCAACTATCCCGGCGCGCACCCCTGATACTCCGAGACTTAGTGGTGAGCTGCTTTCCGAGTCCGTTCTGCAGCACCTAGAGTCTCTCTTTTGCATTTATTTTCTGTCTACTTTATTTTACACAGTAGTTTAGTATTTTGTATATTTTACTAGTAGCTCATACACTTGTAACACTAGGTCTTGGAATTATGCTAGTAGACATTTGATGGCTTTTGAGTATTTATTTCACCACACTTGTTCTTATATTTGTTTATACTTTATTTTATTAAATTTTTCACCTCTTACTTAATAAATAAAAATCAACTATTTTGAAGTTGTTTAAAAGGATAAATACATGGCTAGTTAACCGTTGGCTTACCTAGCGGCGACGCTGGATGCCATCACAGCCTATAAGTAAAATTGGGTCGTGACAACATGGTATCAGAGCACTAGGTTCACGTAGGTCTCACAAGTTATGAGCAGGCCTAATAGAGTCTTGCAGATCGGTGCGGAGACATTCGTACTTATCTTCGAGAGGCTATAGGGTGTTAGGAAACTACTCTTTCTTCATCTCCTATCGTACAATTGATGTTGTGCTAAGTATCTTTCTCTTATTCTCTCACAGATGGTGACAACGCGCGCAGCAGATGTATCCGATCATGGAGGAGTTGCTCCTCGTATTGCTAGAGGCCGAGGGAGGGCTCCAGCTCATGGTAGAGGATGAGGACGTCCTAGAGTTGCTTTAGTTGTGCCACCAGTGGATCTAGTAGAGGACCCTATTATTGAGGAGCAGGATGAGGTGCATGCAGCAGAGCCGACCCTAGTGGATTTCATGTCTGCACCGGGATTCCAGGAGGCCATGGGTCGTATTCTACGGTTCATGGATTCTATGACTCAAGGCTAGTTTATTTCTAGCAGACCCAGCCACATCTCAGGCGGGAGGGGAAGCATAGACCCCTACCACTCAGGCTCTAGGGCATGCAACTGCCGTATATCAGACCTCGAGCACACTACCCATGGGCGGAGCCCAGCTAGTTGCAACAGCTATACCTAAGCCCAGACCAGTTACGACCGGCGAGCCACAAAAGCTATTGGACAGATAAACTAGGCTACATCCTCCTGTCTTTGGAGGTGAGCGACATGAGGACCCCCATGACTTTATTGATCGGTGCGGGGACATACTGCACAACATGAGGATATTGGAGTCCCACAGAGTGGACTTTAACACCTTAAAGCTGGAGGGCAGGGCCAGTATATGGTAGCAGTCTTATCTTCTCAGCAAACCAGCAGGTTCTCCTCCCTTGACTTGGGACCAGTTCACACGTATTTTTATGGATAGGTATATTCAACCCTCTCATAGGGAAGAGTTGCGGTTTTAGTTTGAGCAACTTTAGCAGGGTCAGATGTCTGTGACCGACTATGAGGCGAGATTCTCTGAGTTGTCTTGCCATGCACATATGATTCTCCATACCAATGCAGAGAGGGTGCAGAGGTTTGTTGTAGGGTTGCACTCTGGTATCCAGGCCACCATGGCCCGATAGGTTGAGATGGGGACTTCTTACGAGCTAGTTATGGAGATAGCTCAGAGGATCGAGGGTGTTTGTTAGCGGAGTAGAGAGCATATGTCGCGGGACAAGCGGTTCCGTTACTCTGGAGGGTTCAGTGGTGCTCCGTCTGGGGGCAGAGGTCAGTTTGGGAGAGGTCAGCCTAACAGGACCATATATCCAGCACCTCCATTCTCTCGAGGTGCTCCAGTGTGATCCTATTTCAGCTACATGCCAGAGAGCTCCTATTGCCCACTAGCTATTCAGGGTTCCTCTAGTGGGTATTCAGGCCATCAAGGTCAGCAGTCCACCATTTTGAAGGGTTGTTATGAGTGCGGGAATCCTGGCCACATGAAGAGGTTTTGTCCCAAACTTCGGGGCAAGGTAGTACAACAGGGTCATCAGCCTATGATTTCAGCACCAGCTGTCGCACCAGCCGTCTAGATGCCTAGAGGTGGAGGGCAGGTGGGTAGGGGCTGTCCTAGAGGTGGAGGCCAGTCAGGTGGTGCTCCAGCTATGTTCTATGCTTTCCCGGCCAGACCAGATGCAGTGGCCTCAGATGTCGTGATCACATGTATTATTTCTATCTATGGTAGGGATGCTTCAGTACTATTTGATCCAGGGTCTACATATCCATATGTTTCATCTCTGTTTACTTATTTTCTGGGTGTTCCTTGCGAGTCCTTGAGTACTCCTATATATGTGTCCATGCCAATGGGCGATTCTGTTGTTGTGGATCGGATCTATCAGTCCTGTATTGTGACTTTCTGTGGTTATGAGACTAGAGCGGATCTTCTGTTGCTTGATATGACTAACTTTGAGGTCATCCTGGGCATATATTGGTTATCTCCATATCACACCATCCTTGATTGTCGTGCCAAGACTGTTACCTTGGCGATGCCAGAGCTGCCTAGATTAGAGTGGAAGGGTTTGTCTGTCAGTGCATCTAGTCAAGTTATATCTTTTCTGAAGGCTCGACACATGGTCGAGAACGGTTTCTTGGCTTATCTTGCTTATGTTCAGGATACTACCGCAAAAACTCCGGCAATTGATTCAGTGCATGTAGTTCGGGAGTTCTCCAATGTGTTTCCTTCTGATCTTCTAGGCATGTCGCTAGATCGTGATATCGATTTCTACATTGATTTGGCTCCAGGTACCCAGCCTATCTCTATTTCTCCGTACAGCATGGCTCCGAAAGAGTTGAAGAAGAAAGATGGGACTATGCAAATGTGCATTGATTACCGCCAGTCTAATAATGTTACCATTAAGAACAAGTACCCGTTGTCACGTATTGATGATTTGTTTGACCAGTTGTAGGGTGCTGGGGTGTTATGTAAGATTGACTTGAGATCGGGGTACCATCAGTTGAAGATTCATGATTCGGATCTTCCAAAGATGGCTTTCAGGACTAGATATGGCCACTATGAGTTCTTAGTGATGTCCTTCGGTTTGACTAATGCCCCGACGGTATTTATGGATTTGATGAATTGGGTGTTCAGGCCATATATTGCTCATTTGTCATTGTCTTCATTGATGACATTTTGATCTACTCGCGTAGCATGGAGGAGCACGAGCAGCATTTGAGAGTGGTGCTTCAGACCTTGCGGGAACAGAAGCTATATGCTAGGTTCTCTAGGTGTGAGTTTTAGTTAGATTCTGTGGCATTCTTGGGGCATATTGTATCAGACGAGGGTATTAAGGTAGATTCTAAGAAGGTCGAGGCAATTCAGAGTTGGCCTCATCCTACCACAGCGACCGAGATCATGAGCTTCTTAGGGTTAGTAGGTTATTATCATCGGTTTGTGGAGGGCTTCTCATCTATTGCAGCACCTTTGACTAGATTGACCCAGAAGAGTGCTCCATTCTGATGGTCCAACGATTGCGAGGCGAGCTTTCAGAAGCTCAAGACCGCCTTGACTTCAGCACCGGTGTTAGTGTTTCCTTCCGGTTCAGGGATGTTTATTGTGTATTGCGACGCTTCACGTGTTGGCCTGGGTTGTATATTGATATAGGAGGGGCGAGTTATTGCATCTGCTTTACGTCAGCTGAAGCGCTACAAGAAGAATTACCCTGTGCACAATTTGGAGTTGGCCGCAATAGTTCATGCTCTTAAGATATGGAGGCATTATCTTTATGGGGTGTCCTGTGAGGTTTACAACGATCATCGTAGCTTGAAGCATTTGTTCAAGAAGAGATATCTCAATTTTAGGCAGCGCAAGTGGTTTGAGTTACTAAAAGATTATGATATTACCATCATTTATCATCCGGGTAAGGCAAACGTAGTTGTGGATGCCTTGAGCAGAAAGGCGGAGAGTTTGGGTACTTTGGCATTCATTTCAGCAGAGGAGAGGACATTAGCTTTAGACATTCAGTCCTTGGCTAACAGACTTGTGAGGTTGGATATTTCAAAGCCCAGCCGAGTTCTTGCATGCGTCGTCGCCCAGTCTTCACTATTCGAGCAGATCAAGGCTCGCCAGTACGACGATCCGCACTTATTAGTTCTCAGAGAGACGGTACTACAGGGTGGTGCCAAGGAGGTTACTATCGGTTAGGATGGTGTTCTGCGACTCCAGGGTAGTCTATGTGTCCCTAATGTTGATGGATTGAGGAAAAGGATTCTAGATGAGGCATACAGTTCTCGGTATTCTATTCATCCAGGTGCTACAAATATGTATCATGACCTGAGGCAACATTATTGGTGGCGGCGGATGAAGAAGGACATAGTTGAGTATGTAACGAGGTGCCTAAATTTCCAGCAGGTTAAGTATGAGCATCAGAGGCCAGGTGGCCTACTCGAGCGGATGGTTATACCTGAGTGGAAATGGGAGCGCATTACTATAGACTTCGTAGTTGGGTTTCCGCAGACCTTGAGGAAGTTTGATGTAGTTTGGGTCATTGTCTACAGGTTGACCAAGTCGGTACACTTCATTCCGGTTGTAACCACATATTCTTCAGAGAGATTGGCCTAGATGTACATTCAGGAGATTGTTCGGTTGCACTGTGTGCCTATTTCCATCATATCAAATAGAGGCCCTCAGTTTACTTCGCATTTCTGGAGGGCAGTACAAAGTGAGTTGGGGACCCGGGTAGAGCTCAGCACAACCTTTCATCCACAGACCGACAGGCAGTCGGAGCGAACGGTTCAGATCTTGGCGGATATGCTCAGAGCATGTGTGATTGACTTTGGAGGGCAGTGGGATTGATTCTTGCCTTTGGCCGAGTTTGCTTATAACAACAGTTATCAGTCCAGCATCGAGATGGCTTCACTTGAGGCTTTATATGGTCGGTGATGTCGTTCACCCATCGGATGGTTTGAGCCCGGCGAGGCTAAGTTATATGGTACTGACTTGGTGAAGGATGCCTTGGAAAAGGTAATGTTGATTTAGGAGTGACTTCGCACAGCACCAGTCCAGGTAGAAGAGTTATACGAATCATAAGGCACATGATTTATCATTTATGGTGGGTGAGAAGGTTCTCGTGAAGGTCTCGCCGATGAAGGGAATCATGAAGTTCGGGAAGAAAGGCAAGTTGAGCCCAAGGTTTATAGGTCCATTTGAGGTGTTGAGACGAGTTGGGGAGGTTGCTTATGAGCTTGCTTTGCCTACCAGACTACCGGGAGTTCATCCGGTCTTCCACGTGTCTATGCTCTGGAGGTATCATGCCGACAGGTCGCATGTAGACTACATCACGATTCAGTTAGATAAGAGCCTGGGTTATAAGGAGGAGCCAGTTGCCACTGTTGACAGGCAGGTTCGCAAGTCAAGGTCCAAGAATATTTATATGGTAAAAGTTCAGTGGAGGGGTCAACCAGTCTAGGAGGTGACTTGGGAGACCGAGGAAGACATGCGAAGTAGATATCCACACTTATTCGGCACTCTAGGTACGATTCTAGACCCGCTCGAGGACGAACGTTTATTTAAGAGGTGGAAAATGTAACGATCCGACCAGTCGATTTGCTTTTTAGAACCTTGTTCTACTAAATAAGACTCCCCGTAGGTGCTTTTACTATTTTATGACTTGTGGGGATGGTTAGTTCAGGTTTGGAAGGGTTCGGGGTTGAAATCGGAACACATAGTTCCTTATTATTAGCTTAAAAGGGTTAAGTTTGACTTGGGTCAATATTTATAGTAAACAACCCCAGAACCGAGATTCGACAGTCCCAATAGGTTCGTATGATGATTTTGGACTTGGGCGTGTGTTCGGATCGAGTTTTGGATAACCCGGGAGCGTTTCAGCGCCTAAAGTTAAAAGTTGGCACATTGAAGGGATTTAAGTTTTTTAAATTTGGGTTGAAATAGGTTTTGGTGTTATCGAGGTCCGTTTGGGATTCCGAGCCTGGGAAAGTCCCGTATGGTGATTTATGACTTGCATGCAAAATTTGGCGTCATTCCGAGTTGATTTGAAGAGAATTGGACGCGCGGAAGTATGTTTTTAGAAGTTTTGAGTTTCATGTCAAATTCATATGTTTTGGCATCCGATTCGTAATTCTATTATATTGTTGGATGTGTGAGTGTAATTGAATAGGGTCCCGGGGGCCCCGGATGCAAAACGAATTGGAATCAGACTCGGATTGGACATGGGGGACTGATGGTGGCTTCAGGTCTGGTGCGTTCGCACCTGCGTGGAACTAGCCGCAGGTGTGAGCCCGAAAAGGCAAGCAAACGATCGCAAAAGCGGCCTGGAGTAGGCTGGCCAGTGGTCGCATAAGCGGAGTATTTATTGCACCTGCGAGTGCGCAGGTGCGAGGAAAGTTGTTGCAGGTGCGGGCTAGGACATGAAGGCTTGAGGTCGCAGGAGCGGGAGTTTCTCTGTAGGCGCGAGTGCGCAAATGGGGACCATTTCCATAGAAGCGGATGCGCAGGTGCGCATGTCTCTCTGCAAAAGAATACTTGGCTAGGCTTGGTGTGAACCGCACCTGCGATGGATTTTTCGCAGATGTGGAGCCGCTGAAGCAGCCAATTCTCCGCAGAAGCGGAAATCGCTTGGAGGCAGTGAGGTCCATTTAATACGGGACTTAGGCCATTTTGGTTCATTTATTTCACTTTTGGGCGATTTTCGGAGCTTCTTAGAGAGGGATTTTCACCTAGATATTGAAAGTAAGTAATTCCTACCCTATGTAAGTTAAGTATATAGATTATGGGTAGATTTTAACATGTAAAATAATAGAAATTATGGGTTTAGTTGAAAAACTTAGGTTTTTATAAAAATGGGATTTAACCACGAATATGGTTATGGAATTGGGTAAAAATTATATATTTAAGTTTGTAAGGTTATGGGTAACAATTATTTTTGAAAATTTCTGGAATTCGGGCACGTGGGCTCGGGGATGAATTTTAGGAATCTTCCAAATTGGGTTGGGTAATTACTCCAATAGTTAAATTATGAACTTTTGAGCATATATTGATTTATTTATATAATATTTGGCTAGTTTTGGGTTGTTTGGAACCAAGTTGAGGACTTAGAGCGTGTTTGTGGACCGGAAGTGAGCTTGAGAACGAGGTAAGTCTCTTTCCTAATATTATAAGAGGGAACTCATCCCTTTAGGTGTATCTTGTTGTGTGTTATTTGTGTGGGGAGCTACGTACGCACTAGGTGATGAGAGTCCGTGCGTAGCTATATTTCATGAGATGTCCGGGTAGTCTTAAATTTATATCATGCTTTAATTGTACTGTCATATTTGTTATGCATATTAATTATCTTGAATAGAACTGAGACTAAAGATTTTACAGTTGAAAACTTCCAATTTAGAATTCTTATTTTGAGGAAGAATTGATGAATATTTAATATCTCTGAGAAATCCATGTCCTCTCGCGTCGCAAGCACTTTCGCGAGCGAGGTAAACTTCTCTATTCTCATGGGAGCGGGTCGTTCGCCTCGGCAGTATAATAGATGCATCTATGGTTCGTGTCGTTCAACCCTCGACAGTGCATACAGTAAATTTTTTAATCGGGTTGTACGACCTCAGCATAAATCGTGCGTGATAATACTCGGAGCCTAATTACACTTGATATTACTTTATGGTTCGAGAGATTATAATTTATTTAATGACAAAAATTGATTAGGGGTTAGTAGATGTTGGCTAGAGATTTTTGAATTTATTATCAGCTAGTGAGTCATCTATTCACTACTTGACATTGTATTATTATTATTATTTCTATGTCTCATACCTATTTAGAATTTGTGTATTTTATTGTTGACCCATAGTAAGTGTCGATGTCGACCCCTTGTCACTACTTTTTCGAGGTTAAACCGGATACTTACTGGGTAGATACTGTTTATGTACTCACGCTACACTTCTGCACTAATCGTGCAGGATCTGAGGCATGTGCATCTTGCGGTCATCCCGGCTTACACCCCTGATACTCTGAGACTTAGTGGTGAGCTGCTTTCAGAGTTCGTTATGCAACACCCGGAGTCTCTCTTTTGCATTTATTTTCTGTGTACTCTATTTCAGACAGTAGTTTAGTGTTTTGTATATTCTACTAGTAGCTCATACACTTGTGACACCAGGTCTTGGAATTATGCTAGTAGACATTTGATGACTTTTAAGTATTTATTTCGCCACACTTGTTCTTATATTTGTTTACACTTTATTTTATTAAATTTTTCACCTCTTACTTACTCAATAAATAAAAATCAACTATTTTGAAGTTGTTAAAAAGGATAAATACATGGCTAGTTCACCGTTGGTTTGCTTAGTGGCGACGTTGGGCGCCATCACGGCCTATAAGTGAAATTGGGTCGTGACAATAATCATCCATGATAGTTTGTCTAATTCCATCATTAGATTGTGAACTCAAACTTTATACTTATAAGAACCGGTGATTTAGTCCTCTGTGTATAAACTAAACTCTATACACTAAATCATCTACTATATAAGCAAAGAACATAGACTAATATATGATCTATTTAAAAATATATTAAAATTGAATAAACAATTATTCCATAATCTATACTATATCCAAACCAAACCCACGTATATATCCCATCATCTACTATATAATGCATGGCGTGTGATTCGAAGAAACCTTTTTCGGTGGACAACATTATTCTATAATCCAACGGCAGATAATTTGCTCTTAACTCTATACATGCATTAATAACCGTTTGGATTAGTTCTAAATGACGACAAATGTTAATTTGAGGGAGGTCCGCCCTTGAGAGAGCTTGAAAAGTCAGAGAAAACAAATGTGGCAATGTGCATAGCAATACTAAATTAACGGTAAAAGGCAAAGAGGAAAAAAGACTTCGATTTATCTAATAAGAGCCAAACATTGCACGAGTCATTTACACCATAATGAGCCTGGTTTTGCTTAAAAAGAAAACCACCATTTGGTTTCCAGCAACCTCAAAACTTCTACATATCTCTTTGGCCTATTATACGTACGCAACTTTTACTTTACAAGAGAGAGAGTCAGAGAGAGAGAAAGGGCGATAGAGAGTGTCTCTTATGATCATTTCATTCATCTGATAAGATATGTATAATGCTTAGAAGGAGCAGGTTTTAGTGATGATTTATTATGTAGGTCAAATGATTAATTATTGAGGTCGTTGTTCCATATTATTGCATGCCCATGCAGAGTAAGCATTAAATTGCTGCTCAAGTTGCCGGGCCAGCAATATTTGACGTATACCCTCAAGTCTTTGCCGAAGGACGGCCGATTCGGTCCTGAGCCGCTCGTTGTCACACTGTACAAATTGGCACTGATGGGTCATCAACCGAAACCGGTTCGTTAATTCCCGGTTCCCAACTTTAAGCCGGTTCGCTTGGTTCCGCAGGTTCTCCAGGTGCTTTTGCTTTCGCATGCGGGACCGCCTGGCTGATTCCCGGTTCGAGACCATACGACGACGCTTTTTCTCATCTATGTCCCGGTTCGAAGTCGTACGCTGCCGCTTTCTTTCATCCGGACAGCAGTTCAAGTTATTATTATTGTTATTGTTATTCCGACTTGGTTCATCTGAACCGGAACTAGAATGAACGGAATTCGGTTTAGAGTCATCAGACCCTGAACCGGAGTTGGATATAACCGGTTCAGGGGGTGGTGATTCTTTGGGAGAAATAACCGGTTCTTCTTCCACTTGTTGTGGAAATAGAAAAGCCGTCTCGATACACTCCCACGGAGTGAAACCGCCATCAAAAGCCGGAAACAAGTGGGGAAAAAGCCCATCGGCGGGCAGAGTAGTGGCCGGAAATGTGGACAACATGGCCGGAAAATCGCTTATAGAGGGGGGTAGGTAGGTAGGAGGAGAAAAGGGATTTAGTAAGGTCACGAGTGTAGTATTTATTGACAAGAATTAAGGAGTAGGCCGGGCTCCACTTAGGGGTATTTTAGTCATTGGACAAAACTTTTGAGTCAGGTGGCACTAGTAGGTAGGGCCCAGCCATTGGCTTTTGAAAGTAGATTTTAGGGTGACATAAGCAACTAGGACCCACAATTCAGCTTAGTCACGAAGGAACAAAAGAAGTGGGGACATAATGTGCCTACGTGTCATCTTTTGTATGAGTTGAGCGTGTGAAGAGCCAATAGTTTGAAAAGGTGCTTACGTGGAAGCACGTTTGAGCTCGGCTCAGGCTATAGCAAGCCGAGAGAATGAGCTGAAATTGAGAAAATTTTAATGAGAGTGAGGATCTGATGGACTCCCTTCTCTCTTGCAATCATATTTATCCATAGTGTTATTCTACGTAGAAGTGGAGTATTTGATACGTGATTAGGTAATCTTCTGCTTTTCTTCAGGTTAATTATATACTCCATCACTTGTACTTACACAATTACTAGTACTATAAAACACTCCAAATACTGATAGTATTAACATGAACTGCAAAAAATGAGTACTAGTTTGTTGTTTGGACCACAAATCACATAGTGGAGATAGAGAAACGAAATGACATTTTTAAAAGGGCCAACTTTACGAGTAGTCAACTTGAACATCATTAATTATATTCACCTTGGAAGAGATTAGAGAGTAAGATTTATATAATTATATTTACTATTTGACCTTATCTATTTATGGTGTGCGCAACTAAGAATGCGCAATATAATCTCTCCGGACTCTGGTAAGTTCTTTCTTATTCAACGACTGTGGGCAAGTAAACCAAATAGTAGTGTGGAGATTTTGTGCGTAAAGCCTTATCCCACTGATTATTATTGCGCCCTTGTTTTTTGAGTGGATTAACTGTATGCTTATCTTTGTAAATTCGAACACCAAGAATTTTTGCTTTTGTGAAAATGATAAGGAGGATAAAAAGAAGAAATAATGGAAAGCACAAGAAGTTGACACTTGATTTACGAATATATACGACTTCGAAAAAAATACGCATATGTGAACAGAATTTTATAGCAAGACTGTAAAACAAGATTTCCTCAATTATAACCTTAACGTTACGTTAGATTCTTTTCTTTTCCATAAAAAAATTATTTAGGAATCTGAATATATTCAATTATTCTTAACACGTCATTATTCTTCCAGCCACCATTTTGTTGCCGTCAACAATTCGGCAGATGCTTTTGTCTTTCACTTCATCTTAATATATGACAACGGGGGCAGAATTAAAAAAATCATCAAGATGTTAGTTGCACCTATTTTTCTAAAGTCCAAGTCTAAACAGAGACTAGCGGTAGGGGACGCTCCAATATAAAATCAAATACTATTTCTTTTAAAAAGATCAATAATTAAGGAGAGGAATCCATCTAATATTTCTAAATTAAGCTGAAAAGTCTGAATATATAGATGTGAACTATCAACCATTTATCGGGAATCGCAGAGCGGAGCTTTATTAATATTTGATAAGTAAGATTATAACTTGATTATATTGTTTTGACGTACGCAAATAATCGGTAGCATGAGGCGGACATTTAAATCTTTTTGCTTTTAGTCACATATTACAACACGTATACTAAAGCAATTAGCTTCCCTAATTTGTTACTATATAAAACAGAGAGTGCCTCCCAAGTCAAGGGAACTTTATTCTTCGATAGGACATAAAATAGACTTCAAGGTATGGAGAACAGATACGTTACTTGTCTACTAGTTCATGATAAGGTTTCAGTTTTTTTGTTGTGATCCATCTTTAATTTTGATGTTTCTAAAATATTCTGATCACTTTCACTCTGGAAATTCCTTATTTATGCAGCAAAAGGGCATCATACATCTGGTCACACCAAAAAGGACGGACATGTAACACACTTCTATCGTATTTTCCAGTACTGGTGCGAATGGTACTATAATCATTAATGATCATTTATCATAGAAACCTTGAGAAAATACGTTAAACAGCTCCAATATCTATGTGGGGGATTTTTTTATTTTTTTTTTCTGTTTTAAGGAAACAATCTAATGGCTAAGAGGTTGATAGCACTATCACTAGTTCAAATAGGAGTATCCTTAATTATCTGGTTAACTATGTAAAAATCACAATTCAAATTAATATCACTGGTTCGTGTATACGGGTAAAACCGAGGCTAATGAGTATCCCGATTTCCCGATAGGGCAAACGAAACAAGAATGTAACTATAAGGAATCAAAATCGAAGTTGGGAGCCTCTCGTATCAAGGCCCGAACAAAACACCTGCCCTCGGAGCTATCGAGATCATGCCCTCCAGTATTCGGTTCAAGTTCCAAGACCTCGGAAAGCATTACCAAACGTCCGTGCGCGATTAACAAAGGCTATGATATCCGTGCCCAACCAAATATCACGACGTGGATCTCGGTCCGTATCGGTAGCAGAACAGTGATTAGCGAAAATGAAGATTTTTACCTTTCTTAGAATTGTACTTAGGGTAAAACTCCCTACTATATAAAGGGGAAGTTTATTATTCAATAAACACACCGTAACACGCATATCAAGGTAATATAAACTTGTTTTCTCTGTTTCTAAGCTATTCAAAGCTTAATATTCTTGTTCGTAGCTTTTCATATATATTTTGGCTGCGAATCGAAGGCAGATTAATTGTTAAGCCCACAAACGAGTACGGATTCAATACTACTGCTGGTTTGGCTATTTTTTCTATCTTTCATTCGCTTATCTAACATTATTGATCACTTGTATCGGATTAATCCACATATTATTTCCCCTCAAAATCAAATAACAATTAAATTTGTAAGTGATTTTAAGGATACATGGACTAACTTGATACAAAATAATAAATTAGATCGCAATTGAAATAAATAATGACAAAGTAGATGCAAACCACACGAATTGAATAGTATCAGCCTTGGAAGGTTAGCCACCCTCGAGCCAAGTACGCTTTGATCGGTGTCAGGATACAGAAGAACAAGAGCTTAAAGAGAAATAATAACAATGTATTGCTTTGGGATGCGTATTACAATGTGTCGAATGAATTATCAGACCCCCCTTTATATAGTAGAGGTGTAACGACCCGGAATTCCTACCTTCGGGATCGTGATGGCGCCTAACATTTCACTTGCTAGACAAGCCAACATTAGAATAATTCTTTACTGATTTAAATCACTTTGATCAATTTAACCAATTAAACATAAATGAAGCTAAAATAAAGTACGAAATAACATAACAATCTGATATCTAGTACAACCCGGATCTAGAGTCACAAGTACACGAGCTTCTAAAGGTTCTACATATAGAGTCTGAAGTAAATACAACTGTCTCGAACGAGATGAACTGTAAAATAAGGGAAGGGGACTTCAAGGTCTGCAGACGCCAGCAAATCTACCTTGAGTCTCCAAATGCTAATCCGATCTGATGCGCCTCACGGACAGCTAGGACCAGTACCAAAATCTGCACAAGAAGTGCAGAGTGTAGTATGAGTATAACTGACCCAATGTACTCCGTAAGTGTCGAGCCTAACCTCGACGAGGTAGTGACAAGGCTATGACAAGACACCTACATAAAATCACCTGCACTGACAAAAATATACGTACAACATAACAACAAATAAAGAATTAACATGTACTAATGGGAGGGGGCATGCGAAAGGGGTGCAAGATACGGTAACTACATCAGGGAATGATAACAAGAAACAATCAATAAACCTTCAACCAACAAAACAAATAAACATAATGAATAAAACTGCACGGCATCACCCTTCGTGCTTTTACTCTCGGTCTTACCATGAAACAGTAATAACGGCACGATATCACCCTTCGTGCATTAACTCTCAAATACGGCACCGCATCACCCTTCGTGCTTTTACTCTCAATTTCATCATGAAACAATATATACGGTGCGATATCACCCTTCGTGCATTAACTCTCAAATACGGTATGACATCACCCTTCGTGCTTTAACATTATCCCTTACCATGTAACAGTGAACATATAACAACAAGGAGATATAATAAACAAGAACAAACTTTACATCAACAATGGTTCCACAATACCAACCTCAACTTCAGAAACAATACTCAATTATCACAGATAGCCTATAAATGCGGAAAGAACGATCAATTTAGTAGTTAACTAGTCTAAGCATGGATATCATGATCAAAGAAAGTAATAAAGCACAAGAAACAAGTCCCACCCGCATACTTTAACCCAACAACAACGCATAAGTACTCGTCACCTCACATATACGTTCTACCCAATATTTAAACAAGTAACAAATAGGCAAACAAATCCTAATCCCTCAAGTCAAAGTTAACCACGATACTTACCTCGCTCTAAAGATCGACTCAAAGCTCTACTGAGGCCTTTCCCCTAGAATCCGCCTCCAAACCACTCATATCTAACCACAATTGACTCAATAATATCAAATATTGCTAAAGGAATCAATTACAATGCATAGATTTAGGATTTTCACACTTTTCCCCAAAAAGTCAAAAGTCGATCCTTGGCCCGCTTGGTCAAAACCCAAGGTTCGGACCAAAATTCATTTACCCATTCACCCCAGAGCCCGATTTTATAATTGGTTTTGGAATCCGGCCTCAAATTGAGGTTTAAATCCCCAATTTGCAAAAGCCCCTAATTTTTCCTAAATCCCTAGTTTTCTACCATGAAAGAACAAAGATTAGGGTTAGAAATTAATGAGTGATGTTAGAAATGGAAGAAAATGAGTTAGTGTACAAACCTATGAATTGATGTTGAGTTTTCTCTTCAAAATCGCCTAGGCCGAGCTCTAATGGAAGGGTTATGAAAAACGGGAGAAATCCCGATTTTGAAATATTTTAAGGTCTAGGCGTCAGGACTTCTTCGCGTTCGCAAAGGGCCTGCCGCGTTCGCGATGTGCAGCAGCCTAAGTGGCCTTCGTGTTCGCGAGTCCTTCCACGCGTTCGCGAAGGATGCTCCCCCCTGGACTTCGCGTTCGCGAGCCAATGTTCGCGTTCGTGTAGAAGAAACCATGATCTCCCCTTCCCAGGTCCATAAAGCTACGTGTTCGCATGAAACTGGTCGTGTTAGCAGAGGGTAAGACCCCCAACACTCCGCGTTCGCGACCCAACTATCGCATTCGTGATGAAGAAAACCTCCCATATCCCAAACTCCCCTTTGTGATCACGAAGCACATGACACCAGAAACCAGCAGAAGTCCCAAAAACCAGATTTTTCTAAGTTTAAACCATCCGTAGCCTATCCGAAACTCACCCGAGCCCTCGGGTCTCCCAACCAAATATGCACACAAGTCCAAAAATATGATACAAACTTGCTCGGGTGATCAAAACACCAAAATAACGCCTAAAACTATGAATCGGACACCAAATCAAATCAAATTTTCAAGAAAACTTTAGAACTTCTATTTTAACAACCGGACATCCGAATCACGTTAAACTAACTCCGTTTTTTCACCAAATTTGACAGACAAGTCATAAATATAGTAATAAACCTATACCGGATTCAGAAACCAGAATACGAACCCGGTATCAACAAATTCAAACATTGGTCAAACCTTTAAACACTTTAAACCTTTAAACTACAAAATTTCGACAAAAAGCGATAACTCAAGCTAGGGACCTCCGAATTCGATTTCGGGCATACGCCCAAGTCCCAAATCACGATACGGACCCACCGAGACTTTCAAAATATGGATCCGGTTCCGTTTGCTCAAAATATTGACCGAAGTCAACTCAAATAGATTTTTAAGGCAAAATTTTATATTTTATCAATTTTTAACATAAAAGCTTTCCGAAAAAATACCCTGACTGCGTACGCAAATCGAGGAATGCTTAAAGGAGCTATCGGAGGCTTCGAAACACGGATTTAAGGTTTAAAACTCCAGATGACCTATCGAGTCATCACATTCTCCACCTCTAAAACAACCATTCGTCCTCGAACGGACATAGAAAAGTACCTGGACTGGTAAAAAAGTGTGGATATCTACTCCACAAGTCTGACTCGGACTCCCAAGTAGCTGCCTCAATGGGCTGACCTATCCACTGCACTCGAATTGAAGGATAACTCTTTGACCTCAACTAACGAACCTGTTGGGCTAGAATAGCCACCGACTCCTCCTCATAAGTCAAATCCTTGTCCAACTGAACTGAGCTGAAATCTAACACATGAGACGGATCATCGTGATACTTCCAGAGCATGGACACATGGAACACCGGATGGACTGCTAACAAACTAGGTGGCAATGCGAGCTTGTAAGCCATCTCACCCACTCTTTGAAGAATCTCAAAAGGTCTGATATACCTAGGGCTCAACTTGCCCTTCTTTCCAAAACTCATCACACCCTTTATGGGTAAAACCCAGAGCAATACCCTCTCTCCGACCATGAATGCAACAACACCAACTCGATGGTCGGCATAACTCTTCTGCCTAGACTAAGTTGTGCGTAGTCGATTCTAAGTAATATTTACCTTATCCAAGGCATCATATACCAAATCTTTACCCAACAACCGAGCCTCCCCCGGCTCGAACCATCCAATTGGCGATTGGCACCGCCTCCCGTATAATGCCTCATAGAGAGCCTTCTGAATGCTCGACTAGTAGTTATTGTTGTAGGCAAACTCTGTAAGTGGCAAGAACTGATCCCAAGAACCCCCGAAGTCTATAATACAAGCACAAAGCATATCCTCCAATATCTGAATAGTGCGCTCGGATTGTCTGTCTATCTGAGGATGAAATGTTGTGCTCAACTCAACCTGAGTGCCCAACTCGCGCTGTATTTCCCTCAAGAAGTGCGAGATGAACTGCGTACCTTGATCAGAAATGATAGACACGGGCACACCGTGAAGACGGACGGTCTCACAGATGTAGATCTCAGCTAACCGCTCTGTAGAATAGGTAACTTCCACAGGAATGAAATGCGCTGACTTGGTCACCCTGTCCACAGTGACCCATACCACATCAAAATTCCTCTGAGTCCATGGGAGTCCGATAACAAAATCCATAGCGATACGCTCCCACTTCCACTCTGGAATCTCTAACTTCTTAAGCAAACCACCAGGTCTTTGGTGCTCATACTTTACTTGCTGACAATTTAGACACCGAGCTACATATGCCACTATATGCTTCTTCATCCTTCTCCACCAATAATACTGCCGCAAGTCGTGGTACATCTTGGCGGCACCCGAATGAATAGAGTACCGGGAACTGTGGGCCTTCTCAAGAATCAACTCACGAAGTCCATCTATATTGGGCACACAAATACGACCCTGCATCCTCAAAACTCTATCATCTCCAACAGTAACCTGCTTGGTACCACCGTGCCATACTGTGTCCCTAAGGACAAGCAAATGAGGGTCATCATACTTTCGCTCCCTGATGCTCTCATACAAGGAAGACCGAGCGATTGTGCAAGCTACAACACGACTGGGCTCCGAAATATCTAAGCTCACGAACTGATTGGCCAAAGCCTGAACATCTGATGCAAGCGGTCTCTCATCGACTGGAATGTATGCAAGGCTGCCCATACTCACTGCCTTTCTACTCAAGGCATCGACCATCACATTGGCCTTCCGGGATGATACAATATGGTGATATCATAGTCTTTCAATAGCTCTAACCACCTCCTCTGCCTCAAATTGAGATCCTTTTATTTGAACAAATACTGTTGACTAAGATGATCCGTGAATACACACGCCATAAAGATAGTGCCTCCAAATATTTAGCGCATGAATGATGGTTGCAAATTCTGAGTCATGAACATGGTAATTCTTCTCATGAACCTTCAACTTCCGCGATGCATATGCAATCACCCTGCCATCCTACATCAATACTGACCAAGCCCAATACGAGATGCATCACAATACACCATGTAAGATCCTGAACCTGTGGGCAATACTAACACTAGAGATGTGGTCAAAGCAGTCTTGAGCTGTTGAAAGCTCGCCTCACACTCGTCTGGCCATCTGAAAGGGCACCCTTTTGGGTCAACCTAGTCAATCGGGGCTACTATAGATGAAAACCCCTCCACAAACCGACGGTAACATCCCGCCAAAACCAAGAAACTCCGGATCTTTGTAGCTGAAGTGGGTCTAGGCCATTTCTGAACTGCCAATCTTCTTAGGATCCACATGTATGCCCTCTGCCGATATGACTTGCCCCAAGAAAGCGACCAAATCCAACCAAAACTTGCACTTTGAAAACTTGGCATATACCTGACCTTCTCTCAGAGTCTGAAGTACGATCCGAAGATGCTGCTCGTGCTCCTCCCAACTGCGGGAGTAGATAAGAACATCATTAATAAACACAATCACAAAGGAATCCAAATAGAGGCTTGAACACCCGGTTAATCAAATCCATAAATGCTTCTGAGGTATTTGTCATCCCAAATGACATTACTAGAAACTCATAATGCACATACCGAGTCTGAAAAGTTGTCTTAGGGAAATCGGATGCCCTAATCCTCAACTGATGGTATCCAAACCTTAAATCAATCTTCAAAAATACCTTGGCACCCTGAAGCTGATCAAATAAGTCATCAATCCTCGGCAATGGATACTTGTTCTTGATGGTGACTTTGTTCAACTGTCGGTAATCTATGCACATCCTCATCGATCCATCTTTCTACTTCACAAACAATACAGGCGCACCCCAGGGCGAGACATTAGGTTTAATGAAGCCCTTATCGAGTAAATCTTGCAACTTCTCCTTCAATTCTTTCAACTCTGGCAGGGCCATACGGTATAGCGGAATAAAAATGGGCTGAGTGCCCGGAGCCAAATCAATACAGAAGTCAATATCTCTGTCGGGTGGCATCCCCGGCAGATCTACAGGAAACATCTCTGGAAACTCACGAACAACTGGTATTGAATCCATGGAAGGAACCTCTGTACTATAATCGCGGACATAATCCAAATAAGTTAGACACCCCTTCTCGACCATATATCGAGCCTTCACATAAGAGATAACCCTCCTAGTAGAATGGCCAGGATTCCCCCTCCACTATAATCGAGGCAACCCGGCAAGGCTAAAGTCACCGTCTTGGCGTGACAATCCAATATAGCATGATAATGTGACAGCCAATCCATACCCAAGATAATGTCAAAATCTACCATATCGAGAAGTAGGAGATCTACGCTAGTCTCAAGACTCATAATAGTAACCATACACGAACGATAGACATGACCTACAATAATCGAATCTCCCACAGGTGTGGATAAATACACAGGAGCACTCAAAGAATCACGAGGCACAACCAGATATGAAGCAAAAGAGGATGACACGTAGGAATAAGTAGAGCCCGGATCAAATAGAACTGAAGCATCTCTATGGAAAACTGGAACAATACCTGTAATAACAGAGTCAGATGACTCAGCCTCAGGCTTGGCTGGGAAAGCATAACATCGGGGATGGGGCCCACCACTCTGAACTACATCTCTAGGACGGGCCCTAACTACTGGCCTCCACTTCTAACGGCCTGACCTCACTCTAATGGCCTGACGTCCACCTCTAGCTGCCTGACCCCTACCTCTAGCTGGCTGAGTGGGCGGTGAAGCACCTGGTGCCGGGACAATGGCACGAGAACCCTGATACTGTGAGCTGCCTGGTGCCTGAGGGAAAAATCTAGCAATGTACCTTGATTCACCACAAGTATAACAGGACCTCGGATGTTGTGACTGCTGACCTTGAAACTGACTCTGTCGACCTGAGTAACCACCCTGAAAACTCTGGAGCAGAGGTGCACTAATAGGAGCTAGTGGTGTACTATAGGCTAGCTGGTCGGAATGAGACATATGAGGGTCGCGACCACCCGAAGCACCGTGGGATGCCTGGAGAGCTGAATAAAACGGCCTGGGAGGATGCCCTTTACCAAAAGTACCCCTGCCTCCAGACGAGACACCACTGAAACCACCGGAATGGCGAGGCCTTTTATCAGACCCCTGCCCTCTCTTCTGTGAAAGAACCATCTCAATCCACTTGGAAACACTAGCAGCCGCCTGAAAGGAAATCTCGCCCCCGGTCTCCTTGGCCATCTGAAGCCAGATAGGGTGAGCGAGTCTATCAATAAACCTCCTCACCCTCTCTCTCTCGGTAGGAAGCAGAAGAATAACATGACGGGCTAGATCTACAAAACGGGTCTCGTATTGAGTAATAGTCATACTGCGCTGCTGGAGATGCTCAAACTGCCTGCGGTAATCCTCTCTCAGTGTGATATGAAGGAACTTCTCTAGGAATAACTAAGAGAACTAGTCCCAAGTAAGAGTAGGCGATCCAACTGGTCTGGTCGACACATAATCCTTCCACCACCTCTTGGTAGAACCCGTCATTTGAAACACGGCAAAATCGACACCATTGGTCTCAACTATCCCCATGTTCCGCAGCACCTCATCACAGCGGTCAAGATAATCCTGTGAGTCCTCAGAAGGTGCACCACTGAAGTGAACTGGGAAGAGCTTTGTGAACTTGTCCAATCTCAATAAACCCTCAGAAGACACGGCGGGCCTATCACCGGCCTATGCAGCAACAACCGGCTGAACTACCCTAACTAGCGGGACAGCTAGTGTCTGATACTGGGGAGCCATCTACTCCGGAGTATGAGTAGCGGGAGTATGTGCTCCTCCCCCTGCCTGAGAGATGGTTGGTGCCATAGGAAATGTACCGGCCTGGGCCACACTTTCCATAAGGCCCACCAAATGGACTAGAGCGTCCTGAAGCACTGGGGTGGCGATGAACCCCTCCGGGACCTGAGCTGGTCCAACAGGTACAGTCTGAGCTGAAACCTCCTCATCAAAATCCACCCGAGGCTCCACTGTTGGTGTTGCTGCTTGAGCTCTAGGATGAGTTGTGCCTCTTCCTCGGCCTCTAGCGTGACCTTGGCCTCGTCCTCTTCCCCTAGTAAGAGCTGCCACTGGGAGCTCTGGCTGCTGTCCAGCTGAATATGCAATACGTGTTCTCGCCATCTACGAGAAAACAAGAGTAGAAGAGTTCAATTATCAATAAGAGAATAAAATTGCACGACAGAGAATAATAGAAGTGAAATTTGTTCCTAAACTCCATAGCCTCTGGAAGATAAGTACAGACGTCTCCGTACCGATCCTCTAGACTCTACTAAGCCTGCTCGTGAGACAGGGCAACTAGTACTCTTATACCATCTTGTCATGACCCGAAATTTCTGCCTTCGGGATCGTGATGACGCCTAATATTTCACTTGCTAGGAAAGCCAACATTAGAGTAATTCTTTACTAATTTTAACCACTTTGAACAATTTAACCAATTAAACAGAAATAAAGCTAAAATGAAGTACGAAATGACATAACAATCCGATATCTAGTACAACCCGGATCTAGAGTCACAAGTACACGAGCTTCTAAAGGTTCTACATATAGAGTCTGAAGTAAATACAACTGTTTCGAACGAGATGAACTGTAAAATAAGGGAAGGGGACTTCAAGGTCTGCAGACGCCAGCAAATCTACCTTGAGTCTCCAAATGCTAATCCGATCTGATGCGCCTCATGGACAGCTGGGACCAGTACCAAAATCTGCACAAGAAGTACAGAGTGTAGTATGAGTACAACCGATCTAATGTACTCCGTAAGTATCGAGCCTAACCTCGACGAGGTAGTGACGAGGCTATGATAGGATACCCACGTAATTAAACTTGCACAGACAAAAATATACATACAACATAACAACAAATAAAGAATTAACATGTACTAATGGGAGGGGGCATGCGAAAGGGGTGCAAGATACGGTAACTACAGCAGGGAATGATACCAAGAAATAGTCAATAAACCTTCAACCAACAAAACGAATAAACATAATGAATAAAACTGCACGGCATCACCCTTCGTGCTTTTACTCTCAGTCTCACCATGAAATATTAATAACGGCACGGCATCACCCTTCGTGCATTAACTCTCAAATACGGCATGGCATCATCCTTCGTGCTTTTACTCTCAATTTCATCATGAATCAATAAATACGGCACGACATCACCCTTCATGCTTTTACTCTTAAATACGGCACGACATCACCCTTCGTACTTTAACACTCTCCCTTACCATGTAACAGTGAACATATAACAACATGGAGGTATAATAAACAAGAACAAACCTTACGTCAACAATGGTTCCACAGTACTAACCTCAACTCCATAAACAATAGTCAATTATCATAGATAGCCCATAAATACGGAAAGAACGATCAATTTATTAGTTAACTAGTCTAAGCATGGATATCATGATCAAAGAAAGCAATAAATCACAAGAAACAACTCCCACCAACATGCTTTAACCCAACAACAACGCATAACTACTCGTCACCTCACATATACGTTGTACCCAACATTTAAACAAGTAGCAAATAGGCAAACAAGTCCTAATCCCTCAAGTTAAAGTTAACCACGACACTTACCTCGCTTTAAAGATCTACTCAAAGCTCAACCGAGGCCTTTCCCCTAGAATCCGCCTCCAAACCACTCATATCTAACCACAATTGACTCAATAATGTCAAATATTGCTAAAGGAATTAATTACAATATATAAATTTAGGATTTCCACACTTCTCTCCCCCCCCCCCAAAGGTTAAAAGTCGACCCTGGGTCCGCTTGGTCAAACTCCGAGGTTCGGACCAAAATCCATTCACCCCAAGCCCGATTATGTAATTAGTTTCGGAATCCGACCTCAAATTGAGGTCTAAATCCCCAATTTGAAAAAGCCCTCAATTCTTCCTAAATCCCTAGTTTTCTACCATGAAAGAACAAAGATTAGAGCTAGAAATTAATGGGTGATGTTAGAAATGGAAGAAAATGAGTTAAAGTGTACAAACTTATGAATTGATATTGAGTTTTCTCTTCAAAATCGCCCCTAGGACGACCTCTAATGGAAGGGTTATGAAAAATGGGAGAAATCCCAATTTTGAAATATTTTAAGGTCTGAGCGTCAGGCCTTCTTCGCGTTCGCGAAGGGTCTGCCGCGTTCGCGATGTGTAGCAGCCTAAGTGGCCTTCGCGTTTGCGAGTCCTTCCATGCGTTAGCGAAGGCTACTTCCCCCGGCCTTCACGTTCGTGAGCCAATGTTCGCATTCGCGTAGAAGAAACCTTGATCCCCCCTTCCGAGGTCCATAAAGCTACGCATTCGCGTGAAGCTGGTCGTGTTCGCAGAGGATAAGACCCCCAACACTCTGTGTTTGCAACCTAACTATCGCGTTTGCGATGAAGAAAACCTCCCTTGTCCCAAACTCCCCTTCGTATTCGCGAGAAAGACTTCGCGATCGCGAAGCACGTGACACCAGAATCCAGCAGAAGTCTTAAAAATCAGATTTTTCTAAGTTTAAACAATGCGTAGCCTATTCGAAACTCACCCGAGCCTTCGGGGCTCCCAACCAAATATGCACACACAAGTCCAAAAACATGATATGAACTCGCTCACGCGATCAAAATACAAAATTAACGCCTAGAACTACGAATCAGACACCAGATCAAATGAAATTTTCAAGAAAACTTTAGAACTTCTATTTTAACATCCGGAAGTCCGAATCACGGCAAACTAACTCTGATTTTCACCAAATTTGTCAGACAAGTCATAAATATAGTAATGGACCTATACCGGGTTCCGGAACCAGAATACGGACCCGGTATCACCAAAGTCAAATGTTGGTCAAACCTTTAAACTCTTTAAACCTTTAAACCTCAAAATTTCGACAAAAAACGATAACTCGAGCTAGGGGCCTCCGAATTCGATTTCGGGCATACGCCCAAGTCCTAAATCACAATACGGACCCACCGGGACCGTCAAAACACGAATTCAGATCCATTTGCTCAAAATGTTGACCGAAGTCAATTCAAATGGATTTTTTAGGCAAAATTTTATATTTTATCAATTTTTAACATAAAAGCCTTCCGGAAAAATATCCGGACTGTGCACGCAAATCGAAAAATACTTAACGGAGCTATCAGAGGCTTCGAAACACAGATTTAAGGTTAAAAACTCTAGATGACCTATCGGGTCATCACAAGAGGAGTCCTACTTTAGGTACAATTCTATTAAAGGTAAAAAAATCCCTTGATTAGCTGATTGTCGGTTCCTTAATGATACGCGCCGAGATTCCCGCCGTAATACCCGACCGGTCACAGATATTTCGGTCTTCTGTTGGTTATGCTAATAATATTTCTTCGAGCTCGATCGGGGCTAAGGACGATTCCGGGATTACTAACTCAATGTTTCCGAAGACATGCATTCTGATCCCGGATTCTAGCTCGGTAGGACTCGGGGTCAATCTTCAGTCTTTGGTTGTCATGTTTGGAGCCTAACTTGCCATGTCGTAGGCGAACTTGATTCCGACCGTATACAATATCCTTAAAACCGTTTATAAATTCAATTGTTATCTATTTTAATGGTAAACAATTATGTTAATTATTTGAAAAAGAACAAAAAAAAACCGAATCCAAAGAGAGAGATCAGTCCCCTGTACTAAGATTATGGTTGATTCAATCTTGTACTATAGTACTCATATTAAATTATTAATTGGAAGGACACAAAGCATCACATAGATCGCGACAATGAAACTAGCTAAGTATCCCGACTTTATTATTTATGCAGAATTGAGAAGTTACTAATTGCTACATGCCATCTACAGAAAAGTGTATGAGAAGTTAGCGGCCGGCTGTGAAAGCAAGTTCTTGGGTATTATACTAGCTTGTTTCGCAGTTTCTCCGATCCTAAAATTATTTTCTTTTTTTTAAAAAAAAATATTTTTTTTAAAAAAATTAAAGTATTTGGCCAAACTTTTGGAAGAAAAAGAAGTGTTTTTGAGGAGAAGAAGAAGCAATTTTGGAAAAGCAGAAAAAAAAAGTAGCTTCATTCAAAAAGTATTTTTTTTAAAAATACACTTAAAATCAGTTTTTAAAAGTTTGGTCAAACACCAATTATTATTCAGAAGTACTTTTCAAATTAATTAGTCAAATACAAACTGTTTCTCACAAAAAGTACTTTTGAAAAAAATACTTTAATTTTAAAAAAAACACTTATCAAAATAAACTTATTTTTGTAGCATGGCCAAACATGTTATATATTGGTGGTTTTAAATTACATAAGTTGCCAAACACCACTTGTCTTTGTTCGCCATAAAACTATTCGCGTCGTATATTTTTATTAAAAAATATTGTACTTTTTTATTTAACAATAATTTTATATAAATTTTTTATTTTATTCTTAATAAGAAAGATTTATAACTATATAAATATCTGTAAATTGTTCTACGCCATACGTTTCACAATTCTTTTTTTTTCTTTCTAGAGTATTGGACCTTTGCTTTTCTTCCTCATGAAAAAGTTAATGTGGAAAATCAAAGCCTGGGCGGCTGTTATTAGACCGTAGCATATTCTCCACATGGAATTTGGAAAAGTAGCTGACACAACTTTAAGACCTCGTCTAACTATACCTTTCTTCATACCATCAACAACAAAGTACTGCTTCTTGTTGAAAGTTCTTCTCTTTGTGTTATGAATACTTTGCTAGCACTGCTTCCCAATTTACCGTGTGTTATTATGCAAGGAATAACGGACACGAGGCTAAGAGAATTGGAGAAATTCTACAAATTAAAATTGTATCTCATATAACAAGCAAAACTAAATATATGAGGACATACATACTTTTTATTTGACATGTGAACTGTAGATTTTACTCTTTGTTTGACATCTTGATCTTTTAATTGACATGTGAGGGTTATCTTCTTTATTTGACAGGTGAACTGTAGATCTTAGTGGTTGGTATTCAGAAAGAAGGTAATTAAACAAAGAAAGAAACATTCAATCATTGTACAGTAAAATGGTGGAAGATCTTGGTCCTAAATGCCGTTGCTCCAAATAAAACAAAGTAATGTACAGCAAATATTGTTCTATTGTGGAGATTTTTTAATTCGACATTTTATCAACATGTTACTAAAACTTTTAAATTTTATCTCCCTTGTTATGTTTGGTGTTTGTCTGAATTAATCGTCAGGTATCTCTCTAAATTACCCAAATATCTCTTTAGATTTAGTCAGGTGGCTGTTCACTTAGAGATGTGGCTGACTAATGGTTTGTTCTGGCCCTCTGCGAATTTCATAAATTGAGATACAAAAGTTTCAACGATATTAAAACTCACAATATATATATATTAGACCACGTTTTCACGTATTAATTAATGAAGAAGACCCTGTATAAGCTTAATTTGTTGCTTCTGATGTAAAAAATTTCAAAGAATTGTATAAAAGTAAAAGGAAACCATTCAATTAACTTATCCAATCCCGCACTCCCAGACGGCTGGCTGATACTATTACTCAGTTGAAGTGAAGTTTGAAAAGACACTTGCGTCAAAAAACACCAGCTTCTAATTCAAATCCTTCTCTAAAAGATTCACTATTGGACGTCCTTTACAGAGAACGTTTCTTTTTCTTTCTCTAATTAAGGAGTAGCAAGACTTATCCGTTTTAGTGTCATGATTTCATTTGTTAAATCCTAAATATACGTGGTTTGCTTTCTTTTATTGATAAAAAGAAGACTGTTTGTTACTTTGAAATTTTGATTAGGGAGTTATTGCGCATCTTTATGACTTTTCTTTTGGTCCCAATTTGGTCCTAGCAAAGCACCATTTAACAGTTAAAAGCTTATAAGTCGTAGCAAAGCACCATCTTAACAGTAAAAAGCTTATCTGCAAATTGATTTGGTACATTGCACCTACACATTCTTCTTTTTAGATGTTTGAACAAGAATAGGACTTTCACACCGATCCTAATATGGAAGATGCATGTTTTAAGAGATTTAATACGTACTTGAGAGCTTCCAATTATTCAACGCCATCTGCGACATATATTAGAGGCATGTCACACCACGTATCATGCGGCATGCTTTCATTGGCCTCTTATTTGACTTGTTGTATCATGTCACTTAACACTTAACACGAGTTTGAGTATTTATGCTAAAGTGACATATATCGTAATAGATCTTAGATTATGAAGTCATTATTAACCAGATAGTTGGACTCAAATCGAGTTGGTCCTTTAAGTAAAACTATGTATTGGACTTGACTGATCTTAATTTGGACAAATACTTCCCGTTACTAGGATTTAATACAAATCTTCAATTGACTTTATGTGATGAGAAATTTTGGAAGTTGCCACCATGATCATGATCTTCAAGTACTTTGCCTTTTTACCCTAAACTCTTGTGCTACTACGTACATTCAAATGATCTGACAAGGAAAATCTCGGATTGAGCAATTTGTACATTTCATGATAAATGTACTACTCTAAACAACATATTCTTGGCCAAATTTTCTTAACGCGCAAAGACAATCTTCCTTTCCCTTAAAGATTCTGTAAGCTGCGTCAAATAAGAACAGATTTCCCACATCATAATATACTTGCAATCCTACCTTCTTTTGTGTATAGCATGTCTTCATTAACGACCTTCATTAACGTCAGGTTTATGTTCGTCCTTGGCAAATAATGGATTTGTGACCTTCCCGAGCTCAGTGATCATCAATGCAGAGCTCTCCCCATCCTCAGAATCATGTTTGGTATCAATATAAACGCAAGAGCAACGTTCAAGTGATATGAAAAATGCGGCCGCAATGCCGCTAATAAGCCGCATCGCCACCCCATCAACCTTCTTGGACACCACTTTCCTACAATCTGTGATTGATTTTTCTGGTTGATCTCTTGGTGTCACCATTGAATTCTTTTGACACCAACAGAGCTCCAAGCTGCACGCAGGCGCTCTCTCTGTTTTCTTCATAGTAATTGTAAAAGTCTTGTGGTTATTTACAATTTTAATGCTAAGTTTTTTTTTTATAATCAGGTGAAATATTCAAGTTTATGATTGTAGGCATGCCCTTAGTATATTATTTCCTTCTGCATGTAAATAACCTCATCAAGAATTTCTTCTCATGCAAGAGTGATGATTTAAGTTATGCAGGCCTGTTTATGTGTGTTTGTTACGACTCATTTTATCATTAGTGATGATAATTAATATCAGTACATCATAAGTCTTTTCCTTTTAGGTCAAGTATATGATAACTAGAGGCAGATTTACCTTAAAGCTGTCTTATTGATCAAAATTAGAGAAAAGAAAAGAAATGTTCTGTGAGGTGGAGTAAATCAAAGAATTATCAAATATTCCAAATTTTGGTGAGATTAAACAATTCTTTTCCCGATTAGAGACGAACGAATCTTTATAATCCGGGAGATAGCACATATAGTCAAACGATCTAATTCAAATTTAATTTGATGGTCACTAATGTCTATTTAAAGTTTTCTTACTTATGTTAATTATGTGGGGGGGGGGGGGGGCGAATCTTTTCATTTCTGAATCCACAAAAGCCCAAGCCCAACAAATGTGTAACCAATGAATTTCCTACCATTTTGTTGGGCCATCAGTTTGCAGACAAGTCTTAAATTTTCCATTGGGCTATTCGACTATAAGCTGACCCAACTGATTTCCTATATTAAAAACCTGACCTTTTTTTGTGGTCACCTGACTAGAAGAGAAAAAGATCGGTGTAAGAAATTTAACTACTCTCTTCAGGAAGCTGAGTTACATCTAGGTCTAAATAACATAGAGTTTCACATTTCAGCATAGTAACCAACTAGCTCAACTTCACAAACCATAAATTGAACAAAATAGCACGTTAGTGGTTGTGCCCGAAATTACTGAGGATGAACAAGCTGAATAAAACATCTAGCCATCAAAGAAGCCAAGATTTTTATTATTTTCTATATAATGAAGATCCAAGTAAAAGTATATAAACAAGTACTTATTGAAGGATTAGAAGCATATATATACAATTAAGTCCTTAATTAATCAGGATTTTGGAGAAGCCTGAAATTAAGTGACATCCTATTGGGAAGCCCAACGAGCCAAGCAAAGTAGAAAACACATCTCCAGTCTTTTCCACCAAGGTCAATTTATTTTATTCAATGTTTCTGAGGGGGAATCAAACTTTACTGATGGTGGGACAGAAGATACAATTCAGAGGTCTCTTATAAGTCCACAATACCTTTTTTTTTTTTTAAGTCCACAATACTTAATCATCACGTTTTGTCAATAATTACTAACATTCAACTTTCAAAATTCAACATTCAACCTATCATTGTAAGTGTTCATACATAAAGGATCGCATTCCCCTTATTTCTACTTTAACTAATAAGTGGTTTCTACAAAAAGGATCACATATACCACTATTTATATGTAACATGTTATAAGTAAGGATACGTAGATTAATTCAATACAAGTAATCAATAACGTTAGATTAAGCAAATAAAAGATGTAATAAATGGCCAAACTAATAATAAGGGTGATCTCGAGCTCGGCTAATGGCTTAACGAGGAACCTGCCTTCGGTTCCGAGCTTGCACTTATAAAAAATTTATGAACAAAAATAAGGACTTTGAATAACTTTTAGAGAGAGAATAGAAGTAAATTGCATTGATATGCGTGTTACAATGTGTCTAATGAATAATAAACTTCCCCTTTATATAGTGGGTAAGTCTTACCCTAAGTACAATCCTAAGAAAAGTAAAAATTTTCTGTTTTGCTAATCATTGATTCTCTGTCGATACAGGACGAGATTCACGTCGTGATATCCGCTTGGGCACGAACATCACGGCCCTTTGTTAGTCGCATGCTGTTGTTTGGTAATGTTCTCCGAAGTCTTGGGGTTCGAACCGGACCCGGAGGATGTGGTCCCATTGCCCCCGAGGGTAAGTGTTTTGCTCGAGACCCGATACAAGGGGCTCCTCGCTCTGACTTCGATTCCTTACGGTCACGTCCATGTTCTGTTTGCCTCACCGAGAAACCGGGGTGCTTAGTGGGCTCGGGTTTACCCGTATATAGATATTTCCCTCGTTTCTCAAAGAGTAGGATTGTCAAAACGATGGAAAACGACATATGACTCTGGTTCCTTCCTTTGTACGTCACGACGAGGGAGCCGAAACGTCCCGTCAGTCGCGTCGTTCTAACTTCGGACACGTGTCGCTCATCAGCTGGTTGCCTCTGAATGCGAAACGTCGACTGTTTCCCTATAAAAGATTCCTCCCTTTGTTCTTTTCCATACTTTTCGACTAAATTATTACCTTCGAGCTTTCGAACCATCATCAAACCTTTTTCAAACTTTCATTTCTTCATCCTTGTTCTTCAATCTTCATAGCGATTTCCAGAGTTTTACCCAGATTTTCTTTATATCTTCATACTCTGTTCTTCATCTTCAAAACTCGTTTTTCCAAAACTTTGCATTCTTTCTTCAAGTTTTCAAAACCTCCCCAGATAGCAATGGACAAAACATAGAAATCCGTTCCTCAATAAGTTTCCTCTTCATCTTCCCAACCGGCAGCTGGTACTGAGGCGATTGCCCCTTGTAGTAGTCGCCCTCGAAACAGTTTCCCCCGATTTGGTTTCTAACAAACCATCCCCCGAACCTCCTTTGAAAGCTTTCATTCCCGGGGGCTGATCAATTGTAGACGACTTTAATGTCGAGAGGCCCTCACGCAAACAGGACTGGGGCGAAGGCGTCTCGAGGTACATATGCTCCGTGACGGAAGACGTTCTTCCCATAACTCGAAAGGATAGTAATTGGAAGGGCATGTACGTAGTAGTCCCTGGGCCCGAGGACACCGTTACTACCCACGTGGAGGGGTACTTAAGTGTTTACACTTACCCCTTCACACTGGGCCTGGTGGACCCAATTGTTCTGGACTTTTGTAAGAGGTATGAGGTGTGCTTCGGGCAAATCCATACATCATTGTGGAGGATTGTGATCCTCCTCTACTACTTCGTGAACAAGACTAAGTCTCATCGGTTCATGATCGACCATCTGCTTTGATTATACAATCCCCGAATGTTCCGAGGGGGACTGATCAAGCTTACTCGTCGGGCCAGCAAGGCCCCTTTTTTGAGTATCGACGAAGACCGAGACCGGGGTTGGTAAGGACGCTTCATTCGAGTGAAGACCGAGGATTTGATCCCCCCCGAATATATATCATTCCCTGAGAAAAGGAATGCCTTTGGTAAGTGCAATCTCTCTTTAAACGTCGAAATTCTTTTTCTTCAACTTATTTGTTCTTATTTATGCTTGTGGTTGTGCAGTTGTCGCCCGAGTTTCGAATGCGGTTCCCTGGCTAGAGGAATGGATCGAAGGCATCTGCACTCAGATGTCGTACTTTGAGCGCATATGGCGCGGACTCTCGAAGGGCTGATGAGAGGCCCTTTCTTATGGTAAGACCTCTTTCTCAATAGCCAATACCATGTTTCTGTCTTTTATGACACTAACTCCTCTTCCCTTTTGTTATTGCAGGTTTGCTTAAGACCACCGAACTTAGGCATTTGGAAGGGGACAAGGATGTGCCCTCGACCGTTGATCCCTCCGTTGCTGCCACGGAGGAAAAGAGGAAAAGGAAAAAGAAACCCTTGGGCTCCCCGGGCTCCGAGGTGAAGAAGCCAAAGAAAATGGTGCTCCTCAAACCCAGGATGGGCTCCAATTCTGGGGTGCCGGATTTCGACTCTCTTCTCCGGCTTAGGGACGAGCCGGAGGATAAACCCATTTTGTTTACCCATGGGACGACTTATCCTGGGGAATCAGAGGCATCCGAGAGGGAGACTCATGAGATCGACCCCCCTCCAACTCAATAGTTCGATGTGGATACCTGGGGTGAAACTCCCTAGGATGTCGGCTCTGCTCCAAAAGAATCCCCCGGTATAATTGCGATCTCGGGGATGCCCTCCTACACCGAGTCCATGCTCGAGGAGGCCCAAGCGAGAAAAAAGAAGTCTAATGAGGGGGTCCATAGTGCGGACGATCCCATCCACTCATTTTTCGATGGTGTGGACTTGTCTACTTTGGAAGACTTCTCTAGGCTGGGCGACCTGGAAGTTCCGAAGGACACATCCTCGGAAGCTGGCGGGCCGAGCTCGAGCCCAAAATTGATTAACTGGTTCCCTAGTCCGAGTGTGGACCCCGATCGCAAGAGATCGATTATACTGACCGTCCCGGAGGATGCCCGAGTTTTATCTACTCCTATGAGGGTAGCTAGTTACCTCCAATGCCTGGTGACCGAGAAGGACCAAGAAAATATAAATGAGGTGAACGTGCCAAGCCTTTTCAATGAGGCACAGCAAGTGCTGAACTGGGTAAGGTATTGTTACTTCTATCGATCTATTGTTATATGTGTTTGATGTTTCTCACGTTTTTTGCCTTTTTGCAGGCTTCGGTACTTCACCACGAGAGTTTCCTTCGGTATCGGGTTCAAGTAAATCAACTCGAGTTTGAGATCAAGGAGCTTGCCCAATAAAGGAACATGTACAAGCTTCTTAGCAAGCAACAAGAGGGGGTTGCCAAGAACCTTCAGGCCAAGCTGGATGTAGCTCAGAAAGGAGCATGCCGACTTGGTGGAAAAGGTAAGGGTTTTTGAAGTTAGAATTGAGGGTCTGGTTGCAGAGGCTAACAACAATACTTCGTAGGTCCAACAGAAGATTGACCAACTCCGTAAGGAGATGGACGAGATCCAAGTAATGGTCAGCGGGTGGAAAATCAAGATGGACTTGCTAGCCTCGGAGAAGGAGACCGCCTAGGTCAAGCTATCTTCAGTGGAAGTTCAGCTTCGGGTGGAGAAGGAGAAGGCTGATACACGGGCTCAGAAAAATAAGGATCTCAATGCACAACTGGACTCGGTCATCGCTGAACGGGATGCCCTTAAAAGGAGCTCCAAAAAATGAGGTCCAGGTTGGAGATAACCTCGGTCGATGCTGACTAGATTGTGGCCCAATACAAGGCCATTGGTAAAGTAGTCGAGGCTCGCCTGAAGACCACTACTGAGTATGTGAGGCATCTATCCCTAAGGGAGACCCTCGAAGAAATCCATGCCAGGGGCTTCATCCTATCTGCCGATATTGAGGAGGCAAAAATACTTGAGGTCGAGGAAAAGAATCTAGTTGAACCCCAAGGTGATGAGGGCTCTCAAGAATCCGAAGGCCTCGACGGTTCTGGTGATGAGTCGGGCTCCGGTGAAGATCTGGCGTAAATGCCTTGAGATTTTTTAGTTTTTCTATCTTGTACATGTTTGCATTATTTGAAGCCCCCCTTTGTTGAGGTCATTTTTGTTGGGACTTTGTACAGATATTCCGGAATATATGAAGTTTTTCCCTTTTGGCAATTTTCGAGTTTCTATTATCTTAGCATCTTTTTATAATTGCAAATATTTCTAATGCCTTAGCACAGAATCGAACGTAGTTCGAACAAAACCTGTCCCCGATGCAATTCTTGCTCGAAATTTGTGAAAACTCGGAGTGACCGGAAGTTTTCCAAGATGCTTGCTTAAATATTTTTAGACTATGCCTTTGTCGAGGGTAACCTTTGAACAAATTTAAAATTTTGTTGAAGGCTTTATGTTTTGATTACGGGCTTCGGACGTCTCTGAATCATTTTTAGGGTGGCCATAGACTTTTAAGTTTAGGCACTGCCTAATAGGTTTGTGCCTCCGGGTTTTGATAACCGAGCCGCCCGAACTTATTTCGGATGACAGTCCCCAAGTAGGGGTAGCCCTTTGGGATCGGATAGGGGTGGCACATGGGCTCGATAGTCCCTGGGTAGGAATAGCCCTTAGGCTTGATACTTTTAAGAAGCAAAAATGTGTAATAGCAAGGTAGAAACTTCCTTTCATTTTTATGTGTAACGTACATGATTGAAAGCGTGTAAAAGCTTGTATTATGGCCAAGGTGGCCTACGTGGGCACGGTTCACTTTGACCGTTTGGCCCGTACAATAAATCCTAACCACCAAGCCTAAATTGTTCAAGCACAAAGTTTCCTTCCTTCTTTTCTAAGAAGCTTGACCCGAGGGTGATGGCCCCCAGTATTTGAGGTCGATCTCGCGAGGGCTCAGATACTGTTGACGAGACCAATGACTCTGGTTTAAAATCGGTCTTTGATTCTAAGTTAGCACGATTTACTGTTGCCTCGTTAAAAACCTTATCGGAAAACCCATTTAGGACAAAACCGGTTCAAGGAAATAAGAGTGTAACACGTTCTTTCAGACCTAACAGCCACATTCTCCTTTAGTAGTTGCCTGCAAGTGTTAGTCCAATTTGTAATACTAAAAAGGTGAATGAGATCGTACCTTAACTGTAGTACTGCTTTAAGTACGTCACTTTTTAGTTGTTCGGTAGCTGTGCACCATTTCCTGGTTCGAGTTTGTAGGAACCTTTACCGGTAATCCCGATGACGCGATATAGTCCTTCCCAATTCGGTCCCAACTTCCCTTCGTTCGGGTTTCGGGTGTGCAGTGTTACTTTTCTTAACACCAAGTCCCCGATATTGAAGTATCAAAACTTGGCTCTTCGGTTGTAATATCTTTCTATCTGCTATTTCTGGTCGACCAACCGGACTAGGGTAGCCTCGCGCCTATCATCCAATAGTTCAAGATCGTGCTCATAGCTTCATCGTTTGATTCTTCGGTCGCATATTAGAACCTGAGGCTCGGTTCTCCCACTTCGGCCGGTATTAGTGCTTCATCACAAGACTTCGGGAAGAATTTCCTTCCATTTCCCTTTGGCATCGGTCTATCTTTTCTTCAGGTTTTGAAGTGTAGTCTTGTTTGTAGACTCTGCATGTATATTCCTACTAGGGTGATAGGGTGTTGACAAGATCTTTTTTATCTTATAATCCTCGAAAGATTTGCTTACCTTGCTGCCGATGAACTGCTTCCCGTTATCACACACTATCTCTGTCGATATTTCGAACTAACATATTATGTGGTCTCAAATGAAGTCGACGACTTCTTTTTCCCGAACCTTCTCGAATACTTGAGCTTTGACCCACTTAGAAGAAAAGTCAGTCATAAACAGTATGCATTGAGCCTTATCGGGTGCCCACGATAGGGGACCGACAATGTCCATTCCCCACTTCATGAACGGCCAAGGTGACAAGACTGAATGTAGCAGCTCTCCGGGTTGATGAATCATTGGTGCATGCCTCTGGAAGCCGTCGCATCTCCGTACAAAGTCCTTCGCATCTTTCTCCATATTAATCCAGTAATAGCCGGCTCTGATTATCTTACAGACCAAAGATTCTGCCCCTGAATGGTTTCTGCAGGTGCTTTCGTGAACTTTCCTCAAAACATATTCGATATCTCCCAGACCCAAGCATATGGCGAGTGGGCCGTCGAACATTCTTCTGAATAGAGTACCTTCGGATAGGCTAAACTTGGCCGCCTTCGTGCGTAGAGCTCTCGATTCTTTAGGATCCGAGGGTAGCTTCCCAGTCTTTAGGTAGTCTAAATACTTATTTCTCCAATCCCAAGTTAAACTTGTTGAGTTTATTTCGGCATGTCCTTCTTCCACTATCGATTTCATGAGTTGTACGACCGTTCTTAGAGCTGAATTCATTGTCATCAACCGATGACCCCAAGTTGTTTAGAGCATCGGCTTCACTATTTTGATCCCGGGGTACGTGTTGTAAGGTCCATTCCTTGAATCGATGTAGTGTTACCTGTAATTTTTACAGGTACCTTCGCATTCGTTACTTTTTTACTTCTGATGTCCCATTGAGTTGATTCACCACAAGGACGGAGTCGCACTTAGCTTGAACCACTTTGGCGCTCAGTCATTTTAGCCAATTCGAGACCTGCAATCATGGCCTCATACTCGGCCTCATTCTTAGTTAATTTTATAGTTCTAATAGATTGCCTAACTATGTTACCCGTAGGCGGCTTCAACACGATGCCGAGTTCAGACCCCATTGCGTTTGAGGCACTGCCCGTAAAGAGGGTCTAGATTCCCAAGAAAGTCCCCAGGTTAACAACAATTTCTTTTCAACTTTGGGTATTATGGCCGGTGTGAAATATGTGATGACGTCCACAACACACCTTGATAATAGATATGATACAGTCATATGCAATATAAATTATCCAACTATGAGTCGGGGTCAAATCTACAGGGAGTTATAGGGGTGTTAGGAGTATACACTTGATGAGAGTGAATGAATTAACTAAATTTGCACTTTCACAACAAAGTTTTGATTTCTACTTGTACTATTACTCTAATAATTGCAAGCTAAGGAAAAGAAACTAGAAATGAATAATTGTTTTTAGTGTTTTTCCAAATAGTTTAAAAGCCCAGGGATATGACCATGACTTAGGTGTTCGCCTAATGGGTTAAATCTGTTATGGAATTCTTTACCTTGGGTTGCGGCCACAGATGGAATTCCGCGGTCCGCAATTTCTTTTGCGGCCTCAAAAATCCTTTTGGAGACCACACTTCTTTGCTTCTGCACCCTTTATTGCCTTTGTACTTTAGAACACTCCTTTTTGAGTCGGATTTCATCATGGGAGAAAAAACTTTCAACATTCCAGCAATTTGCATAATTTCATTAGTTTCGAGAACGTAATTCAATACTTTCGGACTAAAACAGAAGCAAAAAAGTGCTAATAAGTAGTCAAAATCTCCACTTATCAACTCCCCCAAACTTGAGTCTTTGCTTGTCCTCAAGCAAATAAATAAGGTTTCCACCTCCTAAAGTTAAAGGTCATTTCAGAGAGTCAAAGGTGATCCATTCATACATCAATTCGGACCAACAATTACCCACACTACTCATGCATTATCAACAAGGTGACAAGTCAAATATTTATGCACATAGTTCTAATGTGATATTTGAGCTTCAAGAATTGACTTTACTCATCAAGGACTCTTGTTCTATCATGTAGGTCTTGGTGGACTCCAAACTCTTCCTCCTCTACTTTCCATTTGCTAAGCTCACTTAATTAGTTAGCACTCAATCCGAAGAATCATTAAAGGTTCACTCATCTCTCACAAGAGAATGTCACAAGTACGGCTTCAAGTACCATAGACTTGCTCCTTATGTAGATCCCCACTAATGTAAGCTCACTCGGTTTGAAATTATGTAGGACTTCTTTCGGGATATAATGAAGTCTTTTGGGTTAGGGTAGGATACTGTGTGGGTAAGTGGTTACACATTTCCTTAAGCACTCCATCTTTCATTTCTCGGCTCACAATTGACAATTCTTAGAGGCACTTTCTTTTCATTAGGATTAGAGAGACTTAAAATCATCTTTCTTGATCATTTCATTCTTTTTCTCCCTTTTTGATTTCTCAATTTTGGGATCATTACCTCTTTTTGAATCCATCAACCCTTCTACTTATTCACTTTTGCATTTTTCTTTTTGTTCTTTTCTTTTCTTGCTTTCTCTTTTCATAAAGACCATTTCTTTTCTTTTCTTGCTTTCTCTTTTCATAAAGACCATTTCTTTTCTTTTTTGTGTCTTGATACCTTTTTTCAAATTCCTCATCTTCCTCCCAAACTTACATTTTAAGCCATTTGTTTCACAAGAGTGTTAAAGAAAATTTGGGTGCCAAGAGAGGATCATGACAAATCGGGTAAATGTTTGTAACATGATTATCAAATCAGAAAGGCTAGAGGCTCAAAGGATTTGACTAGGGATAATGACATCGGTTGGCAATAGAAGGCTCAAACGGGCCAAGAAAAGCCAACAATCACTTCTCAAACCAAGCAAAACTTAGGATTTTGCCTTGAAACACACTCGGTGCAAGTTCTAGACCCTTCACACGGATACTTGGACTAGGAAAAATTCATCTCACCCCTCACACAACTAGATTGTAAAAGAGGATAGAGTAGAGGGACCACAACGACCACATTCAAAATGGACTCATTCCCTTAAGAAGGTTGTCACACCATCCATCGTAGGGACGAATCACCCGGTTCACACAACAACTACCTTTGGAAAGAATCGCGGCGTTAAGAAAATCAAAGGCTTATTATCTACCAAAACATAAAAAGAAGCTACTTACAAAATAAGAACTAATATGGAAAAGATAAAGAAGCTAATAAACAAAAACAAATATAAAGAAGCTAATGAGCAAAATTACTAAAGATAGAATGAATATACATAGTAAGAGAGAGAGAGAAGATAGTTAAATTCAAATAAGAAAAAGAAAAAGTATCATCAAACTATTACAGGCCAAATGTATCAAAGTGTACCAAATGTATCAAATAAACTCCACCCCCCCCCCCCGAATAAAAGTAAGCATTGTCCCCAATGCTTAGCAAAATAAGAGTAAAAGAGGAAAGAGTGAAGAAAACTCCCTATGGCTCCTTAGACATCTCCGTGTCCCCAGTAATGTCATCGCTCTCGGGATCAGCCAACTGAATCTCATCATCGTCAAATCTAGGTGTGGCTGGGTTGACGAACATCTCATGATGCACTGCCTTAGCAGTATCGGCAGCAAGGTCTGGCTTGTTACACTAGACAGCTTGTGCTACCGGTGCAGATGGTGCTGAAGGATCTAGGGCAGAATGATGTGCGTCAAGCAGCATATCAAAGGGGAGATCTCCGACTATAGCAATCCTGGTCACCTCCCTTCGGAGCTTGTGTACTGATTTCTTGCTCACCTTGGACTTCCTCATCTTCTTCACTTCCTTTCCCATCTCTTCGATCACCGACCCGTGTTGGACCAAGGTGTCCATGATAATCTTCTTATTTTTCGGAATCTTCTTCAATGTCTCCTCAATGCCAAAAGGAACCTGTGATGCCTATGAGGTGGACTACGCTGCAACAGTACTTGACAAGTCAGACACCTTTATAGTTGTTGTCTGCATCCAGTTGTTGAGATTCGCCAATGTCTGGGAGACTCGCAGTGTAGATAGTAGGGCAGTGGGCATGGGCTTTTGAGAAACTCTGGGGGTAGTGGTAGTAGTTGTGGATGATGGAGGAGTCATAGCTGCGGCACTGGAGGAAGGCTCAGCCGAAGTGGATGGAACATCAAGTTCCTCAGGAGCTACCACTGCTGGTTCATCAGACTGGCCTATGGTGGTAGGAGGCTGAACTTTCTTCTTCGGGTTGCTCGCATCCATTAGTGAGTACCAAGTAAAAGGCTTATTCGACTTTACCTTTGTTTCATACTCCCTCGGCTCTACCTTTGCATCGGTGAGACATTCTGTAATAGTGTTGGGATATGGATAGGACGATTTATCTTGCCATGTGATCACTAAGATGTTGGCTGATATAACAACACCCACATTGATTGGGTATCCTGCCATAATAGATGCCACAAGAACTGCTCGAGGAATAGGAAGGTGAGTTTCGTTCTAGCACGGATCCAACCTGCTGCACACAAATGTCTGCCACCCCTTCACCTCAAAACTCAAAGTGTTCCACTAAATGGGAACCTCGACGGCAATCCATGGTTGTGGTGGCCCTGGTGGTGTTAGAATCTCAGCTTACCAAGTCGAACATCGTCTCCCAGTGTACACTTCTCCAAACACTCCTTTGGTTCAACATCCTCGAAGCCCAAGTACGTGTTGAGTGTATGCTGACCAAACCTCACCTTGAGGTTACGTACTTTGTTTACCTTCGTCCCTTTTTTTTATGTGAGCCACATTGGCATAAAATTCACGGACAAGATATTCTTTGTCACAATCTGGGTGAACTACATCACCCCTTGTGTTCCCTGAACTGTCTCAAAATGGCTAGGTTGTACCTATCTAAATCCGTAGACAGAAACTGTCGCTCAAGAGTTAGCAACCTCACTGGCCACCACACATGGAAGCTGGTAAAGGCGGCTAGGTTGACAAAACGGTCCTCCCAAACTTCTTTATTTTTTGATCTTTCAAGGCCAGAATTTGTAGTATCTCCCCCTCTACCATCATCGGGGATATCATGAACTTGTACACAAACCTGTGCCTCAGGAACTGGTGTAGCCGATGGCTCAGAATACTGACTAGCACTCTTTGATCCCTCGAAAGTATTGTGAGATGAGGACGGCTCATCCATCAGGTAGTATCTCCCTTGCGGCCTCGCCTGTACGGCCAACTGCTCCTGAACAGAGGCTGAGTTTCCCTCTGCACCTCTCCCTCTGCATGCTGGTGCTTTATTTTTTATTGTCTTTTGCTAGCTAAGGGGCAAGGCACTTTTGCCTCGGCCCCGAGAAGGTTCACCTCTCCCTTTTAAAGAATCGCCTAATCCTCTAGATCGAACCCTTGTCTGTATCGAGCAAAAGCGATTGTTAGTTGCAATTCAATGTATAAACATACACGGGAGACATGCAAGTAAAGGAAAAACCAAAGGACATAGTGAAGGTGTACAGTTAGATCATGCTTGCAGAGACAGTGATATATAGTCCGCATAATTTTATTTGCGGCCGCATATGGGGACTTGCGGACTACACATTTTTGTTGTGCGCTCGCAGAAGTGAAGTGTGGTCTGCCCAAATTGACTTGCGGCCGCACCTCTGAATCACAAAAATCCAAATTTTTTGATGACAGAGAATTGGCTAATGTGCGACCGCAAAAGGATTTCTGGGGTCCGCACAATTAAACTTGCGGCCGCACATTGGAGTCTCAAAGTAAGGACTCTCTTATGACAGTAAATGTGCGGTACTGCGGCCGCGATGGGAATTCTGCAGTATGCACATTTTAACTTGCGGCCACATATTCTTTGTTCACTTAGTTTCCCTAAATTCAATATCTGCGGACCGAACAAATTCAAGTACGGCTGCAGATTTCAAAAATTATGTACATATCAAAATTTCCTACTTAGGTTTTTCAATTTCGTGCATAATTAGACATGGAAACATTGTAGAAACATGAAATTATACTAATCGAGTCCCTAGAGAACATGTATTAAGTTAACCCAGTTCAGATTTTAACCCGCATGGATACACAATTGAACTCTAATGATAAATGGCCTAAAAAGAACTTAAAATCTACAAATTAAACTAAAACAAAAAAAGTATCGTGAAATTTAAGCATACCAGATGAAGTGGGTGTAGTGTATGAACGATCAAAGTGGCTATTTGTGTGGACAGATGAAATCTCCAAGAAAATTCAACAGAGCACAATTGTTTAATTCAGAGAGTGAAAAGAGTAAAAATGGCCTTGTTCCTCTATTTATACCATTTGTTTGCTAAGGAGAAGAAGGATGAGTGCGGCAGCACATTTTCATGTGCGGTCCGCACTCTGTTACCTGGGGACCTCACCTCAGCTTTTCGTCTGCAGTCCTCACATTTTTATGTGCGGCCGCAGATTTTATGTTCAGTCGCAGATCGACCTCCGCACTGACAGGCTAAAACTTTAGAGAGGTGGTATTTTCATCATCTCGATTGTGCAGTCCGCAAGAGGAATGTGCGGCTGCAATGCTCTTCTGCTATAGAACATAGAAATGTGCGGTCCACACAATTTTTGAATACTTAGCCATATTTTGTCCACAATTCTTATAAGTCACACTCACCTCTCTATCACACTTCAAATCAATTTAGAACAAAAATGACACCTAATTATACAAGAAAAAGGAAAAGAAATATTAGTTGTCTCCCATGAAGTGCCTCATTTAACTTTGCGAAATATGAGTTTCCCAAGTAGTGCTTCACCCGGTGACCATTGACTCGGAAAACGTCATTGTTTTTGTTCTTCAAATCTAATGCACCAAAATATGTCACACCCATAATTTCAAAAGGACCACTATATTTGGATTTTAGCTTTCGGAGAAACATCCTCAACCTTGGGTTAAACAACAATACAAGATCGTCCACCTTGAACTCTTTGTTACAAATGTATTTGTCATGAAAATATTTCATCTTTTCTTTGTACAAAGACTAACTTGCATAAGCATGGTACCAGAACTCATTCAATTCATTCAAATGTGTAACCCTCAAATTAGCAGCTATATCCCAATCAAGATTCAACTTCTTTAGAGCCCATATGGCCTTGTACTCTAGTTCCACCGAAATATGACAAGCCTTCCCAAACACCAACTGGTATGGCGACATTCCGATAGGTGTTTTGTAAGTCGTCCGATAAGCCCATAATGCATCATCAAGCTTCTTGGACCAATCCGTCCGATTAGCATTCACCGTTTTGGACAAGATACTCTTTATCTCCCGGTTGGAGACTTCCACTTGCCCACTAACTTGTGGGTGATAAGAAGTCGTGACTTTGTGAATAACACCATACTTGCTAAGTAAAGTGTCGAAAGCCTTGTTGCAAAAATGTGAGCCCCCATCGCTTATAATTGCATGTGGAGTGGCAAACCTTGTGAAAATATTCTTCTTCAAGAAAGCCACCACACTTCTCGCCTCATTGTTGGGTAAAGCAACGACCTCAACCCATTTGGACATATAATCCACTGCGACCAAGATGTAGGTGTTTTCACAAGAACTCACAAAAGGGACCATGAAGTGAATACCCCATACATCGAAAATATCAATCTCCAAAATGGTTATGAGGGGCATTTCATTTTTCTTTGAGATTCCACCTGCTCGTTTTTTCACTAACGCACTTGCATCCTTGTAAAATATGGGCCAATAGAAACCACAACTAAGCATCCTGGCCGCCGTTCTTGTTCCACCATGATGACCACCATATGGCGAAGAATGGAAAGCCCCAAGAATTTCACTTTGCTCTTTTTCCGATACACATCTTCTAATCACCATATATGTACAAATACCGAAGAGGTATGGTTCATCCCAATAATAATCTTGACAATCCCATTTGAGCTTTTTCCTTTGGTTTGAAGAGAACTCATCCGGAATGATTCCACACACAAGAAAATTTGCTAGATCCGCAAACCATGGCAACGCTTTCATTGAATATGCAAAGAGTTGCTCATCGAGGAATAAGTCATTGATTTCAAGGCCATCATACGGCATCCCCTCCTACTCCAAACGAGATAAGTGCCCCGCCACTTGGTTTTCACTACCTTTTCTATCTTCGATGTCAATATCAAACTCTTGCAACAAGAGCGCCCATCTCATCAACTGCGCTTTGGAGTCCATTTTGCTCATTAGATAACGAAGTGTCGCATGATCCGTGTGGACAATGAGTTTTGCACCCATCAAGTAGAAACAGAACTTCTCAATTGCAAACATAATGGCAAGGATCTCTTTCTCTGTAATGATATAGTTGACTTGGGCACTATTTATGGTCTTACTAGTATAGTAGACCGGATAAAAAATCTTGTTGATGCGATGTCCCAAAACATCCCCAACAACTACGTCACTTGCATCACACATGAGTTCAAAAGGTACAGTCCAATTTGGAGCGATGATGATGGGATTAATTGTTAACTTGAACTTCAACAATTCAAAAGATCTCATGCAATCATAATTGAAGTTGAAGTTAGAATCCTTCTCAAGAAGTTTACACAACGGATTCACCACCTTAGAGAAATATTTGATGAAACGCCGGTAAAATCCCCCGTGGCCTAAGAAACTCTGCACACCCTTCACCGAGGTTGGAGGGGAAGTTTAGAAATCACTTAATATTTGCCTTGTCAACTTTGATTTTATTCTTTGAGATTTTGTGGCCAAGGACAATGCCTTCCTCGACCATCAAATGGTATTTCTCCCAATTGAGCACCAAATTTATTTCTTCACATCTAGACAACACTTTGTGCAAATTTTCTGGACAATCATCAAAAGAATCTCCAACCACCGATAAGTCATCCATGAAAACTTTTAGGTAGTACCCCATCATGTCCTTGAAGATAGCCATCATATACCTTTGAAAAGTCACTAGTGCATTGAATAAACCAAATAGCATCCGTTTGAAAGCAAAAGTACCATAGGGACATGTAAATGTTGTTTTCTCTTGATCTTCCGGAGCATTAAGAATTTTGTTGTAGCCTGAATACCCATCAAGAAAGAAATAGAAAGCACGGCCGGCCAATCTATCGAGCATTTGATCTAAGAAAGAAAGTGTAAAGTGATCCATCCTTGTGACTTTGTTGAGCTTGCGATAGTCCATACACACCCTCTATCTGGTCACCGTTCTTGTAGGAAACAACTCATTCTTGTCATTGGTGACCACCGTCATGCCCCCCTCTTTGGGACATATTGAACCGAAGAAATTCACGAACTATCACAGATGGGGTAGACAACCCCGACATCCAACCACTTGATAATCTCCTTCTCGATAACTTCTCATATAGCCTCATTGAGTCTCCTTTGATGTTCAATAGATGGTTTGGCTCCATCCCCCAAATTGATATTATGCATGCAAAAAGCAGGGCTTATCCCCCGAATATCCGCCAATGTCCACCCAATAGCCTTCTTCCTCTTTTGTAGCACCACTAATGTGGAATCTACCTGCACGTTAGTCAAACAAGAGGAACAAATAACTAGTAAAGTAGAACAAGGACCAAGAAATCCATACCAAAGATGTGGAGGCAATGGCTTCAACTCCAAGGTAGGAGGCTCTTCAATAGAAAGGCTTTGTTGGAGGAGTTGTCCTATTTTCAAGATCCAAGGACAATTTCCAGGGTACATAGTTATACGACCCCATTCCTTGCAAAGAGTTCGCACATTCCATGAAGCCATCCATCTCGTCATCATCAAAGTTTAGAAAGACGACCTCCAACATATCACCAACATTGATTGTAGCACTTGTTTCATCAACAATAACATCGGTCACCAAGTCCATAAAAGAACACATCTTATTCCTATCTCATTGCTATTTGGTTGCCGCATGGAATACCACTTTTTTATCACTAACCCGGAAGGTAAGTTCTCCGGCTTCAACATCACAAAGAGCCTTCCCCGTAGCAAGGAAAGGTCTACCAAGAATAATCGACACTTCATAATCAAACTCACAATTTAGAATGAAAAAATCCACTGGAAGAATGAATTTATCAACACGGACCAAAACATCTTCAATCACTCCCAAATTAGTCTTCATGGTACGATCGGCCATTTGCAACCTCATAGGGGTAGGTCTTGGTTGCCCAATTCCTAAAGTCTTGAAAATAGAATAGGGCATCAAATTGATACTTGCCCCAAGATCACAAAGAGTTTTAGCAAACTCATCACTTCCAATTGTACAAGGAATCGTGAAAGCACTAGGATCCTCCAACTTAATAGCCATTGAGTACACAATCGCACTCACTTGATGAGTGACTTTGATGGTTTCAAAATTCATAGACCGCTTCTTTGTCACAAGATCCTTCATAATCTTTGCATAACCTGGCATTTGTTACAAAGCTTCAACTAATGACACATTGATTGAGAGACTCTTCATTATTTGAATGAACTTATTGAATTTATTCTCACCATTTTTCTTGGCAAGTCTTTGAGGGTATGGAGGTAGAGGCTTAGGCAATGGTGCCTTACCCTTTTGAACTACCGGCTCCGATATGTCAATAATGTGTTTTCTAGACGGGTTCACCTCCTCTTGAGTCTCTTCCACATTATCATCAATATCAATCCGAACTTCATCATTAGGTTGCACCAAATTGTTTGGGAGCTCCTCTTCATGCATCACTTGCTCATCATCAACAAGTTGCCTTTGACTTGAGGTGGGTACATTCTCACCTCTTCCACTTCTTGTGATAACTGCTATGGCAAGCCCCCTGTTGTTTCCACCCTTTAGGTTTACCACCGTATCACTTGGTAGTTTCCCCTTAGGACGAGAATTCAGTGCTTAAGAGATTCAGCCCATTTGAACTTCTAGGTTGCGAATTGATGTGTTGAGTAAGGCAAGTTGGGCATTTGAATCAGCATTCTTTTCCATCATTTGCTTGAACATATTTTTAATACGCCCCATCTCATTATTTGAAGAACTTGAACCATGGGAAAGATAAGGAGGTGGGTTGCTCGGTTGTTGATACATCAGGGGCCTTTGAAAACCCGACCCTCGGTTGCCTTGATTGTTGTTCCATCAGCCTTGATTATTACCCCTTCCCCCTAATTTCCTTAGTTATTTCCACTCCAATTCCCTTGATTGTTGTTGTTATGCTAATTCCCTTGATTGCTGTTTCCGCTTCAATTGCCTTAATTGTTAGAATTCCAATTGTCTTGATTGTTTTGAGGTCACCATTGTTGTTGGTTTGGGCCTTGGAAATTATTTCTTTGCCCTTGAAAATTTTTCACATATTGCACCTCCTCATCTTGTTCATTATAGGAATCATCTTTCTCAAAACCACTATCTTCTTGCACATAGTTCTCCACTCGATTTTGCACTTGCGGACCCTTGGCCCTTCTCTTGTTCACCATCATGTTCACTCTTTCCATGGAATTGACTTGCTTTGGACTTTACACTTGATTTAGTTGGGCCTTTGATATTTGAGTCATGGTAGTTGTCAATTCGGCAATGGCTTGCCCATGGTCTTGCAATTCTTTGTGAAGATAGATCATGTTTGGCTCACCTTGTGGAACATTGGACCGGGATTGCCAAGCCGATGACGTTTCCGCCATCTCATCCAAAATCTCACATGCCTCCGCATAAGGCGTAGTCATGAAGTTCCCACTGGCAAGTTGATTCACTACGCATTGGTTGGTTATGTTAATCCCACGACAGAGGTTTGTTGAATCATGTTCTCTTTCATATCATTGTTAGGACATTCCTTGACCATAGTTCTATAGCGTTCCCATATCTCATGTAGTGATTCATTCAGCTCTTGCTTGAATGCCAAAATCATCTCGAAGTGTAGCCATGTGCCCCGGAGTGAAGAACTTAGAAATAAACTTTTCTGCCAACTCATCCCAAATGTGAATGGAATGGTTCGATAATCATTCCAACCAATCTAAAGCTTTTCCCAATAGAGAGAAGGGAAGAAGCCTTAGCCTCAATGCATCCTCGGACACATTCATTTGTTTGCTCCCTCAACAAGTATCCACATCCCCCAAAGGCATATTTCCGAGATCATTGTTCGTCATGGTTGTACCTATGATTTCTCACACAAGTTAGTAACACAGAAGGAAAAGAAGATATTCCAAAAACAAATCCAAATATATAGCTAACACCATTTTTAACTCTCCCGCAATGGCGCAAAAAATTGATGACGTCTACAATACACCTCGATCAGAGATAAGATACGGTCGTATGCAATATAAATTACCAAACTATGAGTCGGGGTCGAATCCACATGGAGTTATAAGGGGTGTTAGGAGTATACACTTGATGAGAGTGAATGGACCAACTAAATTTGCACTTCCATAACAAAGTTTTGATTTCTACTTCTACTAGTACTCTAGTAATTGCAAGCTATGGAAACGAAACTATAAATGAATGATTATTTTTGGTGTTTTTTTAAGTAGTTTAAAAGCCTAGGGATGTGACCATGACCTAGGTGTTTGCCTAATAGGTTAAATTTGTTAATACTTATTTTGTTGGTAGGGTGTATTATAGCTCTCAACTCTATGTTACCCACCCAATACCTCTCGATCAAAGAGTGATTTTGCCCAATTTGGCTTTCTTAAGCCCAAATGGGTATTCAAAAAAAATAGTTGATATGAGCTCAAGTCGGGTTCTTACTATATCTAGTTTGAACCCTTTAATTAGGATAATTGAACTCTCAATTAACCCAATTCCTTGTTAACCAAGTTATCTTGGACTAGGTCCATCTTTCTCAAGTAGAGACTAAGTCAAAAAGGCATGAGTCAATGTTTGCAACCATTAATTTTAAAATTGAAGCATGAACTAGGCTAAATAATCAATACCCAATCATAAAGAAGTATTAAATTAAATACCCATAAGGTTTACACACTAGGGTTGCGTCACAACCCTAGTAAACATCTAGCTACTCATAGTGGGAATTGAAGAAAATAAAGAAGAAATGCAAATAAAACCCATAATCAAAGATTAAATTGATGAATTATAATGTTTAAACACTAAAATAATCAAAAAATTTCTAAAATGGTAAAAGGTAACGGCTACAACAACTTTTTTTCATCAAACTTGACCTAAAATTATGAAACTCGTCTATTTATAGTGGGCCAGAATTAGCTAACAAAAATGCCCCTCAGGAGGTTCTGCGACCGTACAATTCCTGGTGCGGTCCGCACATTTCTTCAGCTGGCAGGAGAGTAGGTTTTGCAACCGCATATTTATGGATTGCGGCTGCGAAGCAACTTCTGCGGCAACACAATTCTTGTACGGTCCGCACTTCAGCAAGGTATCAGGACTTGGTCTTTTTTCATATTCTCTGATCTTTGATTTTTTCTCAATGAAAGCCCTGTTCTGCAGTCGCACAATTCATATGCGGTCCACACATTGGTCAAAATCCATTTGGGTTCTTTAGCTTGAGTTGCGGCCACTACGGTCCGCAATTTCTTCTGCGGACCGGGCACTTCTTTGCTTCTGCACCCTTTATTGTCTTGTGCTTCGGAATACTCCTTTTTGAGTCAGATTTCATCATAGGAGACCAAACTTCCAACATTCCTGCAATTTGCACAAATTTATTAGTTTTGAGAATGTAAATCAATATTTTCAGACTAAAACAAAAGCAAAAAGGTGCTAATAAGTAGTCAAAATCCCCACTAAGTCTGTCAAAATTTGATATTTGATGGCGGTTCGAGGTCGATATTCGATATCGTACCCGCTAATTTCTACGACCCATTTTGCCAACCGGCCCGAGAGCTTGGGTCTGTGCATTATGTTCCTTAGTGGGCAAGAAGTTACGACGCATATGTGGTGGCATTGAAAATACGCTTTTAACTTTCTAGAGGTGCTTAGCAAGGTGATCGCCAATTTTTCTAGGTGAGGGTACCTTGTTTTGGCCTCGCCTAGAGTTATACTAACATAATAGATAGGATATTGCAAACCTTCCTCTTCCCAGACTAAGACTCCACTTACCGCTATCTCGGATACCGCCAAGTATAGGTACAACTGCTCGTCCGCCTTCGAAGTATAAAGCAAGGGTGGACTCGAAAGGTACCGTTTGAGTTCTTCCAAAGATTGTTGGCACTCGAGGGTCCACGAAAAGTTATTCTTCTTCTTCAATAAGGAGAAACACCGATGGATCTTATCGCAGGACCTTGGCATGAACCGGCCTAAGGTGGCTATGCGCCTGGTTAGCCTCTGAACGGCCTTGACACTGTCCACCACGGTGATATATTCTATAGCTTTGATTTTATCGGGATTGATCTCGATCCCTCAGTTGGACACTATGAATCCAAGGAACTTCCCGGATTCGACCCCGAATGCACATTTCTCCGGGTGCAGCTTCATACTGTATCTCTTCAGTATGTTGAAGGTTTCCTGCAAATGTTTCAAATGGTCCTCTGCTCGTAGGGACTTAACTAACATGTCGTCAATGTAAACTTCCATCAATTTTCCTATTTGTACTTCGAACATCCAGTTTACTAGGCGTTGATAAGTGGCACCGATATTTTTTAATTAGAACGACATCATTTTATAACAATAGGTGCCAAATTTAGTGATAAAATAAGTATTTTACTAATCGCTCGGGTCTATCGGTATTTGGTTGTGCCGAAATAGGTGTCAAGAAAGCTGAGTATCTCGTGCCCGGCCGTTGCATCGATCATGCGACCGATATTATGCAAAGAAAAAGAATCCTTGGGGCATGCCTTGTTCAATTCTTTGTAATCTACGCACATTCTTAATTTATTTTCCTTTTTAGACACTACTACTACATTAGCCAACCAATCCGGTTACTTAAATTCTTGAATGGAGCATATTCTAAGGAGTTTAGATACCTCGTCTCTGATGAATGCATGCTTGATTTCGGACTGAGGCCACCTTTTCTGTTTAACCGGGTGAAACTTCGGATCCAAGCTTAGCTTATGAGTGGTTATTTCTGGCGATATCCCTGTCATGCCTAGATGGGACGAAGCAAAACAATCCATGTTAGCTATAAGAAATTCAATGAGTTTTTCCTGAGGTCGGGAGTTAACCCCGTGCCCAGGTATACTTTCCGATCAGGCAAGTGTTCGACCAACATGACTTGCTCCAGCTCCTTGACTGTCGATTTAGTGGCATCGGAATCATCAGTGGCAATAATTGACCTAGGAACTCCGTAATTATCATCCATCTTCTTCTTGCTTCTCAGTTCGGTCGTGGCTAGTGTCGGTAATTGCTATTTAGTTTCTTTCTTCCTAATCAACTTTGGGTTCTTTGATGTTGAGAGTGCGGACATCGGGATCACCTCATCGATCGTGGACATTTCTTTTGCGACCGGCTACTTTCCGTAAACTGTCTTGATCCCTCCCGATATGGGGAACTTTAATGCCGGGTGTAGTGTCGAGGGTATTTCCCTCATGTTGTGAATCCATGGCCTTCCGAATAGAACATTATATCTCATACCCCCTTCAATCACGTAAAAATTGGTTTCCTTAATGGTTCCAGCGGTGTTCACTGTCAGGGTTATCTCCCCTTTAGAAGTTTCACATGCCATGTTGAATCCGTTTTAAACCCGGACTACAGGCACTATTTGGTCTTGTAGACCCAGCTGCTCTACGACCCTCGAGAGTACAAATATTAACAAATGTTTAACTTGAGATTTATTTATGATTACAGATATTACAAGTGCATCGTTATGCGATTGCATGATGCCTTTAGCGTCCTCATCGTTGAAAGAGATGGTCCCCTCCGGCATGTAATCTGGGTTTTTTCCCCCCTTATAATGGATACCTTAGTATGTTTTAGCATTGTCCCCTGAGGATGTCGACTCCACCAATGATCATGTTGATGACGTGCTGAGGTTCCTCTTACTCGGCCTATTTGTTGGAATCCTTATTCTTGATGTGATTTTTGGCTCGGTCACTCAAAAAATTCCCGGAGGTGCCCGTTATTGAATAATCGGGCCACTTCTTTTCTTAGTTGTCGACAGTTTTCGATCATGTGGTCGTGAGTTCCATGATACTTACACATGACGTTAGGGTCTCTTTGGGCAGGATCAGACTGCAATGGTCGAGGCCACTTGGTATCTTTGATGTGTCCGATAGCAGATACGATACTGGCAGCATCGACGCTGAAGTTGTATTCCGATAATCTTGGTGACTCCTGGACCCGAGTGGCCTATCGAAATCGTTTTTACTCATGCGTCCCCCGCTGTTGTGGTCTCGATCGCTCCTTTTTTCGTTTCTCGCAGGGTTATGTCCGGATCCTCTACCCCTTTGATCTTCGCTATACGGTTGATACCGATCTCTGTTCGGTCTTGGTTTATGATCGACGACTCTTTTAGACTCTGAGGTGATCATCTTCGACTCTGATTTTTGATTGGTGCCTATTATGGACGTCAGACCAAGTTATCGCCGGGTACTCTATCAAATTCTGCTTTATCTGTTGTGAAGCCAAGGAGCTTTGGGGATTGAAGTCCTTGAGTGAACGCCTGAACGACTCAATCGTCCGTAACCGGAGGCAGGTCCATTCAAAACCTCGACAGGAATTCCCTGAGCATTTTGTTATCTCTTTATTTCACTTTAAAGAGGTCTAATTTTAAGGTCTCGACTTTAATAGCCCTGACGTGAGCTTTTACAAAGGCATCTGCAAGCAGAGAAAACGAATCAATAGAATTAGGGGGTAGGTTGTGATACCATATGATTGCTCCTTTCGTCAAGGTTTCTCCGAACTTTTTCAGTAGAACCGACTAGATCTCGTCATCTTCCAAGTCATTTCCCTTAATGGCACACGTGTAGGAGGTCACGTGTTCGTTTGGATCTGTGGTTCTGTTATACTTTGGTATTTAGGGCATACAGAACTTCTTCGGGATTGGTTTTGGTGTTGCGCTCGGAGGGAAAGGCGTTTGGACAAATTTCTTAGAATCCAGGCCTTTCAATATCGGGGGTGATCCTGGGATTTGATCAACCTTGGAGTTATAGGTCTCCACTTTTCTATCGTTGGCTTCGATCTTGTTTTCCCCTGATTCCCAACCACTTTGTCAGTTCCTCAAGTATCTTTATTATTTCGGGGTTAGTCCCAGGTTCATCATCACCCGACCTTTCTGTGGTTGGTTCATTTCTTCGGGTGTTTTCCTGGGATGATTCTGGCTCAACTATGCTGGGGGCACGGCTTTGGTTCTGTAGTTGCCTTATCACTGCCTGTTGAGCTTGTAACATTTCAAAGATCACCCACAAATTGATCATATCGCTATCACCATCGTGGATACACCCCGGGCTATTGATCGGGCTCTTCCGCGAACACTATTCTCGGGGTCGGTAGGAAAGTTTGCATCGATGGACACATATGAGTTAGCAATGATTGGGTCCACGACCGGAACTCCGTTGGGGTCAACAGGGGCACCTTGTTGCTCGGCACTATATTGTTGTTCTCGCCATAGTAGCGAGACTCAGCATCAACGTCAAGTGGGCAGATTGAGAGTTTAACATTCTTAAATTGACCTGATATGAAAATCTCAAAGAACAAGCGTAAAACAGAGTGCGTTATAAAAATTTGTATCAAATTACCACTATTATCCTTAGCCCCACGGTGGGCGCTAAACTGTTTACCCTTAAAAACGGATAACAATTGAATTTATATACGGTTTCAAGGATATGTAGATTAATTCAATACAAGTGATCAATGACGTTAGATAAAGAAAATAAAAGACGTAATAAATGGTCAAAACAATTGATTAGGGTGATCCCGAGCTCGGCTAATGGCTTAACGAGGAACCTGCCTTCGGTTCCGAGCTTGCACTTATGAAAAACTTAGAAATAAAAATAAGAACTTTGAATAACTTTTAGAGACATAGATAATAGAAGTAAATTGCCTTGGTATGTGTGTTACAATGTGTCTAATGAATAATAAGTTTTCCCTTTATATAGTGGGAGAGTTTTACCCTAAATACAATCTTAAGAAAGGTAAAAATCTTTTGTTTTGCTAATCACTATTTTTTTGTCAATATGGGCCGAGATTCACATCGTGATATCCGTTTGGGCATAGACATCGCGGCTCTTTGTTAGTCGCATACGGTTGTTTGGTAATGCTCTCCGAAGTATTGGGGTTCGAACCGGAGGATGTGGTCCCGATGCCCCTGAGGGAAAGTAATTTGCTCGAGCCCCGATATGAGGGGCTCCTCGCTTTGACTCTAATTCCTTACGATCACGTCCCTGTTCCGTTTGTCTCACCGAGAAATCGGGGTGCTTAGTGGGCTCGATTTTACATATATACAGAGTCTTTTTTTGTATAGCTATTTCTCAAATATTAGTTTTTGTGCTAAAAATATATAATATCTCTTTTAATATAGTATAGTTATTTGAAGCATTTATGTAGTCTCCAATTGTCATATGTTAGGAATATTTCTGCAGTGTTCATTCGTTTATTTATTTTATGGAGTGTCGTTTCTGTTATGTATTTTTTTTTGTTAAAAAAAAGTTCTAGCAGGCCGGGTCATGAAGCGGGTAGGTAAATAGTAGTGGATGCTTTTAAGTTTTTATAAAGGTAGAATAGTCTAATAAACACTTTACTTGTCCGGTTTTGCTATCCCGGTCCCGTTACTCTATGAAATTTCATCCAGACACTCATAATTTTTAAAACACATTACTTTAAATCCCTCTAGCCTTGTGTGCTCTTCAAACACACGATGTGGATGGCACATCATCGTCCACATCAGATTTTGAATGACACGCCATTTTTTTTTACTTTAATTTCAAAAAAAATATTTTTTTTCTTTTTTCACTCCAGCCCTCCCCCACCCTTTTCCACCTATCTCTATTTTTTTATAGTAGAAATCACACCATGACTTTCTGCCTTTATCGGCGGCAGTCCAGCCGTAGACAACTAAAATCCACCATTCTCCAACTTTCCATCGCCCATCTCCCTTTCAGAGATTTTTATCAATCGTTGATGCCCTCTACTTCAAATCTACCATGTAAATCACCTTGAACTCCTTGCCTCCATGAATGCCAATGCACCACCACTGAAATTCCTCAATATTTTCATATGTCCACACAATTTCACATTGTATACCCCACCTAATTTCATAAAGACCTTCGTCAACCACGCTTCACCCTCCAAAACTACTGCATATCTCCACCACCTCACCATAAACTACCAAAAAATTAGATTTTCATATTCTCTCCATCAAATAAAAATTCACCATTAAATATACACTCCACCACCTAAGAATTCATTACTTCTGAAACGATCGTTACCCAAAACAGATTCAACATCGTAGTGGACATGGATCTAATTCATCTAAAAAATACTATTAGTGGTTGCTCTTCAGAAAATATTTCTTAATATTTTTCTCAAATATTGACGGAAGGTTTGTGTCATGATCCGAAATTTTTTACCGACGGGACCGTGATGGCGCCTAACATTTCACTTGCTAGGTAAGCCAACGTTAGAAAATCGTTAAACCAATTCCTTATTTCCATTCAGTAAATAACAATAATTAACTAAGATAAAATATAATAAGTGTGTAATATCATAAAATTATATTAATTACTACCACCCGGATCTGGAGTCACAATTCACGAGCATTCTAGAATTTACTATAAGTAATAGTCTGAAAGAAATACAATTGTCTAAATGAAAGAAACAGTAGAATAAAAGATAGACGTGGACTTCAAGGTCTATGAACGCCGACAGATCTACCTTGAGTCTCCGGACAGCGGACCAGTAGCAAATCTCGATCAACCAGAGCCGGTATCAAAATTTGCACAAAAAGTATAGAGTGCAGCATCAGTACAACCGACCCCATGTACTGGTAAGTGTCGAGCCTAACCTCAGCGAAGTAGTGACGAGGCTAGGACAAGACTCCCACATATAACCTGAATAGTATAACCATGCTAGTGGCAACAACAGTAAGTAAAGCAATAACGCAGAAATAATGGGAAGGGAACATGCAGTGGGGGAATACAACATAAAGAGTGAGAATAATAAAAAGACAGTATTAAACAGAAAATCCGTAAACGAATTGAGCAATTAAAACAGCAAAGGAAAACTGCACGGTATCACCCTTCGTGCTTTACTCTCAATCTCACCAAATAAATAAATAGAACGGCACGGCATCACCCTTCGTGCTTTTACTCTCAACCTCACCCAAATAAATAAATAGTACGGCACGGCATCACCCTTCGTGCTTTTAAACCTCTCATAATATACACGGCATCACCCTTCGTGCTTTACAATCATCCTCACAATATAAATAATGCATGCACGACATCACCCTTCGTGTTTTACACTCCTCCTCACAAATCACAGAATCAATAACAACGGATAGATAAGAGTATCACAAAGAAATCAGTATTTTTTTTTTATAATCAATAGTACAATATAATCTCATTCTCGAACCAATATTCAAAATTTACCAAATCTCAGTGAAACCAAATATGAGTCACCCAACATTTCAAATAACCCATTAAGTATAGATAGTAGATTTTAAGGGTACAAAATAGACAAGAATAGAATTTCTTCGCATGTTATGAATCAACAACGACGCATAGATGCTCGTCACCTCACCTATACATCGCATTTAACAACCAATCACGTAGCAAATGAACACATAATACCTATTCCCTCAAGCCAAAGTTAGACACGGCACTTACCTCGCTTCGAAGGCCACTTAATTCTAAATCACAGCTTTTCCTTTGGAATTCACCTCCAAACCACTCGTATCTATTCAAAAATGACTCAATAATATCAAATATTTCTAAAGGAATCAATTATATTTCATAAATTAAATTTACCAAATTTTATTCCAAAAAGTCAAAAAATCGACCTCGGGCCCGCTTGGTCAAAACCCGAGGTTCGGACTAAAATCCTTTTACCCATTCACCCTTGAGCCCGAATATGTAATTAGTTTTGGAATCCGACCTCAAATTGGGGTCTAAATCCTCAAATTTCCGAAATTCCTAGTTTCTACCCTGACCCCTAATTCTACCATGAAAACTCTAGATTTTAGGTTGATAATTCATAAAATGTAATGAGTAATTGAAAGAAAATGGTTTAGAATCACTTACCGACACTTTGGGGAAGAAAATGGCTCTTGAAAATCGTCTCTACCCGTTTGGTTCTTGAAAAATGTTGAAGAAATGGCTTAAACTCGTGTTTGGAGTCTGCTTTAAGTCACTGGACAGGCCTTCATCGCGTTCGCGAGAGGCCTGTCGCGATCGCGATGTACAGCGGCCTAAGGCCTTCGCGTTCGCGAGTCTATCTACGCGTTCGCGTAAGGCAGCTCCCCCCAAGCCTTCGCGTAGAAGAACATGACTCTCCTCCCCCAGGTCCCTTAGACTATCGCGTTCGCGTGAGACAGATCGCGTTCGCGAAGGGTACCACCCCCAATGCTTCGCGTTCACGACTAGTCCATCGCGTTCGCGAAGAAGAAAATTCCCCTGCCCTCATTTTACCTTTCGCGTTCGCAACACTACCTACGCGAACGCGAAGAAGGGCAAACCAGAACAGCTGCTGCAGCTAAAATCTCAAATTTTCTAAGTCCAAAACATCCCGTGGCCAATCCGAAACTCACCTGAGGCCTTGGAGGTCCAAACCAAACATACACACAAGTCTAAAAATATCATACGGACCTGCTTGCGCGATCAAATCGCCAAAATAACACCTAGAACTCTAAATTTAGCACCAAATCAAATGAAATTCTCAAGAACACTTTAAAATTTCTATTTTCTCAACTGGACATCTGAATCACGTCAAATTAACTCCGTTGCTTACCAAATTTCATAGACATGTCTTAAATATCATAATGAACCTATACCGGGCTCCGAAACTAAAATACGAACCCGATACTAACAATGCCAAATATAAATCAATTCTTAAAAATAAATAATTTTTAAACTTTTAATTTTCATAAAAAATTCATAACTCAAGCTAGAGACTTCAAAATTTGATTGCGGGCATACGTCCAGATCCCATAATTCGATACGGACTATCGGGACCATCAAAGCACGGATCCGGATCCGTTTTTCAAAAATGTTGACCGAAGTCAACTAAAATCAACTTTTAAGGACAAAAATTCTTATTTTCATCAGTTTTCAACATAAAAACTTTCGTAAACCTGCGCGGATTGTGCACGCAAATCGAGGAGGGTAAACATGAGATATTTAAGGCTTAAGAGCGCAAATTCGAGTTCTAAAACATAAGATGACCTTTTGGGTCATCACATTCTCCACCTCTAAAACAACCGTTCATCCTCGAACGGACATAGAAAAGTACCTAGGCCGGTGGGGAAAGAACGGGAGAGGGGAAGGGTAGAAAGAGAAAAACAAATGGGGGAGGGGTGGGGAAAAGAAGAAAGATGAGATATATTTTGTTTTTTATTATATTAGTTTTTTATTTTTTACTTTTACTTTTTATTTTTTCTTCTTATTTTAATCATTTTTAGTCTAACTTTTTTATGTTTACGCGTGAAGTTCACGTATTTCGTCCAACTCGGTCATGAAGTTGCCACATATGCTTGGTCAACGATCGAAGGATTTAAAGTAATGTGTTTTAAAAACTATGAGTGTCTCGATGAAATTTAATAGAGTATCGAAACCGAGATAACAAAACGGGACAAATAGAAATGTTTATTAGACTATTTTTCGGTTATAAGTGACTTTTCTAACCAATTTCTATTAGTTCATGGACCTTCTAAGAAAGTAAATCTGCTTTGGACATGTATTTTGTAATTAAGATAATTAAGGGACTAATATGGAATTGCAACATTTGCTTAGTGATCGCAAGTTGCAAGTTCATCTTACACAACTCACATGCAGTTTATCGCAGGAATTTGATGATGTATACGATCTCACTTGTGGAGTCCGATAGAACGTTTAATATGTTTGTTGCAGGAATTTGAGGATGCAAAATTAGTTTTCCAGCAAAAAGAGATATGTCTCAGTGTAAGTGTTAAAAATACTTAAAGTAAGCCAATTGGCTCTAGTTTTGTCAGCTTTTACGTGACCAACCACACAATTATACCGATCACATTTTTACATGTGAAGTCCAATTCTTGATGTGGGGCACAAATTTCTTCCAAATGCAAACGTTTTAGTGGCTTTCATGATGACAAGTTGCACAAAGGTCTATGATACAAAACCCTGATGTTAGAACTTAAGCAATCCACCTCTTTAATTCTTTTAGTTTGGACCTTTCATTCATTCGCTGGGCTCACTTTCAATATATATAGGCATCAAATGTCAATTGCACATTAATTGATGCAAGACCAATAGCCATAACAAATTACTTATAATTGATCTAGATGCAGAATTTCAGAAAAAGAAAGAAGCTTTACGACAAATTGTTCTGAAAGAAGGAATATAGTTGATTGTCAAACATCAAATGATTATGAGGAAGATACAATCACTTTTCCTATACCAATATCTGGTTTGACCGTTAGGAGGCAAAGGTATTGTGTTCAGAACATGATTGGAATTTCTGTAGTAATTTTGACGACCAAGGGATATCTTCTCTATTAATCCAATAAAAGATATGAAATTTTTTGTATACATTCTTATTTGCTTAATATGAATGAATTGGCTAACCATACAACTCATCCGACCAAACTACTAAACTACGATCTGGGAGTAACCTCAATGTGTTCTAATTCATGGTAATAGAGAGAGTACATTAAATTATAAGGCGGCAGCAGAATTGGATACATATTTGAAAATTCTTGTTTCAAAAAATCCCTATAGGTTAGCAGAACTGGAATTCACAGTCTAAAATGTTCAAATTTTACAATACGCAATCTATACAGAAATTAAAAATTTACATGCAATCGGTGTTTAAAGCGAATCAATGAATGCTTGTGCTAAATATGAGCACTTTTATCATTTAGCCATCATTAAATTAAACTGCATGTATTATCACTTTAATTTGTAGTAACATTTATGGTAAATTTATTAGATTTAGCATAAGCATTAAGTGTAAAACTAAGTAAATAATAGTAACACGCTTCAATCAATGCAAAAAATCAGCAATGGACTTGGTCAATTATCCATCCTTCACTTGGATTCTTGGATACATGCGTTTGTCTGGAAACGTTGAATCACAATCTTAGAAGATCTTGGTAAAACCTTTTTGTTTTCAAATTCCTTCTTTCTTTGGCATGCAGAATAAGAACAATCGTTTGTTTAACCAAGAAAAATAAACAAAAGGGATGAGGCAGTTTGTCAGAGCTAGGCATTTGTGCTTTAGCAGCCGAAAGCGTTTAAGGGTAGCTTTTGACTGGTGGAAGATTTGCCTTTTTAACTTCAAACATTCTTTTCACTTTGCTTTCAGTAATCTCATTTCTATAAGATATGAATATGTTATGACTATTAGATGGCCTTCCGCGTTTGGTCAACTTTGGTAAACAAGTTGTTCTCAATATTCCTTTCCTCCAAATCTATTAAGTTAGTTAATATATACTAGCTTTTTGCTCATAACATATGGTCGTCAATTTAATTAGCGTATTCTGTTTGAATATTCAAAACCGTTTACATCAAGTTGTACCGACAGTTAAAGGTTGGGATCCTGTGATTACTAGAACTAGAATAATGGTCCGTCTAAAATTAATTAAACACGTTGCTTAATCCGCGTTAATGCAGCCTTTGTGATTGTAGAGACAAGAGAGAAGACCGAGAATTGGCTAAAATTTACTTGAATTAATAAAGGGAGCCTGATGGGCTTGTATTTCATGTATCCATCACCACCTTTGCAAATTGCTGGCTAATACCTCCACCATGCACGTAACCTTTTTGCTATAAATCGTTGATAGTGAGTAATGTCTCATCCTCAAGTTGAGAACTAACTACTCTCAGTTTCATTTTATGTGACATTTTTTTTCTTTTTATGATGTTTAAAAAAACTAGTATCTCATTAATTAATTAATTATATGTCTGAAAATATTAATTTTTTTACTTTAAACTTTCTATTCTATCTTTAGTGTTATGATTTTTATATATAACCATGGAAATGCCATGACTTATTTAGTATCACGCGTTTTAAAAATTTTTCTTTTATTTTTTAAAATTTCATATATTCCAGTCAAATAGATTCACATAAAATGAGACGGATGGGGTAAATAGTAAATCTTAAAGCTAGCAAACTATGTTCAACATCATTTGATGGGTTTCTTTTTTCAGGATAATATTTTATGTGTATTTGGTCTTTTTGGATTGTTTTATTAAAAGAAAAACTCCTTGAGATGCATGGTAAGCCAATTGATCGTCATTGTTATTTTGAAATAACAAGTACCATATCATATGAGGCCGTGATTATCTAAAGACAGATAAGGAAATTGGGCTATCAAAATAAATATGTAAGAGTTATGTTCCTCATCATTAAGTATGTGAAACAAAATTGTCAACTTGTACAACGATTCTGGAATCTACTTGGCGTTTTCAAAGCTCTCTGAGCCACAACAAGTTCTTGCAATTAAGTTTTATAAATAATTTCCATGTCCTCATATTTCACTATCTTCCAGATATCCCATAAGACTACGTACGACAAACGGCACCATAAATATTAATCATAACAGGAAGACTAAACTCAATTTCTAATTTCCCTATTACCAGAAAAATTAGAACAAATAACAAGAAGACTGTGATACTCCATGAAGAAAACCATTAAAACATTCCGGGTTCTTACTAGAATGTGGAGTAATATATGCTTTCCTGTTTTGGAAAGTGCTAAACCCACAGGCTAAGGTAAGAAAAGTAGTCCCACATGCTAGAAGCTTCATAGGCCCCGACTATTATAAGCTACTATACGTTGCTTGACAAAAGTGGAAATGCAAATCGAATTCTCAAACTTGCATCTCACTTTCCAGCCTAGGCCACAAAATAAAAGACGCCATAAATTAATTAGTTCGTGGATCAAGAGGTCACAATTTGGACAACAGTAACAAGGTTCCATGTCAATCTCCTAGTTAATGGTGTTCCTTTGGATTTCCCTATCCCTTTTAATTAGCTACTCCCTCCGTCTCAAATTATCTGTCGTGATTTCTAAAGTTATTGTCTAAATTTATTTTTCATATTAGTAGTTCAAGACTAAATTAATTATTTCTTTTCCATTTTACCCTTAATATGATATTGTTCTTGAAGATGAAGATAATACATAAATAGGAAGATTATATATATCTTAAAACATAAATAAGGGTAAAATAGTCCAAACCTCTTCTCATTAATATTTTCTTAATTAAGTGGCGTGTAAAAAAGAAACACGACAGATAATTTGAGGGGAGAATATTTGTAAAGAAAAACAACAATTTGCTTCTAAACAGACCCAAAAGGAATGTTAGCCCAATCCTGGTAAAACATAAATGTCAGCAAGACAGTGCTATGTTTAATTATCAGAAATTAACAGTACTACTTGCAATCGGAACACGACTATTAAACAAACAAAGGTATTATCTACCAGTACATTTCTCTTTCATTAAATTCCTGTGGTCAGACTTAGTTACTGCCCCTTTGAGAATTCTTGTCCTACTACTTCATCCTCAACTTTCCGTCCAATATATTATTCTGGTCATTTGTTTATTTCTGAAAAGCTTGGAATTACATATATACATCCTAGTCCATTTAATTAAGATAAAATTTCCTCATTCTCCCTGACATCAATATGTGCTAAAAGTCGCCCTTGTCACTCACCCTAGTTCACACTCGAGCTTTGGGATTGGCATTCTCTCCATTTCATTATAAATTCAAGCCACCACACAACACAGAGTCACAGAGATTAATATAGCATATATATATATATATATATATATATATATATATACCTCCCTGCATATCTTCCTCAGAGTCAAATTAAGCTTCAAGCAAAACAACCATGTCTAAAGCATCTGCCAGCTTTTTCTTCATCATCCTTCTCCTCTCTTTTACCCTGTCCTATGCTGCTCGCCCTGAGCCAACTTTTCATGAGGCCACCCTCAACAATAATATTCAAAACCAGGTAAAGCTCAAACTATCAACAGCTTAAGTTGTCAAAGGGAACATTTTTAATCAATTATATTATGTTAATTCAATAGTGATGACATTATTGTTATAGATATTTGTTAAATATGTTATACTCATTAATATGATTTTTTTTTTTTTTGGAATTATCTCAATTCTCAGGACGTTGTGGAACCAAAACAAGTTGGTAAGGAAGAGAACTGCAAAGGAATCAAGGAAGAAGAATGTTTGGAAAGGAGGACTTTGGCTGCTCATCTTGATTATATCTATACCCAAAATCAAAACCCTTGAAAGCGTGTTCCCAAGGACGAGAATCAGCTTGTTTTATTATTATTTGACCAAGGTTTTAGTTTGATTATTGCTTATAGATATAACGAAACCAGTTATAGGAAGAGTCAGTTATCACATATATTAAATTGCTCTCTCTGTGTTTCTTGTTGATTTTCCCTGTACGTCAAGCTGTATTCTCATATAAACTTCCTCCTGTAACCCAGCTGATTGCTACTATATTTATACTATTCTTGTGATTTGGTGTATTTGACCTAAGGTGTTAACTACGGGGTTCACTGGTCGTTGCGATATGATAATCCAATACCTGGTTCTAATACTTAATCATCGTATTAATTAATAATATTTTCAGTGAAGTATTAGTTTACACAGAAATTTCGCACCTAGTCTTTGCACAACATAATATATAGTATCTTTTACTAAAATTTATTATTTAATTTGCCAATGATGTCTATATAAATTAATCAGGTTCGTTGCTTACTCCACATTAGCCCTGCATTTGCCGCCGCTGGAGACGAGAAGACCGGGAGTTGAATTAACTAGAATTTATTACTAAAAAGAAGAGCGTTGGACTTGTATATTGTTTGGCAAATCCTAAGCCAGCTCCTTTACAGCTGACCGTATTCTTTTCGTGTGATAGTGATAAACATAGTATCATGTTCAAGTTCATTGCCAATAAGAATGCTGACTTAAATGTTTACTATTTCTGTCTATATCTCAGTATTAACACCGTATTAATTTCAACTTTAATTTTTTAGAAGTTAGTTTATTTTTTTCAGGTAAAAATTTATGCAAATTCTATTTAGATTATTTTGTCAAAAGAAAATCCGTTTAGATGGTAAGACACAATGCGTCATCGATTTTGTTTTGAAATACAATTTACTACCATATCATTTATGGAAAATTGTAGTTTTTTTCTTTTCCTTTTGAAATTAATTGATAAGTTAAGAAGAATATGGTCAATATTTTTATTCCATAAGACTTCTAGTACAAAAGAGACAAATATGTTTGGGACTTTGGCAAATTCTCGAGAAGTATTTCTTTCACCTCTTCAATGGAAACGACTTGTGCTATCCGACGCCAACTAGTGTGACTCACGTTTAGGGATAGTTAGGGTTGGTTCGAATTTTCTAATTATCAAACCTAATTAATTGTATCGGGTTATTAAATCTAAATATCATATCAAACTAAGAAAAATCGGATTTTTTAATCTCGGTTTTTCTCGAATATTTTGGATTTTCAGGTTTTTTCGATTGTTTTTTCATAAAGTCTTTATAGCACAAAACGTAAAATTTGTGCTCCAAATATTTCTTTAGTAAGACAGAACTATATAAGGTATTTTTAATAAAATAACATAAATATGAGATGAGTTATGGCATTGTACTAAAATATTCAACAATAAAGATAATAAAATTACATAAATTAAATATTATTAATAAGCCATAATGAAAACAAATATAATTTAAAATTATGACTAATAAGTACTATTATTTACATGACTAACCACTAAAAGAAAAATAAGTTATATATTTTATCTAAACCATAAAAAAATAAAAAAAAATAGATATCCGACACTATTTTCATTCATAGTACAATTGAATTAAATATCTTTTATTAGCATTAATATTGATTTGATTTTGGTTTAGGATTTATTTGAATTATTAACATTTATGACTATAAAATTTATTGGAGCATCCAAAAATTATAAGTCCAAACTTGAAATAATACAGTAAAAGATAAAACTATGAAAAAGTATAAGAAATATTTATAAACTATGCTACAATAAATATTTTTATGTATTAAATATATTTAAAACTTCTATACATATAATGTCGGGTTGATTTGATTTCGGTTTGACTATTTTTAGTTAATATCAAACCAAACCAAATATGGTCGGGTTTTTTTTCCAACACCAAACCAAATCAAACCAAACCATAATCGGGTTTTTTTTTCGGTTTGACTCGAATTATCAGGTTGGTGCGGTTTGTCAGTTTTATTTGTACACCCCTACTCACGCTAACGGGAAATATGTTTTGTGAATTTTCCTGAAGGCTAATGACTTCTTCATTACAAAAACTAATGTACAGTAATAATTTTGGTATAATAAAATAAAATTGAATGATTATTCATGAAACTAATCCGTTGGAACGCTCATTCTCCTATATAAAAAGTGCCTAAGGAACAGGAGAAGCTGACAGGACTTCGACGACATGCCAGCTTAAACTAAGGGTGGCAAGTGGGCCGGTCCGGGATCGGGATCGGCTCAGGACCGCGGGCCAAACAGGCCAAGGCTAGAGACCAGTATTAGTGGGCCTGGGCCGGTTCTATGCTTTGGGACCTCCAGGGACCGGGACCGTTTGGACCTCCAAGGACCAGGACCGGACCGGTCCCTTGGCGGGCCAAACGGTCCCAACGGTAAAATTAAAAAAAAAAAATTAAAAAACAGTTATTGGCCTGTCAAAAATAGTCATTTAACCCAACCCCCCCTCCCCCCCAAACTTTGTTATAACCCCAAACGTTTTATAATTATATTTTTTCCCTATTTTCAACTATAAATACCCCTCATTCTTTCATTTTTCTTACAAAATCAATATCAATCTCTCTCTAATTTTTTTCTATACTTGCTACTATTGCTTACTTTATTGTTACAATTTGTGAAAAAATTGTGAAGTTGGTGATTTGAAGTCTTCAAGTCTTCAACAATAATCAATTTTCAACAAGTTGTTCGTCAATTCGGTAAACTCGTTCCAACTCTTAAGTTTTAATATTATAGTTTTGTTTGTTTTATTTATTTGCTATTGCTTGATTAATTAAGATGGCTTCCTTAAAAAACTTTTTGGTAAAAATAAAAAGGAAAAATCCAAGAGTGGCGAATCTAGTGGTCATGATGTTCCTCCTCCCCTGCCCCCGGCTCCCCGAACCAAACCCTATATCCGTCCTACACCTGCTATTCTTGATAGCGATAATAGTTTATTACAATTTACCGAGAATTAGTGATAAACATGAGCCAAAATAGAAATACATAGTAGAATTCCCAAAATCAGGTAGTATAGAGTCATGATCTCTAGACCTAATACATAAGATATCTCAAAAGTACAATACCATCTGAAAGTAATACAACAGTATGAAAATAAGTGAAGGGTATTCCAAGGGTCTGCGAAGTCCATGCAACACTACCTTGAATCCTCTTGAACAAAGAAAACCTCTCTCTCGAAGTCCTATACCTCCAGCACCCAGACGTGCACAAAATATGCAAAAGTATGGTATGAGTACAAGATAACATGTATTTAGTAAGTATAAAGTCTAACCTCGCTGAAGTAGTAACGAGGTTTAAGTCATGTAATACTCACAAATCAAAGAACTTGTACAACATATCCAATAGATGGCAACAAGAATATAACAAGGTGCAATATCGAAGCTCAACAAAACATGAGATAACAACTCAACATAAGTAAAACCATCCTGACTTTCAAATTTTTAAATGGTAACAGAGGCATATGATAGCATGCTAACTACAACATGGAAACATGTTTAAATGCATGACAAAACATTAAAGATTGCATGTGCATGAACAAGAATACCACCCTTATTCTGCCACATGAACATCAATAGTGAAATGCCACCCTTATACTCCATACATTAACAACAATGAAATACCACCCTTATAATCCACACAACATCAAAAGTGCAATGCCACCCTTATATATCACACATCATAATCAATCACAACAATCATGGTACCATAATCCACGTGTACACCATCAAGAAATAAAAATGAAAGGGTGACCCTAGGGGGATGGATCCGTAACCACACGCTGCCCGGCAACAACTCCGTGTATAATAATAATCACAATCGCACGGCAAAGGTCTCATGAAACAATATTATTACAATCGCACCTTGTGCCAAAATATCATCACAATCGCATGGCAAAGACCTCGTGCCACAATATAATCACAATCGCACGAAAAAGACCTCGTGCCAACACCCAATCAATCCGTCCAATGTGTCCACATGTGGCATGATCATAATAATACAATATTCCAAATTATCATCAAAATACTTGTACTCATAATTCGTTAACAAGGTGCATAAGGACATGATAATAATAAAATGCAGATGAGCGTTCAACATATAAAGCATGACTTCAGGTTAATCAGTTGTTGCAACTAGGTTCATGTAGTCATAGAATAATTAAGCACATTTCATATAAATCATGTCATCAAAATAAGGCATATTAGAATCCTAAGGTATAATCCGGTCAAAACCACACAAAGAACCCCGTGTATATGCTCGTCGCCTCGCGTTCACGTCGCTTTACACATAACTTAATTAGGCAAATAAGGCCAAATCCAAAGGGTTATTCTATCACATAAAGTTAGGCAAGACACTTACCTTAATAATCCCCAAATTAACCCTAAATAATAGCCTTTCCCTTAAAAAATCACCTTCGTCTGGCTCAATCTAGTAAAAAATAACTCAATAACATCAAACAATGCTATAAGAAGCAATTTCAAATAACAAAGTTTTAATCTTTTCCCAAATCCTAAAAAGTCAATTAAAGTCAACACTGGGCCCATACGGTCAGAACCTGAGTCAAGGGGTAGATCCCTACTATCCATAACCGTGAGAGTTAAAATATGTGATTAGATTTCAAATACAAGTCCAAATCGACTCCCAAATCCCCAATTTTTATTTTCTTAAGTTGTAGAAAAAATTCTCAAATTTTCCTTTAAAATTTCATGTTTGGGAGTTAATAATCCATATGATTCTTGAAATAATAATAGAAATGTGTAGAAATCACATGCCCCAAAGCCTTTTATGAAAACCCTTTTAAACATCGCCCCTCTCCAAGTCTAGGGTTCAAAATGTGAGATAATGGGTCTAAGTCCCAAAATTAGCTCACTAAAACTAACTGCAAATATTGCATTTGCGACCAGGGGTTCGCAAATGTGATCCTCACAAATGCGAGGATTAGCTCGCAAATTTGAACATGCTCCCTCAGTGTCATTCCTCACAAATGCGACCAGGAGAGTCGCAAATGCGAATAAGTGTCACAAATGCGTACAAGTTTCACAAATACAATACTCCCTTCGCAATTGTGACACCAGCTAGCCTTCTCAGCCAACCATCACAAAAGCGATCAACAATCTGCAATTGCGGACCTTCGCAAATGCAAGCAGACCATCGCAAATGCGAGGTCTGCAGGACTAGAAAATCCTCAACTTCCCAATACCAATTCGAAACTCACCCGAACCTTCGAGTCCCACACTAAACATACACTCAAGTATATAAACATTATAAGAATCTTGTTCATAAGCTCAAAATATCAAAATAACATCTATAACCAAAAGAATCAAACACCAAAATACACCATGCAAGACTTCAAGTTCAAGAACTTCAAATGCACACCCAAGCGTCTGATTCATATCAAACCAAATCGGAATGAAATCAAACTTTATACACAAGTTTTAAATGACAAAACAGACATATTTTCAAGCCCCAAAATAACAATCCGAACCCGTTAGCCTCAAAGTTAGCTCACACTCAAACTTATAATCTTTCTAAACCTTTAAATTGTCAACTTTCGGCAACTAGAGCTAAATCATTTTAGGAACCTCCAAATACAAATTCGGACATACACCTAAGTCTAAAATTGCCATATGAACATATTATAACCATTTAATCATGAATCCGTGGTCGTTTACATAAAATTCAAACCTTGGTCAACTCTTACAACTTGAGCTTCCAACTAAGTTTTCTACTCTAAAACCTTTCCGGAACAAAATCAATCATCCACGCAAGTCACAAAATAATAACCAATCATACAAGAATAATCAAATGGTGAATCATGTCTCAAATGCACAAATTAACCATCGCATGGCTCACTCAAGATGGTTCAAACCCGACTCTTTTATTAAAGCAATTAAGCTCAATCACATACAGTTCAAACATATAGGAAGTAATTACATGATTCAAGAAACGAGCTCAAACGTAAAAAAGAATAGTCACAAATATTCTCAAGACAAATATTTCAAAGAAAATCCATAAAGAAATTAATCAGCTCACATGCCTTCGACCTAAGCCCCAACATAAAACACGTCAAGTAGTATTGACACTCAAGTTCTTCCATTCTTATTTGTTAGTCGCCAAAGAAAAGGTAAATCATTTTGTTTTTTTCGACTTAAACCCTCTAGAAGTCTGTTTAAGAATTTCGTCATTGAAAATATTTTAAATTTTTTGAAAAAGGTAAAAAATCTACCCACAAGCACCCGGTTCATTAAAAGTTGGCACCCTTGGGAAAGACCTATGGTATAAAAAATATTCTCCCACAAAGTTTGAAGCATATGTGCCAAGTTCGGTCTTTGCTCTTTCCTCCAACAGTCTACCATAGGCTTCCAAGATATCCTGTAGTACATGTTAATTGCCTCAAGAGAGATATCAACATCCACACCTCGTAGTCTCACAATGTCACCTTTAGTCGGGTCCTAGTTGGCGTACAATTCTCTGATAAGAGCATAGTTATCATTGCCCTTTGATCCTTGCGCAAAGCGTAACCATCCTCGTTCTTCTATCTCTGTCACTCTATTCTTGCTAGCATCTTCAGCGACATCTAGATTCAATACCTTTTCTAACAGTTAAGGGAGTGACTACTTCGTTACAATGTTGGAATGTATCCTCCAAGCAGGCTCGCTCATGATCTTATCCTCCTATAAAGAATTTGGAGCTAGAGCACTTTGCTCTCCTTCACCCTCGAGCAGTGGAATATCTACATCATCATAAAATAAATCATACTTAGACTTTGACTCTATTACCTTCTTTGCTTTCCCTTTGCCTTTCACCTCAATTATCTTTCACTTTTTAGCCGGAGCTGGCTTAGAAGTTCCTTCTCTAATTTGGACTGGAACCTCTCTTGGACTAGATGACCGCGACCGTGTCTTTTGTTGTATTTGTGCAGGTGGTTCACTACTCAGAGGTGGCTTCATTATCCACCTCATAAGTTCTGCCATGTGAGCTTTCATATCTTAGCTTAGTGCGCTTCTCTTTATTGTATTATGCTTGGGCATCCTTTTCATTGGATGTCCTTTTTGGTAGAGATTTACCATCTTCTCCCACTAAATGACGGTGAATAGGTGTCCTAGAAACTATATAAGAATATTAAAATAACAAAGAATCGATGTTAATTCCAAGTTAGGGTAGTACAAGATACACCCGCACTTAGCGTGTGAGCGTAAGCGGGCATACGAGTCATAAGAGACTGACTTAACACAATAGCATTCATTCAAAACTAGTTTTCATAATTGAAGTTCAGGTGGGCGCAAACGACACGTGAGTCGTGCCTAAGTCAGTCGCACAGTGATACTCATCAAAAAAGAATGCAAATTTAAGTTCTTGAACCCTAAAATGACAACCATACACTTAGGAGTTCTCATAATTCCATTTAAAGTCGGCTCGCTAGTCACAATTTGAAAAGCCTATTAAAAATTTTGTTTGGGCATTTTAGTGAACACCTTATGTGCATAGAATTTTCCTTGTTTTCATGCGTTTAGTTCATGTCTACCCTCCCAATTTTGAGTGAGGTGGTGGGAATTATAGTTTTCCACATCACTTTATTCAATTGAGACATCCAATACCATGCAAAACTTCACAATTCAAACCTTCACTATGAACTAGAAGGGAAAAAAATCAAAAAAAGAAAAAAAAAACTATACATGGGTTCGAGGATGGGGAAGTGTATGTATGTGCGAGGCAGAGAGAGGAAGAACAAAAGCAAAAAGAGAAGAGAGAGAGAAGTGCATACCTGGTTGACATGAGATGGAATAGTAGAGGCGACTGGCGATCATGAGAGGAAAGAAGAAGAGCGGAATAACAATAAATATTTTTGTTCTGTTTGAAGGAAATAATGGGGCTACATGGTTTTATTTAATTTGGTCTTACCTAGCCCCGTTCACTTCTCTTGCATCGTGCGACCTTTAGACACAAAAACAAATACTCGTGAGCTCGTTCTCATCCCGCCCCCTCAGTTTACTGGTTTCTAATTTAGGACAACATGCTTGCTCGTTCATGGGACTCGCGATACGAGGAACTCTAATGAGGCCAAGCTGGCCAATTTTTCAATTTTATATTTTTGGTCCTCTTTTGGCCACTTTTCTTGATGTTCTTACCCCTAGACATGTTCGTTTGTATTATTTTATACCTACATTACTCACAAACATGTCAAACTTCATAAATTCAAAATTAAAGAATGAAAATAAAGAAAGTAAAAAAATTGGTTGCCTCACAACAAGCGCCTAATTAACGTAGCAACATGATGATCTACACTACCACCACGGGTTGCCTCCTATGAAGGGACTAATTTAACCTCACACGGTGATGTAGACTCTCACCTAATCATCAGTGAGTATCACTTTAACTTGTGACAATTGAAGCCACCTCCAAATTAGTACTTTACTATTTGACCATTTACTAAGAACATCATTTCATCATTTAGAACTCGCAACTTAATTGCATCATGTGGAGTGACTCTCACCACCTTGAATGTACCTGAAAAATATGATTTGATATTTCCTAGAAAAAGCCTCAACCTCGAGTTAAACATGAGAACCAATTGACCCGGCTCGAACTCTCAATATTGAATATGCTTATCAAGCCACTCCTTAGTCTTTTATTTGTATAGTTAGAAATTTTATATGCGTGCAACCGAAACTCATCAAGCTCGTTCAATTGCAACATTCTCTTTTTACCCACTAATTCCATATCGAACTTCAACTTATTGGATTCCTAATAGGCCTAGTGCTCAAATTCCATCAGCAAGTAACCTGCTTTCCCATGAATCAGCTTTTAAGGAGAGGCTGCAATTAGAGTTTTGTAAGTAGTTTGGTATGTCCATAAAGAATTATCATGCTTTGTAGCCCAATCCTTTCTACTTACACCCACTGTTTTCTCAAGAATCTACTTTATCTCTCTATTTCACACCTCAACCTGGTCACTTATTTGAGGATGATCGGTAGTTGCAATCTTGTGCTTGAATCCATATTTTACTAAGAGATTATTTAGTAGCATGTTACAAAAAGTGTGTGTTTCGATCACTTATCAACACTTGCATGGTATCAAACCTTGTAAAAATATATTTTTTCACAAAGTTTACTAGAACTTTTATATCATTAGTAGGAAGAGCAATGTCTTTCACCCACTTAGACACATAGTCAGGTGCTAGTAAGATGTATTTTTTCCCATTTGAGAAGGAAATGGACCCATAAAATCTATTTCCCACACATCAAAAATCTCAAACTCAAGGATGACATGTAGTGACATCTTGTGCCTTTTAAAAAATCGTTCCAGTTCTTTGGTACCTATCACACTTTTTTACGAACTCATATGCATCATTGAACAACCTATTCCAATAGAAGTCCGATTGCAATACCTTTGCAATAGCCTTGCCATCCGCATGATTACAATATCTTTTATCTCTGCTTCCAACACACATATTCTTTCTTATCAGCTGATCGATGCAATATTTAACAAAAATGGCTCGTTCCACACATAAGATCTCATATCCCGCAAGAACTTCTTTTTGGCATGAGGTTCAAGATCTAGTGAAAACTCTCCACTTGGCAGGTGATTCACATAGTCTGCATACCATGGCGTTTCCCCACTAGTGATGGCTAAGAGTTGCTCATCAGGAAAAGTCTCATTGATCGCACCTTCCTCATCCATATGATTTTGAGTTTCTAATGTGTACAAGTGACCAGCCACTTGATTCTCTATTCTGACATGTACAAGTGACGTGTACAATACCTGATAGCTAAATGATCTATGTAGACGATGACTTTGGTGCCTTCTAGGTTAGCCCGAAGTTTTTCAAACACCTAAAGTACAACAAAAAACTCTTTTTAAGTCATAGTATAGTTTATCTAAGCAGGAGTAAGGGTCTTGATTGCATAGTAGATGGAGTAAAATAATGTATTCTTTCTTTGGCTCAAGACGATGCCAATTACATTATTACTAGCATCGCATATCAGCTTAAATGGCTTATTCCAGTCCAAAGCCACTATAATTGGTGCACTCACTAAGTTTTGCTTCAGCTCCTCAAATGCTTTTAGACAAGCATCATCAAACTTTAAAGGTACATCCTTCTTAATCAACCTGCAAAATGGAGATGAATTTTTGAGAAATCCTTAATAAAGCAGTTATAGAAACATGCATGTCATAAGAGGTTGCGGACTCCTTTAACAGAAGCTGCTGATGACAACCTTTAAATTGCTTCCACCTTAGCCTTGTCAACTTCTAGAACGTCTTTGGACACCTTGTGTCCCAACACTATGTCTTCTTGTACTATGAAATAATACTTCTACCAGTTTAACACTAGATTAGTCTCCTCGCACCTAGAAATCACTTTACCAAAATTGGTTAAGCATTCATCAAACGAGGGACCAAACACAAAATAATTATCCAGAAAGACCTCCACAAATCTTTCCACCATATCATTAAAAATAACCATCATAAACCTTTCAAAAGTCAGAGGTGCGTTACATAATCCGAATGACATTCTCTTTAAGGTATAAGTCCCACAAGGGCATGTAAATATTCTCTTCTCTTGATTCTTAGGGGCAATAGCAATTTGATTGTACCCCGAATAGCTATCAAGAAAATAGTAGTATTTCTATCCAGCTAACATGCCAAGTATTTGATCAATAAAGGGGAGTGGGAAGTGATTTTTACATGTAACATTATTCAACTTTCTGTAGTCTATGCATATTTGTCAGCCAGTAACCATCCTAGTTGGGATTAATTAATTTTGATCATTTACTAAAAAGTCATACCTCTCTTCTTAGGCACACATTGGACTAGACTTACTCACTTACTGTTTGAGATATAAAATACAATACCCGCATCGAGACACTTAGTAACTTTTTCTCTTACCACCTTTTTCTTGATATGGATTTAGGAGACACTGATGCTTCACGCTAGGCTTGTCTCCCTACTTTATGAGGATCTAGTTCATAAAGAAAGTAGGGCTAATACCTATTACCTCAGACATATTCCTTCCAATGGCATGCTTGTACTCTCGCAACATCCTCAATAACTTCTCTTCCTACAAATAAAAAAAATCAGAAGAAACAATCACATGCAAAGTATTAGAACTACCTCGTAGTCCAAGATGGTAAAGTCTGATAGGAAGATAAAGTGATGAATCTGCAGTAACATATCCTCAATTACCCTCTTGGGATATGCCAAAGATATATCAGCCAACTATAGCATGACTGTAGCAGATCGTGGAGCTCTTAAGCCTAGTTGTTTGAACAATGATTACGACATCACATTTATACTTGCACCTAATCACAAAGAGCTCTACGTACATCAACTTTACCAATTCTCATGGAGATTGTGAAGTTTCCCGAATCCTTAACCTTTTGCGGAAGCTGTCATTGAATCCTAGAAGTGCACTCCTTAGTGAGCGCAACAATTTCAAAATTAGTCAACCTTCGTTTGTGTGCCACTATGCCCTTTATGTACTTTATCATATTTTGGGACATTAAAAATCATGTCCACTAATTAAATGTTCAAATGTACCTATTTTAATATGTCTAGAAACTTGTTAAACATGTGATCATATTTCTTCTTTTAAACCTCTGAGGGAAGGGCGGTGGACCTCTTTCGATTACAACTTGCTTAGGTATTGGTGTGTTCCTCTCAGTCACCTCCATGGGTTTTGGAACTCTTTATTATTTAACCCTAGACAAATCCTTTTCTTACGTACCACTACCAATTTTTTCCCATTTCTCAAAATCACTGTATTGACTTATAGATTTTATCAGTATCACGGGAAGAGCCCTTACAGGTCTGGTAACCTGGTTACTTTCTATTTTCCCAACTTGTCTTTTCAAGTTCCTAAAGTTAGTCCTTAGCTACTAATTTTCTAGAATTGTTTGTTGATTGTTGCCCAACATCTTTCTCAATAATTTAGTCACATTCTTCTCCACTTGTTGTGGTAGTTTCTTTGGTTATTGATAGTGCCCTTAGGGTTTGTTATTATTCCAATTTCCATCCCAAGAGAAATTAGGATGATTCCTCCAATTTGGATTGTACGTGTTCCCATATGAGGGCGTTTTGATTCATTAGACCCCTGCGTTATTGCCCTATATAGTAGATGAATTCATGATTCAAAGAATATTGGTCATTTGTGTGACCTTCCGAATATATCTCGCAACAAGTGGTTATCTATTGCACATGTTGTATCGGTTGGCCTGTGCCATTATCAACTTACCAACCTGATTTGCTATCTTTTCCATATCAGCTCTCAAGGTCGTGAGTATATTCGCATCAATCATACATGTTGACTTCTTCTTAACTATTCTAGTTGGTTCTCTATCAGCTTGCTAGTTTTGATTATTGGTAGCAAAATTATTCAGCAATGTTTAGATTTTGCCATAAGTCTTCACCATGCACATACCTTCATAAGTTGAGTCTAGATACATCTTTTAATCCTCATCTAACCTATCTATAAAAGTGTGCCCTAATAAGTAGTTGTTTATAACGACTCGATTAGTCATTTTTCTTTCTAGAAATCCATTCCCATTTTTGAAACTTCTCATATGTTATTTTCATATATTAAGGCTTGTGGAGTCAGTTGGTTTAGTTTTGGAAGGGTTCGAGTTGAAATCGGAATACTTAGTTTCATAGTATTGGCCGAAGGTGGCCAAGTTTGACTTAAGTCAATATTTTGAGTAAATGACCTCAAAATTAGGATTTAAAGGTTTTAATAGGTTTGCATGGTGGATTTGGGCTGGGTCACATGTTTGAGTCGAGTTTCTCGTGGCCTGGGAGTGATTCGACGCTTATTATTAAAAGTTAGCGTTTTAAAGGTTTTAGAATTTGTTAAGATTAACTTGGAGTGGACTTTGGTGATATCGGACCTCGTTTGGTATTCCGAGCCTCGGATAGGTTAGTATCATCATATTGGACTTCTGTGCTAAATTTGGTTCCATTTCGGGTTATCTAGGTATAATTCATCGCATTCGGAGTTAGTTGAAAGAAGTTGAAAGTTTTGAAGGTTGATTAGTTTGGTTTGGCGTGCTATTATTGGCCGTGATGTTATTTTAGGTGTTTTGAAGCCTAAAATAGGTTCGGATTATGTTTATGGAGTTGTTGGTATGTTTGGACGGGATCCCGGGTGGCTCCACTGAGTTTCAGACCACTCAGAGCAATATCGAAGTTAACAAATTTTGCTGCTATCTAGTGTGCATCGCAATCGCAAAGAAGGTCTCGCGGTCGTAGAGTGTTATGTAGAGCTGGGGATGATTTTTTCTTAATGATCATGGAAGGGGCATCACGATCATGGTTAATGGACATGCTGTGCTTTGCGTTCGCGTGATGAGGGTCATGAACGCGATGTGTTAGATAGACTGGCCTAGGTTGACAATTGTTCTTCACAATCAGGTGAGGTCTTTTGCCATCGAAGATGAGGAAGTTCTAGGGCTGGAATATTTGGCCTTCGTGTTTGCGGAGCTGGGCTCGTGTTCGTGTAAGCTTGGTTGGCTGTGGGTCGCTATCCTGATAGATTCCTCACGTTCACAAATGAGGGAGATTTTCTAGAGGCAAAGTTGGCCTTCGCGATCGCGAGGGTACTTCTGCGATTGCAAAGAAGGAGACATGGGAAGATTATAAGTTTCAATTTTGGGACTTAATTCATTTCATCTTATTCTCTCATTGCTTGGGGGATTTGGGTGCTTCTTTTGGAGCCATTTTCATTTATTAACACAAGGTAAGTGATTCTTACTGGTTGTTAGCTAAATACATGGATTATATATGAATTTGTACGTGAAATCAATAAAATAATTGTGGGATTTTATTGGAAAACCTAGAAGTGATAAAAATGAGATTTGACCACAAAATTGGATATGAAATTAGAAACAAATTATATATTTCAGTTTGTGATGTTAAGGGTAACATTTAATTTTGAGAATTTTCGGAATCGGAGCATATGTGCCTGGGGTTGACTTTTGTTGACTTTTCGTGTGAGGTCGAGTATTGTTTCTAATTGTTAAATTATGGGCTCTTTGGTATATTTTGATTAGTTGGCACATTCTATTGCTTAGTTTCTGGTTGTTCGGCATTGGTTTTTTTGATTTGATGCACTTGCCATGTCTTTTACCTGTCATACTATTTTTTATGTACATTGATTATTGGACCACTAGTAAGTGTCGATGTCGACCCTCGCTACTACTTCTTCAAGGTTAGACTAGATACTTATTGGGCACATATTGATTTACATACTCATACTACACTTTTGCACTGATTGTGCGGGTAGTGAGATAGGTACATCTGCTGGTCACACAGGCGCATAGGTGTACCAGCTGGGAGACTTAGTGGTGAGCTACTTCCTATTCTTCCACCCCCAACACCCAGAGTCTTCTTCCCCTATATTTATTATATTCTGTTGACTTTGATTCCAAACAATAGTTTTAATGGTTTTGTATATTCTTGTAGCTGCTCTTGCACACGTGACACCGCATTTTGCGGATTTTAGACATATGTTCATGGCTGTATTTGTTGTTATATCATTCAGCCTTATGTTTTATTTCATGTTTCGTATCATGGAAAAGATGTTGGTATTTTATTATGAATTCTAAATCTACTTTTGCTTATTTATTTTCATTACTTGTTTTAAAAAGTGCAATGAGAAGTCGTGATGATTATTGTTGGCTTGCCTAACAGCAGCATTGGGTGCCATCACGATCTATGGTAGGAAATTGGGTCATGACATCTTGGTATGTGAGCACTAGGTTCACATACGTTTTACGAGTCATGAGAAGACCTAGTAGAGTCATGCGAATCGATGCAGAGACATCTGTACTTATCTTCGAGAGGCTATAGGGTGTTAGGAAACTTCCCTTTCTTCATTTCCTATCTTGCTATCAATGTTGTTCTAAGTCTAAATCTTTCTCTTATTTTCTCACATATGGTGAGAACGCACACGATGGCATCATCTAGCGGTAGAGTGGTTGTACCCCTGACTAGAGGGGGAGCCCAGGCCCCTACTGCTCATGCTTCAGGGCACATTGCTGCTATTTATCAAACCTCAAAGGTACTACTTGCAGGCGAAGTTCAGCCGGTTGCAGTGGCTAGAGCAAAGACTAGATCGGTCGCGACCATCGAGGAGCAGAAGTAGCTGGACAGATTTACTAGGATTCATCCTCCCCACTTTAGCGATGAGCCGTCATAGGACCCACAAGATTTCATTGACCGTTGCAGGGACATGATGCATAATTTGGGACTAGTGAAGTCCAATGGGATTGATTTCACCACTTTTTAGCTAGAGGGAAAAGCCCGTAGATAGAGGCATTCTTATCTTCTAGGTATGCCAGCAGGTTCACCTCCCTTGACTTGGGATCAGTTCACTCACATCTTCCTAGAGAGTGCAAAGGTATATTTTGGGCTTGAACTACGGGATTCAAGTTACTATGGTCCGAGAGGCAAAGTTAGGGACTTCTTTCCACAAGGATGTGGAGATATCTCGGAGGATCAAGCATATCCGCAGTTAGAGAAGAGAAGCCATGTTGAGGGACAGACGACCTCTGTATTCTGGAGGTTTCAGCAGCGCCCTGTCTGGGGGTAGAGGATAGTTTGGGAGGGCCCATCCTAGTAGGCTCATGTATTCATCACTGCAACCTATTCAGGGTACTCCAGTGCAGCCCTACTTCAATATCATTCTAGAGAGTACCTGCCGTCCATCGGCTATTCAGGGTTTCTCCAGTGGGCACTTAGGCTATTAGGTCCAGATCTTGAGTTAGTAGTTTCCCACATCTAGAGGTTGTTTTGAGTGTCGGGAGCTTGGTCATGTGAAGAGGTTTTGTCCTAGACTTCAAGGGGAGGCAGTGTAGAAGGGCCATCAGGCCATAATTACCGCACCGCTCATTCGGCTGGCCAGAGACAGAGGACAGGTAGTTAGGCTTCTCCCTAGATGTGGAGGCCATCTAGGTGGCGCTCCAGGTAGATTCTATGCCTTTACAACTAGGTTGGAGTCAATAGCCTCTGACGTTGTGATCACATGTATTATTTTTGTTTGTCATAGAGATGCATCAGTACTATTTGATACAAGATCTACCAATTCATATGTATCCTCTCATTTTGCTCATTTCCTAGGTGTTTCTCGAGAGTCCTTGAGTACTCCTGTTTATGTGTCCACTCCTGTGGGCGATTTTGTTGTTGTGAATCAGATTTATCGGTTCTGTGTTGTTATATTTTATGGCTATGAGACTACCAGAGCAGACCTTTTATTGCTCGATAATATTGACTTTGAGGTTATCCTTGGCATAGATTGGTTGTCTCCGCATCATGCCATTCTTGATTGCTATTCCAAGATTGTTACATTAGTGATGCTAGAGTGGCCTAGACTAGAGCATAGATATTCATCTAGTAGTGCATCCAGTTGGGTTATTTCTTTCTTGAAATCTCAACATATGGTTGAGAATGGTTGTTTGGCCTATCTGGACTTTGTTCGAGATACTGCTATGGAGACTCTCGTGATAGATTTAGTGCCTATGGTGAGGGAGTTTTCTGATATATTTCCTACTGACTTACCAGGCATGCCATTGGATTGTGATATCGATATCGATATTGATTTGGCGTCAGGCACCCAGCCTATCCTATTCCGCCTTATCATATAGCTCTTGCGGAGTTGAAAGAGCTGATAGAGCAGATTTAGGAGTTGCTCGAGAAGGGATTCATCAGGCCAAGTATGTCAGTTTGGGGTACACTAGTGTTATTTGTGAAGACGAAAGATGGGAGTATGTGGATGCGCATTGATTACCGTAGGCTGAATAAGGTCATCATCAACATCTAGTTTACACAAAACATGCAAAATGATCGAAAATGACGTTGCCTCTATCAACTAGTGATTCAATTTACTTGGGAAAAAAAATACCAAGAAAAAAGAGAGAAAATGATCACCTTCTATTTGCTGTTTTGGATAAAGGGAATGCCAGTTGCCACATGCCAAACAAAAACTTGAGACATAGTTGTAAAAAAGAAAAACAGTGTATTTATAAAATAGAAACGTTTTAGGAAATTTCCTTTGGGCCACACCACTTTTGGCCGCAATGACCCAAATAGGGTTATTAAAGTAAAATCATACCTAAATTAGGGTTTCTGGACAAACTTTATACCGAAAATGTCCTTACCGCTAGGTTTGAATTTATCTCCATGATTCTCTCTCACATATTTAATGTTTATCTTCCCAATACATGAAAAATATCAAGCATGCAAACCCTCTTTCCCATAATTTTTTTTTTTTTTTTATCTTTTTACGTATTTTTTCATCCTTTTTTTGTAGTATACACATATATATTTCGAATATATACATATATTTTTAGAGAAAATACTTCTTTTTAGAAAAGAGAGTTATAATACTTCTTAATTCTTAATGTTATAATACTTCTTTTTAGAAAAGAGAGTTATAATACTTCTTAATTCTTAATGTAAAGAAAATATATTTTTTATATTTGATATAATAATAAAAAGATAGTTATTAAAAATTAAGATGAATAATAAGATACTGTTAGCTTCGATATTTCATTGCTAAATGTTAGCGCCACTATATTAGCGATGAATTTCACTTTTTTTTGTAAAATAATCCATATTTAAATTAATATATTTTCTTTTTATCTAGTGATGAAATCATAAATATAACAATATTTCATAGATAATTAGTTAGGAAACGTCATCAACCACTAAAATTAGTTTTTCTTGCACTAAAATTGTCATAAAACTCTTTAATATATGAGTACTTATTTAAAATACGTGTCTAGATATATGAAATTATTTTAAGTACTTATTCAAAATAATTCAGGACCACATATACATAAATAAATGAATAAATAAATATATAAAGTCTTCACCATATGAATACTTAAATTAAGAGTTTAAATATAAAAAAAGGCACTCCAAATACTTATTTAATAAAATAAGAGTTTAGATATAAGAAATTACTCTAAATACTTATTTAAAAATATTAAAGGACCAAACTTACATACACGCACATATGAGCTTGATAAGTCAAGGAGTCAGTTGATAAGCTTTGAGGCCTTAAGTATACTGATTATTGCTTAAGATTAATTTTTATATTTTAAAATTTTCTATTTGAGAATTAGTAAATTCTTTGATTAAATACAATTACTAAATAGTTTATATTTTAGAAAAATCTAACTTTTATATTTAAAATTCATTATTCCTAAATTATCTCTATTTTCTTTTTGGACTAGCTCTTGTAATGGCTTTGGTAATCAAAGAATAATATTTTTTTAACTATTTATTGTAGTTAAATAATACTATTGATATGGTAAATGCATGACAAAAAGTTATAACTAGCTAGCGGAGTTTATTGTCTCTTCGAATTTTGTGGCTATATTATCTTATCATAACAAATAATTATAGTCATTAAGCAAACTATTGCCATGATTATTTATGACATGAATAAAGAAAGAAATTTTTTTATTCAATGTTTCTTGCAAATTATGTTAATTACATCGTTGCGATACATAGTTATATTGACCGTTTATATAATAGCCAATATATAATTTTATTCATTAAGGTCATACGTATCGGCCACTAGTTATTCACAGCAACTATATAACTCAATTGACTAAGGTTGTAGTCATATAACCTATGTTAATTACATTGTTGCGATTCATAGTTATATTGGTCGTTTATATAATAACCAATATATAATTTCATTCATTAAAGTCATACGTATCGGCCACTAGTTATTCATAGCAACCATATAAGTTCATTGACTTAAGTCATAGTCGTATAATCTATGTTAATTACATCGTTGCGTTGAATTGAACGTTTATATAATAACCAATATATAATTTCATTCATTAAGGTCATATGTATCGGTCACTAGTTATTCATAGCAACTATATAAGTCCATTGACTAAGGTTGTAGTCATATAACTTATGTTAATTACATCATTGCGATTCATAGTTATATTGATCATTTATATAATAGCCAATATATAATTTCATTCATTAAGGTCATACGTATCGGCCACTAGTTATTCATAACAACCATATAAGTTCATTGACTTAGGTCGTAGTCATATAACCTATGTTAATTACATCGTTGTGATTCATAGTTATATTGAATTGACTATTTATATAATAGTCAATATATAATTTCATTCATTAAGGTCATACGTATCGGCCACTAGTTATTCATAGCAACCATATAAGTCCATTGACTAAGGTCATAGTCATATAACCTATGTTAATTACATCGTTGCGATTCATAGTTATATTGGCCATTTATATAATAGCCAATATATAATTTCATTCATTAAGGTCATACGTATCGGTCACTAGTTATTCATAGCAACCATATAAGTTCATTGACTTAGGTCGTAGTCATATAACCTATGTTAATTACATCGTTGCGATTCATAGTTATATTGGCTATTTATATAATAGCCAAATTATAATTTCATTCATTAAGGTCATACGTATCGGCCACTAGTTATTCATAGCAACCATATAAGTTTATTGACTTAGGTCGTAGTCATATAACCTATGTTAATTACATCGTTGCGATTCATAGTTATATTTAATTGACCGTTTATATAATAACTAATATATAATTTCATTCATTAAGGTCATACGTATCGGCCACTAGTTATTCATGGCAACCATATAAGTCCATTTACTAAGGTCTTAGTCATATAACTTATGTTAATTATATCGTCGCGATTCATTGTTATATTGAATTGACCGTTTATATAATAGCCAATATATATTCATTCATTAAGGTCATACGTATTGGCCACTAGTTATTCATAGCAACCATATAAGTTCATTGACTTAGGTCGTAGTCATATAACCTATGTTAATTACATCGTTGCGATTCATAGTTATATTGGCCATTTATATAATAGCCAAATTATAATTTCATTCATTAAGGTCATACATATCGGCCACTAGTTATTCATAGCAACCATATAAGTTTATTGACTTAGGTCGTAGTCATATAACCTATGTTAATTACATCGTTGCGATTCATAGTTATATTTAATTGACCGTTTATATAATAACTAATATATAATTTCATTCATTAAGGTCATACGTATCGGCCACTAGTTATTCATGGCAACCATATAAGTCCATTTACTAAGGTCTTAGTCATATAACTTATGTTAATTATATCGTCGCGATTCATTGTTATATTGAATTGACCGTTTATATAATAGCCAATATATATTCATTCATTAAGGTCATACGTATCGGCCACTAGTTATTCATAGCAACCATATAAGTTCATTGACTAAGAAAAAATAGACAAATCTAATAAGAATTAAGAAAATAAGTTTTGATCAAATTTCATTTATGGTGAAAACTAATTATGATTGACTCCTATTTTTATATTAAATAGCTTTTGCAAGCTTTCAAAAATTAAGATTCTTATTTTAATAGCTATTCTCTAACCATGTGATCTGTTTTCTTCCATTCCACTTTTTTTAATAAAATTTTAAAATTATTATATTGAGAAAAAAATAATAGTAGGAACGTTGTTACAATATTGTATATAATGTTTTTAAAAAATAAGAAAATAGTTTTTTATGATTAATATCTTAATTGAGAGAGATTACTTTAAGTCTGAACGCATAAGATAATTTTTTTAAAATGGGGTCCAATTTAAAAAATAAAAGGATATGACTTATTTGAATTTGAGATGAGATTTTAAAATATATATATATATAATAAGAAAAATCATATTTTGGATATCAGCAATAGAGTCAAAGTTTCTTTTAAAATAATTTTTAGTTTTTATTTGTACTATATTAAAATGAGTATGGTGCAATAAATATTAAATTAAACAAACTAACGTTTCTTGTACTACCAAGTTTCTTGGTTTGAATTCATGTTTAGTTTAAGGATAAAAAAATGAAAGGTTTGTTTTACTGATGTGTAGATCGTATATTTTTATTAAATCAAATATATAATTAATTTTTATTAAATATACAGTATAATTTGCTATACACATAAAATACATAAAATATATAGAGACTTTTCATCTTCATATGTATGGAAACATGTATCAATTTTAGTTGCTCAATGTATTTTGGGAATAGAGATAAGTTACTGTATTTATTAGTGTGTTTTGGAGGGAAATTTATTTGTGGGAAAGATTGCAAAATTGAATAAGGTTATGATAGTATTTTTACGAGTGTGGCAACATTTGAGCCAAATTAATGTGGCCGTTTAGCAACTCTCAATTTTTTATTATAGAAAATTGTCATGACCCAAAATCCCATCACAGGAGTCGTGATGGCACCTAGTCTCTAAGACTAGATAAGCCAATTTTCATTATATTTTTTAAGCCATTTTTTTTATAAGTAATCAAAACTAACAGCAGAACAAATATGAATATACAACATCTCAAGACTGGTAGTACTGAGTCACGAACTCTAACTTAATACATAGAATGATCACGAGGACCGAATATACAATACTGTTTGATTACAAGTTAACAGTACAATGAAATCAAAAGACTCCAAGGGACTACGACGACCAAGCAGCTCTACCTTGAATCCTTACGATCCCGCTTTAACTCTGCTCAAGTCCGTTATCTTCAATACCTGGCTCTGCACAAAAATGTGCAGAAGTGTAGTATGAGTACGCTATGGTCGATACCCAGTAAGTATCAAGACTAACCTCAATGGAGTAGAGACGAGGTACAGTCAAGACACTCACTAGTCTAATAACTTGTGTAATATAATATACAAAATAATAGAAAAAAAATAACAATAGGACAACATGAAACAACCAGTGCTATGTACAACAGACAACAAGAATACCATTAATATTGTTCAATAATTAATAAGTACAATTACACCCAATTAAATCAAGTCCATCAAATAAATGTCTTTCACATATAATTCTTCTAAATAATTCTCTTTCAAATATAAATTTCTCAAATAATTATTTTTTAAATATAATTCTTTCAATAAATCTTTTCAAATATAATTTCCTCAAATAAAAATCTTTCCAATACAATTCTTTCCTATAATACTTTCTAAGTAAAAATTCTTCCAAATAAATATTTTGAATATAATTCTTTCAAATAAAAAGTCATCATGTGACACCTCTGTGATGACCCAAAAGGTCACCTTATGTTTTAGAACTCGAATCTGTGCTTTTAAGCCTTAAAAATTTCATTTTTACCCTCCTCAATTTGCGTGTGCAGTCCGGGAAGGTTTTCGAAAAGCTTTTGTGTTGAAAACTAATAAAAATAAGAATTTTTGCCTTAAAAGTTGATTTTAGTTGACTTCGGTCAATATTTTTGGTAAACGGACTTGGGTCCGTGCGTTGACGATCTTGGTAGGTCCGTATCGGCGTATTCCCGAAATCAAATTCGGACGTCCCTAGCTTGAGTTATGAATTTTTGATGAAAATTAAAAGTTTAAAAATTATTTATTTTTAAGAATTGATTGATTTTGGCATTGTTAGTATCAGGTCCGTATTTTGGTTTTATGATATTTAAAACCTGTCTGTGAAATTTGATGAGAAACGAAGTTGATTTGACGTGATTCGGACGTCCAGTTGAGAAAATAAAAATTTTAAAGTGTTCTTGAGAATTTCATTTGATTTGGTACTAAATTCGTAGTTCTAAGTGTTATTTTGGCGATTTGATTGCGCGAGCAAGTTCGTATGATGTTTTTAGACTTGTGTGCATATGGTGCCCCGAGGGCTCTAGTGAGTTTCGGATAGGCTACAGAGTGAGATTTGTTTGGAAAACACTGCTGAGCATCTGATATTATTACAGGCCTCTGATCTCGCATTTGCGAGATCAGGCATCGCAATTAAGACCTCTGAGAGGTTTGCATTTGCGAGCTTCTCATCGCAAATGCGTAGAGAAGTTGGGCCAATAGTTTTCGCATTTGCGAGTTTTCTTTCGCATTTGCGAAAGGAGTCGGGGAAGGGCAGTGATCGCAAATGCAATCATTTAGTCACATTTGCGAAGATTCAAGGTCGCATTTGCGAACTTATCTTCGCATTTATGAAGGCATCAGAAGTGTGAAGGGCTTCGCATTTGCGAAGCTCAGGTCGCAAATGCAACATCTGCAGCTGATCAAAATGACTTTTGGAGGGGAATTTTCATTCATTTCCCAAATTTTCAAGACCTAAAACACAAGAGGCGATTTTTCCAAAGACCATTTCTTCCCCAAATCATAGGTAAGTGATTCTAAACTAGTTTCTTTCAATCTTTCACTACATTTTACAAGATTTCAACCTAAAATCTAAGGTTTTCATGGTAGAATTAGGGGTTTTGGGTAGAAACTAGGGGATTTCGGAAATTTGGGGATTTAGACCTCAATTTGAGGTCGGATTCCAAAATCAATTATATATTCGGGCTCGGGGGTAAATGGGTAAATGGATTTTGGTCCGAACCTTGGGTTTTGACCAAGCGGGCCCGGAGTCAAATTTTGACTTTTGTTGGGAAAACTTAGAAAAACTGTAATTATGCATTAAATTTGATTCCTTTAGCGATAATTGATGATATTAAACTAATTATGATTAGATACGAGTGGGTTGGAGGTGAATTCTAAAGGGAAAGCGATACTTGAGCAGTGAGTGGCCTGCGAAATTGAGGTAAGTATCGTGTCTAACTTTGGCTAGAGGGAATAGGTATTGTGTGAGTATTTGCTACGTGTTTTGCTGTTGGATACGATGTATAGTTGAGGTGATGAGCATCTATGTGTTGTGGTCGAGTCATAGCATGCGAGTGAAATTCCATTCTTGTAAATTTATAGTCTTAAATCTTGTCATCCATACTTATTGTTGTTGTTAAAATGTTGGGAGACTTATATCCGGTTCTACCAAGGTTGATAAAATTGTGAATATTGATTCGAGGTTGAGATGTTAAATTGTGAAAGTAATCATTGATGAAATATTGATTTCTTTGTGAAACTTCTCTCTATCTGTTGTTATTGATTTTGTGATTGGTGAGGAGGAGTGTAAAGCACGAAGGGTGATGCCGTGCATGCATTATTTATATTGTGAGGAAGAGTGTAAAGCACGAAGGGTGATGCCGTATATATTATGAGAAGTTTAAAGCACGAAGGGTGATGCTGTGTATATTATGAGAGATTTAGAGCACGAAGGGTGATGCCGTGTATATTATGAGAGGTTTAATGCACGAAGGGTGATGTCGTGTCGTTCTATTTATTTATTTGATGAGGTTGAGAGTAAATTAACGAAGGGTGATGCCTTGTCGTTCTATTTATTTATTTGATGAGGTTGAGAGTAAATGCACGAAGGGTGATGTCGTGCCGTTCTATTTCTTTATTTGGTGAGGTTGAGAGTAAAAGCACGAAGGGTGATGCCGTGCAGTTTTCCCTGCTGTTTTAATTGCTTAATTCGTTTAAGGATTTTCGGTTTAATTCTGTCTTTTCATTGTTCTCACTCTTTATGTTGTATTCCCCCACTGTATGTTCCTTTCCCATTATTTCTGCGTTATTTCTTTATTTACTATTGTTGCCACTAGTATGATTATACTATTCAGGTTATATGTGGGTGTCTTGTCCTAGCCTCGTCACTACTTCGTCGAGGTTAGGCTCGACACTTACCAGTACATAGGGTCGGTTGTACTGATGCTGCACTCTGCACTTTCTGTGCAGACTTTGATACCGGCTTAGGTTGATCGAGATTTTGCTATTGGTCCTCTGTCCGGAGACTCAAGGTAGATCTGTCGGCATTCACAGACCTTGAAGTCCCCGTCTACTTTTTATGTCACTGTTGTTTTCTTTCATTCAAACAGTTGTATTTCTTCCAGACTATTACTTGTAGTAAATTCTAGAATGCTCATGAATTGTGACTCCAGATCCGGGTAGTAGTAATTAATACAGTTTTATAAAATTCCGCACTTCTTATATTTCATCTTAGTTAATTATTGTTATTTACTGAATGTAAATAAGGAACTGGTTTAATGATTTTCTAACGTTGCCTTGCCTAGCAAGTGAAATGTTAGGCGCCATCACGGTCCCGTCGGTGGAAAATTTCGGGTCGTGACAGTTGGTATCAAAGCACTAGGTTACATAGATCTCACGAGTCACGAGCAAACTTAGTAGAGTCTGAAGGATCAGTACGGAGACGTCTGTACTTATCTCTCAGAGGCTATGAAGTTTAGGAACAATATCACTTCTTTCATTCCTTATCGTGCGACATTGATCTTTGCTTGAAACCTATATCTCGTATTCCTTTGTATCCACTCGTGTATGACATTGCGCACTTGGTATCAGTTGTGTGTCGATGGTTCGTTATGCCGTAGATGAACTACGAGGGAGCCAGAGATGCTCAAACATTGCATCAACATGTGATTCCAACTAAAGATATAGACGTATTAAGAGATCACTCAGTGAATCAGGTGGGGGATGCAACGGACCTTGGCATCTGGTTGATTTATACAAGCTGTGAAGGTTAATATTGTGGACCATCGGACGTGGTGAACTATGACTTCGCGCCGAATGGGGGGAGTCCACTATCAATGGATGGATTGCGGGGTCATGTGTTATATCAGTTTTGGCCTGAAATGTATATATATGGTACTGAAAGGTTCCCCAAAAATTTACACATGTTTAAGGCCTGAGATTTTGTAGAGGATAAGGTTGGTACTTGCGGTATGTCCGCCTACTTAATAATCCTATACTTCAGTACCAAAGGAGTTAGAGAAACAACTTTAAATTTACAGAAGATCTACTCAGTGTGGACGTCATGGTTACGGATTTTGGGATGCTTCGGAGGAAGTACAGTGGTTGACGAGATTCTGGACTATGTGGTTTGTGCCAAGATTTGTCTGTATAGAGCTCTACTTTCGTGATTGTTGTGTATAAATAGGGGTAAGGGTTACCTCTGAGAAGAATCGAAGAGTATGTTAAGAAATGGGTCAGCTCAACAGTGTTGAGTGAGCATAACAAAAGAAGAAATTGGCCTTAGGAGAGATAATTCTCCACAGGTGTCCGTGGCAAGCCTATGAAGAGGGCAGATCAGTCAATACAACACCGCCCACTTGGCTCGATTCTAAAAAATGCTTTTGAAAGAGTTTGTTTCCCGGACTCTCCGTAATGCATGGTGCATAGGGTTTGAACGATTGCGTCAGGTCACCATGACGGTGTCATAATATGCCATCGGGTTCAATAAGTTAGCCCGTCATATTCCTACTTTGCTTCCTACAGCCAGAGAGCGAGTCCACAGACTCATTAAAGGACTTAATTTTGATCGTAAAATTTTGTATGACTCGGGAGCTACAGGTTGATACTTCATTTCCACTAGTGGTAGAAATTGCCAAATTATTAGAATGTGTTCGGGGTGAGGAAAAAAAAAGAAACTAACGAGACCAAGACGTCTCGAGGTTCTAGGGGATTTAGTGGATTCTACTCTGCAAGTATAAATCATTATGGCGGAGGCTCGGGTAGTCAGCCAGTCCAGTTCGCACATCGGATTAATCGAGGTGCTCCAGTAAGTTCTTTTAATGCACCACTGACATAAGTGTCCTACAATGGTTATTCTAGTTATCTGGCACAGACTCAGTATGAGCAGCCAAACCCGCAAATGGGTTGTTATGAATGCGGTGATACTAGGCACATCATGAGAAAATTGTCCCAAACTTGGGAGAGGCATATTTCATCAAAGCACTCAGGCTACATGCCCCATTGCAGTTACTACACTACCCGCATGACCAGTTAAGGGTGGAGGACAGGCGGGTAGAAGGCGTCCTAGAGGTGGAGACCCAGCCGTTGTTATATTAGTTTTATGGTATGGTGGAGGTCGTTACATCAAATGGTGTCGTTATAGGTACGCCCTCGATTTAAAATAAAGGAATAATTTCCTTAACTTGATTCGGTTCTGTGTATCGAGACGAGTCCTCCTATTGTGCTCCACTTATGAGTGGGCTTCGTAATTCTATAATCTACTTATGTGTCTACTTCTTTTGGGAGGTGTTATGGAGATAACTACACCTATCATTCCATGATGGACTCTAATAAGATCTGTGAGGCTAAAGGTGCCTTTCTGGTACTTATTTCGGTATATTTTGATGTATTTCCAAATAATTAATTACAAATTGTAAATAATATGCCCTACCGGTGTGGGGTTCATTATGTGTTGTGATTTTGTTTAACGAAAGTTATTTAAAAGGAGAAAATGGAAAGTTTCGATTGGCAAGATGTGCATATTATTTGCGATTCAGAACCGAGGCAGAGGTCCTCGTATTTTAAAATAAATTGATATGGTTATACCGGACTATGAGCTGTGGTGGAAGTTATATAAGGACGAGATCCTTGTGATAAAAAAGAATTTTGTGTTTAAATTCTCCCTTGTGAAATTAAATTTGTACGATAGTACTAATAGGGAGTCATGCCTGCTAGGCTTATTTAAAAATATTTGTATGAAATTCTTTGTGCATACTTGCCAAATTCGTGTCGTAATATTGAGTTGTAACCTACGAGGTAGGTGCCCGCCCAGGTGGCGTTAAATGTGACTCATTAATTTGGGTAAATAATTATGAGGTTTTTATGCCTCGCATCTCGTTATTAGTATTGTGAAGGTTTGAAACGAGATTTTTGTTAACCTGAAGTTAATTGATGATTCTGTAATTAATTATGTACAACTATTAAGACCATATTGACCCAGAAGGGTGCCCCATTTAAATGGTCAAACGAGTGTGAGTTGAGCTTTCAGAAGCCCAAGACCGCTTTGACTACAACGCTAGTGTTGGTATTACCCACAGGTTCAGGATTGTATACGGTATATTGTGACGCCTCTCACATTGGGCTTGGTGCAGTATTAATGCAAGATAGCAAGGTAATTGCATATGCATCGCGGCGATTGAAAGTTCACGAGAAGAATTATCATGTTCATGACTTAGAACTGGAAGCCATTGTTCATGCGCTGAAGATTTGGAGGCATTACCTCTACGGTGTCTCGTGTGAGGTATTTACTGATCATCATTGCCTTCAGTACCTGTTCAAACAAAAAGATCTTAATTTGAGGCACAGAAGATGGTTGGAGTTGTTGAAAGACTATGATATCACCATTTTGTATCACCCCGGAAAGGCCAATGTGGTGGCCGATGCTTTGAGTAGAAAGGCTGTAAGTATGGGCAGGCTTGCGTATATTCCGGTTGGTGAGAAGCCATTAGTTGCATATGTTCAGACTTTGGCTAAAAAATTCGTGAGGTTAGATGTTTCAGAACCCAGTCGAGTTCTAGCTTGCACAGTCGTTCGGTCTTCTTTATATGAGCGCATTAGAGAGAGGCAGTATGATGATCCTCGTTTACTTGTCCTTAAGGACACGGTGTGGTACGGTGATGCCAAACAGGTTGTTGTGGGGGAAGATGGAGTTCTGCGAATGAAGGGTCGTATTTGTGTGCCTAATGTGGATGGGCTTCGTGAATTACATCTTGAAGAGGCACACAGTTCCAGGTATTCTATTCATTCAGGTATCGCCAAAATGTATCAGGATTTGCGGCAACATTATTGGTGGAGGAGAATGAAAAAGGATATAGTTGCATATATAGCTCGGTGTCTGAATTGTCAGCAAGTTAAGTACGAGCATCAGAGACCTGGTAGGTTGCTTCAGAAGTTAGAAATTCCTGAATGGAAATGGGAGAGTATCACTATAGATTTTGTTGTTCGACTCCCACAGACTCAGAGAAAATTTGATGCAGTTTGGGGTCATTGTGGACAGGTTGACCAAGTCAACACATTTCATTCCAGTGGCAGCTACCTATTCTTCAGAAAGGTTAACTGAAATATACATTCGTGAGATTGTCCGCCTTCACGGGGTGCCCGTGTCTATTATTTTAGATCGAGGTACGCAGTTTACCTCGCACTTTTGGAGGGAAGTACAACGTGAGTTGGGTACGCGGGTTGAGTTGAGTACATCATTCCATCCTCAGACGGACGGGCAATCCGAGCGTACTATTCAGATCTTTGAGTATATGCTCCGCGCCTGTGTTATTGACTTTGGAGGTTCTTGGGATCAGTTCTTGCCATTAGCAGAGTTTGCCTATAATAACAGCTACCAGTCGAGCATTTAGATGGCTCCATTTGAGGCATTATACGGAAGGCAGTGACGTTCGCCAGTTGGCTGGTTTGAACGTGGAGAGGCTCGATTATTGGGTACCGATTTGGTACAAATGCCTTGGATAAGGTCAAGATTATCCAGGATCGACTTCGCACAACTCAGTCTAGGCAAAAGAGTTATGCCGATCGTAAAGTTCATGATATTGCATTCATGCTTGGAGAAAGAATATTGCTTCGAGTATCGCCCATGAAGGGTGTTATGAGATTTGGGAAGAAGGGCAAGTTGAGCCCTAGGTATATCGGGCCATTTGAGATCTTCGAGAGAGTGGGGGAAGTATCTTATAGACTTGCGTTGCCTCCAGGGTTATTCTCAGTTCATCCGATATTCCATGTGTCTATGCTCCAGAAATATCATGGTGACCCGTCCCACGTATTAGATTTCAGCTCTGTTCAGTTGGACAAGGATTTGACTTACGAGGAGGAGCCGGTGGCAATTCTAGCCCGACAAGTTCTCCAGTTGAGATCAAAGAGTTACCCTTCAGTTCGAGTGCAGTGGAGAGGTCAGCCTATTGAGGCAGCTACTTGGGAGTCCGAGTCCGATATGCGGAGTAGATATCCCCACTTTTTCACCAGCCCAGGTACTTTTCTATGTCTGTTCGAGGACGAACGGTTATTTTAGAGGTGGAGAATGTGATGACCCAAAAGGTCATCTTATGTTTTAGAACTCGAATCTGTTCTCTTAAGCCTTAAAAATTCCATTTTTACCCTCCTCGAGTTGCGTGCACAGTCCGGGAAGGTTTCCAAAAAGCTTTTATGTTGAAAACTAATGAAAATAAAAAATTTTGCCTTAAAAGTTGTTTTTAGTTGATTTCGGTCAACATTTTTGGTAAACGGACCTGGATCTGTGCGTTGACAGTCCCGATAGGTCCGTATCGAATTATGGGACCTGGGCGTATGCCCGAAATCGAATTCGGAGGTCCCTAGCTTGAGTTAAGATTTTTTGATGAAAATTAAACTTTGGAAATTATTTATTTTTAAGAATTGATTGATATTTCGTATTGTTAGTATCGGGTCCGTATTTTGGTTTCGGAGTCCGGTACAGGTTCATTATGATATTAAAGACCTGTCTGTGAAATTTGGTGAGAAATGGAGTTTATTTGATGTGATTCGGACGTCCAGTTGAGAAAATAGAAATTTTAAAGTGTTCTTGAGAATTTCATTTAATTTGGTACTAAATTCGTAGTTCTAGGTGTTTTTTTGGCGATTTGATCATGCGAGTAAGTTCGTATGAGATTTTTAGACTTGTGTGCATGTTTGGTTTGGAGCCCCGAGGGCTCGGGTGAGTTTCAGATAGGCTACTGAGTGAGATTTGGCTTGTAAAAAAAGCTGTTGGGCATCTGATATTATTGTAGGCCTCTGATCTCGCATTTCCGAGATCAGGCATTGCATTGCGACCTCTGAGAAGTTTGCATTTGCGAGATGCGAAGAGAAGCTGGGCCAATAGTTTTCGCATATTTGAGATTATTTTTTTTATCCATATTTGTGAAACTTACGACCAATTTCTTACACTCCAAACATTTTCAGAAAGTCCGATTTTTCATCAACGCGCGGTATTAGTCTCAACTAGCTGTAGCAACTCGTGCCTACGCACACATTAACTTTATTGATAGTGTTGAAGTACTTCAAAAAATTTCTGGGGTGTTACATTCTTCCCCGCTTAGGATCATTCGTCCTCAAACACATAACATAATTTATCTCTTCTTTCACACATATCAATCTACCAAATGTTTCTAACTCCCAAATTTTTCAGAAAATTTCGGCAGAGTCTCCCCTGTAAATGGGCCTATCCACCTGCCAGAGTAATACCAAAACGACTCCTAACAACACATCCACCAGGTATATATCAATAACACTGATCTCGGCATTACAAGCATTGCATTATCATTATGATATCAGGACATGAAGTACATCATATGTATGCTCATCACCACATCTCGCGTCTTAAAAGCTGTTTATAATTAATTCCAGCATCATCAATTAATCTCATATTAACCAGTACCTCGTTTCAAATTTTTCACAATACTGACAACATAATGTGAGGCATGAAGACCTCATAACTATTTGCCCGATTTAGCGAGTCACATTTAACGTCACCTGGGCACTCATATTATAGGTTAAAACTCAATGTTTACAGCACAAAAATGGCTGAATATGCACATCAAATATACAAGAATTATCAGATAAGCCTAACAGACATGACTCCTTATTAATATTATTATACAAATTACATTTTACAAAGGGAGGATTTTAAACTCATATATATTTCACCACAAGGACCTCGTCCTTATATAACTTCCATCGCGGCTTGCAGCCCGATTTAAATATTTTAAATCATATAAAAATACGAGGATCTCGTCCTCAACTCTGAATCACAAGTATTTTGCACATTGTGCCAACTGAAATTTCAATTTCCTTTCTTTCTTCCTTTCAATAAATTTCATAAACAGTTTTCACAACACATAATGAACCCTCATACCGGTAGGGCATATAATTCATAAAAATTAGAATCAATTATTCCGAAACACATTAAAACCACTGTAATGAATAATAAAAATTACCTTTGGACTTATAGCCCTAAATGGTGTACAAAAATAAAATAACAGATACGGGTTCACTTCTTTAAATCTCTCAACAGGGAAAAACATATAAGTAGGTCACAAATTTACTATGCTCACCCATAAGTGAAGCATAATAAGAGGACTCACCTCAATATTCAGAACCGATTCAAATTAAGAAAAATATCCTTTTATAATAAAAATCAGGACCGTGCCTGAAACAACACTATCTGGTGTATTGGCCTCAGCCAAATCATAATGATTAAATCAATGGGTCGGGCCTCCACCTCTTAGGCTCCCACTACCCGCATGTCCTCCACCTTTAGCTGACTGTGCACGTGGAGTATTAACTGGAATAAAGCTTGTAGCTTGAGTGCTCTGATGAAATCCACCCCTCCCAAGTCTGGGACAATCTCTCATGATGTGCCTAGCATCACCACACTCATAACAACCCCTCTGATGACGAGGCTGCTCGAACTGAGTCTGTGCCGGATAACTGAAATAATCATTATAGGAATCTCATGCTGGTGGTGCATTGTAAGAACTTACTAGAGCACTACGAGTAATCTGATGTGTGGACTGAGTTGACCGACTGCTCGACCCTCCGCTATAATGGGTTCTAGCTGAAGAGTAAAACCCACTGAACCCTCCAGATCTTCGAGACCTTTTGGACTCCTTAGACTCCCTTTCCTCGCCTAAAACACCCTCAATCTTCCTTGCAATCTCCACTACTTGTTGAAATGGAGCATCAGTTTGCAATTCTCGAGCCATGCATATTTTAATATCATAATCGAGCCCCTCAATGAATCTGCGGACCCGCTCTCTGATTGTAGGAATCAAGATAGGTGCATGACGGGATAACTCACTGAACCTGATAGCATATTCTGATACTGTCATAGTGGCCTGACGCAACCGTTCAAACTCTATGCGCCACGCATCTCTGAGAGTCTGGGGAACAAACTCTTTCAAGAACATTTTTGAAAATTGAGCCCAAGTTGGTGGTGTGGCATCGGCTGGTCTACCTTTTTCATAGATTTTCCACCATCGATACGTTGCGCCTGACAGTTGAAATGTACTAAAGGCAACTCCTCTCACTTCCACAATACCCATGGTGCGGAGAATACAGTGACAATTTTCTAGAAATCCTTGGGCATCCTCTGTAGCTAGTGCCACTGAAAGTAGGTGGACCATACCTCTTAAATCTTTCAAGTCTCTTTTGTTCTTCTTCTGATGCCTCGGGTTTGACCTCAGGCCGAACCGGAATAATAGGTTGTACCGGTATTGCACCCGGAACCTGACCAACGTGAACCTGCTGCTTTGGAGTTGTGGTAGGAGTCTGAGCTACTCCCCCAATCTACGAAATATTTGGTGCAACAGAGATCAATCCCGCCTGAGTTAATGTACCAAACATACTCAGGAATTGTGCTAAGGTCTCCTGAAGTCCGGGGTAACAACAGGTGCTTTTGGTACCTATCCCCCAACTGGAGCTACTGATGGCTCCTCAACTATTGTTCTGACAGGTGCTCTAGTCGCAGCACGTGCCCTTCCTCGACCTCTACCTCGGCCTCTACCCCGGCCTCTTGCAGCCCTAGCAGTATGTGAGGATACCTGCTCAGCTAATCCGGTAGCACGTGTCCTCACCATCTGTGAGAGAATAAAGATACAAAGGCTCAAATTCTAAATTCAACAAATTTCGCACGACAGGAATGAAAGAAGTGGAAAATTCCTAACAGTTCTGTAGCCTCTCGAAGATAAGAACAGACATCTCTGTACCGATCCGCAAGACTCTACTAGACTCGTTCGTGACTCGTAGAACCTATGAACCTAGAGCTCTGATACCAACTTGTCATGATCCAAAATCCCGCCACAGGAGTCGTGATGGCACCTAGTCTCTAAGACTAGGTAAGCCAATTTTTATTACATTTTTGAAGCCATTTTTTTTATAAGTAATCAAAACTAACAGCGGAAAAAATATGAATATACAACATCCCAAGACTGGTAGTACTAAGTCACAAACTCTAACTGAATATATAGAATGATCATGAGGACCGAATATACAATACTGTTTGATTACAAGTTAACAGTACAATGAAATGAAAAGGGTCCAAGGGACTACGAAGATCAAGAAGCTCTACCTTGAATCCTTACGATCCCGCTTTAACTCTGCTCAAGTCTGTTATCTTCAATACCTGGCTCTGTATAAAAATGTGCAGAAGTGTAGTATGAGTACGCCACGGTCGGTACCCAGTAAGTATCAAGACTAACCTCAATGGAGTAGAGACGAGGTACAGTCAAGACACTCACTAGTTTAATAACCTGTGCAATATAATATACAAAATAATAGGAAACAAATAACAATAGGGCAACATGAAACAACCAGTGATATGCACAATAGACAACAAGAATACCATTAATATTGCTCAATAATTAATAAGTACAATTACACCCAATTAAATCAAGTCCTTCATATAAATGTCTTTCACATATAATTCTTCCAAATAATTCTCTTTCAAATATAATTTTCTCAAATAATTATTTTTAAAATATATTTCTTTCAATAAATCTTTTCAAATATAATTTCCTCAAATAAATATCTTTCCAATACAATTTTTTCCTATAATACTTTCTAAGTAAAACTCCTTCCAAATAAATATTTTGAATATAATTCTTTCTAATAAAAAGTCACCATGTAACACCTCATTTCATAATCATAAAAATACGGGTCTCGGCCCATTTTTATATTTTTCGTAAACATGGGTCTCAGTCCATTTTTATATTTCCACGGCACCTCGTGCCCATAATTAAATCATCATATTTCCCCGGCACCTCGTGCCCTCATTTCATATCACAACTGCACAGACAATTCATGTGCCAATTATTATTATCATTTCATCATAGCACCTCATGCCCACATTTCATATCACAACTGCACGGACAATTCACGTGCCAAATATCCTCATTATTTACTTACGGCGCCTCGTGCCCACATTTCATTTTATAATCCGCCTGGCAATGGCCACAGGCTCTCAATTTCAACATAAATCAGATTGTTATCAATTTACCAACAACAAGACAAATTGCACAAGGTATAAAAATAAACGCAAGAAAATCACAACATCATATAAAAATTATCAAAACCACAACCCCACATCATCACATATCGTCCCTGACAATAGCCACCCTTATCGCTCCTATTGCCACCCTTATCACTCTTATAACTACCATTATCGCTTTGCCCAGACAATATCAATAGCCACTCTTATCGCTCATATTGCCACCCTTATCTCTCCTATAGCCTCCCTTATCGCTCCGCCCAGACAATATCAATAGCCATCCTTATCTCTCCTATTGCCACCCTTATCGCTCATATAGCCACCCTTATCTCCCTAAAATAATAACTCACACAACACAACAATTTACACGGGAAATTAACACGGCAATATAATAAAAATTAATTCATATTACAATTTGCCCAATGGCCACAACCAAATTTCAAAGATATAACAAAATCAATTAATTTCACAACAAATAGCCCAAGGCTCCACACAATATATATAACACCAAAAACAATCAATAAAGATAGAAATTATTCAGCATAAAATAAAGCTTTCATTAATGCAAATTTAGATAATTATATTAATACTTCTTCTTAAGCTCGCTTAAATTAATTATTTTCATAAGAAAATTCATATTGAAATTAATTTTCAAGAAGTATTAAACCAACAATACTCACGAAATTTCACAAATATTTCAAGTAATAATCACATCAAATTATCATATAAAAACAAATTCAACAATAAGGATTTTGGCATGGCAAACAGATGATTTAATAATTTTTCACAATTTCTCAATTTACTACACAATAATGCCTAAGATTTTAATTCAATGAATTTCGCACGGATAAGCCCGAGTACATACTCGTCACCTTACGTACACAGCTTTTCACATTTCACAAATGGCACATAAGACTCGATGCCTAAGGGGTAATTCCCCCACTCGAGGTTAGGCAAGACACTTACCTTTTTGAAGTTAGGCCGATATTCCAAAATAGCCTTCTTGCTTGAATTGACCTCCAGACAGCTCAAATCTATCCAAATTAATTGTACAACTTCATTAAAATTCATCGAAAATAATTCTGGATAATAATACGTCGACTTAAAATTTTATTCCAAAAGGTCAACAAAAGTCAACGCAGGACTCGCCTCTCGGAACCCAATATAATTTTCATGAAATCCGAACACTCATTCCGATACGAGTTCAACCATACCAATTTTATCGAATTCCAATAATAAATCGACCTCCAAATCTTAAATTTAAACCAAGAGGGTTTTCTAAATTTTTCAACCCAAATCACTAATTTAGTGATAAAAACAACAATAGATTCATGTCATTTAACCAAAATCAAGTTAGGAATTCTTACCCCAACGTTTTCCTTGAAAAACTCTCGAACAATCGCCTCACCCGAGCTTCCTTGGTCCAAAAATGGAAGAATGACACGAATTTGGACTTTATTCTGCTGCCCAGGGGTTTGTTCTTCGCGTTCGCGATGAACAAATTCTTCAAAAGTCATTTTCAAACTCTTCTCAGACAGCCTCTAGTATAATGGTCATAACTTTTTATACAAAACTCTAAATGATGAATGGTTTGACTTTCTGAAAACTAGACTCCAAGAGCTATAACTGTTATTTGTTACTAATCTCCCAATTCCTTATAGATTACGAGATATAAGCTTCCAAAGTCAGTCATGTGCAACAGAGATTTTGTCACGACCCAAAATCCCACCACAGACGTCGTGATGGCACCTAGTCTCTAAGACTAGGTAAGCCGATTTCAATTACCTTTTAAAGCCTTTTTTTTTGAATTAAATAAATAATCAAAACTGACAGTGGAACAAATATGAATATACAACCTCCCAAGACTGGGAGTACTGAGTAACGAACTCTAACTGAATACATAGAATGATCGCGGGGATCGAATATACAATACTGTTTGATTACAAGTTAACAGTACAATAAAATGAAAAGACTCCAAGGAACTGTGACGACCAAGCAGCTCTACCTTGAATCCTTACGATCCCGCTTTAACTCTGCTCAAGTCCGTTATCTTCAATACCTGGCTCTGCACAAAAATGTGCAGAAGTATAGTATGAGTACGCCACAGTCGGTACCCAGTAAGTATCAAGACTAACCTCAATGGAGTAGATATGAGGTACAGTCAAGACACTCACTAGTCTAATAACATGTGCAATATAATATACAAAATAATAGGAAATAAATAACAATAAGGGCAACATAAAACAACCAGTGATGTGCACAGTAAGACAATAAAATCACCATTAATATCGCTCAACAATTAATAAATATATTTACACCCAGTTAATTCAAGTTCTTCAATTACATATCCTTCACACATAATTCTTACAAATAAAACTCTTTTTCAAATATAATTTCCTCAAATAAACATCTTTCGAATATAAAATTCTTTCAATAAATATCTTCAAATATAATTTCCTTAAATAAGTATCTTTCAAATACAATTCTTTCATATAATTCTTTTTGAATAAAAATCCTTCCAAATAAATATTTTGAATATAATTCTTTCAATTAAAAATCACCATGTAACACCTTCTTTCAAAATCATAAAAATACGGGTCTCAACCCATTTTCATATTTTTCGTAAATACGGGTCTCAGCCCATTTTTCATGTTTCCACGGCATCTCGTGCCCATAATTAAATCATCATATTTTTCCGGCACCTCGTATCCTCATTTCATATCACAACTGCACGGACAACTCACGTGCCAAATATCATTATCATTTCATCACAGCAGCTCGTGCCCACATTTCATATCTCAACTGCACGGACAACTCACGTGCCAAATATCCTCATTATTTACTCACGGCACCTCGTGTCCACATTGCATTTTATAATCCGCCTGGCCATAGACACAGGCTCTCAATTTCAACATAAATCGGATTGTTATCAATTTACCAACAACAAGACAAATTGCACAAGGTATAAAAATAAATACAAGAAAATCACAACATCACATGAAAATTATCAACACCACAACCCCACATCATCACATATCATCCCTGACAATAGCCACACTTATCGCTCCTATTGCCACCCTTATCACTCCTATAGTCACCCTTATCGCTCTGCCCAGACAATATCAATAGTCACCCTTATCGCTCCTATTGCCACCCTTATCGCTCCGCCCAGACAATATTCTAACAAACACAAGAACAGTGAAATGCCACCCTTATACCCACATAATATCAACGGTGAAAAGCCACCCTTATCTCCCCAAAATAACAACTCACACAACACAATAATTTGCACGGAAAATTATCAGAGCAACATAACAAAAATCAATTCATATCACAATTTTTTCAATGGCCACAACCAAATTTCAAAGCTACAACCAAGTCAATTAATCTCATAACAAATAGCCAAAAGCTCCACACAATGCGTACAAAACCCAAAAACAATCAATAGAGATAGAAATTACTCAACATAAAGCAAAGTCTTCATAAAAATTAAATTTTCAATAATTATATAAATACCTCTTCTCAAACTCATTTAATTAATTGTTTGCAGGGGGAAATCAAAAATGAAATTAAATTCCAATAATTATCAAACCAACAAATTCACGAAATTTCATAAATAATCAAATAACAATCACATCAAATTGTCATATAACAACAGAGTCAACAACAAGGATTTAGGCACGACAAGTAGATGATTAAATACATGCCAACAATTATCCAATTTTAATACACAATATGCTCAAAACTTTAACTCAATAAAATTTACACATATAAATCAAGTATGTACTCGTCACCTCGCGTACATGGTTTTCAATTACACAAATTGTACATAAGACTCAATGCCTAAGGGGAAATTGCCCCACTCGAGATTAAGCAAGACACTTACCTCTTTGAAGTTATGCCGATATTCCAAAATTGCCTTTTTGCTTGAATTGACCTCCGGGCCATTCAAATCTATCCAAATTAATTGTATAACTTCATTAAAATTTATCGGAAATAATTCTGAATAATAATACGTCGACTTAAAATTTTATTCCAAAAAGTCAACAAAAGTCAACGCGGGGGCCGCCTCTCGGAACCTAACAAAATTTTCATGAAATCCGAATACCCATTCCGATAAAAACCACCTTTTTCCTAAACACAAAACACAATTTAAATGATAAATATAAAGATAGAATCATGGAAATAAATAGATTCTAGGTGAAGAACACTTACCCAATCGATTTGATTGAAAAACCCACAAGGAATCGCTCAAAACTGAGCTCTACAAGTCAAAATGTGATACAAATGGCCTAACCCTCGATTTGGAAATCTTATATTCTGCCCAGGTGATTGTGCATCGCGAACGCGGAGAAAGGATCGCGTTCGCGAAGAAGAAAAATGAACTGCCCAGTTGTGCTTCGCGAACGCAATAGGTTGTTCGCGAAAGCGGAGGGGTTGTTCGCGAACACGGAGAGGAAAAATCTAATGGCCCACGACTGACTTACGCGTATGCGAGCAAAGGGCCGCGAACGCGAAGAATAAGAACAGGAGACCTTTATGAACGCGAGATGCTCTTCGCGAACGCGAAGAAGAAACATGAGGCTGCCATGAAGAGCTTCGCGAACGCGAGTGTCTAATTGAGAATGCGGTGAAGGAAAAGACAAACCTTTACGAACGCGACGGGCTGAACGCGAACGCGAACAAGAAGTATAAGGTGGTCAGCAGTAACACTTCGCGAACGCGAGGTGATCTTCGCGAACGCGAGGTGAACACCAGAAAACAGAAACAACAATTCAAAAATAGAAGGAAATGGTCCGTAGCCCATCCGAAACACACCCGAGGCCCCCGGGACCCCGTCTAAACATACCAACAAGTTCCACGACCTAACACGGACTCGCGCGAGGTCTCAAATTACATCAAATAACGCCGAAAATACAAATCGCACCACGAATCGAACTTATGAACTTCTTGTGCTGAAACCTATCAAACCAACCCGGAATGACGTCAAATTTTGCACGCAAGTCCCAAATAATATAACGGAGCTGTTCCAACTCTCGAGATCACATTCCGACCCCGATATCAAAAAGTCCACTTCCGGTCCAATTCTTCAAAAATTCGATTTTCGCCATTTCAAGCCTAAATTGGCTACAAACCTCAGATTCACAGTCCAGACACGCTCCTAAATCCAAAATCACCCAACGGAGCTAACGCAATCGACGGAACTCCATTCTGGAGTCATTTTCACACAGTTCTGACTACGGTAAAAATCCTAAGACTTGAGCTTCCATCTCAGGGACTAAGTGTCCCAAATCTCTCTGAATCATCTGTAAATCAAACTCGACCACACACGCGGGTCATAATACATATTGCGAGGCTGCTCAAGACCTTAAGTCACTGAACGGTGCGTAAATTCTTAAAACAACAAGTCGGATCGTTACAGATTCCATCTCTTAAACAAACGTTCATCCTCGAACGTTCTAAGAATTATTTTGAGGTTACCGAATTGATGATTTTACTTTTACACATATACTCATGGTTGATTCCACGTTACCGCATTTGAGATAAGCATGACAACATCATCTCATTTGAGATTTTTTTTATCCATACTTGAAAACTTTAAGGCCATTTTCTTACGCTCCAATATTTTCAAAAGGCCTGATTTCTCACAACAACGCACATTATTAGTCTCAACTGGCTATAGCAACTCGTGTTTATGCACCCATCAATTTTCTCGATAGTGTTGAAGTAATTCAAAACTTTCTCTAGGGTGCTACATTATTCCCCGCTTAGAATCATTCGCCCTCAAACACAAAACATAATTTATCTCTTCTTTTGCAAATCTCAATCCCCCAAATTTTACTAACTCCCAAATTTTTCAGAAATTTCGGCAGGGTCTCTTCTGTAACTGGGCCTATCCACCTGCCAGAGTAACACCAAAACAACTCCTAACAACATATCCACAACCCAACAAAATAGCTCAAGGTATATATCAATAACACTAATCTCAGCATTACAAGCATTACATTATCATAATGATATCAGGACATGAAGAACATCATATGTATGGCCATAACCACATCTTTGGTCTTAAAAGCTGTTCATAATTAATTCCAGCATCATCAATTAATCTCATATTAACAATCACCTCGTTTCGAATTTTCACAACACTGACAACAGAACGTGAGGCATGAAGACCTCATGATTACTTACTTAGATTAATGAATCACATCTAACGCCACCTGGGCACTCATCTCATAGGTTAAAACTCAATGTTTACAGCACGCAAAATGGCTGAATATGCATAGAAAAATATACAAGAATTATCAAATAAGCATAACAGGCATGACTCCCTATTAATACTATTGTACAATTAAATTTCACAAAGGAAAAATGTTTAAACTCATAAATATTTCGCCACAAGGACCTCGTCCTTACATAACTTCCACTGCGGCTTGCAGTCCGGTTAAATATTTCACATCATGTAAAAATGCGAGGATCTCATCCTCAACTCCGAATCACAAGTATGTTGCACATTGTGCCAACTGAAATTTTTAATTTTCTTTCTTTCTTCTTTTCAATATATTTCATAAACAATTTTCACAACATATAATGAACCCTCCTATCGGTAGGGCATATAATTCATAAAAATTGGAATCAATTATTCCGAAACATATTAAACCCACAGTAATGAATAATAAAAATTACTTTTGGACTTATATCCCTCACTGGTGTACAAAAATAAAATAACAGACACGAGTTCACGTCCTTAAATCTCCCAACAGGGATAAATATATAAGTGGGTCACAAATTTACGAAGCTCACCCATAAGTGGAGCATAATAGGAGGACTCACCTTAATATTCAGAACCGAATCAAATTAAGGGAAATATCCTTTTATAATAAAAATCAGGATCGCACATGTAACGACACCATCTGGTGTATTGGCCTCAGCCAAATCATAGTGATTAAATCAATGGGTCGGGCCTCTACCTCTTAGGCGCCCCCTACCCGCCTGTCCTCCACCTCTAGCTGACTGTGCACGTAGAGTATCAACTGGAATAAAGCTTTGTAGCTGGAGTGTTCAGATGAAATCCACCCCTCCCAAGTTTGGGACAATCTCTCATGATATGCCTAGTATCACCACACTCATAACAACTCCTCTGAGGTTGCGGCTGCTCGTACTAAGTCTGTGCCGGATAATTGTAATAACCACTGTAAGAATCTCGTGTCGGTGGTGCACTGTAAATTGGAGCACTCCGAGTAATCTGATGTGCGGACTGAGCTGACCGACTGCTCGAGACTCCGCTATAATGGGTTCTAGTTGAAGAGTAAAACCCACCGAATCCTCTAGATCTTCAAGACCTTTTGGCCTCCTTAGACTCCCTTTCCTCGGCTAAAACACCCTCAATCTTCCTTGCAATCTCCACTACTTGTTGAAATGGAGCATCAGTTTGCAACTCTCTAGCCATGTATATTTTAACATCATAATCGAGCCCCTCAATGAATCTGTGGACCCGTTCTCTAATTGTAGGAACTAAGATAGGCGCATGACGGGCTAACTCACTGAACCTGATACAATATTCTAACACTGTCATAGTGCCCTGACGCAACCGTTCAAACTCCATGTGCCACGGATCTCGGAGAGTCTGGGGAACAAACTCTTTCAAGAACATTTCCGAAAATTGAGTCCATGTTTGTGGTGTTGCATCGGCTGGTCTACCTTCTTCATAGATTTGCCACCACTGATACGCTGCGCCTGACAGTTGAAATGTAGTAAAGGCAACTCCGCTCACTTCCACAATACCCATGGTGCAGAGAATACGGTGACAATTTTCTAGAAATCCTTGGGCATCCTCTGTAGCTGTGCCACTGAAAGTTGGTGGATCATATTTCTTAAACATTTCAAGTCTCTTTTGTTCTTCTTCTGATGCCTCGGGCCTGACCTCAGGCCAAACCGGAATAACAGGTTGTACCGGTACTACACCCGAAACCTGACCAACATGAACCTGCTGCTTTGGAGTTGTGATATGAGTCTGAGCTACTCTCCCAATCTGCGGAATATTTGGTGTAACAAAGATCAATCCCACCTGAGTTAATGTACCAAACATACTCAAGAACTGTGCTAAAGTCTCCTAAAGTCCGAGGGTAACAACAGGTGCTTCTGGTACCCGTCCCCCAACTGGAGCTACTGGCGGCTCCTCAACTACTGTTCTGACAGGTGCTCTAGTCGCAGTACGTGCCCTTCCTCGACCTCTACCTCAGCCTCTACCTCAGCCCCGGCCTCTTGCAGCCCTAGTAGTATGTGCGGATGCCTGCTCAGCTAACCAATAGCACGTGTCCTCACCATCTGTGAGAGAATGGAGATACAAAGCGCAAATTCCAAATTCAACAAATTCCGCACAACAGGAATGAAAGAAATGGAAATTTCCTAACTGTTTTGTAGCCTCCTATAGCCACCCTTATCGCTCCGCCCAGACAATATTAATAGCCACCCTTATCGCTCCTATTGCCACCCTTATCGCTCCGCCCAGACAATATTCCAACAAACACAAGAACAGTGAAATGCCACCCTTATACCCACATAATATCAACGGTGAAAAGCCACCCTTATCTCCCCAAAATAACAGCTCACACAACACAATAATTTACACGGAAAATTATCAGAGCAACATAACAAAAATTAATTCATATCACAATTTTTCCAATGGCCACAACCAAATTTCAAAGCTACAACCAAGTCAATTAATTTCATAATAAATAGCCAAAAGCTCCACACAATGCGTACAACACCCAAAAACAATCAATAGAGATAGAAATTACTCAACATAAAGCAAAGTCTTCATAAAAATCAAATTTTCAATAATTATATAAACACCTCTTCTCAAGCTCATTTAATTAATTGTTTGCAGGGGGAAATCCAAAATGAAATTAAATTCCAATAATTATCAAACCAACAAATTCACGAAATTTCATAAATAATCAAATAACAATCACATCAAATTGTCATATAACAACAGAGTCAACAACAAGGATTTAGGCACGACAAGTAGATGACTAAATATATGCCAACCATTATTCAATTTACTACACAATATGCTCAAGACTTTAACACAATAAAATTTGCACATATAAACCAAGTACGTACTCGTCACCTCGCGTACATGGTTTTCAATTACACAAATTGCACATAAGACTCAATACCTAAGGGAAAATTTCCCCACTCGAGGTTAAGCAAGGCATTTACCGCTTTGAAGTTATGCCGATATTCCAAAATCGCCTTCTTGCTTGAATTGACTTCCGAGTCGTTTAAATCTATCCAAATTAATTGTATAACTTCATTAAAATTCATCGGAAATAATTCCGGATAATAATATGTCGACTTAAAATTTTATTCCAAAAAGTCAACAAAAGTCAACGCGGGGCTCGCCTCTTGGAACCCGGCAAATTTTTCATGAAATCCGAATACCCATTCCGATACGAGTTCAACCATATCAATTTTATCAAATTCCGATACCATTTCGTCCCTCAAATTCTGATTTTTCATTTTGAAAATTTTCTTCAAAAACCACCATTTTTCTCAACTCAAAACACAATTTAAATGATAAATATAAAGATAGAATCGTGGAAATAAATAGATTCCAGGTGAAGAACACTTACCCAATCGATTTGCTTGAAAAACCTACAAGGAATCGCTCAAAACCGAGCTCTACAAGTCAAAATGTGATAAGAATGGCCTAACCCTCGATTTGGAAATCTTATATTCTGCCCAGGTGATTATGCATCGTGAACGCGGAGAAAGGATCGCGTTCGCGAAGAAGAAAAATGAACTGTCCAGTTGTGCTTCGCGAATGCGATGGGTTGTTCGCGAACGCGGAGAGGAAAAATCTAATGGCCCACGACTGACTTACGCGAACGCGAGCAAAGGGCCGCGAACGCGAAGAATAAGAACAGGAAACCTTCGCGAACGCGAGATGCTCTTCGTGAACGCGAAGAAGAAACATGAGGCTGCCATGAAGAGCTTCGCGAACGCGAGTGTCTAATTGCAAACGCGGTGAAGGAAAAGACAAATCTTCGCGAACGCAATGGGCTGAACGCGAATACGAAGAAGAAGTATAAGGTGGTCAGCACTAACACTTCGCGAACGCGAGGTGATCTTCGAGAATGAGAAGAAGAATACTAGAAAACAGAAACAGCAGTTCAAAAATAGAAGGATATGGTCCGTAACCCATCCGAAACACACCCGAGGCCCCCAGGACCCCGTCTAAACATACCAACAAGTTTCACGACCTAACACGGACTCGCTCGAGGTCTCAAATCACATCAAATAACGCCAAAAGTACAAATCGCACCACGAATCGAACTTATGAACTTCCAAAACTTCCAACTTCTAAAACTCGTGCTGAAACCTATCAAACCAACCCGAAATGACGTCAAATTTTGCAGGCAAGTCCCAAATAACATAACGGAGTTGTTCCAACTCTCGGGATCGCATTCCGACCCCGATATCAAAAAGTCCACTTCCGGTCCAATTCTCCAAAAATTCGACTTTCGCCATTTCAAGCCTAAATTGGCTACAGACCTCAGATTCACAGTCTGGACACACTCTTAAGTCCAAAATCACCCAACGGAGCTAACGGAACTGACGGAACTCCATTCTGTAGTCGTTTTCATATAGTTCTGACTACGGTAAAAATCCTAAGACTTGAGCTTCCATCTCAAGGACTAAGTGTCCCAAATCTCTCTGAATCATATGTAAATCAAACTCGACCACACACACGGATCATAATACATATTGCGAGGCTGCTGAAGTCCTTAAGTCGCTCAACAGTGTGTAAATTCTTAAAACAACAAGTCGGATCGTTACAGATTTCCAAACTCTTCCCGGACAGCCTATAGTATATCCACCATAACTTTTTGTACACAACTCCAAATGACAAATGATTTACATTTATAAAACTAGACACAAAGGGCTACAACATTCATTTTTGGATCATCTCCAAATTCCTTACAGATTGCGAGATATGAGCCTCTAAATTCAAGCGACGACCAACAAAAATTCCTTCTTCGCGAACGCGAAGTACAAAGTTCCAACAGCAAAATGCTTCTTCGTGAACGTGAAGAACAATACCAGAACCAGCAACCAACAACATCAAAACACCCAATCTTGGTCCGGAACCACCCCGAATCAAACCCGAGGCCCCGGGACCCCGTCCAATCGTACCAACCAGTCCCAATACATAACACTAACCTGCTCGAGGCCTCAAATCATATCAAACAACAACAAATCCACGGATCATACCCCAATTCAAGCCTAATAAACTTTGAAATTTCAAATTCTATATCTTGTACCGAAACACATCAAATCAATCTGGAATGACTTCAAATTTTGCACACAAGTCATAATTGACATAACAAAGCTATTTCAATTTCCAGAATCGGATTTCGGCCCCGATATTAAAAAGTCAACCCCCGAGTCAAACTTCCCAAATATTCATCTTTCGTCATTTCAAGTCAAATTCCTCTATAGACCTCCAAATAATTTTTTGGACACGCTCCTAAGTCCATAATCACCATACGACGCTATTGACATCATCAAAATTCCATTCTGGAGTCGTCTTCACATAGTTCCGACTACGGTAAAAATCCTAAGACTTAAGCTTCCGTTTTGGGGACCAAGTGTCCCAAATCACTCTGAATCATCAGATAACTGAATTCAACCACGCACGCAAGTCAATACACATAATAAGAAGCTGCTCAGGGCCTTATACCGCCAGACGGGACTTAAATTCTTAAAACGACAAGTCGGATTGTTACAAAATCCCTTTCCCAAGAATAATCAAATATCTTCGTGAAAATAATTTATTTCACTCAGCATCCCAAGGCAAAGCCGACAAGTGACTTACTCTATGTAAGAGTAATAGAGTCACAAGACTCGCAACTAATTTCAAAATTCAGCAATCCTTGAAAGTTGATGGGCATATAATAGTACTGCATGAAAGAGAAACTTTTTTTTTAAGACCCAATCTAAAAGACAAAATTGTATATATGAAAGACATAGTTCATATATTTATTAGTTTAGTATAAATATCTTAATTATTGGATTATGGTCATTCATTCACTTGGACGTTGAAATGGTTATCCCTTGATTATGCAAAATCAAAGGATTTTTCATAGGGTAAATTTTACAAATGGTCATATAACTATGGGTTTTTTTCATCAAAGTCATATAATTTTGTTTTCTCATGCAAAAATCATATAACTATGATTTTATCACTAATGTCATGTAACTTTGTTTTCTTACACAGAGATCATAAAACTTTCACTAACTCACACAAATATCATAGGGGTCGAAAAACAAATTTTCCGATAGTATTTTCTTATTTTATATTTTTTATTTTTTATTTCCAGTCTAATAAATAATTACCTAATTAAAATAGGAGGAATATTAATCGCTCCAAAAAATAATAGCCGATAAATTATTATATATATATATATATATATATATATATATATATATGTGTGTGTGTGTGTGTGTGTGTGTGTGTATGTGTGTGTGTGTGTGTGTGTGTGTGTGTGTGTGAGAGAGAGCGCGTGTGCGCGCGCGTGTGTGTATATTATATACATATAACATACACATTCTGTATATATTTTGGCTAGCAAATGCAATTAGTTTCGGACCGACTAATTTTATATTTTTCCCTTAAAACAGGAATGACCCAACCCAACCTAACCCAATACCCATATACATAAGTTAAAATAATACTAAAAGTGAATTCTTCCCCCATCAAAAAACTTAACTCGAAATGCATGAGATTCTGACAAAAAAAATAAAGAAATAAAGAGTATAATTAGAGTGCACTTGAAATAAAAATGCTATCAATTTGAATAAAAATCTTGAAAAGAGAAATAAAAGATAGAAGTATCATGTTTTGAAGAATTTACTATTCATCCCTATTTTAATTGGATTATTATTTATTAGAGTATTGGGTTGGGTGAGCCGGGTCGGGTTGGGTCATCCCTATTTTAATTGGATTATTATTTATTAGACTGAAAATATAACAACAACAACAACAACAACATCATACCCAGTATTATCCTACATTATGGGGTCTGAGGGAGGGTAGTGTGTACGCACACCTTATCCATACCTTGTGAGGAGAGAGAGGATATTTCCAATAGACCCTTGGCTTAGGAAAGTATAAGCACCACATTAATGAAAATAAAGACAAGAAGGGACAGCACCAAAAGCCCCATAAAAGCAGAATAAAGACAACAAGATAGTACGGTAATCAACGATGAAACAAAACAACGATTAGTGATAAAAACCTACTACCAACAGAAAACGAGACTGCATGCCAATACTACTGTTATGAACACTCTAGACTACCTACTCTGCTACCATAATCCTCGACCTTCATACCTTCCTATCAAGGGCCATGCCCTCTGTCAGCTGAAACTGCGCCATGTCTTGCCTAATCACCTTTCCCCATCTCTTTTTTGGCCTACCTCTACCTCTCTGTAGGCCCTCCAAAGTCAGCCTCTCACACCTTCTCACGGGGGCGTCTGTGCTCCTCCTCCTCACATGACCAAACCACCTAAGTCGCGCTTCCCGCATCTTGTCCTCAATAGGGGCCACACCCATTTTGTCGTGAATAACCTCATTTCTAATCCTATCTAATCTGGTGTGCCCGCACATCCATCTCAACATCCTCATCTCCGCTACCTTCATCTTCTGGGCACGAGCGATCTTGACTGGCCAATACTCAGTCCCGTACAACATCGTCGGTCTAACCACCACTCTGTAGAACTTACCTTTAAGTTTCGGTGGCACATTCTTGTCACACAAAATACTAGAAGTGAGTCTCCATTTCATCCATCCCGCCCCAATACGATGTGTGACATCTTCATCGATCTCCCCATCCCGCAGAATAATAGACCCAAAATACATAAAAATTTCTCTCTTAGGGATGACCTGCGAGTCCATCCTCACCCCCCCTTCTCCTCCTTGAGTCTCACCACTGAACTTACACTCCAAGTATTCTGTCTTGGTCCTACTCAACTTGAAACCTTTAGACTCGAGGGTCTGCCTCCATACCTCTAACTGCGCGTTTGCACTGCCTCGGGTCTCGTCAATCAATACAATATAATCTGCAAATAGCATACACCACGACATCTCCCCTTGGATGTGGCGCGTCAGTACATCAATCGCTAGGGCAAATAAAAAAGGGCTGAGTGTCGACCTTTGATGCATCCCCATCATAACCGAAAAATGGTCTGAGTCCCCACCCACCGTCCTCACATGGTTCTTTTGCTCCATCATGCATGTCTTTAATCACCCTAACGTAGGCAACTGGTACACTCTAGCCTCCAAACATCTCCATAAAACCTCCCTCGAAACTTTAACGTACGCCTTTTCTAAGTCGATGAACATCATATGCAAGTCCTTTTTCATCTCCCTATACTGCTCCATCAATCTCCTAACAAGGTGGATGGCTTCTGTAGTCAAACACCCCGGCATAAACCCGAACTGGTTCTCGAAAATAGACACACTCCTCCTCACCCTTAGCTCTACCACTCTCTCCCAGACTTTCATAGTATGGCTTAGTACCTTGATACCCCGATAGCTATTGCAATTTTGGATATCACCCTTGTTCTTGTATACAAGAACCATCGTGCTCTATCTCCACTCTTCAGGCATCTTCTTCATTCTAAAAATGATATCAAATAACCTAGTAAGCCACTCCAAGCCTTCCTTGCCCGCACTCTTCCAAAACTCCACCGGGATTTTATCCGGCCCGGTCGCTTTGCCCCTGCTCATCTTATGCATAGCCCCCTCCACTTTATCAACTCTAATCTGCCTACAATACCCAAAGTCACAACGACTCCCAGAGAGTTTCAAATCACCCAGTACAATGTTCATATCCCCTTCCTCGTTCAAAAGACTATAGAAGTAGGTCTGCCATCTCTGACGGATAAGCCCCTCATCCAGCAAAACTTTATCTTCTTCGTCCTTGATGCACTTCACTTAGTCCAAGTCACGATCCTTCCTTTCTCGCTCCTTGGCTAACCTGAACAACCTCTTATCCACACCTCGGCCCTCGAGTTCCTCTTACAAACGACTAAAAGTTGCAGTCTTGACCACCATAACTGCTAGATTTGCCTCTTTCTTAGCCAACTTATATTGCTCCCTATTCGCCCTCCTCTCCTCCTGGTCTACACTTTTCACTAGCTTCATATGCGCCGCTTTCTTGGTTTTTACTTTTCCTTAAACCTCCCCACTCTACCACCAGTCTCCCTTGTGACCACCAGAGTAACCCTTTGAGACCCCTAATACCCCTCTCGTAACTTCTCTAATGCACTGCGCAGTTGTGGTCCATATAGCACTTTCGTCCCCACTACTCCTCCAAGCCCCATAGTCAGCAGCTTGACCCCCAACTTCTACGCCTTAGCTTCTGTCAAGGCTCCTCACTTGATCCTATATTGGCTATACATCGCCATCTTCCTCATCTTCCTCGTGATCTCAAGGCGCCTATGAAGGGTCGAGAGGTTCTCACTCGGGATGACCTTGCAATATGTGCAAAGACTTCTATCAGACTTCCTACAAAGTAAATAATTAATCTGAGTCTCGACCACCGAACTCCGGAAGATGACCAAGTGCTCCATCTTCTTCGGGAAACTAGAGTTTTCTATCACAAAATCAAATGCTCTAGCAAAGTCCAGCAGAGACGTTCCTCATCCGTTTCTATCTCCAAAACCATAGCCACCATGCAAATCATCATACCCCCCAGACGTCTCTCCAATGCGGCCGTTGAAATCTCCTCCTATGAAAAGCTTTTCGGTATGCGGGATACCACGCACCATCTCATTCAAATCCTCCCAGAAACGCCTCTTGACTTCTTCCTCCAAGCCTGCTTGGGGTACGTACACACTGATTATGTTCAAAGTAAAACCTCCAACAACTAGCTTAATAGTCATCAGCATGTCATTCACCCTCCTAACCTCCACCACTAGTTCACAGAGGTCTTTATCAACCAAGATACCTACCCCCGTTCCTGCCCCTCACCCTCCCAGAATACCATAGTTTGAACCTATCCGCATCTCGCACCTTATCTCCTACCCACCTAGTCTCCTGTACACAAGCTATATTAATCTTCCTTTTCTCGAGAATCTTCGCTAACTCTACAGATTTACCAGTCAAAGTTCCTATGTTCCAAGACCCCACTCTCAGCCTAGTAGCTCCCCTAGCCCTCTTACCCCCTTACGCACCCCCTTCCCCCGAGAACAAGACCTTACCCTACCATCGTTCACCAAAGCCACTATAATCTAGGAGACACTACGCAAGCACTATCCCGAAAACAAGCACACAAATAAAACGAATAATCGAAATATAATCTACAACGAAAGATCGCAAAACAGGTGAAGAGATAAAATAAAGGAACTAGCCGAAACTATAATCTACAACTAAAGGTCAGAAAAACAGGTGAAGAAATAAAATAAAGGCACTAAAGGGAACTATAATCTACAATTAAAGGTCAAAAAGAAGATGCGCAAAACTAGAGCAGAACTACTCGGGGATATATTGAATAAAGATTCAAAATAAAGATGTAAATAGATAGATAACAGTATAAACAAGTAGGCAAAACTATCACTAATGCAATTAATTTGACAATGCTAGGGCAAATATTAATTAAAGATATAGGAACTAATAGGCATGCATGGAGATACAATAATGCTAAGATATCAAACTATTAAAATATCAAGACAATAGAGGAACAGTAAAACCTGGATTGCAGCCCTTGAAGTTAACGAAAATCTGGCCGACGGTGATGAATTGCGACTGAAAATAAAAAATAATAAACCACAAAATAAGAAAATATTACTGAAAATTTGTATTTTTCGATCACTATGATTTTTGTGAGAGTTAGTAAAAGTTTTATGATTTTTGTGTGAGAAAACATAGTTGTATGACTTTGGTGAAAAAAAATCATAATTATATAATTGTTGTGTGAGAAAACAAAATTATATGATTTTGGTGAACAAAAGTCATAATTATATGATTATTTGTGAAATTTATCCCTTTTTAATATCATAAAATAGTGTGTCATCAATAAAAAGAGAGAAAGAATCGGGAAAAGGATAGGATTTAAGGCCCAAAGTGATATAAATCCAGGTCCTGAAATGGTGCAAGACCGCAAGGTTTAGAATGGCAAAGGGCAATTGAAGAATGAGTTTGATTGGTTTATTCGAGCTGAGAAATTATTTTGGACATCATATTATTCCTATTAGTGCTTGATTAATAACATGTCAAAGAGCATGTCGTTCAAGTCCTTCGCTTCAAGGCATGTATCTCGGTGTGGTAGGTACTTCATTCTGTCAGGCATAGTTAGAATCAGGGACAGATTGAATATTTAAATTATATGAATTCAATTTTTAAAGTATATTTTTAAAGTTATGAGTTCATATGTACTATTTTTTGCAATATGAATGATTTTTTACATATAAATTTTTACTTTACGTAAAAAATTATGGGTTCAATTGAATCCGTCGAGTATACCCTACATCCGCCCCTGGCTAGATTAATTATTATATGACGTTTACTCAATAATAGATGCAGAGGCACAATATGAACATCATAAACTATCTCATAACAAAATCAGTTGTTGTTGAAATATTTTTCAATTTACTTTATAATTTTATTCGTTATTCAACTTCAACTTGAATAGAGAATTTGAACGTTGAAAACTTATTTAAAGAGTATTTCAATTGACATAATAATTTTTATTTTTTACTCACAAAACTTGTACTTACTTCTTTTCAAATGACATTTATGTCTAATGAAGTTCAACTCAAATACTCATTTTTTCAAATTTAACAAATATTATCCAAATGAACTTTGCTTTAAAATTATGAAGAATGTTTTTTCCAGAAGAGTCGAAAAACGCTCATTTCTTAGTGTTTGGTTAAATTATTTTTTTCCAAAACAAGGTTTTCATAATTTTGAAGCAACACCAATTATTTTTGGCGAAGCATTGCGAGAGCAACTAATACTATAAGGCAAGCACCCAATTGGGCTAGCTGGCCATAAAACGACGACGTAGTAGTGTTCTGCTTATCTGTCCTCCTTGAGCTCATATTATTTGCTTGTAGATAGATTGCGAAGTTCGCAACTGTCCAAACCAAATAGTCTTCGCCGGCGACCTGTTAACGTTTTCCTCATTTCTCAGTTCGTGATCTTACAATGTCATGGTTTGCTCGATCTATCGCCAACACACTCAAACTTGATGACGACGACGACGATAGGAACGACGTCGTTTCAAGTCCAAATCACGATCACTCCACTGAGGAGAAGCAACAAACAGATGATGATTCACCATCACGCGGCGTCAAGGAGGACATCTCAGAGCTGACCAAAACCCTAACCCGTCAATTCTGGGGAGTGGCTTCGTTTCTGGCCCCACCGCCTCAATCTGAGCCCTACAAACCTTTAGAGTATCCGAATTCAGAACCGAATCGTAATTCGGATAACGAGGAATCCGACCCGGCAGGGATCGCGGGTTTGCGGAGCGATATTGCTGAAATTGGCGGCAGATTCAAGACTGGAATATCTAAGCTGTCGAAGAATATTCCTGTCTCCGAAATTACCAAAATGGCGTCCAACTTACTGCAACTGGGACCAGAGGAGGAGGAAGAAGAAGGTAGAGGTGCAGTAGGTGTTACTGAGGAAGTAGTAGCTTTTGTGAGGGACATTGCTATGCATCCTGAAACTTGGTTGGATTTCCCTTTGCTCGACGACGATGATGACGAAGGTGTCTTTTCCCTTTTTCATTTTCTACTTGAACCTGCCCTTTGATACTTTCGCTGCGTTTTAATACTCACTACAATGCTCTAGATCAAACCGTCTAGTGCTACTCTTGGGTGGGGTGGGGGGGTTTTGGGGGGGGGGGGGGGGTTCTAACAGAAGAAGAGATCAGAGATTGAAAAGATGGCTTGAGCATGAAAAGACTTTCCTCTCTTAGCCGAATATGATATGAAATTGAACTGTCGAATAAAAAGCGGATGTCAAAGGTTGAATATACTAAGTACTATTTTACACTTGTAGCTTGCGAAAGATCACCCATCAATTCACACTGGCCTTAAACTGAAACACTCCAATTACTAGGTATCAACAGGAAAGATAGAAAAGATGGAAGCTTTATTGAGGTTTCAATTCGATTAATGCAGGATCCCGTGTACTGGGGTTCCAAAACTGCTGTCCTGATCTGTTCCTGATATATATGTTGGTTTTGCAAACTCAAGCATAGTCTAAGAGATTGTTAATTGATGTGGTACTGTATGATAATTTGGTATTTCAAATTTGAACTAGGGGATCAGAGAGGTTGAAACTCCTTCTTGGTTAGTGGTAAAACATTGTCCTAGCAAATGAAAATTTTGTGGAATCAAGTCCTTAATGGAATTAGAAAGAAAAAAGAAACTTGAATAGGGGTAAAAAGTGCAATGCCTGTTTGATTACTTGAAAATAGAGGGTTAAAAGTTGCAAGCGTTGTGCACAGATATCTTTTGCATGTCCAGCAGTCAAACAGTGAAATGCTTATTTATGTGCATTTCATGATGAATCGTTAACCTTTGGATGTTTGCATCACTGCCCTTATATTTATCAATGATTTAGATCATATCTGTACTTATTCACCCTAAACAAGGCGCTGAACTTTTATTAATACTCCCATTATAATCGTGACATGTAATTATATATGCTGACTCTCTTTCTCACTTTCATTTTCTTATCTAGGACTTGAAGAGGTAGTTTTTCTGCGTATTTACATGAGTGGTTAGTCTTAACACTCAACAGATAACTTAACGTTTTTATGTCAGTCGATGACACCAATTACTATGTTCTGCTACTTTTGGATCAATCTTTCAAATTGTTTACCATTCTTTCATATATCATACTGTTACACATTCTTACCCTACTAGTCAAATAAATATTATACATTCATTCTCTTAAATACGCTAATTGCATGTTTTCTGCTTCCGTAGTTTGCTGGCTAATTTTGAAGCCCTTAATACATAAACTAGTGGTTATTATGCACGGAAATAACTATTTTCCACGTACGTGGCTATCACTACTCCTAGTGTAGTTTTGTGTAATGTATACTTTGCGTTGTGTAAACTTATAGGGAATATTAAGCAATTAGCTCACATCAATTATCTTATGGTTTTTCCCTTTACAGTAGATTTTGACTTGTCTGATGCACAACAAGAGCATGCATTAGCTGTTGAACGTCTTGCTCCAAGACTGGCTGCTTTGAGGATTGAGCTCTGCCCAGGTTACATGAGTGAGGCTCGCTTTTGGGAGATTTACTTTGTTCTTCTTCACCCTAGATTGGATAAACAAGATGCTGAACTTTTATCCACACCCCAGGTAAGGCACTTCACGTTATGCCAGTAATGGTTCCATTTCTCATTTCTGTTCTATTTAGCACTTGAAGTGATGCTTTTTTTTTCCCTTTTACCAAGAAAAACAATATTTATCTGCAAAGGTAATAGAAGCTATTCCATGCATAACTTACCATCTATGACTAGTTGGCTTATGACACCAATTGACACTGTCTACTATGGTTCCGTATGAGTAGAATGTAGATTAATGGAATTGGTGTTGGACCTGGAGACAGGCTGATTATGATTTAATTTACGGACGTCGCTAGATAAATCCTTCTTTTTCGGAGTTCAGTAGTTAAATTTTTGTTTTCTTCTCTTTGATAAGGTCGGCAGTTCAATCATACCATCCCCATTTAAGGTCATCTTTTATCTGTGCTGGTTGTGAAATAAGTATTGAAATTTTTATAGTAGAAGTGGGACTAAGATGTGCACAACTCTTACTATAATGTAGCTCTTGCGTTACTATTTGTAACAGAATGCTGAATAAGTCTTAAGGAGCATAGGGAAATGTATCGTTGTGAGGTAATAGACACAGTTGGGACTATCCTAAACAGAAAAAGTTAATCTGTGATTTAAGAGAACACCACATATCATGGTTAATTATGGGGTTTATAGAAATTCCTGGCCTCTTTTGATTCTAGGTAAACAACTCTTGTAGAGAAGTGATTTCTTTTTGGGGGGGATACATGGAAGTTGTTATACTGATGTGTATGGGTCAGAATAGCCTTTTCCCAGTGAGAAGCTTTTTAGCTTATTTCTCGTTAAACCGATGCTAGTATTTCTGCAGCACGCAATCTGCACTTCCTTTTACTGTTCCAAATTCCAATTGCATCTCCATTTGAACAAGCCATCAGAGCTTTGAGATTATTCTTTATCCTATTTTTGATGCACTACTATTCTTGGGCCTTCACTACTGTACATGTGAAGCCATTGTGGCCATTCATGGGCGCTAGTCGAAACATCTTCCTACCTGTCTTTTCACCATGAATCTTTCCTCTCCTTTTTTGTTTTGCTGCTTATGTTGCTTCTTGGAAATTCTCCTGCTCTATCCTTTCATCTCTTTGACTGTTGAATGCTTCAAGGTTGTACTTCTTTAATGCATTACTTTTGGTTCAAATTTTTCTGGTGAGCATCCTATGATTTTCCTTGGGCTTCTTGTTACCCCCCTGGACCCCCTAATTTATACCGTAAACGTGTATTATTCAGTAGTGTGCTTGTGAATGAGCAGGGAGGGAGACAATAACCTGTCAATCTATATAATGAGCATGAATCCAATACTGAACTTAATTTTTAACAAAAGAATCCAGTACTGAAACTTTTTTTTTTTTTTAAAATCCAAACTGAAGCAGAATGACTGGTCATGCTCGGTTACTTAGCAAATGATCAGAGCGTGTAACTAATCCTTTATTCCTCGTGCTCGAGAATGGTTGCTGTTAACCGTTGGTGCTAAAAATGCTAATCCTGTGTGTAGGTTGTCAGAGCCAGGGCCTCATTGGCACACGAGTTACATAAGCGAACCAAGCCAATAGAAGAAGATTGGTCAAAGAAGGAAACTTCTGAATCAACTGACAGGAGTGGCTCTCAACATGAGGAGATGCTTGCCGTCTCGTCCACTGCTGTTTCTGCGGATGTGGTTCAAGAGATACCTAGTGTGGAATCTGCCACTTCACCTACAGTTTCCGGCTCTGGTGCCGACTTGCGCCCTGTCATTAGTGAAAATCAAACAATTGATAAACTTGTGGTTGAAGGACCTATTACCAATAGCAAAGATGAAAAACTGCAATCTGCATCGGTTATAAAGTTAGAAGAGAGTGATGAAGAGGATGCTGATGATTGGTTAAAGGAAGAAAGTACAGAAATTATGGGTAGCAGTAAAACGGGGATGTCCGTTGAGAATGATGAAGATGTGTCCTTCAGCGATCTTGAAGAGGATGATTCAGATGTGCCCGCAAATTCAAAGAAAGTAAATTACAGTTCTGATAAGGACTCACGAGATTGGGTCCAGTTGAGGAAAAGCTCCAGTGATATCAGCTCTGTGAATCAGAGTGGTTCTGTTAAGGCAAATGTGCAGAATCCTGATAGCAAAGAATCAAATGATTGGCTGGATATTAATGACATTGAGGTGGCATGACCTTATGTAAGGTTTAAATATAGTTATTTCCGCTTATTTATGGTTGTGAATAGTTGTTCCCTATCCTCCTTTCTCCGCTCTGCGCTAAGAATTCTCAACTATATGTTTGTACATAGAACCATAATGAATAACAATTGGGTTGCTCCCGTTATTACACTAATGCATTTTTTTTATAATTGATTCTGCCATATGGTGGCAATATATATAACAAGAGAAAACTACAAGAAGAAAGTTGAGTTTGTGCTTCTGCACAATACTCCATTAAGCCAGAATGGACATCCCCCTTTGAATGACACAAAAACAATTAACCTCTTTACAATATACTCTTTTCCTACAACTTACAACTATATGTGTACTTGCTGCATATCAACTACACATGTTAGTCCTTGTTAGTAGATGTCTTCGAGGCTTGCAATATAGTTTTTGTGATATTAAATGTTGATGATGTGTCTAGCAGAATTCTGATGGTGTCTTCCTATTTGTTTCACTATATGAGCATAATTCAAAGGAGATAATTCCAAATTTAATTGTCAAGCTTAATCAATGTTAATTAACCTGTGTAATCAATAAAAAGTCGTTTAATGAGTCTGAGCTTCTTCACTTGTTTAGTTAAGGTGTCACCTCGATTAGTAAGACATACCCTTTCCGCATCATCTAAGTTAGAGCCAGTTAGTCAAGTCCACTGATTAGAGTTGTCCGAATGCTTAAGACAGGTGGTAAATGAAATGTCGCTTTCCCTTCATTTTCAGTGACCAATTCAGAATCTGTTGAAAATTGGTGGAGTTGACTCAACTGTTAGAAGAGGGAGAGAGCAGTTGATAGAGACACCAATGGTTGAACTTCAGAACTTGCACTTGTTTTATGCTGCAAAGCTATGTACATGGTATCATGTGACTATCATTATTTACAAGTGTTGCTAATTATTTACAGAGGGATGATGCTATGTATTTACAAATAAGATGGCCAAAACAGACAAGCATCTCCGGAGCACCAGTTGGAATCTTAGGATTTTATAGGTCTGAAATTGCTAGAAAGCCACTCAACCTGAGACCACAACAAGCTCCCTAGTGAGAAACCAGGTTTGTCTTGCTTGCTGCTGCTGTGGCTAGTGCTTATGTTAGGGATTGTATTTGATGAAGAAGTGGGTTGAGAACTTGATCTCCCCAAGGATTTATTTACCACCAGGACAGTGCCTCCAATTTCTCTTCGTACTGTCTCCAAGGTTTCTGGGTTAACAGCTTGTCCTGAAGCATCTTTTACATAGAATGTGCCAACTGCTTTTTCGCCTTGTATCCCAATCTCGGCCCTGCTAATGGATAATCCGCTCTCCCGAAACACTCTTGTAACGTCTGATAACAATCCTACCCTGTTTTGAGTACTAACATCCAGCCTCAATCCCTGTACAAATCATAGTCACTTCAAATCGTGAGTACCTTTCTGTTATAGGGGAGTAGGGAAGTTGAATTAAGAAAATATACTGTAAATGTTGTGTTAGTCAATCCTTTGAAACTTACATGGGATACTCTCCTCTCAGTGGCAGCCATCAGATTTTGGGTCAGTCTACGTCTTTCACTTTCTGAATCCAGAGTCCATCCATTCTTGTGTCTCACATAGTATTCCTGAGATTTTCATGCATACATAGAAATGTTAGAAACAAAGCATGAGGACCGTCCTGTCTGGCGCAGAACCTCTAGGGACTTTAAGGAGCAGTTGGGCAAAAGCAACAGATTTTACCTGAACAGCAATGGATTCAAAAGAGCTGATGGAGGCGTGGAATACGACATACTGCAAGTCTGTCAAGGTGCAGATAGTGTCAAATAGTAATTTGGGTCTGTCTACACTCCTCACAGTAACAATGGAGTAGCCTTTCTGCCTACAATTTTCTACCTTCACTTCTGTACCATTACATCCCTTTTTCTGCCTGTATACTTCATCATCTGCACTCGACTCGTAACCACAGGAACAACATTGCTCATAGTCTCTGTCAGCAGCCATCAATTGGTGGAGCCTCCTTTCGGTATGGGTTTGGCTAGCTGCCGGTGCTGCGAGCCTCACACTCCGTCGCTCCCCATCATAATGGTGGGCCTCTACAACATTCTCCAGTTGTTCCTGTACTTGTGCCACTCGATAGGGGTCCTGGATTGGCCCATGCTTCAGTTCATCTTCCACGTAGACAATGCATGCTGCTCGTTTGTTATGTGTCCATGCCACAGCAGCAGACACGTGGCAACCCAACTCAGCCAGCACAGCAGATATCTCAGACATTAGTCCGGGTCTATCTATCCCCGTCATCTCCATAGCCGTGTGCTCCATTGAAACATGCCTTGGTCTTACATTTCTATCAACACATGTTTGGATTTCCCTGGACCCTCTTCTACTAGCACAAATAGCCTGTCAAACACTAAGCTTGTTTTAGTTAAATGTTAATTTGAAAGAAAAAACATATACTATACTTTTGGACAACAGTTGCCAGCATACTTCTTTGCTCGGCAATTTCTTTTAAGAAAAATGAAATGAGTAAAGAGCAAGAGGAGGGCAAATTGAGCAAATTAACTGCTTTGTTGGCCTTATCCCTAAAACCCACTAAATGTTTTTTGGAATACTTAATTTAAGTCACTGAAGCATAGAGAAAGTATAGACTAACCTGTTCGATGTAGTGGATGAGGCTTTCGTCAGTAATTTTGTTCCCAAGTTGGTCAGTCACGTGGAAAACTGGTAAAGATGCAAGAAAAAAACAAATCTTATAGTTGTGGATGACTCAGATATGGATCAGAAAGTTGTTAGTTGCATTTCTATATTGGATTATAATACTCAAACCAGCTGTTGATTCATTCTTGATTTGTTGTGGGAAAGATGGTTAAGCAATTGGTGAGGTGAGAAAGGCATAGCGTAAAGGAGAACTAACCATCCATTAACCAGCCACCATCAGAGCATATGTATGATTTTGAAATCACAAGGTCGAGATCAGTCAGAACTTGAACCATCTCCAGCAATATACCGTGTTTGTTCGCACTATCAACCTGTGATACACAGACAACAACAACAAATACGTCTCAGTACTTGTAAGACAGAACCTATGGGATCCCCTTAATCTAGAGTAGGGTCCGGTACTCAGTACTATTCTGTGACAATGAATAATTAAAAAAATTGTTCAACTATATCCGCACATGTATTAATCTTAAAGCACTAACGCAAGAAAAATATATAAGCTTATCGCCTAACTTAAATAATTACAACTATTAAATGATGCTAACGCAGGTTTATACGCTGATACTCTTGTACGGTAGGGGTTCTTTAATTAGTTCTTTTCGAATCTCTGATGGAATCCATTTAACTGGTAGGTACCCCCACTCATGCCAAAACAACGCAAACCAAGTCATTATCTAATACATCGATTGGTATTATCGTCCTTTTGAATAACCAATGATAGAAATTTCCAATTAAAATGGAACAGATTGCACATAGAATAATAGCAAAAGATTCTTCTTTAATCCTCACTTGCCTTCACTATAGTGCAGTCTCGGCAGGAATCATTATCAATGCACACTCTGAAAAGCCAACAAACAAGAAACAAATAAGCATCCCTTTTATACAAATTAAAGGGTGACAAAACATACATAGTACTCAGTGTTTACACCAAATTATTTCAATTTACTATGATTAAGTGATAAATTCAAGTGATAATGTGTCTTAAGTAACAATTGTTTAGCGATAATTATGTATATAAAGACATATGTTATGTATTTATTGAACTGGTGTACAAACCAATACATTATTAGGACTGTTATAACCATATAGATACATGGTAGTATTGAAAATGCATTGAACCTGGGAGGGTGAATTCTTTCTATGAGTGACTCGAACTCAGGATCACCATAGGGTTTGTAAGCAGAAATCTCCATAATGTCCTGATCCTCAAAGCTCTGACGTTTAACTTAGCTAGAAGCTGTAATTCGATTCTGTAATATGCAAATAGATAAAGGTACAATATGTGAGAAAAATCAATATTTATATAAAATTGTAATTGAAAATCAAGAAGTTGGAAAAAGAATAGTAATATACAAACGCGTGGAAATAAAAAAAGATAGATAAACAATGGTATAATTTCTTAAACAGCGAAGATTGAGTAGAAATTTGAGATAAACTTTTCTAAATTTCCAAGAAATCACTTCCACATTGATGATAAGTAGTTCAAGATAAGTAGTAATCATCCTATAACGAGATGACGAAATTCTAAGAGGAGATTCATAACTCAGGGGAGGAAATTCTTGATATTTTTTTCCTCACTTTCTTGATATAGCATAAGAAAAAAGATTGGAACTTTGAAGAAAGTAGTTGAATGAATGCAAACGAAGGTTTTGAACAGAATTGATCCTACATATAATTTAACAAAAAACTTTTGGTTTAAACAAGATTTCAAACAGGGGAAGATTGACAGAGAAATTTACCTGGGAATTAAAGAAAGCTTGTTGATTTCAGTTTCTGGGATTGAATTCTAAGAACCAAGAAAGAAGGTGAGGAAGAAGAGAAATGTGTATATATAGGATGGGAGGGAGGGAGAGTAGGAGACAGAGTCAATATAGGTATCAAAAACTGCAGCTAATAGATGTATGGGTTATGTGGCTCTCCTAACTATGCAAATTAAAGGGGAGATCCGCACTTACTGTTTCTTTTTCTTTTCAACCACAAGAAAGTCCCCTTCACCTGTCTCTCTCCTTTTCTTGTTTTCTTTTTTTCTTTTTCTCCAAGTTTTCTGTTTATTTGGTGTCATTATTTTTTAAATCTTTTTGGCTGTGCTTTCATAATTCGCATGAGAGTCACGATTGAGTGCGTTTGGATAATATATAAGCTGTTCAAATAGTTTACGCCTATGTTTATGCTTTTTTGTTTTAATTTATGTGTTTTATTTTTCCTTTACCGTTAATAGCACAACTTCTAAAAATGACATGATATAATTAAAATCATAACGTTTAAAATGTCTTTTTTACCTTATGCACAATATCATAGCTAGAATTTTTATTAAAGAGAGCCAAAATATAAATAAATAAATACACAAAAAGTTAAGAAAATTTAAACATATAGTATATATACGTTAAAAAAATTATCTAACTACACTGTGTAATTTTTTGGTGAAGGAATATCAATTATACACTTAATTTAAGGCTATATAATTCAAAAGTTTTTTTACATTCTTACACTTCATGTTCGATCAAATTACAACAACAACAACAATCCAGTAAAATCTCACAAGTGAGGTTTGGGGAGGGTAAAGTGTACGCAGACCTTACCCCTACTCGGAGGAGTAGAGAAACTGTTTCGATCAAATTAAGACACATAAAATATAACGAAAAGAATATTTTACTGACATATTCATAAACAATAAAATACTTATAATTTGAACACGTATGTACTGAAAAAGTATTTGAATGCTACTATCCAAACATATAAATTTTTTTCCATAAAATTATGTTCAACATTTGAAAGTATTTCTCATGATTTAATACTTATTAGCTAATTAATCACCATTCAGTTGAATGGTTACAATCTCTTGAACTCTTAACTAGTATCTTGAATTTGAACCCCGGAAATGATATACTACTACTCCATTTAATTTGTTATCCTAATGGACTTTCTCTACGCACATTCCTATTACTAAAATTATGTATAAAAGACTTATTAGGCGTTGGCGGTGAACCTTTACGTTTTGGGGTGCCACGAGTGCAGTCAAATATGGGCGTGGCAGACTCCTAGATCCACTGCGGCGGCTCGGGTGGTAGGTGTCGAACTGTCGATACGTAGTTGCCAAGCGAAAATGGTGGCCGAGAATGAAATTCGCAAAGCACGTTATCCTTTTTCTTTATAGTTATATGGGCCTGCACGTTTTTTCCAACTCTTTTTTTTCTCCGTTCTTACTAGACTAGATAAACCAATAGGTTAATTGAACACAACAATTAGCATGCATTAGGTGACGTACTAATGAAGTTGTCAAACTTATTATTGCTACTACTCAATGATCAAGTTGATTAAAGAAAAGGAACACTTGAATCTTTATGTGAATATATGATAGCCGTCATTCACATTAGTACTCTAATCCGAATATCAGATCATCAGCCGATAAAACCTTGCTATAAGTAGCAAAATTGAATTACTAATCAACGCTCTTGATTTAGAAACTTGTAGTTGCCTTCTAAGTCTACTAAAAATGATTTTAATTAAGCTTTGACATGATCAACGGTCTGTTATGTATATTCATTGATTGCTCGACAAAAAGAAAACTGGTTTTGGGTGCCTTAAGTATGAAGGAAAATATTTTATCAAATTTCTATGTCTGGTTAGCTTATATTTTGAAAAGTATTTCCTTATGAACTCATTTTCCTTTCATAGAAGGAAAATGACTTCCCTACTAACACTACTAGAAATTCGGCAAAAACCGACCAAGGTCGACCGACCAACTTTGGTCGGTAAAAAAACCGACCAAAAAACCGACCAAAGTTGGTCGGTTTTTCAAAATAATTTTTTTTTTTTTCGAAACCGACCAACTTTGGTCGGTTTTCTTTGACGCAAAAATACGGGAAATTATTTTTGAGTCCCGTAAAATTTATGTTTCAAGAAACCGACCAACTTTGGTCGGTTTTTCAATTAAAATAAATAAAAATTAATATTAAAAAAACCGACCAAAATTGGTCGGTTAATTCGGCGGGTCATTTAAAAAAATCGACCAACTTTGGTCGGTAATTTTACTTTTTAATAAAATCGACCAACTTTGGTCGGTTATTTTCGTGCGAAAATACAATTAAAGAGTATAAATCAAATAAAAGACAGTCTTAAAACAAAATGTACAAATGGTCTAGTGGTAGAATAGTATCCTGCCACAGTATAGACCCCGGTTCGATTCCCAGATGGTGAATTTTTTTTTTACATAATTAAAATACCGACCAACTTTGATCGGAAAAAACCGACCAACTTTGGTCGGTTTTTTTTTGCAATATTTTTTTTTTGAATTTAATTGACCGACCAAAGTTGGTCGGTAATTTCCGACCAACTTTGGTCGGTAATTTCCGACCAACTTTGGTCGGTATTCCTTTCCGACCACAAAAATACCGTCCACACGTAAATGGTCGCGTTTTGGTCGGTTTTTGGCCATTACCGACCAACATTGGTCGGTTTTTTTGATCGGTTTTTACCGAATTTCTAGTAGTGTAAAAGGAGAAAAAATATTTTTCAAAATTCGTTTTCAACCTTCCTCACCCTATTTCTCACCTCTACCTGTCCACACCCTCTCCCTCCCGCCCCACACCCTCCCTAGTGCCCACTCCCACTCCCTCCAACCCCTCCCCAAATATCGCTACCGTCACTCCAGCCCCTTGACCCCAACGTACTACCCTTCCTCGATCTTACCCATTTCGTCTCATATAATATTTGTCTAAATTATATATTTTTAAAAAATATTTTTTGGTATCTAATCAACATCGAAAAATAAGTTTAAAAAAATACTTATTTTTCAAGAAAATATTTTGAAATTCCGAGTGTTTTATGACAACCGAGTCTTAGAATAGTTTTCTTCGTGAACGTGTTTTACATAGCTATAGCAGTAGATTCAGTTTACACGTGGCACCAATCAATTTAGAGTGTGGAAATGATTTCTAAGTGGAAATATTACAGCGTACGTTCACCACAGTCTGAATGTATGAGAAGAAATCAACTCAAAGCATTCTATTTGAAAACCTTACTTTTCTTCTACTATGATTTATGTTGGGCTTTACCCAGAATTTAAGAGCAAATGACGAACCTAACCCATTTCCTTTTAGTTGTAAATTGGATTCATGGGAACACTTAACTCATATTCTTGACCCTTCTTTGGGCCTAGTCTATATACTTGGCGAGGGCTCAACTTTCAGTTGGGTAACCTAGGCCAGCATCGTAAAATTTGTGGGCGCCCTATTTGGTTGTCCCTTTTTAACTTATATCCGTTTTATTTTTCCGTTTATATCCGTACCCATTTTTTTGTTAAAAGCATTTTAAAAAGATAATTTTGCCCTTCTTTAATAAAAGACTATTGACAAACTGCAGGACAAAAACTTAATTAAGCATGTTTAGGCTGAAGTTTTAGCAAATAAACTAAAAAACTTCAGCTTGTTTAGACTGAAGTTTCGGATAAAACTCAGGACAAAACTGTAGACTGCGTTACAAAACTTTAGCATGTTTTGGTATGAAGTTTTAGCAAATGAACTAAATAACTTCAGCATGCATTAGCAAAAACTCTTTAAAAAATTACATATTGCAAGACAAAAACTTAAGCATGTTTAGTCTGAAGTTTTAGTAAATGAACTAAAAAATTTCAGCATGTTTAGTCTGAAATTTTAGCAAATGAACTAAATAACTTTAGCATATTTTGTCTGAAATTTTAGCAAATGAACTAAATAACTTCAACATGCATTAGCAAAAACTCATTAAAAAATTACGTACTATAAGACAAAAATTTAAGCATGTTTAGTCTGAAATTTTAGCAAATGAACTAAATAACTTAAGCATGTTTAGTCTGAAGTTTTAGCAAATGAACTAAATAACTTAAGCATATTTAGTCTGAAGTTTTAGCAAAATGAACTAAATAACTTCAGCATGTTTAGACTGAAGTTTCGGATAAAATTCATGGCAAAACTGTAGACTGCAGGATAAATAACTTCAACATGTATTAGCATGACAAAACTGTAGACTGCAGGATAAATAACTTCAACATGCATTAGCATGAAGTTTTAGCTTCAATGTGAAACAATTTCATGCTATATTAGCATGAAGTTTTAGTTTCAACATGAAACAACTTCATGCTATATTAGCATGAAGTTTTAGCTTCAAGGTAAAACAACTTCATGCAAGTGTGATTCTGAAGATGAATCTGGACAAGTTTCTGATTTTTTTATAAAGTTACTAGAGGAGAGGAGGAGATCCTTTATATCTTTTGTCAGGGGTGTAATTGTCATATTATTACGGATTTTTTGTGAGATGGCTACCAAATTAATAATTTTAAAAAATAGGGTACATGTTAAAAGGTGGTACAAATATAGGGTACGACTGCAAATCCCCTGCCTGCATCGGCAAGGCAACAATGCAACCAATTCAATTTTGAAGTCAGGTATTGGTGTTAACATATTGAGCAAAAATTAGAATGCTAATATAACCCTCAAAAGAGTTGGGATTGGCGGAATGACCCCATTTTTATGATTTTAGCAAAATGTTTCCCTTTTTTACTTGAATACTATAGTTCTTTAATTTTTAAAACTTGAAATTCTTGTTTGATGGTGAAAAATAAAAGTTAATGATCGATTATTTTTTAAATCGTTTGAATGTTAATAATTTGTGCTTAAAATTTTAGTTCAAATATAGATTTTGGCGATTTACTGTAAAAATCTCTAAATTCTATTGTTGCACCTTAGAAAGTGTTGAAGAAGACAAAGTGGGTCTTTTGATTTGGTGTTATTCGACTAAATTCATGATTGGATATTATTTGTGTTGGTATTTGAAATCTTAATTTCAAATTTGAGATCATTTGAATCAGATTTGGGATTGTTTGATCGAAATTGAAGTTGCAAATTCGAAGAACAATTTGTTAAAACAACTCAGAAAAGTATACCAATCTGGTAAACTTTGATAAACAACTTAAAAGATAGGTAGATAAAATATAACATAAACTCTACCGATCCGGTAGAGAAATTCCTAAAGAACAGAAGTATGACAATCTGGTGAACTCCAATAACAAGTTAACAGATAGTAGAGTAATAATAGCATCAACTTTACCGGATTAGTAGAGAAATCCTGAAGAGAAATAGCATGACAATCCAGTAGACTTCGATGAACAATTTAATCTGATAGAGAAACTCCTGAAGAGCAATAGCACAACAATCTGGTAGACTGACATGAACAATTTAATCCGGTAAAGAAATTCCTCAAGAGCTTGTACGAATCCGAAGTCATTTTTTAAATACCAGTAATTTGGGGAACATTCCACTAAAACCTCCCCAAAAAGTCCCTTTGTGTCAATCACCCCATATTGAGATTGGAATCCTTTTCAAGCTACATAACTAAAGACAACCCAGAAATATGAGCTTGATGAATATAATCAATACATAAAGTATTTAACGATACAAATAATCTCTGCCACGCCCCAATTTACCCCCCACAAAGATATGTGTCATTATGGATCATTGTGAGTTAAAGAGTTTTTCCAATTAAAGTGACAAACTTGAGTAGGGATTATTTTATTGTTCAGATTCGCCACTTGGCATTGGATTTTTGGGTGTTCCAAGTCACATTTTATTTGAATCCCTATTCAAAAGAAGATTTGACTCTCTTATTATTGGTCTGCGAAAGCAAAGTCCGGATAAGGAATTCTGTTGACCGGGGAGAAGGTGTAAAGCATTCCCCGAGTCCCGTGGTTCTAGCACGGTCGCTTTATTGACTACAACTTGGCTTGAATTAATTTTGGATAAACTGTGATTTATTGGTTTTCATGTTTTATCTATCCGCTTTTAATTATAAAATATGAAATTATCTTTGAAACGAATCACGTGTATGAACCTGTTTTATTTATTGTGCCAAAATCATATCACACATACATGTACACAATTGATAGCATTTTATTATATTAAGATTGTTTTTCCCAAAGTTGCGCGAATGCATACTTCGATTTTAATTTTAGAAATTACAATTATACCACGCGAACATATACATAATCGCGATAAACTAATTAAAAGCGCGCCTTAAGCACTCTAACGGTGTTTATTATTCTTCCTAAATTTTGAGATTATTATAAGGCAAAAAGTTATGGATATGAAATTGTTGGAGGCAATGAAGTGTTTTAACTTTGGAATCATCAAACTATTAGTATTGGAGAAATTGGGCCTGCGAGCCTTTGTTTTTTAAATGGGCTTGACAGAAAATCAGTCGATCGGCTCATTCCTGGTTGAAATCAATGTAGTCCATACGGCAGAATAACTTTTCAAACCCAATAAAATTCAACATGCTAAGTATTTGTGAATTGAACCTTAATAAAATAACTAGATAAGTATTAAAACAAATCCTATGAACCTTTTCTCCTTTTAGTTAACAAAGATGTAAAAAGTTAACTCAGCAAATTGTATAAACAATCCAATATTCATGAAATCAAATAATAGATAACATGCTTAAGCATTCACTGTTGCCAAACTCTAAAATACAATTAAATTTACAATGAAGTACTCAAAAAAGAAAAAAAAAATCCAGCCAAAGATCCTATATTCATAAGCATTTAACAGAAGTCATACAATACATATGGATAGAGATTCATGAACAAACAACTATGGAAAGAAACGACTAAGAAACTTGCGTTAAAGGAAAAATTAGAATGAACCTTTATTAGACTCAGCAATAAGCTTCTTCGACAGAGCAAATGTGTAGCTCCGTCATCGTGAAAATACAAGGAAAAACTGGCGACTACAACCCAGATGAAGAATTCAAATGAGACCCGTGGCAGGAGCACTCGAACGACGACCTCAACAACTTTGATAAAAAAAATCAGAAATTGGGTTCCGTTGGGGTGGTTAACGATGGTTTAGGGGGTTGTTTTGTGGTGCTTTTGTTTGGAGTTTGGTGGTGTAACTGGGCGGAAAAGAGCAGAGGTTCAGTGCTGATCTTTTGGTGGTTTCAGGATGGCTTTACGACTACGTTTTGGAGCTGTTTCGGACAGAGGTTTCAGCTGCGATTTGGAGCTGATTCGGGACTGTTTGGTGACTGTTTTTGTGTGCAAAAACGTGAGGTTTTGGAGCTGAAGTAGGGGTGTTTTGGAGGTGGGTTATGGGAGGAGAAAGAAGATGTTCCCCTGTTATTTGTGTCGAGTCCAGAAGAAGAAAGGCGCAGCCACTCCCTCTCCTCTTTTTTTTTTTTTTTCCGTCTGTGTGTGTCGGCCCTCTTTTAAGAATGAGGGGATGTAGGATTTTTAGGGTGGAGGGATTTGAGCTTGGATTTAGAAAAATTGGGTTGGGTCCATGTCTTGTTGGGTTTAAATTTGGGCTTAGAAGACTAAAATAATATAAAATATAAAAATCACTCTTAATTAATAAACTACTAAAATAAAATTAAATATTAAAAGTGAAACTATTTTTTTGTATTTTCAGATGTTATAATAAAGTAAAAAGTAGAGAAAATAGGCTAAAGTCATGGGAAAATATAAATATACTAATTGACCTTAAACTAAAAATAAAAATATTTTTGTGCTTTTTTGTAATTTGAAGTAAAAATTGACTAAAACTCCATAAAAACTAAAGTTAAGTTAAATAAATATTTTAAACACTAAAAATAGCTCAAAAAACGTGACAAGTCAAAAATTACGTGATTACAGTTGCCCTTCTTTGCTTGGAAACACGAAGTGTTTTTGAGCAAAGAATCAAGTAAGCGACATAATTGATTTCTGACCCGATACTTATTCAAAACAAAACAAAGATGGATAAAAGATTGCGACTGAGCCCTGGTATCTGAGCTGCCTACATATCCTTAGTTACAAAGTAATCAGGCCACGTTCGAGGCTCCGGTCCGTGGTCCTATTATTACATCAAAATCAAAATCTAAAGAAACTAAACAAGCCTATCAGCTATGAGTTACAAGATTCCTATCAATAAGTCTTATGAAGCTTGATCTTGAGTCTTTAATGGTTCTTCATGCAGACTCTGATCTGAACCTTGATGTTTGCTAGTTGCAGGTGTTAGTTCATTCTACTAAGGCTTCTTCTGATCAAAACAGGAAACGCAATGCTCGTGACTTCAGTCATGCCTTGAGCAGTCCACATCTTTTCATCTGCTTCTTCATTTTGGATTCACTTTTTTTTTATTTTGGATTGAGACTTCTTCTTTTGGTCATATCGAACCCATGCCTCGAGGTAAAACCTGCTCAGACACCCAACAAACAAACAAACGAAATTTTTCTGTCCCAATTTTCACTAGAAAAGTTTTGTAAGTTATTGTAACAAAATTCTAAACTACTTTATTGAAAACAATAAAAGATCGGGAATGGTGTACCCTGAAAAGGTTATGATGATTTTTTTTGATATTATTCCTTTATTGTCCCAAAAGAATGTCTCAACTAAGGATTGGTGTACCTTATGTTGGAAAAATGTGGCCAGGGAATGGGATACCCTATATCGGCAATGATATCAGGGAGTGGTGTATCCTGCATTTAAGATCAAATCAACTAGAGAGTGGTGTATCCTGTATTTAAGATCAAATCAACTAGGGAGTGGTGTACCCTATGTTGGAGAACACAGCTAGGGACTGATGTACCCTATACTGGTAAGGATATCAGGGATTGTTGTATCCTGCATTTAAGGTCAAATCAACTAGGGAGTGGTGTACCCTATGTTGGAGAACACAACTAGGGATTGATGTACCCTATAATGGTAAGGATATCAGGGATTGTTGTACCCAATACCGGTAAAGAAATGTAACCAAGGGTTGGTGCCTTATATTACTAAAACAAAATGAAACCAGGGGTTGCCCTGTATTACTGAAAAAGAGATGTAACCAGGGGTTGGTGCCCTGTATTACTGAAAAGTAAATGTAACTAGGAGTTGGCGCTCTGTATTACTAAAAAGAAAATGTAACCAGAGGTAGACGCCCTGTATTACTGAAAAGGAAATGTAACCAGGGGTTAGCGCCCTATATTACTGAAAAGGAAATGTAACCAGAGGATGGCGCCTTGTATTACTGAAAAGAAAATGTAACCAAGGGATGGCGCCCTGTATTACTGAAAAGGAAATGTAACCAGGGAATGGCGCCATATATTACTGGAAATGAAATGTAACCAGGGGTTGGCGCCCTGTATTACTGAAAAGGAAATATAACCAGGTGTTAGCGCCCTGTATTACTGAAAAGGAAATGTAACAAGGGGATGGCGCCCTGTATTACTGAAAAGGAAATGTAACCAGGGGATGGCGCCCTGTATTACTGAAAAGGAAAAGGAAATGTAACCAGGGGATGGCGCCCTGTATTACTGAAAAGGAAATGTAACCAGGAGTTGGCGCCCTATATTACTGAAAAAGGAAATATAACCAGGGGTTGACGCCCTGTATTACTGGAAAAGAAAATGTTACAAGGGGTTGGTATCCTGTATTACTGGAAAGGAAATGTAACCAGGGGTTGGCGCCCTGTATTACTGAAAAGGAAATGTAACCAGGGGTTGGCGCCCTATATTACTGAAAAGGAAATGTAACCAGGGGATGGCGCCCTGTATTACTGAAAAGGAAATGTAACCAGGGGTTGGTGCCCCGTATTACTGAAAAGGAAATGTAACCAGGGGTTGGCGCCCTGTATTACTGGAAAAGAAAATGTAACCAGGGGTTGGCGCCATCTATTACGGAAAATGAAATGTAACCAGGTGTCGGCACCCTATATTACTGAAAAGGAAATGTAACCAGGGGTTGGCGCCCTGTATTACTAAAAAGGAAATGTAACCAAGGTATGGCGCCCTATATTACTGAAAAGGAAATGTAACTAGGGGTTGGCGCCCTGTATTACTGGAAAGGAAATGTAACCAGGGGTTGGCACCATGTATTACTGAAAAGGAAATGTAACTAGGAGTTGGCGCCCTTTATTACTGAAAAGGAAATATAACCAGGTGTTGGCGCCCTGTATTACTGAAAAGGAAATGTAACCATGGGTTGGCACCCTGTATTACTGATAAGGAAATGTAATCAGGGGATGGCGCCCTGTATTACCGAAAAGGAAATGTAACCAGGGGTTGGCACCCTGTATTACTGAAAAGGAAATGTAACCAGGGGGTTGGAGCCATGTATTACTGAAAAGGAAATGTAACTAGGGGTTGGCGCCATATATTACTGAAAAGGAAATGTAACCAGGGAATGGCGCCCTGTATTACTGAAAAGGAAATGTAACCCGGAGATGGCGCCCTATATTACTGAAAAGGAAATATAACCAGGGGTTGGTGCCCTGTATTACTGGAAAGGAAATGTAACCAGGGGTTGGCGCCATGTATTACTGAAAAGGAAATGTAACCAGGGGTTGGCGCCCTGTATTACTGGAAAGGAAATGTAACCAGGGGTTGGCTCCCTGTATTACTGAAAAGGAAATGTAACCAGGGGTTGGCGCCTTGTATTACCGAAAAGGAAATATAACCAGGGGATGACGCCCTGTATTACTGAAAAGGAAATGTAACTAGGGGATGACTCCCTGTATTACTGAAAAGGAAATGTAACTAGGGGTTGGCGCCCTGTATTACCGAAAAGGATATGTAACTAGGGGTTGGCGCCCTGTATTACTGGAAAAGAAAATATAATCAAAGGTTGGCGCCTTCTATTACGAAAAAAGAAATGTAACCAGGGGTTGGCGCCCTGTATTACTGAAAAGGAAATGTAACCAGGGGTTGGCGCCTTGTATTACTGAAAAGCAAATGTAACGAGGGGTTGGCGCCCTGTATTACGGAAAAGTAAATGTAACCAGGGGTTGGTGCCCTGTATTACTGAAAAGGAAATGTAACCATGGGTTGGCGCTGTGTATTACTGAAAAAGAAATGTAACCAGGGGATAGTGCCCTGTATTACTGAAAAGGAAATGTAACCAGGGGTTCGCGCCCTGTATTAATGAAAAAGGAAATATAACTAGGGGTTGGCGCCCTGTATTACTGAAAAGGAAATGTAATCAGGGGTTGGCGCCCTGTATTACTGAAAAAATGCTGAATCGCCTGGGCGAAAACGTTCTACCAAAAGGAAATGTAACCAGGGGATGGCGCCCTGTATTACTGAAAAGGAAATGTAACCAGGGGTTGGCGCCCTGTATTACTGAAAAATGCTGAATCCCCCTGGCGAAAAGGTTCTACCTAGGTTAAACTATGAAAAGCAAGCCTGGACAAAGAGTAGTTCTACCCGGATTAAGCTACAAAAAGCAAACCTGGGCGAAGAGTACTTCTACACGAAAATATGAGTTGGATCCCCATAGGTGAAAATGTTCTACCTGGGTTAAGCTACGAAAAGCAAGCATGGGCGAAAAGTACTTCTATCCGAAAATATGAGCTGGAACCCCCTATGCGAAAATGTTCTACCTGGGTTAAGCTACGTAAAGCAAGCCTGGGCGAAGAGTACTTCTACCTAGAAATATAAGCTGGATCCCCCTAGGCAAAAATGTTCTACCTGGGTTAAGCTATGTAAAGCAAACCTGGGCGAAGAGTATTTCTACCCGAAAATATGAGCTGGATCCCCCATAGGCAAAAATGTTCTACCTGGGTTAAGCTACATAAAACATCCTGAGCGAAGAGTACTTCTACCCGGAACTATGAGCTGGATCTCCCTAGGCGAAAAGGTTCTACCTGGGTTAAGCTACGTAAAACATCCTAAGCGAAGAGAACTTCTACCCGGAACTATGAGCTGGATCCCCTTAGGCGAAAAGGTTCTACCTCGGTTAAGCTATGTATAACATCCTAAGGCGAAGAGTACTTCTACTCGAAATTATGAGCTGGAACCCCCAAGGAGACAAGGTTCTACCTGGGTTAAGCTACGTAAAACATCCTGAGCGAAGAGTACTTCTACTCGGAACTATGAGCTGGATCCCCCTAGGCGACAAGGTTCTACCTGGGTTAAGCTATGTAAAACATCCTGAGCGAAGAGTACTTCTACCCGGAGCTATGAGTTGGATCCCCTTAGGCGAAATGGTTCTACTTGAGTTAAGATAAGTAAAACATCCTGAGCGAAGAGTACTTCTACCCGAAACTATGAGCTAGATCCCCCTAGGCGAAAAGGTTCTACCTGGGTTAAGCTACGTAAAACATCCTGAGCGAAGAGTACTTCTACCTGGAACTATGAGCTAGATCCCCCTAGGCGAAAGGGTTCTACCTGAGTTACGCTACGTAAAACATCCTGAGCAAAGAGTATTTCTGCCCGGAACTATGAGCTGGATCCCCCTAGGCGAAATGGTTCTACCTGAGTTAAGCTACGTAAAACTACCTGAGCGAAGAGTACTTCAACCCGGAACTATGAGCCGGATTCCCCTAGGCGAAAAGGTTCTACCTGGGTTAAGCTACAAAAATGAGAGGTATGAGCAGTAGTGATGCATGCTAAAAATAAAGGAAAGTGGAGATTTTGAGGAAACTTACCTTTGGTGACATTCGCCCTTTAGGAATCGCCATTTTGCACTGCTTTGTTCCTGCTGCAAACAAAGAAAAATCGTGAGTGTTCAAAGTAGTGGTCAGCTTGTGGCCTTGATACCCTTACCGAAGTTGGGTGCCTTTTCAAAGTATCTGGTTGCTTCAAACGAGAGCCCTGTAATCGGTCTTACCATCCTTTCTTTACCTTTATTTTGACACGAAGTTGTACTAAAAGAGATTCAAAGAAAAACAACAATGGAATGGAAATTGAGTTTAAACAAGAGGTGTCCCTTTCGAGGAAAGGAAAGAAGGACTTATCTAGATTACATGCGGACTTCCATGAACATGATATGCCTTTTGGACTGGATGCCTGATCCGTGTAAACCATCTGACTCTCAGAAATTCATCACAACTTTTGCCTCAAAATCGAGAAACCTTGCCCTGGACTGTGCTGATGTCAATAGCTGTGAGGAACCTTTTTCGATCAATGGTGCCCTTTGCGGGTTTTCAACAACTAACCTCTCTCATTTCTTTCCTCACTGTCGCCTTATAGTGCTCTTTGCGAGTTTTCACTAACAAGACTCTCTCATTTTAATTTCTTTGCTTACCACCGCCTTACGGTGCCTGTGAGACCAATAAGATCCTCTCATTTTATTTCTCTCATTTGATTGCATCAGATCCAAGTAGTTGTATCCTCCTATTTTGAACCTCTTTGTTGATTGATCGGAAGGACTTGAACAGGATTTGGGGTAAAAAGAATTTGGATTGAATTACAACTTTGGAACCTTTCAAACGAAACCATCGCCGAACCATTATAACATCTACCCCAGTTTCACTTATGGGGGAATTTGGATTTTTGTTTTTTTGTGACTGAACCCCAGAGAGAGGCTGCCTACGTATCCTTTCGGAATCAAGTCGAACGTAGTTCAAGGCATGAACTTGTTTGGATTTTGTTTTGTTTTCTTTTTCTTCTCTCTCTTTTTTTTCTTCTTTTTTTTCTTTTTTTTTCTTTCTTGTTTCTTCTTCTTTTTTTAAATAACATCTTCAGGTTCCAAAGAGGGTAATCAAAGAAAGGTAATCGGCTTAAAAAGGTTAGCAAAGGGTTGATGGTGTTTGGATAGCGAGAATGAAAGCCTTCGTCATCCCAATCAGAGAACAATAATGCTACATAGAGGGTCAAACAAAGTACATTTTGACTGCATCCGCGTTGACGGTTGTTTCAGGGACATTTCCTTCGATGCTTCCCAGGTACAACGCTCTCTTTTGCAGTACCCTCGTTACAATGTATGGACCTTTTCAATTTGGAGCCATTTTTTCCTTAGCTTCTTCATGAGATGGGAGGATACGTCTCAGAATGAGTTGTCCTATTCCAAATTTCCTGGGCCGCACTTTCTTGTTGTAGACACGAGCCCTTCTTTGTTAGTACAACTGCTTCTAGCAAACCGCGGCCATCCATTTTTCATTAATCATAGTCAACTGTTCCAACTGGGTCTTGACCAATTTATTATCCTCGATCTCGGCTTCAACAATGATCCGAAGAGAGGGAATCTCAACTTCGTTCCAATTTTCTATTTATTTTCTTACAAGCTTTGTCTTCAAAATATTATGTTTCTTGATTCATTATTTAGAGGTCTAACAGCGTCTTAGGATCTGGGCATGAAGTCCGCAAGCATGTCATGTTATTAAATTTTGCATCAACAAAGCTGAAAAAAGAATAAGAAAGGTGACAAGATTAAGAAAAGAGACATTCATTGACAATGAAATATTAATTACATTTGATTTTTATTTTTTTATTTTTTAAAGATAGAAGGGTTTACATAAGAAAGTAAGGCAATAAAATAAAACATCCGGATTACACCCTGAGATAATTCGGAAGCAGAAAAGACAGCAAGACTAGCTACCGAGACTCCCGTCTGACAGAAAACTTTTCAGGTTTGGCGAACTAATTTTTTTTTTTTTTTTTTGCTTTTTCTCTTTTTGCTTTTCTTTTGTCTCGGCAATGGTTTTCTCATCATCACAGATCATTACAATGATGTGAGCAGGCAACGGATTGTTCGTCACATCAAAAGCCTCTTCGTCTCGAAGAACGATTCTTTCGGCTTCAATCAAGTCTTCAACTGCCGTCTTGAGGGTCCAAACAGTCCTCAGTATCGTGTCCCACTGCTCCAGAGTGGTATTCACATTTAGCATCAGTTTGGTGCGAGGGGACTCGGGGTTTGGCCGGTTCGGTGCCACTGGTTGCAGCAGACCTAGCCCGATTACCTTTTGAAACAAACTTGAATATAATTCACCAAAGGGGTGAACTGATTCCTTCTGAGGGGCTCTCTTGGGCGAGAATTGTATTGGGGAACATTTGGTTGTAGATTAAATGGAGCTTGGTAGGGACGGGCATTTCTGGGATGTGGATCTCGGTTTTGTGTATAATGCTCTAGTCGCGTATAAGGTTGCACGTTCATCACCGCATAGGGAGGCGGTGCCACGACATAAGCATCATCTTGATGGGGATAATAGTGTTGTGGGACCTTAGAAAGCATATATGATTGGTTGAATGACCTGTGGAGCCCCCTCGAGCTCGAAGCCATCATGGCTCCCTCTTCCCTCCTTCTTCTGTTCATCAAACCCCCCGAACCATTCTGAACGGACTGTGAGGTCGCCTTGAAGGTAGCATGACTCAAGATTCGGCCCATTTTTAAACCAATTTCGATCATCTCCCCAATTTTGATAGCCTCAGCGAACGGCTTACCCATAACAGACATCATGTTCTAGAAGTAGTCCATCTCTTGGGTCTGTAGAAAGACTATAACCATTTCTGCTTCGTTTATTGGAGGCTTTACCCTGACGGCTTGCTCGTGCCATTTGACAGCATACCCACAGAAGTTTTCCGCTGTTTTCTTTTTCAAATTGGACAAAGAGTTCTTTTTTTTGATTTTTCACTTTTGTTTTTTTTTTCTTTTTTTTTCACTCTTTGTTTTTATTTGTTATTTTTTCTCACTCCTTTCTTTTTTTTTTTTCTATTTTTTATTCGGTTTATTAATGGTTATTATCGGATCCAATGGGGATTGCCTACGTATTATGATACAGCATGAATCAGATCATTGCGTAGTTCAGGAAAGATTAAGAATAAAGTAACTCTTTTTTTAGGTTTTGAATTTTATTTTTTTTTAATTTTCGAAAGAAAGACTTATTATAAAGAAGAAAGAAAATGTTTTTGGTTTTCGAATTTTTTTTCTTTTGAGAATTTTTGAAAAGAGAATTATTTTTTATATTATTTTTGAATTTCGATTTTGTTTTTCGTAGAAAGACTTTAAAGAAAAAAAATATATTTTTGGATGTTGATTTGATTTTCTTTTTGAATGAAAGACTTATAAAGAGAAAGAAAATATTTTTTGTTTTAAATTTTTTTATTTGGGATTTTCTAAGGAATTAAAGGACAATAATTTTTTGGATTTTTGAAAATTGGGGCAGGAACCAATGAGGTTTGCCTACGTATCTCACATCCGGTGAGAATCAAACTCGCATAGTTCGGTCAAATCAGAAATAAAGTAAATAAACTAACTCTTTTATTTTACTCATATACAAATACTCCCATAAAAACTCCTAACAAGGAAAATATTTCGTATTTTTATTTTTTTGAATTTTTTTATTTTTTATTTGTTGAAAGAAAACTTCTAAAGAAAGATATTGTTTTTTGATTTTTTTTTGGAATCTTCGAAAGAAAGACTTTTAAAAAAGAAAGAAAATATTTTGGATTTTAATTTTTTTTTTTGTAAATTTAAAAAGACAGAATTTTTTTTTTGGGATTTTGATTTTTTTTTTTTAATTTTGGGAGAAAGACTTTTTTTTTTTTAAATGGAAGAAATATTTTTTAGATTTGACATCTCAAAGAAAGACTTCTAAAGTAGGAAGTAAAGATACATATCGTTTTAGATTTTTGGAAATTGGGGGCCGAAACCGATGAGGTTTGCCTACGTATCTTACATTTTGTGAGAATCAGACCCGCATAGTTCGGTCAAACTGACTATTTTTTTCCTTTTGATTTTTATGGAAATTAATCTTTATGCCAGACCACAACAAAATTTTAGTAAAAAGAGATTATTTGTACCAAACTAGGAGAATGATTTTTTTTTTAATTTCGCTCAACTAATTTTTTAGAGCCAGTCAATAATGTAAGCAAGCCTTCCAAATGATGTAGCAAGTAGCACATAAGTGAACATGATGGTCTCAAAGAGGATACCCGTCTTATACGGACCCGACCCTTGTGTCGAGCTTCACTAAGTCAAATGCACATGATGCAAATAAAGCGAACCTAATAGGGATATCCAGCATGAGGTTTGTTCTTCTAGGTTTAAATCCTGGTGGAGAAAGGTATCTAGACTGGCTTAACCGAGCGGACAACTCGAGCAGAGGAGGGTCAACGTACCAGTAGTATTGCTTTCCGGCCTAGCTGGTGGTGTTCCTCGCCTAAAACATGTGTGACTAGAATCCTTCACCGGGTGACAAGCACCTCGACTATCTCAAAGAAAGTGAGCTATGTTAAGCAAATGCCCAATTTTAATTTCAAAAAGACTCAGAGGGGGTGCGTGAGAAGACAATTTATATGTACAATTCAACAATATCAAAGCGATAAAAAGCAGATAAGTAGCACATTAGGCCCAAATAAATCATAGTATATACAAAATTAATAAAGCCAAAAAAAAAGTCAATGTACAAGCTCGAATTCTTGAATTCCCCAACAGAGTCGCCAGAGCTGTCACACCCCTTTTTACCCCCCATAAAGATATGTGTCATAATGGATCGTTGTGGGTTAAAGAGTTTTTCCAATTAAAGTGACAAACTTGAGTATGGATTATTTTATTGTTCAGAGTTGCCACTTGAAATTTGATTTTTGGGTGTTCCAAGTCACCTTTTATTTGAATCCCTATTCAAAGGAAGATTTGACTCTCTTATTATTGGTCTGCGAAAGTAAAGTCCGGATAAAGAATTCTGTTGACCGGGAAGAAGGTGTAAGACATTTTCCGAGTCCCGTGGTTCTAGCACGGTCGCTTTATTGACTACAACTTGGCTTGAATTAATTTTGGATAAACTGTGATTTATTGGTTTTCATATTTTATCTATCCGCTTTTAATTATAAAATATGAAATTATCTTTGAAACGAATCACGTGTATGAACCCGTTTTGTTTATTGTGCCAAAATCATATCACACATACATGTACACAATTGATAGCATTTTATTATATTAAGATAGTTTTGCCCAAAGTTGCGCGAATGCATACTTCGGTTTTAATTTTAGAAATCACAATTATGCCACACGAACATATACATAATCGCGATAAAATAATTAAAAGCGCGCCTTAAGAACTCTAACGGTGTTTATTATTTTTCCTAAACTTTGAGATTATTATAAAGCAATAAGTTATGAATATGAAATTGTTGGAGGCAATGAAGTGTTTTAACTTTGGAATCATCAAGCTATTAGTATTGGAGAAATTGGGCCTGCGAGCCTTTGTTTTTTAAATGGGCTTGACAGAAAATCAGTCGCTCGGCCCATTCCTGGTTGAAATCAATTTAGTCCATACGGCAGAATAACTTTTCAAACCCAATAAAATTCAACATGCTAAGCATTTGTGAATTGAACCTTAATAAAATAACTAGATAAGTATTAAAACAAATCCTACGGCCCTTTTCTCCTTTTAGTTAACAAAGATGTAAAAAGTTAACTCAGCAAATTATATAAACAATCCAACATCCATGAAATCAAATAATAGATAACATGCTTAAGCATTCACTGTTGCCAAACTCTAAAATACAATTAAATTTACAACGAACCACTCAAAAAAAAAAAAAAATCAAGCCAAAGATCCTATATTCATAAGCATTTAACAGAAGTCACACAATACACATGGATAGAGATTCATGAACAAACAAATATGGAAAGAAACGACTAAGAAACTTGCGTTAAAAGAAAAATTAGAATGAACCTTTATTAGACTCAGCAATAAGCTTCTTCGACAGAGCAAATGTGTAGCTCCATCGTCGTCAAAATACAAGAAAAAATCGGCGACTACAATCCGGATGAAGAATTCAAACGAGACCCGCGACAGGAGCACTCGAACGACGACCTCAACAACTTTGATAAAAAATCGAAAATTGGGTTCCGTTGGGGTGGTTAACGATGGTTTAGGGGGTTGTTTTGTGGTGCTTTTGGTTGGAGTTTGGTGGTGTAATTGGGCGGAAGAGAGAAGAGGTTCATTGCTGATCTTTTGGTGGTTTCGGGATGGCTTTACGACTACGTTTTGGAGCTGTTTCGGACAGAGGTTTCAGCTGCGATTTGGAGCTGATTCGGGACTATTTGGTGGCTGTTTTTTCGTGCAAAAATGTGAAGTTTTGGAGCTGAAGTAGGGGTGTTTTGGAGGTGGGTTATGGGAAGAGAAAGAAGGTGTTCCCCTGCTATTTGTGTCGAGTCCAGAAGAAGAAAGGCGCAGCCACTCCCTCTCCTCTTTTTTTTTTTTCCGTCTGTGTGTGTCGTCCCTCTTTTAAGAATGAGGGGATGTAGGGTTTTTAGGGTGGAAGGATTTGGGCTTGGATTTAGGAAAATTGGGTTGGGTCCATGTCTTGTTGGGTTTAAATTTGGGCTAAGAAGACTAAAATAATATAAAATATAAAAATCACTCTTAATTAATAAACTACTAAAATAAAATTAAATATCAAAAGTGAAACTATTTTTTTGTATTTTCAGATGTTATAATAAAGTAAAAAGTAGAGAAAATAGGCTAAAGTCATGGTAAAATTAAAATACTATAAACATAAAATATACTAATTGACCTTAAACTAAAAAATAAAAATATTTTTGTGCTTTTAAATTGTAATTTGAAGTAAAAATTGACCAAAACTCCATAAAAACTAAATTTAAGTTAAATAAATATTTTAAACACTAAAATAGCTCAAAATACGTGACAGGTAAAAAATTACGTGCTTACAATCTCTAAACAAGAAATCATAATATAATAATATTAATATATTGTTCACTACATAAAAATTTATTTATTATTAGTTAGAGTATAATATTTATATTACAACTCACACAAGGGCTCGTTTGGTATGAGGGATAAGGAATAATTAATCCCGGGACTAAATTTAAGAAGAATTTATCCCATGTTTGGTTGGAAGAAAAATACGGTATAATTAATCCCGAGATTAATTATTCCGGAATTGCAGGGGGTTTTTATTCTCATGAAAAGATAGAATAATTAATCTCGGAATAATTAATTCTTGGATAATTTCTTTCCAACCAAACGAACCAAACGACCCCTAAGTGTGCAAATATCTCTAGAATAATGCCATGAATAATATTTAAGAAAAAAGGAAAAAGAGAAATGAAGTACGTACGAAACTTGCGCCACGAGGAGCCAGCCCGTTGGGGACATTTGGCAAAAGTAGCCAAAGCCAGGTCACCAAGTTGCTAGCTAATTATCTACACCGCTTTTTGGACTGGACCATCTTATAAAGATAAACTGTGGGACCATATTGTCCCGCCATATATATCCTCCCAACACCATTTCTGTTCTTGCATTAACAGAATACCTAACTGTAAGTTTTCCAAACTACTACTATATCCATATCCATTATGCTTCAATCATATAATTCATATATATAAAAATAAAAATCTAATGAATAAATGTAGACAACGACCTAGCGTGAAAGCTGAAAACTGAGTAGACGTGGTAGCTGTCTTATTTTAAGTCGTTCTTATCAATCAATCCTTCATAATTTCTACTATGCCCCTTTCCCTTCTTAGCTGCTGACGCTCTGCACCAGAATCTAGATAGTCAGAACTCAGAAACAGAAACTTTCCTTTTTCAGGTTAGTATACGTCTCTTCAATCTTAAACATATTTCAAACCCCTTTTAAAGAGTTGATATCATTAAAATAAGATTGAAGTCCAGAATCCAAGATTTTAGGAGATTGTGATTATATGGCTTTGAATTATGTGGATTTAAAACTAGTAAGAAAGGGTTTGGACTACACTCGAAAAAATAGGAACTTGGTTGTTGCTTTGGGAGCTCTTGGTGTCACTGGTTATGGTGCTTATAGAGCTTATTGGTCACCTTCTATGGTTAGAAAAAGGGAGAAAATTTTGAAAATTATAGGTGCTTTTGTTTCTTTAGCCGAGATGGTGTCTGATTCAGCTGATGTAATTGGGATTGTCTCTAAAGATCTAAAGGAGTTCATTGCATCTGACTCTGATCAAATTCCTGGAAGTTTGAAACAGATTTCTAAGATTACTAAGTCAGATGAGTTTTCACAGTCTGTTGTTAATGTCACAAGTGCGTTGACTGTGGGAATTGTGAAAGGTTACCAGCAAGAAACCGCGAAAAATGGCGTTTCTGGGGTTGCAAATTCTGGTCTATTTGACCATGTTTTGGATAAGCTGTTTTCTGATGCAGGGTCTGGTTTTGCTTCTGTAATTGTTGGGAGCTTCGCCAAGAATTTGGTTCTTGCTTTTTGTTCGGACAAGAAAGGCAATGGTACTGATTGTGAATTTGAATATTCTGTTCCAGGATGGGTTGATGTTCTATGCCAAGATAAGTGCAGAGAACTAATAGGGAATTGTGTACAATTGTTTGTGAGCACTGCTGTTGCTGTTTATCTTGACAGGACAATGAATATCAACACCTACAATGAAATATTTTCTGGGTTGACTAATCCCAAACATGAAGCCAAAATGAGAGATATGTTAGTTGCCATATGTAGTGGTGCCATTGGAACTTTTGTCAAAACTTCTCATCAAGTTTTGACAAGTACTGATATGGATATGGATGGAACCACTTCAAAAATGTATTCTTCTTCTTCTTTGCCACTTAGTTTCAAAGCCAAACAATTTTTGGATGAAGAACAGAACATGTACAGTGGGTGGACAAATAAAGTATCTTATACTTTGGCAGTACCAAAGAATAAGAGGTTTATTCTTGATTTAACTGGGAGGGTGACCTTTGAGAGTGTTAGATCTTTTCTGGAGTTTCTGCTGGAAAAGTTGCGCGCGTATTTGAGAAAAAGCTTAGATGTTGTTCAAGAGGAGGTGAAGTATTTGAGAAGAAGTGTAGATGTTATACAAGAGGAGGTGGTTGATACGAGTGCTGAAGCTTACAGTTATGTGAGTGGGAAGTCCTCTACGGCTGTTAGTGTATGCCTCACTTTGTGTTTGCACATACTTAATGGTCCTTGGATCTTGGTTCCAAATTAAAGTTTTAGTATAGAATCTTGGGAAGGTACTTTTATCTTTTGTAAAACTTCCTATTACATTCTTTCGTAAAGGGAATATTGGTTGGTGTAACTGTACATAGTTGCTCTGTACTTGATTGATTGATTGTATTTTACTAATACAAGTTGTCAAAGTGAATGTAAATTTGTCCATATTGTTTTTCCCGTATCCTGGCTATGGTCTTTTCCTTATCTTCCTTCAGTTAAAGTGATCATGGTTCAGGTAAGAAAAGAAAATTTTAAGATTGCAACCAGTAATCAGAGCATCTTTGCTTTGAGTAAACTGAGGAATTAACTTCTACTTAGCTAATATGAGAGAACCCTCAACCGCTGGACTAGCTTTTTTGCTCGTGCCTCGTGGAGGTATCTGTAAGATTATAATCTGATTAAACATCTGCACTGCCCGTTGTCGAGTCTCGTCTCTTCTCAAATCAGGCCAACAATTGAAGTTCTTAATAACTTTAGCCAGGTGTTCCTATATATGAGCAAGTGCTAAAAAGTTGAAAGGGAAAAGGAAATTAAAGAATAGCTTGTGACTAATGGCATGTGCCAATGTGCCATAACAAGATAATTGGCAGCAAAGAATCATATGAGCTCATGAATTTCTTTCATTAGTACGAGAAACAAGAAGCGCTCAAGAGTTGATACCTTTCTTTTAGACCTACAGGTTTATCATTGGACCAAAAAAGGGCAATCCGGTGCACTAAGCTCCGCGGGGTCCAGGGACCAAACCAACAAATTAGGCTGCAAAAATACAGGTACCCTTAAGAAGGCCTCATTTAACCAAAATATTTATGAATGAGATATCCGTATTAAGAAAACTCCTCTATTCGTGGCATTGCTAAGGATTTATAAATTTGACATACATTTCAACATTCAGATATCAGTTCCACTGTAAGTTCACGCGTTCAGCACGTGTTGTATAGTTCAATATATTTCATTCCATTCCCAATAGAGATCAGACTGATCATGGGCCAAACCTGTGCATAACAGAATAAACTCCGTGACCAAAAATGAGACGCACCCTTGTGCCATCCTTCAAAATTAAAAATGAATACATATGCTTCATGCTATTACATTCAGTCATTACCATGCTTTCTAAGATGATCAATTTTGGTTCTCCATACAAATATTTTAAGAGGATGACTTTCAAGTTTCAGGCTGCACAAGTCAGATGCAGTAAGCAGAGAAGAGGAAGAAAATAAAAGAAAGGTAAAGCAACATAGGGACAAATTTATCCAAATTGTCATGTAATATATCTCCTAAGCTGTACTGCTCCAATGGTTGTTTTTGCGTATATATTTCAACAAGAAAAGAAGTGGATGAGTTTGATGGGTAGTCTCATAGAAGCAACTGAGGGGTGAAATTTCCAAAGCTTGGTGTCATAAACTATTTGGATGAGGATGTGGATGCACAAAGCATTTCTAAAGATCAACTGCCAACAGAAAAATACAACGGTATTCAGCTCAGATGGGCGTCCCATCGAACACTATGAGGTGCTTCCGTCGTTTTCTTTTGCTGCTGGTTCTTCCTGATGTTTCTTCTTCCAGTATTCATCAAGTGGTTGTGCAAATATAGCTTTCCCAGATACAACTCCAATTCTACAGATTGGCCAAGTAAAAGATCAGGCTAATGGAAGTAAAAACATAATTCAAGTAAAAGGTGCTACATTATTCGCTCTAGTCTAGAGGACATAAGTTGTAACTTCTGAGCTCCAAGGAATAAACTTCACAATGCAGATGCCAAAGCCATATCAGCAACTGCTCTGTTCAAGAAAGGGATAAAGCTGCAACACTGGAAGAATACACTATATTTAATCTCCCATAATTGTTACCTCTATTATGAACAACTTACTCCAGAAATTTTACTTAGGTTCGAACAAAGTCATCGCATACACATTCTCATTAATCTGCTTAGCATTTTTTTGAGGGGATAATCGTGGCTTACAAAAACCCAGCTGAGAAAAGGGCAGAGTTCATCAAAAGGTAATGATTCAAGAAAAGGCAGGCTACCAATACTTTCAAGAGATTAGAATGTCAAAAGTACCAGTAGAAGTATCATTACAGCAAACAAGGAAGAAGAGGAATAGAAAGGCATATTATGCAGCAGTTATTTGCTAGTGCTACAAGGGAGTACTAACAAATTCACTGTTAAGTATCTTGAAGGCTAAAAGAGGCAGCAATAACTCTTAAGAAACACAAGACATCCTTATCTCTAGCAAGGCCCCTCAAAATCAAAATGTTGTCAAAGAAAAGAGGAAAATGAAACACGAAGTTTGACAAATTTAATGATATCCATTCAGGTTGAGTATATAAGTTATTAATGTTCATTGAAGGTTCAACGGATAAGAGCTAAATACTACTGCGGTTATGCACTTACATCTGGTGTCTACGCAAAAAAAATATTTTCACTCTTCTCTTGGACAAAAAAGGCATCCATCCGCATTTATATGCTTGACCTGAATCTAAGTTAGTAAAACGCTGTGCCCAGCTAAGCAACCCGAACACACACTCAGAGGCATAACCCCATCCAAAAAGATGTTGAAAACAACACCTATTTTTTATCTTTAATTAGATGGAAAAATGCTCCTTTACTTATCTCTGAGTATAAGACGTAGATGCACAGTGCAGTACTATGGATGCCGGCAGCTTCAACCTGTTAAGGGCAATGGCAGAACTCTATTAATGATTCTTTTATTTTTCTTTGATAAACTTCTTCTCTGTATCTAACTTGTCAATATGTCAAAATGCACATTAGTAAATACACCACAGATGCAAAAATGCATACTTGGCAACCATACACCAAATATATCAAAAATCACATTGTCACATTGTCTGACAGCCATAGCAGCAGAAACTTGTCAAAAGGTACATATACCAGAAGCTAGGAAGACAAAGGGGTAAAAGTGAGAAGGAAAGCAGGTTTTTCTTTTACTTCTCTTCTTTTTCTCTCAATATCTTTTGGCGGGGAGCTTTAGAGGATGTTCTCCAATTCACTTTCAGCCATTGGTCAAGGAATTCATTGATCCAGTGATCGAGGTCCAGCTGTGAATAAGGAAGGAGAAACCACATCTAGTGGATTGTCTCATACTCCTTATTGTCGATCCCCAAAAATGCATAGATATTTTATTGAGGTTTTAAGCTTAATTTTAGTTGCTCTAAAGGATAGATTGCGGGCACCTATCATGTTGATGTCTTCAGCTTTCCGGAAGTCCAGAATTTTGTCTAGGCAGGTGAAGCAAGCTAAGCACAGACTTAGATTGTTGGAGGAACAAGAGGAATCGCAAATATCAAGGGAAAGCGAACAGCACATTAGATTTAGGACAGGCCAAGAGTGGCCTCTACAAGACACTACTTTGAGACTTGAACCTATACCACACCTGAAGCTATCAATAAATAACAGAACACTAACAACTGAACAACCAACAATAGAAATTCTTTATCCTTTTAATCATTAGATGAAGGGAAATCTCTTTATATCTTGCGCATTGATGAAAACATTAGTATGACATTTCTTCGAGCACGTTATCTTCACTAGATGATCATGAAAAAATGGAACTTCCGGTTTATGGGCTTTATCTGGTTTTGCCTCTTTGATGTTCTGGGCAGGGGAAGAGGGTAGTTTCATTTAGACATTTCTTCAAACACCTTTGCTCCAATTCATGATTTAAGAAAACCCAGAACACCAAATATAATGGGCTTTTTTTGTGATTTTCCTCTTGGTTGTTTGAAGAGCGGTACGGAGCAATATCCTTGACGGAATATGAATCCATACTGATGCATATCATCTGTTAATCTTAAGCAAAACTTGTATGGAGGAAGGGTAATAAAAACTTACATTACAGCGCCAATTACCAGCGGAAACGACAAAAATCTTCTCCTTCCGAACATGTTCGCTGTACTTCTCTCAGTTCAGTAATTTCCGTCTTGAAGCAAAGAGATCGGAGCTATCAGCTATCTGCTGCGAGCTAATGTTTTGGTCAATTACATTCACGTCTCTATTCCTTCAGAAATTCTAGAAATTCCCTTCAACTTTTGGAAATGACCTTCAACTGCTATTTGATTTAGAGATTGTTTGGATAATATAAGTTGGTGAGTCACTCCCAATATTTTACTTTTATCTTGACCAAAATATTTATTACTCTAATTTATCTCTAACATTTTTGTAATTCATAAGACACACTTCTCGAAACAAAAACCTTATACATTGTTCCTCATTCTCCTTGTAAAAATACTTTTAATTTATAATTATTATAAATAATTTTAAGGGTATTTTAGTCTTTTTAACATAAAATGCTTATCATTATTTTTTTTTTTACCAAAAGCATTAACTACTGATTATCAGCTTCAATACTATAAAACTAGTTTCAATACTCAAAATTACTTTTCAACACTTAATACTTATCCGTTACTCTCAATCAACTAGCCCAAATGTGCTATTTCTGAAGTGTTGGTAAAACATTTACCTACAATTAGCTTTTAAGTAACATGTTTGTACAAATATATTTTTATACAATTCATGAAAAGTTTAAAGTGGAAATTAGGAACACCGCCAATAATACTAGTACCTTTGTAATCCAATTTGTTAGATAACGGTCCTACAATGGAACAATGTCATGTTGGTGGATTGTTAATGGTGAACTTATGGATTATTACATGCTATTTTGGAATATTTAATTGCAAATATTCCAAAGATATTAGTAATTAGTAACACAATGAACAATTAGATATGGATCCATATGCAATGAATACAATGAATTTTAATATATGATTATTCCCTATGAATAATAGTACTTGAATAAGTTATATATGAATTTATGATATCATAGTCAAGAATTATCTTAACCTCTTACTGGTATTATTGCACATAAAATTTTAATTTAATTTATATCTTGCATAAAATAATATATAAATTGTCGTGTAAGTTATACAATTGTTAAGCAGAGTGTTATTACAAAAACCAAATGTTGTACCAGAATTTCAATTAATGCATACACAGTTTTATATCCTAAGCTAAACGTGATATTATACTGATGCAAAGTTTTATGCTGAAACTATTTGTTCTTATAATTATGCCAAATTGGTGTAATTGTCTGCGCTTCGCGTGGTCATCAAAAGAATCAAAAAATGACTGATGTCATAATTATTAGTAAAAAAAATCTATCTTTACTGACCAGAAAAATTTTAAAGGTGACTACCATTTTTTTGGATTCTTTTAAATTCTTATTTAATTTCTTATTTTGTCAGAGATAATATATGAAATTATAATCCAGGTTAAATATAAAAGTTGAAACAACTCATTTATAAATCAAGAAAGTAACTTAAATAACCACATGCACAAAAAAATATCCGACAAAGGTATATATTTTACACATAATTAACTTATAATATACATATTAGCGAAGAGCTATAAGTTAAGTGCCCATCTGACTTAGTACTCTTTGAGAATAAAAACGTAAAAAATAATGAAAAAGAGAAAAGATAGGTACTGCAAAATATTGGGGAGATAAACATGAGATGCCTTTAGCGTTTCTTCTTCTTCTTCTTCTTCTAAGGTCTTCTCTTTCAGAATTATATTTTAAAGCAAGCTTGACATTTTTATTTTCTGTCAAATAACTAAAAAAAAAACTAAAAAGGAAAGAAAACAAAATAAAAAATCAATTATAATGTATCATGTCATTGATGGTATTAAATTTCCTAGATTTCTACTAATTTCTTTTGTTTATCTCTACGCTGTTTTTTCCTGCAATTTCAGTCCCAGCAACTCAAAACCCATAATTTTATATCTAAAATCACAAATATTCAACTACCCATATTCTTCTTTACCCCATATTCTACTATTATGGCTCTTCATCTAAAATGACGAATTAGCTACGCATTTCATACGGCAAATTGCTGAAAAGAATCTGTCAATAGATGTAGTTAATAGTTTTTGTGCCATTATAATATGTATATAAAACGTGTTTCATTTACAATGTGTGTGTAAGGGACTGAGATGAGAAGAGTTGAATCAACAATAAATGACTTTTTTGTTACTGGTAATTTTAAGAATACGATTATTATGAATAAGAAAAACATCACATCTCTTAGCTAGGAGGAAAGTTTACCTTAAAGTGCCTCCTTTTTTTCTTTTTCGTTTCAGAGCCTAGTTTCTACCTTCTAGTGCACTATAATATCTCACAATTTAAGTGAGGAAATAATGGTCAATAGCCAAAAAAAAAAAAAAAGAGCAAAATGGCCGTAGCCCTAAAAGAAGAAAGGAGCATCAAACTTAAGCAAATCAAAGGGGCCTTGGAAAGGAAAAACGCAGCATTGGAGCTTCTGTTTCATTGGAGCTTCTGCCAAAACAGAAGCTATAGCAAAATTTTGGAGCAAACAAAAAGAAAAAGAGAGGGAAAAAAAATCCTTTGCCTGCAGCAACGTTGAGCAGCAATAAAAGAAATTTGAATCAAGGTGAAATCTTCAGCAATTAGATTCTTTTAAAAAGAGTAATACAAAAGACATGATCACTTGAATCAACAAAGAACAGAGCCAACGCAGAGAAGAAAATATAGGAAAAGAACGAAAATGGGAAGAAGAGAATGAAGAACTCAAGTTAATCCTTTTAGACTCCAGACTTACTGGTTTCTGTATGTCACGGGAGAATTAGGTATTGAATTTTTGATGGATTGAGATGAGATTACTAATTTTAAAAAAAAAAACTAGAAAAAAATAATAAGAGAACTCATGGAATTTTTCATGAACCGAATGAATGAATAATGTGAATGTTCTTTAATTAGAAGATTATGGTTTTGTTCGAGTTACCCATATCATGGGTAAATATAATTTGATGAACTGAGAGTAAAATATGAAATTTCGAGGGTTGGGTATTTAAAATTAGTTATGAATTAGCCTAAGTAGGGAAATTAATACGAGATCGATATAATGTGATTATAGATTGATTGAAGGAAGCCATACAGATTGCTCGAGTGACGAGTTTGATGTTTCGACATGAATACAGTGAGTAGTAATCTTACCGCAATTTATGTTTTTATAACCTGCATGGTTTATACATTATTTTGAAATTAAAATGTGTTACCAAATATTTAAAATTGCATGTGGGACAAGTCCTTTACTTGATATGGTACTGAATAGTTTACTTGAGACGTTTACAGTTATTTAAAATGTTCTCACTGTTACTAGACATATTTTACTGTTACTTGAGATATGATTGCCGCTACTGAAACTGGATTACATGATCTGATAAGAATTGAAATGCCCTGTACTATTTTAAAAATGCTTTCATGTGAATATTTACTGTTTATAAAGAAAAGTATAAATGAGAGGAGACTTTGAAGGATCTCGTAGCTAATGGCGGGTTCGTTAGACCTGGTGCACCTTGTATTTACAGATTACCGATTACAGTTATAGCCCTCGCTAGTGGGAAGGTAGAACTAGCATACAGTTATAGTTTTCCCTCGAGTAGGGACCTACAGTAATATTTGACTCCTTTTACGAAGGGGTCCACACAGTGATACAGATTACATGATCATTTCTTGAAAACCTCCCAAACATAAGGAATTGATATGACACAATGCTTATCGAGTTTATTACCGAATTGTTAAATTAATTTCTGTTATAGAAAACACATGATGAGACTAATTATTCTTACCGTTTTGAAAGGGCATTTTATTTTTATGATAATTTCTGAATTTTATTATACAAGCATGTATTTCTGACTTGTCCCCAATCAAAAACGGTTGTGGTTAAGTGTTATTACTCACTGAGCTAGCGAATCACTCCCCGCTATTTTTTTATATAAAGACAACAGCTGACGCGAGCAAGAATTTCGTTAATTAGAGTACACGAGTTGATAGTTCCTGGTGAGCCCCACACTTGTTCGCGTGGGCGAAGAATTTATTTATTGTTACTGTCTTTTCTTTTGAACTCTTAGAGTCACTCCATAGTCATTTTTATTAGTGTCATGAGTATTCATTTGTTATGTTGAACTAGTTACTAGTATTGCACTTTCTTTCCGTATTTTTGAGATAGGCTTAGTATTGTTTTATTGATAAGGTTGGTAATATTGGTGAAAAATCATTTTCGGTTAGTTCATGAAGATTGTGGTTGATTTAGGTGAATATTGGTTGGTTGTTAATTGTTTATAAGACAGAAAAATTTTTGGATAGTCCGAAAAGAGGGAAAACTCTGTCCGATTTTCTGTAAAATATCGATGAGGATTACTTGGGAGCACTTGCTCCTAAGAGCCGGTCATGATCCTAAATTGGGTCGTGACAAAGTTGATATCAGAGCTTTAGGTTATTCCTATGACTAGTGGAGCATACGTCGGTAGTAGAATATCAATTATGGTTATGTAGCCGGCCATTCTCATAATCGTGATTCTGCGAGGATGTGATAGGATGTATCTTGTCTTTTTCTTATTCCTTCGTACGTATGTGGCGATTAGGATCAAATAAGTGAGTCTGTCACTGTTTATCTTATTCTTGTATGACTCGGACCAATCGCTAGATAAAAATAAAAAATAAAATAAAAATTAGCTAGAGGTTCAAGGACATCAAATGATGCCACTAGACAAGCAACTATGTCCTAGCAGAGGGAAGCGAGTGAAGTAGAAGATAAGTCCAATGAAAGGTTCGTTTTGCCACAATGAGGGCTTTCATATTGCTAAAATGTGTAATATAGTCTATTCATGAAATTAATACTAGTCTACCACTATAGCAATAAGGGATTGTTATCACAAAGCTACTTAAATACAAGCAAAGTGAAATTGAGATCTTGATATAATTGATAGACAAGAGAAGATTGGGCATGAAAATATCTCTCTAGACAAGCACCTAGATTGACTAAGATTGTCGGGAACATAAATGATAGTTTGGAGGATCCTCAGAGGTTTTTCATAGAATACTTAAGGCATTGTGAACTCTAGGTATTCCAGTGGGAGGTCCGTGAAGCTAGAACCTTACAAACTAGAGAACATGTCTAGTAAATACATAGCATAATATCGTACTATTAAGAATACAAATAGGTGAACATAATTGACTTGGGAACGAGTTCACTAAACTAATTATGAACCACTTCCTTCTTGATAGTTTCTAATATGAACTTGCCTGCAAGATAGTTTAAGAATTGATTTAGACGATGAATGTACCGACATAAAGTACCTCACTTTCTCAACTGTATATATAAGTAACATACTAAGTTTAGAGGCTTGCTGAAAGATTGGTTAACCGTTTAAACAAGGCAATAAGTACACATACGAAAACTTTGATCTATTCTGTGGCAGTTGAGCTTACCAGAAAGATTGAAAACCTGGACATGATAGGCGCGCAACCAAGAATTCACGTAAGAGGATCGAGATTAGAAAATCTTTCAGTATGGATTTTAATATGGGTCGAAGATTTTAAAAAAATAAAAGATCAAGAATACATTGAAATTTTGAGCGTTCCTTTTCGGGTTGACACTTTTTGTGAAAAATCTACCGTAGTTAAATATATGTATAAATATATGTAAAAAATCTTGTTACATTTGAGTTTATAGAAGGAATATCCTAGCTACATATTGTACTTGATATGGTATGCTTTGACGTGTCGATGGGTGTGGATTATCTATTTTATTACCACACTACCTTTGATTTCCATGTAAAGGTAGATTGATTGAGATACCCAATGAAATCAGTTTTGTACTAAAAAGGATCATTTACTAGTAATGGGCAAAGTTATATCATTTGTCAACGTTTAATAATTATTGAACCAAGGTGGTAAGGGTCTCATAATTATGGTCAATACAAGAGATGAGACATTTAGCTTGGAAAAGGTACCAGTTGTAAGAGAATTTTCACGAGGATTACTAGGACTACCTCCGATAAGAGAAATAGACTTCGGCCTTGATTTGACATATGACATGCAAACTATATCATACGGCACCAACAGAGTTGAGAGGGCTAAGTGAACAATTGCAAAACCTATTGGATACGAGTTTTATCATACCAAGTGTTTCACCAAGGGGTGCACCAATATTGTTGGAAAAGAAAAGGAAAGAGGGGGGAATAGGTCCGTAAGAATGTAAATCGACTATATACAATTGAATAAGATGACGATACACAATATGTGTCCATTGTCTCGTATAGAAACTTGTTTGATTAGTTACAAAGAGCTGCCCACTTTTAAAAGATTGATCACTAGTGTAGTTATCATCAGCTTAAAATAATAAAGGAAGATATTTTAATATCAGCCTATAGAACTCAGTACATATATTATGAGTTACTTGTAATGTCTTTTAAACTGGCCAATGCTCCAGCCGCTTTCATAGATATAATGAATATGATGTTCGAGTTATTTCTAGGAAAAAAAGGGATAATAGTTTTTATTTATAATATTTTAGGTATATTCTCATAAACAGAAAGAACACAAGTATCACTTAAAAAAATGTGTTATAGATGCTGACAGAAAAAATTAGCTTTTTGCCAAGTTCCTGAAGAATGAATTTTAGCTAGATTCAAATTAGCCATATTGTAACTAAGGATATGATTATGGTATTCTAAGAAGATATAAACAGTTCAGAAATAGCAAAGATCAACTATTCCTACAGAGATTTGCAGCTACTTGTGTGGCGGACCACTACTGGTATTTGGTATAGGATTTTTCTAAAATAGCAACGCCACTAACCTTGTTAACACCAAAAAAAAAAAATTACAAAGTTTCAGTTGACCAAGGAATGTGAGCAGAGCTTCACAAACTCAAAACATGTTTAACAACCATACTAGTATTAGCGTTACCATCAGGTTATGGAGGACTCATAATATTCGGTGATGCTTCGAGGGTGGATTAGGATATGTTCTCGCTTCTCACGCATATGGTCGCGTTATAGCTTATGCTTTGGGATAGTTCAAGAAGCACGGGCTAAACTATCTTGCTCATGAATTGGAGTTGGTTGCAATGGTTTTAGATTTGAAGGAATTACTTATACTGCAAAACTTGTGAGATTTATACTGACCACAAGAGCTTAAAGAACATTTTTCAGCACAAGCATCTAAATCTTCGACAATTTTGGTAGATGAAACTACCCAATGACTATGATTGTTTTATTTGGTATCGTTACGGAAAGATCAATATGATGGCTGATGCATTGAGCAGAAAAATCTATGAGCAATTTGGCACATATAGTTTTGTCAAAAAGACCTTTGGCTTAAAATATGTAGAGACTAAATGGTACTTGTATCAAGTTTAGTATGGAGAATTAAGAGACACTGTTGGCTTGTGATAAAGCCAAGTCTTCACTAGTAGAGCACATAAAGTTCACTCAATATAAAGATGAGCGATTATGTAAATATCGTGATGAGATCCTAGCTAGTAAAAGCAAGAATATGACTATTGATAGTGATTGTATTCGTCGATTAAGTAGCAGGTTATGTGTACCAAATATAGATGGATTAAGACAAGTTATTCTTGAGGAGCTTACAACTCTAGATACACTGTACATTTAGAGTCCAATAAGATGTACCATAACTAGAAAAAAAATTATATTTGGGATAAAAGAAAGGGGAAAGATTTTTTTTTCTTGTTTCTAACTATTTGACTTGCTTGCATGTCAAGGCAAGCATTTGCGACTTGCAGGACCACTACAACAACTCGAGTTCCAAAGTGAAAATGAAATAGAATTTAGTGAATTTTGTGACAGACACCTCAAACAATTAGAGGTTATGATTATATCTGGGAAATTATAAAGTGACTTTTATAGTAGGCACGCTTCTTGCTAGTTAAAACTTCTTACAATGAGGTGAAATATGCATAGATACATGAATGGAAAATTGTCCGAGTCCATGGTTTCTATTATTCATCATTCCTTATATAGAATCAAAATTTACCGCACGCTTTTGGAAATCTTTCCAAGAAGCATTGCGTATACGAGTAGATTTTTGTAATGCATTTCATCCGCTGGCAGTTGGATAATCCGAGCGTACCATATAGATCTTGAAGAATACATTGAGATCTTGCATTCTTTATTTTTGAGATAGTTGAGATGCTTATCTACATTGTTCTAACTGAGTTTGCTTATAATAATATCTTGTAGTTAAGCATCCAGATGGATCTATATAAAGCCTTGTATGTTGGGCGGTGTCATTGTCTTATCGGTGGATTTTTAACTTGGTGATACTAAGTTATTAGGACAATACTTAGAAAAAGAAATGTTAGGACTAGACTTGGTGTAAGAAGTGGTTGATAAGTCCATTTGATTCAGACAGAGATTGTTCACATCACAAAGCAGATGAAAGTCTTGTGTAGATAAGAGAAAAAAATAGACTTAGAATTTTACAGTTGGAGATCGAGATTTTCTACGAGTCTCTCCCGTGAAAGACGAGATGCGATTTGAAAAAAGAGGTAAGTTGAGCCTAAGATCTATAGGGGTGTCTCGGATACTTGACCGAGTAGAAGCTATGGCATACCATTTGGCGCTTCCTCCTGAGTTATCTTTTATTTATCCAGTGTCTCTTGTCTCGATACTAAGAAAGTTTATATTAAACTCCTCTCATGTACTTGAAGCACTGAACTAAACTGCTTGATGAGAAGTTGTCTTACAAGAAGGAGCCAGCGACTATTGCCGATAGGCAAGTACGAAAGTTACGATTAAAAGAAATTTTATTCGTGAAGGTCATATGGAGAAATCATATTGTTGAAGAAGTTATTTGGTAAGTAAAAGATGGTATACAAGTAAAGTATCCCCACTTATTTCAATCTATAGGTATGCACTTGATTTAAATTCGGGGGCCGAATTTCATAAGGTGGGGAGATTGTAATATCTCACAATTTAAGTGAGGACATAATGGTCAATAGCCAAAAAAAAAAGAGAAGAGCAAAATGGGCCGTAGCCCTAAAAGAAGAAAGGAGCATCAAACTTAAGCAAATCAAAGGGGCTAGCAAAATTTTGGAGCAAACAAAAAGATAAAGAGAGGGGAAAAAATAATCCTTTGCCTGCATCAATGTTGAGTAGCAATAAAAGAAATTTGAATCAAGGTGAAATCTTCAGCAATTAGATTCTTTTAAAAGGAGAAATATAAAAGACATGGTCACTTGAATCAACAAAGAACAGATCCAACGTAGAGAAGAATATAAAGGAAAAGAACAAGAATGGGAAGAAGAGAATGAAGAACTCAAGGTAATCCTTTTAGACTCTAGACTTACTGGTTTCTGTATGTCATGGGAAAATTAGGTATTGAATTTTTGATGGATTGAGATGAGATTACTAACATAAAAAAAAATTAGAAAAAAATAATAAGAGAACTCATGGAACTTTTTATGAACCGAATGAATGAATAATGTGAATGCTCTTTAATTAGAAGATTATGGATTTGTTCGAGTTACTCATAGCATGGGTAAATATAAGTTGATAAACTGAGAGTAAAACATGAAATTTTGAGGGTTGGGTATTTAAAATTAGTTATGAGTTAGCCTAAGCAGGGAAATTAACACGAGATCGATATAATGTGATTATAGATTGATGAAGGAAGCCATACAGATTGCTCGAGTGACGAGTTTGATGTTTCGACACGAGTACTGTGAGTAGTAATCTTACCGCAATTTGTGCTTTCATAACCTGTATGGTTTATACATTATTTTGAAATTAAAATGTGTTACCAAATATTTGAAATTGCATGTGGGACAAGTCCTTTACTTGATATGGTACTGAATAGTTTACTTGAGATGTTTACAGTTATTTAAAATATTCTCACTGTTACTAGACATATTTTAATGTTACTTGAGATATAATTGTCGCTATTGAAACTGGATTACATGATTTGATAAGAATTGAAATGCCTTGTACTATTTTGAAAATGCTTTCATGTGAATATTTACTGTTTATAAAAAAAAGTATAAATGGGGGGAGACTTTGAAGGATCTCGTAGCTAACGGCGGGTTCGTTAGACCTGGTGCACCTTGTATATACAGATTACCGATTACAGTTATAGCTCGCGCTAGTGGGAAGGTAGAACTAGCATACAGTTATAGTTTTCCCTCGAGTAGGGACCTACAGTTATATTTGACTCCTTTTACGAAGGGGTCCACACAGTGATACAGATTACATGATCCTTTCTTGAAAACCTCCCAAACATAAGGAATTAGTATGACACAATGCTTACCGAGTTTATTACCGAATTGTTAAATTAATTTCTGTTGCAGAAAATATATGATGAGACTGATTATTCTTACTGTTTTGAAAGGGCATTTTGTTTTTATGATAATTTCTGAATTTTATTATATAAGCATGTATTTCTGACTTGTCCCCAATCAAAAACGGTTGTGGTTAAGTGTTATTACTCACTGAGCTAGTGACTCACTCCCTGCTATTTTTTTTATACAGGGATAACAGTTGACGCGAGTAAGAATTTTAATTAATTAGAGTACACGAGTTGATAGTTCCTGGTGAGCCCCGCACTTATTCGCGTGGGCGAAAAGTTTATTTATTGTTACTGTCTTTTCTTTTGAACTCTTAGAGTCGCTCCATAGTCATTTTTATTAGTGTCATGAGTATTCATTTGTTATGTTGGACTAGTTACTAGTATTGCACTTTCTTTCCGTATTTTTGAGGTGGGCTTAGTATTATTTTATTGATAAGGTTGGTAGTGTTAGTGAAAAATCATTTTCGGTTAGTTCATGAAGATTGTGGTTGATTTAAGTGAATATTGGTTGGTTGTTAATTATTTATAAAATAGGAAAACTTTTGGATAGTTCTAAAAGAGGAGAAATTTTGTCCGATTTTCTGTAAAATATCGATAAGGCTTACTTGGGAGCACTTGTTTCTAAGCGCCGGTCATGATCCTAAATTGGGTCGTAACATGCACGTACCATTTTTGAGGTATTGCACTCACTCTCAAGATTTTGTTGAGATTAAGAAAATCTTTCACGGAGATATTAACAGAAAAACATTTTCAAAAAATCTATGAATGAAACCACATAATGATCATTTTGGAGTATTGGAACACACCCCATGCAGAGTGACTCAACCGTTTTTTGCCTAGACACTGTGGGACCAGTCCCAATTAAAATAATTAAAAAATAAAAATAAAAAGAACAACAAGTTGCAATAGCAACTTGTTTGCAATAACGGTTGAAACAAAAAACTTGCAAAGTTGCAAGTTGCAACAAGATCAAAACCAAAGCAAGTCTGGACGATGAAATTTGCCAAGATTCAAACATTTTGATTGGCTGAAAGTTTGGCAAATTTTACTATAAATAGCAGGATTCTTTCCTCATTTTATGTACACCAAATCGAGAGAAGCAACTAAGAGTTAGAGAGAATAATCCACAGATTGTAGTCTGTGAGATAAATATTAAGTGGGAGTAATATTGTAGTGAGCTGTTTAAAAGAAAGAGTGTTTATTTCTTTCGAAGTTGTAGTAGTCTCTTTACATTACCAAGTTGTAATATTATAGTGGTATTATATTGTTCCAGTCGGATATTGTATTTTACCATGTTAAAAGATTTGGTGTCGTTGTTACTCTCTTGTGCTACTGTTATTTACCGTGGGTATTATTCCTGGGCGGGATATTATTTTCTCCCAACAACGTGGTATCAGAGCCATGGCGAGTAATGGTCTGTTGTCTTTTCAGTACCCCCTTCTCACAAAAGATAATTATGAGAAATGGTGTCTACGTATGAAAGCCATTTTTGTCTCTCAGGATGTGTGGGAAATCGTAGACAGAGGGTATGCCAAAACCTGATAATGAGGAAGCTCTTCCTCAAAATGAAAAAGAGATCTTGGTAAAGACGAAGAATAAAGATCAACAAGCCCTCATGCTCATCCACCATTGTTTGGATGATGCCATATTTGAGAAGGTGGCAGATGCTACCACCTCAAAGAAAGCTTGGGAAATTTTACAAAATTCTCTCCAATGAGTTGACAAGGTGAGGAAGGTAAAACTTTAAATTCTAAGGGCTGATTTTGAAGTTTTAAAAATGAAAGAATCCGAATGCATTTCGGATTATTGTTCAAAAGTGAAAGATGCTGTAAATCAATTGAGAAGATACGGAGAGGACATAGAAAATGTCCGTATGGTAGAAAAGATCATTCGCACTTGAATACCTAAATTTGATTTTGTGTTGTGTGCTATTGAGGATTCTAAAGATTTACTCTATTATGGTAGAGTAATTGGAGGGTTCTTTACATGCCCATGAAGAAAAAAATCAAGAGGAGACAAGAAGTACCAATGGAGCAACTTCTTAAAACTTAGGCATTCTTTAAGGATTATGGAGGTAAAAAGAGCTATCAAGGGAATGGATGAGGACGAGGCCGTAGCGGTCATAGAAGAGGAAGAAGTAATGGTAACAACTTCAACAATAAAGTTAAAATCCACCAAACATTCAGATGTCGTGGCCGTGGACAAAGAGGAGGAAGAGGACGTGGCTACTACCAAGAAAATAATGGACAAAGGTATGACAAATCAAAAATTGAGTGTTATAATTGTCATAAATTTGGCCATTACTCTTGGGAATGTCGTAGCAATGTTGAAAAAAAATCTAACCTTGTTGATGACAAGAAAGAAAAAGATGAGTCAACGTTGTTGCTGGCACTCAAGGAAGAGGACATGGATGATTGTAGCTCGTGGTATTTGGACAATAGAGCAAGCAATCATATATGTGGATGCAAAGAGAAATTTGTGGAGATCAATAAAACGGTGAGAGGTAATGTGTTCTTTGGAGTTACCTCAAAGATTCAAATCGAAGGGATATGTACGATTTTGATCTCCTGTAAAAATGGTGACCACAAGTTAATTCAAGATGTTTATTATGTTCCAAAATTAAAAAGTAATATTTTGAGTTTGGGCCAACTTCTTGAAAAGGAATATGATATCCACATGAAAAGTGTATATCTTTGGTTTAGAGATTCAAGTGGAATTCTAATTGCTAAAGTGAATATGGCAAAGAATAGATTATTTTCTCTAAATATTAAGACAATTGATGCAAAGTGTTTGAAGGCTAATGAGCAAGATGAATCATGGTGTTGGCACATGCGATTTGGGCACTTAAATTTTGAAGCACTCAAATTAACGGGAGAAAAGAACATGGTGCATAGGATACCATCAATCAACCATCCCAATCAATTGTGTGAAGCTTGCCTTCTTGGAAAATATGCAAGGAGGAGTAAAACCTTCAATTTTGAATTTCAAATTAATTGGTTAATCATATTCACGGTTTAATTTTAAATTTGAAATTAATTGGTTAATTATTTTGCTTTTTTGTTTTGTCTAATGAACTTGATGTTAACATAAAAATCAAGGTGGATCAGTGGAGAACATAGCTTAGATTTACATAAACTGTAATTTCAAAATTATATAATTTTTTTGTGTTACGTTACGAATTTCCCTTAATAAAATTGCATACCATCATTTAAGTAGTATTATTGTGGAGGATAAAGGGTTGCGAGAATAATGTTATTTATGTTTTTCCTATAATTTCATGTAAAGATAAAAAATGCTTATCTGAATCACTAAACCAGCCACTGCTATAATACGATTATTGATGTTTTGTTCTTTATCAAATTGTTACCTATATTTTTGTTGTGATTCCATGTCTAAGTTTTGAACTTTTCGGCAATATCTTCAAAGAATTAATCTGGTAAGTTCTCATCTTTATAAATCTTCATTTCAATGTGGGTCATACTATGCGAAGAAGATTATAGCATGTCCATAATATAATTTTTTATAGGCTACAAATTTATGGAACTTATTAGTTCCTATCTCCCATCAGAATTCTCTATATGTAAGGATGTAAAATTTGACAACTTTGTACTATTTCCCCTTTAGTTTCTGCAAATAATTTTTCTATATGTAATTTTTATGTCATATATTCATAGTTTCTAGAAAAAGGTATTTCAATGATCAAATAGAATATAATAAAGTATCAGCGAGCACCTTATATAAAAGAAATATATAAGACTCGTCTAGACGGAATACTGGAGTCGGGACAGTAAGCAACAAAGAGCTGAACCAGTACTAAATATTTTGTAAGCTTACTGTAAAAGTTCTTAAAAAGGTTCACCGTTGGGTGACATCTAGAGACACAAACGAAATTTAATAAAGTTTCTATTCCTCTCATCACTACTTTAGGTTTTACCATCCTATCAATTTCAGGATGGAGAGAATTCAGATGAATATTACAAGACATATATAATATATGATCCCCAAGGACTTAGGGTATTTTTTTGTTCATTCATCTTCAAATTTTTCTTAGGTTTTCTTTGTCGCGCTCTCTGTCTCCCCTCCCCCTCCCCCCCCCCCTTTTTTTTTTTGTATTTACTACTAAATTCAAGAAGATAAGAACTTAAATTTTGTGTTTGTTGTTTTTTGATTTTTGGATATTTTTTGTACTTTTTGCAGTAGCTCAATTGGATGTATATGGATGGTTCCCTACCTCCCAATGGCCTTACTTGACATTCTGAGGAAGCTACCATAGACCCATTGAAAATCTAGATTGAAAATGAGATTAAACCTGTGGTTGCAACTCATGAATAAACTCCAATTATCCCTCAATCATAGTTGCATTCTCTTTTTTTTTTTTGTTGGTATGTGCCTCGATATTCAATTTCTATGAGAGATAGAGAAAATGTGATGGTTATGGTTACTTCAGTGACATTACATATTGATAACAAATAATGAAGCTCCCTTTTTTGTGAATTATGGTCGGAATACATGGGTAGGAGAGTAATTCTTTTGTAAGTTATGAGATGTTCTCGACATTTGAATAAAAAAAATAATTTGACTTTTACACTCTTCAATTGTTGATCTGTTGTCAGGTAAGTATGTTAGTTAGCTTTTTCATATGTTTTTTGTAATACAGTGAGTGAAGACTGTTATATAACAAGTGTAATCAGTTTATTTCACTGTACTAGGGATTACATTTGAAAATGGGATAAAATGGGTGGCTTCCAAGTTGATGGAAGATAGGACTTAGGTTAGTGAGGATTCATATAGTTAGGTCCAACTTGCGGCGTAATTCTTATTGTTTCTTGAATTATTAATCTCCAAGGTGAGCTAAACTTTGTGATTTTATTTATCAACAAGGGGGTTGGTGGTTGAATTGGTATGTTACTGATGAAGCTATATATAGTTTTCATGCTGAACTCAAATGGAAGAATAGAGCAATTAGTATAATTTTGTTTAATTTTTGATTGCTTTCGGCTCTTTCTCAGGCTCGGAGTTCTAAAAATTGAAATTAACCAAATGAAGCTTGTAGTATGTAGTGGAAATCAGGTTCGTATAGTTTATGATTTTTATCTCGAGAAGATTGTGGTTTCTAGAAGAACGCCCCCAAGTCCATTGTATCCAAGCCATTCCCCCATTTTTTTCCCCTCAAAGAGCTTGATTTATATATTGAATTATAGGAAAGAAAAGATGTGCAATCTTAATAAAAAATACTCAAAAAAGCTACGAGACTAAGTTATCTAGGGAGGGGATTTGTGTTTTGAGGGATATGATGGGCTTCGTCAAAGTCTATCACAAGGTAAGAGATAACCATTTGATTGAAGTGTTGCGATGAACATCTTCCCTCGCATATGTTCAAGGATTTAATGCATGCTTTCTTTGGAGGCAGAAACAAGGAGGAATTAAAGTTGCACTTAAATTTATTGATTTTTTGCACTCTATGTATATTAGGGTAAAAACTTATTAGCATCAAGTATTTATAAAATATTATAAAATACATTACATGTGATTACATATGCACTTTTGTTACTTACTCATTATTATAAATTCATACTTTTACTTAATAAAATCTCTTAATCGTAGTAAGTTAAATTATATTTGAATCTCATTGCACATAACACAAGATCTTACGGCAATTTAGGGTGTATAAAATAATTTTTCCTACATTAGTTGCCTTATCATCAACGACCGTGGATCAAAAATGGTTTAAATTTTATAATTTATCAAATTATAAAATATGAGGTGGTCAAGCAAGTACGCTAATAATTTTTTTTTTCTCTAACATTTTTCGCGCATCGCGCGGGTAATATACTAGTTGACAAAATAAATAAATACATTTCCTTATCCATGAGAGATGCCATGTTAGCACTTCTTGTTCCTCTTTTATATATATACTAGTAAATTTGTCCGCGTTTCGCGCGGTCACAAAAAGAATTTCAATAAACTCATAGTTTAATACGTGTGTATGAGTATGACGTAAGTAATCTAATACTAAAATTATTAAACTCTAATAAGTATAGACTTTTCTAAATAATGAACGTGATATATATATATATATATATATGGTATAATTGTTTCCTCTCTGTACACAAAGGTTGTATGGATGAGAAAAGTAATTTTTATAATTCTCAAAGTTTCATCCCAAAGAAAAATCCAACAGTGTAACTTACAATCAGGTCATATTAGTTGTGATATGAATAATCTCAATGGTTGGAAAATGTTTCCTTTCTTGGTAGTTGGAACCCTCCTAGAAGGAAAGGAACACTACATGGTTGAAACGTGAACCACGTGCAAATCAGGAAATGGGCAAATAATCAACAGTTATTCAGATTGAGTTTAAAAAATAGTATTATTTTAAATTAATACAAGCTACAAGATAGTGCATAATTACCAATATCTCTTATAAGTTCCACTCAAATTCATAAGCAATGTCATTTAATTTCACATCTTTGAGTAGAAGATATCAAAATGTTGTTGCTATTCAGCATTTAAAATGTATTGTTAATACTCTATTACTGCAAGAAGTTGAAGAAGTTCGCAAAATGCGAGTTTGTTTCTTTAACTTACTGAAAGAAATCACTTTTCATCATTTTCAAGCAAGGTTTAGCCATTCTACAAATGAAGAATTGCATATTTCTTCGACCTATTGTAACCTGGTACAATCCTTGTCTCGTGGATATGTGCAATAGAAGAACGTAAAGGTAAAATATTGGGAGTAACGTAAGCAGCAAAAATACTTTGCAACAATTATCCAAAAAACAAAAAAGGCATCAAAAGTTCAAATTATAGCTAAAATATTTGCTCATCAATAGATAATCTACAAGAGTAAATTTGCTAACCATAATTTTTTGTATAATACTTACATCAAGAAATAATCAGCTAAAGAATTTTGAATGAAAAGTGAATTCTTTATTTTTATAATTTTCAACCATAATAGGCATTTATAAAACTTCAGAAGCCTATTGCACCACTATGTATTGTAAGCACAACCGGAAGAATGGACACAATTGTTTTGTTTGTGGTGCCAACCTAAGGTTTTCTGACATATATCTGAAAATATTGGACTACATACACGTCAACATGTTTTCATTGGGTACAAGAAGCAAAGAAGAATCCCAGTAATTACTTATCTACCAATCTACACAATTGCACCATTTTTTAATATTTTTTTTTTTGGGTTTTCCACCGCAGAGAAATCCAAAAGAAATTATACAATTACTTACGTCAAACTGATAAGTTAATTACTTGTGATCTTCGTTCAAATCTTCTGTGAAGAGGATATACAGGCAAAATTTTTATCCAAACAATCTGTATATCATACAACAACAACATGTCAACAACAGCCCAGTGTAACTACATAATTAAATATTACTACTATATATCAATGAACAAGGATGTATGAACATTGCATTATATAGCTGTACAAATAGTAATGTGGATTGTACCATTAACGTGGCCCTCTCTCTTTGGTAATTAAACCATGTGTATTGCTTCTGAGAACACGTGTTCTTTCAAAAGTTAATCTTCTTTCCCTTCAATATTCTCAAACGCCTGCTTCCCCATTCAACTCCTGCGCTTTTTTCCCATCTCCAAGACCTTTTTTTTGTTTGTTTGAGAAATTATGTTCCTCGGATTTTGAACACGAACTTTTGTAAGACTTTGTTCTCTTTAACTTTAATAAGCTATAATCAAGTTAAAAGGTAATTAAAAAAATGGTGGTTACAAGTTGCATAATATGAAGATATTAACTTTACAATATACGTAAACAATTTGTCCGTCGTATAAATATTTAATTATGTAGTTACTTTCTTATGTTATAAACAACTAAATCTACATCTTAAGTAAATCAAAAGAAATGAAGGTAAACACCTTTATAAATCAAACCGTCTAAATGAAGTAGTCACCAATTCTTTTATTCTTATAAGATATGGCCAGTAACGAAATCTTCATATATGTAGGTAATTAGTACCTCTCAAAATAATTTCAAACAATAATATCCCATCACAACTTAAAGCCTTACCATCTCAATAGCCTACTATGTCGATCCGGTGTTATAAGCAAAAAAACAAAAAAGAAGATCTGTAGCATGAAATGGGAAAAAAGAAAAAGGAAAAAAAGTTGTCGAGATGAAGACTGCTAGAATAGTTCTAGAAGAAAACTTATACTAATTTTTTATATATAAAAGAATACCAAAAGTGATATTACAATTTAAACTGTATCTTGGGTAAGATCCTTTCCTACTGCCTTCTTGTCGAAAACGTGACTTCTACATGTTATGTGTTGTATACTGCTCTTGCATCGCTGATATGAATTGATAGAAGGCTTTTACCAGAGCAACTTCCACAGTGGAATCACTTGGTTTCATATACAAGACAAGTTGTGACCGCATTGGAGTGTCTAATGCAACCAAAAAAAACGGTTGTTTGCAGGAAAACAATGACTCATCCTCCAAAATTCAGCAACGCAATTATTAATAAGGATTGTATTTGAGTCTAGAGGATAAATGTAGTGTTGGTTACAAAAGACATTTAAGGTTATCACCGTTTTAATTTCCATACAATTAATTGGTGAACTTTTTTTCAGTTATTAGATTAGATTAATTAACTAAACGAATTCATTACTTCAAATGGCTGGGAAAATAGAGAAAAAAAGAGAGAGGAGAAAATAGATAAATAGGATCCTTGGCCAAAAAGAGGTGCTAAGTCACCTTTTTCATTCCCTTCTTTATATATATATATATATATATATATATATATATATATATATATATAGATAGATAGATCCAATTTCACCTATAGGTCGTGCTGGCGCCCAACACTACAGCTAGGCAAGCCAACTGATAAATCAAACGTACATTGGTTAAACTTTTAATTCAAGAAATTAAATAAAATACCAAATTCTACCAATGTGTGTGTCAAGACCCGGTGTCACAAGTGCATGAGCATCTAATAGATTATACAAAACTCCGAATACTGTCTGAAATGAAATAGACAGAATATAAATATAAGAAGAGATACTGGTAGCTGCAGAATGGCTCAGAAAGGCAGCTCACCACTATGCCTCAGGATGACGTGGATATGTGATGATAGGTCCTCCACTAGTACCTATCTCAGATCCTGCACAAAAAGTGCAGCAAGTGTAGTATGAGTACGTAAACAACGTGTACCCAGTAAGTATCAAACCTAATCTCGAAGTGGTAAAGACGAGATGGCCAACTTTGACACTCACTATGGGTAAATAATAATAATTGAAATAAGACTAGAATATTTAATTCAGCATGATTCACAGATATATATATATATATGTGTGTGTGTGTGTGTGTGTGTGTGTGTGTGTGTGTGTGTGTGTGTGTGTGTGTGTATATATATATATATATATATATATATATATATATATATATATATATATATATATATATATATATATTAAATCCTTCAATTTCAATAAAATTTCAATATATCAAATAGCTTTACAAGCTGCAATTCAATTTCAATGAATTTTTAATTTATCAAATATCTTTACAAGCTGCAATAAACCGTCAAAGTATCGTATAATAATAATTATTATTAAGCACGATTTCTGCCGAGGTCGTTCGACCCGATCCAGAATATTGTGTACACTACCGAGGGACGTGCGACACGATCCATAGATGCATCTATCCTGCCGAGGCGTTCGGCCCGCTCCACAAGAAAGGAAGACATTTTTTTGTACATCCGGAATGAGAGTATATTTGTTATAAGATAAATTCAGGAGGAAGAACAATTTCCCTTAACAATTAAATAAATTTAAACATCAAGTATATGAGATTTCCATCCTCTAATATTTTTATATAACAATTCACAATATATATGTATATATATTAAATAATATTAATTAAACAAAGAATACAATTCACACAAGTAATTCATGCTTTGAGTCCTAAACTACCCGGACTTTAGCATTAATAGTAACTACGCACGGACTCTCGTCACCTCGTGCGTACGTAGTCCCCACAATTAGCAACAATTATTCAATTTAATCCCTATGGGGTAATTTTTCCCTCACAAGATTAGACAAGAGACTTACCTCGTCTTGCTCCAATTTAATCCACTAGAAGGCCTTTTCCACGATTATCCAACTCTGTCTAGCTCGAATCTAGCCAAAATAATTCGATACAATCATTAAAAATTATAGGAATCAATTCTATAAGAAAATACTACATTTTAATAAAAATTCCGAAATTAATTAAAAATTTGTCAATGGGGCCCACATCTCGGACTCCAACCATACCAGTTTCACTCAAATCCGACTCCGAATCGATACCGAAATCTCAAAAATTTATTTCTATGAGATTTCTAAAAATTTCTCAAATTTCAATCTCAAAACACTAATTAAATGATGAGAACAATGGTATATTTGTGTTTATAGACCAAATCCGAGTTAGAATCACTTACCCCAATGTCTTTCCTTGAAAATCTATCCAAAATCGCCTCTGCTCCACCTCCAATTTGTTAAAAATGGCGAATGAGACGAATGCCCTCTTTTTATAAAACTGCCCAGACAGCCTTCGGAACTGGGCCTCGAACAGGGCCTCGGTCGTGGCTTCGATCATGGCCCTCGAGCCTAGGCCTTGATCGTGGCTTCGATCACAGGCTCGAGCCTGGACCTCAGTCATGGCCTCGATTATGGCATCGAGTCTGGTCCTTCGATCATAGCTCAATTATGGCATCGAGCTTGAGCCTTCGATTGTGACCCTCGATCTTGGGTATCGATCCTGGCCCTCGAGCCTTGCCTTCGATCATGGCCCTCGAGCTGGACCTTCGATCATGGCTTCGATACACAAGCTCGAGCCTGAGCCTCGTCAACCCTAGGCTCGATACCTGGGCTCGATATCTGGGCTCGATACCTGAGCTCGATCATAGCCCAGAATGTCCAACAGAAGAAGAAAAATTGCAGCAGCTTTTTAAGTCCAAACTTTTGATTCGTTAACCATCCGAAACTCACCCGAGGCCTCCGGGACCTCAACCAAATATACCAAAAAGTCCTAAAATATCATACGAACTTATTTGAAAACTCGAATCACATAAAACGATGCTAAAACCATGAATTATGCTCCCATTCAAGCTTCATGAAACTTAAAATTTCTAACTTCTACACTTTGTCGAAACCTATCAAATCAACTCCGATTGACCTCAAATTTTACACGCAAGTCATAAATGACATAACAGAGCTATAAAAATTTTCAGAACTGGATTTCGACCCCGATATCAAAAAGTCAACTCCCCAGTCAAACTTTCAAACTTTAAATTCCTATTTTAGCCATTTCAAGCCTAATTTCACTACAGACTTCAAAAAACAAAATTCCAATCACACTCCTAAGTCCAAAATCAACATACGGAGCTGTTGGAATCATCAAAATTCTATTCCGGGACCGTTTGCACATAATTAGACATCCGGTCACTATTTGAACTTAAACTTTTAATTTTTCATCAAAATTCCATATCTCGGGCTAGGGACCTCGGAATTTGATTTCGGACATACACCCGAGTCCCAAATCATGGTACGGACCTACCGGAACTGTCAAAATACTGATCCGAGTCCGTTTGCTCAAAATGTTGACCAAAGTTAACTCAATTGAGTTTTAAAGCTCTAATTCACATTTTAATCCATTTTTCTCATAAAAACTTTCCAGAAATCTTTACGGATTGCGCACGCAAGTCGAGAAATGATAAATAGTACTTTTTCATGGTCTTAGAATATATAATTAATTATTAAATTTAAAGATGACATTTTGGGTCATCACAGATAGATAGAGAGACATAGATTGATCTCATGTATGAATGTAAATGTGTAATGCATAACTTGTTTCAGCAATTACAGAGCCGATCTTGTGCTGTCAATGACCCGCGTCATCAGATCTGCTAGTTCTACATTTTGTCTCTCAATATTTGGTGAAAATAAGAATTTTATTGATCACCAGCACAAAATTGGGTTAATTTCACTGATGGTCATCCAACTTACCATTTATTTCACAAAAATCACTTATCTATTTTTCATCACTTAAAAGTCACTCAACTTTGCCTTTGTAACTTAAAAGTCATTCTAGTTCAAAACCTATAAAATATCCTATAAAAATATGACATGGCATTAAATTTAATTAAAAAATCTAATTATAGTGTCACATAAGCTTAAATGGACCATACCCAATTTAGACCCATTTCATCCAAAATTTGATTTGACCCATAACCCAAATGGGTTTTAATATTTTGAATATTAGACATGGCATGGACCTATAAAATATCCAATAAAAAATATGACATGGCATTACATTTAATTAAAAAATCTAACAATAATGCCACATAAGCTTAAATAGACCATATCTAAGTTAGACCCATTTCTTTCCAATTTGACCTATAACCAAAATGGGTTATTAATATTTGAACAATTAACTGGACTAGCACTTTGATTTTGTGGTTAATTTGTAGAAAACAAAGTCTAAGAAATTTAAGAAAAATTAGGTCTTTTGAATTTATCTTTAAGTTTTGGTTGTTCATTTACGGTCAATAACACAATACGCTGTCTCTTTCTTTTGTCCAAATTATCGATATAGGTTGTCTATAATTGCGGTGTGTATTGATAACTTTTACTATGCAATTTCATTGTGGGTGTTTCTTACTGAGCAGTATTTTTATCTGTTAGTATTGCTTAATAAGCAATATTTTGACTTTAATGGAATGGTAATTTGTGAAAATAGGTTTTTATTAGCTTGTTGTTCTTGTCTATTAGTGGCACATTTATATGTTATGCGAGATTGATATGGTAGTATTTTAACTTCATGAAAAATTATAAAATGATATGAAGGATGCAGAAACTGGTTCTATGCTAGTTCTGTTCATATTTTTAATGAAATTATAGGTGGTGGCATTAAGATTATTACATAACAAATAAAGTAAGATATTTTTAGCACAAAATAATTGTTCTCTTCTTTTCCTTCTAACGTTCAAAATATTAAAACCTATTTGGGTTATGGGTCAAATCAAATTGTGGATAAAATGGGTCTAAATTGGGTATGATCAATTTAAGCTTATGTGGCACTATAATTAGATTTTTTAATTAAATTTAATGCCATGTCATAATTTTATAGGATATTTTATAGGTTTTGAACTAGAATGACTTTTAAGTTACAAAGGTAAAGTTGAGTGACTTTTAAGTGATGAAAAATAGATAAGTGACTTTTGTAAAATAAATGATAAGTTGGATGACCATCAGTGAAATTAACCCGCACAAAACTTTACAATTGAATCCCTCATTTTTTCCTTACTCCCCCCTAACAACATATCTGATCTATTATGAGTCCATCATATCAATTGTACTAGTTGCACTATTGCTTCTATTTACAGTAAACTTTCTATCAATGCTATTTGGTTTTGTATTAATGATCTCCTACCTAGTACCTCATGTATCTTCCATTTGCATCCCTCCTTAATAGTATTAACAATCATGTGAGGTCTAGGTACTCTTTGATCCCAATGGGAACCATTCCTCACTCTCCATATGTGATACACCAGTGCTGCCAGTATCGAGATTGTTACTTATTTGCATATTTTACCTCTTATTTTTCTAGTCATACGTCTCCAGATACCCTTCAACTCCTATTGTTTCACCCCCATGTTCATCCATACCAGTACTTCCTATACACATACTTTTGAGAATGGGCATTCAAAGTATAAGTGTTATGTTGTTTCTATGGCCCCACACATATGGCACAGTTCGTTTCTTGATAGATTCCTAACCGAGCCAGTCTCTCTCTAGTTAACAGCCTTTTATGCAAAGCTAACCAACATATGAAGTTATGCTTTAGGGTATTATATTTACTCCAAACCTATCTCCTACCCTCCATTCCTCTCTTCTTCCTTGTCTCCATTTGTAGCCGCTGCCTATTGTGTATTGTCCATTCACTCTGATAGCCAACCCTCCTGGACATATCCAGCTGCAAACTTGTCGCGAATTGTACATATTTTCCTCCAGTACCAGCAACAATCATGGTGAGGTTTATACTCCTACCAGGATGCTCCTTTTAAGTATACATGATCCACCCACTTTACCTATAGATTGTCAGCCTTCTTGGCTATATTCCATACATACTTTGCAACTGTTGCCTGATTCCATAGCTCACAATCTATGATCCCCAGCCCACCGTCTTGTTTAGGTCTACATACTAGCTCCCAGGCTAACAGTGGTATTTTGTTTGTGTTGACTTTCCCATTCCACAAGAAGTTCCTGCAGATTGCTGTTATGTTTTTCAGTATCTTCTTTGGTAGGATAAATATAGAAGACCAATAGGAGTGAATATGCATCAGGACTGAGTTAACCAGTAGCACTCTCCCTGCATACGACAGATTCCTTATTCCCCAACTTTGTATTCTGGCACATATCTTTCACAGTGCACAGATGAGATTTTCTTTGCTGAAATTGGTACTCCTAGGTACCTAAATTGTAGTGTTCCTATATTGTACCTTGTCATCTCACATATGTCTTTCACACATTGCCTTTCCATATTAGCACTGTAAATATTAGACTTTGCTGCATTAGTGGTCAGCCCTGATACTTTTGAGAAGCTGGCTAATCCCCTTAGCATCAATATAACATATTGTATTTCTCATCTACAGAACAGGAGCATATCATCTGCAAAGAATAGGTGGTTCAGTTGTAAACCATTGCATTTAGAGTGATATGCAAACCCTTGTAGTGTGGCTACTTGGTGCATAATTCTGGTGAAGTATTCATACATATTACAAAGATTAATGGGGACATTGGGTCCCCTTGCCGCAATCCTCTCCATCTCTTTATGTTCTCAAATAGCCCTCCATTAATTGCAATTGAGTATCTGGATGTAGTTATGCATGTCATTATTCATTTAATAAACTTACTTGGGAAATTCAGAGCATATAAAATCTCATGCACAAAGTCCCACTCTACAGTATCATAGGCTTTTCTCTAGTCGATTTTGATTAGGCAGCTTTTAGTGGTAGCTTTCCTGTTGTATAGCCTCACCAAGTCCTCACATATAAGCACATTCTGGATAATTGTTCTCCCAGCAACAAAGGCACTTTGATTTTCTGATATGATGTCTGGTAGCACTGTCTTCAGCCTCATACACAACATCTAAGAGATCACCTTATAAATGGTATTGGAGCAAGCAATAGGCCTGTAATCTCTCACATGTTCTGCATGGCTGCTTTTTGGAATTAATGTAATTATTGTGGCATTAAGTCTTTTTGGCATTTTTCCATCCTGGAAGAACTCCAGTATCCTTGTGACAACATGCTTACCCACAATTTCCCAGCAATCCTTAAAGAATTAGCTGCCATATCCATCAGGCCCTGGAGCCTTATCCCTTGCTATTGCCCATACTGCTTGTTTTATGTCTCTTTCAGAGAAGCCATGTTCTAGCCATCCTCTTTGCTCCTGAGTAATCGTAGGCCCTTGTCTAACCAACTCACTGCACACATGGTGCCTCCTTCATGTTTTTCCCCAATAGATATTTGTAAAACTCTATAAATGCTTGTGCTATTTCCTCTGGTTCTCTTCTTGTTACCCCTTGTGAGTCTATGACTGAGAAGATCCTGTTTTTATTCCTTCTTTCCTTTATTGGACTGTGGAAGAACTTTGTGTTTTGATCACTTTGAGTTAACCATTGAATTCTACTTTTTTGCCTCAAGAGAATTGATCTCTAGCTTCTCCCCAGATTCTGCACTCCTTAGCTAATTGAATTTCTGTCTCAATTAGTGCTTTATTCCTGGGGTTTCCTTGCAGTTTCAATTGACATTTCTTTAATTCCTCAATTTCTTGATTTGCTTTCTTTTCTACATCTGAGAACCTTTCCTGTTTAGTTTGAGTAGTACTGCCTTTAGCCCGTTCATCTTGCCCACTACTTGGTATAATTTGTCCTCTGCTGTCCCTGTATCCCAGCTCCCTTTTACTTTCTCCTTAAAGTCGTGTACCATTGTCCACATGTTATAGTATTTGAATTGCCTTCTACTCCTGTGATTGCCATTATCCCAATTAACAATAGCTGGGCAATGATCATACAACCCCTCATTCATGTAATGTACTTCAGATATCGGTAGTAAGCTTATCCATTCAGTGTTCACTAATACTCTATCAATCTTACTATATACTCTGTCATGCCCTTCTTGTTTGTTGTTCCAAGTGAAATAAGCACCTGATGACCTTAACTTTTGCAGTCCACAATCAGCCACACAAGCTCTGAATTCCTTAATTTCAGACATTACTACATGTCTCCCAATTATGTCCTCCTTATGTAGCACACCGTTAAAATCTCCCATAATTGCCCATGGGCCAACTACAATACTACTTATTTTCCTAATCTCCTGCCACAAGGTTCTTCGTAGTGCTGGATCATTAAATTCATATACAAATGTTGTGTTGTAGTCCAATCCAGTGCCCATGTGCATTACCACACAATGAATCACTTGCTCAGAAATGAAGTCTATCTGAACCTGCATTATTGACGGCTTCCATACCACCCATATTCTTCCCCCAGGATGCACACCCAAATTGGCTGTAGTTGACGAGCCTCTACATAGATTAAGAGAAGCATTTTGAGCATTGCTTCTCTTAATCTTAGTTTCCAGGAGACCATATAGGCCAACTTTGCACTGATGCATAAACAGATTGATTTCCTTATGTTTATTTGGCCTATTTAGTCCCCTGGTATTCCAAATCTGATATTATCCATTAGATGGGGGGATGCCCCCACCCTTACCCTATTTTGGGTCACCTTTCCCTCCCTGAGCCATTGTTTTTGTTATACCATACCTCTGCTCTGCTAACTCCATATTGCTGGCCTCCCCTAGTGCCCCAAAAGATTTCCTTGTGCTTATAATTTGTTCTTTACTTGGACCTCCCATGGCTCTTTTTGAGCTGTTGATCTTTACACTACCCTCATTCTGTACATGCCCTGCATTTTGAATATCATTAACCCCTTTGTTATTTTGTCCCATCATTTGCATTTTCCCTCTATTATCATTCCATGTCTTATTTTGGTATGATTCCTTTCCTTGTTAGTTTGCCTTCTGTTTCTATGCTTGCATATGTTTCCTGCATTCCTTGATTTCATGCCCATAGTTATTACATTCATGGCATAATGTAGGTTTTCATTCATAGTGGACCTTTTGTTCAATGATTTTGCCATACTCATTCTCAAACATGATGCTCGTTGGGTAAGACTGGTCTAAGGCAACCTCCACAAGCATCCTAGCAAAAGTCATCCTCTCCTTCAGTGTTGTAGCTCTGTCAGCCTTCAGTGGATTACCCACTAACCCTGTAATTTTAGTTAGTGCATTCTGTCCCCAGTACTTGATATCAAGTTCTGGTAACCGTATCTGTATCGGCACTCTGCTGAATATTTATTTTCTTGTGTCGATTTCAGGTGACCAAGGCTTAACTATCACTGGCTTTTTGTCGAACATCTGGACTCCGTCTTCTACAACCTTCACTCTACTTTCCATTTGTGTGAATCTCACAAGGAAAACTCCTCTATTAACTTGCGTGACTTTATCAATTCCCATTTTCCCCCAAATTCTGTGGAAATACCCATTAATCACAGTTGCTGGGGGGTTAGACCCCAATACATAACATATGACTGCATTGTTCTAGTATTCCACCTCATCCTTAATGTCTTCCATCATAATTTTGACATTCTGCTGGATTGGTTCCTGCGTTTTCAAATCAAAACCCTCAGGTACTAGACTATTAGCCACAATTTTGCTCCATAGCTTCATATTGGATTCTAGGGTTTGCAATTTTGCATGTATCTCACCACATTATTCCTTATTTCCTACCATATCAGCCCTTGATTGTTTCCCTGACGAATTGTAATCTTTTACGTCACTTGTAATCTCTTCTCCGGTGTTTTTTGTATAACTTCTGATGTAGAACATTTATGAAAATCTAGCGGCACTATTCCTTGTAAGACATTGATGTTACGAGTTTTCTTTGCATCCTCCGAGCTTGGCATTCCTATTCGTACTGTAGATGGAGGTTGTCTGCTCTCCTGACTTTGCTGCCTTCCTCCCCAGTCTTCGATTTCCTCGTCATTTCAGCCACCACTGAGAGGGAATTTTATTCTAGAGAGGCTTAGTCTCAATTCGCCCCTCTGTTTTATTTTATATGAGAATCTTCTTTTCTAGTTGATTAAGAAAAAGAATGATATATTTTTATATTTAAAAAAATTTTAACTTTAAATTTTCATTTCACTTTTTAATATCATACTCTTCTAGTTTAAAAAACTTATGGCACGTTTATAATCACAAGTTTTCAGAGTAATTATAATATATACTAAAAAGGTTTCTATTTTTGTTTTGCTAAGATCCGTTTCAAAATAGAGCCATATATAAATGGGTATCATATTATTTCAATGATTAGTGAATTAGGTTGCAAGCATCTCGGACATAAGAGGAAGCTTTGTATTACAAACTAGGTCAAATTAAAAAAAGAAAAAAAAACTTTCGTTCTATGGGTTTTGATTTTGGGTATAGATATAGTCAAGGTAAGCAAACAAAGTCCTCCTTTCTAAACATTCGACTTCGTCGTGAACTCCTTTGCAACTAGTTTTGGTTTTGTTTACCCGAAAAATCGGATAACAATTAAATTTATACGCGGCTTTAAGGATATGTGATCTAATTCGATACAAAGTAAAAAATCAGATTTAATATGCAAGTATAAGTAGAAATATAAATACAAACCATGCAGATTGAACAACTTAAGCCTCGCAAGGTTAACTTCCTTCTCATTTATATGTGATATTGTTGAAGCCAAAATAATATGAATAAAACTAGAAAAAATAGTATGTTGTTCTTTGAAGTATGTTACCATCTTTCCCTTGAATTACTCCATTCCCTTTATATATACAGGGATATGAAACATTTAAGACATTATTTTATAGGAAATTATGTAGACCGTTGGCTCCCTTTTTGACTTAATTCTGTAATTTCTACCATAATGATTGGTCAATGGTGAGAATCACGGATACTTGTCGTGTGAGTTGTCAAAGCTTTTCTCCGAGGTAGTTAGAAGCGGGGTCAGTTGTGCCTTCAATAAATTCGAGGGCAAATCTGATGGTCTTGTTGAACTTCAAACTTTGATATCGAGCTCAGTTTCATCTGTAACTTCGATCTCTTACAGATATGCCGAACCTGGTCTATCGTTCCAGATGCTCAATCGAGCATCAAGCTCTGTTCTACCCATATATAGATAGTCCCCTTATTGTTTGGAGAGTAAGCGATAAAAAATGATATAAACCCTCAGTCCTTATTTCGATAAATCATGACGATGGATACATGACATAGGTGATAAGAATAATGAAAATGTCCCATCGGTCCAGTCTTCGAGTCATTAAATGTGTGTTAGTTGACGTCCGGCTACCTTGGGAGGTGAACCGTCGCTTGAGAAACCTATAAATACCCTTTAATCCATCTATTAGAACTTTTACACTCACATTCTTCTTGTGTTCTAAGAAAACTTCACCTTCTTCATCTTCTGGTTTTCTAACTGTTAACCTCAAAGCTTCCCTTACCAACAATTTCTTTCCTTTGTTTTTTTTATAAAAATGACAAAGACTTCAAAATCTGTTCCTAAAAAAGAAGCACATTTTGAAAACGTTTCTCACGCTGCTATTGAGGAACCCCCATTGAAATCATACATTCCTGTTGGGTGCCCAACTGTGGCTGACTTCAAGGTTGAGAATACCGCCCATGGTACCGGGTCGATGTGAACCAGTCTCGAGGTACATATGTACTATTACAAACAATATCCTCGATAAAGTTAAAAAGGACTGCAACTGGGTAGACGAACTCGTAGTGGTTCCTACCCCTGAAGAGTCAATTACCACCTACGTGGAGGGTTTCTTAAGTATTTACACTTACCCTTTTACGCTAGGTCCTCTAGACCCGGTTATCATAGCCTTTTGCAAAAGGTTTGATGTGACGCTTGGGAAGATACATCCTTTATTTTGGAAGATCGTTATTCTACTTCGATTGTTTGTGAACAAGGTCGAGGGATGTCCATTCACCATCGACCATCTCATGCGCCTGTACAGCCCTCGGTTTTACCGAGGAGGATTAATTAAGCTTGCACGCCGAGCCACCAAGACCTTGTTTCTCGAGTATCTATGAGGATCAGGACCGGGTATGGTTTGGTCGATTTGTTCAAGTGAGGACCTCAGACTTAATCCCGGCTGCGGACATGCCATTTCTTGAGAAATAGAACATGAAACGTAAGTTTAGCTTTACCTTCGATATTTCATTTATTGCTTTTCATTCTGTTGGTTTCTCATCGATGTTATGTGATGCAACTGTTGCCCGAATACCGAACCCCATTCCTGAACTTAAAGAGTGGGTCGAGGGCATCGCGACACAGAGACCCTACTCCGAGCGCTTATGGCGTGAGCTCTCGTAGGGCCGATGGGAGGCCCGTAATCATGGTAAGAGTTTTTCCTTAATAATATATTTGATCTTATGTTCTCATCATCGGTTTCTGATCCGTTATATTTTCATTTTGCAGGTTTACCAAAGAAAGTCGAAATGAGGCCTCCATCAGCCGATGAAAATATATACCCCCGAGAGCTCTGAGTCCCTCGGACCCAGAAAAGAAAAAACCGAGGAAGCGACTGGTGCGTAACACCAAAGATGTTAGTGCCCGAGAGCTCTCATCAGACTCACTCAATTGGTTGAGGGATGCGTCAGAATAAGAAGAAGAAGATTCCAATTTGGTGGCCCGTGTGAGAAGTGGTTCTGAACTGCCTCAAGTCATGGAGGTCGTAAAAGAAGTAGCAGTCGAAGCCTCCAAACCAGGGAGGGTCGAGACCGTTTCGCTCTGAGATGGGGAAGATGACGAAGAGAATTTGGCCGATACTTCCCGGTCAGAAGGTAATATGCTTAAGGAGGTGCTTGGGGTGATCGACCTCTCCGGGTCACCTTCGTTTACTGATTCAATGATAAACAAGGCCCAGACACTGAAAGGTAACCTCGGCGAGGGGGCCCAAGGACCAGTAGATTCTTTTTACCATTTCTTCGATGGCCTGGATTCTACCACCTCAGAGGATGTTACCGGGTTGGGCGACTTACCGGTACCAAAAACGACAACGTCCCTGAAAGCCAGTGGGCTTTCTTTAAGCCATAGATTAGTGAACCAGTTCCCAGCTCCGAGTGTTGATCCTACTCGGAGGCGGGCAATTTACATGTCCATCCTGGAGGATGCCCGGGTTCTTTCTGCCCCAGTGGGGATTGCTAGTTACCTTCGATGCTTGGTGACCGAAGAGGATCAAACAAAAATGAACGAGGTAGAGGCGCCCTGCCTGTTCAACGAAGCTCAACAGGCGCTGAATCGGGTAATTTCGAATGTCCCTTTATTATATACTTAGCTTTAATCATGAATAATCATAATGTTTTTCCTTTGTGTTTGTAGGCCTCGGTGTTTCATCACGAGGCTTTTTTTCGATACCGGGAGGAGTCAAAATATTTTGAGGCCGAGGCCCGGGAGCTTGCCGAAAAGAGGGATGCTTATAAGCTCCTTAATGAAAAATCCCAAGCTGAGATGGAAGCGGCTCGTAGGGAACATACCGAACTGGTTGAGCAGGTAAGGGGAGTTTTTGGAGTTAGTGATGATGAGTCAGACTCAGTAGCTAACAATCCGAACTCGTAGGTTCAGAATAAACTTCACGTGATCGAGAAACTCCGAGGTGAGGTGGATGCGGTCAAAGTTGAGATCGAGGAATGGAAGAAAAATATGGATCGCTTAGCCTTAGAGAAAGAGACTGCCCGGACACAGTTGGCTTCTGCTGAGGTTCAGCTTCAGGCTGCAAAGGAGAAGAACTTGGGCAGGACAAAATGGCCGAGGGAATCCAATCTCAGTTGACCTCGGCTGTTTCTGGTCAAGAAAATCTGGCTAAAGAGCTCGAGGCTTCCAAGTCAGAAGTTATTACGGCCCAAAACGAAGCTGATAAAAAAGTGGCCCAGCTCAAAGTTGATGTCGAGGCTATCCATGAGCAGGCAAAAAACATGGTGAAACATGCGAAGTGGGAATCCCGAAGGGGGACCCTCGAGGGAGTCCATGCTCAGAATTTCGACATATTGACCGAAATCGAGAATGCCAAGACATGCGAAACCAATGCTCGGAGGCTAGCTTTTCCCGAGGAGGATTCTGAAGCGTCTGAAGAGTCGGGTCAGTCCGGTGGTGAAGAAGACCCCGTAGGCGATGACGTAGCCCTCAATGAGGATTAGGCCATTTTTCATCTTTTGTGCTATCTTTTTTTAAGCCATTCGGCCTTTGTAAAAACATGCATTGGGGCTATAAATTTTGATATATATGTATAGGTTTTTTCCTTTCATCGTTTCTCGAATTTTTCCCTTGCCTTTTTATTTATCTTAGCGACGGTCGAAATGCCTTAGCATGAAATAATTATCTCGGAATGGCCTTAGCCTTTTAATTCGGCGATGCCAAATAAGCTTCATGCCCTCGAGTTTTATTAACTCAGAACGGCCTTAGCCTTTTAATTCGGGCAATGCCAAATAAGCTTCATGCCCTCGAGTTTTATTAACTCGGAATGACCTTAGCCTTTTAATTCGGGCAATGCCAAATAAGCTTCATGCCCTCGAGTTTTATTAACTCAGAATGACCTTAGCCTTTAGATTCAGGGCAATGCTAAATAAGCTTCATGCCCTTGAGTTTATTAACTCGGAATGGCCTTAGCCTTTTAATTCAGCCAATGCCAAATAAGCTTCATGCCCTCGAGTTTATTAACTCAAAACGGCCTTAGCCTTTTAATTTAGGCAATACCAAATAAGCTTCATGCCCTCGAGTTTATTAACTCGGAATGACCTTAGACTTTTAATTCGGGTAATGCCAAATAAGCTTTATGCCCTCGAGTTTATTAACTCGGAATGACCTTAGCCTTTTAATTAGGGCAATGCCAAATAAGCTTTATGCTCTCTAGTTTTATTAACTTGAAACGGCCTTAACCTTTGTATTTAGGCAATGCCTACAGTCCCCGAGTGAAGTGAATGTTCGAACTCGGATTAAGGTGGCCCTTGGGCTCGATATCTTTGGCTTCTTGAAAGATGTAAGAAATATTTCAAAGGACAAGATGTTTATGTGCAAGGAAGAATCTTCTCTTATATTCTTGTGTGCAACATTTGTACATGTATACATGTTTTGTGTCAGGGCTTGAGCGGTCCATGTGGGCACGGTTATTTTAATCGTTTGACCCTTACAATAAATCCTATTGATCGAGTCACGAAGTTTCTTTCCTTGTTAGAGTCAATAACCGAGGGTGTTGCCCCCCCAGTGTTCAGGGCTAACTGAAGAGTGGCCTCGAATATTGCTGTAGCCGTTGCTACCGGTTCATAGTCGGCCTTCGATTCTAAGTTAGGACGATTTACTTGCTGGCTCGTTAAAAACCTTGCCGAAAAATCCATTTGGGACAAAACCGGTTCAAGGAAAAAAGAGTACAACGTGTGCTTTCAAACCTAGGATCTTAAATCATCCTTTGTAGGTTGCCTGCAAGTGTCGGTTTGAAATGTAAAAAAGAAAATAGAAGAAAGAATTGGGGTCGTACCTTAGCAATAATATCGTTTTAAGTGAGATATATTCCAGTTGTTCGGTAATTGCTCGTCGTTCATTATTCTGAGCTTGTAGGATCCTTTTCCGGTGATCTCGATAATTTCGTATGGTCCTTCCCAGTTTGACCCCAATTTCCCTTCGTTCGGATTTCAGGTGTTCAGTGTAACTTTTCTTAGTACTAAGTCCCTAATATTGAAGTACCGAAGGTTGGCCCTTTGATTATAATATCTTCGACATGCGATGTGGTCCCAGATGAAATTGATGACTTCTTTTTATTTGAACTTTTCATATGCGTGTGCTTCCACCCATTTAGAAAAATAATCAGTCATAAATAAAATAAACTGATCCTTACCGGGTGCTCGAGGGAGGAGGCCGACGATGTCCATCCCCTATTTCATAAAGGCCATGGTGACAAAATCAAATGTAGCGTCTCCCCATGTCGATGGATCATCGGAGCGTGCCTTTGGCATTCATCACATTTTCGAACGAACTCCTTTGAATCGTTTTCCATGTCGATCCAGTAGTAACCGACTCTGATTATTTTTGAACTAGTGATTCGGCGCCCGAATAATTTTCACAAGTAACCTCGTGGATTTTCCTCAGAACTTACTCAGTATCCCCCGGCCCTAGACATTTTTCAAGTGGACCATTGAATATTCTTCTGAACAGGGTTCCATCTTTGGCTAGGCTAAATCGGGTAGCTTTTGTATGCAGGGCCCTTGATTCTTTTGGGGAAAATTTTCGGTCCTGAGATACTCCACGTACTTGTTCCTCCAGTCCCAAGTTAGGCTCGTCGAGTTGATCTCGGCGTGGCCTTCTTCCACCACCGATCTCATAAGCTGCACGACTTCCCCTGAATTGAACTCGTTATCTTCGACCGATGATCTCAAGTTAGTGAGAGCATCGGCTTCGCTATTTTGGTCCCGAGGTACATGTTGCAAAGTCTATTCTTTGAATCGATGTAATGCCACCTGTAACTTGTCTAAGTATCCCTGCATTCGTTCTTCTCCGACCTCGAATGTTCCGTTAACTTGGTTTACCACAAGGAGGGAGTCGCACTTGGCTTCGATCACCTCTTCTCCCAAGCTTTTGGCTAATTCAAGACCTGCAATCATGGTCTCATATTCGGCCTCGTTGTTAGTCAATTTCATAGTCTTAGTAGGTTGTCTAATTATATTACCTGTTGATGGCTTTAGTACGATACCAAGTCCGGACACTTTGGCATTTGATTCCCTATCTGTAAAGAGGATCCAGATTCCCGAAGATGTCCCTGAGTTAGCCAATAACTCTCTTTCGACCTCAGGTATTAGGGCCGATTTAAAGTCGGCCACGAAGTCTGCCAATATTTGGGACTTAATGGTGGTTCGACGTCGATATTCAATATCGTACCCACTTACTTCCACTGCCCATTTGGCCAATCGGTCCGAGAGATCGGGTTTATGCATAACGTTCCTTAACGGGTAAGTTGTTACGACACATATGTGGTGACATTAGAAGTATGGTTTTAGCTTCCTCGAGGCACTTAGCAAAGCGAGCGCCAATTTTTCTAGGTGGGGGTATCTAGTTTCGGCCTCACCCAAGGTCCGGCAAACATAATAAATTTGAAATTGCATACCTTGTTCTTTCTGAACTAGGACTCCACTTACCGCTATCTCCGATACTGCCAAATACAAGTATAGTTGTTCGTCTGCCCTCGGTGTGTGAAGCAGTGGCGGACTCGATAAATACCGCTTAAGTTCTTACAAGTCCCTTTGGCATTCCGGGGTCCATGTGAAGTTGTTTTTCTTTTTCAGCAACGAGAAAAATCGATGACTCTTATTGGAGGACCTGGAGATGAATCGCCCTAGGGAGGCAATGTGCCCGGTTAGCCTTTGCACGGCCTTCACATTGTCCACTACTGTGATATCTTTGATAGCTTTGATTTTGTCGGGGTTGATCTAGATTCCTCGGTTGGATACCATAAATCTGAGAAATTTACCTGATCTGACTCCGAACGCGCATTTTTTCGGATTCAGCTTCATGTTGTACTTCTTCAATATACCGAAGGTTTCCTGCAAATGCTTTAAATGGTCCTCTGCTTGTAGGAATTTAACCAACATATCATCAATATAAACTTCCATCGATTTTCCTATTTGTTCTTCGAACATCCGATTTACTAGGCGTTGGTATGTGGCACCGACATTTTTAATCCAAATGGCATTACATTATAACAGTATATGCCATTTTTTGTGATGAATGAGGTTTTTTCCTAATCACCCGGGTCCATCCATATTTGGTTGTACCCGGAATAGGCATCGAGAAAACTGAGTATCTCATGGTCGACCATGACATAGATCATACGATCGATGTTGGGCAAGGGAAAAGAGTCTTTGGGGCATGCTTTATTCAAATCTTTGTAATCTACACACATTCTTAGTTTATTCCCCTTTTTATGGACTACCACTACGTTTGCTAACCAATCAAGATATTTAACCTCTTGAATGGACCCTATTTTTAGGAGTTTAGATACCTCGTCCTTGATGAAAGCATGTTTGACCTCGGACTAGGGCCTTCTCTTCTGCTTGACCGGATTAAATTTTGGGTCCATGTTTAGTTTGTGAGTAGTTATTTCTGGTGGGATCCCTGTCATATCAAGATGGGACCAAGCAAAACAATCTTTGTTAACTATAAGAAATTGAATAAATTTTTTCTTGAGCTCGGGAGTTAGTCTCGTGCCCAGGTATACCTTTCGATCGGGCAAATGCTCGATTAATACAACTTGTTCCACCTTTTCGACCTTCGATTTGGTTGCGTCGGAGTCATCAAGGATTATAAGAGATCGGGGAACCCCGTAATTATTGTCTTCATAAGTCTTTTGCTTATCTGATTGGACCGTTACGAGAATCAGTAATTGCTATTTGGCCTCTGAGTCAGTGCCAAAATTCGGTTCCTTCAGTATTGAGAGCGTTGATATCGGAACCAGTTCTTCGATGGCAAACATCTCTTTTGCAGCTGATTGTTCCCCGTAGTTTATCTTGATCCCCCTGAGACTGGGAATTTTAACACTTAGTGAAGGGTCAAGGGTATTGCCCTCATGTGGTGGATTCGTGGCCTTCCGAGAAGGGCGTTGTACCTCATGTCCCCTTCGATTACATAAAACTTGGCCTCCCGTACGATTTCGGCTGTATTGACCGGTAATATTATGTCCCCTTTGGTGGTTTCACATGCCATGTTGAACCCGTTTAGGACCCGGACTGCTGACACGATCCTGTCTTGTAAATCGAGCTGTTCTATGACCTTCGATCGAATAATGTTGGCTGAGCTCACACGTTTGACTCTAGTTTTATTTACGAGTATAGATATTACCAGTGCATCATTGTGAGGTTGTATGATCCCTTTCGCGTCTTCGTCGCTGAAGGATAAGGCTCCTTCAGGTATGTAGTCTAGAGTTCGTTTCTCCCTGGTGACAGAGATTCTTGTGCATTTCAACATCGTCCCTTGTGCGATGTCGACTCCACCGATGATCATATTTATGATGTGTTGAGGTTCGGTCTCTTCTTGTCCTGTTTGTTTGTTAGAATCCATGTTTCTAAAGTGGTTCTTGGCTCGGTCGCTTAAGAATTCTCGAAGGTATCCTTTGTTGAATAAACGAGCTACTTCTTCTCTCAGCTGTCGACAATCTTCCGTTCTATGATCGTGAGTGCCATAATATTTGCACATCTGGTTAGGGTCCCTTTGAGCTGGATCGGATTGTAAAGGTCGAGGCCATTTGGTATCACTGATTAACCCGATAGCAGATACGATGGCGGCATCATCGATATTAAAGTTGTACTCTGATAGCCTTGGTTCTTCTTTAGGCCTGATGGTCCTGTCGAAGCTATTTTTGGTCATGAGCCCCTGGTTGCTTCAACCTTGGTCATTTCTCCTATCGTTTCTTAGGGGTTCCGCCCCGATTTACTGTTTCTTCGATCTCCATTATAGGCCGATATTGATTCCTATTTGATCTGGTTCACGATCGATATATCTTCTGGCTCTATCAAGAATCCTGGCGGGATATATAGACTTCCAAGGTGCCCCGAGTTGATCATCTTCAACTCTGATTTTTGACTGATACCGATTGTGTACATCGGTCCAGGTAACGACGGGTATTCTATCAGGCTTTGATTTAATTGTTGCGAAGCCACCGAGCTTCGAATATTGAGTCCCTGATTGAAATCCTGAATAGCCCAATCATCAGCGACCGGCGGCAGATCCATTTGTTCCATTTAAAAATGGGACACGAACTCCCTGAGCATCTCGTTTTCCTATTATTTGACTTTGAAAAGGTCCGATGTCCTGGTTTCGACCTTGATGGCACCAGCATGTGCTTTTTACGAAAGAGTCTGCAAGCATAGAAAATGAGTCAATAGAATTAGGAGGTAAGTTGTGATACCATATCATGGCTCCCTTTTACAGGGTCTCCCCAAATATTTTCAGCAAAACAGACTCGATTTCGTCGTCTTCTAAGTCGTTCCCTTTTATGGTACATGTATAAGAGGTTACATGCTCGTTTGGATGTCGTTCCGTTGTACTTGGGTATTTCGGGGATGCGAAATTTCTTGAGGATCGGTTATGGGGCCGCGCTTGGAGGAAAAGGTATTTGTACGAACTTTTTGGAATCCAGTCCTTTCAATATCGGAGGTGCTCCTGGGATTTGATCCACCCTGGAATTATAGGTTTCAACCTTTTTATCGTTTGCTTCGATCTTCTTTTTTCCTGACTCTATCCGCTTTGTCAGCTCCTCGAATATTTTTATAAATTTGGGGTTAGTCCCCAACTCTTGTTCATTCGACCTTACTGTGAGCACCTAATTTTTTACCATGCTTGAATATTTCCCCACTCATCTCATCAATATCTCATTTCCCACTCCATCTTTCCCGCTCCCATTTTTTCCACTCCACTTTCCCACTCATGTCCCCCACTCCTTGTCCCCCACTCATATCCCCCACTCTTTGTCCCCCACTCATAACCCCTATATCCACACTCCCTTCACGTACATATATGGATACACGAAAAAAGGGCAGCTGTTTTCCTCTTCTTCTTCCTAATCATACACTCATCTTCCTCGCCTCATCTCTTCCAAAAACACCACCAAAATTCTAGCTAAAGCGGGATCTTGAAACTAGCCCCAAAATCATGTAAAACTCCATCAAAACAACCTTAAAACTACCAGAAAATAGCTGCAAAAATCAGCTCCAAACCAGCTCATCCCCACGTAAAAAAAAAACCCCATCAACCATCAAAGCTTTATCGATCTTTCCTCCATATTTATCCCAAAAAGCTCTACTAAACAGCCCCGTCTCCTCCACCAAATCAGCATCTTCAACACCATCCAAACACCTCTGTTTTTATCCCTTAAAAACACACCAAGCTTCCACCAAAAATGACCCAAAACACTACTGAAATACCAGCGAAATTCCAGCAAAAATCAATCTAAAACCATGTTGAAAACCAGCTGAAAATAGTCCCAAAAGCGTCACCCATCAACAGCCAAAAACCAGCAATAAATCTCTGCCAAACTCTCCCCAGAAACTGCCCGAATTAGCCCCAAAAAATAACCCCCAAAAGCCAGAAAAAATTAGCTTAAACCCGCTGCCAAAACCGCTCTAAAACAGTCCAAAATACTCCAAACAGTGCTGCCAAAAACCAACTGAAAAACCTAGCTGAAATAGCCCCCCAAAACACCATTTAAACCAAGCTTCTCACCTCCAAAACACCGTAAAAGAATAGCTAAAATTTCTGAGTCGAGTCGAGGTCCGAGCCGAGTCCGCCGAGTTCGAGAGGTGGGTAATGGTCTTGTTCGCTTTTGGATTTCAGAGCTGTAAAATATTGAAAGTTCAGATTCAAAACTTTGAGGTTCATTCCTTTTCTTAATCTTGATAATGTTGACATTGGTATTCTATATTATGGATCCTGTGCTTGAATGAAGTTTTATTTTCGTTTTTGTGTTAATATCTTAGCTCAATGCCTATATCGCTTTTTATCTCTATGTTGTTCTATTGTGGAATCATGTTGATATTGATATTTATTTGTGAAAATATTTCCATCATTACACTGGATTAACGTAGTACACTTTGGGAAAAGAATTTCGGGCACATTGTTAAAGAATTTCGGCTAAGAGTTTACTGCTTTAGCTTCTATTTGTTGGGACCAGGTTGATGAGTTCTGGGTCTAGTTTCAAACAAAAGATTGGGCTAAATAAGATAAGTTATGCAGAGGCCCAATACAATACAAAGACGCTCATTTTGATTCATATGCTGGTCAATTTTTTCTCAAAGGACAAATGTAGTATTTTTTTCAAAAGTAATAGCGTGCTAATAATCCTTTGTCCTGACTGCGGATTCGCTTTCGTAGCTCTGTTATGACAAAATTAATAAATTTCGTCTCGATCACGCATTCGCTTGCGTAATGTGATTATAACATCTTATTATTCAAAACATTCTTGAATAATCAAGCATGAAAAGCGGATAGGTAAAACATGGAAATCCATTAAAACACAGTTTGTTCACAAATAATAGAAGCCAAATATAGTCAATAAAGCGACCGTGCTAGAACCACGGAATTCAGGGAATGCCTTACACCTTCTCTCCGGTCAACAGAATTTCTTACCCGAATTTTGTTTTCGCAGACCAATAATGATAGAGTCAAACCTTCCTTTGACTAGAGATTCAAATAAAAGGTGACTTGGAACACCAAAAATCAATTCCAAGTGGCGGCTCTGAATAACAAAATAATCCCTATTTCAAAATTGTCACTTTAATTGAAAAAACTCTTTAACCCACAATCCATAACATATATCTTTTGTGGGGTGGTAAAAAAGGGGTGTGACACTTACCACGGCCGGTTCCATTCTGTGGGTGACTTCTTGGGGTGGATCGGGTTCAACCCTGTTTAGTGCCTGAGTTTGAATCTATAACTGAGCTATCGCCACTTGTTGAGCTTGCAGCATTTCAAAGATCATGCGTAGGCTAATCCCGTCTTCTTCAATATTCTGTGTGTTTCGAGCTGCAGATCGGGCTCCACCACGGACACTATTTTCAGGGTCGGAACGTAAGTTCGCGTCGATTGCCACATGTGAATTTGCATCGATCGGATCTGCAGTCTGAATCCCAACCGCATCAGCGGCTGGCCCCGCATTAGCAGGCGCCATGTTGTTATTCTCACCTTGATGACTAGTCTCATTGTCGATATGTAGAGGTGCCAATTGGGAGTTTGTCATTTTTGGCGTGAAATCAAAGACACTTCAAAGAGCAAGTGTAAAACAGTGTGTGTTATGGAGATTTGTATCAAATAACCACTATTATCCTTAGCCCCACGGTGGACGCCAAACTGTTTACCCGGAAAATCGAATAACAATTGAATTTATACGCGGTTTTAAGGATATGTGATCTAATTCGATACAAAGTGAGAAATCAGATTTAATATGCAAGAATAAGTAGAAATATAAATGCAAACAATGCAGATTGAACAACTTAAGCCTCGCAAGGTTAACTTCCTTCTCATTTATATGTGATATTGTTGAAGCCAGAATAATATGAACAAAGCTAAGAAAAATAGTATATTGTTCTTTGAAGTATGTTACCATCTGTCCTTTGAATTACTCCATTCCCTTTATATATACATGGAGATGAAACCTTTAAGATATTATTTTATAGGAAACTATGTAGACCATCGGCTCATTTTTTGACTTAATCCCGTAATTTCCGCCATAATGATTGGTCAATGGCGAGAATTACGGATACTTGTTGTGTGAGTTGACAAAGCTTTTTTTCGAGGTCGTTAGAAGCGGGGTCGGTCGTGCCTTCGATAAACTCGAGGGCAAATCTGATGGTCTTGTCGAGCTTCGAACTTCGATATCGAGCTCAGTTTCATCTGTAACTTCGATCTCTAACAGATGTTCCGAACCTGGTCTATCGTTCCAGATGCTCGATCGATCATCGAGCTCAGTTCTACCCGTATACAGGTTCCACAACATCCTGAAACGAAATAAATACAGAAAAAGGCATCACAAGTTAATTAACCAGTTAATAAACAAGAGGCAAAATCAATTGTTTAGTTTGTCATTGTACATAATATCTCATGACTTCTACTATAGTTTGACTATTTGAGTTGTACCTGGTGTAGAATCTTGTTGAGGATGGCCAAATGAAAAGCTGGCTCAGGGCAAACAGCGTAGGATATTGTAAACTAGAGGAGAAGGATAATGAAGAAAGAGCTGGTAGAGGCTTTAGACATGGTTAATTGCTTGTTTTGCCAGATGCTCCGAGTACTCTTATCTTTAAATACCGAGGGACGACTCTAATACCCTTTTGACATATAAATATACTTGCTTCTTTCATTGACCGGTACATTAACCAACATTCAGAAGAATTTGAGGAGTTGTATCAATAACTAATACACTAAATTCATTTGATTAATTGATACAAGACCAGATTCATTCATCTATTTTATACCAGCACATAGTGAAGAATCTAGAGACAATTATATTGTGACTTTAGAAGAGCTCATACACAATGGTTTGGACATGCGTACAATCTATTTTCCCAAATTCTTCACCCTTGTTCGTTGTTCCCAATCCCATTTCTTACATCTAATTCCCTTTAAGTTCTTAATAAAGTTCAACTTATAATAATTCTCAAAGTGAGTATCTTTCTCCCATTTAAGAATCAGTTTATAAAAGAGAGGTTTTGTGGTTACCTTGGAAAAACAACAACAATAATCCAGTATAATCCAACTAGTGGGGTCTGGGGAGGGTAGTGTGTACGCAGACCTTACTCCTATCAATAGACCTTCGGCATTCTTCCCTCTAAGAACTCCCCACATTGCTCTTGAGGTGATTCGAACTCACAACCTCTTGGTTGGAAGTAGAGGTTGCTTACCATCAGAGCAACCCCTCTCGTCAAAAAGAGAAATTAAAATGGTAACAGCCTAATATGGTTTTGTGGTTACCTTTGAAAGAGAAATTAAAATGGTAACAACATTAGTCTCCACAAAAGAGAGGTTTTGTTCTTCTCTTCACCCCTAGAAAGATAGCATATGCAACAATGAAGCCACAAGCATATCACAAGAACGGACATTACTAAAAATTCGGCAAAAACCGATCAAGGTCGACCGACCAACTTTGGTCGGTCAAAAAACCGATCAAAGTTGGTCGGTTTTTCAAAATATATTTTTTTTAATTTTTTTTTTTGAAACCGACCAACTTTAGTCGGTTTTCTTTGGCGCAAAAAGGCGGAAAATTATTTTTGAGTCCCGCAAAATTTATGTTTCAAGAAACCGACCAACTTTGGTCGGTTTTTCAATTAAAATAAATAAAAATTAATATTAAAAAAACCGACCAAAATTGTTCGGTTAATTCGGCGGGTCATTTAAAAAAACCGACCAACTTTGGTCGGTAATTTTACTTTTTAATAAAACCGACCAACTTTGGTCGGTTATTTTCGTGCGAAAATACAATTAAAGAGTATAAATTAAATAAAAGACAATCTTAAAACAAAATGTACCAATGGTCTAGTGGTAGAATAGTATCCTGCCACAGTACAGACCCCAGTTCGATTCCCAGATGGTGAATCTTTTTATTACATAATTAAAATACCGACCAACTTTGGTCGGTTTTTTTTTGCAATATTTTTTTTTTTGAATTTAATTGACCGACCAAAGTTGGTCGGTAATTTCCGACCTTGGTCGGTATTCCTTTCCAACCACAAAAATATCGTCCACACGTAAATGGTCGCGTTTTGGTCGATTTTTTACCATTACCGACCAATATTGGTCGATTTTTACCGAATTTCTAGTAGTGGGAATCACTCTTCCTCCTAGAATGCTAAGAATCCAGTGTTGAGGTTGACGTTATTCCTTTTTTCCTTAAGTAAATTAATTATGTACTTTTCAATTATGTGATAGCACAAAGTTAGACGTGTAGTACTAGCCTTTTGGATTTACAACGTGATTTTGGTGCTAAATAGTGTTAATTTTTCCTTTGCACTTTAATATCTTTATCTGTATTGTGCTTGTGATGAACTCTTGAAGACATTTGAATTTTTAGAGTTCAAAGCTATTTTTTTGCAAACACTCATTTTGGAAACTTATGTATAACTCATATTTTATCATCTAAATTTATACATATTTTTTATATAAAAAAATATATGTATTAAATGTATAAAAACTTAATTTCTTGAAATTACAACAATATATGTACAATTATATAAATCATTTTTCCTATCATTCTAACTTCATTTTTTATTTTTTAGGAGGAAAATTAGAGATTTTGTTTTGAATGATTGTATGATTTTAACTTTCTTAAAGTTTTATCTTTAGAGTGAAAGAAATTCAAAACCGTTAAAGCAGAAAATTACCAAGGGCTGAAATGTGGGCGTTGGAAGAGGTTCCGAGAATTAAAGTCTAAGTAGGTGGCAGACAACCGTTTTTTGTCCAAGAATATTTAGTGAAATTTTGATTACAATTCTTACGATGAACAAAGAATTCATACATGTTTATTGTGAAATAGTCCAATTATTGGTAATCACGACGTCACGAATATGATATCAGCCCAAGAGTTGTGATGGACGGATAAATTTGACATATTACCAGAAAAAAGAAGAAGCTCTGTTTCTGACTATAAAACAAAATGTACGCTAAGCATTTTGATGCAAATTTTCTTTTCTTTTTGGTATTTCCATTGAAACATTTTTTTTTCTTTTTCTAAAAGTATTTGAGATAAGCCATTACTTTCCAACTATATATATAAACTAGCGGAAGTAAAGCCCGTGCTATGCACAGGCCAAGCTTAAATGGATAAATTGTCATAAATCAAGCTAATCTATGATTTGACTTTATTTTCTATAAATTAGGTATGATCAATAAATTTTATATTAATTTAAGTTTATGATCATGAGGGAACTCAGGTTAATATCAATGCGACATGTTCCTTTTTTTCTTTTATAATTTTACAATAGAGTTGTGGAATTATGAAGTTAATATATATATTTAAGTGTGGGAAGTTTGTTTTTTTGTTCTTCTGAATGTTTTCATGTACATTATTTCGTTAAAATTTGATGCTAAAAATATAGTTTTGCACGTGAATCTGCTGTAGTGATTTATATTTTTATAGCATGAGTGAAAGGGCATAAATCTTGTACGAAAAGCTGTACACTCAACCCACTTGCAAAAATTTCATTGGAAGAAAATGCACTATTATATTCACGTTGTCCAACATAGTTCACACATAATTCACCTATAGAATTGCTGAAAGCCACTTCAAGAATTGCTGCAGAATACAAAAGAAAGATGGATGCAAAAAAAAATATTCTCATTTTTCTCCTATTTGAATAAGCTTTTCTGCACATATTGTAGAAAAAAATAAACAAAAGGTGTTTGGGTATTTTTTTTTTTAAGGAACAGAGCCTACATTTGTCTTAGTGCTTTCTTAAATAGCATAACGACCTTTAAAGTTTATGGAGTAATAATTTTAATTTGTGTGTCTTTCGAATAACAAAATAATATTTTATATGATATATCTCAATATTTCGCTTGAGTTTCAGTAAAATATTGAATTAGTAGAAATTAAAAGCTACAACGTACAAAATCTCATGTCTTGCAAATCAGAAAACCTGCATGAAAAATAGTAATTAGCATTTTTATAATCGTCTCAAAATGAGCTAAACAGGAAAAGAAGTATTATATGCTTGAAAAGTTGAAAGGATAAAATCTATGAGTATTGATCATGTGATGTACTTAAAGAGTAATGATCATAGTATTAAACAAGTTCTTCATTACTTACTTAGCCTGATCTGTATTAGATTTTGATGAACCAAACAGAAGTACTCTAACATTCTATATTAAATTTTGATGAGCCAAAAAGCAGCATTATAACTTTACCTATGACTTATCAAAAGAGTGCTTTTGTCTTACTCCCTCCATTCCAATTTATGTGAACTTGTTTGACTGAGTACGAAATTTAAGAAAAAATGAAGACTTTTGGAATTTGTGATCCTAAACAAGTTAAAAAAGGATCCAGAGTATTTCTGTGGGTATAAAAACTTCTCATTAAGGGTATAATTGTAAGTTTAAGCTAAATTATTTTCAAAATTAGAAAAAGGGGTCATTCTTTTTAGAACAGATCAAAAAGGAAATAGGTTCACATAAACTGGAACGGAATAACTAATTAATAGTAGTAAAACATAATGCATCTGTTAGTAAATATCAATATAGGATGTCTAGTAAACACATGCACCGCGTCAGCAAGGATAAATATGGAAGGGGCCCACAATGTCAGTAATAAAGCACTTTTACTTGGCATGTATATTAAAAATAAATTTTTATTTTTACTTGTCACAAGTTTTTATTTTTACTTGTCACTTTACGCATATCAAGAGAATGACAATTTTTTTTCTTGTTATACCCACAGTATTTATTACTCATTTCAAATTATTTTCTCAAATCCCATAAAATATGCATCAATTAATATGAGTATTATGATAAACTACGCACTTCATTTATTATTTCTTAAGGGTCGTAAAAAGTCAAAACGTGCCAAGTAAAAGTGAAAGGAGGGAGTATATCGGGAACACACCTAAACAAATGGGTCCACTGTTTCATCTAGCTCTCCACACGTGTCCCTCGGACAGTAATTGTGATGACCCAAAATGTTATCTTTAAATTTAATAAGTAATTCTGTGTTCTAAGACCTCAAAAAGTACCATTTATCATTCCTCGACTTGCGTGCGTAGTCCGTACAATTTTTCAGAAAAACTTTTATGTGAAAAATGGATTAAAATGGGAAATAGAGCTTTAAAACTCAACTAAGTTGACTTTGGTCAACATTTTGAGCAAATGGACCCGGATTAGTATTTTAAAAATTTCAGTAGGTCTGTATCGTGATTTGGGACTTGGGCGTATGCCCGAAATCGAATTCCGAGGTCCCTAGCCCGAGTTATGAAATTTTGATGAAAAATTAAAAGTTTGAAAGCTTAATGATTTCTAAGAAATTATTGATGTTGGATTTATTGACCTCGGGTCCGTATTTTAGTTTCGGAGCCCGATATAGGTCTACTATAATATTTATGACGTGTCTGCCGAATTTGGTGAGAATCGGAGTTGATTTGACGTGATTCGAACGTCCGATTGTAAAAATATAAGTTTTAAAGTTTTTTTGAAAACTTTCTTTGATTTGGTGTCCGATTCATAGTTCTAGGTGTTATTTTGCCGATTCGATCGTGCGAGCAAGTTTGTATGATGTTGTAGGACTTGGGTGCATGTTTGATTTGGAGCCTCGAAGCCTCGGCATGATTTCGGGTGGTTAACGGACCATTTTTGGACTTGGGAAAAATTGCAGAAAACTCCTTCTGGTATCCTTCTTCGCGTTCGCGAAAAAGAAACTAGAGGCAGGTGAAACAAGGGAAGAGGGCAGTGTTCATTGCGAACGCGTGGAAGAGTTCGCGTAGAAGGCGAGGCCTGGCCGGGCACCAAGCGTTAAAGCTTCGCGTTCGCGTAGGGTGTATCGCGTTCGCGAAGGCCAAATTTGGCAAGGCTTTGCGTTCGCGACATTGCCTTCGCATTCGCAAAGAGCAAAATTTTGGTAGCACAAAAATGTGTTCGCGAACGCGAGGCACTGACCGCGTTCGCGAAGGGTAAAAATCCCAGAAACAGAACTTAAGTTCTGAAAATGGGGTTTCGACCCATTTTCAATTCTTTCCCATTTTTGAGCTCGGATAAGACGATTTTTGGGCGATTTTCACGGAAAAATATTGGGGTAAGTGTTCATTATCCTATATTGATTATATTTTATGATTTCATACTCATTTATATCATGAATCCGTGAATTTATGGAAGAAAAATCAGATTTTTATAAAATCTTCCAAAAATGAAGATTTAAGATTTGAAGTTCCATTTGATATCGGAATTGGACAAATTTGGTATGGTTGAACAGGTGTTCGGATTTTGCGAGTTTTTTCGGGATTTCAGACATGGGTCCCACTGCCGAATATTTTAATGAATTTCGGATTTGTATCTGGAAAATTTATAAATTCATATGGAATTAATTTCTATGATTCGTATTAAATATATCGAATTATTTGTAAATAGATTTGAAGCTTTCGGGGGCAAATTTAAAAAGGAAAAGCTCTGGTTGAATAATTGATTGGAATTTCCAAAGCGAGGTAAGTGTCGGGGTTAGCCTTGACTTGAGGGAATAAAATCCTTAAATTATTTGTTATGTGAATTGCATGTGAACGACGTATAGGCGAGGTGACGAGTGTCTATACGTCGTCAAATTAATTGTTTGCCTGCTTACTTGAAAAATCCTAAATTATTTTTAATCATAAATTAATTATTCTAATAATTATTTTTCTCTTATTCTTTGTCAAAATATTAATTCTTGAATTTTTGCATTAATTGTTACATGCTATTTGAATTATGTGTTTTAATTGTTATTTGACATTTAGCATATTAATTATTAAACAGCCTATTTCCTCCCTGATTTCTATAATAAGTTGCTAATTATCATTGTTTGTTTCATAATTAAATTATAATTGTTATATGCTTGTTGTCTTATGATTTTAAATTAATTGTTGCGTTTATTGGGGAATTTCTTCTATAAGAATTGATTCAAATGGTAATATTGGAGGATCGGGTTGCACGCCGCAACAAACTTATTAAAAAGTTAATATTGGAGGATCGGGTCGCACGCCGCAACAGATTTGTTAAAAAGTTAATATTGGAGGATCGGGTTGCACGCCGCAAAAGACTTGTTAAAAGTCAATATTGGGGGATCGGATTGCACGCCGCAATAGACTTAATGAAAAGTCAATATTGGGGGATCGAATTGCACGCCGCAACAGACTTATTTAAAAGTCTATATATATACTTGATAGAAATAAATATATAACAGAACTGAATGTGAATATATTGTGAGAGCGGGTTGCACGCTGCAACAGAACTGAATGTGAATATATTGTGAGAGCGGGTTGCACGCTGCAACAAAATTGAATGTGAATATATTGTGAGAGCGGGTTGCACGCTGCAATAGAATTAATGGAAATGATAATTGGTTATGACTGATGAGTTGCCTTCAATTATTATAAATGAATTACCTGATTTATTTCTATTATTGTTATTGTTTCTAATATTGCGTACAGGTTAATGTAAGTGAACCGCCTTAGCCTCGTCACTACTTCGTCGAGGTTAGGCTCAGTACTTACCAGGACATGGGGTCGGTTGTACTGATACTATACTCTGCACTTCTTGTGCAGATTTTGGAGTTGGTCCCAACGACGTATCATAGACTTGCTCGGATTTCAGCTACCAGAGGAGACTTGAGGTATAACTGCATGGCGTCCGCAGTTCTGAAGTCCCCGTCTATTTTACTTTAGCTGTCTGTTTATTTCCAAGTAGCTTTATTTTATTCAGACCTTTATTTGTATTTATTCTAGAAGCTCGTGCACTTGTGATACTAATTCTGGGATAGTATTTAGACACCGTTATTTTTATGGATTATTCACTATATTTCAAACTTTGTTTCCGTTTTTGTTTCTTTGATTATTAATAATTTAAAAATTGTTTAAAAATGGTTAATATTATTCTAACGTTGGCTTGCCTAGCAAGTGAAATGTTAGGCGCCATCACGGTCCGAAGGTGGGAATTTCGGGTCATGACAGTTGGTATCAGAGCACTAGGTTACATAGGTCTCACGAGTCACGAGCAAGCTTAGTAGAGTCTGAAGGATCGGTACGGAGACGTCTGTACTTATCTCTCAGAGGCTATGAAGTTTAAGAATAGTATCACCTTTTTCATTCCTTATCGTGCGACATTGATCTTGCTTGAAACCTATATCTTACATTCCTTTGTATCTACTCGTGTATGACATTGCGCTCTCAGTATCAGTTGTGCGTCGACGGTTCGTGATGCCGCAAATGAACTACGAGAGAGACAGAGATGCTCAAATATTGCCTCAACGTGTGATTCCGACTGAAGATGCGGACGTATAAGGAGATTACCCAGTGAATAATGTGGGGGGTGCAACGTACTTTGGCATCTGGTTGATTTATGCGAGTTGTGAAGGTTAATATTGTGGACCATCGGACGAGGTGAACTATGACTTTGCGCCAAGTGGGGGAGTCCACTATCAATGAATGGATTGCGAGTCATGTGTTATATCAGTTTTGGCCTGAAATGTATATATGTGGTACTGAAAGGTTCTCCCAAAATTTACATGTGTTTAAGGCCTGAGATCTTGTAGAGAATAAGGTTGGGACTTGCGGTATGTCCGCCTCCGAAATAATCTTATACTTCAATACCAAAGGAGTTAGAGAAACAACATTAAATTTACAGAAGGCCTACTCAGCGTGGACGTCACGGTTACGGATTTTGGGGTATTTCGGAGGAAGTACAATGGTTGACGAGATTCTGGACTAAGAATTGTCTGTATGGAGCTCTACTTTTGTGATCATTGCATATAAATAAGGGTAAAGTTTATCCCAAAGAAGAATCGAAGAGTATGTTAAGAAATGGGTCAGCTCAACAGTGTTGAGTCAGCATAACAAAATAAGAAATTGGCCTTGGGAGAGATAATTCTCCACAGGTGTCTATGGCAAGCATATGAAGAGGGCAGACCAGCCAATACAACACCGCCCACTTGGCTAGGTTCTCAGGAAAGAGTTTGTTTCCCGGACTCTCCGTAATGCATGGCGCATAGGGTTTGAACGATTACGTCAGGTCACCATGACAGTGTCATAATATGCCATCAGGTTCAATAAGTTAGCCCGTCATATTCCTACTTTGCTTCCTACAGCCAGAGAGCGAGTCCACATAATCATTAAAGGACTCAATTATGATAGTAAAATTTTGTATGAATCGGGAGCTACAGGCTGATATTTCATTTTCACTAGTGGTAGAAATTGCCAAGTTATTAGAACGTGTTCGGGGTGAGGAAAAAAGAAACTAAGGAGACCAAGATGTCTCGAGGTTCTGGGGGATTCAGTGGATTCTACTCTGCGAGTATAAATCATTATGGCGGGGGCTCGGGCAGTCGGCTAGCCCAGTTTGCACATCGGATTAATCGAGGTACTCCGGTAAGTTCTTTTAATGCACCACTGACATAAGTGTCCTACAATGGTTATTCCAGTTATCTGGCACAAACTCAGTATGAGCAACCAAACTCACAAATGGGTTGTTATGAATGCGGTGATACTAGGCACATCATGTGAAAATTGTCCTAGACTTGGGAGAGATATATTTCATCAAAGCACTCAGGCTACGTGCCCCATTGCAGTTACTACACCACCCACACGACCAGTTAGGGGTGGAGGACAGACGGGTAGAAGGCATCCTAGAGGTGGAGGCCCAACCGTTGATACAATTATTTTATGGTATGGCGGAGGTCGATACATCAGATGGTGTCGTTACAGGCGCGACCTCGATTTAATAAAAAGGAATAATTTCCTTAACTTGATTTGGTTCTGAGTATCGAGACGAGTCCTCCTATTGTGCTCCATTTATGAGTGAGCTTCGTAATTCTATAATCTACTTATGTGTTTACTCCTGTTGGGAGATTCTATGGAGATAACTACACCTATCATTCCATATTGGTCACTAATAAGAGCTGTGAGGCTAAAGGTGGCTTTCTATTACTCATATCAATAAGTTTTGATGTAATTTTTAGATAATTAATTACAAATTATAAATTATATGCCCTATCGGTGTTGGGTTCATTATGTGTTGTGATTTTGTGTAATGGAAATTATTTAAAAGGAGAAAATGGAAATTTTTGATTGGCACGATGTGCATATTACTTGTGATTCAAAACTGAGAACGAGATCCTCACATTTTAATATAAAATGATATGTTTAAACAGGGCTACAAGCTGCGGTGGAAGTTATATAAGGACGACATCCTTGTGATAAAAATCCTTGTGTTTAAATCCTCTCTTGTGAAATTGAATTTGTACTATAGTACTAATAGGGAGTCATGCCTGCTAGGCTTATTTTAAAATATTTGTATGAAATTCTCTGTGCATACTTGCCAAATTCGTGTTGTAATATTGAGTTGTAACCTACGAGGTAGGTGCCCGCCCAGGTGGCATTAAATGTGACTCGTTAAACAATTATGAGGTCTTCATGCCTCGCATCTCGTTATTAGTATTGTGAAGATTTGAAACGAGATTTTTGTTAACATGAAGTTAATTGACTATTCTGTAATTGATTATGAACAAATATTAAGACTAGATTGACCCAGAAGGGTGTTCCATTCAGATGGTCAGAAAAGTGTGAGTTGAGCTTTCAGAAGCTCAAGGCCGCTTTAACTACGACGCCAGTATTGGTATTAACCACAGGTTCGGGATCGTATACGGTATATTGTGACGCATCTCACATTGGGCTTGGTGCAGTATTAATGCAAAATGGCAAGGTAATTGCATATGCATCGCGGCAGTTGAAAGTTCACGAGAAGAATTATCCTGTTCATGACTTAAAATTGGCAGCTATTGTTCATGCGCTGAAGATTTGGAGGCATTACCTCTACGGTGTCTCGTGTGAGGTATTTACTGATCATCGTAGCCTTCAGTATCTGTTCAAACAAAAAGATCTTAATTTGAGGCAGAAAAGATGGTTGGAGTTGTTGAAAGACTATGATATCACCATTTTGTATCACCCCGGAAAGGCCAATGTGGTGGCCGATACTTTGAGTAGAAATGTTGTGAGTATGGGCAGTCTTGCATATATTCTGGTTGGTGAGAGGCCATTAGCTGCAGATGTTCAGACTTTGGCTAATCAGTTCGTGAGGTTAGATATTTCAGAACCTAGTCGAGTTCTAGCTTGCACAGTCGCTCGGTCTTCTTTATATGAGCGCATCAGAGAGAGGCAGTATGATGATCCTCATTTACTTGTCCTTAAGGACATAGTGCGATACGGTGATGTCAAATAGGTTGCTATGGTGGAAGATGGAGTTCTGCGAATGCAGGGCAGTATTTGTGTGCCTAATGTGGATGGGCTTCGTGAGTTAATTCTTGAAGAGGCACATAGTTCTAGGTATTCTATTCATCCAGGTACTGCTAAAATGTATTAAGATTTGCGGCAACATTTTTGGTGAAGGAGAATGAAAAAGAATATAGTTGCACATGTAGCTCGGTGCCTGAATTGTCAGCAAGTTAAGTACGAGCATCAGAGACCTGGTGGTTTGCTTCAGAAGTTAGAAATTCCTGAGTGGGAGTGGGAGCGTATCACTATGGATTTTGTTGTTGGGCTCCCACGGACTCAGAGAAAATTTGACGCAGTTTGGGTCATTGTGGACAGGTTGACCAAGTCAGCCCATTTCATTCTAGTGGCAGTTACCTATTCTTCTAAGAGGTTAGCTGAAATTTACATTCGTGAGATTGTCCGCCTTCACGGTGTGCCCGTGTCTATTATTTCAGATCGAGGTACACAGTTTACCTCACATTTTTGGAGGGTTGTACATGCGGGTGGAGTTGAGTACAATATTTCATCTACAGACAGACAAATAGTCACAACGCACTATTCAGATATTGGAAGATATGCTCCGCGCTTGTGTTATAGACTTTGGAGTTTCTTGGGATCATTTCTTGCCACTTGCGGAGTTTGCTTATAATAATAGCTACCAGTCGAGAATTCAGATAGCTCCATATGAGGCATTATACGGAAGGCGATGCCGATCGCCAGTTGGTTGGTTTGAACTGGGAGAGGCTCGGTTGTTGGGTACCGATTTGGTACAGGATATCTTGGATAAGGTCAAGATTATTCAGGATCGACTTCGCACAGCTCAGTCTAGGCCAAAGAGTTATGCCGACCATAAAGTTCGTGATATTACATTCATGGTTGGAGAATGAATATTGCTCCGGGTTTCACCTATGAAAGGTGTAATGAGGCTCGGAAAGAAGGGCAAGTTGAGCCCTAGGTATATCGGACCCTTTGAAATTCTTGAAAGGGTGGGTGAAGTAGCCTACAGGCTTGCATTACCACCTAGTTTATCAGCGGTTCATCCGGTGTTCCATGTGTCTATGCTCCGAAAATATCATGGTGATCCGTCCCATGTGTTAGATTTCAGCTCAGTCCAATTGGACAAAGATTTGACTTACGAGGAGGAGCCGGTGGCTATTCTAGCCCGGCAGGTCCGACAGTTGAGGTCAAAGAGTTATTCTTTAATTTGGGTGCAATAGAGAGGTCATCCGGTAGAGGCAGCTACTTGGGAGTTCGAGTCGGGCATGCATAGTAAATATCCACACGTATTCAAAAGCTCAGGTACTTCTTTCTAACTCCGTTCGAGGACTAACGTTTGTTTTAGAGGTGGAGAATGTGATGATTCAAAATGTCATCTTTAAATTTAATAAGTAATTCTTCATTCTAAGACCTTGAAAAGTACCATTTATCATTTCTCGACTTGCGTGCGCAGTCCGAATAATTTTCCAGAAAAGTTTTTATGTGAAAAATGGATTAAAATGGGAAACAGAGCTTTAAAACTCAACTAAGTTTACTTTGGTCAACATTTTGAGCAAACAGATCTGGATCAGTATTTTGAAAATTTTGATAGGTCCGTATCGTGATTTGGCACTTGGGCGTATGCTCGGAATCAAATTCCGAGGTCCCTAGCCCGAGTTATGGAATTTTGATGAAAATTTAAAAGCTTGAAAGCTTAATGATTTTTACGAAATTACTGATATTTGATTTATTGACCTCGGGTCCATATTTTGGTTCTGAAGCCCGGTATAGGTCCACTATAATATTTATGATATGTCTGCCAAATTTGGTGAGAATCGAAGTTGATTTGACGTGATTCGGACGTCCGGTTGTAAAAATATAAGTTTTAAATTTTTTTTGAAAACTTCTTTTGATTTGGTGTCCGATTCATAGTTCTAGGTATTATTTTGGTGATTAGATCATATGAGCAAGTTCGTATGATATTTTAGGACTTGGGTGCATGTTTGGTTTGGAGCCCCGAGGGCTCGGGTTGATTTCGGGTGGTTAACGGACCATTTTTGGACTTGGGAAAAACTGCAGAAATCTGCTTCTGGTATCCTTCTTCGCGATCGCGAGAGGTGGCTCGCGTTCGCGAAGAAGAAACTGGAGGCAGGTGAAATTTACTCTTCGCGTTTGCGAAGAGGGGGACACGTTCGCGAAGGGAAGAGGGCAGTGTTCATCACGAACGCGTGGAAGCGTTCGCGTTCGCGTAGAAGGCGAGGCCTGGCCGGGCACCAAGCGTTAAAGCTTCGCGTTCGCATAGGGTGTATCGCGTTCACGAAGGCCAAATTTGGCAAGGCTTCGCATTCGCAAAGTGCAAAGTTTTGGCAGCACAAAAATGTGCTTCGCAAATGCGAGGCACTGACCGCATTCGCGAAGGGTAAAAATCCCAGAAACAGAACTTAAGTTCTAGAAATGGGGTTTCGACCCATTTTTAATTCTTTCCCATTTTTGAGCTTGGGTAAGGCGATTTTTAGGCGATTTTCACGGGAAAATATTGGGGTAAGTGTTCCTCATCCTATATTGATTATATTTCATGATTTCATACTCATTTATATCATGAATCCGTTAATTTATGGAAGGAGAATCAGATTTTTATAAAATCTTCCAAAAATAAAGATTTAAGATTTGAAGGTCCATTTGATATCGGAATTGGACAAATTTAGTATGGTTGAACTTGTATCGGAACGGATGTTCGGATTTCGTGAGTTTTTCCGGGATTTGAGATATGGGCCCACTGCCGAATATTTTAATGAATTTTGAATTTTTATCCGGAAAATTTGTAAATTCATATGGAATTAATTCCTATGATTCGTATTGAATATATCGAATTGTTTGTGAATAGATTTGAAGCTTTCGGAGGCAAATTTAAAAAGGAAAAGTTGTGGTTGAATAATTAATTGGAATACCAAAGCGAGGTAAGTGTCGGGGTTAACCTTGACTTGAGGGAATAAAACCCTTAAATTATTTGTTATGTGAATTGTATGTGAACGACGTATAGGCGAGGTGACGAGTGTTTATACGTTGTCAAATTAATTGTTTGCCTGCTTACTTGAAAAATTATAAATTATTTTTAATCATAAATTAATTATTCTAATAATTATTTCTCTCTTATTCTTGGCCAAAATATTAATTCTTGAATTCCTGCATTAATTGTTACATACTATTTGAATTATGTGTTTTAATTGTTATTTGACATTTAGCATATTAAATATTAAACTGCCTATTTACTCAGTAATTTTTATAATAAATTGCTAATTGTCATTGTTTGTTTCATAATTAAATTATAATTGTTGTATGCTTGTTGTCTTATGATTTTATATTAATTGTTGCGTTTATTGGAGAATTTCTTCTATAAGAATTGATTGGTAAATGAATATTGGAGGATCGGGTTGCACGCTGCAACAGACTTGTTAAAAAGTTAATATTAGAGGATCTGGTTGCAGGCCGCATCAGACTTGTTAAAAAGTTAATATTGGAGGATCGGGTTGCACGCCGCAACAGACTTATTAAAAGTCAATATTGGGGGATCGGATTGCACTCTGCAATAGACTTAATGAAAAGTCAATATTGGGGGATCGGATTGCACGCCGCAATAGACTTAATGAAAAGTCAATATTGGGGGATCGGATTGCACGCCGCAACAGACTTATTTAAAAGTCTATATATATACTTGATCGAAATAAATATATAACAGAACTGAATGTGAATATATTGTGAGAGCATGTTGCACGCCGCAATAGAACTGAATGTGAATATATTGTGAGAGCGGGTTGCACGCTGCAACAGAATTGAATGTGAATATATTGTGTGAGCGGATTGCACGCTGCAACAGAATTAATGGAAATAATAATTGGTTATGACTGCTGAGTTGCCTTCAATTATTATAAATGAATTACCTGATTTATTTCTATTATTATTGTTGTTACTAATATTGCGTACAGGTTAATGTAAGTGAACTGCCTTAGCCTCGTCACTACTTCGTCGAGATTAGACTCAACACTTACCAGTACATGGGGTCGATTGTACTGATACTACATTCTGCACTTCTTGTACAGATTTTGGAGTTAGTCCCAGCGGCGTACCACAGACTTGCTTGGATTTCAGCTACCGGAGGAGACTTGAGGTATAACTGCATGGCGTCCGTAGTTCTAAAGTCCCCGTCTATTTTACTTTAGTTATGTGTTTATTCCTAGATAGCTTTATTTTATTCAGACCTTATTTGTATTTATTCTAGAAGTTCGTGCACTTGTGACACCAATTCTGGGATAGTATTTAGACACCGTTATTTTTATGAATTATGCACCATATTTCAAACTTTGCTTCCGTTTTTGTTTCCTTGATTATTAATAATTTAAAAATTGGTTAATATTATTCTAACGTTGGCTTGCCTAGCAAGTGAAATGTTAGGCACCATCACGATCCGAAGGAGGAAATTTCGGGTCGTGACAGTAATAAGAAATGATGGACTATGCATTTGTGGAGACAAAGTGGGCTTTGTAAATACCTACCAAGTTCCCTTTATTTACCAAATTATTTGATAGCAACAAACGTAATAATATGCAAAGCAAGGGAAAAAATATAAAAGTTTAATAGGGGTGGCATGTGGGCTGGTCCGGGCCCTAAACGGGCCAAGTGGGCCAGTCCAAACGGTCCCGGTCCGATCCCTAACTAAACGGGCCAAACGGTTCCGGGCTAAGTGGTCCTCTTCTAGGAACCGGCCTGGGATCGGGCCCACGAACTCATGGTCCCGGACTAAACGGGTCGGACCCGCGGGCTAAATGGGCCCAACGGCTAAAATATTAATTTTTTTTAAAAAAAATTATAATTAAAATTAGAGACAAAAAGATGTAAAAAAAAATATCTAAGGCAATGCCTTGTAAATTTTATTATAGAATTGTAACTAAACGTTTTAATTCAAAATTTAAAGATAAAAATATTGTAAAGAGATATTCAAAGCAATGCCTTGTAATTTTATTATAGCATTAAAAAATATATGGCAATATCTTTCTTAGTCTTCCTCCCCCTATAGAATGAGCACAACAAGGTGCTAATACCACCATTGAGAAAAAAAAAGAAACTAATTAAGATGTGCCAAAATAAAAGTTACATAATACATACTAATTTTTGTTCATACAAGTTACATGGTATCTCTTACAAACTTTATAAATCTTTCAAGGTTTTGAGGAATTTTCGTTGGTGGTCGCGAAAATGTAGCTTGGTCATCGCCGCTTTCATTGTCAGGCGAAGCAGCATCCTCTGCAAGTTCAGCTAGCAGTTCTTAGTAAGCTTCGTCTTCCTCTGGTTGTGATTCAGCAAGTCCAAAATTTCTTTTTTCCGAACGGATCCAATCTCTGAAAAGTACTGATTTTTTCAAGCTCTCCCTCATAGACGCTCTATAATCACCGAGTTGAAGTCTTGCTTGACTGAAAGCGCTCTCCGATGCCACTGTTGAAACTTGAATAGTTAAAATATCTGGGGCCATCCTTGAAAGAACCGGAAAGTATTTTTCTTTGTTCTTCCACCATTGCAAAAGATTAAAGGAGCCGTCGAAATTTACTTCCTCAATTCCCTACGATAAATAAACTTTAAGCTCATTTAGTTGTGAAAAATCACTACTACTAGAACCTTGAGAACCCTTAAACCTCGCCCAAGCACTAAGTGCTCTTACTCCCGCAGTTCTTTTAGATGATTGAGAATCAGAAAAAGAATGAGTTGGAATATTTGGTCTAACATGATTTAATGCAACTTGATAAGCATTACAAATAGTTTGAGTATTTATTCTAATTGAGGCTATTGCTTCCGGAAGTTGAGACAACTCATCATCTTCAAGTGCTAAACCATTATAAACAGTTTCGTACCAAAATTGAGGACCTCTTAATTTTATACAAGGATTTAACAAAGTAGCAACACCATAAATAGGGGGAATAGGGAAAAAATATTTTTAAATTTTTTTTCTCATAGAATCAAAAGCAAGTTGATAAATTTTCCCACCCTCTGAAAAATTAGAAAATAAATTTACAAGTTCTGCAATATAAACTAAACAATTAGAAATAGTAGGATAATGTTGCCCAGAAAATTCATTTGTAGCAATATAAAATTTTTCTAAAAAATTACAAGCATTTTAACATTAGCCCAATCCCCATTCGTAAGGTGCTCATCATCATCACTTACATGTGCATTAAACGTTGAGTTTATGGGGTTTCTATTCATATGCAACAACCAAACTTACATACATGTAATTCCATCTAGATGGACAAGGTTTAGGAACCTTTCTTTCTCTTAGGCCGAATTCATCGCATCTTTTAAAATATTCTCTAAGTCTACTTCTACGGTTTGAATTAAAAAGCCAGTTAAGAGCCATTTTAACCTTTTCAATTTCAATATTTAAAATTCTCATACCATCACCCATAATTAAATGGTAAATATGACAAATACATCTAACATGAAAAATGTTACTAAATGCAGGATTTAGCGTAGTGGTAAGCAAGGCTATAGCATTTGTGTTACTAGTAGCATTATCCATTGAAACTGACATTATTTTATCACTAATACAAAAATATCTACAAATATCCGTAAGTGTGCTAGCAATAAACTGCCGTGTGACGTAACTTAATTATTCTATAACCAATTATGCGCTTTTGCATTATCCAATCCTCATCAATCCAATGACTGGTAACAGTAAGTTAATCACAGTCGTTGCCACTTCTACCAATATCAGTTGTAATTGCAACACGACAATTTATATGAGTAAATAAATAGCGCAAATATTGTTTATATTCATGCTTATATTTATAAATATCGCTATTTACGATTGTGCGAGGAAAACCAGTATGCTTTACTATTCGTAGAGTTCCGTTCCATACTAACTAGCCTAAGATGTTTGGCAATTTACATATAATTTTAGGGACAAGAGTATCACTTATCTGATATTAGGTAGGTACTCCATAAATAACTCTCATCTCCTGTATCATCCATGGAACTTATAATAGACTCGCGCGCGTGTGTATTATTTCTATGCACACGTATACTCACATATAAACCGTCTCCATTTGGAGCCAATGATTTTGTATATGGATTCGCCTCTGCATAAAAGAGTTACACGTTGACTGCTGGGTTGTGGGAAAGGAATGGGTTAACAGATTTCTTACCCTTAATTTTACACCAATTCTGCATGGCTATAGTTTCAGTTTCCTTCTAAACAGTGGCAGATGGGAATTTTGCAACACCAATGTTCACATGGTTCAGGGTTACTTATTTGTGTGCATATACTCCTCGTTTCAAGAAATTGAAAAGTTCATTTTGTTGTCAGACTTGGTAGCGATTGCACTTGCTTTGCTTTGAATCACTGATAACAAGTAATATAGATTTTTTTCTTTAACATACTTTACATTTGATATACTCTCAATCCTAAATTTATTAAGTTTTCTGTTTGTGCAGCTTGGTAGACAATTATTTACCCATCTTAAGGTGTATAAAGGTCCTGAACATCCTCATGAGGCTCAGAAACCCATTGAATTGCCCATTAGAGACAAGAGGATACAGATTCAGCGCTGAACTCCCAACAGTGCAATTGAGGAGCAGTTCTCATTTTTGGCTGTTGATACATTCCTTTAAGTTTTTTCTGTTTAACTGGTGTAACTTCATGTCTTAACTCCAGTACTGTACCTGCTCTCCTGCTATTCTTCTTTATGCTTTTGTAGAGGTTTTTCTTTACAAATTTATTTGCCTCCACATTTTTTGAGCAAATGAGATTCTTCTTTAGGTTTCATTTCTATTGAATGTTTCTTCACCTTGGCTTTATCCTGCAGAGTGGATTCAGTAATTTTTTAACTCCCTTCTTTCGTCCCGCACCCTCACGCTTGGGGGTTGGTAATTTGTGAGCATATTTTAAGGTAGTTTATGGTATATTACAGTGGTGAACTGCTGTGACGCTTTATTTTCTACTACTGCTTAGGATTTCTTCTTCTTCTTAATTGCAAAATAGGCTTGTTAGATTTATTGTTATTTTGATATTAATGATTAGAGTTTGTTCTTGATAATATTTGGGGGTTATGTTTCAAATTTAAGCTCATTTGGAGTAGATTTAGGTATTAAATTGTCTATTGGATTGTTAAAATTCGAAACACAAATTTTTATTTTTGGGCAATTTACACCTCAGACTTACGTGGCCTTAAGTGCATGAAAATATTAGTTGCACTTCAGACCTATTCGGCCTTAAGTGCATCCAAAGTATAATTTTTTCACTTCAAACCTATTTGGCCTTAAGTGCACGAAAATATTTGTTGCACTTCAGGCCTATTTGGCCTTAAGTACATCTGAAGTGCAATTTTTTCACTTCAGACCTATTTGATCTTAAATGCATGAAAACATTTAAAACATCTTCAGAGTGAATCGAGACTCAACATATATACTATGGAACATCAACCAACAAAACAACGTCAAAGGTAAACATATGAACCTAGATGATATCATGAGTGGAATATTTACGACGAGACGTTTCATTAAGCTTTTCTTTTAGAAAAACTGCCGTTAAGGCAGATTCATACGAAAGGGGTCAAAAGTGATAGGCATTATATACCTTATTACAGTCTATCCAATAACCATGTTGAACTCGTCTCGTCACACTTTAATATACAATAACTATAATAATGCTATAGTTAAGCTATGAAAGATACAACTATCGCATAACAAACAACATGCTTATTTTATATTAAAACGGGGAGCATCTCCCCTATAAACTTTACTTCCTCCCAATTCGAGATAACACCAACAACATATGAACACAGCAAAAACAACAAATATACATCATTTCCCACTTTTATATCCGTCATTTTCTAACTTTATATCCACAAACAAATACCACAAAATATCCCAACACACCCTAGTCACTTCATACACAAAACGACAACCATAATAGTGTCAAACAACACGAAAATGTAACGACGAATGACCAGCCCAATACTCTACTATTATGTGGTGTTTCTCCACACTCGTTTTCCTCCCAAACTCCATAAAAATAGTAGCAAAAGAGACAACCCAACAACAACTCAAAACAGCCCACAAAACAGTCTGCTACAAGTTGAACAACTCGAACTCGTGACTTTCGATCACCGTCCCGTGAGTTCTTATTATTATGGAACAAATTTCTCTATCTTTTCAGCAGAAAAAGGGATGAAAGAGGGTAGTATAAGTACCTTATTTGGTGAAGATCTCAGCTCCTGTCTTTGGTTCTACAACTTTTAGGTTTTCCTCCAACTAGAACTTGAAAAGAAGAGAAAATAACTTAGGGTTAGTGTGAAATTTTAGGGAGAAGTTTGCAGAGGTTTATTCTATGATTTTAGGCTTTAAAATGAGTGGAATAAATGAAGGAAATTATCCCGTAAAAGGGGCCCTTTGGCCGACCCCAACTAGCCCCTTTTGGGGGACTTATTTGATCCTTTTAGTTAAGCAAGGAGGTGACACCTACTTGTCACCTATGTAATGTACGCAGTCTCGCAAAAACGCGAATATCTCTCTACTCTAATATTTTATAACGAATAATTTAATGCGTTAGAAACTAGACTCATAGATTTTCAATTTTGGTGGGTGGATCTCCCCGTAACTCCAAGTATATTTGGAGAAAAACTCAGTGACATTAGACCCAAATTTTAATAAAATTATGAATGTAACTTGCAATAACTTTTGCCGACTTTTATTTCATAACATATTTGACTTCAAAACTTAACATACAAGTATTATATGATTCAATTACCTTAAAACACGATATCATATTAAGCACTCATAGTTTTATCCCAAAAGTACGGGTTATAATATCTTTAATTCGTTTAGCCTCCAACCCTCACGATACTTCCTTAACTCTTGTTTTAACTCATCATTATCTTTGTAAAGGTCCTTAATCTCTTAGACATATATTAATTCACTTAAGATGCATTCCAACATCAAAGTACGGGGTGTAACATCGAAAGAACTCATGCGATCACGAAGAATAATTGTCAACCCAGGCTAACCGAGCTAACACATCGCATTCTCGACCCTCATCACGCAAATGTGAAGCACAACCAGTACATCAATCGCGATCACGATGCCCCTTCGGTGATCGCGAATAAAAAATCTTCCCCAACTCCACAAAACACATCGCATTCTCGACCTTCTTCGCGATCGCGATATACACCAGATAGAAACAAAATCTACCAACTTCAACATTGCTTCTGGTGGTCCGAAACTCACCCGAGAAACTCGGAACCCCATCCAAACATACCAACAAGTCCATAAATACAATTCGACCTGCTCGAGGCCTCGAAATACCTAAAATAACATACCAAGAATTGCACCCCAAACCATACGAATCAACCTTCCAAACACGAAATGGAACCCAATTTCGCACACAAGTCCAATATGACGATACGAATCTATCCACAGGCTCGGAACAACAAACAGGATCCTATATCACCAAATTCCACTCCAAGTCAAACTTAGCAAATTTTAAAACTTTTAAAATGCCAACTTCCAACAATGACCGTCAAATCGCTCCCGGGCCACCTGAAACTCAACCCGAACATGGTCCCAAGTCCAAAACCACCATACGAACCTATTGGAACCTTCAAATCTCGATTCTAAGGTCGTTTACTCAAAATATTAAATTGAGTCAAACTTGGCCACCTTAAGCCACTACCATGAAACTAAGTGTTCTGAATTCAATCTGAACCCTTCGAAAACCAAACCAATCGAACCCGCCAGTCTTAAAACAGGAAAAGCACATACAGGAAGTCTCAAATAGGGGAACGGGATTCTAGAAATCAAAATGACCGATAGGATAGTTCCATTGTCCACCTCTTAACAAAATCATTCATCCTCGAACGGGTTTAGAATCATACCTAGAATGCCTAATAAGTGCGGATATATGCTCCGCATGTCCTCCTCGGTCTCCAGGTAGCCTTCTCGACTGGATGACCTCTCCAATAAACTTTGACAGCTAAAATCTCCTTAGACCTCAACGTGTGTACCTGTCTATCAACAATGGCAACTGGCTCCTCCTCATAACTCAAGTCCTCTTCCATCTGAACTATGTTATAATTCAACACATGGGACCTATCAGCATGGTACTTCTAGAGCATAGACACATGGAATACTGGATGAACTCTCGATAGGATAGGGGCAAAGAAATCCTATATGAAACCTCACCAACTCGCTCTAGAACCTCGAACGAACTGATTCTAGAACCTCGGACTCAACTTGCCTCTCCTCCTGAAGCTCACGATACTCTTAATTGGTGAGACCTTCAGAAGTTCCTTCTCACCCTTAATAAATGACAAATCATGCACTTTCTGATACGCGTAACTCTTCTGCATGAACTGAGCTGTGCAAAGACACTCTTGAATCAACTTTACCTTATCCAAGGCATCCTTTACAAAATTAGTACCATACAGCCTAGCCTAGCGGGGCTCAAACCAATCGATGGGGGAATGACATCATCGACCATACAATACCTCAAAAGGAGCCATCTCAATGTTGGATTGATAGCTGTTGTTATATGCAAACTTGGACAATGGCAAAAGTCGGTCCCACTACCCTCCGAAGTCAATCACACATGCCCTGATCATATTCTGCAAAATCTGAACTGTTCGCTCCAACTACTCGTCGGTCTGCGGATGAAAAATCGTGATGAGCTCTACTGGGGTATCCAACTCACCCTATATTGCCCTCTAGAAATGCAAAGTGAATTGAGTGCCTCGATCTAAAATATTGGAGAGAGGCAGGTCACATAACCCGACAATCTCCTGAATATAAATCTGGGTCAACCTCTCCGAAGTATTTGTATTCATCACCGGAATAGGTATGCAGACTTGGTCATGCTGTCGACATTCACCCAATCAATATCAAATTTCATCAACATCTGCGGCAAACCAACCACGAAATCCATAGTGATGCTCTCTTATTTTCACTCTGGTATAACCATCTACTGAAGTAAACCACCTGGCCTCTTGTGATCATACTTAACATGCTGGCAATTCAGACACCTCGATACATACCCAACTATGTCCTTCTTCATCCGTCGCCACCAATAATGCTGCCTCAAGTCACGATACATCTTTGTGGCACCTAGTTGAATAGAATAGCGCGAACTGTGAGCCTCTTTCAGAATCAACTCTCTCAGGCCATCAACATTAAGAATATATAAGCGACCCTGGAGCAGCAGAACACCATCATCACCAATAGTCACCTCCTTGGCATCACCACATAGTACCGTCTCTCTAAGAACCAGCAAGTGCAGATCATCATACTTTATAGCCTTAATTCTCTCTAATAAAGAAGATTGAGCCACAACACATGCAAGAACTTAACTGGGCTATAAAATATCCAACCTCACAAGTCGGTTAGCTAAGGACTGAATGTCCAAGCCAATTTTCTCTTCTTTGCTGGATTGAATGCCAAATTATCCATATTCTCGACCTTTCTGCTCAAGGCATCCGCAACCATATTTGCCTTGCCCGGATGATAGATAATGGTGATATCATAGTCCTTAAGTAACTCAAGCCACCTACACTGCCTCAGATTAAGGTCCTTCTTCTTAAACAGATATTGTAATCTATGGTGATCAGTGTAGACCTCACACCACACCCCATGAAGATAATGTCTCCAAATCTTAAGAGCATGAACTATCATAGCCAACTATAAATTGTGCACAAGGTAATTCTTCCCCGTGGAGCTTCAACTAACAAGAAGAATAAGCAATCACTCGCCCCTCATGCATCAGTACATAACCCAACCCAACACGTGAAGTGTCATAATATACAGTGTACATCCCTGAACCAGAAGGCAAAAGAAACACCAGTGTTATAGTCCATGCGGTCTTGAGCTTTTGAAAGCTCGCCTAACAATCACTGTACCACCTGAATTGAACACCCTTCCGGGTCAAACCGTCTTCGGAACATTCAAAGCGCAAATCCTCAACTGATGGTATCCAGATCTCAAATTGATCTTCGAGAACACCCTCAAACCATGTAGCTGATCATATAAGTCATTAATGCGTGGCAATGAATACTTGTTCTACGACACTTCAAGATCAGAGTCTTGGTGTTGAGAAAAGTAACATTACACGCCTAGAACCCGAGTGAGGGGAATATGGGACTGAATTGGGAAGGACCATATCGAGTCGTCGAAATTACCAGCAAAGGCTCATACAAACTCGAAGCAGGAAACGGTATGCAACTACCGAACAACTAGAATGTGACACACTTAAAGCGGTACTACTGCTAAGGTATAATCTTAATTACTCTTTAATAATGTTATGAATTGGATTAACACTTGCAGGCAATGGCCAAGGATAGATGTGGCTATTAGGTCTGAAAGCACGCGTTGCACTCTTTTTTTCTTGAACCAGTTTTGTCCCAAAATAGGTCTTTCGGCAAGGTTTTTAACGAGGCGGCAGTAAAACATGCTAACTTAGATTCGAAGAAAATAAATAGATACTCCAATTCACTTGGTAATTCATTATGTGAATTTAAACTCTATCTTAACACATCATGCAATTAGTTGTTCTCATGATAATCAATAGCCTATCTGATGGAGTAATCTATCAATAACTATCTATCTATATAATATTATAAAAATATGAAGTCCTTAACTAAATCTCTCTCTATATATATATATACTATTTTAAAAACATGAAGCCCCTAACTAAAAAGTCAAAATACCAAATTACCCTTTTAAATAATCTAAACACCTTACTTATCCTAATAAGAATTCTCTAATATTAATATACTAAATAAAATATTAAATAATTTCGGCGAAACGGTTAACTAAACAAAGAGGGAATCATTTATGACCATTTAGAAATGATGTCTTTTGGTAAATGGTACCTTTTGGTTAGTCTCTCATTTAAAAAAAAACACCTATAAATATATTTATAGGATTGATTACAACAACTTTGGAACTTATTTTAAGTTATCGACAACCACAACTTATAAGCAATTTTATGGTTTCTCTTCCCCAAAAATCAAAGAATAAAATTTCTTCTATTAGGTAAAAACATATTTAATTTGCTTACTAATGATTAAAACTTCTTATATTAACAATTGATCAAGTGTCATAAAGACTCCTGAAAGCAAAGGCCAAGGGATTTGGAGAAAAAAGTGAAGCAAATATCTCGAGGAAGTATCAAAAGTCAATTCCAATATTTTTTGTATTTTTCTTTTCAACATAGAGTTGGAAGTGTAGATATTAAATTTACCAAAATAATTTATATATATAGTTGTTTGTTTCCTTTATTTGGTATGTGTTCAAAAATTTATGAAAGCAGACACTGTAGTAGATGTGTAAAATGACATTATTTTTCGAGCTCAAACAATTGTCACAAATTGGCACAACTTGAGAGATAAGAATGGTATGACTATAACATAAATCGTGTTATACTTTCTTTATTCTACTTATTGTTTAACTAATTATTCTTTGTGATTTACAATATTCAAAGAGGTCTAGGATTAGGATAGAATGCTAGTAGGTAGTCGAGCATATCTCTTTGTCTTCCCCAGTTCGCTAGCATTGGTGTTTGTCATGATCCCAAATTCCCTCCGTAGGATGTTGTAATGACCGAATCGGTCATTTTAACTTTTAGAACTCCGTTCCCTAAAATAAAACTTTTCGTATGTGCTTTTAATGATTTATGACTTGCGGGGATAGTTGGTTCGAGATTTGGAAGTGTTTGGGTTGAAATCGGAACACTTGGTTCCTTAAGTTGGTTTTAAAAGGCCAAGTTTGACCTCGGTCAAGATTTTGAACAAAACGACCCCGGAATAGAATTTTGACGATTCCAACAGCTCCGTATGGTGATTTTGGACTTAGGAGCGTGTTCGAAATTTTATTTGAAAGTCCGTAGTTAAATTAGGTTTGAAATGGCTAAAACAAGAATTTAAGTTTGGAAGTTTGACCGGAAAGTTGACTTTTTGATACCGGAGTCGGAATCCAATTTCGAAAATTTTTATAGCTCCGTTATGTTATTTATGACTTGTGCGCAAAATTTGAGGTCAATCGGATTTGATTTGATAGGTTTCGACATCGAAAGTAGAAGTTGGATATTTTAAGTTTCATTAAGCTTGAATTGGAGCATAATTTATGGTTTTAGCGTCGTTTTATGTGATTTGAGGTTTCAAATAAGTTTGTATGATGTTTTAGGACTTGTTGGTATATTTGATTGAGGTCCCGAGGACCTCGGGTGAGTTTCAGATGGTTAACGGATCAAAAGTTGGACTTAAAAAGCTGCTGCAATTTTTCTCTTCTGCTGGATATTATAGGCTGTGATCGAGCCCAGATATCAAGCCCAGGGTCGACGGCCAGGGTCGAAACCAGGGATGAGGCTCAAGATTGAGCCCAGCTCGAGGGCCATGATCGAAGTCCCAGGCTCGATGCTATGATCGAAGGCCCAGGCTCGAGGGCCATGATCGAAGGCCCAGGCTCGATGCCATGATCGAAGGCCCAGGCTCGAGGGCCATGAACGAAGCCACGATTGAGGCCCAGGATCGAGGGACATGATCGAAGCCACGATTGAGGCCCAATTTCGAAGGCTGCCTAGGCAGATCTATAAAGGAGGGAATTTTGTCCCATCTGCTATTTTTGACGAACTTGAGCTTGAGCAGAGACGACTTTTGACAGATTTTCAAGGAAATGCATTGGGGTAAGTGATTCCAACTCGGATTTGGTCTATATACACAAGTATATCATTATTTTCACCATTTAATTAGTGTTTTGAGATTGAAATTTGGAAATTTTTTAGTAATCTCATAGAAACGAATTTTTGAGATTTCGGTATTGATTCAGAGCCGGATTTGAGTGAAACTGGTATGGTTGGACTCGTAATTGAATGGGTTATCGGATTTCGTAACTTTCACCGGATTTTGAGAGGTGGGCCCTACAGACGAATTTTTAATTAGTTTCAGGATTTTTATTGAAAATGTAGTATTTTCTTATAGAATTGATTCCTATAAATTTTAGTGATTGTATCGAATTATTTTTGGTTAGATTCGAGCCAATCAAAGTTAGATAATCGAGGAAAAGGCCTACTAGTAGATTAAATTGGAGCAAGACGAGGTAAGTCTCTTCTCTAATCTTGTGAAGGAGAAATTACCTCATAGGTGATTAAATTAATAATTATTGTTAATTGTGGGGGCTACGTATGCACGAATGTTCATCCTCCTGAATTGATCTTATAATAAATATACTCTCTTTCCGGAGGTACATAAGAAAGTGTCTTCCTTTTTTGTGGAGCGGGCCGAATACCTCGACAGGATAGATGCATCTATGGATCGTGCCGCACGTCCCTCAGCAGTGTGCACGACACTCTGGATTGGGCCGTACGACCTCGGCAGAAATCGTGCTTAATAATAATAATTACAAGATACTAAGAATTATTATTCCTGCTTGTTAAGGAATTATTGTTATTCCTGTAAATGGGACTAATTGATAAATTGGAAATTTTATTGGAATTGAAGGAATTTAATTAATATATTGAGAATTGTTGCATTTGAAGGAATTTAATTATTTCTACTGGTTAAATAGATTATTGTAAATTCTGTGAATCATGCTGATTTAAATATTCTAGTTTTATTTCAATTATTATTATTGATCCATAGTGAGTGTCAAAGTCGGTCATCTCGTCTCTACCACTTCGAGATTAGGCTTGATACTTATTGGGTACACGTTGTTTACGTACTCATACTACACTTGCTGTACTTTTTGTGCAGGACTTGAGGCAAGTACTAGTGGGGGACCTATCGTCTTACACCCACGTTATCCAGAGGCATAATGGTGCTGCCTTTCTGAGCCGTTCTGCAGCTATCCGTGTCTCTTCTTATATTTATATTCTGTCTATTTTATTTTAAACAGTATTTGGAGTTTTGTATAATTTAATAGATGCTCATACACTTGTGACACCAGGTCTTGACACACACATTGGTAGAATTGAGAGTTGATTATTTATCTTAGATTTAAATTAATCAATATCTTTTATATTTTCTTTAATATTACTAGTAAAATAATAAAAATTACTTAGAAAATTATTTTGAAAATAATTGATATATGTTTAATTTATTTGTTGGCTTGCCTAGCTGTAGTGTTGGGCGCCATCACGACCTGTAGGTGAAATTGGGTCGTGACAGATGTCGTGATGACACTTAGTCTCTAAGACTAGGTAAGCCTAACAATATGCGGAAACATCAAATAAGAACTTAAAATTTCAAAACTTCAACAATTACATCAATAGACTATAAGCTCAATACGTCTAATTTCCCAAAATTCGGTGAGATATAAGTCACAAGCTCTAGATACAATGGTGAACAATCCTATACATCACTGTCTATCAAAAACATAAAGAAATAAGGAAAACAGGGTAGAAGGAGACTCCCACGCCTTTGGATGCGGGCATGTGTACCGTGAAGTCTCCAAAGCAACAACATGACACACTAATACCGAGGATGATAAGATGTACCTGGATCTGTCCAAAACATGTACAGAAGCATAGTATGAGTACTCCACAACGGTACCCAGTAAGTGCCAAGCCTAACCTCGGTAGAGTAGTGACGAGGTCAGGTTAAGGCCCTACTGGTGAAACTAAGAAACAAGGCAGAAAATATAATGACATAATGAAATAATAGGGAATTGAAACAGAAAAGAATTTACGGAAAGTAACAACACGGAGTCAAGGAAACAAATAAAAACCACGAAGGGAAAACAAGGATTTTACATGTTAAAGAAACAACAACCAAACAATACAGCAAGTAGAGAAGATCAACAGAGGCACTCCCGAGGTATCGCTTCGTAGTTCCAAATCATAAAAATAAATCACAGTGATTACTTATATCACTGCGGGAGCCTATATATTTGGTTTTAAAAATTATTTTTCCGAAATAGCATCCAGCGTTTTAGCCCACCTTATCACACCGCATGGTTTCTAGTAGTTTTCCTACTAGCCACGCATATCAAGCCCACCTTATCTCACTGCATGTGTTTCAATACCCAGACCTTGTACCACCGCATGCATATCAATAATCACAACGGCATGGCAGAAACCTCGTGCAACGATAACAAATACACGGCAGAAACCTCGTGCAACAATAACAACCGCACGATAAAAACCTAGTGCAATAATAACAACAGCACGGTAGAAACCTCGTGCAAATAACCAAACAATCACCTCAAGAATAACACTAAAGCCAAAACACAACAACTAAATAAATCATATTTCACGGCTTATACCTTGCCTTAAAAGAACCACAACCTTGCATTTCAACACCAAGCTCAACAGCAAGATATTTCAAGGATAGCAATTTCAAGTAAAGAATTTTCACATTTAAGTAATGAATACAAAAATCAAGAAATACAAATAATTCAACTAAACATGTGATACAAGTGGCAAATAGGAGATAAGACAAGTAGATATGTGAAATTAGGCTAAACAGGATGACTACAACATGCTAAAGTAACTCAATTAAGGCATGAAAATGAAACTACGTAGCAAAAACCAGAATTTCAATATTTAGCACGTGTACACACTCGCCACCTCGCGTACACAGCCTACACATATCACAAATTATCACCACAATACCAAATCCTAAGGGGAATTTCCCCCACACAATAATAGACAAGCCACTTATGTGATGACCCAAAAGGCCATCTTATGTTTTAGATAGCTACCAGTCAAGCATTCAGATGGCTCCCTATGAGGCATTATATGGTAGGCGGTGTCGGTCTCCAGTTGGGTGGTTCGAGCCGGGAGAGGCTCGATTGTTGGGCACAGACTTAGTACATGATGCCTGGGATAGGGTCAAGATTATTCAGGATCGACTTTGCACAGCTCAGTCCAGACAGAAGAGTTATGCCGACCGTAGAGTTCGTGATGTTGCATTCATGGTCGGAGAGAGAGTGTTACTTTGGGTATCACCCATGAAGGGTGTAATGAGGTTCGGAAAGAAGGGCAAGTTGAGCCCTAGGTATATCGGACCTTTTGAGATTCTGGAGAGAGTGGGAGAGGTGGCTTATAGGCTTGCGTTGCAACCTAATTTAGCAGTTGTTCATCAGGTATTCCATGTGTCCATGCTTCAAAAGTATCACGACGATCCGTTCCATGTGTTAGATTTCAGCTATGTCCAGTTGGACAAAGATTTGACTTACGAGGAGGAGCCGGTGGCAATTCTAGCCCGGCAAGTTTGCTGGTTGAGATCAAAGAGTTACCCTTCAGTGGAAAGGTCGGCCTATTGAGGCAGCTACTTGGGAGTCCGAGTCCGATATGCGGAGTAGATATCCCCACTTTTTCACCAGCCCAGGTACTTTTCTATGTCCGTTCGAGGACGAACGGTTGTTTTAGAGGTGAAGAATGTGATGACCCAAAAGGTCATCTTATATTTTAGAACTTGAATCTGCATTCTTAAGTCGTAAAAATCTCATTTTTACCCTCCTCGATTTGCGTACGCAGTCCGGGTAGGTTTCTGGAAAGCTTTTATGTTGAAAACTAATGAAAATAAGAATTTTTGCCTTAAAAGTTGATTTTAGTTGACTTTGATCAACATTTTTAGTAAACGGGTCCGGATCCGTGCTTTGATGGTCTCGGTAGGTCCGTATCAAATTATGGGACCTGGGCGTATGACCGGAATTTAATTCGGAGGTCCCTAGCTTGAGTTATGAATTTTTGATGAAAATTAAAAGTCTAAAAACTAATTATTTTTAAGAATTGATTGATATTTGGCATTGTTAGTATCAGGTACGTATTTTGGTTCCGGAGCCCGGTACAAGTTCATCATGATATATAAGACTTGTCTGTGAAATTTGGTGAGAAATGAAGTTGATTTGACGTGATTCGGACGTCCAGTTGAGAAAAATAGAAATTTTAAAGTGTTCTTGAGAATTTCATTTGATTTGCTACTAAATTCATAGTTCTAGGTATTATTTTGGCGATTTGATCGAGCGAGCAAGTTCGTATGATATTTTTAGACCTGCGTGCATGTTTGGTTTGGAGCCCCGAGGGCTCGGGTGAGTTTTGGATAGGCTACAGAGTGATTTGAACTTAGAAAAATAGCTGGTATGCTTTAGCTGTGTTACAGGCCTCAGACCTCGCAAATGCGAGGTCAGGGTTGGCATTTGCTATCACTATTGAGGCCGCATTTGCGAACTTCTCATCGCAAATGTGAAGAGAAGCTGGGCCAGCCTATGTTCGCAATTGCGAACATTTATTCGCATTTGCGAAGGGAGTCTGGGAGGGGTATAGATCGCAAATGCGATCTTTTGTCCGCATTTGCGAGGTCAATGATCGCAATTGCGACACTTTCCTCGCATTTGCGAAGGGCAGCAGGATTGTGAAGGATTCGCAATTGCGATAGCCCCTTCGCAATTGCGAGCTTCGCATTTGCGAAGCTCAGGTCGCAAATGCGACGTCTGCAGCTGAACAAAATGACTTTTGGACGGGAATTTTCATTCATTTCCCAAATTTTCAAGAACTAAAACACAAGAGGCGATTTTCCAAAGACCATCTCTTCGCCAAATCATAGGTAAGTGATTCTAAACTGGTTTCTTTCAATCTTTCACTACATTTTACAAGATTTCAACCTAAAATCTAGGATTTTCATGGTGGAATTAGGGATTTTTGGGTAGAACTTAGGAATTTCGAAATTTGGGGATTTAGACCTGAAATTGAGGTCGGATTCCAAAACCAATTGTATATACGGCCTCAGGGGAGAATGGGTAAACAGATTTTGGTCCGAACCTCGGGTTTGGACCAAGCGGGCCCGGGGTTGGTTTTTGACTTTTGTTGGAAAAACTTAGGAAAACTATAATTTTTCATTAAAGTTGATTCATTTAGCGATAATTGATGATATTAAACTGATTATGATTAGATACGAGTGGGTTGGAGGTGAATTCTAAAGGGAAAGCGATACTTGAGCAGTAAGTGGCTTGCGAAATTGAGTTAAGTATTGTGCCTAACTTTGGCTTGAGGGAATAGGTATTGTGTGAGTATTTGCTACGTGTTTTGTTATTGAATACGATGTATTGCTGAGGTGACGGGCATCTGTATGTTGTGGTTGAGTCATAGTATGCGAGTGAAATTCCATTTCTAGCAAATTTGTAGTCTTAAATCTTGTTATTCATGCTTATTGTTGTTGTTGAAATATTGGGAGACTTGTATCCGGTTCCACTAGGGTCGATAAAAATTATGAATATTGATTTCTTGTGAAACTTCTCTCTATCTGTTGTTATTGATTCTGTGAATTGTGAGGAAGAGTGTAAATCACGAAGAGTAATGCCGTGCATAATTTATTTATATTGTGAGAAAGAGTGTAAAGCATAAAGGGTGATGCCGTGCATAATTTATTTAAATTGTGAGGAAGAGTGTAAATCACGAAGGGTGATGCCGTGCATAATTTATTTATATTGTGAGGAAGAGTGTAAAAGTACGAAGGGTGATGCCGTGCATGAATTATTTATATTGTGAGGAAGAGAGTAAAAGTACGAAGGGTGTTGTCGTGCAGTTCTATTTGTTATTTGGTGAGGTTGAGAGTAAAAGCATAAAAGGTGATGACGTGCAGTATTCCTTTGCTGTTTTAATTGCTCGATTCGTTTAAGGATTTTCTGTTTAATTCTGTCATTTCATTATTCTAACTCTTTATATTGTATTCCCCCACTGTATGTTCCCTTACCATTATTTCTGCGTTATTGCTTTATTTACTGTTGTTGCCACTAGTATGATTATAATGTTTAGGTTATATGTGGGTGTCTTGTCCTAGTCTCGTCACTACTTCACCGAAGTTAGGCTCGACACTTACCAGTACATGAGGTCGGTTGTACTGATGCTGCACTCTGCACTTTCTGTGCAGATTTTTATACCGGCTCAGGTTGATCGAGATTTGCTACTGGTCCAATGTCCGGAGACTCAAGGTAAATCTGTCGGCGTTCACAGACCTTGAAGTTCCCGTCTATTTTTTATGTCCTACTATTTTCTTTCATTCATACAGTTGTATTTCTTTCAGACTATTACTTGTCGTGAATTCTAGAATGCCCGCGAATGGTGACTCCAGATCCGGATGGTAGTAGTTAATACAGTTTTATAATATTACACACTTATTACATTTCACCTTAGTTAATTATTGTTAATTACTAAATGGAAATAAGGAACTGGTTAATGATTCTCTAACGTTGGCTTGCCTAACAAGTGAAATATTAGGCGCCATCACAGTCCAGTCGGTGGGAAATTTCGGGTCGTGACAGTTGGTATCAGAGCACTAGGTTTCTTAGGTCTCACGATTCACGAGCAAGCTTAGTAGAGTATAGAGGATCGGCACAGAGTCGTCTGTGCTTATCTTCCAGAGGCTATGAAGTTTAGGAACAAGTTTCACTTCTATTCTTCTCTGTCGTGCGATTTTGCTTTCTCAATATTGATTGAACTCTTCTACTCTTATTCTCTCGCAGATGGCGAGAACACGTGTCGCTTTCTCCGCTGAGCAGCAGCCAGAGCCTCCAGTGATAGCTCCTACGCGGGGCAGAGGACGAGGTCGAGGCCGTGATAGGGGCAGGGCTCAGTCTAGAGCCCGAGCAGCAGCCCCAATAGTAGAGCCTCAGATAGAGCTTGAGGAGGAGGTTCCAGTCCAGATTGTTCCTGCCGGACCAGCTCAGGTTCCGGAGGGGTTCATTGCTACCCAGTACTTCAGGACGCTTTGGTTCGTTTGGTGGGCCTTATGGAGAGTGTGGCCCAAACTGGCGCATTTTCCATGGCACCAGCAGTCTCTCAGGATGGAGGAGGAGCCCAGACTCCCACCACTCCCGCTCCAGAGCAGATAGCTCCCCAGTATCAGGCTCCAACAGCTCAGCCAGTCGGATTAGTTCAGCTGGTTATTGCGGCACAGGTCGGAGATGGGCTAGCTATGTCTTCTGAGGCCTTATGGAGATTAGACAGGTTTATAAAACTTTTTTCTGTTCACTTCAGTGGTGCTCCTACAGAGGATCCTCAGGAGTATCTTGACAGCTGTCACGAGGTTTTACGGAACATGGGTATAGTAGAGACCAATGGGGTCGATTTTGCTGTATTTTAGATGACTGGTTCCGCCAAGAAATGGTGGAGATATTACTTGCTGACCAGACCAGTTGGGTCGCTTGCTCTTACTTGGGACCAGTTCTCTCAGCTCTTCATAGAGAAGTTTCTGCCTATCACATTGAGAGAGGAGCGTCGCCGTTAGTTTGAGCGTCTCCAGCAGGGCAGTATGACCGTTACTCAGTATGAGACCCATTTTGTGGATTTGGCCCGTCATGCTTTTGCTTCCCACCGAGAGAGAGAGAGAGTGTGAGGAGGTTTATTGATGGACTTGCTCAGCCTATCAGACTGCAGATGGCTAAGGAGACTGGGAGTGAGATTTCTTTTCAGGCGGCTGCTAATGTCGCCAGATGAGTCGAACTGGTTCTTACTTAGGGAGGTTAGGGGTCTGACAAGAGACCTCATCATTCTGGTGAGTTCAGCGGTGCCTCACCTAGAGGCAGGAGTACTTTTTGTAGAGGCCATCCTCCCAGGACGTTTCATTCAGCGCTCTAGGAATCCCACGGTGCCTCAGGTGGTCATGGCCCTCAGATGCATTATTCTGACCATCTAGCTTACTGTGCACCACTAGCTCCTATTAGTGCACCTCCACTCCAAAGTCATTAGGGTGGTTATTCAGGTTAACAGGGTCAGTTTCAGGGTCAGCAGTCATAGCAGCCAAAGTTATGTTATACTTTTGGTGATTCGAGTTACATTGCTAGATTTTGCCCTCGGGCAACGGGCAGTTCACAGCATCAGAGTTCTCGTGCCATGGTTCCGGCACCAGTTGATGCACCACCTGCTCAGCCAGCCAGAGGCAAGGGTCAGATAGCCAAAGGTAGAGGCCAGACTATTAGAGGTAGAAGTCAGGTCGTTAGAGGTGGAGACCAGCCAGCTAGAGGTCATCCCAGGGACGTAGTTCAGGGTGATGGGCCTCAGCCCCGGTGTTATGCTTTCCCAACCAGGCCTGAGGCTGAGTCATCTAACGTTGTTATCATAGGTAGTGTTTCAGTTTGCAGTAGAGATGCTTCAGTTCTATTTGATCCGAGATCTACTTACTCCTATGTGTCATCCTATTTTGCTTCTTATGTGGTTGTGTCCCGTGATTCTTTGAGTGTTCCTGTGTATGTTTCCACACCAGTGGGAGATGCTATTGTTGTAGATCGTGTTTATCGTTCATGTGTGGTCACCATTAGGAGTCTTGAGACTCGTGTAGATCTTCTACTTCTTGACATGGTTGATTTTGATGTCATACTGGGTATGGATTGGCTGTCACCTTATCATGCTATAGTAGATTGTCACGCTAAGACGGTGACCTTAGCCTTGCAGGGGTTGCCTCGATTAGAGTGGAGAGGGAATCTTGGCCATTCTTTCAGCAGGGTTATCTCTTATGTGAAGGCTTGACATATGGTCGAGAATGGGTGTCTAGCTTATTTGGCTTATGTCCGCGATTCTAGTACGGAGGTTCCTTTCATAGATCCGGTGCCGATTGTTTGTGAATTTCCAGAGGTGTTTCATGCAGACCTTCCGGGGATGCCACCCGATAGGGATATTGATTTCTGCATTGATTTGGCTCCGGGCACTCAGCCTATTTCCATTCCGCCATATCGCATGGCCCCGCCAGAGTTGAAAGAATTGAAGGAGTAGTTGCAAGATTTGCTTGATAAGGGCTTCATTAGACCTAGTGTCTCACTCTGGGGTGCACGGGTGTTGTTTGTGAAGAATAAAGATGGATCGATGAGGATGTGTATAGATTATCGGCAGTTGAACAAAGTCACCGTCAAGAACAAGTATCCATTGCCGAGGATTGATGATTTATTTGATCAACTTCAGGGTGCCAAGGTGTTTTCAAAGATTGATTTGAGATCTGGCTACCATCAATTGAGGATTTGGTCATCCGATGTTCCTAAGTCAGCTTTTCGGACTTGGTATGGGCATTATGAGTTTCTAGTGATGTCATTTGGGCTGACAAATACCCCAGCAACATTCATGGATTTGATGAACCGGGTGTTCAAACCCTACTTGGATTTCTTTGTGGTTGTGTTTATTGATGGTATCTTGATCTACTCCCACAGTCGAGAAGAGCATAAGCAGTACCTTCAGATCGTTCTTCAAACTCTGAAAGACAGCCAGTTATATGCTAAGTTCTCAAAATGCGAGTTTTGGTTGAGTTCAGTTGCTTTCTTGGGTCACGTTGTATCAGCATAGGGTATTTAGGTGGATCCTAAGAAGATTGAGGCAGTCCAGAATTGGCCTAGACCCACATCAGCTATAGAGATCCGTAGTTTCCTGGGTTTGGTGGGCTATTACCCTCGATTTGTGGAGGGATTTTCATCCATAGCAGCCCCATTGACCAGATTGACCCAGAAGGGTGCCCCGTTCAGGTGGTCAGACGAGTGTGAAGCGAGCTTTCAGAAGCTCAAGATTGCTTTGACCACGACACCGATATTGGTGTTACCCACAGGTTCAGGATCTTATACAGTATATTGTGACGCATCTCGTATTGGTCTGGGTGTGGTATTGATGCAGGGTGACAAGGTTATTGCATATGCTTGACGGTAGCTGAAGGTTCACGAGAAGAATTACCATGTTCATGATCTAGAACTGACAGCCATTGTTCACGCGCTGAAGATTTGGAGGCACTATCTGTACGGCGTGCCATGTGAGGTATTCACTAATCATCGGAGCTTGCAGTATTTGTTCAAGCAAAAGGAACTCAATTTGAGGCAGAGAAGGTGGTTGGAGCTATTGAAAGACTATGATATCACCATATTGTATCATCCCGGGAAGGCAAATGTGGTGGCCGATGCTTTGAGTAGAAAATGAGCTGGTATGGGTAGCCTTGCATATAGGGTGAGAGACTGCTTGCATTGGATGTTCAGGCCTTGGCCAACCAGTTCATGACGTTAGATGTTTCTGAGCCCAGCCGTGTTCTAGCTTGTACAGTTGCTCGGTCTTCTTTATTTGAGCACATCAGAGATCGGCAGGATGACGATCCTTATTTACTTGTCCTTAGAGACACAGTGCGACACGGTGGTGCCAAGCAGGTTACTGTTGGAGATGACAGAGTTTTGAGGAAGCAGGGTCGTATCTGTGTGCCTAATGTGGATGGATTTCGTGAGTTGATCCTTGAGGAGTCCCACAGTTTCCAGTATTCTATTCATCCGGGCGCCGTTAAGATGTATCAGGACTTGAGGCATTATTATTGGTTGAGGCGAATGAAGAAGGACATAGTTGCTTGTGTAGCTTGGTGCCTAAATTGCCAGCAAGTAAAGTGTGAGCATCAGAGACCTGGTGGTTTACTTTAGAGGTTAGAAATTCCTGAGTGGAAGTGGGAGCGTATCACTATGGATTTTGTTGTTGGACTTCCACGGACTCAGAGGAAATTCGATGCAGTTTGGGTTATTGTGGACAGGCTGACTATGTCAGCACATTTCATTCCTATGGCAGTTACCTATTCCTTGGAGCGGTTAGCAGAGATTTATATTCGGAAGTTCGTCCGTCTTCTCGGTGTGCCCGTGTCTATCATTTCCGATCGAGGTACGCAATTTACCTCGCACTTTTGGAGGTTAGTTCAGCGTGAGTTGGGTACGCGGGTTAAGTTAAGCACAACATTTCATCTTCAGACGGACGGGCAGTCTGAGCGTACTATTCAGATCTTGGAGGATATGCTTCGCGCTTGTGTTATAGACTTCGGAGGATCGTGGGATCAGTTCTTTCCCCTTGCAGAGTTCGCCCATAACAACAGTTACCAGTCGAGTATTCAGATGGCTCCCTATGAGGCATTATATGGTTGGCGGTGTCAGTCGCTAGTTGGGTGGTTCGAGCCGGGAGAGGCTCGGTTGTTGGGCACAAACTTAGTACAGGATGCCTTGGATAAGGTCAAGATTATTCGAGATCGACTTTGCATAGCTCAGTCCAGGCAGAAGAGTTATGCCGACCGTAGAGTTCGTGATGTTGCATTCATGGTCGGAGAGAGAGTGTTACTTCGGGTATCACCCATGAAGGGTGTAATGAGGTTCGGAAAGAAGGTCAAGTTGAGCCCTAGGTATATCGGACCTTTTGAGATTCTGGAGAGAGTGGGAGAGATGGATTACAAGCTTGCGTTGCCACCTAATTTAGCAGTTGTTCATTCGGTATTCCATGTGTCCATGCTTCGAAAGTATCACGACGATCCGTCCCATGTGTTAGATTTCAGCTATGTCCAGTTGGACAAGGATTTGAATTATGAGGAGGAGCCGGTGGCAATTCTAGCTCGGCAAGTTCGCCGGTTGAGATCAAAGAGTTACCCTTCAGTGGAGAGGTCAGCCTATTGAGGCAGCTACTTAGGAGTCCGAGTCCGATATGCGGAGTAGATATCCCAACCTTTTCATCAGCCCAGGTACTTTTCTATGTCCGTTCGAGGACGAATGATTGTTTTAGAGGTGGAGAATGTGATGACCCAAAATATCATCTTATGTTTTAGAACTCGAATCTGCATTCTTAAACCGTAAAAATCTCATTTTACCCTCATCGATTTGCGTGCGCAATCCGGGTAAGTTTCCGGAAAGATTTTATGTTCAAAACTAATGAAAATAAGAACTTTTGCCTTAAAAGTTGATTTTAGTTGACTTTGGTCAATAGTTTTGGTAAACAGGCCCGGATCCGTGCTTTGACGGTCTCGGTAGGTCCGTATCGAATTATGGGATCCGTGATTTGGACTTAGAAAAATAGCTGGTGTGCTTTAGCTGTGTTGCAGGCCTCACACCTCGCAAATGCGACGTCTGGGTTGGCATTTGCGATCACTATTAAGGCCGCATTTGCGAACTTCTCACCGCAAATGTGAAGAGAAGCTAGGCCAGCCTATGTTCGCATTTGCAAACATTTATTCGCATTTGCGAAGGGAGTCTGGGAGGGGTATAGATCGCAAATGAGATCTTTTATCCGCATTTGCGAGGTCAATGATTGCAATTGCGACACTTTCCTCGCATTTGCGAAGGGTAGCAGGATTGTGAAGGCTTCACAATTGCGATAGCCCCTTCGCAATTGCGAGCTTCGTATTTGAAAAGCTGAGGTCGCAAATGCGACGTCTACAGCTGAACAAAATGACTTTTGGATGAGAATTTTCATTCATTTCCCAAATTTTCAAGAACTAAAACACAAGGGGCGATTTTCCAAAGACCATCACTTCCTCAAATCATAGGTAAGTGATTCTAAACTGGTTTCTTTCAATCTTTCACTACATTTTACAAGATTTCAACCAAAAATCTAAGATTTTCATGGTGAAATTAGGGATTTTTGGGCAGAACTTAGGAATTTCGAAATTTGGGGATTTAGACCTGAAATTGAGGTCGGATTCCAAAACTAATTGTATATACGTCCTCGGGGGAGAATGGGTAAATAGATTTTGGTCCGAACCTCGGGTTTGAACCAAGCGGGCCCGGGGTTGGTTTTTGACTTTTGTTGGAAAAACTTAGAAAAACTGTAATTTTGCATTAAAGTTGATTCCTTTAGCAATAATTGATGATATTAAACTGATTATGATTAGATACGAGTGGGTTGGAGGTGAATTCTAAAGGGAAAGCGATACTTGAGCAGTAAGTGGCTTGCGAAATTGAGGTAAGTGTTGTATCTAACTTTGGCTTGAGGGAATAGGTATTGTGTGAGTATTTGCTAAGTGTTTTGTTGTTGAATACGACGTATAGCTGAGGTGACGAGCATCTATACGTTGTGGTCGAGTCATAGCATGCGAGTGAAATTCCATTTTTTGCAAATTTGTAGTCTTAAATCTTGTTATCCATGCTTATTGTTGTTGTTGAAATGTTAGGAGACTTGTATCCGGCTCCACCAGGGTCGATAAAAATTATGAATATTGATTTCTTGTAAAACTTCTCTCTATCAGTTATTATTGATTCTGTGAATTGTGAGAAAGAGTGTAAAGCACGAAGGGTGATGCCGTGCATAATTTATTTATATTGTGAGGAAGAGTGTAAAGCACGAAGGGTGATGCCGTACATAATTTATTTATATTGTGAGGAAGAGTATAAAAGCACGAAGGGTGATGCCGTGCATGAATTATTTATATTGTGAGGAAGAGAGTAAAAGCACGAAGGGTGATGCCGTGAAATCTTATTTGTTATTTGGTGAGGTTGAGAGTAAAAGCACGAAGGGTGATGCTGTGCAGTTTTCCTTTGCTGTTTTAATTGCTCGATTCATTTAAGGATTTTCTGTTTAATTCTGTCTTTTCATTATTCTCGCTCTTTATGTTGTATTCCCCCACTGTATGTTCCCTTCCCATTTTTTCTGCGTTATTACTTTATTTACTGTTGTTGCCACTAGCATGATTATAATGTTTAGGTTATATGTGGGTGTCTTGTCCTAGTCTCGTCACTACTTCGCCGAGGTTAGGCTCGACACTTACCAGTACATGGGGTCGGTTGTACTGATGCTGCACTCTGCACTTTCTGTGCACATTTTTATACATGCTCAGGTTGATCGAGATTTGCTACTGGTCCGCTGTCCGGAGACTCAAGGTAGATCTGTCGGCGTTCACAGACCTTGAAGTCCCTATCTAGTTTTTATGTCCTACTATTTTCTTTCATTCAGACAGTTGTATTTCTTTCAGACTATTACTTGTCGTGAATTCTAGAATGCTCGTGAATGGTGACTCCAGATCCGGGTGGTAGTAGTTAATATAGTTTTATGATATTCCGCACTTATTATATTTTACCTTAGTTAATTATTGTTAATTACTGAATGAAAATAAGGAACTGGTTAATGATTCTCTAACATTGGCTTGCCTAGCAAGTGAAATGTTAGGCGCCATCATGGTCACGTCGGTGAAAAAGTTCGGGTCGTGACAACTTACCTCAAACCACGCTCAATCAATCAATTAGAAAGCCTTTTCCTTGATTTTCTAACTCCGAACGGCTCGAATCTAGCCAAGACAATTTCATACTATGAATATAATTATAGGAAACTAGTTTAAATAATGAAATAATGATTTTAGCTAAGAATTAAAAAATCGCTCCAAAGAGTCCACCCGGGCCCGCATCTCGGAACCCAACCAAAACTACAAAAATCGAACATTCATTCGATATCAAGTCTAACCATACAAGAATTACACAAATCCGATACCAAATTCTCGCTCAAATTCCCAAAATTCGGCCTTAGAATGTTCCTCCATTTCCCCCCATTTTTTTTTTACCCCAAATCTCTAATTACATGATGAAATCAATGATAGATTAATGAAGTTTAATCAAAAACGATTTAAGAATCCTTACCCCAACACTTTCTCTGAAAATCCCTCAAAATCTCGCCTTAATCCGAGCTCTCAAGTCCAAATGTGAAATAAGAGAATGAACCCTCGTTTTGAAATTTAAGTTCTACTGCCTAGTGATTTACACATCGCGATTGCAGAAATCCCTTCGCGATCGCGTAACACAATTGTTGCCCAGCTCAAATTAACCCTTCGCGATTGCGCAAAAGAACACACGAACATGGATAACAACACTACCTCAACATCGCATTCGCATCACAGGCTACGCGATCGCGTAGCACAACTACCTCATGCCCCAGTTTTGCCAATTCTTTTACGCGAACGCGAACTCCTCCATGCGTTCGCGATTAACTGCAAGCCAAACCTCTGCGAACCATCAGACCATTAAAACCCCTTCGCGATCGCGGTTCAAACCACGTGATCGCATAGAAGGAAACCAGAAGCACCATATTCAACAATCTTCAATGTTCCAAAATGTGCCGAACATGGCCCGAATCACACCCGAGGCCCCCAAGGCCTCAACCAACATACCAACAAGTTTTAAAATATGATACGAACTTAGTCGAGGCCTTAAATCACATCCAACAACATCAAAAACGCGAATCGCACCCCAATTCAAGCCTAATGAACTTATAAACTTTTAACTTTTACATTCGATGCTGAACCCTATAAAATCAAGTCCGAATGACCTCAAATTTTGTACATTAGTCATAAATGACATTACAGACCTACTTCAACTTTAGAAATTGGGATCCGATATCGATATCAAAAAGTCCACTCCTAGTTAAATTTCCCAAAATTCAACCAATTTCTAACTTTCGCCAAAACAACACACAGAAACGACCTACGGACCTCGAAATCAACGTCCTGACACGCTCCTAAGACCAAAATTACCATACCGAGCTATTGAAAACCTCAAAACTCCATTCCAAAGTCGTCTTTACACAAGTCAAACTACGGACAACTCCTATGACTTAAACTTCTAATTTAGGGACTATGTGTCCCATTTCACTCCGAAACTCTCCCAAACCCGACACCAAGCGCCCCGACACATCACATAACCACAAAATGAAATAGATGGAGCAATAAATATGGGATCAGAGCTAATATTCTCAAAATGACCTCCCGGATCGTTACTGTATTAGTATGATATCCTTTTATTCATACATTGCTATTATTACCTAGAGTTTAACTGCTTTCTTGGATTCAGTATTTTTATCTTATTGTTATTTCTTCTTGTTGCCATTACTTTTGTCATCCGTTCTTCAGACGATGGTCTATCAGAAATAACCTCCCTGTCCTTCTAAGGTAGGGGTAAGGCTGCGTACATCTCACCCTCCCCAGACCCCACTTGTGGGAAAATACTAGGCTTGTTGTTGTTGTTGTTGTTGTTAATATGTATGTTAAATGTAATGATAGGTGGTCATGATCTCATAACATTTTGTGTCATGCATACACATTATAATTAGGAATAACTGAGGTTATTACGATATATTCATAGTTTAAAATATTTTTGAGATCATGAAATGATATTTAAGTTTATGCAAATTAAAAGTTTGATAAGTTATTGCGAATATTGAGGTCTTCTTGTGATAATCATAATATATTTTTACGCTGCACATTATGCTTGACGACAGAAAATGTAAATAATGTGAGTTTGGTGATTTCCCTAACATATAATTATATATTCAAAATAAATTGAGATTATTTACAAGACAAATCGACATGCTTGTTGGTCTCCTATGTAGATGTATTTTAGCAGTCTATGTGAACTATATTGTGGTAGTCAATTCTTTATAGAATTTGGAGAATATAATGAGTTTAAGCCTATTTTTTTCTTGGACAATACTAAATCTTTGGTGTTGCACAAAGTTATTTAAGTATACTATTATCTCTTTCTCTTTTTCAAGTTTTTAAATCCTTTTTTTTAATTTAATACATATCATCCGTGTTTTTGAAAAGAATATCCTATGGATGATGTGTTCGTTAATTACTGAACAATTACATAGGGAAGGTTTTTTTGGTAAATGAGTTACTGTATAGTTTAGTTTAATTATTTGTTTACAAAGTTTGGTGTTTGTTTGGAATGAACTTCTAAATTTGGTGTTTATTTCGAATGAACTTTCATTGAAAATTATTATTCCTTTCGTTGTAGATTTAATATTACGTGTGAACACCTAATTTTTGATCATGATTGAATTTTTTTCCACTCATCTCACCAATACTTTACTTCTCACTCCATCTTTCCCGCTCTCATCTTCCCACGCATGTCTCCACTCCACTTTACCTTGCCCCCACTCTTTGTCCCCCCACACTTTGTCCTCACTCCACTTTCTCTTGTACCCCATGCTTGTCCCCGCTCACAACCCTCCTCATAGATCCCCATTTTTTCCCTTCACGTAAATGGACACGCAAAGAAGGGGGTTGGTTTCCGAAAACCAAAAAAAGAGGGGGCAGCCATAAGGGGATCTCTTCCCAAAACAAACCCACCAAAATTCCAGCGAAGGCTAGATCCGAAACCAGCCCCAAAACCATGTAAAATTCCATTAAAATAACCTTAAAAACCACAAGAAAATAGCTGCGAAAATCAGCTCCAAACTAGCTCATCCCCATCAAAGAATCAGTTGCAACAGCTGGAAAAAAACGCAGCAATAGTGGCTGCGAGAAACCAACCAAAAATGATTATTCCAACACCTAAAACGAGTCTATAAGCCATCCAATGACAAGGTATTCTTGTTCGAGTTTGAGGATCTGTTGAGATTGACGGTATTATTCAGGTTCCGAGCTGTTATACAAGTTTCTTCTTTATCAATATATTGAAAAGTATTTGGCAACAGTGAAGGTCCGTTCCTTTGTATCTTGTCACTTGGTTAAGTTGATATCAATATGATGCATATTTCTATGATCGAATGTAGTGAGCCGCAATAGAAGTTCATGAATCCGTAGTTTTTATTGCTTTATTTTATTTATTTTTTCTCGTCTTAGTTTATATTTTTCTTAGTTATGTTATTGATTTTGCACATAATCTGCTCTGTTTAACGTGCTCAACTGTGAATTTTATTTGATTTGCTAAATATTAGTTTAATATTTGATTTGCTAAATATTAGTTATGTTTAAAATTCTCTATGCTCAATCGTGATTGTGTACACGTTCATGTGACATAATTGTGATTTTAAAAATTAAAACTGAAGTATGTGTTCGTATAACTTTGGCCAAAACAATCTTAATATAATAAACTGCTATTATTTGTGTACACGTACGCATGACGTAATTTTGGCACAATAAACAAAACGGATTCACACACGTGATTCGTTTCAAAGATAATTTCATATTTTAACAATTAAAAGCGGATAGATAAAACATAGAAACCAATAAATAAGAATTTATCCAAAATAAATTCAAGCCATTTTTGAGTCAATAAAGCGACCGTGCTAGAACCACGGGACTCGAGGAATGCCTTACACATTTTTCTCGATCAACAGAATTTCTTACCCGAACTTTATTTTCGCAGACCAATAATAAAAAAGTCAAATCTTTCTTTGAATAGAGATTCAAATAAAAGGTGACTTGGAACACCAAAAAATCAAATTCTAAGTGGCGACACTGAATAATAAAATAATCCCTACTTCAAAAATGTCACTTTAATTGAAAAAACTCTTCGTCACTTTAATTGGAAAAACACTTTAACCCACCATCCATAACACACATTATCATTTTGGGGGGCATAAAAGGGGTGTGACAGCTTAGGCGACTCTGCTGGGGACTTCAAGAATTCGAGCTTGTACATTGACTTTATTTGGCTTTATTAATTTTTGTATATATTATGATTTATTTGGGCCTAATGTGCTACTTGTCGAGTTTTTACTGTTTTGATATTGTTGAATTATATATATAAACTGTTTTCTCACGCACCCGCTCTGAGTTTTCTGAATATAACTCTAGGAATCGCAGATATGCACCCCATTCTTCTTTGAGATAAAGCCGGTGGGCCTGGGCTCTCGGTGAAGGATTATTAGTCACCCATTTTTAAGAACGGAGAGGTTCCAGTAGTTAATCCGGAGAAGTATTGCTCTCGGTACGCTACCTCTTCCCAACTCGAGTTGTCTGCTCGTTTTATGGCCAGTCTAGATGCACCTCATCCCCTTGGATTTTTAAAACCTAGAAGAACAAGCCACATGATTGGTTATTCCTAGTAGGATCGCTTTGTTGCATCATGTGAATTTGACTTAGCGAAATTCGGCATAGGGGCCGGGTCCGTATAAACATATATCCCTTTTGCGACCATCATGTTTACTTTGTGCTACTTGCTGCATTATTTGAAAGGCTTGCTTGCATTGTTGACTGGCTTTAGAAAATTAGTTGAGCGGAATTGAAAAAAAAAAATCTTTCCCCTAGTTTTGTACAAATATCTTTTTTTTTACTATAAAAAAATGAAAAACAAGAAAAGAAAAATAAAAAATGGTCAAAATCTATCAAGTCTTGGACCGAACTACGCGGGTCTAATTCTCACCGGATGTGAGATACGTAGGTAAACCTCATCGGTTCCGGCCCCAATTTTCAAAAACGAAAATCAAAAATATTTTCCCTTTCCTTGATTCCCTCTTTAGAACTCTTTCCTTAGAAAATCCAAAAAAAATAATTTAAATCCAAAAATATTTTCCTTCTTTTCCGAAGTCCTTCATTCGAAAAAAAGAACAAAAATCAAAAAATTCAAATCGAAATTCAAAATATTTTCTCCCTTCTTTAGAATTCCTTCTTTTTAAAAAAAGAATATAAAAAAATAAAAAACAAAGTTCAAATTTCCATAAAAAGAAAAAAAAAACTCAAAAAAATATATATTTAAAAGTCTTTATATAAAAAAATAAGAAACAAATGGTTCAGTTTATTCCCGATCTCCCTGAACTACGTAATGATCTGATTCATGCGGCGACATGATATGTAGGCAACCCACAAAATGTTCGATCAAAATATTTTTCAACGATTCTAAGATGAGGGATCAAAATGAGGCGTGCGTAAAAAGAAAAATAAATGGTGATAATGTTAGGAGCGTGGCACATTATGTGTGATTCATATCTATAAAATGCCTAACCCTAACACATTTGGTGTCTCTTATGTAATACGCTTAAGGTGATTGGTTTGTGGTGAAAATGGCATCACATCATTACTTCACCAGATCAAAGGGAACGGTAGTAATGGATAACAGTGATAAAATCGAGTTAGTCAGTGACAATCCCCAAGGTCCGTCAGTTGAGCAAGAGTCGGAGGAAATAAGAAAATTGAGCCAACAACTGTCTCATGTATATCAAGCTTGGGTTTCCGGTCAGCCTCCACCCCAGGGTCCCTCAGAGGGAACTTCCATTGTATCCCGGGCTACTCAACCACCGCTCCATGCAGTGAGCGTTCACATTCTACCACTAGGGCATGTGCCAAACTACAGCCTTCATGCTACCGCTAGTACCTCTAATATGCGACCTCCAGTCGCACCGGTCAGGAACACCCCTCTCGTCGTGTATGGCACGCCGGTATATACAATCCCGCCACTACCTCCTATGACGAGGCCAAACAATGAGCCACTATCGCATGCTTATGATGGCCAATACTACTCTCCAAATATGACTTTTAGGGTCTCGGCTCCATACAATCAGACTCCTCAGTACGAGTCACCAGTGGAAAATAAAAAGCCTGCCAAAACGGTTGAGCCGGATGAGATAGCCAGGAAAATGAAAAGTCTTGAACAGAACATAAAGAACATACAGGGACTAAGTGGCCACAAAAGTATTTTATTCAGTGATCTATGCATGTTCCCTCATATCCATTTGCCACCAGAGTTCAAGACCCCAAAATTTGAGAAATATGATGGACACGGCGACCCTATCGCCCACTTGAAAATGTACTGCAACCGGCTGAGGGGTGCAGGTGGAAAAGAAGAATTACTGATGGCTTATTTTGGGTAAAGTCTTGTGGGGGTAGCCTCCGAATGATTCATTGACCAAGATATCTCTCGCTGGCATGTCTGGGATGACATGGCCAGGCCTTCGTCAAACAATTTCAATACAACATTGATATCGTGCCAGATCACAATTTCCTGTCCAATATGAAGAAAAAGCCGATGGAAAGCTTTAGGGAGTATGCCATCAAGTGGAGGGAGCAAACGGCTAGAGTTAAGCCACCCATGGATAATCATGAGTTGATCACTATTTTTCTAGAGGCTCAAGAGCCTGATTATTTCCAGAACATGATGTCTGTTATGGGTAGACCATTCGCTGAGGCTATCAAAATTGGGGAGATGGTCGAAAATGGTTTGAAAACGGGCCGAATCTTGAGTCGAGCTGCTTTTAAGGCCGCATCACAGGCCATTCAGAATAGTTAGGGGGGTTTGATGAATAGAAAGAAACGGAGAGAAGAGAGAGCCATGATGGCTTCTAGCTCGAGGGGCCCCGCAGGGCATTCAACCTATAATATATGCTTCTGAGGTCCCACAACACTATTATCCCCAACAATATGCTCCTTATGCCGTGGCACCGCTTCCCTATGCGGTGATGAATGCGCAATCTTACACGCGGACACAACATTATACACAAGTCCGAGCTCCACCTCCCAGAAATTCCCGTCGTTGGACTCTAAAAAGAGCAGTGGAAGATCTCATCGAAGTGAAGGCAATAGTTCTTCAGGACGAGGAGACTCATGATGTGACAAACAATCCCTTGCCTGCTCATAACACTGGGCCAATAGTCGGAATGATTTGTGAAGATGAGGAATTTGATCCGGCACTGAAGGCTATTGCAGCCATTGCCAAGACAGAAGAAAATCCAAAATACGATCACCAAAACTAAAAGTTCCCTATCATATGAGAGTCTCGGTAGCCGGTCTTGCTATCCTTTTCGCTTTCGGATTATTTCAGGGTATGATCCAGATGTTTAACTTTGTTGTTTTACTTTCCTATGAAAATCCTTCTATCTTTAAACTTTAAAAAAAAAAATCAAATGAAATTAATATTTCATTGTCTAAGAATGTCTCTTTTCTTAATCTTGTCACTTTTTTTATTCTCTTTTTGGTTATGTTAAATGCAGATTTTGATGACATGACATGCCTGCGGACTTCAGGCCCAGATCCTAAAACGCTGTTAGACTTTGAAATAATGAATCAAAAATCAGAATTCAATGAAGATAATTTTAAATAAAATAAAGAATCGAAAATGTCAAAAGGTCCATACATTGTAACGAAAGTACTGCCAAAAGAGAGTGTTATACTTGGGAAACATCGAAGGAAATATCCCTGAAACAACTATCAATGCAGGTGCAGTCAAAAGGTATTATGTTTGATCCTCTATATAACAATAATGTTCTCTGGTTGTGATGAAGAAGACTTTCTTTCTCACTATCCAAGTACTATCAACCTTTTGCAAACCCTTTGGGCCGATTCCCTTTTCTTTGATTACGCTCTTTGGAACTTGAAAGTTATTATTGAAAATAAATGAATGAAAATCTAAAAAAGAAAAAGGAAAAAGAAAGAGAAAAAAAGGTAGTTACATTGAACTACGTTTGACTTGATTCCGAAAGGATACGTAGGCAGCCTCTCTGTAGGTTCAGTCACACCAAAATAAAATCCAAATTCCCCCAAAAGTGAAACTGGGGCAGATGTTATAATGGTTCGGCGACGGTTTCGCCTGAAAGATTCCAAAGTTGTAATACAATACAAATTCTTTTTACCCCAATCCTGTTCAAGTCCTTCCAATCAATCGACAAAGAGGTTCGGAATATGAAGATACAGTTACTTGGATCTGATGCAATCAAATGAGAAAAATAAAATGAGAGGGTCTTATTAGTAAAAACTCTCACGGGCACCGTAAGGCGATGGTAAGCAGAGAAATTAAAATGAGAGAGTCTTGTTAGTGAAACTCGCAAAGAGCACTGTAAGGCAACGGTGAAAAGAGAAATGAGAGAGGTCAGTTGTGGAAAATCCGCAAAGGGCACCATTGATCGAAAAAGGTTCCTCACAACCATTGACATCGACACAGTCAGGGGGAAAGTTTCTCGATTTCGAGGCAAAAGTTATGATGAATTTCTAAGAGTCGCACGGTTTACACAGATCAGGCATCCAGTCCAAAAGGTATGTCATGTTCATTGAAGTCCGCATGTAATCCAGACAAGTCCTTCTTTCCTTTCCCCGAAAGGGACACCTCTTGTTTAAACTCAATTTCTATTCCATTGTTTGTTTATCTTTGAATCTATTTCGGTCTAACTTTATTCCAAAACTAAGGGCAAAGAAGGGATGGAAAGACTAATTTATAGGGCTCTCGTTTGATACAAGCTAATATGCAAAAGAGGCACCCAGTATCGGCAGAGGCATCAAGTCGATTTGATGCTTTGAAATCAAAAACTCTCGAAATGAGGAAATCAAATTGAAAGCGCCTATAAGGGCAAAATGAAGTTGAAAAGGTTAAGTCCCAAGTGGTTAACCGTCTTGGCAAAGTTTGAAAAGCCAAAGGTTCCCCAATACTCTAAAGTTAAAATTGGAAGAAAGAAATCAAATGCCCACAAAGGCAAAATAAAGCTGAAAAAGGTTAAGTCACGCGACCAACCGTCATGGTAAATTTTGGAAAAGCCCAAGATTCTACGGGGCCAGAAATGAAATCAGTTTTCAGGAAACAACCAGTTGCAGTTAAAAGTATCATTAAAGAAGTCGGGCCGGTATCAAGTGACTAAAACACTCAAGGTCACAAAACCAATCACCGTTTCAAACTAACAATCATTATTTGTTTGAAAAACAGGAAACATGTATAATCCAAAATCAACATTTCAAGAAGCAGGTGCAACCAGAAAAAAAAACAAGAAAAAATATCGCATGAGCTAGAAATAGCTCTGCAACAGCAACAACTCCAAAAGGGAAGTTTTCTCCAATTTCTTTCCCGCATTTTACTCATGCTCTTAAAAAAAAAAATTCAAAATCATGGTAGTATATGGTCTCCAATCCCTAGCTGCGTTTTCTAACATAGGGTCTGCACTCCCTAATCGATATTCCAACATAGGGTCTCCACTCCCTAGTTGAAGTTATTTTAGACATAGGGTCACCACTCCCTAGTTTCTTTTCCAACATAGGGTCTCCACTCCCTAGTTGATTTTATTTTAGACATAGGGTCTCCACTCCCTAGTCGCTTTTCCAACATAGGGTCTCCACTCCCTAGTTGATTTTATTTTAGACATAGGGTCTTCACTCCCTAGTCTCTTTTCTACCATAGGGTCTCCACTTCCTAGTCGCTTTTCTAACATAGGGTCTCCACTCTCTAGTCCCTCTTCCAACATAGGGTCTCCACTGCTTAGTTAATGTTATTTTAGACATTGGGTCTCCACTCTCTAGTCTCCTTTTCCAACATAGGGGCTCCACTCCCTAGTTGATTTTATTTTAGACATAGGGTCTCCACTCCCTAGTCTCTTTTCTAACATAGGGTCTCCACTCCCTAGTGGATTTTATTTTAGACATAGGGTCTCCACTCCCTAGTCTCTTTTCCAACATAGGGTCTCCACTCCCTAATTTATTTTTATTTTTAAAACATAGGGTTCCCACTCCTTAGTTTCCTTTTTAGTAATACAGGGCGCCAACCCCTGGTTACATTTCTTTTTCAGTAATACAGGGCGTCAACCCCTGGTTATATTTTCTTTTTCAGTAATACCGGGCGTCAATCCCTAGTTACATTTCCTTTTTTAGTAATACAGGGCGCCAACCCCTGGTTACATTTCTTTTTCAGTAATACAGGGCGCTAACCCCTGGTTATATTTCCTTTTCAGTAATACAAGGAGTCAACCCACGGTTACATTTCCTTTTCAGTAATACAGGGCGCCAACCCCTGGTTACATTTCCTTTTTAGTAATACAGGGCGCCAACCCCTGGTTACATTTCCTTTTCAGTAATACAGGGCGCCAACCCCTGGTTACATTTTCTTTTCAGTAATACATGGCGCCAACGCCTGGTTACATTTCCTTTTCAGTAATACAGGGTGCCAACTCCTAGTTACCTTTATTTTTCAGTAATAAAGGGTGCCAACCCCTGGTTACATTTCCTTTTAGTAACATAGGGTACATCACTCCCTAGTTGATATGAGCTTAAATGCAGGATACACCACTCCTTGATATCTTTATTAATATAGGGTACACCGTACCAAAAAAATAAAAATAAATCATCTTCATGTTTTCCCAGGGTACACCACTCCCGACACTTTAGTTACTTTCAATAAAGAAGTACTTTAGAATTTTGTTACAATAACTCGTAAAATATTTCTAGTGAAAACTGGGGCTGAAAAATTTCTTTCGTTTTGTTGTTTTGATGTCTGAGCAGGTTTTCGTTTTACCTCGAGGCAGAGGGTTAGAGATGACCAAAAGAAGAATGCTCAATCCAGAATAAAGAAAAGAAAAGGAAAAAAAGTGAATTCAAATGCAGAAGCAGATGGAAAGGATATGGAAAAGCTCAAGACATGACTAAAGTAAAGAGCTTTACATTTTCCGTTTTGATCAGATGAAGTCGTAGAAGAATGAACAAGCACCTGCAGTGTCACGACCCAATTTTTCCTCCGTTTGGGTATCGTGATGGCACCTAGTCTTAGGGACTAGGTAAGCCTAACAATAATTGAAACAACAGTATTATTTAAATAGAATCTCTTACAATTTCCGAAATCGGTAGTACAAATCATAAGCTTTAGAGAGTGTTTGCTAGAAAGCCTCTAAAAACAACTGTCCAGAAATAGGAATAAACAGTGCAAAATGAAAACTTGAAGGTGACTCCGAAGCCTGCGATCGTAGCGGCATGTTTTCCTTGAGTCTCTGCAGTGACAGTCCACACAGCTAGCTAACGAAAAAAATACTCGGATCTGTAAAAGAATACGCAGAAGAGTAGCATGAGCACACCACAGCAGTGCCCAGTAAGTATCAAGACTAACCTCGGTGGAGTAGTGATGAGGAACAGTCAAGACACCTACTGGTCTAATAAACTAAATAGGTATATGTATATGAACAGCTGAAATATAATATCTACATAAAGATTATGCAATAAGGCTCACAATACAGTAATGGCAATAAGAAATGAAACATCAAGTATCAGCGGAATACCATAAAAATGACACAGAAAAGTGAATGGAACACAACCTAAATTCGGAATCACAAATACATCAAGGACAAGTAATAAATCAGCAACTACAACCGCTTTTACATTAGGTTTTAGTCATCGAACTCTACGAGGTACCGAACCTCGGACAAATCACAACTCACGGGTCTCAATACCTAAACCCTAACACTTGGCATCTTGTGCCCTCTTTACATTTCATAACCGCACTGACGACTCACGTGCCAATAGAGCCATTCTCACATAGAAGGCAAGTAAACAAGGGTGAGCATCTATGCTCAACAATATCAAGAACACCTCTTATCCGATAAGAGTGCTTAACTATGTGTATGCTTGTGCAAGTGTCCTACCATAGTCCATACCAGCAAATAAGCATAAGGAAAAAGAACGGACAACACATAGAATATTTTCTCACAACTTTCACAAGATAAAACTCATACAGGTACGTATACCACTTCACAAATATCAACAGCAAGAATGCCCTCAGGCCACAAATCATCACAAATCAATCCCTGACACAACCCACCTTGTCTCACCACGTATGCAATAATAAAGTAAGTGCCCGCCTTGTCTCGCCACACGTGCATAATAATGTTCCCACCTTATCTCACCACATGCGCAACCCACATATATATACATATCCCGCCTTGTCACACCGCATGTGAAATTATCAATAGTAACAATAGCACGGCAGAAACCTCGTGCAACCCCAAAATAATAGCCGCACGGCAGAAACCTCGTGCGTCACAATAATAACAACCTCACGGCAGAAAACCCGCGCATCACCACAACAAGTACAACAACAACAATGGCAATAGTACAAAGTACGACAAGTAAATCAACTCAAGAACTTTAAATCACAAGAAACGGTAAAACCAATTCGCAAGGAATAACCACAGTAAAGAATGCTAGGCGTAAAGAGAACAACTCAACAAGGGAAAAACTAATATGTAGCAACAGTCCCACAATATACATTTCAACAACAGGGAAGCTAACACGAGTCAAATAAATCCATATAAAACAAGTCGACTAAGATGTAGGATATCTAAGACTTCTTTTAAGGTTGAGAAAATTTCGAAGGATATTCAACAATTATATTTTGGATAAGCAGCGGAAAGATAATCATAACATCAATTAAGACTGAACAAATTATAGGATGAGATAATAATAATTTCAAATAAAGATAAACAGTTATGAAAAGATAGCATGACAATAGAGGAGGTAAAATCTTTAGTTAAGTCAAATAAGAGTCAAATAGCCAATAAGAGTAAATCTTGAAAACAATTAATTCTAATTAAAGCATGTATAGGTGAAACTAGTAAATAGGAACTTAATCATATCAAGAACAACTTCATACTCATTAAATATAAGGACCTAAGAATCCAAAAAAGGCCAACTTTTCACAAATAAGTTCGAGCATGCACTCGTCACCTCGCGTACATGGACTACAATCAACATAGAAGACTCAAATCCTAAGGAAAAATTCCCCCCCACAAGTTTAGGCAAGATACTTACCTCGAACCATGCTCAATCAGTCCGTAAGAATGCCCTTTTCTCAATTATCCGACTCCGAATGGTCCAAATCTAGCCAAACTCAATTACATATCATGAATACAACCATAATAGACTCATCTAATTAATTAAATTAATATTTTAACAAAAATTCCGAAATTCGCCCTAAAAAGTCGACCCGGGCCCACGTCTCAGAATCGGGTAAAAATCACAAAATATGAATACCCATTCACTCACGAGTCTAACCATATAAGAATTACTCAAATCCGACCTCAAATCCCTTCCAAAACTCGAAATCTTTATTAAAAAAGTTCTTCCAATTTTTTCCAATTTCAACCACAAAAATGCGAAATTAAATGGAGAAAATAACTATAGATTAATGGAATACAACCAAAAACGAGTTAGGAATCATTACCCCAAAGCTTCCTCTGAAAATCCCTCTAAAAATCGCCAAATTTCGAGCTCTCAAGTCCAAAAATGAAGAATGAAATCAAACCCTCGAATTTCACTTTTCTGCCCAGCCGTGACCGCACCTATGATAAAATTAACCGCATCTACGCAGCCACAGGTGCGCACGTCCAACCCGCACTTGTGCTTCCTCTCGCTTCTGTGCGCCACAATCCACTTCTGCAGAGCCGCTGATGTGCACAATTTCTTCGCATCTGTGGAGGCTGCCAAGACCAACTCTTCTCGCACATGCGCCTCCACCTTCGCACCTGCGCCCAAGGTCCGCAGGTGCGATTACACCAGAACGCAAACCTCTTCACAACCTTAAAAAACCATCCGAAGCTAGTCCGAAACACACCTCAGGCTCCCGGGACCCCGTCCAAGCGTACCACCAAGTTCCATAACCTAATACGGACTCGCTCGAGATTTCAAATCACATCAAACAACGGCGAAACTACGAATCGAACCAAGAATCGAACTTAAGAACTTCCAAAACTTCCAACTTCGAAAACTCGTGCCGAAACCTATCAAACCGACCCGGAATAACATCAAATTTTGCAGGCAAGTCCCAAATAACATAACGGAGTTGTTCCCACTTCCAGAATCAGAATCCGACCCCGATATCAAAAAGTTGACTTCCGGTCCAAATCTCCAAAAATTCAATTTTTGCCATTTCAAGCCTAAATCAGCTACAGACCTTAGATTCACAGTCTAGACACGCTCCTAAGTCCAAAATCACCCAACGTAGCTAACGGAACCGACAGAACTCTATTCCGGAGTTATCTTCACACAATTCCAACTACGGTCAAAATCCTAAGACTTAAGCTTTCGTTTTAGGGACTAAGTGCCCCAAATCAATCTGAATCATCCGATAACTGAATTCAATCATGCACGCAAGTCAATACACATAATACGAAGCTGATCAGGGCCTTATGCCGCCGAACGGGACTTAAATTCTCAAAATGATCGGCCGGATCGTTACATCTTTCCCATCTTAAACAAACATTCGTCCTCGAACATGCTAAGAATCGTCTCGAAGTCCTCAAATCACTGGAAGCACATATCCAACATACACCCGCGGGTGACCCCGGGTCACCCCAATCTACATAAGCCTGACGACACCATCCCAACTGTAATTCACCCTTTCAACCAAACCGATAAGCCTTAGAGTCAAAATGCTCACCTCCCATTTATCTTCAAAAGACTCGATTCTAAATCCATAACCGGAATCAGTCTCAACCAGCTATAATAACTCATGCCTACACCCACAAAGTACGACCACATAATATGACACACGACACCACACATAGGCCCATAATAACAATTCTGATCATAATAACTGCCCGAAATCAAAACCAACGCCGACAATTAGCCTCATATCCGTTAGAACCCTGTTCAAACCTCCACAACACTGACAACGATGCAAGAAACATGAAGACCTCTTAACTATACACCCGAATCAACAAGTCACAACTAACACCACCGGGCACATACCTCGTAAGCTAAAACTCGAGAAGCACATAATGAAAATGCATGAATATGTAAAAAGAAACACATAAGGGAAATATCAAACAAGCCCGACGGGCACAACTCTCTAACAGTATCATACTACGAATCAATTCAAAATGAAAAATCAAAGTACATGAACAAATCATAAGGATCTCATCCTGGTATAACCTTCCCCCGCGGCACGCAGCCCGACTCAACACATATCAAATCACATGGAATCGCGAGGGTCTCACCCTCAACTCCGAATCACAAGTTGAATACACATCATACCAATGGAAATCTTCCACTAATTCAATTCTGCCAATAAAATCAAAACACTTACTAAACTCTCACCCCGGTAGAGTATCAAATCACAAATCATAACCAATTTACTCAAGAATCACATCAAACCTGCCATAATGGACAACATGAATTCACTTCTAGTCTCGTAACTTTCAATAATGAATAGAAACAAATAATAGATACGGGCTACCACTCATAGAGTCTCCTAATAGGGGTAAAAACCTAAACATAATACTAAGTCATGAACTCACCCATAGGTGGGACAACAAATAGGGTAACTCGCCGCGATAAGCAGAACCAAATGCAAATACGATGGAAGTCCCTCTGTAACAAATCAAAAGCATACCTGTATGACATTATCTGGTGCAGAGGCCTCCAGCCTACTATATGAGACACATCAACGAGATGGGCCTTCCCCTCTTGGGCGCCCTCTACTCGCCTGAATACCCCACCGTGACACACCAGTCCGGAGTCTAGGACAATCTCTCACCCTGTGGATGGTATCTCCACACTCAAAGCAATCTCTCTGCTGATGTGGCTGTGGGAACTATGCGGTACGGTTACTTTGAGACCCTTGAGCACCTGAAACATGGTGCGAAGCCTGAAGTGCAAACTGAACTAGTTGACCCATAAAACCTCTACCATGTCGTACCCTGCCTCCAAAATAAGGACTAGTAGATCTCTCCTATCTGCGAGGCCTCCTCACCTCCCTGTCCTCTATCTCTCTTAATCTCGCATGTACTCTCTCTCATGGCCTCGCCTGTCTTCTCCCTCCTGGTCCCACATGCCCTCTACTCGGCGAGCGATCCCTACCACCTGCTGAAACAAAACATCTAACTCTAACTCCCGAGCCATGCTGAACCGAATATTATGCATGAGTCCCTCAATGAATCTACAGACACACTCTCTAACTGTGGTGACCAAAGAAGGTGCATGCCTGGCCAAATCACTGAATCTCACAGCATACTCTAACACTGACATAGTGCCCTGGCGCAGCTGCTCAAACTCCGCGCGCCATGTATCTCAAAGGGACTGAGGTACAAACTCTCTCAGGAACATCTCTGAAAACTGAACCCATGTAAGTGAAGCTAACTCGGTTAGGCTACCCAACTCATATGCCCGCCACCACTGATAAGCTGCTCCCCTGAGTTGGAACGTAGTAAAAGCACTTGTCTCCACAATACCCATAGTACAGAGAATGCAGTGACACTCCTCTAGAAAACCCTGTGCACTCTCTGAAGCCAAACCACTGAATATAGGAGGGTGATATTTCTTGAACCTTGAAAGTCTAAGCTGCTCTTCCTCAGATGCTGCAGCCCTGACCACAGGTTGAACTGGAACCACAGGCTATGTTGCCATGACACCTGGAACCTGACCAATATGAACTCGCTACTCTGGGGTGTGGCGGTGGGAGTCTTAGTTCCTCCCCCAATCTGTGAAGTAGCTGGTGTAACCGGAATCAACCTCGTTTGATCCAATGTACCAAACATGTTCAAGAACTGTGCTAAGGTCTCCTAAAGTCCGGGGGTAACAGCAGGCGCCTCTGGTACCTGCTCCCCAACTGGAACTACTGGCGGCTCCTCAACTGCTGCTCTGGTAGGTACTCTAGCTGCGACACTTACTCCTCATCGGCCTCTGCCTCTAGCGATACTTATTTGGGAGCAGCATCGTCGATAACTGCAACTCGTGTCCTCACCATCTGTGAGAGAATGGAATGATAAAAGTTCAAACTCCGAGATCAATAAGCTCGCACAATAGGAATGAATGAAGTGAGATTGTCCTAATACTTTTGTAGCCTCTCAAAGATAAGTACATACGTCTCCGTACCGATCCACATGACTCTACTAAACTCGCTTATGACTCGTAGCACCTATGAACCTAGAGCTCTGATAGTAACTTGTCACGACCCAATTTTCCCTCCGTTTGGATATCGTGATGGTACCTAGTCTTAGGGACTAGGTAAGCCTAACAATAATTAAAACAACAATATTATTTAAATAGAATCTCTTATAATTTCCGAAACTGGTAGTACAAGTCATAAGCTTTAGAGAGTGTTTGCTAGAAAGCCTCTAAAAATAACTGTTCAGAAATAGGAATAAACAGTGCAAAACGAAAACTTGAAGGTGACTCCGAAGCCTGCGATTGCAGCAGCAGGTTTTCCTTGAGTCTCTGAAGCAACCGTCCACACAGCTATCTAACGAACAAATACCCGGATCTGCATAAAAATATGCAGAAGAGTAGCATGAGCACACCATAGCGGTGCCCGGTAAGTATCAAGACTAACCTCGGTGGAATAGTGATGAGGAATAGTCAAGATACCTACTGGTCTAATAAACTACACAAGTATAAGTATATGAAATACTGAAATATAATATCAATACAAAGACTATGCAATAAGGCTCACAATACAGTAATGGCAATAAGAAAGGAAACATCAAGTATCAGCAGAATACCATAAAAATGACACAGAAAAGTAAATGGAACACAACCTAAATCCGGAATCAGAAATACATCAAGGACAAGTAATAACTCAGCAACTACAACCGCTTTTACATCAGGTTTTAGTCATCGAACTCCACGAGGTACCGAACCTCGGACAAATCACAACTAACGGGTCTCAATACCTGAACCCTAACACCTGGCATCTTGTGCCCTCTTTACATTTCATAACCGCACTGACGACTCACGTGCCAATAGAGCCATTCTCACATAGAAGGCAAGTAAACAAGGGTGAACATCTATGCTCAACAATATCAAGAACACCTCTTATCCGATAAGAGTGCTTAACTACGTGTATGCTTGTGCAAGTGTCCTACCATAGTCCACATCAGCAAATAAGCATAAGGAAAAAGAACGGACAACACGTAGAATAGTTTCTCACAGCTTACACAAGATAAACCTCACACAGGTACGTATACCACTTCACAAATATCAACAACAAGAATGCCCCCGGGCCACAAATTATCACAAATCAATCCCTGACACAACCCACCTTGTCTCACCACGTATGCAATAATAAAGTAAGTGCCCGCGTTGTCTCGCCACACGTGCATAATAATGTTCCCACCTTATCTCACCACATGCGCAACCCACATATATATACATATCCCGCCTTGTCATGCCGCATGTGCAATTATCACTAGTAACAATAGCACTACAGAAACCTCGTGCAACCCCATACCAACAGCTGCACGACAGAAACCTCGTGCATCACAATAATAAGAACAACACGACAGAAACCTCGTGCATCACCACAATAAGTACAACAACAATAATGGCAATAGTACAAAGTACGACAAGTAAATCAACTCAATAACATTAAATCACAAGAAACGGTAGAACCAATTCGCAAGGAATAACCACAGTAAAGAATGCTAGGCATAAAGAGAACAACTCAACAAGGGAAAAACTAATATGTAGCAACGGTCCCACAATATGCATTTCAATAACAGGGAAGCTAACACGAGTCAAATAAATTCAAATAAAACAAGTCGACTAAGATGTAGGATATCTAAGACTTCTTTTAAGGTTGAGAAAATTTCGAAGGATATTCAACAATTCAATTAAGAATAAGCAGCGGAAAGATAATCATAACCTCAATTAAGACTAAACAAATTATAGGATGAGATAATAATAATTTCAAATAAAGGTAAACAGTTATGAAAAGATAGCACGACAATAGAAGAGGTAAAATCTTCAGTTAAGTCAAATAAGAGTCAAATAGGCAATAAGAGTAAATCCTGAAAACAATTAATTCTAATTAAAGCATGTAGATATAAAACTAGTAAATAGGAACTTAACCATATCAAGAACAACGTCATACTCAGTGAATACAAGGATCTAAGAATCCAAAAAATGCCAACTTTTCACAAATAAGTCCGAGCATGCACTCGTCAAGATACTTATCTCGAACCAAGCTCAATCAGTCCGTATGAATGCTCCTTTCTCAATTATCCGACTCCGAGTGGTGCAAATCTAGCCAAACACAATTGCATATCATGAATACAACTATAATAGACTCATCTAATTAATAAAATTAATATTTTAATAAAAATCCTGAAATTCACCCTAAAAAGTCGACCCGAGCCCACGTCTCGGAATCAGGTAAAAATCACAAAATATGAACACCATTCACTCACGAATCCAACCATATAAGAATTACTCAAATCCGACCACAAATCCCCTTTCAAAACTCGAAATCTTTATTGAAGAAGTTCTTCCAATGTTTCCCAATTTCAATCCCAAAAATCTGAAATTAAATGAAGAAAATAACTATAGATTAATGGAATACAACCAAAAACGAGTTAGGAATCATTACCCCCAAAGCTTCCTCTGAAAATCCCTCGAAACATCGCCAAATTCCGAGCACTTAAGTCCAAAAATGAAGAATGAAATCAAACCCTCGAATTTCACTTTTCTGCCCAGGCGTAACCGCACCTACGACATAATTAGCCGCATCTGCGCAGCCGCAGGTGCGCACGTCCAACCCGTACCTACGCTTCCTCTCGCTTCTGCGCGCCACAATCCGCTTCTGCGGAGCCGCTGATGCGCATAATTTCTTCGCATTTGCGGAGGCTGCCAATACCAACTCTTCTCACACCTGTGCCTCTACTTTCACACCTATGAGCATCGCACCTGCGCCCAAGGTCCGCAGGTGCGATTACACCAGAATGCAGACCTCTTCACAACAACGAAAAACCATCCGAAGCTCGTCAGAAATACACCTCGGGCCCCCGGGACCCCGTCCAAGCATACCACCAAGTTCCATAACCTAATACGGACTCGATCGAGGTCTCAAATCACATCAAACAACAGCAAAACTACGAATCGAACCAAGAATCGAACTTAAGAACTTCCAAAACTTCCAACTTCAAAAACTCATGCCGAAACCTATCAAACTAACCTGGAATAACGTCAAATTTTGCAGACAAGTCCCAAATAACATAACGGAGCTGTTCTCACTTCCGGAATCGGAATCCGACCCCGATATCAAAAAGTCCACTTCCGGTCCAAATCTCCAAAAATTTGATTTTTGCCATTTCAAGCCTAAATAAGCTACAAACCTCAGATTCACAGTCCGGAGTCCAAAATTACCCAACGGAGATAACGGAACCGACAGAACTCTATTCCGGAGTCGTCCTCATACAATTCCGACTACGGTTAAAATCCTAAGACTTGTGCTTTCGTTTTAGGGACTAAGTGTCCCAAATCACTCTGAATCATCCGGTAATAGAATTCAACCACGCACGCAAGTCAATACACATAATACTAAGCTGCTCAGGGCCTTATGCCGCTGAACGGGACTTAAATTCTTAAAACGATCGGTCAGATCGTTACATGCAACAAGCAAGCATCAAGGTTTAGATCAGAGTCTTTTGAAGAACCAGTCAAAACTCAAGATCAAATTTTAGAGGACTTATAAATAGGAATCTTGTAATTCATAGATGATAGGTTTGTTTAGTGTTTTTGATTTTGATGTAATAACATGACTACAGACTGGAGCCTCGACGGAACCTCACTCGACTCTCCAACTTATCATTCCATCACTTTTCTTAAGCTACACACGACCTGATTCCCTTATAACTCTGGATATGTAGGTTGTCCATAACCAAGACTCGGTCACACTCTTTTCTCTTATCTCTTCCCTTTTGAATAATGGTATGGCCAAAAATTAGTCATATCGCTTATCTTTTCTTTGCTTGAAAACTCTTCATGTTTCCAGGCAAAGAGTGGCATGCTGTGAGCACCTAATTTTTGACCAAGCTTGAATTTTTTCTCACTTATCTCACCAATACCTCACTTCTCACTCCATCTTTCCTGCTCCCATCTTCCCACGCGTGTCCCCACTCTACTTTTCCTTGCCCCCACTCTTTGTCCCCCCACACTTTGTCCCTACTCTATTTTTTCTTGTACCACATGCTTGTCCCCACTCACAACCCTCCCCACAGATCCCTATTTTTTTTCCTTCACGTAAATGAAAACGCAATGGAAGGGGTTGGTTTCCGAAAACCAAAAAACGATGGGGCTGCCAGAAGGGGATCTCTTCCAAAACAAAAAAACTACCAAAATTCCAGCTAAGGCTAGATCCGAAACCAGCCCCAAAACCATGTAAAAGTCCATTAAAATAACCTTAGAAATCACTAGAAAATAGCTGTAAAAATCAGCTCCAAACCAGCTCATCCCTATCAAAGAATCAGTTGCAACAACTGGGAAAACACGCAGCAACAGTGGCTGCGAGAAACCAACCAAAAATGACTGTTCCAACACCTAAAACCCGTCTATAAGCCATCCAATGACAAGGTATTCTTGTTCGAGTTTGAGGATCTGTTGAGGTTGACGATATTGTTCCGATTCCGAGCTGTTATATAAGTTTCTTCTTTGTCAATATATTGAAAAGCATTTGGCAACAGTGAAGGTCCGTTCCTTTTTATCTTGTCACTTGGTTAAGTTGATATTAATATGCTGCATATTTCCATGATCGAATGTAGTGAGCCGCAATAGAAGTTCATGAATCAGTAGTTTTTATTGCTTTGTTTTATTTATTTTGTCTCGTCTTAGTTTATATCTTTCTTAGTTATGTTATTGATTTTGCACATAATCTACTTTGTTTAAAATGCTCAACGGTGAATTTTATTTGATTTGCTAAATATTAGTTTAATATTTGATTTGCTAAATATTAGTTATGTTTAAAATGCTCAATGCTCAATCGTGATTGTGTACACATTCGCGTGACATAATTGTGATTTCCAAAATTAAAACTGAAGTATGTGTTCGCACAACTTTGGCCAAAACAATCTTAATATAATAAACTGCTATTAATTGTGTACACGTACGCATGACGTAATTTTGGCACAATAAACAAAACGGATTCACACACGTGATTCGTTTCAAAGATAATTTTATATTTTAATAATTAAAAGCGGATAGATAAACACATGGAAACCAATAAATAAGAGTTTATCCAAAATTAATTCAAGCCATTTTCAGTCAATAAAGCGACCGTGCTAGAACCACGGGACTCGGGAAATACCTTATACCTTTTCCCCGGTCAACAAAATTTCTTATCCGGACTTTATTTTCGCAGACCAATAATAAAAGAGTCAAATCTTCCTTTGAATAGGGATTCAAATAAAAGGTGACTTGGAACACCAAAAAATCAAATTGCAAGTGGCGACTCTAAATAATAAAATAATCCATACTTCAAAAATGTCAATTTAATTGGAAAAACTCCTTAACCCATAACAATCCATAAATCACACATATTCTTTTGTGTGTGGGGGTGGGGGGGGGTGGGAAAATTATTATTCTTTTTCTTGTAGATTTAATATTGCATTCAATGTAAATTTATTTTATATTTTTTCTAACAACTTACTTGAGTTACTCAGTCAAATAATTAGTAATACGTACTTCCACTTTTAATATTTAGAATTATTTTGATATACTAACTAAAATAAAAATAGGTACTGTCAGTGCCAGTTGTTAAATTTTTTAAGATTGTTTAAAATTAATATCTATTTCAAAGTAGAATGTTAATCATAAGAAAGTAAAGAGTTTATCTTGAAGACTTGAACTATCAAAATTATAGTAGTATTTTTGCCTTGTCATCTCAAGAATCAAAGTAGAGTTAGCAAAACTATGTACCTATTAATAAGTCAAAAATGCTGCATATTAGGTGAATATGCTTTATTTCATGTATGCACCTTATAAAAGTGAATAAGTATAAAAATTACATATATCTAATTTTTTTTTTTTTTTTACAGATGTAGGTTAAATAATATCAAACTAACCTATTAAAGTTAAATTATTAAAATATCCCTCCTTAGTATTAAATTTAAATATTAAAAAACTGCAAATAGATGCAAGTGACAGATGCCTAAATTTAACAGCCAAGCAAACAACGTTTCATGCCCCTTCTTTAAGATCATAGCCTTTCCATGCACAAGACTCCATTTAAAATCCATCTAACTATTTCCTATTTTCTGTAATTTTGTAAAGTTCTATTTATATGAATTGATTGGGTAGATAATTTTAAGTTATGACTAAGTTACTTCTTTCCCCAAATTGATATCAACCACGAATTCAAAATTCAATTCTAAAGGTAGTATGATTGACGTAGACTTTTGATTAATTTGGATGCCTATCACGACCCGAAATTTCACTTGTCGTGATGGAACCTAACCTAACCCGCTAGGTAAGCTAATTAATGATTATTCATTTTCAATTAACTTAATAAAACAATTTAGCAAATGAGTTAACTAAATCTTATACATTCCCAAGGACTCATAGTACAAATCATGAGTTTTCTAAGAATAGAATTTACAAGCTGATATGAATTAAATACATCTTCTGTTTGAAAAGTACATAGACAGAGTTTTTATAAATCTAAGGCTACCATGAACAAGAGGCAGCTACAACAGGAACGCAGGTACATCTTCAATCCCGGAAACCATAGAGTACAACAACAACAACAACAGCCAACATCTGCACACAATGTGCAGAAGTGTAGTATCTGTACAACCGACCCCATGTACTGAGTAAGTATCTTGTCTAACCTCGTCGAAGTAGTGATGAGGCTTTGGTTAAAAGATGCTTATTGATAAAACCTGTAATATAACTAACAATAGAACTATACTACAGTATAACAGAGTAGAGCACACGAAACGATTATACAAAGCAATAACGAAGTACTAAAAGAAAACACAATTCAACAGGTATCAAAATCTCACCCAATCCTTTCCTGAGAGCGAAAGTCAATAAATCACAACAATCACCTCAAAACTTTCATAATGTGAGAAATATACTCAAGACATCAAATTCGACGGCATGAAAATACCCTTCTTGCATTTATCTCATCCTCACCAATTATGCATAAAGCAGTACCAACCAAATGACAGAAATGCCGATAACAGAAATGACAGAGTGGGAAATACGCAAATAACTATGGAGGATGAGAATGTACATGAGAACATCCGTAATAGACTGAACAGAAAGCATAGAGATAATGAAGATGATTAGGAAAAAAGAATGTAACTTCGACTAACTAGCAAGGTGAAGGCATGAAGACAAATGTGACAAATAAGGAAGCGGTCACATGATCTTTATAAGTTAGAAAGTAGGGACATGAACGACTAGTATGGAAGAAGACCTACACTTAAGTGCAACGAAAGAGATGACATGTATGCAATCATAACAGCAGGAAATAGGCATGATATTAGCAAGTTTAAACAACTAGAAGGCGTGATAGTACGACAACAAAGGTGATAGAGGATAGAGACAGAACAGTAAGGACATATCACATAAGAACCATGAACACGACAATAACAATTTCAGACAAAGACATGAAGGTATCTGCAAGAAAGAAATATCACAACATAATGCATGTCTCTCGTCCTCACTTGCATAGGAAACACCCTTCGTGCCATGAACTTACCATAACATGAAAGCGTAATAATATAAATACAATGGCACGACATCACCCTTCGTACTTTTACTCACATAACATGGCACTGCATCACTCTTCGTACTTTTACTCACAATGATATGGCACGGCATCACCCTTCATAATTTTACTCTCAATAATATGGCATGGCATCACCCTTCGTGCTTTAACTCTCAAATAATATGGCACGGCATCATCCTTCATGCTTTAAACTCTCCCTCACATGTTAATGTATAAACAAAGGCATGACATCACCCTTCGTGCTTTATACTCTTCATTACCAAGCATATGTATATCAATGACAAACAAGGCAGGAAGCATAAATAACGTCAAGGAGAGTGTCTAAAATGATATTTCAAATGAATACCAATCACAACTTTCCAAGCCAACAATAGTTCAATAAACCCACAAGAACCTTATTATTCAAGTATTCCAACAAATTTCACAATTGATATACAACACAAGTATAGAATCTAGTATCCCAAGAATATCGGCCGTAGCAATGTATCAATGATTATGCATATTGATGACCGAATTAAACACACTAATGTATTCTCAGAATTTTCATCAAATTTGATCAAGTTATAATAAGCTAAGTCTTAGTTTATAACATTTAATATTATGTTCTTAGTATCTAGGAGCAAGTAGAGCATGAGGCAAGAAGATCACGTGATTCTACAAGACACAATTTATAATATATTTTACCCCCGGGCATGGTTACCATGGAACATGAATATATGCTCGTCACCTCATATATGTATCACCCCCGCATGTAGTAAACAATGTCAAATAGTAGGAAAAATTCCTTCAAAAAAGTTAGGCAAAACACGTATCTCAAAGAAGGCAAATCGATACTCAAAAATGAACTCCTCGGGTGATATGATCTCTAGGCGGCTTAAATCTAATCAAAATAACTTCAAAGCACAAATAAAACTCGTCAGATTCTTTTTCGGATCATAAAGTCTCAATCTTTAACAAAGTCTAAAAATTGACCCCCGGGCCCGCACCTCGGAACCCGGCAAATTTCACAAAATACGACTACACATTCAAGTACGAGTCCAACCATACTAGTTTCACTCAAATACGACTCCAATTCGATGTTCAAAACTCAAAAATTCATATTATGAACTTTAGGCCAAAACCTCCTATTTCCTCTATAAAATTCATAATCCAATTACCAATACGAGGGTAGATTCGTGATATAAAATAAAAAATGAGTAGAGAACACTTACCCTAGTCCACAAGATGAAAATTTCTTGAAGAATCGCCTCAATCCGAGTTTGGAAATATTTAAAATGAAGTCAAAATTGCGATTTTTAAAAGAACATTACCCAGGTCTTTTATGCATCGCGAATGCGGAAGAACTATCGCGTTCACGAAGAAGAAAACAAAAGCTGACCAGAATACCCTTTATGAACGCGAGAAACGGGATGTGAACGCGATGAACAAGGGACAGGACTTACGCGAATGCGTAAGAGACACGCGAACACAAAGAGGAAAATGATCACCAGTGCCCGGGGCCTGGTTTGCACTTCGCGAACGCGACATATGGAATGCGAACACGAAAAAGGAGGTAGCAGAGCTTCGCGAACGCGAGAGGGTAGCTGCGAATGCGAAGAGGGAATATTTCACCCTCCAAAATAACACTACGCGAACACGAGTGCAAGGACGCGAACGCGATGAAGGAAAACCAGATGACGGATTCAGCAATTCAAAATAGGACGAAAATGACCCGTAACCCACCCGGAACACACCCGAGGCCCCTGGGACTCCGTCCAAACATACCAACAAGTCCCATAATATAACACGACCTACTCGAGGCCTCAAAACACACAAAACAATATCGAAACGACGAATCACATATCAATTCGAATTCAATGAACTTGAAACTTCAAACTTCCACAACCGATGCCGAAACCTATCAAATCACGTCCGATTGACCTCACATTTTGCATACAAGTCACATTTGACATTACGGACCTGCTCCAACTTCCGAAATCAGATTCCGACCCTCATATCAAAAAGTTTACCTCCGGTCAAACTTCTCAAAAACCTTCAAATTTCTAACTTTTGCCAAACGACTTCAAAATGACCTACGGACCTCCAAATCCATTTCCAGACGCGCTCCCTATACCAGAATCACCATTCAGAGCTATTCTCTCACTCGGAATCCCAAACTGACATCGATAACATTGAAATGCACTTCAACCCAAATATGATGAAATTCTTCCAAAATGCTATCTTTCACCATAGGCGCCGAAATGCTCCCGAGTAATCCAAAACACGATCCGAACATACGCCCAAGTCCGAAATTATCATACGAACCTGCTGAAATCTTCAAATCCCAATTCCTAGATCATTTACCCATCCAACCTTAGTTAATTCTTCCAACTTAGAGCTTGAATCTTGAAGTTCATTCTTCCAAATCGATTCCGGATAACTTGAAAACCAACACCGATGATTTACGCAAGTCATAAACATCATGCGGAGATGCTCGAGCTCTCAAAACACCGAGCAAAGTGTAGATTCTCAAAATGATCAGTTGGGTCATTACAATGCCGGAACGTTATGGAGTAGATCTAATCGGTTTTGATGCTTGTGCCCTTGAAATGTGATGCCAAACATGATTCCAAAAATGTTTCTTTGTTTCTTGCTTTAGCGATCTTCATTTCGTTTTCAGGGAATATTGGAACAGGAAACAGTAAAACCCCCGGAACATATCATTACATATGATGTAACACTCCTTTATTTGAGTACATACTCTCTTTTTATTACTAAATCATCTTCAAGAAAACTTCTCTTAATATACTTTTGTTACCAACTTACCATGTCAATCCTAATGTTCGAGATTGGTTTTTTAATAGCCTTAAGGGTAATTTCTACACTAATTATCCTAAATAATTTTTGTTTAAAGTCATAAATTCTTAGATAAGGTGAAAATATGAAGAAAAATATATGATTTTAAAAAGTTTTCTTCATACCACAGCATTTGTTAACCCAGCTATGGACTCAGTTACTTCTGTTAAAGGAAAGGGGTCAGCCTAGTAGTAATATAGCATAACCGGCCCAATTGTAATTTTTGACTTTCTTACTATTTTTTACAAATGTATTGTTGTAAATATATATGCTCACATTTTATATAAATAGAGATATAGATAATAGAAATAGGAGAGAGGTCTGGTCTTTTAGTTGACCGACTTATTTTCTCTTCCTTCTCTCTCATCACCCTATCTAGGGTTTTCTTCTTTTCTTTCCGCCATAGATAGTTAATCTTCAAGTTAATATGGTATCAGATCAGGAATTATGATACCTCTTGTCATGAGCTTCAGTCTGATATTACCCTCGCCCAAAGCTTTGGATGTTTTTGTCTTCGCCTCTAGTTGATCGACGACAGCTGCTATTCGATTTGACCATCAAATTTTGGGGCTTTCTTCGTCTTTCTTCTTCAACTGTCTCGTCCCGCTAGGAGTTTGGTTTTTCGAGCTTTTCATTACCAATTTCTGCGGATTCTACTTTCTAGGGTTTCATATTTAGAGAAGACTTTTCTTCTTCGAGTTTGAAAAGAAGACTGGTAATATCTTTCCTGTTCAACTCCAAAATCATATGGATCCGATATTGCATGTATTGTACTTGTGTAGAAATTATGCTATTTCAACTGTTAATCATTTTCTCTCAACTTATTGAGCATTGGACCTGGTACTTTCTCTCTTCCCTAGCGCTCTTTTTTTTTTTACTTTTTTCAAAGGGCAATGAAGCTCTTTTCTGACGATTCAAAATTCTCGTCGTCGGCTTCCTCGAGGTAGAGTTCGGTTTATAATAGGAGCCCCGTTGGGATTTTACGGAGCTTGGCATGCTTTCGCATTAACTCACCATTTGGTGATTTGGTTCATAGCAGCTGAAAGGCTTGCTTCGCTCAAAGGTGAGAAGAAAGGTCAGCACTTGAGAATCTTGCTTCGGTAGGAGTCAAAAAGAAAAGGCTCAAGAAGGAACTGCACTCGAAGGAGTCGACTGAACATCTCAGCCATTGGCGGAAATTTCGCTTGCATCCGATCCCCAATTCTTGTTCACCCCTAGCACTATGGAAAACGTAGGATCACCTAGTAATACGACCCCTAAGGGATTTACTCCCATCCCTTGTACGTGCATCCTTCTGACAGTCCTGGTAGTCAACTAGTGTCTGTGCCTTTTAATGGTTGTGGTTTTGTTCTATGGAGAAGCAGTATCCTTACCTCTTTATCTACTAAGGACAAGTTAGGACTCTTAGATGGTAGGGTTCCTCAACCACCACCGAATCCCCCTTACTATTCATATTGGGAAAGGTGCAATGACATGGTGAAAGCCTGGATAACTAATTATGTGTCCAGAGAAATTGCCACCAGTGTTATGTGTCTTAAGACTGCAAGGGAAGTCTGGAAAGACATAAATGAGAGGTTTGGTAAGTCAAATGGGTCAAAGTACCTTCAAATCCAAAGGAAAATTAGTACAACCACTCAGGGATCATCAGATATTGCTACCTACTTCACTAAACTTAGGAGTTTATGGGATGAATTGCTCTTCTTATGTTGGTCCAGTGTGCTCTTGTAGAGTATTTCCAAAGTTTATATAGGACCAGCAACTGTTCCAGTTCTTAAATGGGTTGAATGAGTCCTACTCTACTGTTAAAAGTGCCATCATGATGATGAACCCCCTTCCTCCTATAAGCAAAGCTTACTCCCTTCTGCAACAGGATGAGAGTCAAAAGGAGTCTCTTTCCAATGTTTCCAATTTCTCTGGGGATTATGCTACTTTCTCCATCACCCCTGCTCAGTACAATAACAATAGAAGCTTCACTCAGAAGGTCAATTTTGAATCCAAGAAGAATGTGTCCATAGTATCTTGTAAGTACTCTAAGAAACCTGGACACACAGTGGAAAAATATTACAGACTTCATGGTTTTCCCTCTGATTTTAAATTTACCAAGAATAAGAAGTCTGCTTCCTATGTCCAAGGTGATATTTCCTATCCTCAGTTATCTTTTGGGGTTAGTCAGCCTCCGGGAATTTCTGCTCCAGTTCATGGGTTCACAAAGGAACAATATCAACATCTCCTGAGTTTATTTCAGCAAGTTTAGGTCTCCCCTGGTTCTGTACCACCTATTCACATAGATGAGGATTCTATATTTGCTCACTTTACAGGTTTGTTCACTACCTATGTTGTAGAGTCTGTAGATTCTCATGTGTGAGCATCTTCACAGTCCAGTCCAAACCCTTGGATCTTGGATTCAGGGGCCACTAACCACATGACTCCACACAAACATTTGCTTCACAATGTTGTGCCCTTAACTAAACCATTTCTTGTCACCTTACCTAATGGGTACAAAGTTAAGGTTATATCAATTGGATCCTTACATCTAAGACATGATATAACTTTACTTAATGTCCTTCTAGTACCATCTTTCCATTTTAATTTAATTTCTATTATTCAACTCATTACTCAGCTGAATTGTATAGCAGTTCTTACCAAATTCCATTGTTCTTTACAGGACCCTTCTCTGAAGAGGTCACTGGTAATTGGTAAGGATGTTGGCAGGCTCTACTATCTTCATCCAGATAGAGATCTATTTCCCAGCACAACTTCTTCTCTATCATCTTTTGGTGATGCATCTTACAATGAGTCTGTTTTTATGTAGGTTCAATTCCATGTAATAAATCTGTCCCTGCACCTTCACATGTAAATGTTTCACCTACTTGTAATCAAACTTCACCTGTTAATAAGATGGATTTACTTTGGCATCAGAGATTAGGTCATATGCCTTTTAATAAGATGCAATGTATTTCCTTTCTATCTAACAAGGTATCCACTAAACAACATTTTATATGTTCAATTTGTCCAATAGCTAGACAACAAAGACTACCTTTTCATGATAGTACCATTCATTCTACCATACCTTTTCAACTAGTTCACATTGATATTTGGGGCCCTTATAACACTAAACTTATAATGGCTTTTGGTATTTTATCACTTTGGTTGATGATTTTACTAGAGTCACTTGGATCCATCTTCTTTCTATCAAGAGTAATGCTTTGTCCATCCTTAAATCTTTCACCTATATGGTAAAAGTTCACTTCAATTCCTGAATACACATTTTTAGATCAGATAATGCTTTTACGCTTGGAAGTAGTTCTGAAGCCATCAGTTTCTTTACATCCCAAGGAATCTTACATCAAACTTCTATCCCTTATACTCCACAACAAAATGGTATTGTGGAGAAAAAACACAAACATCTTTTAGAAGTTTCAAGAGCCCTACTGTTTCAGTCCAAACTACCACTGAAATTTTGGGAGGAATGTATAGTGACTGCTATATACCTTATCAACAGAATGCCTTCACCACTTCTTCTCAAACTTTCCCCATTTGAAAAACTTCATGGTCATCTACCCTCTTATGATCACTTATAATCATTTGGTTGTCTCTCCTTTGCTACTTCCCCTAAGGTAGGCAGGGATAAGTTACACTCTAGAGATATTGCTTGTATATTCTTAAAATATCCATGTGGGAAGAAAGGTTACAAATTGCTCAATTTGTCTAAAATTTTTGTTTTCCATTCTAGAGATGTGGTATTCCATGAACATACTTTTCCTTATTCTTCTTCTTTTAATCCTTCTCATTCCAATGTCTTACCTCCCACTTTTGTGGATATCCCAGCTCATCCTTCTGTAGATACTCCCTCTACTAGTCCTCCTGAACTTTTTCCATATCATCTCCTACAGTTTCCCCTAATTTTAATTCTACTTCTCCTACTTCCACCTCAACTACTTCTGCTCTTCCCATCTTAAGGAAGTCCACTAGAACTGTCACTCAACCTTCTTACCTTAAGGATTATATTTGTTCATCTGTCATCTCCTCCAATTCTGCACACTCTAATCTCCCTTCTAGTGAAGCTCACATGCATGAACCTCAGTTCTACTAGCAGGCTGCAGTTCATCCTGCTTGGCAAGAGACTGTGCTAAAAGAATTTCATGCTCTTGAGGCTAATCAGACTTGGACATTGTCCCTCTTCCCCCCACATAAGAAGGCTATTCCTTGCAAATGGGTTTATAAGATTAAGCTGAGGGTAGATGGGTCTATTGAAAGATACAAGGCAAGGTTAGTTATTAGGGGTGATACTCAAAGGGAAGGAATTGATTTTACTGAAACCTTCTCCCACGTTATCAAGCACACCACAATCAAATGTATTTTAACTCTTGCCATCAAGAGAGATTGGACTTTGTACTAATTGGATGTTAATAATGCCTTTCTCCATAGTGATCTCCATGAGGAGGTTTATATGAAAATTCCTCCTGGTCCTGATGTTTCCTCTGCTTCTTCTTCAGCTACTCAGATCTGTAAGCTCAAGAAATCTCTTTATGGCCTCAGTCAAGCCTCCAGGCAGTGGTGTTCAAAACTATTTGACGCCTTGCTATCATGTTACACCCCATATTTTTGTACGTTAAAGTACGTCATAAGTTAATTGATGTAAGCTTAAAAATGAGATCCTCTTTAAAAGTATATAATGTGTTTTAATGATGTTACGGCCCATTTTTGCAAGCCTTTAAGAGTTATCATTCAGGGACAAATATTTCTAAGGGGACATGTTATTACATCCCGTACTTCAGACGTCACTGTCATTATAGGATTATCTAATGTAAGCTCAAAAAAGATAAAATCATTCTACAAGGATAAGAAAGGTTTACCGAAGTCTTAAGTAAGTTAAGATGAATATGAGACTTATTAATCATGATTTAAATGATTTTAAAGTAATGATATGACTATATATGATGTTTGGATATGAAATATAATGTTTGGGAAAAGTCGGATTTACGTTACGGAAACACCGACTAAGGATTTGCCTTGTAACGAAGCTTTTTGAGCAATACATTTAGTCTGCTTTATGATGTCTTTTTGGGACATATTATATACCAAATTGAAGGACTTTGAGTCTATTTTCTAACTCATTTAACCGTTCATTGATACGATAATGGAGTAGAGAGATATTTACATTTTTGCGAGACTACACAAGCAACACCCATGGGACCCACAAAGTCGGGGAAACGTTTCAGCTTGTATTTAAGTCACTTTTCCCTCTTTTTAACTCATTTTTCTGGTACAAAACAGTTCCTAAATGCTCTTCAATGGTTCCTCCATGATTCTAGGTTGAGAACCTAAGATAAAAATATGAATCCAACGCTAGCAATCCCGTGGTGCTTGCTAGATCGCAGTTCTTCGTCTTGTGGCTGTTTTGGAGGGTTCTTCAAAGGTAAGTAACCTCAGATATCGTATTTTTCTTTTTGATTAAGGTAGTAATAAGTCCCTCTTTCATATATATATTATATTTTCAAGGCGAACTACAAGTGTTTACGCACCAACTTGAACACCAAAAGTTGATTCAATAAGAGAATACAACACCTATAGTGTTATGGTGTTATTGAGGATAGTTGTGGGCTGTGCTTGGCTGAAATTTCGTGTTGTTTCTACTGTTTAATATGAGTATAAAATCATACTATATTTACTTGAAGTTGTTTGTGTGTTAGTTGCATTATTTGAGCAAAATACTACAAGAGGAGACTTGAAATAGTTTGAGATGTTATGGGTTTTAATGGACTGTTTTGGAAAGGTTGTTTCCATAAACTATAAATGGCTGGAAAATGGGAAAAATAACTTGATTATGATATGGTTTATGTTGTTATGCATGTATATATGTTTATCAAGTGAATTGGTGAAAGAAGCATATGAAACTTGAGATTGAAAGTGAAGATTAGCTTAAGTCACTTCTATGATGTTGTATTGCCACTGAGGGCTATTGTAAGCTAAATATAACTTGGATTTCGACTTGAAGCTATTGTAGGAGGTATTTATATTGTGTTCTTGAATGTGCTTAAGGTTATCTTGACATTGATTAAGTTAAATGGATGGACTAGACATGAAGTAGTGAATAAAGTTGCTAATTGAGGATAATTGGAGTTGTGGATTGTTTTCTTTATTATAAATATATGGTATAAGGCTGGAATCATTGATTAATGACTTCATTATCATGTTAATGATACTAGTAAGTTAAAGTAAGAAGTATATAAGGGGTGATATGGGTATACTGATTCCAATTGGGCTTGTAGCTCGTCGTGAAGTAGTTTTGACTTGTTGTTGTTATATGGTGTCTTGTTATTGATAATTATGTATTCCTGGATTTCTCTAGTCATTGTTGTTGGTATATGGTATTGGAGGAGGCTCTTGTTATAGGGGATGTGCTGCCCAAATTTACATAAACGAGCTACTAGTTTAAGTTGCGGACTTAGCCTTTACTCAACACTGATTTTGAATCTCCTTATGCTATGGTAGATTGAGTTGAGTTGTTTGAAGAATTTCTTGGAAGGTATTAAGGACTCAATGGAGTTAAGGTATGTTAAGGCTATCCATTATTTCCTTTTGGCATGATCCATATAATACAAACGAAACGTGCAAACGCGGAACTTTCATAATGACTCTATTCATAGAAGTACTAGGGGTGCCTATGTTCTTGATTCCCCATGTGTACTATTATTATATCTTCTGTTCATGAGTATCAGAAAAATATGGAAGTTGCTACAGTTTATCGGAAGGCATATTGATCTTATGACATTTTGAGAAATCTTACTGACTTACTTCATTATGCATTGCATTCATTTATACATTGTAATGACCCAACCGGTCATTTTAACTTTTAGAACCCTGTTCCCTAAAATAAAACTTCCCGTATGTGCTTTTAATGATTTATGACTTGCGGAGATGGTTGGTTCGGGATTTGGAAGTGTTTGGGTTGAAACTGGAATACTTGGTTCCTTAAGTTGGCCTTAAAGTGCTAATTTTGACTTCGGTCAATATTTTGAGAAAACTACCCTGGAATAGAATTTTGACGATTCCAACAGCTCCGTATGGTAATTTTGGACTTAGGAGTGTGTTCAGAATTTCATTTGGAAGTCCGTAGTTAAATTAGGCTTAAAATGGCTAAAATAGGAATTTAAGTTTGAAAGTTTGACCGGGGAATTAACTTTTTGATATCGGAGTCGGAATCTAATTCTGAAAATTTTTATAGCTTCGTTATGTTATTTATGACTTGTGTGCAAAATTGGAGGTCAATCGGACTTGAATTGATAGGTTTCGGTACCGAATGAAGAAGTTGAAAATTTTAAGTTTCATTAAGCTTGAATTGGAGGATGATTCATGGTTTTAGCATTGTTTGATGTGATTTGAGGTTTTGACTAAGTTCGTATGATATTTTAGGACTTGTTGGTATAATTGGTTGAGGTCCCGAGGGGTTCGGGTGAGTTTCGGACGGCTAACGGATCATTTTTGGCTTTTGGAACATTATTGATAGCTGCTGGAAATTTTCTTTTGGTATCCTTATACGCGATCGCGTAGAGTAATTTAGGCAGAGGTGGATTTGTTCTACACGATCACGTGAATGGGGATGCGATCACGTAGGGTTAATTTGGGCAGTTGGGAATTTGTTCACCGCGATCGCGTGGACAAGTCCGCGATCACGTAGGATTGGCCAATGTGTATCGCGATTGTGTGTCGTTTTTTGCGATCGCATAAGGGAAACTTGAGAGGAAGCTGGACCACGCGTTGTGCTATGCGATCACGTGAAGAGGGATGCGATCGCGTAGAGTCGGAACCTGGTGCATCGCGATCACGTGGGACTTGATGTGATCGCGTAGTGTTAATGTTTGGGCAGTAAAATTTGTGCTACGCGATCGCGTGAGGAAGTTCGCGATCGCGTAGAAGAAATCACTGGGCAGAGAGTTTAAGTTCTGATTTTTCATTTTTAACGATTTGAAGCTCGGATTTAGGCGATTTTTGGGAGATTTTCAGAGAAAACAACGGGGTAAGTGTTCTTAACTCAATATTGGTTAAATTACCCGAATTCATCACTATTTTTATCATTTAATTGGTGAATTGAGTTGGAAAAGTTTGAAAACCCTCTTGGATAGATTTGAGGATTTGAGGGCCAAATTGATATCGAAATTTAGTGATTTTGGTAAGGGTAGACTCGTGGTTGAGTGGGTGTTCATGTTTCGTAACTTTCGCCGGAATCCGAGACATGGGTCCCACAAACGAAATTTTAATTAATTTCGAAATTTTTATTGAAAATGTAGTATTTTCTTATAGAATTGATTCCTATAATTTTTAGTGATTTTATCGAATTATTTTTGGCTAGATTCGAGCCAGAGAGAGTTGGATAATCGTGGAAAAGGCCTTCTAGTATATTAAATTGGAGCAAGACGAGCTAAGTTTCTTGTCTAATCTTGTGAGGGGGAAATTACCCCATAGGGATTAAATTGAATAATTATTTCTAATTGCGGGGGCTACGTACGCACGAGGTGACGAGAGTCCGTACGTAGCTACTATTAATGCTAAAATCCGGGTAATTTAGGACTCAAAGCATGAATTACATGTGTGCATTGAATTCTTTGTTTAATTAATATTAATTGATATATATGAATATATTGTGAATTGTCAGATAAAGATATTAAAGGATAGAAATCTCATATGCTTGATTTTTTGTTTAAATTAATTAATTATTAAAAGAAATTGTTCTTCCTCCTGAATTTATCTTATAATAAATATACTCTCCTTCTGGAGGTACATAAGAAAATGTCCTCCTTTCTTGTAAAGCGGGCCGAACGCCTCGGCAGGATAGATGCATCTATGGATCGCGTCGCACGTCCCTCGGCAGTGTACACGACACTCTGGATCGGGTTGTACGTCCTCGGCAGAAATCGTACTTAATAATAATAATTACACGATACTTTAATAATTTATTTCATCTTGCGAAGCTAATTGATAAATTGGAAAAATCCTTGGAATTTAATGAATTATTATTCTTGCTTGTTAAATAATTAATTGTTATTCCTGTAAATGATATTTAATTGATAAATTGGAAATTGACAGAATTTAATTTACATATTGAGAATTGTTGCATTTGAAGGAATTTGATTATTTCCGCTGATTAAATAAATTATTTTAAATTCTGTAAATCATGCTAATTTAAATATCCTAGTTGTATTTTAATTATTATTATTGACCCATAGTAAGTGTCAAAGTCAGCCATCTCAACTCTACCACTTCGAGATAAGTCTTGATACTTACTAGGTACACGTTGTTTACATACTTATACTATACTTGCTGCACTCTTTGTGCAGGAACAGAGGCAAGTACTAGTGGGGGACCTATCGTCTTATACCCATGTTATCCAGGGGCATAGTGGTGAGCTGTTTCTCTCATCCGTTCTGCAGCTACTAGTGTCTCTCTTTGTATTTTTCATTCTGTCTATTTTTATTTCAGACAGTATTTGAGGTTTTGTATAATCTACTAGATGCTCATACACTTGTGACACCAGGTCTTGGCACACACATTGGTAGAATTTGGATTTTATTATTTCTCTTAGTTTTATATTTTGTCAATGAATGCTTAATTTATTAAGTTGGCTTGCCTAGCCGTAGTGTTGGGCACCATCACGACCTATAGGTGAAATTGGGTCGTGACAACATGGTATCAGAGCACTAGGTTCACGTAGGTCTCACAAGTTATGAGCAGGCCTAATAGAGTCTTGCAGATCGGTACGGAGACGTCTGTACTTATCTTCGAGAGGCTATAGGGTGTTAGGAAATTACCTTTCTTCATATTCCATCGTGCAATAGATGTAGTTCTAAATGTCCTTCTCTTATTCTCTCTCAGATGGTGAGAACGCGCTCGAATGAGATTCCAGACTAGGGGATTGCTAGAGGGCGAGGCAGAGGCCAAGGGAGGGCTCCAGGCCATGGTAGAGGGCGAGGACGTCCCAGGACTGTTCCAGTTATGCCGCCAGTGGGTCCAACAGAGAATCCCATTATTGAGGAGCAGGGTGAGGTGCCTGTGGCAAAGCCAGCTACGATGGATTTCACATCTGCACCGGGATTTTAGGATGTCATGGGTCGTATGCTGCAGTTCATGGACAATATGACTCAGGCCGGTTTATTTCCGGCAGACCCAACCACATCTCAGGCGGGCGGGGGAGCACAGACACCTACCGCGCAGGCTCATGGACAGGAAACTGCTGTATATCAGACCCAGGGTGCACTACCCATGGGTGGAGCCCAGCCAGTAGCAGCAGCTGTACCTGAGCCCAGGCCAGCTGTAGCCGCCGATCCTCAGAAATTATTGGACCGATGGACTAAACTACATCCTCCTATCTTTGGGGGTGAACGACATGAGGATCCACAAGACTTCATTGATCGTTGCAGGGATAGACTGCACAACATGAGGATATTGGAATCTCATAGGGTTGACTTTGCTAATTTTCAGCTAGAGGACAGAGCCCGTAGATGGTGGCAGTCTTATGTCCTTGGCAGACCAACAGATTCTACTCTCATTACTTGGGATAGGTTCACTCGTATCTTTCTGGACAGGTATATTCCACCTTCCTAGAGGGAAGAGTTGCGGTTTCAGTTTGAGCAGCTCCAGCAGGGTCAGATGTCAGTGACTGATTATGAGGCGAGGTTTTTTGAATTATCTCGCCATGCACTTATGATACTCCCTACTGAGGCGGAGAGAGTGCGGAGGTTTGTAGCCGGTTTACATACTGGTATTTAGGCCACTATGGCTCGAGAGGTTGAGATGGGTACTTCTTATGAGCGAGTTGTAAAGATAGCTCGGAGGATTGAGGGTGTACGTCAGCGGAGTCGAGAGCAGATTATGAGAGATAAGCGGTTTAGGTAATCTGGAGAGTTCAGAGGTGCTCCGTCTGGGGGCAGAGGTCAGTTCGTGAGGGGGGAGTCCAGCAGACCCCCATTTCCAGCACCACCACCTCCTCGAGGTGCTCTAGTGCAAACTTATCTCAGTGCTATACCAGAGAGTTCCTACCGCCCACCAGCTATTTAGGGTCCTCCCAGTGGGTATTCAGTTCCCCAGGGACAGACACTTAGTCAGTAGCCCATCGCACCGAAGAGTTATTATGAGTGCGGGGATCCTAGTCATATGCAGAGGTTTTGCCCCCAAGTTTCGGGGTAGACCGGTATATCAGGGTTAGCAGCCTATGCTTACCGGACCAGTTGCTCCACCAGTAGTCCGACCACCAAGAGGTAGATGACAGGTGGGTAGGGGTCATCCTAGAGGTGGAGGTCAGCCAATTGGTGCTCCAGCTCGGTTCTATGCTTTTTCGGCTAGACCAGATGCAGAGGCCTCAGATGCTGTGATTATAGGTATTATTTCTGTTTGCGGCAAAGATGCCTCAATATTATTTGATCCAGGATCCACGTATTCATATGTGTCATCTCTATTTGCTATATTCCTGGGTGTTTCGTGTGAGTCCTTGAGTACTCATGTTTATGTGTCCACTCATGTAGGCAATTATGTTATTGTGAACCGGATCTACTGGTTTTGTATTATTACATTCTGTGGTTATGAAACTAGAGCAGATATCTTATTGCTCAAGATGATCGATTTTGAAATCATTCTGGGTAATGACTGGTTATCTTCATATCATGCTATTCTAGATTGTCATGCCAAAACTGTTACCTTGGCTATTCCATCTTTGCCTAGGCTGGAGTGGAAGGGTTCGTCAGTTAGTTCATTTATTCAGATTATTTCTTTTATAAAGGCTTAACACATGGTTGAGAAGGGTTGTTTGGCTTATCTAGCCTATGTTCGGGATACTACTGCAGAGACTCTGGCTATTGATTCAGTGCCAGTAGTTCGGGAGTTCTCCTATGTATTTCCTTCAGATCTTCCAGCTATGCCACCTGATCGTGATATTGATTTCTGTATTGACTTGGCTCCAGATACATAGCCTATATCTATCCCACCATATCGCATGGCTCCGAAAGAACTGAAAGAATTGAAAAAACAGCTTGAAGAATTACTAGCCAAAGGGTTTGTCAGACCGAGTGTATCGCCTTGGGGTACACCGGTATTATTTGTAAAAAAGAAGGATGGAACAATGCGGATGTGTATTGATTATCGCCAATTGAACAAAGTCAATATTAAGAACAAGTACCCATTGCTGCGTATTGATGACATATTTAACCAGCTGCAGGGTGCTAAGGTGTTCTCTAAGATCGACTTAAGGTCGGGGTATCATCAGTTGAAGATTCGAGATTCGGATGTTTCGAAAACTGCTTTCCGTACCAGATATGGTCATTATGAGTTTCTAGTAATGTCTTTCGATTTAACTAATGCCCCGGCAACGTTTATGGATCTGATGAACAGGGTATTCGGGCCGTATATTGATTCGTTTGTTATTGTCTTCATTGATGACATTTTGATCTACTCGCTTAGCAAGGAGGAACATGAGCATCATATGAGAGTAGTGCTTCAGACATTGCGGGAACAAAAGCTATATGCTAAGTTCTCTAAATGTGAGTTTTGGCTAGAGTCTGTAGCATTTTTGGGACATATTGTATTGGGCGAAGGTATTAAAGTTGATCCCAAAATGATTGAGGCAGTTTAGAATTGGCATCGTCCCACTTCAGCAACTAAGATCAGGAGTTTTCTGATTTTAGCAGGTTATTATCGTCGATTCGTGGAAGGTTTTTCATTTATTGCAACACCTTTGACCAAATTAACCCAGAAGGGTGTTCAATTCGGATGGTCCGATGATTGTGAGTCAAGCTTTCAGAAGCTCAAGGCAGCATTGACTACAGCACCAGTGTTAGTGTTACCTTCCGATTCGGGGATGTATACAGTGTATTGTGACGCTTCACGTGTTGGTTTGGGTTGTGTATTAATGCAGGAAGGGTGAGTTATTGCATATGCTTCACGTCAGTTGAAGCCCCACGAGCAGAATTATACGGTACATGATTTGGAGTTAGCTGCGATTGTTCACGCCCTTAAGATTTGGAGGCATTATCTTTATGGGGTGTCCTGTGAAGTTTATACTAGTCATCACAGTTTGCAGCATTTGTTCAAGCAAAGGGACCTAAATTTGAGGCAGCGCAGATGGCTGAAATTACTAAAAGATTATGATATTACTATCCTATATTATCCAGGTAAAGCAAATATAGTTGCAGATCCCTTGAGTAGAAAGGCGGAGAGTATGGGTAGTTTGGCTTTCATTTCAGCAGAAGAGAGGCCATTATCTTTGGATATCCAGTCCTTGGCCAACAGACTTGTGCGGCTGGATATTTCAGAGCCCAGCCGAGTTCTTGCATGTGTCGTAGCTCAGTCTTCACTATTTGAGCAGATCAAGGCTTGCCAGTATGATGATCCACACTTGATGGTGCTTCGAGCAACGGGACTACGAGGTAGTGCCGAGGAAGTTACTATTGGAGCGGATGGTGTTCTGCGACTTTAGGATCGTCTATGTGTTCCTAATGTGGATGGACTGAGGAAAAAGATCCTAGAGGAGGCACACAGTTCTCGGTATTCTATTCATCCAGGTACTACGAAGATGTATCGTGATTTGAGGCAGCATTATTGGTGGCGACGAATGAAAAAGGACATTGTTGAGTATGTAGCTAGGTGTCTAAATTGCCAGCAAGTTAAATATGAGCACCAGAGGCCAGGTGGCCTACTTCAGCAGATGACTATACCAGAGTGGAAATGGGAACGAATTACTATGGACTTTGTAGTTGGGTTGACGCGGACCTTGAGGAAGTTTGATGCAGTTTGGGTGATTGTTGACAGGTTGACCAAGTCGGCATATTTTATTCCTATTGTGACTACATATACTTCAGAAAGGTTGGCCCAGATTTATATTCAGGAGAGAGTTCGGTTGCACGGTGTGCCAATTTCTATCATATCAGATAGAGGCCCTCAGTTTACTTCACATTTCTAGAGAGCAGTACAGAGTGAATTAGGGACCCGTGTAGAGCTTAGCACAACCTTTCATCCGTAGACCGACGGGCAGTCAGAGCGGATAGTTCAGATTTTGGAGGATATTCTCAGGGCATGTGTGATTGACTTTGGAGGTCAGTGGGATCGTTTCCTGCCTTTGGCCGAGTTTGCTTATAATAACAGTTACCAATCCAGCATCGAGATGGCTCCATTTGAGGCTTTATATGGACATCGATATCGTTCACCTATTGGATGGTTTGAGCTCGGTGAGGCGAAGTTATATGGTACTGATTCGGTAAGGGATGCCTTGGAAAAGGTAAAGTTGATTCAGGAGCAACTTCGTATAGCACAGTCCAGACAGAAGAGTTACGCAGATCAGAAAGCGCGTGATTTATCATTTATGGTAGGTGAAAAAGTTCGCCGATGAAGAGAATTATGAGATTTGGGAAGTAGGGCAAGTTGAGCCCAAGGTTTATAGGCCCATTTGAGGTGTTGAGACGAGTTGGAGAGGTTGCTTATGAGCTTGCATTTCCTCCCAGTCTATCGGGAGTTCATCCGGTTTTCCATGTATCTATACTCCGAAAGTATCATGCTGACCCATCACATGTGTGAGACTTATGCACAGTTCATCTAGATAAGAGTTTAGGTTATGAAGAAGATCCATTTGCCATTGTTGATAAATAAGTTTGCCAATTGAGGTCCAAGAGGATTTCTGCAGTAAAGGTCCGGTGGAGGGGGCAACCAGTTGAGGAAGCGACTTAGGAGGCCGAGGAAGACATGCAGAGCAGATATCCACACTTATTCAGCACTCCAGGTAAAATTTCTAAACCCGTTTGAGGACGAACGTTTGTTTAAGATGTGGAGAATGTAGTGTCCCAACCGGTCATTTTAAATTTTAGAACACCATTCCCTAAAATAAAACTTCTCGTATGTGCTTTTAATGATTTATGACTTGCGTGGATGGTTGGTTCGGGATTTGGAAGTGTTTGGGTTGAAACTGGAACACTTGGTTCCTTAAGTTGGCCTTAAAGTGCTAAGTTTGACTTTGGTCAACATTTTGAGAAAACTACCCCGGAATAGAATTTTGACGATTCCAACAGCTCTGTATGGTGATTTTGGACTTAGGAGTGTATTCAGAATTTTACTAGGAAATCCATAGTTAAATTAGGCTTAAAATGGCTGAAATAGGAATTTAAGTTTGGAAGTTTGACCGGGGAGTTGACTTTTTGATATCGGAGTCCTTGGAGTTTAATGAATTATTATTCTTGCTTGTTAAGAATTAATTGTTATTCCTGTAAATGATATTTAATTGATAAATTGGAAATTATTTGAATTGACAGAATTTAATTTACATATTGAGAATTGTTGCATTTGAAGGAATTTGATTATTTTCGCTGATTAAATAAATTATTTTAAATTCTGTAAATCATGCTGATTTAAATATCCTAGTTGTACTTTAATTATTATTATTGACCCAATTATTTCTCTTGGTTTTAAATTTTGTCAATGAATGCTTAATTTATTAAGTTGGATTACCTAGCCGTAGTATTGGGCGCCATCACGACCTATAGGTGAAATTGGGCCGTGACATACATGTAAATTGACCCATGACCAGATGGCATTATATACGCATATATTATATGTATATAGGATATGTGAAAATGTTATGGCATTATATACGCACCACCACCTGATCAGCTGGTATACGTTGATGATTTTGCCCACAATGGCTGAGATGATATGATGGGATGTCCTCGGAGGCTTGATGATGTTATGTATGCATATACCTATGCATGGTATGACATTTATACGCACATGCATGACATTATAAATTTTTCATGATTCACAGAGCTATTCAGAATTATAGGTTGAGTTCTTTACTCCATGTTTCTTTCATGTCTTTTATATACTACTTTGATGCATTACACACTCGGTAATTTATTTGTACTGACATGCCTTTTGCCTGGGGACACTCCGTTTCATGCCCGCAGGTCCCGATAGATAGGTTAAGAGTCCTCATAGTAGGCTATCAGCTCAGCGGAAGGTGTTGTGCACTCCACTTGCTTCGGAGTTGCCTATCTGGTCAGTATGATTTGGACATGTATTGATTGGTATGGCGGGGCCATATCTTGAACTTTATGATATTTATGTACTCGTAGAGGCTTATAGACAGATATCATGTATATGGATACTTGTATGGCCTTGTCGGCCTATGTTTTGAGTATACAAATGATCATGTTGGCCTTATAGACCCGTATGTCGCATACATAAGCTTCTATATCATGTTGGGTCATCCTATGTCGAGTATTCCCTTATGTTTTATTCTGGTTATATTATGACGGCCCTTCTGGCCCATTTACCCATGATGATATGATAAGAAAGATATGTTATGTTGGTGCTCGGTTAGGTAAGGCACCGGGTGCCCGTCGCGGCCCATCGGTTTGGGTCGTGATATGTCAAGTGGCTACATTTCTAGTCTAAACGATTACTCTCTCTTCAGCAAATTCTCCTCTGGTTCTTTGGTAGTATTGGTTGTCTTTGTTGATGAGATATTATTGGCTGGAGATGACCTCACTAAAATGAACTCCCTGAAGTTATTTTTGGATGATCAGTTCAAGATCAAGGATTTGGGTTTAATCCATTATTTCTTGGGTCTGAAAATATCTAAAACCTCTCAGGGTATGTCATGAGCCAACATAAATACACTATTGATCTTTTTGTTGAGTTCAACTGCAATCATTTCTCCTCTGTTGTGACTCATTTGGACCCTTCTGTTAAGCTGACCCTAGACATGGGTGATCTCCTCCCTGATCCTAGTATGTACAGGAGGCTCATTGGCAAACTCAGTTTCTTACAGCACACTAGACCAGATATATCTTTTTTCTGTCCAGCACTTGAGCCAGTTTCTTCAGAAGCCTCATGTTCCCCACGTGATGGCTGGGCTGCATGTTCTCAGATATTTGTTAACTGCTCCTTCTCAGCATGTGTTTCTCTCCAGCTCTTTTGACTTGTCTCTTGTGGCCTATTCTGATTCTGATTGGGCTTCTTGTTCTATCTTGCAAATCTATTACTGAGTATTATGTGACACTTGGTAGAAGCCCAGTTTCTTGGAAAAGTAAGAAATAACCCACCATTTCCTAGTCTTCAGCTGAGGCTGAATACAGGGCTCTAAGAAAAATAGCTGCTGAAATATCATGGGTGGTCAGACTACTTAGGGATCTTGGTCTTACTATTTGCATTCCTTTCCTAGTCCATTGTGATAGCAAGGCTGCTCTATGAAGCGTAAGTATAACCTCACTGTTAGTTCTTATTTATTTTTTTGCCCCTTTGCTTCTTCTTATCGATATCCTTTTCCATGATGTAGCGGTCGCTTGGATGCCCGGTGCGATTCCTAACCTCAAGAGCTGGGTTCGGGACCTGGCCTTGACTTCTACGTACACTGAACGCTCATGGCGCGATTTATCAAAGGGCCGAGGGGAGGCCAAAACTCATGGTAAGCCCCTTTCCCATGTCTTTGATGATTCGATCAAAATGCCTTTCTTATACTTAACTAAATTTTCTTACGTGTAGGCCTGGGCAAAGATGCGGTCATGAGGCCCCCATCTAGTGAGGAAGAGACTTCGGCTCCGAATCCGAAACCGGTGAAGGACAACAAGAGAAAAAGGGCCTCGGCTCCCGAGGACCCAGAACTTAAGACAAGGACAGCTCGTAAGTCGAGCAAGAACACCATCCCTCTGACCGAAAACTTTGTTCGATGTCTAAGGGATGAAGACAAAGAAGAAGAAAACGGCGGCTCCATTCTGGTGGCCCAAATTAAGAAAACCATTGATGCCCCAAAGACAGCTGTATCGATGGTGGTTCATGAGGCTCCGCCTCGAACTGAGGGGGTATTAGGGATAGACTTGGGCAAAGTCCCCGAATCGTTGGAGATTGAGGATGCCTCCCACCGAAGTAAACAAATGGTGGGTATATCTGAAGGGACCGGCCCTGAAGCTCATCGAACTGAGGAGAATGCCCCAAGTGACTCACTTAGGGCAATAGTAATCTAAGACTCGCCCACTCTCCCTTCTTTTTCCAAAGGGGTGATTCGGGAAGCTCGAGCTTTGGGGACCCTCGAGTTAGGTGGAGCTCACGAGGGAGAGGACCCCTTCCGTGATTTCTTTAAAGGTATCGAGGATGCTGCCGGCCCAAGTGACGCATCGGGTAAGTCTCAATTCCCTTGGTTGATGTCATATTCTTCTATTTTTTGCCTAACTTTTTCTCTTTTTCATATAGGCTTTAGCTTTTCATCAGGTTGCGTTTTCCAAGTCTCGGGCAGAGCTGAGCCAATGTGTGGCTGACTTTCGAGGGCTTTCGAAGGAGAGAAATGCCCTCAAACTTCTTATTGGGCAGAAAGAGGAAGAGATCAAAGATCTTCGAGCCGAGTTGGACAAGGCTCACCAAGATCAGAATCCTGATCGAGCAGGTAATGAAAATCTTAAAAGCTCATGGGCTCGATTCGAGAACGGTGGCTAACATTTCAATCTCACAGTTGCAGCAGAAGATCAAGAGGATCGAGTACTTCCATGAGGAGGTCGACACAATAAAGGCAGAGTCTTTGGGGTAGAAAGAAGGTATGGACTGCTTTGCTGCAGAAAAAGAGGCTGCTCGAGCCCAATTATCATCGGTTGAAAGTCAACTTCAAGGCATGAAGGAGTAGTGCTCGACTCAAGCAAGGAAAATAGATGAGCTCGAGGCTCGGTTGGCTTCCAAACTTGCCAAGGCCAAATCTGAAGCCGAAAATGCAAAGGCCGAGGCAGATGTGATCGTGGCTGTCTATCGGGCTGATGCTGAAGCTGCTCAAGTCCAAGCGAGAGAGGCATCCAAGACCGCTCACACTCGAGCATATTGGATTGCTGAACTTGACAAATGTCAATCTCGGAGGGAAACCCTCGAGGAGATTCAAGCTCGAGGTTTCGATCTTACTAACGAGATAGCAAAGGCTAGAGAGCATGAAGCTGAAGCTAGAGCGCTGGCCACTTTCGATGATGATGATGATGATGGCAGTAAGAGCGGGTTCAAGAATGGGGAGGATCTCGATGTAGAAGAAGCTGCCCCTGGAGGAGATCAGGAACCTTAGGATTTTTCACTTTTGATCTTTTGTATAGGATCCTAATCGGGCCTTGTAAATATTTATATATATAAAGATCTTTTTCCTTTCCGACTACTCTTTATTTCTTTTATGCCTTGTTAAAGTTTTGTTCATAAGTTCAAGGCTTAGTCATTATAATCGAAACCGAACTAGTGCAGTTTTTATAATCGAGTGAGTACTTGCTCGAACTCGGAATAGGGTGACCCTTAGGTTTTAATTGAGTGAGGATGATTTCTTCGAATTCAAAAATAAACTGTCCCATTAGGCTCTTGAATTAGGTTGATATAGCCATCGCAAAAAGAATGGCATTCTCCCCTTTTCGGCTTGAAAAGTTTATCGTTTAATCATATAAATTATGTTGTGCCTTAACACGAAATAAAGGATCTACTCAAGAATTTGAACGGTTCCGTACCCATTAGGATTTTCAAGGGTCAATATTATCGAGACCCTTTGTTTTGTAATGCCTTAGCATAAAATAAAGGATTTGTTCGAGAGTTCAAACGCCTTTGTATCCATTGAAGGTTTTCGAGGGTCAATTTTATCGAGACCCTTAGAAATTTAGCCGAGGGTAGCCTTTTTAACCAATTTGTGAAACTATTCGAAGGCCTGTTTAAAAATGGAAATCGGACGTCTCTGAACAGTGTTGATTTGGCCATAGCCTTTAACTTAGGATTCGCCTTTTGGACTTGTTCTCCTGTTATACTTCGAACTTGTTAGAAGTATCAGTCCCCGAGTGGGGTGGTTGTGCCCTATAAAATCGAGGATTGCCTTTTTAAGGTCTTACCATCTCGAGGTTTAGTGAATTGATCGTGTCGATGTTTTGGGCGACAGTCCACAAGTATCGAGTAAATTATTTGAACTTTAGTTGTGATTGGCCCTTGAGCCAGTTTCCACCATAGATCATGTATGAAATTGTAAAGTATAAATTTTTCTAAATCATGGAGCATCTAGTAAGAAAATAAATACTTCTTCCAATAAATTATACATGAGTACATGTTTTGCTGATTTAGGGCTCGATTAATCTATATGGACACGATTCATTTGACTGTTTGGTCCTCTACAAAATTTATCTATCATGACCCTATCGACATGAAGTATTTTCCTTGTAGCTATCCGAGGGTGATGCCCCCCAAAATTCGAGGTTGATTGTAAAGGAACCTCGGATACTGTTGAATTTTTCTAAGTTAGCACGAACAATGGTTGCCTCGTTAAAAACCTTACCGGAAAAATCCATTTGGGACAAAAACCGACCGAACGGAAAGAGAGTGCAACGCGTGCTTTCAGAGCTAAGGGCTTCAAGTTGAAGGATGCTCCGATGTCTCCGATAAAATGCCTATAATTGGTTAGCATAAAATTTTAATGAAAACGGAGAAGGTCATACCTTAGCAATAATATCGTTTGAGGAATAACATGTTCCAATTATTTGACAATTATTCGACGTTCATCGTGCCGAGTTTGTTAGATCCTTTTCCAATGATATCGAGGATCTGATACGGTCCCTCCCAATTTGGGCCGAGTTTTCCTTCGTTTGGGTCTCGAGTATTGATGTTGACCTTTCTCAGTACTAAGTCCCAGTTCTAAAATATCGAAAATTGGCTCTTCGGTTGTAGTACCTTTCGATCAGTTGCTTCTGTGCGGCCATTCAAACGAGGGCACTTTCCCATTTTTCATCTAGTAATTCGAGACTTATATTCATAACCTCGTGATTGGATTCTTCCGTTGCATATCGAAACCCAACGCTAGGTTCCCCAACTTCGATCGGGATTAGAGCTTCGGCGCCATATACTAAAGAGAATGGAGTTGACCCCGTACTGGATTTTGACGTTGTTCGATACACCCAAACGACCTCGGGCAACATTTCTCTCCATTTTCCCTTAGCGTCGTTCAACCTTTTCTTTAGATTTTGAATGATGGTTTTGTTCGTTGATTCTTCATGTTCGTTCCCACTGGGGTGATACGGCATTGACAAGATCCTTTTGATTTTTTGGTCTTCAAGAAACTTTGTTACTTTGCTGCCGATGAATTGCTTTCCATTGTCGTATACGATCTTGGCAGGCATTCTGAATCGACATATAATGTGGTCCCAGATGAAATTGATAACTTTATTTTCCCTTATTTTTTCGAAGGCCTGTGCTTTAACCCATTTAGAGAAATAGTCAGTCATAAATAAAATGAATTTAGCTTTTCCTGGGGCCGATGATAGAGGGCCGACGATATCCATTCCCCATTTCATGAACGGCCATGGGGATAGGACCAAATGGAGTTGCTCCTCGAGTTGGTGGATCATCGGCGCATATCTTTGACACTTGTCGCACTTTCGAACGAATTCCTTCATATCTTTTTTCCATATTGGCCCAGTAGTATCCTGCTTTGATGACTTTGTAAACTAATGATTCGGCACCAGAATGATTTCCATAAGTTCCCTCGTGAATTTCCCGTAGGACGTAGTCGGTGTCTCCGAGACCCAAACATATTACCAATGGTCCATCGAACATCCTTCTATATAGTGTTCCATCCTCGGCCAATGTGAATCGTGCAGTCTTCGTATGTAGAGTCCTCGATTCCTTAGGATCTGACGGAAGCTTTCCATTCTTTAGGTACTTGATATATTTATTACTCCAATCCCAGGTCAGACTTGTGGAGTTTATTTGGGCGTGGCCTTCTTCGATCACTGACCTCGAAAGTTGTACGATAGTCCCTGCGCTAATTTCGTTGTCTTCGACCGACGACCCCAAATTTGCAAGGGCATCGGCTTTGCTGTTTTGATCTCGAGGTGTATGCCGTAGGGTCCATTCTCGAAACCGATGTAGTGTTGTCACTTGTAATTTATCCAAGTATCTCTGCATTCGATCGTCTCGAACCTCGAAGGTTCTGTTGACTTGGTTTACCACAAGTAAGGAGTCACATTTTGCTTCGATAACCTCTGCTCCCAAACTCTTAGCTAGCTCGAGACCTACAATCATGGCCTCATACTCGGCCTCTTTGTTAGTTAACTTGGAATTTTTGATAGAATGTCTAATTGTATTACCTGTGGGCGGCTTCAAAATGATGTCTGGCCCAGACCCCTTCACGTTCAAAACGCCTTCTGTGAATAGGGTCCACACCCCCGATGTTGTACCCGGTTTTAATAATAGTTCTTTTTCGACCTCAGGTACGAGGGTTGGAGTATAGTCGGCCACGAAGTCTGCTAAGATTTGAGACTTGATGGCCGTTCGGGGTTGATACTCGATATCGTACCCGCTGATTTCGACGACCCATTTGTCCAATCGGCCCGAGAGTTCGGGCTTATGAAAAATATTGCGAAGAGAATAAATGGTCACCGCACAAATTGGGTGACATTGAAAATATGGGTTTAATTTCCTAGAGGCACTTATTAGGGGAAGCGCCAAATTTTCTAAGTATGGGTACCGGGTCTCGGCCTCGCCTAGAGTTCGACTAACATAGTAAACAGGAAATTGCATACCTTGCTCTTCTCGAACTAGGACTCCACTTACCACGATTTCTGAGACTGCTAAGTACAAGTAGAGTAGCTCGTCTGCTTTCGGAGTATGAAGCAGTGGCGGGCTCGAGAGGTACATCTTTAACTCTTCCAATGCTTTGTTGGCATTCCGGGGTCCATGCAAAATTATTCTTCTTTTTGATCAGTGAGAAGAACTTGTGACTTCTATCTGAAGACTTTGAGATGAATCGGCCTAGGGCGGCTATGCGCCCTGTTAATCTTTGTACGGCCTTAACATTATCCACGACTATGATGTCTTCGATCGCCTTGTTCTTATCGGTGTTGACTTCGATACCCCGATTTGATACCATAAAGCTGAGGAACTTACCCGAGCCAACCCCGAATGCATACTTCTCCGGGTTGAGTTTTATGTTGTATTTCCTTAGTATATCAAAGGTCTCCTGCTAATGTGTCAAATGGTCCTCTGCTCGCAGGGACTTAACTAGCATATCGTCAATATAAACTTCTATTGACTTACCTATTTGTTCTTCGAACATTCGATTTACTAAGCATTGATAAGTGGCACCAGCTTTTAGTCCAAACGGCATTACATTATAACAATAGGTGTCGTACTTAGTGATGAACGAAATCTTTTCCTGATCCTCCGGGTTCATTTGTATTTGATTGTGCCCGGAGTAGGCATCGAAAAAATTAAGGATCTCATGGCCGGTCGTGGCATTGATCATACGATCGATATTCGGCAGAGGAAAAGAGTCTTTAGGACATGCTTTGTTCAAATCTTTATAATCTACGCACATCCTAAGTTTATTTCCCTTTTTAGGGACTACGACTACATTTTCTAACCATTCGGGATATTTTACCTCCCGAATGGATCCTATTTTGAGAAGTTTGGTTACCTCGTCCTTGATGAATGCATGTTTTACCTCGGTCTGGGGTCTTCTCTTTTGTTTTACCGGGCAAAAATTCGAGTCCAAGATCAGTCGATGTGTAGCGATTTCCGGCAGGATCCCTGTCATATCTAAATGGGACCAAGCAAACACAATCCATATTATTGATAAGAAATTTAATGAGTTTTTCTCTGAGCTCGGGGGTTAACCCCGTTCCCAGGTATACCTTTCGGTCAGGTAGATGCCCGATCAGTACGACCTGCTCCAGCTCCTCGACCGTCGATTTGGTGGCGTCGGAATCCTCGGGGATTATGAATGATCGAGGGGTCCAATAGTTCATGTTTTCCTTTGAACTATGATCCTTTTGTTGATGAAAGTGCCGATATCGGTATCATATCGTCAACCGCGAACATCTCTTTGGCAGTGTGTTATTCCCCGTACACTATTTTTATTCCATCCGGTGTTGGGAACTTCAGCATTTGGTGAAGTGTTGAAGGGATTGCCCTCATATTGTGAATCCAGGGTTTTTCGAACAGGGCGTTGTATCTCATATTGCCTTCGATCACATGGAACTTGGTTTCTTAAATAGTCCCAGCTATATTTACTGGTAAAATGATTTCTCCTTTAGTCATTTCACTTGCCATGTTGAAACCATTGAGAACTCGAGCTGCCGGCACGATCTGATCTTGTAGGCCGAGCTGCTTCACAACCCTCGATCGAATAATATTGGCCGAGCTTCCTGGATCAATTAAAACATGTTTAACCTGAATGTTATTCACAAGAATAGAGATTACCAATGCATCATTGTGGGGATGTGAGATCCCTTCTGCTTCCTCATTGTTGAATGATAAAGTGCCTTCTGGTACATAGTCTCGAGTTCGTTTTTCCTTGGTGATCGATACCTTAGTTCATTTGAAAACGGGCCCTTGTAGAATATCGATCCCACTAACGATCATGTGAATCACGTGTTGTGGTTCTTCCTATTCATTTTTCCTATTTGCATCCCTGTATCTAAAATGATTTTTAGCTCGGTTGCTCAAGAACTCTCGAAGGTGACCCTCGTTAAATAGACGGGCCACCTTCTCCCTTAGTTGTCTGCAGTCTTCGGTTCTGTGACAATGCGTACCATGGTATTTACATATTTGATTGGGGTTCCTTTGGGATGGATCGGTCTATAGGGGCCTGGGCCATCTAGTATCTTTGACTCTCCTAATGGCTGACACGATACCTGATGCGTCGATGCTGACGTTATATTCTGATAATCGTGGTGCCTCTGTGGGCTCGACACATTTATCAAAACTATGTTTGCTCATGTTCCCTCGAGAGCTCTGTCCTCGATCGTTCCTTCGATCATTTCGGATGGGATTGCGTCTTGGGCCGCTGTTTCAACAATCTGCATTGTATGGTTGATATCGGTCTCTGTTCGACTGAGGTTCTCTGCCGATATCTCTCTGAGTTCTTCCAATGGGCCTGATCAGATAAGCGGAACCGAAAGGGGTCCCTAATTGATCATCATCGACCCTGATCTTCGACTGGTATCGATTATGTACATTGGCCCAGGTTACCGCTGAGTATTCAATTAAATTCTGCTTTAGCTGTCATGAGGCCACTGAACTCCGATCGTTCAAACCTTGAGTAAAGGCTTGAACAGCCCAATCGTCTATGACTGGTGGTAGTTCGATGTGTTCCATCTGGAACCGAGATACGAACTCCCTCAATATTTCGTTATCTTTCTGCTTTACCTTGAAGAGGTCCGACTTCCTAGTTGCAACCTTTATTGCTCCAGCGTGTGCCTTTACGAAAGAGTCTGCAAGCATGGCGAAGGAATCGATGGAATTAGGTGGCAGATTATTATACCATATCATTGCCCCCTTCGATAGAGTTTCTCCAAATTTATTTAGTAGAACTGATTCGATCTCATCATCTTCTAAATCATTTCCTTTTATCGCACATGTATAGGAGGTGACATGCTCATTTGGATCGGTAGTCCCATTGTACTTGGGGATTTCCGGCATGCGGAATTTCTTTGGAATGGGCTTCGGATCCGCACTTAGGGGGAATGACTTCTGCACAAACTTCTTCGAGTCCATACCTTTTAAAATTGGTGATGCCCCCGGTATTTGGTCAACCCAGGAGTTATATGTTTCTACTTTCTTGTCATTTGCCACGATTTTCTTTTCTCCCATTTCAATTCGTTTAGTGAGCTCCTCAAAAAATTTCATAATGATGGGGTCAGTCCTGGATTCATTGGCATTCAACCATTCCGGCACTGACTCAGTCTTGTGGACAACTTCTGGTTCTACCCCACTCAGCGCTCGATGTTGATTTTGTAGTTGCGCTATAGCGGTTTGTTGAGCCTGTAACATTTCGAATCTCAATTGGAAGCTGACTCCACCATCTCCTCCATCCTGCATACCTTGACCACCAGATCAACCTTCCCTGCGTAGGCTACCTTCGAGATCAGAGCCCAAATTTGTATTTAGGGCGATATGTGAACTGACATCGATGGGGTTTGCAATTGGTACTCCATCGAAATCAGCCTGAGGCACCTCGATTCCCGGGGCGGCTATAATATCGTTCTCCCCGTGAAATCTGAAACCGTTGTCACCATGTGCGGGCATTGTTTGCGAGTTCGACATATTTTTTCCTAAAAATAAAAACACTTACAAGAACAAGTGTAAAGTAGTGTGTGTTATTGAAATCAGTATTTAGCAATCACTATTATCCTTAGCCCCACGGTGGGCGCCAAACTGTTTACCCTCGAAATTGGATAACAATTAAACTTATAATGTAGATTTAAGGATACTTGATTTCACTTAATACTAATTGATAAATATAAAGATTAAAGACAGAATTGAACTATAAGGCAAATCAAATCAGTGTTTGAATAGAACTCAGCCCTTGAGTTGGAATACCCTCGAACTAGTGGATGCAAGGACAATACAAATACGATAAGCTGAAGAATAAGAGTGTGAGCAAGAAAGAAAATTATATAGTTTTTTTCTCAGTTATCTACAAATGGTTAGAACCCCCCTCCCCACTTTATATAGTAGAGGAATTTCATATATGGTACAATTCTAATTACAGAAGAAAATCCCATGTTTAACTAAACAACCGTTCTTGATTCGATCCGTTCCAAGATTTCCGCTATGATCTTCGACCAGTAGCGGATATCTCGCTTTTCCGTTATTACGCTATCTTTGGTATTGCTCGATGCATGTCTCGTTTGGTCTCGATTGTTGTCAACCTCGATCTTGGCAGGTGCCTCGAATCTCGATCTCGGCACCTTGTCTTGGTGCCTTGATCCGATCCACTTCGAAGCCGTCCTTCGATGCAAACTCCCGGTCTTGGTCAAACAGTAAAATTGGGTGGGTCCGATTTCAATCGTATACAGATATAGTTGTGAGCACCTAATTGTTTCCGTGCTTGAATATTTCCCACTCATCTTATCAATACCTCACTTCTCACTCCATCTTTCCCGCTTCCATCTTCCCACGCGTGTGCCCACTCCACTTTCCCTTGGCCCCCACTCTTTGTCTCCCCACACTTTGTCCCCACTCCACTTTGTCTTGTCCCCCATACTTGACACCCATGATTGTCCCCACTCACAACCTCCCACATGTTCCCTCCTTCAAAAAAATACACGAATCTCCCCCTAAAAAAAGAAAGAAAAAGGGGGGATGAGCGCCCAAATAATTGTCATCTTCTTTCTGGTCTGCTTCTCCATTATTAGGCAACAAATAAAAGCTCTTTTTTTCCTTCACCAAACTCCATCAACAAGCCTCCATTAATACTACCACGTAAAGCTCCTAAACCAGCCCCAAAATGTCGCCCAGTTTAAGCCAATAAACACCATCAAAACCCCAGCCAAAATTCGAGCTCAAACCAGCCCCAAAACTCATGTTAATATCCATTAAAGTTAGCCACTAACCACCAGCAAAAAGGGCCTCTAAACCCAGCTTTCCTCTCCACTCCAAAACCACCCAAAAACGGCCTTCTTCCCAGCTAAGCATACCCTCTGAACATCCCCGTATTGAGCGTAAATAGTGGCATCGAAGTGGAGGTTGAGGTTTCCGTTGAGGTCTCGAGTTGCCGATTCCGTCCAGGTTCACCGGCGAAAGCTCTGGTCAAGAATTGTCGAGTTGTTTAACCTCTTGTAATTCCAATCTGGTTGATTTATACCAAAGGTCCGTTACTCACCTATTACTTCTTTTTTGCACTCATCCTTCAAATATAGAAGTTTTTCTTAGCAAATCTTTTTTGAATCTTCACGTTATCTATTTAGCTCTCATGAGCTTTGTCATGTTTCAGTTATTTATTTATTGAGATGAATTATTTATTAGTATTAAGCTTGTCTAGTTTCATTAGTAGATTGAGATATGACGCTTTTGTTTGTTTAAGCTAAAAAACAAAGAGAGATTTGGATTTATGCTACAAGAGAATTGGGTCTATTACCTTGATTTTGCTTATTTGGCCCTTTTCTGAAATGGAAAATTTGTTTAAACTCAATAATTTCCAACGTAGTACTTCAAGAGCCATGGTTTCTGGTTTAATTTGGCCTTAATTACTGTTTGATCAGTAGCTGTTTATACCTTACTTACTTGAATCAATAAAGCTACTGTGTGGCATGGATATAAAAGGACGTGAAAGGAGCATGAATGGCTATTTGATAAATGTATGTAAAAGTTAAGTAAATTGGTTGGAGGTTTATTCTTTCCATTTTTGTTTGATTTACTGCCATGCTTATGAACACGTGCTTTTTGTATTGTGAAATTCATGGAGTTTGTCTCCTTACTATTTGTTTGGATATAGCCATTGAGTTTGGTTTCTGGGTTAATTGGCAATTGGAGTACTCGAGTGCTTAGACCATTTTATTATGTTTAAGAAATATTTGTTAAATTGGATAAGTTGTTGTTTGGTATAGTTGGCGTAGAAAAAAGTTTAGTAGGCAGTAAACTTTTGATAGTTAATTTGAATTAATAATATCCCTAAACAATGACCTCGTAACAAAACTCAAAGTAGTTCAGGAAAATAACTTTTGAATACCAATAGAGTATTTTAGGCGTGCTTTTAATTAGTTTATCGCGGTTATTTATACGTTCGTGTGGCATAATTATAATTTTAAAAATTAAAACCGAAGTATGTGTTCGTGCAACTTTGGCCAAAACAATCTTAATATAATAAAAATACTATTAATTGTGTACACGTAAGCGTGACATAATTTTGGCACAATAAATAAAGCGGATTTACACACGTGATTTGTTTCAAAGCTAATTTCATATATTAATAATTAAAAGCGTATAGATAAAACATAGAAACCAATAAATCACAGTTTATCCAAAATTAACTCAAGCCAAGTTGTAGTCAATAAAGCGATCGTGCTAGAACCACGGGACTCGGGGAATGTCTTACACCTTCTCCCCGGTCAACAGAATTTCTTACCCGGACTTTATTTTCGCATGCCAGTGATAAAAGAGTCAAATCTTCCTTTGAATAGGGATTCAAATAAAAGGTGACTTGGAACACCCAAAAAATCAATTCCAAGTGGCGACATTGTAAATAAAATAATCCCTACTCAAATTTGTCACTTCGATTGGAAAAACTCTTTAACCCACAATCCATGACATAACACGTGTCTTTTCGGGGGTAGAAAAAAGGGTGTGACAACTCTGGCGACTCTGCTGGGGACCTAACCAGAATTCGAGCTTGCACATGTTGAACTTTTTACTTAGCTTTATTAATTTTGTATATATTGCGATTTATTTGTGTCTAATGTGCTACCTGTTAGCTTTTTACCGCTTTGATATTGTTAAACTGTACATATAAACTGTCTTCTCATGCGTCCCTTCTAAGTCTTCTTGAAAATAAAAATTGGGCATTTGCTTGACATAGCCTAGTTTCTTTGAGATAGCTGAGGTGCTTGTCACCCGATGAAGGATTTTTAGTCACATATGTTTTAGGCGGGGAGCACCACCAGCTAAGCCGAAAAGCAATACTACCGGTACGCTGACCCTCCTCGGCTCGAGTTGTCAGATCGTGTAAGCCAGTCTAGATACCTTCTCCAATAGGATTTAAACATAGAAGAACAAACCTCATGCCGAATATCCCTAGTAGGTTCACTTTATTTGCATCACATGCATTTGACTTAGCGAAACTCGGCATAGGGGTCGGATCCGTATAAGACAAGTATCCTCTTTGAGACCATCATGTTCACTTATGTGCTACTTGTTATATCATTTGGAAGGCTTGCTTGCATTGTTGACCGGCTTTAAAAAATTAGTTGAGCGGAATTATTAAAAAATAAATAAATAAATCATTCTCCTAGTTTAGTAGAGATAATCCTTTTTTACTAAGATTTTGTAGTAACTAGGCGTGAGATGTAAAGATTAATTTTCATAAAAATCAAAAGAGAAAACTACTCGATTTCACCGAACTACGCAGGTTTGATTCTCACCGGATGTGAGATACGTAGGCAACCTTCATTTTGTCCTCGTATTCCGGCCGTTTTGCCAAGACAGCCATTGAACCTCCCCCGGGAGTACCGAAGGGCCATTTTCGTAAAAATAGCCTTTTAATTTATTTTGACTACTTTTTTTATCATTTTGTCCCTATATTTGGCAGTTTTTGCCGGTACATCCTTTAAGCCTTCCGTGGAAGTATCAGAGGGTTATTTTCGTAATAATAGCCAGTTTCCCTACTTTTATCATTTCACCTTTTGTGTTGGCTAATTTTAAAAAATAAATTGAGTCTTTTGCATATAGTTTAGGTAAGTCATGACCCCCTTTCTTCTTATTATTAGGTTCACCATGAATTCTCTACAAAGAAGCAGTGAGAAAAGGGTTAGGGACGAGACACCTCCTATGTTCTCGATCAGAGATAAAATCCCGAGTAGTCTCCATAATTGGTGGCTTGGTTTTTTTACATGGGAACAGAATCAAGTATTTAAGCACCTCAGGTTCCTCCCAAACGTCATGGGAATTAAGCCTGACAGAGATTTAATCGAGCCCCTTTTGAAAACAATGTCTTCTGGCTCAAAGATTGTGAAATGACGCCTACATTGGAAGAATTAGGTGGGTTTACCGGATTGGGGAGAGACCTTCGTGGGAAAAAGCCTGCTGCTCCGAGAAATGTTGGTATGAACAACCTTTTGAAAACATTATGCCTCCGTCGAATTCCAATGGGTTGCTTGGACGAAGGTTGGGTTCCGTTGGAATATTTCTATGACAGATTTGGGGATAAGAAAGGGTTTGAGAACTTCTCGGGCACAGAATTCATCAACCAATTGAGTTACGAAGTCTGGAGGGAGTTGAGAATCTTCGTGTTCATGATATCATTTCTGGGTACCATGGTCTTTCCAGAGCGTGGTGGGAGCATCAGAATTCTATTGGCTGCGGTAGTCTCGTATTTTCAAAGTAGCAAGGATCATACCATTCTTCCCATGATTCTAGGAGATATTTTTCGAGCATTGACCCGTTGCCAAGAGGGTAAAGATTACTTCAAGGTATGCAACATTATGCTGCAGATGTGGTTCATAGAGTACCTTTATCACCATCCAATAGTAGTAAATTTCAATGATAATTGGTTGAATTATATTGGATGTCACCCGGACAGGACCGCGAGTTGTAATCTTCCAGAGGGGGTGAGGGCCTGGCGAACATTACTTGGTTCATTGAGTGTTGATAAAATCACTTAGAACTATTATTAGTTCCCTTCTGCTAGGGTCATGCATATGTCGACATATCGCCTGTTCTTTATACTCATGGGTTTTAGAGGTTTCCAACCCTACACACCCCTACGTGTCATGCGACAGCTAGGGAGAGAGCAAAAGAGGCCCCCGATTGAAGACATGCGACCGTTTTTGTGGGAATTCAAGGGAGAGGAACTTCCAAGGGAGTCATATACACAAAAGGTTTGGTTGGGTGGTTGATGTTCCGACTTGGACGAGATGGTAGTTGATCGTAAACGTGGGGAGGTAAGCTTCGCATACCTTGAGTGGTTTCACAACCAGGATATCCCAGAGCAAAGGCCAGAAAGAGCCATACGGAACGCGTTTGATTGGGAGGAAGAGATCAAGGCCAGAGTTAAAGAAATCGGAAGGGAAGTGGCACAAGAGTACCAATCTTGTATTGACATTTTACAAGAAGATAAGGGCATTCTGGGAAAAGCCATGGACATACAACAGGCTGATTTCGAGCGGGAAAAGGCTCATTGGGCACAAGAGAGGAGAGAACTCAAAGCTCAAATTAGACAGGAAAAAATGATCACTACAACTCAACAACAACAAGAAAGAGAAGCCCAGTTCAATGTGGTCCGTGATCATGAGCGCAGAGGTTTTGCTCCATTAATCTGAGGTCTGAGGGATCAGATAGGGGGAGTTGAGTCAAGCAAGGAGCGCCAGATCACGGAGTTTGAAATAGAAAGACATCACTACCAAAGTATGATCAATCGGTTGGAGGGAGAGTCACTAGAAATTAGGCACCAGAGAGATATGGCCTTGGAGCGCGAGCATGATGCGCTAGATCTAGCTGAGACCCGTGGTCAGCATAATCAAAAGTTGCATTTGGCTCAGGAACACATTAAGGGAAAAATCATCGAGGTAGCCACATATACCTCCCGAGCATGCAGGAGTTACCGGGGAATAACGACTGAGCGATTTGCAGAAGTATCATTGAACGTCGCCCATCACATATCTGCAGACCTAGAGAGGATATATCGCGATGTTAAGGGTCAGCCACAGGAATAAGTGATTTGACTACAATAATGCTGTTGGATTCTCCCGCACAGATCAGAGTCTCATTTTACTTGGCCTTCCATTTTGATTGTTCATTTGTTATCATCGAGTCTGTAAGAGTCTTTTGGTATGTTAAGTATTGTTGTTTTTTTTATCCTAAAAAGTTTGTTCTTGTTTAGATGTTCGTCTTTTTGTAATTTTGTTTTTTGGGGTCTTCTATTAAAAAAATAGAAAAAAATAATAATAATAATAATAATAGAAGTTGAAAATCAATGAAAGAGATTTTTGTTTCAGAAAAATTTGAAAATGGTCATGCCCTTGAACTACGTAATGATCTGATTCATATGACTACATGATACATAGGCAACCCACAAAAGGTTCGATCAAAATATTTTTCAATGATTCTAAGATGAGGGATCAAAATGAGCCGTGAGTGAAAACAAAAGAGAGAAGAAGAAAAGAGCGTCAATAAGAAGAAACCTGATAAGCCGGAATGAAACATGAAGCCTCCAAAAATATGTTAGAAATAGTGACATTAATAAGAGTATGGCATATTACGTGTGATTCATATTGATAAAATTCTTAACCCTAACACGTTTGCTGTCTCTTATATAGTAATCTTAAGATGGTTGGTTTGTGGTGAAATTGGCAACACACTATTACCTCACCAGATCTAAGGGAATAGTAGTAATGGCTAACGATGATGAGATTGAGCTGGTCAGTGACGACCCCCAGGGCCAGTCAGTCGAACAAGAGTCGGAAGAAATAATAAAATTGAGATAGTAATTATTTGATATATATCAAGCTTGGGTGTCTGGTTAGCCTCCACCCCGGGGTCCCTCGGAGGGAACTTCTACCGTACCCCTGGCTACTCAACCACCACTCCATGCTATGAGCGATCACTTTCTACCACCAGGGTATGTGCCAAACTACAGCCTCCATGCTGCTCCTGGCACATATAATGTGCGACCTCCAGTCACACCGGTTAGGAACACTTCTCTAGTCATGTCAGGCACACCGGTATACATAATCCCACCACCACATTCTGTGACGAGGCCAATCAACGAGCCACCATCTCATGCTTATGATGGCCAATACTACTCTCCAAATATGGCTTTTGGGGTCTCGGCTCCATATAATCAGACCTCTCAATATGAGTCACCAGTGGAAAATGAAAAGCCTGCCAAGACGGTTGAGCCAGATGAGATGGCCAGGAAAATGAAAAGTATTGAACAAAACATAAAGAACATACAGGGACTAGGTGGTCACAAAAGTGTTTTGTTCAGTGATTTATGCATGTTCCCTCACATCCATTTGCCACCAGGGTTCAAGACCCCAAAATTTGAGAAGAATGATAGACACGACGACCCTATCGCCCACTTGAAAAGGTACTGCAACCAGCTGAGGGGTGCAGGTGGAAAAGAAGAATTGATGATGGCCTATTTTGGGGAAAGTCTTGTGGGGGTAGCCTCTGAATGGTTCATTAACCAACATATCTCTCACTAGCATGTCTGGGACGACATGACCCAGGCCTTCGTCAAACAATTTCAATACAGCATTGATATTGCGCCGGATCGCAATTCCATGTCCAATATGAAGAAAAAAGCGACTGAAAGCTTTAGGGAGTATGCAATCAAGTGGAGGGAGCAAACGGCTAGAGTTAAGCCACCCATGGATAAACACGAGTTGATCACTATTTTTCTGGAAGCTCAAGATCCTGAATACTTTTAGAACATGATGTCCGCAATGGGTAGAACTTTTGCGAAAGCGATCAAAATAGGAGAGATGGTCGAAAATAGCCTCAAGACTGGCAGAATTATAAGTCAAGATGCTCTCAAATCCACCACCCAAGCTATCCAAAATGGGTCGGGAAGTTTGGCAAATAGAAAGAAGAGAGATGAAGGGTCCATAATGACTTTGGGATCCAGGGAAGTTTAAAGAGGGGCATCGCACCCTTATGTGCAAGTTCAACAAGGGCCATCCAGCTACCCTCGACATTACTATCCCCCGCCAATTCCTTAGTACTCTGTGGGCCCGCCATAATTTATAGTATTTAATGCTCAATCATATGCTCAGCCTCCCAATCAACAGATATAGGCACCAGCTCCAAGATTCCCCCGACCTCACCAGCAAAATTTTCGGGCACCCTACAATGCTCGTCCTAGGCAGGATTATGGTCGAGAGCAGAGGCCGGTGGAAACGTTTACTCCATTGGTTGAATCATACTATAGTCTGTTCCAAAAGTTAAAGTAGATGGGCGTGATTGGACCCATCACTCCCCACCATATGCATCCTGATTCACATGGATTTCAAGCAAACGTTAGATGTGAATATCGTTCATGTGCTCTAGGGAATAACATTAGTGATTGTTGGACCCTGAAAAGAGCCATAGAAAGACTCATTATTGAAAACTTGATCGTAGTCACGAATGGCAAGGACCCTCCTAATGTGACCAATAACTCGTTGCTAGTACACAATGATGTTCATTTTGTGGGAATGATTAGCCGAGATCAAGAAAACAAGCCATTTGGTCAAGCAAAAATGACAGTGGGAACGATTCAAGAGGGAACCAAACCGGAAGTAAGTCCAAGCCGAGATGTGCCGTTGATTGTGAAAGGTGCCCAGAGCTCAGAGAAGGCAACTTTATTTGTCCCAAAAATCTCGAGGTTGGAAGTTTTCTCCAATATTCCAAGCCCAAAGTTATATGTCCTATGATGTCACCCCATCACAAAGCAGAATCAGGACGGCACGAAGGGTATAATAGAGCCGATCATAATCAAGCCTGCCTTACAACCCCGTGTGACAAACACGAAAACCATTCCTTGGAACTACAACAAAATTATAGTAACCTACAAATGCAAGGAAATCCTTGAAGAAGTGGGGGAAACCGGAGGTTTGACTCGATCAGGAAGGTGTTACTCTCCAGAAGAGTTGAGGAAGGACAAATGCCAATAAAGAAACCGGTCACGGAAGAAGAGGCGGAGGAGTTTTTGAAAAAGATAAAAGTTCAGGATTACTCAATCATTGACCAGTTGAGAAAGACTCCTGCACAAATCTCTCTGTTATATTTACTCATACACTCAAAAGAACATGCCCGTATACTAATCACAATCTTGAACGAGGAACATGTCTCAGAGAAGACCACCGTGAATCAGTTAGAGAAGATGGCCAACAGGTCCTTTTAGGTGAACCTAATCTCCTTTACAGATGATGAACATCCCGAGGAGGGAGACGGGCACAATAAGGCTTTGCACCTGATTGTCAAATGTGAGGGGCATTATGTAAAGCGAGTCATGGTTGATGGAGGCTCGAGAGAAGATATATGCCCTCTCTCTACTTTGCAAAGCATGAATATCAATACAGACAGAATCTGACCCATCAATGTTCGCATCCGGGCTTTTGATAGTTCAGCGAGAGATACCATTTGGGGAGATGGAAACTTCTTAGAACTTTCTTATTGGAAGGACATGGATTCATACGGCCCTAGCTGTGCCATCCATTTTGCATCAGATGCTCAAATTTGAACACGACATGCAAGAAATTATTGTTCACGGAGAACATGAGTCATCCATTTATAAAGACCTGTTAATCCCTTGTATTGAGGCCAAGGAAGGATGTGAGTCTATTGTCTATCAGGATTTTGAAGTGGTTGTTGTGGACCATGTTAAGGAACGAACGCCCATTCTGCATCCTCGTCTCTCTGCCACATATGTAATGGTGGCTTCACTTATGATGACACAAGGTTATGATCTAGGAAAAGTCTTGGGGGCATCGTTGCAAGGAATTTCGGAACCCATTTCTCCGTTCAGTAACAATGGCACTTTTGGTTTAGGTTTCAGGCCAACACAAGCAGATGAAGACAAAGCCAAGCATCGCAAAAAGCATGGGTGGGTCTTGCAGAAACCTATCCCTCACATTTTCTACACTTTTGTCAAGCCACGACTTAAAGAGGGTCAAAATTCCTTGGCACAGGCGAACATTGATGAAATTTTCCATGGCCGGTGAAGGCACTAGTCGTGCCGATATGCAACTAATTGGCCTAGACACTGTGCTCAATAATTGGGAAGCAACTCCTCTCCCCACAAGGAAGGAGTCTTGGTAGTTTGTTTTTGCAGCTTCATTTTTTTTTTTACTTTGGGTTACTTTCAGGGTTGTAATCCAAACATCTTAGTATGATTGTTTTATTTTGATGTTAACCCTTCTATCCTTTCAAATTCAATGAAATGCAGTTCAATTTCGTATTAAGTATAGTATCTTTTCCTTTTCCTAATTCTTGTCATTTTATTTTCCATTTCAGTTTTGTTAATGCCGGCTTTAATAACATGACATGCTTGCGGAATTCATGCCCAGATCTTAAAAAGCTGTCTAATTTTGAAATAATGTATTAAGAGGTCGAATATGATAAAAATGAGGTTGTTGAGGAAATAAAAAGAGAGTTGGAACAATTTGAAAACAAGCCTAGGCCCAACCTCAACGAAACTGAGCCAATTAATATCGGAGGTCGTGAAAAATTTAGGGAAACAAAGATAAGCATTCACGCAAAACAAGAAACTAGAGATGTCTTGATTCAAATTTTATTTGAGTACAGAGATGTGTTTGCTTGGTCTTATGATGATATGCAAGGTTTAAGAGCCGATTTAGTGGTTCATAAGCTTTCCACATATCCTGATTTTCCACCAGTCCAACAAAAGCAACGAAAATTCAAAATGAATATGAGTGATAAAATCAAAGAGTATATAATGAAGCAAATGAGCGCCAATGTAGCCAGAGTCGTACGATACACCACTTGGGTGGAAAATGTTGTACCTGTGCCAAAGAAGGATGGAAAAACCAGAGTCTGTGTTGACTACAGGCACCTGAACAAAGCAAGTCCAAAGGATAATTTTCCTTTACCAAACATCCACATACTAGTAGATAACTGCGCTAAGCATGAGATACAATCTTTTATGGATTGCCATGCCGGATACCACCAGATTCTAATGGATGAGGATGATGCAGAAAAGACCATTTTCACCACTCCATGGGGCACCTATTGTTACAGGGTCATGCCATTTGGTTTAAAGAATGCGGGGAAAACATACATGAGGGCCATGACCACCATTTTTCATGACATGATGCACAAAGAGATTGAAGTATATGTCAATGATGTCATCATAAAATCAAAGACACAGACTGATCACGTGCGCGATTTGAAAAAGTTCTTCAAACGGCTTCGAAGGTATGACCTTAAGCTCAATCCAACCAAGTGTGCATTTGGGGTTCCATCTGGGAAACTCCTCAGTTTTATAGTCAGCCGGAGAGGCATCAAATTGGATCCATCTAAGACAAAGTCCATTCGAGATCTGCCACCCCTAAAAAATAAAATTGAAGTCATGAGTTGGCTCGGGAGATTGAACTACATCAGTAGGTTCACTGCTCAGCTCACAAACACGTGTGAGCCCATCTTTAAGTTGTTAAAAAGGGATGATGCTATCAAGTGGACGGACGATTGCCAAAAAGTTTTTGATAATATCAAAGATTATCTATCAAAACCCCATGTACTGGTCCCACCTAAATCTAGTAGACCTTTGTTTTTATATCTATCGGTGATGGATAATTCCTTTGGATGCGTTCTAGGGCAACATGATGCGATAGACAAAAAGGAACAAGAAATCTATTATTTGAGCAGGAAGTTCACCAATTATGAGGTTAAGTACACCCTTTTAGGAAGGACATGTTGTGCCTTGACTTGGGTCGCTCAGAAGCTGAGGCATTATATTTTGGCCTACACTACTTACCTCATATCCAGAATGGATCCTTTGAAGTACATCTTCCAAAAGCTAATGCCCACTGGCAGGCTCGCAAAATGGAAAATTTCACTCGCACCGCAATGAAAGCAAAGGCTTTGGAAGATCATTTGGTAGAGAATCCAATTGATGATGATTACAAGCCACTTAGCACATACTTCCCAAACAAAGAGGTCAACTCAATAGAGGAAGTAGTTCCGGATGACAACCAAGTATGGAAAATGTATTTTGATGGTGCTGTCAATATCAAAGGAGTTGAGATCGGGTCAATCCTCGTCTCACCTATTGGACAGCATTACCCTGCAACGGCCCGACTTCAGTTCTTCTATACTAATAATATGGCAGAATACAAAGCTTGTATCATGGGTTTGAAATTTGCCCTCGATCTAGATGTGCATGAACTATTGGTTATGAGAGATTTCGACTTGCTTATCCGGCAAGCCCAAGGCGAATGGGAGACTAGAGACATCAAGCTTATTCCATACAGACAATGTGTACAAGACCTGAGAAAAAGATTCAAATTCATCGAATTCAGGTACATTCCTAGGTTTCACAACGAGCTAGCCGACGCCTTGGCTACTTTAGCCTCGATGCTCCCGTATCCAGGCAACACTCATATTGATCCATTACAAATCTAAGTTCGGAATCAACATGGTTATTGTAATACTATTGAGACAGAACCAGATAGTGAACCATGGTATCATGACATAAAATGATTCCTAAAAACAAGGGAATACCCGGAGCATGCCAAGAGAGATCAAAAAAGAACTATAAGGACCCCAGATTTGAACTTGATGAGATGCATAAATGCCACAGAAGCTGAGCGGATCATGGTTGAAGTGCATTCGGGGGCATGCGGACCCCACATGAATGGATATGTTTTGGCGAAGAATATTCTGCGGGCAGGGTATTATTGGATTACTATGGAGCGAGATTGCTTCAATTTTGTTCGCAAGTGTCACCAATGCCAGATTCATGGTGACCTAATTCACTCACCTCCTTCGAAGTTGTATCCCATATCCTCTCCTTGGCCTTTCATTGCTTGGGGAATGGATGTTATTGGGCCAATCGAGCCAAAGGCTTCAAATGGGCATAGATTTATAATGGTTGCAATTGATTACTTCACCAAGTGGGTGGAGACCGTCACTTTCAAAGCAGTCACCAAGAAAGCAGTAGTAGACTTTGTTCATTCCAACATCATATGCCGTTTTGGTATTCCAAAGACCATTATCACTGATAATGCAGCCAATCTAAATAGTCATTTGATAAAGGAAGTACACGAGCAATTTAAAATTGTGCATCGTCATTCTACCCCTTACCGACCTAAAGCCAATTGAGCCATTGAAGCGGCAAACAAGAACATTAATAAGATTCTTAGAAAGATGATCCAAGGTTCCTGACAATGGCATGAAAGTTTGCCTTTTGCTATTTTGGGATACCGCACGATTGCTCGCACATCTGTTGGTGCAACTCCTTATCTGATGGTATATGGGAAGGAGGCTATAATACCGGCTGAAGTCAAAATTCCCTCTCTCCGGATCATTATGGAATCAGAGATTGAGGATACATAACGGGTAAAGACACGATTAGAACAGTTAATGTTGATTGATGAAAAATGGCTGGCAGCAGTATGTTTCGGCCAATTATAACAGCAAAGAATGGCACACGCTTACAACAAGAAATTGCGTCCAAGTCACTTTGAGGTAGGCCAACTCGTTTTGAAATGCATCCTTCCACACCAGGTAGAAGCTAAAGGAAAGTTGTCCCGAACTGGCAAGGACACTACATCATCAAGAAAGTGTTACCAAAAGGGGCCTTACACTTGGTAGATGAAGAAGGACGGGTACCAGACACGATTATTAACGCAGATGCAGTCAAAAGATATTATGTATGATATATATCTACTACAAAACTTTCAAGCATGATTTTCTCATATCGAGTGACGAAGGCTATCATTGCTCACCACCCAAAATAAGTGTCACCATTTTGTTAACCCTTTTAAGCCATATTTATTTTCTTAGTTTTCCCTCCTTTTGGAACCCGTGTAAAAAATAAAGAAAAAAAAACAAAAAAAAAACAAAAAAAAGAAGAAGAAAAAAAATCTTCTTCTGAGTCATTGAACTACGTTCGACTTGATTCCGAAATGATACGTAGGCAGCCTCTCCCTGGGGTTCAGTCACACCAAAACAAAAATCCACATTCCCCAAAAGTGAAAACTAGGGCAAATATTACAATGGTTCGGCAATGGTTTCGCCTGAAAGGTCCCAAAGTTGTAATTCAATCCAAATTCATTTTATCCAAATCATTTTCAAGTCCTTCCGATCAATCAATGAGAATGTCCAAGAATTGGAGGATACAGTCATTTGGATCTGATACAACAAAAATGAGAGAAATAAAATGAGAGAGTCTTATTGGTGAAAACCCTCATGGGCACCATAGGGTGATGGCGAGCATAGAAATTGAAAATGAGAGTCTTATAGTGAAAACCCAGATGGGCACCATAAGGCGACGGTGAGTAGAGAAATGAGAGAGGTCAATTAGCAAAAACCCGCAAAGGGCGCTACTAGCCGAATGACGGTCTTCGATGCTCCATCATGAGCACAACCAAGATAGTTTCAAGATAAACATTTGCAATGGATTTTGAGAATTAGACAGCTCAGACGGATCAAGCGTCCAATCCAAAATGCATGTCATGATTCATTGAAGTCGGCACATACCTCCAGATAAGTCCCCATATTCCCCTCCCCTGAAATGGGCACCTTTTGTTTAGACACAATTCCTTTTTTCACTTTCAATTGCTTTTCTATTTTAACCCATAATTTTTCTTTGTGTCCTTTTTCAGTCTAATCTTGCATCAAAGCAAAGAAAAGAAATGGCTGCAAAGCTGACTATAGTTTCCTTGTAATATCAATCATAATTTGGGGCATATACGGCATTGATGAAGGAATGAATCCATCTGTGATCTCTTTTGTTAAGACGAACAAAGCATCTCTAAGAAACTGGAAAGTTTGCCTAAGCAAGACTTGCTTCATGGGAAAAGTTGATAAGCACTATAGACACGAGCTGGTGCAATGTGAAAGACAACTAAGTTTAATTTTAAAGGAAATTTACCTTGCCCTAGGGACAAGGGTTAGCGGTACCATGGACATCCGGATATGAAACAGTCGGGGGCAACATCGGAGAGCCAAGGTCTCCAGGAAGCCATGCAGAGTATCCAAGCATCTCAGTTCAATACTGGCAGAATCGGTCCTTCTACAACAGTGGTCGTGACTTCAAGCTACTTAGGGCAACAAGGCCGCAAACCAACCACCTCTTTGAAAACTCACAATTTTTTTTTCTTTCTTTTAAATAGGAACAAAGTGGTGCAGAATGGCGATTCTCAAAGGACGAATATCACCAAAGGTAAGTTCCTCAAAATCTCCATTTTATTTTATTTTCAGAATGCATCACTATTGTCCATACCTCTCATTTTTGTAGTTTAACCCAGGTAGAACCTTTTCGCCTGGGGGGATCCAGCTCATATTTCTGAGTAGAAGTACTCTTCGCCTACACTTGCTTTACGTAGATTAACCCAGGTAGAACCTTTTCACCTAGGGGGATCCAGCTCATATTTCTGGGAAGAAGTACTTTTCGCCCAGGCTTGTTTTTCGTAGCTTAACCCAGGTAGAACATTATCGCCTAGGGTGATCCAGCTCCTAGTTCCGGGTAGAAGTACTTTTTCTCAGGATGTTTTTCGTAGCTTAACCTAGGTAGAACCTTATCGCCTAGGGTGATCCAACTCCTAGTTCCGGGTAGAAGTACTTTTCACTCATGATGTTTTTAATAGCTTAACTCAGGTAGAACCTTCTCGCCTAGTGGGATTCAGCTCATATTTTCGGGTAGAAGTACTCTTCGCTCACAATGTTTTACTTATCTTAAACCCAAGTAGAACCTTTTCGCTTAGGGGGATTCAGCATCTTTTCAGTAATACAGGGCGCTAACCCCTGGTTACATTTCCTTTTCAGTAATACAGGGTGCCAACCCCTGGTTATATTTCCTTTTCAGTAATACAGGGCGCCAACCCCTGGTTACATTTCCTTTTCAGTAATACAGGGCGACAACCACTGGTTATATTTCCTTTTCAGTAATACAGGGCGCCAACCCCTGGTTACATTTCCTTTTTAGTAATATAGGGCGCTAACCCCTGGTTACATTTCCTTTTCAGTAATACAGGGCGCCAACCCCTGGTTACATTTTCTGTTCAGTAATACAAGGCGCCAACCCCTGGTTACATTTCCTTTTCAGTAATACATGGGCACCATCCCCTGGTTACGCTTGGTTACATTTCCTTTTCAGTAATGCAGGGCACCTTCCCCTGATTACATTTCCTTCTCAGTAATACAAGGCACCATCCCCTGATTACATTTCCTTACCAGTATAGGGTACACCAATTCCTGATCTCCTTACCAGTATATGGTACACTAATCCTTAGCTGTGTTCTCCAACATAGGGTACACCACTCCCTAGTTTATTTGATCTTAAATGCAAGATATATCACTCCCTGATATTATTGCCAATATAGGGTATCCTATTCTTTGGCCACATTTTCCCAACATAAGGTACAACAATCCTTAGTTGAGACATTATTTAGGACAATAAAGGAAAACTATCCCAAAAAAAACATCATGACCTTTTCAGGGTACACCATTCCCGATCTTTTATTTCTTTCAATAAAGAAGTAGTTTAGAATTCTGTTACAATAACTCACGAAATTTTCCTAGTGAAAATTGGGGCAGAAAAATTCTGTTCGTTTATTTGTTGTGATGCCTGAGCAGGTTTTACCTCGAAGCACAGGGTTAGTGATGAACAAAAGAAAAGGTCTTAGTCCAAAATAAATGAATAAAAAGAGAGAAAAGTGAATCCCAATACAGAAGCAGATGGAAAGGATATGGACTGCTCAAGACGACTGAAGTCACGAGCATTGCATTTATCATTTTGATTAGAAGAAGTCATAGAAGAATGAACTAGCACCCACAGCTAGCAAGCATCAAGGTTCAGATCAGAATCTATGTGAAGAACCAGTCAAGATTCAAGATCAAGTTTTATAAGACTTATAGATAGGAATCTTGTAACTCATAGCTGATAGGTTTGTTTAGTTTCTTTTTGATTTTTGATGTAATAACTGGACTACAGACCAGAGCCTCGACGGAACCTCACTTTACTCTCCAACTCATCATTCCATCCTTTTCCTTGAACTACACCAAGTCTAATTTCCTTATAACCTGGGATATGTAGGTTGTCCATAACCAGGATTCGGTCACACATTTTTCTCTTATCTCTTCCCTTTTGAATAATGGTATGGCCAAATATTAGTCATATCGCTCATCTTTTCTTGCTTGAAAACTCTTCATGTTTCCAAGCAAAGAAGGGCATGCTGTGAGCACCTAATTTTTGACTGTGCTTGAATTTTTCCCACTCATCTCATCAATACCTTAATTCTCACTCCATCTTTCCTGCTCCCATCTTCCCACGCGTGTCTTTACTCCACTTTCCCTTGCCCCCACTCTTTGTCCCCCCACACTTTGTCCCCATTTCACTTTCCCTTGTCCCCCATGCTTTTCCCCAATGCTTTCCCTACTCACAACCCCCCACATATTCCCTCCTTCAAAAGAACTCACGAACCCCTCCCCCCAAAAAAAAGAAAGAAAAAGAGGGGACGAGCGCCGAAAAAATTGTCATCATCTTTTTGGTCTGCTTCTCCATTATCAAGCAACAGACAAAAGCTCCTTTTTCCTCCACCAAACTCCATCAACAAGCTTCCATTAACACCATCACATAAAGCTCCTAAACCAGCTCCAAAGTGTCGCCCTGTTTAAGCCAATAAACACCATCAAACCCCCCGCCAAAATTAGAGCTAAAACCAGCCCCAAAACTCTTGTAAATCTCCATTAAAATTAGCCACTAACCACTAAGAAAAAGGACCTCTAAACCCAGCTTTCATCTACACTCCAAAACCACCCAAAAATGGCCTTCTTCCCAGCTAAGCACACCCTCTGAACATCCCCGTTTTGAACGTAAACAGTGGCATCTAAGTGGAGGTTGAGGTTTCCGTTGAGGTCTCGAGTTGCCGATTCCGTCCGGGTTCACCGGCGAAAGCTCCGGTCAAGAGTTGTCGAGTTGTTTAACCTCTTGTAATTCCAATCTAGTTGATTTATACCAAAGGTCTATTACTCACCTATTACATCTTTTTTGCACTCATCCTTCAAATATAAAAGTTTTTCTTAGCAAATAATTTTTGAATCTTCACGTCATCTATTGAGCTCTCATGAGCTTTGTCATGTTTCAGTTATTTATTTATTGATATGAATTATTTATTAGAATTAAGCTTGTCTAGTTTCATTAGTAGATTGAGATATGACGTTTTTGTTTGTTTAAGCTAAAAAACGAAAAGAGATTTGGATTTATGTGTGATGACCCAAAAGGTCATCTTATGTTTTAGAACTCGAATCTGCACTTTTAAGCCTTAAAAATCTCATTTTTAATCTCCTCGATTTGTGTGCACAATTCGGGCGTGTTTCCAGAAAACTTTTATGTGAAAAACTGATAAAAATAAAAATCTATGCCTTAAAAGTTGATTTTAGTTAAATTCGGTCAAACTATTTGGTAAACGGGCTCAGATCCATATTTTGACGATCCTGGTGGGTCCGTATTGAATTATGGGACCTGGGCGTATGCCCGGAATCAAATTCGGAGGTCCCTAGATCGAGTTATGAATTTTTGATAAAATTTAAAAGTCTAAAATTATTTATTTTTAAGAATTGAGTGATGTTTGGCATTGTTAGTACCGGGTCCGTATTTTGGTTCCGGAGCCCGGTGCAGGTTCATTATAATATTTAAGGCTTGTCTGTGAAATTTGGTGAGAAACGAAGTTGATTTGACGTGATTCGGACGTCCAGTTGAAAAGATACGAATTTTAAAGTGTTCTTGAGAATTTCATTTGATTTGGTGCTAAATTCATAGTTTTAGCTGTTATTTTGGCGATTTGATCGCGCGAACAAGTTCGTATGATATTTTTAGACTTGTGTGCATGTTTGGTTTGGAGCCCCGAGGGCTCTGGTGAGTTTCGGATAAGCCACAGGATGTTTTGGACTTTGGAAAATCTGGTTTTCTGGCATGTCCTTCTTCGCGAACGCGAGGGCTTGGTCGTGAATTCGAAGCGATGTGGCATTACCCTTCGCGAACGTGACAAGCTCATCGCGAACGCGTAGTGTTAGGCACTGGGGGAGTCAGCCTTTATTTCATCGCGAACGCGAAGGCCAGGGGGTAGTCTATACGAATAGGAACACTGTCTCGCGAACGCGAAGGCTTGGCATCCAATGCTCTTCGCAAACGTGACAGTGGCCTTGCGAACGTGATGCACACTATTGCCCAGCACTTAAAACAGAATCCAACACGGGATTAAGCCATTTTTCCCACTTTTCACAAAACAAACGGACTAGAGGCGATTTTCCAGAGTTGTTTTCTTCCCCAAAGTGTTGGTAAGTGATTCTAAACCATTTTATTTCAATTACCTATTACATTTTATGAATTATCAACCTAAATTCTAGAGTTTTCATGGTTGAATTAGGGGTTAGGGTAGAAACTAGGAATTTTGAAAATTTGGGGATTTAGACCTCAATTTGAGGTCGGATTCCAAAACCAATTATATATCCGGGCTAGGGGGTGAATGTGTAAATGGATTTTGGTCCGAACCTCGTGTTTTGACGAAGTGGGCTCGAGTCGATTTTTAACTTTTTGGAGGAAAATTTGGGAAATTTAATTTATGCAATATAATTGACTCTTTCAGCAATATTTGATATTATTGAGTCATTTTTGAATAGATACGAGTGGTTTGGAGGTGAATTCTAGAGGAAAAGATGTGATTGAGAAATAAGTGGCCTTCAGAGCGAGGTAAGTATTGTGTCTAACCCTGACTTGAGGGAATTAGGAACCCTAGACTATTTGTTATGTGAAATTCATGTGAGCGGCGTATATGTGAGGTGATGAGTACTTATGCGCCGCCAATTTATCTGTTTTCCCTGTTTCTTCTGTTTTTCTTATATTGTCTTTTTCTTATGCCTAATTGCTACATATTTATACTAGAGTTGTTAAATTGGTCGTTCTTATCATGTTTACGGATTTTCTCGTGATAATTGAGAAATTATTTCAAAGTTTATATTGATATTATGGAACCAAATGTTGAAGTAATGCTTGTACTTGTTATTCTATCTCCCTGTTGTTATTTATGCTTTGCATTATGGTAAGGGAGATTGTTAATGCACGGAGAGTGATATCGTGCCATATTGTGAGTGTTAATGCACGAAGGGTGATGCCGTGCCATATTGTGAGTGTAAAATCACGAAGGGTGATGTCGTGCCATATTATGAGTGTTAATGCACGAAGGGTGATGTCGTACCATGATATGAGAGTTAATGCACGAAGGGTGATGTTGTGCTGTTTCTATTGATTTTTATGGTGAGGTTGAGAGTAAAAGCATGAAGGGTGATGCCGTGAGTTTTTCCTTTACTGTATTCGTGTTCCTGTTGATTCATAATATATTGGTTATTTCAGTTATCATTTTGTTGTACTTCTTTATCTCGTATTTCCCCCATCATGTCCCCCCCTGATATCTCCTGTCTAATTCTTCATTACTTTATTTGTATATACATTGTTAAACTGCACAGGTTGATTTGTAGGTGCCTTGCCGTTACTACTTCGTCGAGGTTAGGCTCGACACTTACCAGTACATGGGGTCGATTGTACTGATACTGCACTCTGCACTTTCTGTGCAGATTTGGGTACCGAATCGGGTTGATCGAGATTTTAGCTATTGGACCCGCTATCTGGAGACTCAAGGTATATTTGTCAGCGCTCACAGACCGTGAAGTCCCCGTCTACCTTTTCTGTTTTACTATTTCTTTCATTCAAATAGTTGTATTTCTTTCAGACTATTACTTGTAGTGAATTCTAGAATGCTCGTGAATTGTGACTCCAGATCTGGGTGGTAGTAATTAAGGCAACTTTTATATTATTTCGCTCTTATTATATTTCATCTTAGCTAGTTATTGTTATTTATTGAATGGAAATAAGGATTTGGTTTAATGATTCTCTAACATTGGCTTGCCTACCACGTGAAATGTTAGGCGCCATCACGGTCCCGACGGTGGGAATTCTGGGTCGTGACAAGTTGGTATCAGAGCACTAGGTTGCCTAGGTCTCACGATTTACGAGCAAGCTTAGTAGAGTCTGGAGGATCAGTACGGAGACATCTGTGCTTATCTTTCGGAGGCTATGAAGTTTAGGAACAAATTTCACTTCTATTCTTCTCTGTCGTGCGATGTTTTTTTCTCAATATTGATTGAACGTTTCTACTCTTATTCTCTAGAAGATGGTAAGAAAATGTATCGCTTCCTCAGTTGAGCAGCAGCCAAAGCCTCCAGTGGCAGCTCCTACGCGTGGCAGAGGTCGAGGCTGAGGCCATGCCAGAGGCCGAGGTAGTGGTAGGGCTCAGCCCAGAGCCCGAGCAGCAGCCCCAGCCGTGGAGCCTCAGATAGAGCTTAACGGGGAGGTTCCAGCCCAGACTGTTCCTGTCGGGCCAGCTCAGGTTCTGGAGGGGTTCATTGCCACCCCAGTACTTCAGGACGCTTTGGTCCGTTTGGTGGGCTTTATGGAGAGTGTGGCCCAGACTGGCGCATTTCCTATGGCACCAACAGTCTCTCAGGCTGGAGGAGGAGCCCAGACTCCCACTACTTTTGCTTTGGAGTAGATAGCTCCCTAGTATCAGCCTCCAACAGCTCATCCAGTTGGAGTAGTTCAGCCGGTTATTGCGGCACATGCCGGAGATGGGCCAACTATGTCTTCTGAGGCTTTGTGAAGATTGGACAGGTTTACCAAGCTCTTCTCAATTCACTTCAGTGGTGCTACTTCAGAGGATCCTCAGGAGCATCTTGACAGTTGTTACGAGGTTCTACGGAACATGGGTATAATGAAGACCAATGGGGTCGATTTTGCTGCATTTTAGATGACTGGTTCCACCAAGAAATGGTGGAGAGATTATTTGTTGACCAGACCAACTGGGTCGTCTGCCCTTACTTGGGACCAGTTCTCTCAACTCTTCATAGAGAAGTTTCTGCCTATCACATTGAGAGAGGAGAGTCGCCGTCAGTTTGAGCGTCTCTAGTAGGGCAGTATGACTGTTACTTAGTATGAGAACCATTTTGTAGATTTGGCCCGTCATGCTATTCTTTTGCTTCCCACCGAGAGAGAGGGGTGAGGGGGTTTATTGATGGAGTTGCTCAGCCTATCAGATTGCAGATGGCTAATAAGACTGGGAGTGAGATTTCTTTTCACGCGGCTGCTAATGTGGACAGACGAGTCAAGATGGTTCTTGCTCAGGGAAGTCAGGGGTCTGACAAGAGACCTCGTTATTCCGGTGAGTTCAGCGGTGCCTCATCTAGAGGCAGGGGTACTTTTGGTAGAGGCCATCCTCCCAGGCCGTTTAATTCAGCACTCCAGGCATCCCACAGTGCATCAGGTGGTCATGGTCCTCATATGCCTTATTTCGACCAGCTAGCCTACAATGCATCACCAATTCCTATTGTTGACCAAACCAACTGGGTCGTCTGACCTTACTTGGGAACAGTTCTCTCAGTCTTCATAGAGAAGTTTCTACCTATCACATTGAGAGAGGAGCATCGCCGTCAGTTTGAGCATCTCCAGTAGGGCAGTATGACTGTTACTCAGTATGAGACCCATTTTGTGGATTTGGCTTGTCATGCTATTCTTTTGCTTCCCACCGAGAGAGAGGGGGTGAGGGGGTTTATTGATGGATTTTCTCAGCCTATCAGATTGCAGATGGCTAAGGAGACTGGGAGTGAGATTTCTTTTCAGGCGGCTGCTAATGTCGACAAACGAGTCGAGATGGTTCTTGCTCAGGGAGGTCAGGGGTCTGACAAGAGACCTCGTTATTCCGGTGAGTTCAGCGGTGCCTCATCTAGAGGCAGGGGTACTTTTGGTAGAGGCCATCCTCCCAGGCCATTTCATTCAGCACTCCAAGCATCCCACGGTGCATCAGGTGGTCGTAGTTCTCATATGCCTTATGCCGACCAGCTAGCCTACAGTGCATCACCAGCTCCTATTAGTGCACCTCCACTCCAGAGTTATTAGGGTGGTTATTCAGGTCGACAGGGTCAGTTTCAGGGTCAACAGTCACAGCAGCCGAGGTCATGTTATATTTATGGCGATCCGAGGCACATTGCTAGATTTTGCCCTCGGGCAACGGGCAGATCACAGTATCAGAGTTCTCGTGCCATGGTTCCGACACCAGTTGCTGCACCACCTGCTCAGCCATCCAAGTGTTGGGGTTTGGTAGCCAGAGGTAGAGACCGACTGTTAGAGGTGGAGGTCAGACCGTTAGAGGTGGAGACCAAAAAGCTAGAGGTCATCCTAGGGACGTAGTTTAGAGTGGTGGGGCCTAGCCCCGGTGTTATGCTTTCCCAGCCAGGCCTGAGGCTGAGTCTTCTGACGCTGTTATCACAGGTACTGTTTCAGTTTGCAGTAGAGATGCTTCGGTTCTATTTGATCCGGGATCTACTTACTCCTATATGGAATCCTATTTTGCTTCATATTTGGTTGTGCCCCGTGATTCTTTGAGTGCTCCTGTCTATGTGTCCACGCTAGTGGGGGATGCTATTATTGTAGATCGTATTTATCGTTCGTGTGTGCTCACTATTGGGAGTCTTGAGACACATGTAGATCTTTTACTTCTCGATATTGTTGATTTTGATGTCATACTGGGTATGGATTGGTTGTCACCCTATCATGCTATATTAGATTATCACGCCAAGACGGTGACCTTAGCCTTTCCGGGGTTGCCTCGATTAGAGTGGAAATAGACTCTTGGCCATTCTACCAGCAGGGTTATCTCTTATGTGAAGGCTCGACATATGGTCGATAAGGGGTGTCTAGCTTATTTGACTTATGTCCGTGATTCTAGTGCAGAGGTTCCTTCCATGGATTCAGTGCCAATTGTTTGTGAGTTTCCAGAGGTGTTTCCTGCCGACCTGCCTGGGATGCCACCCGACAGGGATATTGATTTGGCCCCGGGCACTCAGCCCATTTCCATTTCGCCATACCGCATGGCCCCGCCAGAGTTAAAGAAATTGAAAGAACGGTTACAAGATTTGCTTGATAAGGGCTTCATTAGACCTAGTGTCTCGCCCTGGGGTGCACCTGTATTATTTATAAAGAAGAAGGACGGATCGATGAGGATGTGTATAGATTATCGGCAGTTGAACAAAGTCACCATCAAGAATAAGTATCCATTGCCGAGGATTGATGATTTATTTGATTAGCTTCAGGGTTCCAAGGTGTTTTCGAAGATTGATTTGAGATATGGCTACCATCAGTTGAGGATTAGGGCATCCGATGTTCCTAAGACAGCATTTCAGACTCATTTGGGCTGACAAATGCCCCAGCAGCATTCATGGATTTGATGAACCGGGTGTTCAAGACCTACTTGGATTCCTTTGTGATTGTGTTTATTGATGATATCTTGGTCTACTCCCACAGCCGATAGGAGCATGAGCAGCACCTTCGGATCGTTCTTCAGACTCTAAGAGACAGCCAATTATATGCTAAGTTCTCAAAATGCAAGTTTTGGTTGAGTTCAGTTTCTTTCTTGGGTCATGTTGTATCAGCAGAGGGTATTCATGTGGATCCTAGGAAGATTGAGGCAGTTCAGAACTGGCCTAGACCCACATCAGCTACAGAGATTCATAGTTTCCTAGGTTTGGACCCGCCACTACCGTCAATTTATGGAGGGGTTTTCATCTATAACAGCCCCGTTGACCAGGTTAACCCAGAAGGTGCCCTGTTCAGGTGGTCAGACGAGTGTGAGGCGAGCTTCCAGAAGCTCAAGACAGCTTTGACTACGGCACTAGTATTGGTGTTACCCACAGGTTTAGGATCTTATACAGTATATTGTGACGCATCTCGTATTAGTCTGGGTGCGGTGTTGATGCAGGGTGGTAAGGCTATTGCATATGCTTCATGGCAGTTGAAGGTTCACGAGAAGAATAACCTTGTTTATGATCTAGAGCTGGAAGCCATTGTTCACGCGCTGAAGATTTGGAGCCACTATCTTTACAGCGTGCCATGTGAGGTATTCACGGATCATCGGAACTTGCAGTATTTGTTCAAGCAAAAGGAACTCAATTTGAGGAAGAGGAGGTGGTTAGAGCTATTGAAAGACTATGATATCACCATATTGTATCATCCCGGGAAGGCCAATGTGGTGGCCAATGCTTTGAGTAGAAAATCAGTTAGTATGGGTAGCCTTGCATTTATTCTAGTTTAGTCCTTGGCCAACTAGTTCATGAGGTTGGATGTTTCTAAGCCCAGCCGTGTTCTAGCTTGTACAGTTGCTCGGTCTTCTTTGTTTGAGCACCTCAGAGATCGGCAGGATGACGATCCTCATTTATTTATCCTTAGAGACATAGTGCGGCATGGTGGTGCTAAGCAGGTTACTGTTGGAGATGACGGAGTTTTGAGGATGTAAGGTCGTATTTGTGTACCTAATGTGGATGGACTTCGTGAGTTTATTCTTGAGGAGGCCCACAGTTCCCAGTATTCTATTCATCCGGGTGCCGCCAAGATGTATCAAGACTTGCGGCAGTATTATTAGTGGAGGAGGATGAAGAAAGACATAGTTACATATGTAGCTCGGTGTCTAAATTGTCAGCAAGTAAAGTACGAGCATCAGAGACCTGGTGGTTTGCTTCAGAAGATAGATATTCCTGAGTGGAAGTAGGAGCGTATCACTATGTATTTTGTTGTTGGACTCCCACAGACTCAGAGGAAGTTTGATGCAGTTTGGGTCATTATGGACAGGATGACTAAGTCAGTGCACTTTATTCTTGTGGCGGTTACCAATTCTTCGGAACAGTTGGCAGAGATTTACATTCGTGAGATCATCCTTCTTCACGATGTGCCCGTGTCTATCATTTCTGATCGAGGTACGCAGTTCACCTCGCACTTCTGGAGGGTAGTACAGCGTGAGTTAGGTACGCGGGTTGAGTTGAGTACAACATTTCATCCTCAAACAGACAGACAGTCCGAGCGCACTATTCAGATCTTGGAGGATATGCTTCGCGCATGTGTTATAGACTTCGGAGGATCGTGGGATCAGTTCTTACCCCTTGCAGAGTTCGCCTACAATAACAGCTATCAGTCGAGCATTCAGATGGCTCCCTATGAGGCATTATATGGTAGGCGGTGTCGGTCGCCAGTTAGGTGGTTCGAGCCGGGAGAGGCTCGGTTGTTGGGCACAGACTTAGTACAGGATGCCTTGGATAAGGTCAAGATTATTCAGGATCGACTTCGCACAGCTCACTCCAGGTAGAAGAGTTTTGCTGACCGTAGAGTTTGTGATATTGCATTCATGGTCGGGGAGAGAGTGTTGCTTCGAGTATCACCCATGAAGGGTGTAATGAGATTTGGAAAGAAGGGCAAGTTGAGCCATATGTATATCGGACCTTTTGAGATTCTAGAGAGAGTGGGAGAGGTGGCTTACAGGCTTGCGTTGCCACCTAGTTTAGCAGTTGTTCATCCGGTATTACATGTGTCCATGCTTCCAAAGTATCACGGCGATCCATCCCATGTGTTAGATTTCAGCTCTGTCCAGTTGGACAAGGATTTGACTTACGAGGAGGAGCCGGTGGCTATTCTAGCCCGATAAGTTCGCCAGTTGAGATCAAAGAGTTACCCTTCAGTTTGAGTGCAACGGACAGGTCAGCCTATTGAGGCAGCTACTTGGGAGTCCGAGTCGAATATGCGGAATAGATATCCCAACCTTTTTACCAGCCTAGGTACTTTTCTACGTTCGTTCGAGGACGAACGGTTGTTTTAAAGGAGGAGAATGTGATGACCCAAAAGGTCATCTTATATTTTAGAACTCGAATCTGCGCTCTTAAACCTTAAAAATCTCATTTTTACCCTCCTCGATTTGTGTGTGCAATCCGGGTGTGTTTCCGAAAACCTTTTATGTTAAAACTGATGAAAATAAGAATTTATGCCTTAAAAGTTTATTTTAGTTGACTTCGGTCAATGGTTTTGGTAAACGGGCCCAAATTCATATTTTAACGGTCCCGGTGGATCCGTATTGAATTATGGGACCTGGGCATATGCTCGGAATCGAATTCGGAGGTCCCTAGCTCGAGTTATGAATTTTTGATGAAAATTAAAAGTCTGAAAATTATTTATTTTTAAGAATTGAGTGATGTTTGGCATTGTTAGTACCGGGTCCGTATTTTAGTTTCGGATCCCGATACATGTTCATTATAATATTTAAGACTTGTCTGCAAAATTTGGTGAGAAACGAAGTTGATTTGACGTGATTCGAATGTCCAGTTGAGAAGATAGAAATTTTAAAGTGTTCTTGAGAATTTCATTTGATTTGGTGCTAAATTCGTAGTTCTAGCTGTTATTTTGGCGATTTGATCGCGCGAGCAAGTTCGTATGATGTTTCTAGACCTATGTGTATGTTTGGTTTGGAGCCCCGAAGGCTCGGGTGAGTTTCGGATAGGCCACGGGATGTTTTGAACTTTGAAAAATCTGATTTTCTACAGATTCTGGGGTTCTCGCATGTCCTTCTTCACGTTCGCGAAGGTCCTCTTGCGAACGCGAAGAGTAAACTGATGAGGCCGAAATTTTCTTCTTCGCGAACGTGAAGGCTTGGTCACGAACGCGAAGCGATGAGGCATTACCATTCGCGAACGCGACAAGCTCATCGCGAACGTGTAGTGTTAGGCACTGGGGGGAGTCGGCCTTTACTTCATCGCGAACGCGAGCAATGTCTCGCAAACGCGAAAACCAGGGGGTAGCCTATGCGAACGCGAACACTGTCTCGCGAAGGCTTGGCTTGGCTCTTAACGAACGTGACAGTGGCCTCGCGAACGCGATGCACACTGTCGCCCAGCACTTTAAACATAATCCAACACGGGATTAAGCCATTTTTCACACTTTTCACAAAACAAACGGACTAGAGGCGATTTTCAAGAGTTGTTTTCTTCCCCAAAGTGTTGGTAACTGATTCTAAACTATTTTTCTTTCAATTATCCATTACATTTTATGAATTATCAATCTAAAATCTAGAGTTTTCATGGTAGAATTAGGGGTTAGGGTAGAAACTTGGAATTTTAAAAATTTGGGGATTTAGACCTCAATTTGAGGTCAGATTCCAAAACCAATTATATATCCGGGCTCGGGGGTTAATGGGTAAATGAATTTTGGTCCGAACCTCGGGTTTTGACCAAGTGGGCTCGGGTCGATTTTTAACTTTTTGGAGGAAAATTTAAAAATTTTAATTTATGCAATATAATTGACTCTTTTAGCAATATTTGATATTATTGAGTCATTTTTGAATAGATACGAGTAGTTTGGAAGAGAATTCTAGAGGAAAAGATGTGATTGAGAATTAGTATACTATTGGGTTATATATACCCTTCCCGTCATACTTTGGAACAAATATACCCTTATTTTGGATGGAGTGCCACGTGGCAGCACCAGATAAAAATGATCCATTTCTTTTTTTTACCCGATCCATTTTAAAAGATATACCACCCGACCCGTTTTAAAATTCAATTTTTTTAAAGCATATATTTTGTAAAAACTGATTTTGTTTTGTAAAAACTAGAAAAAAAATAAAGAAATTTGCAAAATATATATTTTTAAGTCTTTTCAGTTTTTTTTAAAGTATTATTTTTGTAAAAAAACTGAAAAATAAATATTTTTTTGTAAAAAATGAAAAAACAAAAGACTCTCCTAAAGCAGTTGACAACATATGCATTAGTTTTAAAAAATAAAAATATTTTGCAAACTCTTTTTGTTTTTTCAGTTTTTACAAAAAAAATAATTTTAAAAACTGAAAAAACTGAAATATATATATTTTAAAAATTCCTTTTTTCAGTTTTACAAAAAAAAAATTAAAATATATATTTTAAAAACTGAAAAATATATATTTTATAAAAACTAAAAATAGATTTTGTAAAATATATATACAAAATATATATTTTTTAGTTTTTTCAGTTTTTTAAAGTATTTTTTTTTGTAAAAACTGAAAAATAAAAACTTTGCAAAATATTTTTATATTTTTAAACTAATGCATATGTAGTCCACTGCTTTAGGAGAGTCTTTTTTCAGTTTTTACAAAAAAATATTTTTTTCAATTTTTACAAAAATAAAACTTTAAAAAAACTGAAAAGACTTAAAATAATATATTTTGCAAATTCCTTTTTTCCAGTTTTTATAAGAAAAAAATTCAGTTTTACAAAATATATGCTTTAAAAAAACTTTAAAAAGTGAATTTTAAAATGAGTAGGGTGGTGGATTTTTTAAAACGGATCGGGTAAAAAAAAATGGGTCGTTTTCATCTGGTGCTGCCACGTGGCATTCCATCCAAAATAAGGGTATATTTGTTCCAAAGTATGACAGGAAGGGTATATATAACCCAATAGTATAACGAGGGATATTCTTAGACCATTTTCGAAAGTACAGGGGTATATTTGGCCCTTTAGGCAGTGAATTTTTGATAGTTAATTTGAATTAATAATATCCATAAACAATGACCTCGTAACAAAACTCAAAGTAGTTTAGGAAAATAACTTTTGAATACCGATAGTGTGCTTTAGGCGAGCTTTTAATTAGTTTATCGCGGTTATGTATACGTTCGCATGGCATAATTGTGATTTCCAAAATTAAAATCGAAGTATATGTTCGCGCAACTTTGGTCAAAACAATCTTAATATAATAAAAATATTATTAATTGTGTACACGTACGCGTGACATAATTTTGGCACAATAAACAATTCACACACGTGATTTGTTTCAAAGATAATTCTATATATTAATAATTAAAAGCGAATAGATAAAACATGAAAACCAATAAATCATAGTTTATCCAAAATTAACTCAAGCCAAGTTGTAGTCAATAAAGCGATCGTACTAGAACCACGGGACTCGGGGAATGCCTTACACCTTTTCCCCGGTCAAGAGAATTCCTTAACCGAACTTTATTTTCGCAGGCCAATGATAAAAAAGTCAAATCTTCCTTTGAATAGGGATTCAAATAAAAGGTGACTTGGAACACCCAAAAAATCAATTCTAAGTGGCGACTCTGTAAATAAAATAATCTCTACTCAAATTTATCACTTCAATTGGAAAAACTCTTTAACCCACCGTCCATAATATAACACATATCTTTTGGGGGTAGAAAATGGGTGTGACAATATTTATTCTTTTGTTTGTCAACATCAAAAATATATTCAACTAACTGAGCAATAAAAGTATTAGTAACTCGAAGAGGTTTAGTAAGACGCAAAAGTTCAAAGTCACAATGTAAATTTTAGTCCTATAATATTAGTTAACGAAGAGTAACGCCATCTTAAATTTGTATTATATTTTTTTACTTATTTATATTATTTATATTTAATGACATCAACGACTGGTTAAAGCTTTTAAGGGGGTAAAGATTCAAGCAACATTTTTCCTAATCATGTAGAAAAGTGAGGATGTCTCTTAACCAAATAGGAGCTACTATATTATAATGACCGAATGGATCGTGTTCACCCAAATTACTCTTCAATGCAAAAAGAAGTTGAAATTATTTTTTCTAACAATGCCATTATAAAGGAATCCAACAATGACATTTCTATCCAAAAAATTTCAAAATGATTTGTATCCTTGGAAGACGGGGAAAATATAGTGACAACACTGTTTTCAGAGGCGGCTTAACCCCAGGCCACTACAGCGGAAGCTTTAGGCCTCATCAAATTAGAGGTCCAAAAGCTACTCTTCTTATATGTAATTTAAATATTTATTGTACTTATTATTTGGTTTTGTTTTATAGTTGGTTGAGAAAATTTTAATGAAAGTGAAAGACAATTAAATCTGCACTTGCTTTCTAGTTCTTCTCATTTCAACTTGAATAAATTTTATTTACGGCTCTAACTTTATAAGATATTTTCTTTCAAGGTCTCTGTAGGTACGCTTCAAGCTAATTAGATCGTAAAAAACTATAGTTGATTTGTTTATCATCTTTATAAATACAAATTCCCACATGATTGTTACTTTGGAAGGCAATGATATATACTGAGTTATATTGACGGTCATGTGAAAAAAAAATCAAAATTAACCTTAATAAAATTTTATCAAAATTTAGTGTTGTTTCAACATAGATTATATGAGTTGGTTACATCGTAAAGATTAAATTACATCTCAAAAGGTAAAAAGAATAAACTTTAAACAAAAATATCTAAAATTATTAAACAATAAGTTTAAGGCCTCTTATTACGACTTGTCTTTTGGCCTCCAACACCATTGAACCGCCTCTAACTATCTTTGTAAATTTTTAAAGTAATTTATGAACTAATTTCATACATAATTATTTGATACTTATTACTAATTTTAATCATACTCTTGTGATTTATTTGCAGGTTAGTAACAATGGTACTACTTTCAAGAGGAATATTAGTATCGACAACACGATTCCTGATCATGATAGAATAAATGATTTGAATGAAATGAACATACATTGGGAATATCGTTTATAGAGAAGTATTAGATAAAGTATTGTTCATTACATGTTTGTACCTTATAAAATTAAAATAAGTAAAATTATTTAACATTTATCTAAATAAACTTTTATTATTCAACTTTGTAGGTTTTCAATCATCCTAATCTCGTCATATTCTTTCGTATACAATTATTTACTCAAAGTTTTGTTTTAATAATATTAATATTATTTTATAAAATTATATATTACATGACTCGACGTACTCGTGCAACGCACGTGACGAGAAACTAGTATATATATAGAAAATATTGGAAAACACGCTAAGCCGTCCTCAAATTTACAAGTATTTATCCTAATAAAGCTTCTAATCGCAGAACAAAAGTGTCTGTACTAAATAGTCTGAATATAATTGGAAATCTAGATTGTCCGACCTCAAACTTACAAAATCTGACCTATAGGCATTAGTCCCAGTGAAAATGAGCAAGGTGAGAAACTAAAAATATCTATAGTAAATTTTCAACGGTGAATGACTCAAGAAATGACAATTAGTAATTCTTTTTCTTTTTGACCGCTGATATTTGATTACTGGAGATTTGTGTGTGTTTATTCTTTATTATATGCAAATGACAAACCATCCAAATTATGTCCATTTCATCGTCGTCGTGATTAACATATTAGTAAAACAAAATAATACAACAAGGGGTATATTATTTTTCAGTACTAATATCCAATAAAATATACACAGATTATTATATTCTGTCCATCTCGATAACGATGTGTATCTTCTAAATAGATATACTCCATTGAACAATTAGGTGTATACAGATGGAGTATGGACATTAATGTACCACGCCTTCAGCCATAGTATTGGTCTCCTAATTCAGACATTACCGTCCACAAACCAGAATTTGAAACATGGGTTCGATACTGAATTTTAAATTAATAATTTATACTTGTTTAATGAATTTTTAAGATAAATACATGAATTAGACCAAAGCGAATGGATTCGGCCGAACTCGTACTATATGGACTAACTCCGCCCCTGTCCACATAGACATTTTGTTTTGAAAGGCTTCAAAGCATTTTACGAGCCCTTTTTTTTTTTAAATGCCAAACAGGAAATTTAATTTAAAAATACTTCACCAACATAGTCTCTTGAATATTAAAACTTGGTTGCTTTAGTTCCAGTCTTCAGAGTTCCTGCAATCTTTTATTAGTTGCTCCCCACTTGTCTGTTTTCTTTTTGCTATTATTATTCTTTATCACGTCTACATATATTTTTATACTTATCCACTAGTTGACTTCTAAGTTTTGTTTATTTCCCCCCTGCTTATAGGGTTGTTCATAATTAAGCTTGAGATTAATTACTAGGTGAGAAAGGGCTGATCAGTTGTTCAACATGAAAATGGGCACAAAAGCCAAGAAAGAAAGCAGAATTAAGAAGTGCATAAAAGCACCCATCAGAGTTTTGATTAAAACCAGGGACTGGTATGTCCGAAGCATGACGGATTGTTCTGGCAGAATTGGCTATGGCAGTATGAGCTCATGTCCTGCAGTTCCACAACTCTCCTCTTTGCCCAGAAGTTTTAGCGTCAACTCTTCTGTGTCAAGTGGAGACGAAGACTTTAGGGAGCTGATTTGAATTGCTTCCAAAAGGAGTACACTTGTAAACAATGTGGAATTGGAACATCTGAGGCGACAATCCTTAACTAAAAATGGGGTGAATCGGAGTCGTTCTGTTGCCATCGGAAGAATCGATGAGGACAAGCCTTGTGATTTTGGTGAGGATGTTCTGGGGAAGACAGATGTTTATCCAAGAGCAAGAAGTAGAAGCTATGCTGATTCTTCTAGACAGAGTCCAAACAATAAAATCTAAAGAAGAAACAAACATGGCAGGCCGCAGGCTTTGATATACATCGCTTAATTAGTCCTCGCGCTTTTCTTTCTCTCTCCGGTTTTCGACTGTTTCTTGGGTTGTATTGTTGTTATTCCTCTTCCAAAGTTGTCATTTTTGCTGTTGTGTATAGTTCATTTAGCTGTAAATATATTCTCCATGTAACAAATATTGCATCTTTCATTCTCTGATTGGCAGTTGCTTGCCTTTTCTCTTATTAATTACTATAATTGTTCCTCTTCTACTGGGGGTAATTTTATGGTAATCTTTGATAAAATAATCAATGTTAAGACAAATTCTAATGATCTCATCTGCTTACAATATAATAATACTATATGCAAAAAAGAAATCACTGTTTTAACGATCCTACACTGTTGGCCTTCATTACACAACTACCGCCATTGTTCAAGGGGCAAAGCTATGTTGCATATAAGGTAAAATATTAGTTGTTATTGGTTAAAAATAGACTTTGAACAATCTTGCATAGCCCTGGCAAAGAGTGTTCAAAATTTGAACACTCTTATTAAATTTTCTAGCTTCGCTACTGTTTGTTCACTTCGACTCCATCAGCACCACCACTTCACGACCACCTCAATCATCCTCCTTCATTGACCACGACTACCATTGCTCATCATCTTATAACCAACATCCTCACGGCACTAGCTTTTAGAGTGTGTTTTATCAAACATATAGTTTTTACAACATCATTAAAATTAAATTTATATTTATATAATATTTACTCATTGAATTATTTGAATCTTATATGTATTAGTTGTTAAAGAAAGATAAATTAGACACATTCAAACGCTAAGCAATCTTAATTATCCAATTCAAAATTAAAGATAATCTCACAATAGTCTGATTGTAACGTCATCTTTCTAACTTCAAGCCCATAGGAGATGGAAAGTGGAGGGTAGGTAAAAATCAAACCTCATTGATGGAAGTAAGAATATCATTAGTAAGCTTTTACTCAATTTTCGTTGGAAAGAAGCTGAGGCTCATATTTAATAAATTCGTTAATCTTTTTATATCTTATGTTTTTTATTGTTCAATGGCCACCCCCGATTAATTTGAAAAAAATAAAGTGTTCAACTTTCAGAGATTGCAGTTGAGGTCCATCATAGCTACTTTAATAACCCTCTAAAATTATTGTATAGGGTAAAATTAGTTTATATTAAATGCTTGAATGATAGCGTGACATGTGAAACTGGAGGCAGACGAAACATCAAGCGAGTGAAAACCAAGACCGAGGGCAACAACTTCAGTTGGCATCGGGTAGATCCCGAAGGGAACATAATCAACGGGAGCAAACGAATATTTGTCACCGGATGACATTTAATGAAGAATATTCCTCAGTATTAAATAACACAGCCGTTGCAGAGAATTTTGACATTCATGATCTACCATTACATATTCATCAATGAACCCATTATTGTCATTTAAGAGGGGCTTGATCCTAGGACCCTGTTCCCTAGGAATAACTATAAATAGTGACTTCAACAGCTGTTGTAGGACAGGAAAATTCTGACAAACTTATGCTACATGCATATTGTTTCCAAACTAAAGAATATTTTATTTTCTGTCTAACGTCATTCTTATTGCTGCCTTCGGAAGCCTTGCTCTAGGAACGAAGCTATCTGCTATTTTATCTCGATTCCGATGGTAAGCATCAACGCATTTTATTTAATTCATTAATTATTTTTGGGACCAAATCAATTCACTTGTCTATAAACCACGCTATAAATTCAACTGTATTATTTTACGGGGAAATAATTATTGTGATGGTGTCAGAGTTTAGGAAATTTTCTATATTATTCAATGAATGAATAGTATTCTGTACAGTGTGTATATTTATACAAATCCTTTGGGCAAAAATGTAAAAACTTTATTCTATAACTACCTACAGTTGTATCCTACCTGATTGGTTCTTGCCTAACAAACATGTGGATAATACTAAAATAAAGAAAACAAATAAACTACTTTATTTACACGTATTTGGTATATAATTTACTGGAAGGTTAAAGTGGTATCTAGATGAAGTGCTATTGTTATATTGATTGGGCCCAGAATTATTTGTGTTGGGCTCAATTCCTGTCTCTAACTCAGAAGGTCCATTTGTTATAAGGAGTTGGGTCGCTGGACCGGGTCGACCAGAACTCTCCTTAAGGCCTATGTGGTCTGAAACTCTGAATTAAGCTCATTCATCTCTTTCCCCTTTTTCTTGTCCGAGCTCAATCCAAAATTAGGGTTCATGGATCGAACATAATTTATGGTGGCAACACCCCCCTCCCCCTCAAGTTGGAAGGGTGGTAACACACGCCCAACTTGCAAAGAAAGGAGTGATGAAGAGATCCTGGGAGTGCCTTTGTGAAAACGTCGACTAGTTTAGAAGGCGAGGGAACAAACATGAGAGAGATTAAGCCGGCCAAGAACTGTTGCCGCACAAAATGACAATCCAGTTCGACATGTTTTGTGCGTTCGTGGAAGACAGGATTTTTGGCGATATGAATAGCTGCTTGGCTCTCGGAGTGAACGGTGACCATCAAAAATAGTGATACAGACAGATCCTGAAGAAGACAAACAAGCCAAGTGATTTCTGAGACTACCCGACTCATGAAGCGATATTCTACTTCAGCCGATGAGAGAGAGATGAGGGGTTTCTTTTTGGATTTCCATGAAACCGGTGAGCCACCAAGACTAATAAAATACCCATTGACTGAACGACAAGTGTCCGGACAAGATCCCCAATCGGAGTCGCAAAAAGCGAGGAGCTGGAAGGAAGAAGTGGAGTTAAAATATAAACCAAGACCCGGATTGCCCAAGAGATAGCGGAGACAGTGCACGGCAGCATCAAAATGAGATTGACGAGGGGTTTGCATGAACTGGCTGAGTCTCTGAACTGCAAAAGAGATATCCGGCCGCGTATGTGTTAAAAAATTTAGTTTACCAATCAGACATCTATAAACTGTGGGGTCAGACAATAGATCGTCGGAATCTGCCTTCAACTTGCAATAAGGGTCCAAAGGAGAGGAAGTAGTCAAGGAATTAAGACAATCAAATTCAGCAAGAAGTTCAAGGGTAAACTTCCTTTGACTCAATGTTAACCCTTGTTGCTCTCTCATAATTTCCATACCAAGAAAAAAATATGTCTCACCAAGGTCTTTAATCTTAAATTCTGAGTCAAGAAAATTTTTTAGAAGTTGTAATTTAGTAGGGTCATCACATGTAAGTAGAATGTCATCGACATAAACTGCAACAATAGAGACACCAGAATCTGTATTTTTTAAAAATAGTAAATAATCATTGAGCGAGTGTGTGTATCCTTTAAAGTTGAGGGCTGCAGTAAGCCTAGCATACCATTGCCTAGATGCTTGCTTCAGCCCATAGAGTGATTTCTTTAACCTGCAAACAAGGTTAGGCCCAAGCACAGTCATACCTGCAGGAATTTTTATATAAACTCTTTCCTGCAAATCACCATGAAGAAAAATATTATTAACATCTAATTGAAATAAAGACCACCATTTCTTAACTGCAATTGCCATAAGGCATCAACTGTAGTCATTTTAACTACGGGAGAAAAGGGCTCATTGTAGTCTATCCCTTTTCTTTGTGTGTCTCCTCTTATAGCTAATCGAGCTTTGAGCCTTTCCACACTTCCATCTGATCTATGTTTCACTTTGTAGACCCATTTACTAGACAAAGCTTTCATTACTTTAGGTAGTTCCACTACTTTCCAAGTTTTATTAGCCTCCAAAGCAGCAAATTCATAAGCCATTGCTACTTGCCAACCAGATTGTAACATTGCTTGTGTAAAAATGGTTGGTTCTAATATGTGGGAAATAGAATTTAGGAAAGTTTGATTGGTTGAAGAAAGGGCTGAAAAAGGAAGAACATTAGGTTGAATGCTAGCTGCAAAACAAGTAGATGTTAGATCAGTCAAATAAACAGAGTTACACACATAATCTGCCAGATATGAAGGTGTTTTATGTGTTCTAAGAGATTGTCTTAGTGCAGGCTAAGAAGGTGCTTGAGGAGTAGGATGCACAGATCGTGAAAGAAGAGGAGTAGATCCGACAGGAGTAGAAGGTGCAGACCTAGCAGGAGAAGGAAAGAACTAGATTGATTGGAATCCAAACCAGGAGAAAGAACTGGAGATGGTGACTGAGGAGCTGAAGACAGTGATTCAAGAGATGAAGTGATAAAATGGGGAGATGGGGGAGGGAATTCAGGGGAAAGAGTGTCTGGATCAACTGGTGAAGGTAAAACTGGAAAGACTTCATGAATAGAAGGATTTGTTGAAAAAGGAAAGTGATCTTCATAAAATATAACATCTCTAGAAACAAATATTTTCTTGGTAGAAAGGTCTAAAAGCTTATACCCCTTCTTCCCAAAGGGATATTCCAAAAAAATACACTTCATAACCCTAGGATCAAATTTAGTTCGATGATAGGATAGGGTTGCAGCATAACATAAACAGCCAAATGACCTTAGGTGATTAAAAGAAGGACTGGATCCAAACAAAATCTCATAAGGAGATTTGAGTCCCAAAATATTTTAGAGAAATCGATTAATCAGAAAAGTGGCGGTCAAAACACATTCTCCCCAATACATAATAGGAACATTAGACTGAAATAGTAAGGCCCTACTAGTTTCCAATAGGTGTTTGTATTTGCGCTCTACTACACCATTCTGTTGGGGTGTGGAAACACATGAAGTTTGGTGTAAAATTCCTTTGGAAGAAAAATATTCTGAGGAAATGGAACTGGTACCTAACTCCAAAGCATTATCAGATCTTACAATTTTGACCTTAGTATTAAGCTGCCTTTTCACCATGGCAAAAAAAAAATTTAGGACTGAAATTACTCTTAGTTTTCAAGAGGTATGTCCATGTTCCCCTGCTAAAGTCATCAACAATAGTGAGAAAATACTTGAATCCATTATGAGTTTGGGCTTTGTAGGGCCCCCATGTGTCAATATGAATAAGCTCAAATATAGAAATAGAAGAAATACTGCTAGAATGAAAAGTAAGCTTAGATTGCCTTGCCTAACTCAGATGGTCCATTTGTTATAAGGAGTTGGGCCGTTGGACCGGGTCGACCAGAACTCTCCTTAAGACCTATGTGGTCTGAAACTCTGAATTAAGCTCATTCATCTATTTCCCCTTTTTCTCGTCTGAACTCAATCCAAAATTAGGGTTCATGGATCGAACATAGTTTATGATGCCAACAGATGGCTCAATTAATTTTTCTTTGGCACTTTATAAGCTTTTCTTAATTAAACAGCAAATAAGAAGCGATCATTTACCCTTTTCATTGGTCCTCTTTCTAAGAAAATATACCTCGAGTTGGCCAAGCCATTCTCAATCATTTCGCAAGTTTTTGTGCAAATTTATTTTTAGAAAAGTATAAATAGATTACCCCAATTTACTTTTGTAATCCATTCATAGGGAATCGTGAAGCCCACTTAACAACATATTTTTAGAACCATGAAGGAGGTAAAAAGGGACTATTTACTTTCAATCACACAGACAACATTTTTTTAATCTAAGCTAGATTACAAGTTATACTTAGTAATTACGAGTTATATCAAAACGTCTGTCTTTATACGCACTAAAATATTAGTTGTTTTTCGTAATCACTTCCAAATAGCATACCCAGTAGTATTTATCTGGTGTGGAATAGCACGTTTATGTTTTCAACATATGTCAATTGCGTAGATCTTCCATCTTAAAATAGAGTGAGCGGAAAATGGAAAAGGGAAAAATGTATTTTTTGAATTTTCCTCTTTGATAATGGGACATTGTCCCATATCGAAGGAGGAAAAGAGTTTTGATGGGTATATATACAATTACACTTCTTCTAGCTCTTAAAGAGTTGGGAAGAAGGTAAGCCTCGCGCCTCGTTGTCGCTCGGTGATCACGCCCAACTATGCCTTATAAAAAGGACTAAGCGGTCATTGCAAATATAATCCGGTTTACAAGTCCGGAGTCGAATCCCACAGAGAACTAAGGTTTAACTACAGTTGTTTAATATCGCTAAGAAACACAAGTCCAAATAATTTTCTAATTATAAAGATTATAATATTTATTTTTATCTAATTAAATAACAAATACTAGAAAGCACTAAAACTATCAATTAACATGGATGAAATTATAGACAAGACTAAGGAGGTCTAGAGTTATGATTTCCCCAATTGTCGGAATCCTTTCCGCTACGTTTCCTATAAATTTACCTAAGTCTTCTCTATCGACCATGAGCACTCTAAATGTCGTAACTCTCTTCCGAGTAATTACCACAATTTACTAGGCATATTCTCCCGAATTACGCTAGCTGGCATTAAGTATAGCTCACTCAGATCGCATCAAGGTTTCGTTATCCTTAATCCCACCTTTAAACCTCCGTATTGATCCCTCATATACGTTTAGGAATGATGTTGTTCAACAACTACCTAAATATGTACTCTCTCCCGAGTAATACATACTAAATAGGTACAGCTAATTGAGGGCCTTTCAATCAACCACAAGAATAATATAGTTGAACAAATAGAGAAAATACTACGGCAAATCTATATTAACGTAACAAGAAAATCATCCTTCAATAGGTTCCATCAAAACCCTAGATTAGGAAATTAGCTACTCATACTCACAATAACAATATCTCAAATATTTTGTATAATTAAAATACAGAGTAAATATGAAAAGATGTAGAAATAGATGATTCTAACTCCCAAGAGGTGATTCCACCAGCTCTTCTTGCCTCTAGCTGCCCAAAAACGTGGCTGCTGAAAGAACTCCCTTTTGGCTACTAAAAACCACCCCCTTCCAAGTGGTGTTTTAGGTCTATTTATATGTGTAGAATAAACCCTAAACATGTGGGCCGGGTCCTAGTCAAACCCGGAACAAATTAAGTCTTCAAAACTCGGATTGGACCTGGCGTTAGGACTGGCGTCGCCAGCCTAACGCCTGGAATTTGGCTGGCCTCGCCAGGCTAAAGCCTGGTTCAGCCTGGCCTTAGGCTGCCTCGCCAGGCTAAAGCCTGGTCCAGCCTGGCCTTAGGCTGGCCTCACCAGGCTAAAGCCTGGTCTCTCCTTTTCACTATTCTCGAGCACACTTTTAACGTTTAAGTATCCCTTTTGCTTTACTTTCATCTCCAATTCACCTACACATAAAATAGACTCTATTATGCATAAATAAAGTGTAATTTATCATTAAAGCATGTAAAATGCAAGGCACATAATGTACGAAACTATGAAATTATAGCCACACATCAATACCCCACACTTAAACATTGCTCGTCCTCGAGCAATCAAACTACACTTATAGATACGGCCTTTTTAAGCAATTCTCCTAACTCATTACACCAAGAATTTTTAAAATAGTTTAAGCACACAAGTGTGACATCCTCGCCTCAAGATTCGACTCACAAATACCATGGCTTATTCACAATTCACTTACTTACTCCAACATGGATGTCAACAACATTACCTTTCCTTCATGAATCATGTGCCCTCACCCAATCAAAGAGCTTAGTTCCACACACGATGAATTTTAAGAACATAAGAACTCAAGATAGACAAAATTCACTCGTTCTCAGAAATAACATCCATATGCCATACCATAGGCTTGCCCGTAGTGTAATACTCTACTAATCGAGTTCATTCAATCTAAGATCAAGTAGGACTTTATTGGTTGTAATGTAGGCTACGGGTCGGGTAGGATACATTTGGATATGAGTGACTACACCTCCCTTAAGTACTTTAATACATATACTTTAACACTCAAGCCCATACTTATGTCAAACCATAACTCCACCTTCACCTCAATATATATTAACTCCATATTTCTTTAAGCACAATTACATCAAGAGTCACCACTATCAAGGAATATTTTTCTCAGCAATATAGCTAATTTTTCTTTTCTTTCTTTTTCAATTCAAGTGGCTCTTACTTTTTCAAAACAGTGCATCTTTCTCCTTATTTCATTAGTTCCACACCAAAGCCGAACCAACCATCCCACACTTTAACTTTTACAAAGTTCATAACAATTCAAGTGCCGATGAGATGTGAAAAGGTTCAAATATATGGTCGATTAAAACAAAGGGGTACGACTTGTAATGTGGTTACCAAAGAAACAATATTATAGGCTCAACGGGGTTAACTACGGTACATAACATTTAGGTGGGTAAACTTTATATATCTGGCTTAACAAAGAAATGCCTATATCACTTCCTAGACTGAATAATACTACTATTTCGCTTTGCAAACACACGGGGCAAGTTCTAGACATCAAATGCAATGCATACAATACATATAAAACCTCACACATACATGGCACATAACTCACTCAGGATTGGTTTCATCGCGACATTCCAGTCAAAACAGTTAAGCAAATTAGGAATCTACGATTTAAGGTACTTATGCGAGAGTCAAAACCCGAGCCTCAGCATCACAACCATAGTACTAACTATTCTCAAGGCATAACAAAGCTAAGAGATATTGCTTCAATTCAATTCATGGAACAATGGTTCCTATTCCTAAAAACAAATAAAACTAACTACACCCGGTTCAAACAAAACCCTTGAAAAAGAACCGCGGTACAAAGAAAAACAAAGGGAGAATTGCTACACTACTTAACAAAATAAAATCTTTTTGTCTTTTTTTTTTTTACTTAAATCCCTCAAGAAAATTGTCTAATAGATCCATCGTCGAGAAAAGTTCAATCTTTTCTATTTTTGTTCTCTAAGAAAAAATATTCAATTAAACTAATACAATTAAAATAGCATAGAAAGTCACCTAGACAATCTCCTCACCCCACACTTAAAATTATGCATTGTCCCCAATGCACATCATAACTAATAAGAGGGTAAAAGAAATTCCCTGGTAGGCCAAAGGCCGAAGCACTAGTAACTCATGGGGTACTCAGACTTCTCCCAGGCTTGGTCCTTCGTACGGGTACCTCACACTTAGTTCCAACCATCTGGTTTGCTGTTGTATCCTTCCAATATCTTTGTTTCCATGCTCCTAGAAAAGCAAAAATCGACACTACAAAAATAATAAAAATAAATAATAATAAAATAAAGCAGTAAAGCTGGGTTTCCTCCCAACAGGCGCTTAATTTAACGTCGCGGCACGACACAAATCACTTTCTGCCTCCACTTTGAACTTATGAATTGGACCCCAAGTTTTGATTCTGCTCTATGATCATGCTCCTGGGGTGGTGGAATGAATCTGACTGGTCCAATAAAACAATGTAGTATTCTGCACTTCTTGGCCTTTAGATGAGATGTGTATTCCCGACTTTCTGGCAAGAAGCATTTCAGAATGTAGGCGCCTTGTTCCTCATTCCTTGACTCCTCAAGTGGCTCGGATGATTCTATTTCTATATCATCATCCAAACATAATGTGAAAAAATGCTTGGAGTGTGGACCAATGCGTTCAACTACATGAACATTGGGACTATCTACATCCTCAAAACTAATGACACTAGAGTCAACTAAATATGTATCATCAATGTCCTTGCTTGACTCTAGTATCTCTTCTACAATATCGGTATCATCAAATTCTAGTTTGTTGGTTTGGTCAAATTCTATTCTCAACTCCTCCATTATAATGGCAATTTCTACAGCCCATTCATGCTCTTCTTGGCTATTATCCACAATGTAAGCTTGTTGCACTTTACAATGTTCACTTAGTTTATTAGCTTGAGCCTCCAAATTGTGAATAGTTGCCTCTTGCCTTTGTATCTGCAGTAATTTCTCATCATATTGTTCCATGATGACCTTTAACATATCTTTGATCTCCTTCAGGTCAGCTTCCCAAGATTCTTTATTCTTATTCACTTCACATGAAAATATAGAACCATTAAAGTAAGGGGTTGGGGGAGTATAAGACATATAAGCACAACCATGAAAGTGACCATCTTGACCACCACACATATCACACACATTCCACATATAAGATTAAGTTGGTACACATAACTCGCTCTTAGGAATATTTTGATAATTTTGCCATGGGTGATTTCCTCCACAATATGCATAAGGAGGATCAATAGTAGAATTACCAACATCAAAACTGTCATAATTCCAAGATGCCATGTTTCTAAAATCAATAAGTAAAACAAAAATAAAAAAAAATTCAAATACAAGAAAAAAAAGTTCAAACTTGCAACCTAGCAATATGTATACCTACATCTATACCGTTAGTTCCCCGGCAACGGCGCCAAAATTTGATCACGCCCAACTATGCCTTATAAAAAGGACTAAGCAGTCATTATAAATATAATCCGGTTTACAAGTCCGGAGTCGAATCTCACAGAGAACTAAGGCTTAACTACAGTTGTTTAATATCGCTAAGAAACACAAGTCCAAATAATTTCCTAATTATAAAGATTATAATATTTATTTTTATCTAATTAACTAACAAATACTAGAAAGCACTAAAACTATCAATTAACATGGATAAAATTATAGACAAGACTAAGGAGGTCTAGAGTTATGATTTTCCCAATTGTCGGAATCCTTTCCGCTACGTTTCCTATAAATTTGCCTAAGTCTTCTCTATCGACCATGAGCACTCTAACTGTCGTAACTCTCTCCCGAGTAATTACCACAATTTACTAGGCATATTCTTCCGAATTATGCTAGCTGGCATTAAGTACAGCTTACTCAGATCGCATCAAGGTTTCGTTATCCCTAAACTCACCTTTAAACCTCCGTATTGATCCCTCATATACGTTTAGGAGTGATGTTGTTCAACAACTACCTAAATATGTACTCTCTCCCGAGTAATACATACTAAATAGGCACAGCTAATTGAGGGCCCTTCAATCAACCACAAGAATAATATAGTTGAACAAATAGAGAAAATACTACGGCAAATCTATATTAACGTAACAAGAAAATCATCCTTCAATAGGTTCCATCAAAACCCTAGATTAGGAAGTTAGCTACTCATACTCATAGTAACAATATCCCAAATATTTTGCATAATTAAAATATAGAGTAAAGATGAAAAGATGTAGAAATAGATGATTCTAACTCCCAAGAGGTGATTCCACCAGCTCTCCTTGCCTCTAGCTGCCCAAAAACGTGATTGCTGATAGAACTCCCTTTTGGCTGCTGAAAATCACCCCCTTCCAAGTGGTGTTTTAGGTCTATTTATATGTGTAGAAGAAACCCTAAACGTGTAGGCCGGGTCCTAGTCAAACCCGGAACGAATTAAGTCTTCAAAACTCGGATTGGACCTGGCGTTAGGCCTGGCGTCGCCAGCCTAACGCCTGGAATTTGGCTGGCCTCGCCAGGCTAAAGCCTGGTCTCTCCTTTTCACTGTTCTCGAGCACACTTTCAACGTTTAAGTATCCTTTTTGCTCTACTTTCATCTCCAATTCACCTACACATAAAATAGACTCCATTATGCACAAATAAAGTGTAATTTATCATTAAAGCATGTAAAATGCAAGGCACATAATGTACGAAACTATGGAATTATAGCCACACATCACTCGGCTCCGGTCAAATAATTTGATTGATTAATTTATTTGTTAATATAATATTAAGATTAATGTAATATTAATTTAATCCAAATTGCCCTTTTTTGTAACGGTAAATTATTTTTTCTCCGTTTTGAATTTCCCGTTAGAATTTAAATTTGGCGGTTTGCATAAAAAGTCATTTTATAAAATAGTCATTTTGAGTTGCAGCCTTACATGAAGAGTTGCAACTCTTCGGTATTATCCAACGTTTTGGCTATAAATACATGATCTTTTCATCAGATTTTCTTTACAAAAATTCTGATTTCTCCTTCTTACTTTTGCATTGTTTTTAACAGAAAGAAAGCAGTAAGTGTGATTTGCTACTGATCTTTGAGTTCGTTGGTCACTGGGGTTTGAAGTACCACTACACCAGTGAGGGTAATTCATTCTATCCTGCAAGGAAATAATCCTAAACCTCGAGTATTAGGAGGGTATTAAGTTACTTAAGGAAACACTGTGAATTCGGCGAGTTCGGATTCATTTACTGTTTTTTCTACATTCTGTTTTTACATTGCTATTGTTTTTTGAATATTTTTTCGAATAAAGAATACTAACAAAATCAACATTTTGTGTATGGATTAATTCGTAGTAATTAGTTCGACATCACATATCGTGCTGTATTTGCCATTTGGATATCGATATTTGCCGTCCTACAACTTACAAGAATTTGTCCTAAAGCTATTAATAGCATATTGGCATACATCATGATCAACATGAGAAAACAAAATTGCCCTTACTAAATTCTGAACGATGACGAACTCAAAAAATGGCTATTATTGTCTTCTTTTTATCTTTTGTCAACTAAAAGAAGAAGAGTTTTAAGCAAAAGACAAAAACGAGATGGCATTGTATACGGGTAAAATCAAGCCTACTGAGCACCCTGGTTTTCCAATGAGGCAGACGGAGCAGAAACGTGACCGTAAGGAATCAGAGTCAGAGCGAGGAATCCCTCATATCGGGGCTCGAGCAAAACACATGCCCTCGGGAGCATCGGGGACACGTCCTCCGAGTTCGGTTCGAGCCTCAAGACTTCGGAGAGCAATACCAGACAGTTACGCGCGACTAACAAAGGGTTGTGATGTACGTGCCCAACCGGATATCACGGCGTGAATGCCGGCCCGTATCGACAGAAAATCAGTGATTAACGAAACGGAAGATTTTACCTTTCTTAAAATTGTACTTAGAGTAAAACTCCCCTACTATATAAAGTGAGAAGCTTATTATTCCTACAATACATTATAACACGCATACCAAGGTAATTTATTTTTATTCTCTCTATTATTCAAAGTTTTTATTTTTGTTCATAAGTTCTTCACAAGTGCATGCTTGGAATCGAAGGCAGGTTCCACATTGAGCCATTAATCGAGTCCGGGATCACTCTTATCATTGGTTTGGCCATTTATCACGTCTTTCATTTGCTTAATCTAACGTCATTAATCACTTGTATTGAATTAATCCACATATTCTTAGAATCACATATAAATTAAATTGTTATATGTTTTAAGGGTAAATAATTTCGCGTCCACCGTGGGGCTAAGGAAAATAGTGATAATTTCATACAAATTTCCATAATGCACTGTGTTTTACGCTTGTTCTTTGAGATTTTAATTTCAGGTTAAATTAAAAATGCCGAACTCTCAATCTGCTCACTTGAACGTTGATGCTGAGTCTGGCCACCATGGCGAGAACAACAATGTAGTGCCCGACAACGAGGTACCCCCTGTTGACCCCAATGTAGTTTCGGTCGCTTACCCAATCGATGCCAACTCATATGTGACCATCAACGCAAACTTGCCTACCGACCCCAAAGACAACGTTCACGGGGGAGCCCGATTGATAGCCGGGCTACACACGACGGCGAAGGCGATGAGATCAATTTACGGGTGATCTTCGAAATGTTACAAGCTCAACAGGCGGCAATAGCACAGTTGCAGAACCAAAGTCGCGCCCCCAGCAGAGTTGAGCCCGAACCATCCCAAAAAAATACCCGCAGAAATAAACCAGCCACAGAAAGGCCGGGTGAAGTTGAACCCAGGACCAACTCCGAAATAATAAAGATGCTTGAGGAACTGACAAAGCGGGTGGAATCGGGAGAAAAAAAAATCGAAGCCAATGACAAAAAAGTGGAGACCTATAACTCTAGGGTTAATCAAATGCTAGGAGCACCCCCCATATTGAAAGGCCTGGATTCCACGAATTTTATCCAAAAGCCTTTCCCTCCGAGCGCTGATCCGAAACTAATCCCAAAGAAGTTCCGTATGCCTGAAATTCCAAAGTATAACGGGACCACGGATCCAAATGAACACGTGACCTCCTACACGTGTGCCATCAAGGGAAATGACTTAGAAGATGATGAAATCGAGTCGGTTCTGCTGAAAAAGTTCGGAGAAACCCTATCTGAAGGAGAAATGTATGGTATCATAACCTGCCCCCTAATTCCATTGGTTTGTTTGTTATGCTTGCAGATGCCTTCGTAAAAGCTCACGCTGGGGCCATCAAAGTATAGACCAAATAATCAGACCTCTTTAAAGTGAAACAAAGAGATAACGAAATGCTCAGGGAATTCGTATCGAGGTTTCAAATGGAAAGAATGGACCTCCATCCGGTTGCGGACGATTGGATCGTTCAAGCATTCACTCAAGGTCTCAACCCCAAAAGATCCTTGGCTTCACAGCAGGTGAAACAGAATTTGATAGATTGGCTGACATCCATAACAGGTACCAATCAAAAATTATAGTCGAGGACGAGCAGCTCGGGGGGCCCTCTAGGTTCGTGTATCCCGTCAAAATTAATGACAGGTCTAAAAGAGTCGTCGATCATGAACCAAGACCAAACGGAGATCAGTATCAACCGTATAGAGGAGATCGAAGGGGCAGCGGATCCGGACGTAATCCTATAAGGAATGAAAAAAGAAATGACCAAGGTCATAATATCTGGGGACACATGAGCAAAAACGGTTTCGACCGGCCACTTGGGGCCAGGGAGGCACCAAGGTTATCGGAATACAACTTAATCTTCAATGCTGACGGTATCGTATCTGCCATCGGACGCATCAAAGCTACCAAGTGGCCTCGTCCATTGTAGTCTGATCCTGCCTAAAGAGACCCCAACCTGATGTGTAAGTATCATGGCACTCACGGCCACAGGACCGTAGACTATCGACAACTAAGAGAAGAAGTGGCCCAGTTATTCAATAACGGGCACCTCTGGGAATTTCTAAGTGATCGGGCCAAAAATCACTTCAGGAATAGGGACTCCAATAAACAGACCGAGCAAGAGGAACCTCAGCACGTCATCAATATGATCATTTGTGGATTCGACGTCCCTAGGGGCCAATGCTGAAGCGCACTAAGGTGTCCATTACAAGGAAAAAGTGAACCCGAGATTACATGCCAGAGGGGACCATCTCTTTCAACGATGAAGACATTGAAGGCATCGTGCAACCGCATAACGATGCACTGGTAATTGTTGTACTCATAAATAAATTTCGGGTTAAGCGTGTGTTGATTGATCTAGGTAGCTCGGCCAATATCATCAGATCGAGGGTCGTAGAGTAAGTGGGTCTACAAACCAAATAGTGTCTGCAGTCCGGGTCTTAAATGGATTCAGCATGGCATGTGAAACTACTAAAGGGGAGATAACCCTGCCAGTGAACACCACCGGCACCATTTAGGAAATGAAGTTCTACGTGATAGAAGGGGATATGAGATATAATGCTTTATTCAGAAGGCCATGGATTCACAACATGAGGGCAATACCCTCGACACTATACCAGGCATTGAAGTTCCCCACACCAGGAGGGATCAAGACAGTTAACTGAGAGCAACCAACCGCAAAAGAAATATTCGCGGTCAATGAGGTGATCCCAATATCTGCACTCTCAACATCAAAGAACCTAGAGTCGGTTAGGAAGAAAGAAACTAAATAGTAATCACCGACACCGGCACGACCGGACCGGAGAAGCAAGAAGCAGGCGAGGATGATGATTACAGAATTCCTAGGTCGTTCATCGCCCCTGACGATTTTGATGCCATCAAGTCGACGGTCGAGGAGCTGGAGCAAGTCATATTGATCGAACACTTTCCTGATCGGAAGGTATACCTAGGCACGGGGTTGACTCCCGAGCTCAGGAAAAAACTCATTAAATTACTTATAGCTAACGTGGACTGTTTTTCTTGGTCCCATCTAAATATGACAGGGATCCCATCGAAAGTAACCACTCATAAGCTAAGCTTAGACCCGAAGTTCCACCCGGTTAAACAAAAAAGGAGGCCTCAGTCTGAAGTCAAGCATGCGTTCATCAAAGACAAGGTATCCAAACTCCTTAGAATAGGTTCCATTCAGGAAATTAAGTACCCGGATTGGTTGCCTAACGTAGTAGTAATGCCTAAAAAGGGAAACAAATTAAGAATGTGTGTAGATTACAAAGACTTAAACAAGGCGTGTCCCAAGGATTCTTTTTCTTTACAAAGAATTAAGTACCCGGATTGGTTGCCTAATGGAGGTTTATATTGACAACATGTTAGTTAAGTCCTTGCGAACAAAGGACCATTTGGAACATTTGCAAGAAACCTTCAACATACTGAAGAAATATAATATGAAGCTGAACCCGGAGAAATGCGCATTCGGGGTCGGGTCCGGGAAGTTCCTTGGATTCATGGTGTCCAACCGGGGGATCGAGATCAATACCAACCAAATCAAAGTTATAGAAGACATCACCGTGGTGGGCAATGTCAAGGCCGTTTAGAGGCTAATCGGACGCATAGCCACCCTAGGTCGGTTCATATCAAGGTCCTCCGAAAAGAGCCATCGGTTCTTCTCATTATTGAAGAATAAGAATAACTTATCGTGGACCCGGGAGTGCCAGCAAGCTTTGGAAGAACTCAAACGGTACCTTTCAAGCCCAACCTTGCTTCATACTCCGAAGGCAGACGAGCAGTTGTACCTGTACTTAGCGTTATCCGAGATTGCGGTAAGTAGTGTCTTAGTTCGGGAAAAGGAAGGTACGCAATTTCCTATCTATGATGTTAGTAGGACTCTAGGCGAGGGCGAAACAAGGTACCCTTACCTAGAGAAATTGGCGCTCGCTTTGCTAAGCGCCTCTAGAAAATTAAAGTCATATTTTCAATGATATCCCATATGTGTCGTAACTTCTTACCCACTGAGGAATATAATACACAAACCCGAGCTCTCGGGCCGATTGGCCAAATGGGCAGTAGAAATTAGCGGGTACGATATCGACTATCGACTCCGGACTGCCATTAAATCTCAAATTTTGGCAGACTTCGTGGCCGACTTCACGCTGGCCTTAATACCCGAAGTCAAAAGGGAATTGTTGTTAACCTCGAGGACTTTCTCAGAAATTTGAACCTTCTTTACGAACTGTGCCTCGAACGCAAAGGGATCCGGACTCGGCATCGTGTTGAAGCCACCTACAGGAAACGTAATTAGGCATTCTATTAGAAATATGAAATTGACTAACAATGAGGCCGAGTATGAGGCCATGATTGCAATAGGAGTGGGCATAATACCGACCGAACCAAAAAAACTAACCTAACCGTAAACTTTGATTTATCGGTTTCAATTTTTCGGTTTATTCGGTTGGTTTGCGGTTTATATTTTCTATAATTTCGGTGCTTGGTTTAAAACTTCGATTTTCGGTTAAACCGAAAAATCGAAGTTTTCATAGAGGACATAGTTTTCTCGAGCATGTTTGTCCGCTTTCAAACAAATGTAGTAATATTTCTATTCAAAAAGGTCTACTAAAACCTTTAGATGAAAACTCATGCAGTATTCTTTATTGAATCATTGCACATTAGAATAAACTAAGTTGAGATAGTTTACTTCAAAACATATGTTATTTTAAAATAACAGAAAGCTGCTAAACATTTATCTAAGGGGAAGACTGGGAAGAAACAAAATAGAAATTATATAAATGTAATATCATATCCAGATCTTTACCAGAATCATGCATGGTCACGCTGCATCGTGTCAATACGGAGGAATTAATATCATTTCTACGACCAGACTCTGTTTCGAATCCACCCTTGCACTGCAAAAAACTTCACATTACGGACACTACAACCTTCAAATGTTATATTTTAGAGTCATTTCATTGATCTGAACATGAGTTTTGGGTATATAATGGTCATCTCACATATGTAGATATCGCTTCAATTTCCTAACGGCGATCATAACTTACTTCGCTCCTGCACAATGCTGACCCATACATGTCACGTCTAAGATCTTCCTTAAAAAAATACCAGAGTTAATACACCTTAACTTATAAGTGTGTCTTGATTCTGCAACCTATAATTCCAGAACATCATGATATGAAGGCTATTATAGCTGAATGCAACTTTCTCATTATACTGGCAAGCACTTGATGTAATTTGTTCAAAACCGATAGAATTAAACCAAAAATTGACCGAACCTAATTAGCAAAATCCGAAGAAACCGAACTAATTTTGGTTCGATTATTTTGCACCAAATAGAAAACCGAAAATCGAACAAACCGAACCAACTTCATAAAAATCAAACCGAACCGGCTGACGCCCACCCCTAGATTGCAGGTCTCGAATTGGCTAAAAGCCTAGGGGCCGAAGTGGTCGAAGCTAAGTGTGATTCCCTTCTTGTGGTAAATCAAGTCAATGGGATATTCGAAGTGAAAGAGGAATGAATACGAAGATACTTGGATAAATTACAAGTAACACTACATCGATTTAAGGAATGGACCCTACAACACATACCCCAGGATCAAAATAGCGAAGCCGATGCTCTGGCTAACTTGGGGTCATCGGTTGATGACGATGAATTCGGCTCAGGAACGATCGTACAACTCATAAAATCGATAGTAGAAGAAGGCCATGCCGAAATAAACTCAATAAGTTTAACTTGGGAATGGAGAAACAAGTATATAAACTATTTGCGCACGAAGGTGTCCAAGTTTAGCCTATCCGAAGGTACTCTGTTCAGAAAAATGTTCGATGGCCCACTCGCCATATGCTTGGGACCGGGAGACACCGAATATGTTTTGAGGGAAGTTCACGAAGGCACCTGCGAAAATCATTCGGGGGCAGATTCTTTGGTTCGTAAGATAATCAGAGTCGGCTATTACTGGATCGACATGGAGAAAGATGCGAAGGACTTTGTACGGAGATGCGACGACTGTTAGAGGCATGAACCAATAATCCATCAACCCGGGGATTTACTACATTCGGTCCTATCGCCTTAGTCATTCATGAAATGGGGAATGGACATTGTCGGTCCTCTGCCATGGGCACCCAATAAGGCTCAATTTATACTATTTATGACTGACTATTTCTCTAAGTGGGTCGAAGCTCAAGCGTTCGAGAAGATCCAGGAAAAGGAAGTCATCGACTTTATTTGGGACCACATAATATGCCGGTTTGGAATACCGGCCGAGATAGTGTGTGATAACGGGAAGCAGTTCATCGGCAGCAAGGTAAGCAAATTTTTTTAGACCATAAGATCAAAAAGATCTTATAAACATCCTATCACCCTAGTGGGAATGGACATGCGGAGTCTACGAACAAAACCGTACTTCAAAACCTTAAGAAAAGGTTAACCGATGTCAAAGAGAAATGGAAGGAAATTCTGCCCGAAGTTTTGTGGGATTACCGAACGACCTCAAAATATAGTACCGAGCCACTCCACTTTTGTAGGTCTACGGTGCCGAAGCACTAATACCGGTTTAGGTGGGAGAACCGAGCCTCATGTTCTGTTATACGACCAAAGAATAAAATGGTGAGGCCATGAGCACGAGCCTGGAACTATTAGATGAGAGGCACGAGGCCGCCCTAGTCCGGTTGGTCGCCCTAGTCCGGTTAGCCGCCTAGAAACAGCGGATAGAAAGATATTACAATCGAAGAGCCAACCTCTGACACTTCAATATCAGGGACTTGGTGTTAAGAAAAGTAACACTAAACACCCGAAAACCGAATTAAGAGAAGCTGAGACCGAATTGGGAAGGACCATATCGAGTGATTGGGATTATCGGAAAAGGTTCATACAAACTCGATGCAAGAAATGGTGTACAGCTACCGATAACTGGAACATGACGTACTTAAAATGGTACTACTGCTAAGGTACGATCTCATTGACTTTTAAAAAAAAATATTATGAATCGGACTAACACTAGCAGGCAACAACCAAAGGAGAATGTGGTTGTTAGGTCTGAAAGCACGCGTTGCACTCTTTTTCCCTTGAATCGGTTTTGTCCCAATTGAGTTTTACGATAAGATTTTTAATGAGACAACAGTAAATCGTGCTAACTTAGAATCAAAGATCGATTTTAAATCAGAGTCAATGGTCGGATCAACAGTATCTGAGCCCTCTCGAGATCGATCTCAAATACTGGGGGCCATCACCCTCGGGTCAAGATTTTTAGCAAAGAAGGAAACTTTGTGCTTGAACAGTCTAGGCTCGGTGGTTAGGATTTATTGTAAGGGCCAAACGGTCAAGTGAATTGTGCCTGCGTAAGCCACCTTAGCCATAATACGAGCTTTTACATGCTTACAATCTTGTACGTTACACATAGAAATAAAAGACAGTTTCTGCCTCACTAATACGCATTTTTGCTTCTTAAATATATCGAACCTAAGGGCCATTCCAACCTGGGGACTATCGAGCCCAAGGGTCACCCTTATCCGAGCCCAAAGGGCTACTCCCACTCGGGGACTATCGTCTGAAATAATTTCGGGTGGCTCGGGTTACTCAACCCGAAGGCACAAAGCCTATTAGGCGATGCCTAAACCTAAAAGGCTACGGCCACCCTAGAAACGGTTCAGAGATGTCCGAAGTCCGTAATCAGAACATATGGCCTTCAACAAAATTCTAAACCTGTTCAAACATTACCCTCGGCAAAGATATAGTCTAAAAACATTTAAGGGAGCATCTTAGGGAAATTTCCGGTCACTCCGAGTTTCTACAAGTTTCGAGCAAAAATTGCATCGAGGACGGGTTTTGTTCGGACCACCGAAAAATGACTTATTACTACGTTTGATTTTGTGCTAAGGCATTAGAAATATTTGCAATTATAAAAAGATGGTAAGATAATAGACTTGAAAATTGCCAAAAGGGAAAAACTTTATATACTCCGGAATATCTTTACAAAGGCCCAGCAAAAATGGCCTCAACAAAATATATGTACAGGATACAAAACAAAAAAAATCCTAAGGCATCTACGCCTGATCTTCACCAGAACCCGACTCGTCACCAGAACCGTCGGGGCCTTCGGATTCTTCAAAGCCCTCGGAACCCTCTTCTCCTCGGGGTTCGGCCAGCTTCTTGGCCTCGACCTCAAGTCTTTTTGCCTCCTCGATCTCGGCAAATAGGTCAAAGCCTCAGGCATGGATTTCTTTGAGGGTCTCCCTTCGGGATAGCCGCCTCACGTACTCGGTAGTGGTCTTCAGGCGGGCCTCGGCTACTTCCACATCGGCCTTGTATTGGGACACCATCTCGTGAGCATCCGCCGAGGTTATCTCCAACCTGGACCTCGTTATTTTGAGCTCCTTATCTTGGGCGTCCCGTTCAGCGATGGTCGAGCCCAGTTATGCTTGGAGGTCCTCATTTTGCTGAGCCCGTGCATCAGCCTTCTCTTTTGCCACCTGAAGCTGAACTTCCAGCGAAGACAGCTTGGCCTGGGCGGTCTCCTTCTCCGAGGCCAGCAGGTCCATCTTGTTTTTCCACCTGTCGGCCATTACTTGTATCTCATCCATCTCCTTACGGAGTTGGTCGATCTGGTCGATCTTTTGATGGACATGCAAAGTATTGTAGGTAGCCTCTACGACCGAACCCTCGTTTCTAACTGCAAAAACTTTTACCTTTTCCTCAAAGTCGGCGTGCTCCTGCCTTAAGGCCAGTGCTTCTTTCTGAGTTGCATCCAGCAAGGCCTGGAGGTTCTTGGCGACCCCCTCTCGCTGCTCGCTAAGAAGCTTGTACATGTCCCTTTTTTGGGCAAGCTCATTGATCTCGAGCTCGAGTTGATTTACCTCAACCCGGAACCGAAGGAAACTCTCGTGGTGAAGTACTGAGGCCTGCAAAAGGGAGAAAAATGTGAGAAATATCAAATGCAGATAACAATAGATCGATGGAAAGAAAATGTGACCCGGTTTAGCGCCTGATGCGCCTCATTGAAAAGGTATGGCACATTCCCCTCATTCATTTTTGCCTGATCCTCATCGGTCACCAGGCACCGGAGGTAGCTAGCTACCCCCACAGGAGCGGACAAAACTCGGGTATCCTCCGAATAAGTATAATCGATCTTTTGCAACCGGGGTCCACACTCGGAGTAGGGAACTGATTGATCAATTTCGGGCTCGAGCTCGGCCTGCCAGTTTCTGAGGATGTGTCCTTCTTCGGAACTTCCAGGTCGCCTAGATCGGAGAAGTCTTCCAAAGCCAACGAATCCACAACGTAGAAATAGGAGTGAAGGAGATCTTCCGCACCATGGACCCCCTCGTTGGACTTCTCCATTCTCGCTTGGGCCTCATCGAGCATGGAATCAATATAGGAGGGCATCCCCGAGATCTCAATTACACCGGGTGCTTCCTTTGGAGCGGAGCCGGCATCCTGGGAAGTTTCACCCCGGGTAGCCACGTCGGTCTTTTGAGTTTGAGGGGGGTCGATCTCACGAGTCTCCCCCTCGGATGCGTCCGAGTCCCTGGGATAGGTCATCCCATAGGTAACAAAAATAGATTCATCCTCCAGCTCATCCCTAAGCCGGAGGAAGGAGTCGGAGTCCTGCACCCGGGAACTGGAGCCCATCCTGGGCTTGCAGAAGCACACATTTCTTTGGTTTCATTACCTCCGAGCCCGGGGAGCCTGAGGGTTCTCTTTCTCTTCTTTTTTTCCTCCATGGCAGCAACCGACGGGGCACATCTTCATCCCCTTTCGAAGGCCTAAGTTAGGTGGTCTTAGTCAAACCTGCAATAACAAAGAGGAAGAGGAATTATTATAATAAAAGGTAGAAACGTAGTATTGGCTACTCATAAAGAGGCCTTACCATGAGAACGGGCCTCCCATCGGCCCTTCGAGAGTACGCGCCATCTGCGCTCGAAGTATAACATCTGAGCACAAATGCCCTCGATCTATTCTTTCAATCGGGGAACCGTATTTAGAACCCGGGCGGCGACTGTACAACCATAGCATGAATGAGAAGATAGAAATTAAAGAAAACTAATTTTGATATTTAAAGGGAGATTGCACTTACGAGATGCATTCCACTTTTCATGGAATGGCATGTATTCAGGGGGGATCAAATCCTCAATTTTCACTCGGACAAAGCGTCCCTGCCAGCTCCGGTCTCGGTCTTCGTCGATACTCGAAAAAGGGTCCTTGCTGGCCCGTCGAGTAAGCTTGATCAGTCCCCCTCAGAACATTCGGGGACTGTATAATCGGAGCAAGTGATCGATCGTGAACCGACGAGACTCGGTCTTGTTCACGAAGTAGCGGAGAAGGGTCACGATCCTCCACAATGATGGATGGATTTGCCCGAGGCACACCTTGTATCTCTTGCAAAAGTCTAGAACGATCGGGTCCATCAGGCCCAGTGTGAAGGGATAAGTGTAAATACTTAAGTACCCCTCCACGTGGGTAGTAACAGCGTCCTCGGGCCCGGGGACTACTACGTTCTTGCCTTCCCAATTGAAGTCTTTACGAACTATGGGAAGAACATCTCCAGTCACAGAACATATGTACCTCTAGACTCCTTCACCCCGGTCCTATTTGCGCGAAGGCTTCTCGACTTTAAAGTCATCAGGAATTGAGAAGCCCTCGGGAATGAACGCTGTCATGGGAGGATCGGCGGCCGGTTCATTAGCAACCACAACGAGGGAAGCCGTTTTGAGGGCAACCACTTCAGGGGCAACCGCTTCAGTACCAGCAGCCGGTTGAGAAGATGAAGAGGCAACTTGTCGAGGAACAGTTTTCGATGTTTTGGCCATTGTCATCTGGGGGAGTGTTTGAAAATTTGAGGAAAGAATGCAAAGTTTTGGAAAAATGGATTTTGAAGATGAAGAATATAGTATGAAGATTTAAAGAAAATCTAGGCAAAAATTTGGAAATTACTATGGAGATTGAAGAACAAGGATGAAGATATGAAGGTTTGAAGAATGTTTGATGATGGTTAGAAAGCTCGAAGATAGTAATTTAGTCGAAAAGTAGAAAAAGAACAAAGGAAGGAAGCTTTTTTAGGGAAACAGCAGACGCTTCACATTCGGGGGCAACCTGCCGATGAGCGACACGTGTCCGAAGTCAGAACGATGTGACTGACTGGACGTTTCGACTCCCTCGTCGTAACGTACGAAGGAAGGAACCGGAGTCATCTATCGTTTCTCATTGTTTCGGCAAGCCTACTCTCTGAAAAACGAGGGGACTATCTGTATACAGGTAAACCCGAGTCCAGTGAGCACTCCGGTTTACCGGTGAGGCAGACGGAGCAGGAACGTGACCGTACAGAATCAGAGTCAGAGCGAGGAACCCCTCATATCGGGGCTCGAGCAAAACACCTGCCTCGGGAGAATCGGGACCACGTCCTCCGGTCCGGTTCGAGCCTCAAGACTTCGGAGAGCATTACTAGACAGCTGCACGCGACTAACAAAGGGCTGTGATGTCCGTGTCCAACTGGATATCACAGCGTGAATCTCGGCCCGTATCGGCAGAAAATCAGTGATTTGCGAAACGAAAGATTTTTACCTTTCTTAAAATTGTACGTAGAGTAAAATTCCCTCACTATATAAAGGGAAAGCTTATTGTTCATTAGACACATTGTAACACGCATACCCAGGCAATTTACTTCTATTCTCTCTGTTTTTTCAAAGTTCTTATTTTTGTTCATAAGTTCCTCATAAGTGCATGCTCGGAATCGAAGGCAGGTTCCACATTGAGCCATTAATCGAGCTCGGGATCACTCTTATCATTGGTTTGGCCATTTATCACGTCTTTCATTTGCTTAATCTAACGTCATTAATCACTTGTATTGAATTAATCCTATCCTTAGAACTGCGTGTAAATTCAATTGTTATTAAGAGTAAACAAGCGCACATTCTTCTCATATTGACTAAGGAAGTTTGATAAAAGGAAAGTTGTTTTGAATTTTCCTTTTTCCAAATCCAATTCAGAGTTCTTCTGAATAATGTTCCTTTCTCTGTCGTCATTAACATATTAGTAATACGAAAATTCAACTTCTGCTTACTGTTTAACAAAAAAATATACTTAAATAGATCATCTTTGTCATCTCGATTACGGCGTGTTTCTTTTATTTAAATTTAAATTACATTAAGTTGTATTTGGACATGGTCCACACCTTCGGCGTTTCCTTTCTGTTGAGACATAAATGAAGTATTTGGTTATCACGTCCCACAAAAACCTTTTATTTTAGAGTTAAACTTTTTATACGCAAATAATATAAATAATTTTGTATACTATCGGATCATTTAAATGATAATTACTACTAATCTTTTATTAAAAAATAAGACATGTTAAGCTACATTTAAATCCTTTATTACTCCATTTGCAATTGATATAATCCTTTATATCAATTCTATGAGCCCAATCCTTTTCGAGCCCCTTTTTATATTTCTGTTTAACGCCACTCCAGATATACATTTCATGCCAATATGTCCCAACGATTCATTAAATTATAAATACCTCCACCAATATAGTGTCTTCAATCATTAAAAGCTTAAGTTGCTTTTCCCACTCTCCAAAGTTGCGCTGTTATCTTAATTAGTAGCTCCCCCACCTATTTATTTTCTCCCTATCCGTCTTTATAATTTCTTGCATATTTATATATCTAATAGTCGAATTTTCTATATATCTTCTTCAGTCCTGATCATAGCGACTTGTACAAATTGTGAAAATGAGCGCAAAGGCTAACAAAGAAAGCAGAATTAAGAAGTGCATAAAAGCACCCATCAGAGTTTTAATTAAAGCCAGGGATTTTTATGTCCATAGCCTGATGGATTGTTCTGGTACAATTGGCTATGGAACTGTTATGGGTTGTCCTGCTGTTGCGCAAATCTCCTCTTTGCCTAGAAGTTTCAGTGCCAATTCTTCTTTGTCAAGTAAGGATGAAGATTTCAGGGAGCTGGTGCGAATTGCTTCGAAAAGGAGTCTTGTAAACAAAGTGGAAACGGAGATTCTGAGGCAAAAATCACTTGCTAAAAATGGGGTGAATATTAATGTGGTAGCTAGGAGTCGTTCTGTTGCTATTGGAAGAATTGATGAAGATAAGCCGTGTGATTTTGGTGAGGATGTTAAAGTGAATACAGATGTGTTTCAAAGAAGTAGAAGCTATGCTGTTTCTTCTAGAAGAAAAGGGATATTGTTCTGAAACAGAGTGCTATAAGGGAAGAAAATTTGGAAGAAGGGAAACAAGGCCAGCTGTTGTAATAGTTTCTTCTTACTGTTTCTTGGATTGTTTTTGTTATTCCTCTTTCCTTGTTGTGATGGTATACTGTTGCATATACATGTTCACTTACTTGTCAATTCTCCATGTAATGAACTCAACATCTTTCATTCTCAAGTTGCCCTGCTTCTTCCTGTTGTTCTGTAAAGGGTAAATTATTCATGTATTAGGAGTAACACAACTAATAGTACTATCTTTGGGAGCGCCTTTAGTTACTTCGCACAAGTATTATGTTTGATTCCTTTTATATTGGGGTAGAAGTAATATATGGATAAATTATATAACAAATCTGTATAAATCTATGAATTTTTTTTTTTGCAAGATAAAATGTGAAATAACTAATACATGTATTAGTAATATATGGATTAAACAAACAAATAACCAAAAAACACTCATTATAATTAGTTTACACATTGTATAATTAAAATAAAGTAATTTAACAAAAAATAATCTTTGCATTACAATTCATGCATTACTAATCATTATATAACTAATCCTTCACTAACTCTAACCAACAACCAAAAGAATCCGTAATTGGAGGTGAACTTTCGGTTAGTATGAAGTATGAACTCGCAAGTGGAAAATAAATCTGTGCATAAACAAAGATTTGTGTGTAAAATCGTTATTTCAATGGAAATACTCCCAATCCAGTAATTTTACCCTATTCCAAAACCAGTAATTCAATATTTCACCCTATTCCAAATACAAGCTAAAGAGTTCTGGTCTTTGTAAATACTGATGGTCAAACCAGTATTTACAAGTTCTGTATTTGAGACATTAAAAGGGCCTTTAATATTTTAAATCAATGCATGCAGAATACTATTGCACCTGCTATTACTTTATGTCAATAGGTGTAAACCAATCATAAATATACAATTTATACACATTCAAATACTCCTACCTACATATAGAACTGTGTCCAAATTAAGGCGATTGAACGCAGTAAGTGCACCAACAAGGGTTGTGGTGGAGTGATAAGTACTTTTTCATTCTAAAATAAAGTTTTGGGTTTAAGTTCCGGGTATGGAGTCGTCTTTGTTAAGGAGCACTTTACCCTCAATGTGGGACTTCTGATGCGGACCGAATTTAGTCAGGCCCTAATATGGGTATCGGATAACGAATAAAAAATCATTAAAAAAATACAGTAAGTACGATCGCGCACGCTGTAGACACACTACATCTTTTACTACTTACTGTGAATCTGTGCTGAAAACAAGTTTGTTGCACTTATTTTTCATCTGTTCAAATTTATTTGTTCACTATATAAAGATAGATGCTTATTTTTACTTGTTTAGTTTGAAAAACCAATAGATAATTTATCATTTTATACTTATTTTACCCTTCTTATTAGTACTACTTATTTTTAATTTATTTTCCAACCTATAATAAATAAGAGTGATTATAGTAAAATTATCATGGTATATATTATCTTTTAAGGAGTGTGCTAAGTTAATTGTAGTGGACAAAGTATGTGTCAACTTGACCTGTACATTTCAGCTTCGCGCTCTCACTCAGTCGTATGCCAATTGATGAGTATATTTATTGTCATTCCAGAGTCATTCATGCACTTGTCTTTCAAGTAATTTTTCAGCGTTATCCAAATCTAGGCGACACTCTTCGTGAGTTCGTGCTACCTTTACGAAATTAACTCACACATATATTCTTGATTTATGCATGTCTCAAATTTCAATATCGTTTAAAAAAACAAAGTTATCTATAAGGTTGAAATGAGATTGTAGAATGTTAGAAAAAGTTGGTAGATGTTTTGTTTCGTTTCTACTATATTTTCCTGTGAATTCGTAGTACTCCATTATCATTTAGACATTTACTTAACGATGAAATGTATGACACAGAATGGTAAAGAGATTTGAAGTAATATCCAACCCCCTCAAAAATGTTTGTTGATCTATTTTTCCTCATTTATTAGTTAAATTCTAAGATATTCAAAGTCCTTCTTACTGATGTTGACGAAAACCTAGCAAGCAATGAAGTTTTCCATAGATGTTAAGATAAGGACAACATCGCTTCGTGAAAATGTTAACTTAGTTAAACTACTTGTTACCATAGGAGGTAAGCATAAATTTTGACAAGTAGAAGCGATGCACCTTTCTTTATAAGAGGATAGGTCAGTGACTGATCCTCATTCTAATTTTGCGCAAAAGAGTAAGATTTTTAATTGTGTGAGATGATCTAATCGCAATCACTTCTTGAATTCCAAGTGGAGCATCCTATGAGGCTCTTTGTTTAATTCAGACCAATAAGAGAAAGTTTATGAATGCCTAGTACAAATATTTGCAAAAGCAAGCGATGAGATGATCAGGATTCGGAAAGTGATTGAAAATAACCAGCTTTAAATTACAGTAGTGATTTTCAGTTGTCCACTTCAATTGTCAGGCGTGAACCAACAAATACTATATAGAAAAGAAAATCAATTGATAATGGTAAACTAATTGTCCCACGTATGGCAAGCTAATTGATTTCTTAGGTTAAAATTTCTTTCCCACTTTTGTTAGGTGGAATAATTCTAGTTTTAATATTGTTTGTAGTTGAAGAAATTTTCAGACTTACATCATAATTGTCTTTCATAATAGGTAATTTTATTATTGTAATCCTCGGAAAACAACAGAATTTAGACAAGTTCACAGTGATGGCCTCATCGCGATAGGAGACAATAATTAAGAATGAAGGCTTTGATAATCCTTGTTTAATTATTTGTCAAATTGCTCAGCCGCCATGCTATGAGCAGTGGGCGCAAGCATTGTTTTTTAAAGTGTTTGGATAGTTCAACAAAAGGCAATTTGCATCTACATATAATCATAACAGATTCCACTTAATTGGGATATTAACTGCAGCATTAGCTAATTTAACAAATCACAGTAGCAAACCATGGATGTGTTGGTGGCTCTGGAGGTTGAATCTTCATTCTGATTATTTCTCTGCTTTAGTTAGTTGGTAATTAATGTAATTATAAATTTGTTGAGGATGAGATATGGACAGTGGTCCTCAACCCATAATTAAGACCTCACTTTAGCCTCTTAAGAAGAGATATGATAATCGGCATAATAATGACTTTGCACTTCTGTTTCTGCCCGACCACCCTTTCCTGAAAAGGATACATATAAATAACAGGAACATTGGATGCACATCAGCACACTGAGTTTAGAAAAATTAAATAATTTAATTTATATTCATTGACGATGTAAACTTTTTTACATGATCTATTAAACAACTCATCTGTTTTATTTTACAAATTATTCATTTCACTTATTTTAAACAATTACTTATAGTTACTACTATCTTTTAAGTGATTATAACCTAATATTTGTGATCACGTAAAATAAACCTCATTCTATTTGTGTTTTTTCCCCTTCAACTAGTTAGTTAGTATAAAACTTGAAAATGAAATAAAGCTGTTATGAAGAAGAGGAAGAAGCTTATGTTTTGTATTGTGAATGTAGACACTATAAATGTTTTGATGCAAGATACGAGAAATAATATATTCTTAAGGAATTATGGTGGCTTTAGGTATAGGTAAGAGGAGAAATATGAAAGACAAGAAATCTGATAATGTTTTTCTGCTCAATAGACATGCAACAAAAATGTTTTGCAATGATAATTTTTAATTGTCAATAGAGAGAAGTCCTTATTTTTATGGTGAATAGATTTGTTTAAGAACATGACCATGAGTTTATTTCGCCAAAATAGAGACATCTTCTAAGATTTGCTTGTTCGATAACTAAGATTCTAGCTAGAGATTGAAAATATTGTTGGGCTTTCGGAATACATAGCCTCAGGCCCAAAGCAGAAAACATGATTCAGGCCCAGTTATTTATTTTGTACATAGTTTGCAGTAGCTACTCTTTGTAATACTTAGCCAATTTATTTTGTAGCAATTGTTGTAATATGTACTCAATTTGTAAGACCTCTAGACCTGGTTACCGGGTTGATATAAATACATAAGGACGGGTTGATAAATACATAAGGGCCAAGCTGTATTAGGCAGGTCGTGCACTATTCAGTCATTTTTCTCGTGTTCTCTCCGTTACTATCTGATGGGAAATATCTAGAAGCCCTAAGCGACCATTAACAAATCCCTCCAATTTACTCGATTCTTCTGCTGTTGACATGGTATCAGAGTGGTGAATTCGTTAGTCCTCGTCTTTTTCTATCGAGCAGTGTTACCCCCATCAGTTTCTGCCAAGTTTTGATTTTCATCGGGGCTTTGTGATTTCTCTGATTTTCGGTCGAAAATTCATTTTTGTGGCTTTGACGTCTCCTATATGTCATCGGTAGTGTAGTGGTGCTGGTTTGATTTGAGATTTTCTAGTATTCATCGGAGTTTTTTATGTTCTCCTCCGACCTAGGGTTTTGCTGCAGTTAATCGGAGTTTCGACGGAGATATTTCTCACATATCCAGGCCTTTACTTCTTTAGGTCGCGAAGAAGGTTGTTATTCCTATTCCTTATCTGTGTAACTGTACCTGAATTGTTCATCATATAATGTAGTTCTAGGTGTGGCGAATTATTGTTAATTGTTTGTTAGGTTAAAACTTCTCCTTTGAATTGTTATGCAACTACATTTGCTACCATGACTGCTCCTATTGATTCTTCTACTGGTGCTAGTGAATCCTCTAAGTATACTCGAGATACTTCCTCCCCTCTATTTCTCCTCTCTTCCGATGTTCTCGGAGTGTCCCTAGTATTTGTTCCATTTCCAGGAACTAGTTTTGGAGGTTGGAGACGTAGTATGATAGTATCCTTGTCTGCTAGAAACAAAATGTGATGACCCAAAAGGTCATCTTATATTTTAAAACTTGAATTTGCGCTCTTAAGCCTTAAAAATCTTATTTTTATCCTCCTCGATATGCGTGCGTAGTCCGGACAGGTTTTCGGAAAGCTTTTATGTTAAAAATTGATGAAAATAAGAATTTATACCTTAAAAATTAATTTTAGTTGACTTCGATCAATATTTTTGGTAAACGGACCCAGATCTATATTTTGACGGTCCCTGTGGGTCCGTATCAAATTATGGGACCTAGGAGTATGCCCGGAATCAAATTCTGAGGTCCCTAACTCAAGTTATGAATTTTTTATGAAAATTAAAAGTCTAAAAATTAATTATTTTTAAGAATTGATTGGTGTTTGGCATTGTTAGTGCCGGGTCCGTATTCTGGTTCCGAAACCCGGAACAGGTTCATTATGATATTTAAGACTTGTCTGTGAAATTCGGTGAGAAACGGAGTTGATTTGATGTGATTTGGACGTCCAGTTGAGAAGAAATAAATTTTAAAGTGTTCTTGAGATTTTCATTTGATTTGGTGCTAAATTCATAGTTTTAGGTGTTATTTTGGCGATTTAATCATGCGAGCAAGTCCGTATGATATTTTTAGACTTGTGGGCATGTTTGGTTTGGAGCCCCGAGGGCTCGGGTGAGTTTCGGATAGGCCACGAGATGTTTTGAACTTAAAAAATTTTGCTGGTATAACTGAACCTGTTGCGGGCCTCTGATCTCGCAATTGCGAGATGAGGCATCGCAAATGCGAACATAACAGGGTCCGCAATTGCGAGGCTTTCATCGCAATTGCGATCAGAAGCCTAGGCCAGAAGTTTTCGCATTTGCGAGGTTACCTTCGCAATTGCGAAGGGAGTCTTGGAAGGACAGGTTCGCAATTGTGAACATCTACTCACATTTGCGAGGTTCAGTGGTCACAAATGCAACACTTTCCTCGCATTTGCGAAGGCAGCAGGATTGTCAAGGGCATCGCAATTGCGAGTGTTCCTTCGCATTTGCGAAACTCAGGTCGCAATTGCGACACCTACAGTTGAGTAAAAGGGACTTAGACGGAATTTTTCATTCATTTTTCAAATTTTCAAAACCTAAACCTCAAGGGGCGATTTTCCAAAGACCAATTCTTTCCCAAATCATAGATAAGTGATTCTAAACCATTTTTTTCAATTATCCATTACATTTTATGAATTATCAACCTAAAATCTAGAGATTTCATGGTAGAAATAGGGGTTAGGGTAAAAACTAGCGATTTCGGGAATTTGAGGATTTAGACCTCAATTTGAGGTCGGATTCCAAAACTAATTATATATTCGGGCTCAGGGGTGAATGGGTAAAATTATTTTGGTCCGAACCTCGGGTTTTGACCAAGCGGGCCCGGGGTCGATTTTTCAACCTTTTGGAGGAAAAAATTAGGAAATTTAATGTATGAAATATAATTGATTCCTTTAGCAATATTTGATGTTATTGAGTCATTGTTTAATAGATACGAGTGGTTTGGAGGTCAATTCCAAAGGAAAAGTTGTGATTGAGAATTAAGTGGTCTTCGGAACAAGATAAGTGTCGTGTCTAACTTTGGCTTGAGGGAATAGGTATTATGTGTTTATTTGCTACGTGTTTGGTTGTTAAAAGTGATGTATATGTGAGGTGACGAGCATCTATGTGTCGTGTCGAGTCAAGCATGCGAGTAAAATTCTATTCCTGTCTATTTTGTAGCCTTAAATTCTACTATCCATGCTTAGCGGGTTATTTAAAATGTCGGGTGACTTATATCTGGTTTCACTGAGATTTGGTAACTTTCGAATATTGGTTCAAGGTTGAGGTTACATCGTGCTATTGATTATAGGTAAAATATCGGTTTAATTCTATCTTTTCATTATCCTCACTCTTTATATTGTATTCCCTCATTGTATGTCCCTTCCCATTATTTTGCGTTATTTTCTTTAATTATTGTTGTTGCCACTAGCATGATTATACTGTTCAGGTTATATGTGGGTGTCTTGTCCTAGCCTCGTCACTATTTCGCCGAGGTTAGGCTCGACACTTACTAGTACATGGGGTCGGTTGTACTGATGCTGCACTCTGCACTTTCTGTACAGATTTTGATACCGGCTCAGGTTGATCGAGATTTTTGCTATTGGTCCACTGTTCGGAGACTCAAGGTAGATCTGTCAGCGTTCACAGACATTGAAGTCCCCGTCTATCTTTTCTGTTCTACTGTTTCTTTCATTCAGACAGTTGTATTTCTTTTAGACTATTACTTGTAGTAAATTCTAGAATGCTTGTGAATTGTGACTCCAGATCCGGGTGGTAGTAATTAATACAGTTTTATGATATTCCGCATTTATTATATTTCATCTTAGTTAATTATTGTTAATACTTTATGGAAATAAGGAATTGGTTTAATGATTCTCTAACGTTGGCTTGCCTAGCAAGTGGAATGTTAAGCGCCATCACGGTCCCGTCGGTGGGAAATTTTGGGTCATGACAGTTGGTATTAGAGCACTAGGTTGCCTAGGTCTCACGATTCACGAGCAAGCTTAGTAGAGTCTGGAGGATCGGTACGGAGACGTCTGTGCTTATCTTCCAGAGGCTATGAAGTTTAGGAACAAGTTTCACTTATATTCTTCTCTGTCGTGCGAATTTGCTTTCTCAATACTGATTGAACTCTTTTACTCTTATTCTCTCGCAGAAGGCAAGAACACGTACCGCTTCCTCAGCTGAGCAGTAGCCAGAGCCTCCAGTGACAGCTCCTGCGTGGGGCAGAGGTCGAGGCCGAGGCCGTGCCAGAGGCCGAGGCAGGGGCAGGGCTCAGCCTAGGGCCCGAGCAGCAGCCCCAATAGTGGAGCCTCAGATAGAGCTTGACGAGGAGGTTCCAGCCCAGACTGTTCCTACCGGACCTGCTCAGGTTCCGGAGGGGTTCATTTCCACCCCAGTACTTTAGGACGCTTTGGTCCGTTTGATGGGCCTTATGGAGAGTGTGGCCAAGACTAGCGCATTTCCCATGGCACCAGTAGTCTCTCGGGCTGGAGGAGGAGCCCAGACTCCTACCACTCCCGCTCTGGAGCAGATAGCTCCCCAGTATCAGGCTCCAGCAGCTCAGCCAGTCGGATTAGTTCAGCCGATTATTGCGACACAGATCGGAGATGGACCAGCTATGTCTTCTCAGGCTTTATGGAGATTAGACAGGTTTATCAAGCTCTTTCCTGTTCACTTCAGTGGTGCTCCTTCAGAGGATCCCCAGGAGTATCTTGACAATTGTCATGAGGTTCTACGAAACATGGGGTATAGTGGAGACCAATGGGGTCGATTTTGCTGCATTTCAGATGACTGGTTCCGCTAAGAAATGGTGAAAAGATTACTTGTTGACCAGACCAGCTAGGTCACCTGCTCTTACTTAGGACCAGTTCTCTCAGCTCTTCATAGAGAAGTTTCTGCCTATCACATTGAGAGAGGAGCGTCGCCGTCAGTTTGAGCATCTCCAGCAGGGCAGTATGACTGTTACTCAGTATGAGACCCGTTTTGTGGATTTGGCCCGACATGTTATTCTTCTACTTCCCACCGAGAGAGAGAGGGTGAGGAGGTTTATTGATGGACTTGCTCAGCCTATCAGATTGTAGATGGCTAAGGAGACTAGGAGTGAGATTTCTTTTCAGGCGACTGCTAATATCGTCAGACGGGTCGAAATGGTTCTTACTCAGGGAGGTCAGGGGTCTGACAAAAGACCTCCTCATTCTGGTGAGTTCAGCGGTGCCTCATCTAGAGGCAGGAGTACTTTTGGTAGAGGCCATCCTCCCAGGCCATTTTATTCAGCGCTTCAGGCATCCCACGGTTCCTCAGGTGTTGTGGCCCTCATATGCATTATTCCGATCAGCTACACTATAATGCACCACTAGCGGGTCGACAGGGTCAATTTCAGGGTCAGCAGTCACAACAGCCGAGATTATGTTATACTTGTGGTGATCCGAGGCACATTTCTAGATTTTTCCCTTGGTCAACGGGTATAAGTCAGGCCATTAAAGGTGGAGACCATCCAGTTAGAGGCCATCCCAGGGACGTAGTTCAGGGTGGTGGGGCCCAGCCCCGGTATTATGCTTTTCCAGCCAGGCCTGAGGCTGAGTCATATGACGTTGTTATCACAGGTACTGTTTCAGTTTGCAGTAGAGATGCTTCAGTTCTATTTGATCCGGGATCTACTTACTCTTATGTGTCATCCTATTTTGCTTCCTATTTGGTTGTGCCCCGTGATTATTTGAGTGCTCATGTGTATGTGTCCACACCAGTGGGAGATGCTATTGTTGTAGATCGTGTTTATTGTTCGTGTGTGGTCACCATTGGAAGTCTTGAGACTCGTGTAGATCTTCTACTTCTTGACATGGTTGATTTTAATGTCATACTGGGTATGGATTGACTGTCACCTTATCATGCTATATTAGATTGTCACGCCAAGACAATGACCTTAGCCTTGTAGGGGTTGCCTCGATTAGAGTGGAGAGGGAATCTTGGCCATTCTGTCGGCAGGGTTATCTCTTATGTGAAGGCTCGGCATATGGTCGAGAAGGGGTGCCTAGCTTATTTGGCTTATGTCCGCGATTCTAGTGCGAAGGTTCCTTCCATAGATTTAGTGTCGGTTGTTCGTGAGTTTCCAGAGGTGTTTCCTGTAGACCTATCGGGGATGCCACCCGACAGGGATATTGATTTCTGCATTGATTTGGCTCCGGGCACTCATCCTATTTTCATTCCGCCATATCGCATGGCCCCGCCAGAGTTGGAAGAATTGAAGGAGCAGTTGCGAGATTTGCTTGATAAGGGCTTCATTAGACCTAGTGTCTCTCCCTGGGGTGCACCCGTGTTGTTTGTAAAAGAAGAAAGATGGATCGATGAGGATGTGTATAGATTATCGGTAGTTGAACAAAGTCACCATCAAGAACAAGTATCCATTGCCGAGGATTGATGATTTATTTGATCAGCTTCAGGATGCCAAGGTGTTTTCAAATATTGATTTGAGATCTGGCTACCATCAGTTGAGGATTAGGGCATCCGATGTTCCTAAGATAGCTTTTCGGACTCGGTATGGGCATTATGAGTTTCTAGTGATCTCATTTGGGCTGACAAGTGCCCCAACAGCATTCATGGATTTGATGAACCGGGTGTTCAAACCCTACTTGGATTCCTTTGTGGTTGTGTTTATTGATGATATCTTGATCTACTCCCACGGTCGAGAGGAGCATGAGCAGCACCTTCGGATCGTTCTTCAGACTCTGAAAGACAGCCAGTTATATGCTAAGTTCTCAAAATGCGAGTTTTGGTTGAGTTCAGTTGCTTTCTTGGGTCACGTTGTATCAGCAGAGGGTATTTAGGTGGATCCTAAGAAGATTGAGGCAGTCCAGAACTGGACTAGACCCACATCAGCTACAGAGATCCGTAGTTTCCTTGGTTTGGTGAGCTATTACCGTCGATTTGTGGAAGGGTTTTCATCTATAGTAGCCCCGTTGACCAGATTGACCCAGAAGGGTGCCCCGTTCAGATGGTCAGACGAGTGTGAAGCGAGCTTTCAGAAGCTCAAGACTACTTTGACCACGGCACCGGTATTGGTGTTACCCATAGGCTAAGGATCTTATACAGTATATTATGACGCATCTCGTATTGGTCTGGGTACGGTATTGATGCAAGGTGGCAAGGTTATTGCATATGCTTCGTGGCAGCTGAAGGTTCACGAGAAGAATTACCATGTTCATGATCTAGAGATGGCAGTCATTATTCACGAGCTGAAGATTTGGAGGCACTATCTTTACGGCGTGCCATGTGAGGTATTCACTGATCATCGGAGCTTGCAGTATTTGTTCAAGCAGAAGGAACTCAATTTGAGGCAAAGGAGGTGGCTGGAGCTATTGAAAGACTATGATATCACCATATTGTATCATCCCGGGAAGGCCAATGTGGTGGCCGATGCTTTGAGTAGAAAGTCCGTCAATATGGGTAGTCTTGCATATATTCCAGTTGGTGAGAGACCGCTTGCATTAGATGTTCATACCTTGGCCAACCAGTTCATGAGGTTAGATGTTTCTGAGCCCAGCCATGTTCCAGCTTGTACAGTTGCTCGGTCTTCTTTGTTTGAGCGCATCAGAGATCGGCAGGATGACGATCCTCATTTACTTGTCCTTAGAGACATAGTGCGGCATGGTGGTGCCAAGCAGGTTACTGTTGGAGATGACGGAGTTTTGAGGATGTAGGGTCGTATTTGTGTGCCTAATATGGATGGACTTCATAAGTTGATCCTTGAGGAGTCCCACAGTTCCTGGTATTCTATTCATCCCGGGCACCGCCAAGATGTATCGGGACTTGAGGCAACATTATTGGTAGAGGCGAATGAAGAAGGACATAGTTGCCTATGTAGCTCGGTGCCTAAATTCCCAGCAGGTAAAGTGTAAGCATCAGAGACCTGGTGGTTTACTTCAGAGACTAGATATTCCTGAGTGGAAGTGGGAGCGTATCACTATGGATTTTGTTGTTGGACTCCCATGGACTCAGAGAAAGTTTGATGTAGTTTGGGTTATTGTGGACAGGCTGACTAAGTCAACGCATTTCATTCGTATGGCAGTTACCTATTCCTCGGAGCGGTTGGCAGAGATTTATATTCGTGAGATCGTCCGTCTTCACGGTTTGCCCGTGTCTATCATTTCTGATCGAGGTACGCAGTTTACCTTGCACTTTTGGAGGGCAGTACAACGTGAGTTAGGTACGCTGGTTGAGTTGAGCACAGCATTCCATCCTCAGACGGACGGACAGTCCAAGCGTACTATTCAGATCTTGGAGGATATGCTTTGCACCCGTGTTATTGACTTTGGAGGTTCTTGGGATCAGTTTTTGCCGTTAGCGGAGTTTGCCTACAATAACATCTACCAGTCGAGCATTCAGATGGCTCCCTATGAGGCATTATACAATAGACGGTGTAGGTCGCCAGTTGGGTGGTTTGAGCCGGGGGAGGCTCGGTTATTGGGTATAGATTTAGTTTAGGAGGCCTTGGACAAGGTCAAGATTATACAGGATCGACTTCGTACAGCTCAGTCCAGGCAAAAGAGTTATGCCGACCGTAGAGTTTGTGATGTGGCATTCATGGTCGGAGAGAGGGTATTACTTTGGGTATCGCCCATGAAGGGTGTTATGAGATTTGGGAAGAAGGGCAAGTTGAGCCCTAGATATATTGGGCCATTTGAGATCCTAGAGAGAGTGGGGGGAGGTAGCTTATAGGCTTGTGTTGCCACCAAGTTTAGTAGTTGTTCATCCAGTATTCCATGTGTCCATGCTTCAAAAGTATCACGGCGATCCGTCCCATGTGTTAGATTTCAGCTCTGTCCAGTTGGACAAGGATTTGACTTACGAGGAAGAGCCGGTGGCAATTCTAGCCCGGCAAGTTCGCCAGTTGAGATCAAAGAGTTACCCTTCAGTTCGAGTGCAGTGAAGAGGTCAGCCTATTGAGGCAGCTACTTGGGAGTCTGAGTCCGATATGCGGAGTAGATATCCCCACCTTTTCACCAACTCAGGTACTATTCTATGTCCGTTCGAGAACGAACGGTTATTTTAGAGATGGAGAATGTGAGGACCCAAAAAATTATCTTATGTTTTAGAACTCGAATGTGCTTTCTTAAGTCTTAAAATCTCATTTTTACCCTCCTCGATTTGCGTGCGTAGTCCGGGCAGGTTTTCGGAAAGCTTTTATGTTGAAAATTGATAAAAATAAGAATTTACGCCTTAAAAGTTGATTTTAGTTGACTTCGGTCAATATTTTTGGTAAACGGGCCCGGATCCATGTTTTGACGGTCCATGTGGGTCCGTATCGAATTATGGGACCTGGGCGTATGCCAGGAATCGAATTCGGAGGTCTCTAGCTTAAGTTATGAATTTTTGATGAAAATTAAAAGTGTGAAAATTAATTATTTTTAAGAATTGATTGATGTTTGGAATTATTAGTGCCGGGTCCGTATTCTGGTTCTGGATCCCGGTACAGGTTCATTATGATATTTAAGACTTGTTTGTGAAATTTGGTGAGAAGCGGAGTTGATTTGACGTGATTCGGACGTCCAGTTAAGAAGATATGAATTTTAAAGTGTTCTTGAGAATTTTATTTGATTTGGTGCTAAATTCGTAGTTTTATGTGTTATTTTGGCGATTTGATCACGCGAGCAAGTCCGTATGATATTTTTAGACTTGTGGGCATGTTCGGTTTGGAGTCCCGAGGGCTCGGGTAAGTTTCGGATAAGTCACGGGATATTTTGAACTTAGAAAATTTTGTTGGTATAACTGAACCTGTTGCAGGCCTCTTGATCTCGCAATTGCGAGATCAGGCATCGCAAATACGAACATAACAGGGTCCGCAATTGCGAGGCTTTCATCGCAATTGCGATCAGAAACCTGGGCCAGCAGTTCTAGCATTTGCGAGGTTACCTTCGCAATTGCGAAGGGAGTCTGGGAAGGGCAGGTTCGCAAATGCGAACATCTACTCGCATTTGCGAGGTTCAATGGTCACAAATGCGACACTTTCCTCGAATTTGCGAAGGCAGCAGGATTGTGAAGGGCATCACAATTGCGAGTGTTCCTTCGCATTTGCGAGCTTCGCATTTGCGAAGCTCAGGTCGCAATTGTGACACTTGCAGCTGAGTAAAAGGGACTTAGACGGGATTTTTCATTCATTCTTCAAATATTCAAAACCTAAACCTCAAGGGGCGATTTTCCAAGGACCAATTCTTCCCCAAATCACAGGTAAGTGATTCTAAATCATTTTCTTTCAATTACCCATTATATTTTATGAATTATCAACCTAAAATCTAGAGTTTTCATGGTAGAATTAGGGGTTAGGGTAGAAACTAGGGATTTCGAGAATTTGAGGATTTAGACCTCAATTTGAGGTCGGATTCCAAAACTAATTATATATTCGGGCTCGGGGGTAAATGGTAAAAGGATTTTGGTCCGAACCTCGGGTTTTGACCAAGCGGGTCCGGGGTCGATTTTTCAACCTTTTGGATAAACAATTTGGGAAATTTGATTTATGAAATATAATTGATTCCTTTAGCAATATTTGATGTTATTGAGTCAATTTTAAATAGATACGAGTGGTTTGGAGGTGACTTCCAAAGGAAAAGCTGTAATTGAGAATTAAGTGGTCTTCGGAACAAGGTAAGTGTCGTGTCTAACTTTGACTTGAGGGAATAGGTATTATGTGTTTATTTGCTACATGTTTGGTTGTTAAATGCGATGTATAGGTAAGGTGACGAGCATCTATGCGTCGTGTCGAGTCATAGCATGCAAGTAAAATTTTATTCTTGTCTATTTTGTAGCCTTAAATTCTACTATCCATGCTTAGCGGGTTATGTGAAATGTCGGGTGACTTATATCTGGTTTCACTAAGATTTGGTAACTTTCGAATATTGGTTCAAGCTTGAGGTTACATCGTGCTATTGATTATAGGTAAAATATTAGTTTTTTTGTGATACTCCTATCTATCCGTTGTTATTGATTCTGTGATTTGTGAAGAGGAATGTAAAGCACGAAGGGTGATGACGTGCATGCATTATTCATATTGTGAGGAAGAGTGTAAAGCACGAAGGGTGATGCCGTGTATATTATGAGAGGTTTAATGCACGAAGGGTGATGCTGTGCCGCGTTCTATTTATTTATTTAGTGAGGTTGAGAGTAAAAGCATGAAGGGTGATGTCGTGTCGCGTTCTATTTATTTATTTGGTGAGGATGAGAGTAAAAGCACGAAGGGTGATGCCGTACAGTTTTCCTTTGCTGTTTTATTTGCTCAATTCGTTTAAGAATTTTTGGCTTAATTTTATCTTTTCATTATCCTCACTCTTTATATTGTATTCCCCCATTGTATGTCCTTTCCCATTATTTTTGCGTTATTTTCTTTAATTATTGTTGTTGTCACTAGCATGATTATACTGTTCAGGTTATATGTGGGTGTCTTGTCCTAGCCTCGTCACTATTTCGCCAAGGTTAGGCTCGACACTTACTAGTACATGGGGTCGGTTGTATTGATGCTGCACTATGCACTTTCTGTGCAGATTTTGATACCGGCTCAGGTTGATCGAGATTTTTGCTATTGGTCCATTGTCCAGAGACTCAAGGTAGATCTGTCAGCGTTCACAGACCTTGAAGTCCCCGTCCATCTTTTCTGTTCTACTGTTTCTTTCATTTAGACAGTTGTATTTCTTTCAGATTATTACTTGTAGTAAATTCTAGAATGCTCGTGAATTGTGACTCCAGATCCGGGTGGTAGTAATTAATATAGTTTTATGATATTCCGCACTTATTATATTTCATCTTAGTTAATTATTGCTAATTACTGAATGGAAATAAGGAATTAGTTTAATGATTTTCTAACGTTGGCTTGCCTAGCAGTGGAATGTTAGGCACCATCACGGTCCCGCCGGTAGAAAATTTCGGGTCGTAACACAAAATAGGTTTTATTGATGGGTCTTGTTTTAAGCCTGATATAACTTCACCTGAGTATAAACAGTGGGATAGATGCAATAATATAGTTATATCGTTGCTGACTAGTTCATTGTCTCCTGACATAGCTGAAAGTGACCTATATTGTGAGACAGTTGAAAGTATTTTGAAACCATTGAATAGTAGATATGGTAGTGTAAATGGGACCAAAGTATTTGAATTAAAGAGAGAGCTTACTTCTGCTTATCAAGGCTCTCTGGACATTGCTTCATACTTTAACAAACTTAAAAAAATATGGGATGAACTCGGGGTAATGTGCAGTAGTCATGCAAACTCATGCATTTGTGCTGCTAAAGAGGGTCTTCAAAAGGAGAAAGAAGAGGGCAAAGTTCATCAATTTCTTATGGACTTAATGAACTATACATGGGTGTTAGAAGCAATTTGTTGATGATGCAACCATTACCATCTCTGGATAATGTTTACAACATTCTTCTCCAAGATGAAAAGCATAGGCAAATTAATCCAACACTTCTATTTGCTTCTGAGTCAGCTTTCTTTAATGTCAATTCTAGTACAAATAAGTTTGTTCAACCTCAACCTAATATTCAATTTCAGGGACAACAAAGACAGTTGAATCAGAGAGTAAATTTTGATCATTCTAAGCTAGTACCTTTTGCAAATATTGTAAAAATTCTGGGCACTCAATTGATAAGTGCTACAAGTTTGATGGGTTCCCTCCTAACTTCAAGTTTACCAAAGGAAGAAAAACAGCTGCAAATATGGTTGTAGATTCCGATTCTTCTCCTCCTCCTGAGCATCTTACTCCCAATCAGACACCTCTTCATTCTGCTGCTACTACTGATCATCGTTCTATAGTACACCAAACAGCAGTATTCTCAGCTGATCTCACTGCGCCATCAAACTAATGTCCCTGATTGTGGGCCTCAACTTAACATCATGAGTTCTGCCAATTTTGTTGGTACATTACTTCCTAAAAATATAGTTATAGTTTCAATTCTACTTTGTTGAGTAAATCAAATTCTCTGACTTGGATAGTTGATTCTGGTGCATCCGACCATATGACTTCTAATAAAGACTTCCTTATTAACATTACTCTACTACCTATTCCTTTTCTTGTCTCTCTTCCAAATGGTTATAAAGTTAAGGTTACCTGCACAGGTTCCTTTGTCTTGACTGAATCTATCATTCTTCAAAATATTCTTTAACTTCCTTCTTTTAAGCATAATCTAATCTCAGTACATAATATTACAGAACAATTTGATTGTATATTTCAGTTTACCAGACTTTCATGCATGATACAAGGCCTTTTCTGAAGAAGCCTTTGGATCTTGGTAAACTGGACACTGGACTGTACAAGTTTGTATGGGAGAAACCTTCCCAAAATCAGGCTACCTCGTCAAATGTCTGCAACATCTTGTCATTCATGTGTGATTCTAGTTCTTTTCCTTGTTCTGTACATACTGTCTCTTCCACCTGTAATAAAGTTGCTATGATTAAAACTGATATTGTTTGGCATCATAGGCTTGCTCATGTTCCTTTTGCTAAGATAAAAATTATTCCTGAAATATCTTCTATTATTTCTTCTACACTGTCTTTTCCATGCACTATTTGCCCAATGGCTAGGCAAACTAGGCTACCATTTCCCGACAGTTCTATTCATAGTTCTAAACCTTTTGAACTTATCCATGTTGACACTTGGGGGCCATATCACACTCCTACCTATTCTGGTTCTAAAAACTTTCTTACCATTATAGATAATTTTTCTAGAAGTACATGGACCCATTTAATGGGGTCTAAGAGTAACGCCTTTTCCGCTTTGAAAGCTTTTGTTACAATGGTTAAGACTCGATTTCATGTTACCACCCAGAAAATAAATCTGACAATGCTTTAGTTAACTGGGGGGCTAGTAATGCTGCTATTGCTTCTTCTTTTTTCTGACCAAGGGATTATTCATCAAACCAGATGTCCCCACATACGTCAATAAAATGATGTGGAGGAACGAAAACACAGAATCCTGCTTGAAGCATCTAGAGCCTTACTTTTTGAATCAAAGGTTCCAATAAGGTTCTGGGGTGACTATTTACTTACAGCCATTTACATTATAAACAAACTTCCCTCTCCATTACTTCACAACAAATCCCTCTATGAATAGTTGTTTGGCAAGGCACCAAGTACTCTTATTTGAGGACTTTTGGATGTCTTTGTTTAGCCATTGTCCCAATTTCACATAGATATAAACTAAAGAAGGGTTATAAATTGTACAATTTGCAGTCTCGACAATGCTTTATTTCTAGAGATGTTCTCTTCCATGAATATCATTTTCCTTTTTCCCCTGACTTTCCTTTTCCAGAAATCATGGCACCAACAGCTTCCAAGCTTCCAGTTACTCCCGATCCTCCCTTCTCCCTTGATGATTCTCTTTCTGTTGCTTCATTTGTCACTTCTACTGATAACTTCCCTATCTCCGGTCAAGATGTGTCTCCTTCTTCTCCTCTTCCTGCTTCATCTCCTACTCCACCTGTCAATTCTTTCCCTAACTGTTCATTTCCTTTCCTTCCCTCTTCTTCATTTGGCTGATCTTACTGTCTCTATTTCTTCTCATATTTCTATGTTTTGTGACAATAAGACAGTGATTCATATTACCAGAAATCCGGTATTCCATGAGCGTACTAAACACATCGAGGTCGACTGTCATTTCATTCGCACCAAGTTGAGTAAAGGGTTGATCCAGTTGTTTCATGTCTCCATTACCAATCAACTTGTAGATCTGTTTACTAAATCCTTGTCTGGGCTCCTTCATCAATCCTTCTTGGAAAAGTTGAAGGTGGTCTCCCCCTCCAACTTGAGGGAGGTGTTGGGCTTTTGGAATACATAGCCTCAGGCCCAAAGCAGAAAACATGAGTCAGGCCCAGTTATTTATTCTGTACATAGTTAGCAGTAGCTACTCTTTGTAACACTTAACCAATTTATTTTGTAGCCATTGTTGTAATGTGTACTCAATTTGTAATACCTCTAGACCTGGTTTCCGGGTTGATATAAATACATAAGGACGGGTTGATAAATACATAAGGGCCAAGCTGTATTAGGCAGGTCGTGCACTATTCAGTCATTTTTCTCGTGTTCTCTCTGTTACTATCTGATGAGAAAGATCTAGAAGCCCTAAGCGACCATTAAAAAATCCCTCCAATTTACTCGATTCTTCTACTGCTGACATGGTATCAGAGTGGTGAATTCGTTAGTCCTCGTCTTTTTCTATCGAGCAGTGTTACCCCCATCAGTTTCTGCCAAGTTTTGATTTTCATCGGGGCTTTGTGATTTCTCTGATTTTCGGTCGAAGATTCATTTTTGTGGCTTTGACGTCTCCTATATGTCATCGGTAGTGCAGTGGTGCTGGTTTGATTTGAGATTTTTTGGTATTCAGCGGAGTTTTCTATGTTCTCCTCCGACCTAGGGTTTTGCTGCAGTTAATCGGAGTTTCGACGGAGATATTGCTCACATATCCAGGCCTTTACTTCTTTAGGTCGCGAAGAAGGCTGGTATTCCTATTTCTTATCTGTGTAATTGTACCTGAACTGTTCATCATATTCTGTGGTTCTAGGTGTGGCGAATTATTATTAATTGTTTGTTAGGTTAAAACTTCTCCTTTGAATTGTTATGCAACTACATTTGCTACCATGACTGGTCCTATTGATTCTTCTCCTATTTCGTAGCCATTGTTGTAATGTGTACTCAATTTGTAAGACCTCTAGACCGGGTTATCGGGTTGATATAAATACATAAGGGCCCAATTGTATTAGGCAGGTCGTGCACTATTCAGTCATTTTTCTCGTGTTCTCTCTGTTACTATCTTATGAGAAAGATCTAGAAGCCCTAAGCGACCATTAACAAATTCCTCCAATTTACTCGATTCTTCTACTGTTGACAAATATGTTCATTATAATGCTAGTTTAAAGCCAATTGTAACTTACTCTTGGCACAAAAAACCGTAGAGTAGATGTTTTAACTATTTCAAGAAAGATTGCTTTAATTTAATACACGTGTTAATGAAATACAAGGTTAAACCACGGATGCTCAAAATGTTGTTAATGAATTTTAAAAATATGATAAACAAGCACATACACTTTTAGAATTGAACACCAAAAATATGTAGCCAGTTCTACATCGATCATCACAAAAAAAATAGTTGTAACATTCCAAGAGTAGTGTCTCACGTGCTTATCTATCATTAAATCCATCAACAATTTCAACATCTTAAGTTTCACATTTCAGCGGATTTTCATGGAATAGGCTAAAATATCTTACCTTCCAACTTATTGTGCCAAGAAAAGATTACACTGAGCTTAAAGCACAAATAATGTGGCAAAAATTAATGACGTGGCAACTAAGTAAATTTTTAGATAAGTTGGGTTGAGATAACTTTATTTTTTGGTGAGTTGCATTTGGACATAAAAAAAATAATGAGTTAACTTGACCTTAATTCAAATAGACTCGCCTATTAATTTTTGAACGGAATGAACGAATGGGATAGGTTTGGGCTCAAATTGACACCCGTTGGTATATCAGATGTGAAGAGAAAACCAAATTAAGCAAAGTATGAAGAAAGGAGAGAAACGACAGAAGTTCCATGAAGGCCTCCTTCGAATGCTCTATCCTCCTCCACCTTCACCTCCTCCCCAAGTAAATCCCCATTATTTTTCTACTATCTCCATCATTACCCTTTCTTTTTCATAGTGTTAAATGACTATTGTTATTATTACAATTGGTAGGAAGAAAACGATGAAAAGCCACTTCACATTCTTGGTCAAGGCATCAACTTGGATCAAATTCCAGGTTTTCTTTTATAGGAGTATTCTGTGTTATATGAGTATAATTTTGATGTCTGTGCAGTTGTTGCTTACCAAATGCAATTTTAGTACTCTAATTGGGTTTTATATACAGATGAAGTGGAAGACGATAGGGGCTCTTCTTCCTCTGGCGATCAAGCGTCTGATCATGGGCCTGATGAGAAGCTCAGAAGGGCCCAGAGAAAGAGGCTTCGACGAAAGAAGCTTAAGGAAGCTGCCTCGCGCCGCCAGAATATAATTGGGCCGTTGTTGCCTACCGCAGAGAATGATGGGAGGGGTGAAAATGTGAGTACAACGGAAGAGATCCAGAATATAATTGGGCCGTTTTTTCCAACCGCAGAGAATGATGGGAAGGGTGAAAATGTGAGTACAACAGAAGAGGAACCACAAGATGTTCGACAAAATGCCAATGAGCCAGGTATGCTTTGAGGAGTAAAAAGTAGCAATAGCAGTAGTTTTCTTGTCTCTCTCCTTATTTTTCACTTTGGATTTGTCTTACATCTATTGAAAGTGGAAGTAAATTTTTACAGAGGCAGTATAAATTGGCCTGCTTAACAGGTTTTCTTATCTTATTCTATGAAATATTACCTTTAATTACCTTAACGTGACCTGACACTGCAATCTGCAAACAACTTTTTACATACTGAATGTATATGGAGTAAACTTTTAGCGCTTGTCCATTATCCAGGTGAAGCAGACTCTTGCTCGAAACAAAACAGACTAAAACAAAGAAGAATTGCTAAACGGTTGGTTGGTGGCAGCTCAAAATCAACTAAGGAAGGCGACAAACCTTAAAAATCCCCGTCCTTTTGCCAAGAGCTAAAGCTTGACGGATTTCTTGTGAAATGAAGGACCACTGGAACAGGCAGAAGTGTTGTTGTAACTGATAAGAAGAAATCAAATTTGCTACTACTACTGACAAAATTTCAAGAAGCAGGTTGGATTAGTATCTTTTCAAAATATCGAACACAGTTTTTATTTTGAACTGTGTGGTTCATGTTCGTGTACTTGTTGCAGTCTGCTGATGTTTTCTTACTAGTTAATTTAGTGCTTCAGTGTACTGTAGTACTGTAAATATTTATCAATTGATTCATTTTCTTTTAATGACATAACTTAATGACACGTTGGAGAAGCCTTGTTTTATGAAATACTCAAGTTTGGAGAAAACCTGTTTCTGAGAACATTCGAAATTTTCCGGAGAAGGCATTTGTCTGGCTTGAACTAGTGGTGTAACTTCAACTTAATTAATGACAATGCTGATCCATTTCCATGGAGCTCTGGCTTTTGAAAATGAGAACTTCGGGCGTCTTACTAACAAAGAGAAATGAAAATTAATCCACTGACCATGACAGATCATCATGGTTACGATATGCAATCTTAGTTTGGGCTATTGTGCAGTCTTATAGCCTCGCTAAGCTTTTTCAAGACTAATAGCCTGTTTGGCCAAACTTTTTTTTGAGCCAAAAGTGCTTTTTTTGGCCCAAAGTGTTTTTGGCCAAAAATTGAGGTATTTGGTTAAGCTTTTAGAAGGAAAAAAAGTGATTTTTAGGTGAAGCAGAAGCAATTTTTGAGAAACAGAAAAAAAAATAGCTTCTCTTCAAAAGTACTTTTCTGATAATCACTTTTGAAAAAAATACACTTAGAACCAGTTTTCAAAAACTTGGCTAAACACTAGTTACTGCTCAAAAGTATTTTTCAAATTATTTAGCCAAACATAAACTGCTTCTCACCAAAAGCACTTTTTTAAAAAGTACTTTTGAAAAAAATGATTTTAGAAGCTTGGCCAAACAAAATTTTTTTTTTTTTCAAAAAAAAACTGATTTTGTTTCAAACTTGAGGTGTTGCCAAACTTTTGGAAGAAAAAAAGTGTTTTTGAGTAGAAGCAGAAGCAGGTTTTGAGAAGCAGAAAAGCGTAGCCTTCCAAAAACACTTTTTTAAAAGAGAAATTTTCAGAAACCGCTATTCTTTAATAGCTATTAACTTCCTATATCTACCATATATATAATTACTTACTATATCTACTATTTAGTTGTTACGCGATTGTATTCCTGCTACGGAATTCGCCTAAAAATAGGGGAGTCTAGTTGTGCGACTGTATTTGTTGTATTCGCACTATTGTATTCATGAATACAGTAGCGGAATTCGCCTAAAAATAGGGGAGTCCAGTTGTTTAATATCAGAAAGAGGATCAATTAGCGTGTATCACTCCTAAATTAACTCAACATAATCAATTCTACATAAATTTCGCTGCTACTGTGATGTATTCCATGTATTCGCGCGACTGTATTTATACAGTAAGGCAATCAAGAAATAGGGTGTAGACCGTTCTATTCAATTTGATTGTATACATTATATTCAATTCACAGATATTCATTATTCACTATTATACATTGTATTCAATTCACCGTATTCAATTCGACTGTATTCAAACAACAAAAAAAAACATAAAATACAGTGATATTCGACTGTATTTAAAAATACACACCTTCAGAATACATAAATTCATGCAAAAAAAATAATGTATTTATACAAAAATACAATATATTTGTATTGGTTACAATGTATTGCAGAATACATCAAGCCATGTTTTCATGTTATGAAAAAAAGTTTAACTTTTATAGGCGAACAACAAACTGAAAATTAAAAAGTTTTACATAGAGAGAAGAAGGGAATCTGCATGTTCTTAATAGGTCCAAAGAAAAGCTCCCATGGAAAACTATCTCTTTTGATTAACATTTCCGGTGATGGGCAGTCCATATTGAGTAAGCAAACAGTCCAGTTTCCATTCTGACACGCCTCATATTCCGCTCGTGCATATCTTGGGTAATGCAACGGCATATGAAAACCATAGCCACAACGCTATGTGCTGTGCTGGCTATTCGAGCCACCGCAATATACTTCTAATATTGAATCAGGATCAACTAGGACAGAAATAAAGCATTAGGTCGCCGCCAACGGTAAGTTTAACAACAAATTGAATCCGAGATGTCAAATTGACGTGTTATGTTTGAGGGAGAAGAAAGAGGATTGTGAATTTTGTTGATAGAGAGAAGGAAGAGAGAAAGAACATAATTGTCATATTCATGCCTCAATGGTAGGGTATAAAATAAATACACATTTTACTATAAAATAGAAAAGATAGCTAAGTAATAACATTTTGAAATTGTTTTGATTTATAATAAATGAGGTGTAATAGTTTACTATATGAGGTAAAATTTTCTTTTTTTAAAAAAATACTTTTGAAAAAAATATACTTAGAAACACTTTATTAAAAGTTTAGTCAAACACTAATTGCTGCTGAAAAATGCTTCTCTAATTAATTAGCCACACAAATGTTTTCACCAAACTTTTAAAAAAAATACTTATCAAAATAAGTTTATTTTAGAAGTTTGGCCAAACATACCGGTATTAAGATTAGAATTGGTATTAGTTTGGAATTGGGCATATATGTGTGATGATATCCGTATACAACTTAAGGATATTGTGTTAACTAAGCCTGAATCCCACTTTCATGTCGCCTTGGCCCAATTTATTCTGACATCAAAATGTAGTGGTGGTTCGTTTTTAATAGGACCGTTTCCTGGTGTGGGTAGGCTAACGATCTATACATAAATGCAAGTGTACATGAGATTAGTAGGGTATGGTGGCAAATGGGACTTAGCCCCTTTCTTCCTATTTTTTTTGTTGATAAAAAAAAAATTATAACTTAAAGTAGACTCGTTAGAGTGACAGATGAGAAGATAGAAGAGTGAGTGATGATTGGCAAAAAGTTAGTACCATTCGAGATTTGCTCAATTAATTTGGGTTCATGTAGAATAATAAATCTATAAATAAATGTAAAAAGTAACAAATATTACCATTTGATAGTTGCTCCAGTGGTTAAGAAATCAAGACTGAAGGGATAAGTGATAGACTATAGTTAAAAAAGAAGTCAGCACCAGGAATTCAGGATCTTAGCCAAGCGGAAGGTATGGCGTAAAGTACTGAGGCAGCACTTTCTTATTTTAAAGGAGAGGGTGCACTCATTTAAGATTCCTTTTGTTTTTATCTTCAAAAATCAATGGTCTATTATCATTAGTCAATAAGATTTCCATATTGCAATTCTTGTTGCTATTATCGCTAGCCGCCACAAGAAAAAGAAAAGGTGCATATTAGTAAAGTCATATATATGCACTATCGCACTTGTGGAAACTTCCTCAGTTTGATACTTTGTGGATTTGTTAATTCACAAAGTAAAGTTATAGTTTAAGCGACTAATAGACAGGGTAAAAACAAATTTTCATATAACTTTTTTTTTTACTTGGACAAGAAAGATGCTTGATACTCACGCCTCCGCACTCAATTTGCTCAATCCAAAAAAAGTCATAAAATGGAAAAATCTGGAAACTCTAATATTCTTAGCTAGTCCCAATACAAATTCAGGAAAACTGAATGTTAACACATGGTAACAGCCTTATCAGTCCCCAAATCTCAACCCTAGATAGATTAAAAACGCCCACTTACCCTGTTTGCATTAAAATCTTCTTACTCAACCGGTTCATGCCCATTTTGTCAAAATTAATATTATTTTATAAGGAAAGCAAATGCGCGAATTAATTACAGATCTTAGTTTCCTTGTAAGAATCAAGAAGCCCTACTTATAATATTACTAAATATTATTCCTTCTCATCGATTCCACAATATTTTAATTTTCAGTAATTTTCGTTACTCAACCCCTAAAGTCCAATCAGATTCATCCAGCTGACTAATTAATATACTATAGTAGTATTTCTTTAGCTTGGTCCATTTAATTTCCATACACCATTTAAAGCACACATTGCATCCCGAGACGTTCTCACTCTAAATCTTATACTACTCCCATATTTGCAATTACCTTCCATTTACGTAAACCGGCCATGGCCCATACCGTGTTTCGGGCCAAACAACAATCATCGTCTTCACGAGACAAATCTCTCTTCCTAGCAGCCATAGTAGCTCTTTTACTTGTCTGTGCTATTTGGTCTTTTACTGATCCTTTTCCTAATTTCTCAAATTTCTTATCCAAACAAAACGTTACTTCACCGGAATATTGCCCGCCGGACCGGGAAGCCGTTGACCGGAGATATGACCCGCCGGAAAAGACATTCTACGATGACCCGGAACTCAGTTACACTATTAATAAACCTATCAAAAATTGGGACGAGAAGAGAATCCAGTGGCTGAAGCTTCATCCTTCATTTGCAGCCGGAAGAGCTAACCGTGTACTCCTCCTCACTGGATCACAACCCACTCCATGCAAGTACCCTAAAGGTGATCATTTACTCCTAAGGTTTTTTAAAAACAAAGTTGACTACTGTAGAATCCATAGCTACGATATTTTCTACGGTAACACGTTTTTGCACCCTAAAATGCGTTCTTATTGGGCCAAGATACCGCTTGTTCGGGCCGCCATGCTGGCCCATCCTGAATCCGAGTGGATTTTATGGGTTGACTCGGATGCTATCTTCACTGACATGGATTTCAAAATCCCACTGCACAAGTACAAGGACTATAACTTCATCGTTCATGGCTGGCCTGATTTGATTTTTAAAAAGAAAAGCTGGGTTGCGATAAATGCAGGGATTTTTCTTATACGAAATTGTCAGTGGTCCATGGACTTCTTAGACGTTTGGGCCAATATGGGCCCGAAAAGCCCAGAATACAAGCAGTGGGGCAAAATATTACGGTCAACTTTCAAGGATAAAATCTTCCCGGAGTCCGACGATCAATCGGCACTGAGCTATATTATAATGAAAGGAGAAGAAAAATGGAGGAGCAAAATTCATGCGATTACTGATTACTCTTTACACGGATACTGGTTAGGAATAGTAGATAGATTTGATAACATCACGGGAAATTACGTGAAGATAGACAGAGATGTACCGAAGTTGCGGAGGAGACACGCGGAGGCAGTAAGCGAGAGTTACGCGGCGGCGAGGGAGCCGTTGGTGGCGGAGGGCGGTGATTGGAAGGGTGGTTGGAGGCGGCCGTTTATAACTCACTTCACGGGATGTCAGCCGTGTAGTGGGGACCATGCAGCGGAGTATGTGGGTGATAAATGTTGGGTGGGAATGGAAAGAGCGTTAAACTTTGCGGATAATCAGGTGCTACGTAATTTTGGATTCATGCACAATGATATCAAAAGCAATTCACCTGTCTCTCCGGTAAATTTTGATTTTCCAGCTGAAGAGGTAGAAGAATTCGTGTGAATTAACAACTCACATCTCAGTTTTTACTGTAGGATTCTTGCTACGTACGTTCATAAGTCTTGTGAATTTTGGATGCGGTTTAATTCCAGTCAATTGATCTAGATTTTACCGCTATTACTGCTGTATTTGATAGTTTATTATTGGAATAGCAACAAGTTTTTATAATCCCATACAAAAACAATGGTACAAGTTTTACCTCAAGCAACTCACTGTGGAGCTTTTTTACCATCCATTTTTGTTTCTGTATTTTCTTTATTAAATTTCTTAGTCCAGTTTCGTAAGCCAATACTTTTGGCAATCAAATAGTATTAAGAAATGTCTACTGATGTGGACAAGATACTTTTTTGGTCATTCATCTTTTGTTTTCCAGTTCCAAATGAAAGAATCGTTTGACGAAAATAGCGCAAAATAAAAAGAGAGTTGCCTGAGGTAATTAACAAAGAACAATGAAGCTAAAGCAATTCAGTATGGAGGTCATTTTACCACGCACCCTTTTTAACTTCATGTAAAAAGAAGTATCTTAATCCAGTTTTGTAAGTAATAGTTTGGCAAGCAATAATTCAAAAGGCAAAGTCCCATATTTTAAGAAATTGTCGACAGGTGTGGACAGCACTTTTTGGGTCATCATTCAACCTATGATTTTCCAGTTCCAAACGAAAGATATGTTTGACAAAAGGGGCGAAAAATGTATATAAAGAGAGTGTCCAGATTGACTGAGGATTGAGGGAGATTGGATAATTATAGAAAAAGAAAAGAATTAGAAGATGCAGGCAGCTCCCTCAATTAGTGGCGTGTTTTATCAATTTACATATTTTTTGTCAAAATTAGCACGCCAAAGTTGTGTGACAAAAGCCTAAACCAAACTTCCACCAATCTTCACAAGAATTACTTTTCTCTTATAGTATTTGTTTGCTTGTGTCTGCTGTTTAGCCCTAAATGCTTCTTTTCCTTTTCTATTCGTTCTTTACCTTTTTGAAATCTACTTCAGTCGTATTTAATTTCCCTGCTAATGCCTTTTATTCATGTCATCAGTCCAAGTGTTGGGAATAAAAAATTATTGCTTCATGACTCTGTACAACAACAGAATGAGACTAAGGAACTAAAATGATTTTCTCCGTTATTCTTGAAATTGATAGGTGAAATAATAATTTGTAAAGAGTTTTCACAGGCATATAATCGATCAGCTCCTGGAGACCATCTTTTCGAGGTTATCAATTTATTAAGTACGCCTATTATTTAGTTTAGATACTTATCTGCAATTAATTTATTGAATTATTTGATCGTATAAGTAGCTTTTGCTGAATGACTAATTATTCTTTGATTTATCAGTTCAAGTATCTGTTTTTAACCATTCATTTCCAACGTGGAAACTGGAAAAAGAAAAAGACCGTGGTGTGTGTTTGAAATTTATTGACTGGACTCGCCTATTAAAGCGTAGAGATCCACATTTCGCCTTTCTCGGGAATGAAATACTGGGAGACTGAAGTGGCTTGGGAACTCCCGATTGGGCCGACAAAGTCCTCATGAGCCCAATATTTCTTTACTTGATACACGAACGCGCCTCAGGTTTTGTTATTTAGAAATTAGCCAATATATATTCTAAATTATAATTAATCTTCAAAATTTGTGGGCTTTCAACATTCGTCAAGACCTGAATTAATAGAACTAGATGTGATGACTCGCCATGTCATCATGCCACATAAGCGCCATTTGGCATATATTAATGCCATGTGGAAGCTTACATAGGAGGAATGCTTGCATTTGTGAGAAGATTCTAGAGAAGTATGGACATTTCCTTTGGAAGATCCTAGATGTTTATGAATTTGTTAGGAAAGTCCTTGGAATCTTCTAGGCTTGTAGAGAATTCTAGAGAAAGCCCTTATCTTGTAAATATTAAGGACTTGTATAACAATTAATATTTACACACTAGCCCCTAGGAGACTAGTATATAAAGGATGCCATTCATTTGTAATTCATCAAGCAAACAATTCAAGTTCTCTCTAATATAAAGCTTCCATTAATAATTCTCTTGTGTTCTTTCTACCATTCTCTTAGCGATCTTGAGTGTAGTAAAGCTAACTTAGCATAACAAGAACGTGAGCAAATTGTTAAGTGCCGCACGTATACTTAGTTAATTACTAAGGACGTGACAAAGTGGTATCAGAGCAAAGGTTGCGACTAAGGGAATGGCGAACGACGGAGAAATTAACGTTGCCAACACTCAAGCCAACGTCATCCAGGATGCTGCTGGCAAGAGCGGCCGTAACAAAAAGAGAAATGCCACCAACAAGGGTCGGGAGGTGCCACCTGAGGTTGTGTCAAACGAAGGGCTTACATCCCAAGAACCATCTGCCACTGAGGCGAGCGAGGATGAAGTGGAGGTCCTGCCTGAGGACGTCTCGCTCGGTAAAGAGTGGGTGATGAAGATGAACGCGGGGATGGACGCCGTGGAGACCTTTGGCCAACGCTTGGGGAAGGTGGAAGGCATCCTTAGTGTTCTTAAGGGCACACTCTTGAAGAGATTGAGAGCATCCGAAATGACTTGGAGGGACGTACACAGACCGAGATGGAACTAAGGCAAACTATCACTGCCTTAGAGAGCAGACTCATGGAGGCTTTGAGTACTATCGATGCTATGAAGGCAAAGATAGAGTCACTCGAGGAGCATGCTAGTGCTGGCATGACCGAGGCAGCTAGCAATGTTGTGGTGACGAGGGAGGCCAAGATTGAGGCTCCCAAACCCCCGGTGTTCAAAGGTGTTCGTGATGCGCAAGAAGTGAAAAACTTCCTTTGGCACTTGGAGAACTACTTCAAGCACGGCAAAGTGAAGGACGAAGAGGCCATGATCAACACTGCGGTGTTGTGCCTCTCAGAGACTGCCATGCTATGGTGGAGAAGGAAGATGGCCGCCGTGGATAAAGGTATATGTACTATTAGCACGTGGGATCAGTTCAAAGCCGAGTTCAAGCGACAGTTCTTTCCAAACAATGTCTTGTACGAGGCAAGGCGCAAACTTAGGGAGTTGAAGCAAACAGGGAGCATACGTGTCTATGTCAAGGAATTCACTACCCTTATGCTTCAAATCCCCAACTTGACCAATGATGACTTGTTGTTCCACTTGTTGGACGGGTTGCAAAATTGGGCTAAGCAGGAGTTACAACGCCGGCAAGTCGCAAATATAGACCAAGCCATAGTGGAGGCCGAATCATTGATGGATTTCAGGCATGACAAACACAACAAAGGGAAAGTCAAAGAATCAAAGTTTAACAATGTCAAAGGTGGGGGAGACCGTGGCAAAGGCAAGGAGATACAACAACAATACTATAAGACTCAAGATTCCAAAAAGCTGAGTGGCCGTCAGGGGTACGCCGAGAAGAAAGCGCAGGCCGAGAAGAAGGGATGTTACATATGCGGAGGGCCTCACAGCTTCAGGAATTGTCCCGACCTAAAGAGCCTTAGCGCCATGGTCCGTGAACGGAAGGAGCAGTCGTAAGGAGAGAGTTCGGGAACCGCACAGTTAGGTATGATCGGATTATGCGGTGCTGTCACAAAGAAATCTATCCAACCTACCGAGAATGGAAACCAGTACGTGGATCTCACCATCAACAACAAGCCTGCTCGTGCAATGGTGGATACTGGAGCAACTCATAATTTCGTGACTGAGGCTGCCGCAAAAAGACTAGAATTGAAGCTTGCTCCAACCAACTCCCGCGTCAAGACCGTGAATGCCGAGGTACAAAATGCTCGTGGGGTAGCTAATGGAGTTGGTGTCAAATTGGGAACTTGGAAAGGTATGACAAACTTTACCGTAACCGCTATGGATATCTTTGACATCATATTGGGACAAGAGTTCTTTAGACATTGTCATACTTTGATCGATCCCTACCTCCAACATCTCTTGGTTATGGAGCGAGAAGGAGCTTGCATGGTACCTACAGTGTCTATGCCACACGGACAGAGCCAAGCACAACTCTCAGCTATGCAGGTTATAAAGGGGATCAAGAAGGGGGAGCCGACGTTCGTGGCAACCATCACAAGTCTGGAGGAAGACAAGAGTTTTCAAGAGACACTACCACCTCGCATAGAGAAGTTGCTTGAGGAAAATAAAGATGTCATGCCCGAGGAGTTGCCTAAGCACTTGCCGCCTAGGCGAGAGGTGGATCACAAGATTGAGTTGGAGCCAGGGGTTAAGCCACCCGCATTTGCCCCATATCGTATGGCACCGCCCGAGCTAGAGGAGCTTAGGAAATAATTGAAAGAGTTGCTAGATGCTAGTCATATTCGCCCATCAAAGGCACCTTTCGGCGCACCAGTATTGTTCCAGAAGAAGAAGGATGGATCACTACACTTGTGCATAGACTACCGAGCACTTAATAAGGTCACGGTGAAGAATAAGTACCCAATCCCGCTCATTGCTGACTTATTCGATAGACTTGGGCAAGCCAAGTATTTTACCAAGGTGGATCTTCGCAAGGGCTACTACCAGGTTCGCATTGTAGAGGGGGATGAGCCAAAGACAACATGTGTGACGAGATATGGAGCCTTTGAGTGGTTGGTGATGCCTTTCGGCTTAACCAATGCACTTGCCACATTTTGCACCCTTATGAATAAGATTTTCCATCCCTACCTTGATCAGTTCATGGTAGTCTACCTAGACGACATAGTCATCTACAGCAACACCTTGGAAGAGCACATGAAGCACTTAAGGAAGGTTTTCCAAGTCTTGCGGGAGAACGGACTATACATCAAGAGGGAGAAATGCGAGTTTGCACAATTAAAGGTGCACTTCTTAGGCCATGTTATTAGTAATGGCGAGCTACGCATGGACGAGGCTAAGGTACGTGCTATCCAGGAGTGGGAGGCACCTATAAAGGTAACTGAGTTGAGATCCTTCCTTGGCATTGTTTACTACTATCGTCGGTTCATCTGTGGCTACTCAGCAAAGGCCGCACCATTGACTGAGTTGCTAAAGAAGAACAAGCCATGGGTTTGGACGGAGCATTGTCAAAGGGCGTTTGAAGACCTCAAGGCAGCTGTAACAGAGGAGCCAGTCTTGGCATTACCTGACTTTGCCAAGACATTTGAGGTGCATACAGATGCCTCAGATTTTGCCATTGGGGGTGTCTTGATGCAGGATAAGCATCCCATAGCATTTGAGAGTCGCAAGTTAAATGAGACGGAGCGGCGTTACACAGTGCAAGAGAAGGAGATGACTGCTTATTGTGCATTGCCTTCGTACATGGCGACATTATTTGCTTGGGTCGAGGTTCGTGGTCAAGACCGACAATGTAGCTACTAGCTACTTTCAGACGCAGAAGAAGCTCACCCCAAAACAGGCTCGGTGGCAGGATTTCTTGGCCGAATTTGATTATGTACTAGAGTATAAGCCGGGCAAAGGTAACGTTGTAGCCGATGCCTTGAGCCGGAAAGCCGAGCTTGCTGCAATCACTTCAACAAGATGGGACATTCGTGAGGCTATAAAAGAAGGCATGCAACACGATCCAGCAGCCAAATAACTTATCGAGTTAACCAACCAGGGCAATACGAGACGTTTTTGGGTTGAAGGCGGCCTACTACTTACCACAGGTCGGCGGGTCTACGTACCTAAGTTTGGAGACATTAGACGGCGGATTATAAGGGAGAGTCATGACACAATGTGGGCTGGTCATCCAGGCCAACGTTGCACTAGGGCCTTGGTTGAGTCAGTCTACTATTGGCCACGCATGCGAGATGACATAGAGTGTTATGTGCAGACTTGTCTTGTCTGTCAACAGGACAAGGTTGAGCAACAAAAACCCGGAGGACTTTTGGAGCCACTAACAGTTGTAGAGCGTCCATGGGAGAGCGTGACTATGGACTTTATCACTTGCCTACCGAAGTCTGACGGTTATGGTACTATTATGGTGGTCGTGGATAGATTTTCCAAATATGCCACCTTCATGCCCGCCACACCAGGTTGCACCGCCAAGGAAGCCGCCAAGCTATTCTTTAAAAATATGGTGAAGTATTGGGGCTTACCAAGTCATATTATCAGTGATTGAGACCCCCGTTTTACTGGGAACTTTTGGAGAAAATTATTCGATATACTTGGCACGGAACTGCACTTTTCCACTAGTTTCCACCCACAGACAGATGGACAAACGGAACGGGTCAATGCCTTACTAGAATGCTACTTGAGGCCTTATGTAAGCGCGCATCAGAAAGATTGGTCAAGGCTCCTAGACATCGCCCAATTCTCTTATAACTTGCAGCGGAGTGAGTCCACGGGACGGACACCATTTGAGCTAGCCACAGGCCAACAGCCACAAACTCCACATTCATTACCAGCCGCGTTCGAGGGAAAGAGTTTGGGGGCTTATCATATGGCTAAAGGATGGGAGGAGCAGCTTGACACTGCTAAGTCCTACTTGGATAAGGCAGCTAAGAAGATGAAGAAGTTTGCAAATCGTAAGCGGCGTCCCACGGACTATAGAGTTGGAGACATGGTCATGGTGAAGTTTAATCCAAGACAGTTTAAGGCACTACGAGGCATGCATCAGAATCTGATTCGCAAGTATGGGGGCTATTTAAGATAGTCGCCAAGGTAGGCAAGATCTCATACAAGCTTGACATGCCATCATATCTTAAGATCTACCATGTCTTCCATGTCAGCATGTTTAAGCCCTATCATGAAGACAATGATGATCCAAGTAGGGCCATTCAAGTCGAGCGCCTATTACTATCACCGCCTCGCACTACCGGGAGATTGAGGCTATTATTGATTACCAGGCCAGGCGAAAACAAGGGCAAAAAGCCACCGCAATGTTCCTCGTCCATTGGAAGGGGCAATCACCGAAGGAGGCCACATGGGAACGTTATGAAGATTTATGGCAATTCAAAGATAAGATCCGAGAGTTTATGAAGCAACATTGCGCCGCGGTCGTCGCAACATTAGGTGGGGGAGAGTGTGATAACTCGCCATGTCATCATGCCATATAAGCGCCATTTGGAATATATTAATGCCATGTGGAAGCTTACATAGGAGGAATGCTTGCATTTGTGAGAAGATTCTAGAGAAGTATGGACATTTCCTTTGGAAGATCCTAGATGTTTATGGATTTGCTAGGAAAGTCCTTGGAATCTTCTAGGCTTGTAGAGAATTCTAGAGAAAGCCCTTATCTTGTAAATATTAAGGACTTGTGTAACAATTAATATTTGCACACTAGCCCCTAGGAGACTAATATATAAAGGATGTCATTCATTTGTAATTCATCAAGCAAACAATTCAAGTTCTCTCTAATATAAAGCTTCCATTAACAATTCTCTTGTGTTCTTTCTACCATTCTCTTAGCGATCTTGAGTGTAGTAAGGCTAACTTGGCATAACAAGAACGTGAGCAAATTGTCAAGTGCCGCATGTGTACTTAGTTAATTACTAAGGACGTGACACTGATCCCTAATAGAAACTCTAAGAATAGTTGTTTGTGCACTTCACCCACTTTTTCTCCGTAACAGTATAACCTCCTTAGGGGTCGTTTGGTATGAGGGAGAAGGTGGGATAAGATGTAGGATTAAATTTATACCGTATTTGGTTGGCGGTGTAAATTTATCCTGCGATAAATTTATACCACCAACCAAACAATGTATAAATTTAATCTCAGACTTAATCCAGGATATCCCATCTTATCTCACCTTATCCCATCAAGTGCGGGATTATTTTATCCCATCTCTCATGCGGTATAAATTAGACCTGGGATTATAATCCCATTATTATAATCTCGAAATAATTTAATCTGCATACCAAATGACCCCTTAAAGTCTTGAATACTCCCTCCGTTCACTTTCACTTGGCACGTTTTGACTTTTCACGTCCCTTAAGAAATAATGATTGACATGATAATTTTACCATAATAACCCTATTAATTGGTACTCAATAATTGAACCCAAATTCCTAAATAACTTCTGAAGAAAAAAAATACTCCAAAGAACAAGAAAATAAAAGATGACTTTAGTGGACTTTTGTGTTTAACGAAGGAGGATAATGAAGAGTTCTTGTGAATTCCAATATTGAACATGGGAAAGTTACAATTGATCATTATTTATTCAAGAAATGTTGGTTAATGAATTAAGAGTAAAATATAAAAAATAAATTGTCTTATCTTGATATACGTAGAATAACAAGTAAAAATAAAAATCTATTTTTAATATAAAATTCTCTCATTTTAAGTGTTCTTTTTCCGGGGGTCATGCTTTGGGATATGAGACATAAGATTAATTGATACATGAGTGAACTGGGATAAAACCGACATACTTTTAAGTATGAAGCAACTCGTAAAACAAACTTAAAACAGAAGAAATATCCAGTCCATAATTTGTGCAAATCAGTCGAATGGCTCTCTCTCACTCTCTCTGTACTGACAGCATAATTGGGCTGCCTGTGGGTTCAAATCCATGCGCAAGTCCAACCTTTAAAATTCAGATATTCGTAATTGGACCAAGTCGTACCTGTATATTTTGGAAACCCATTTCCACGTCCAATATCGAAGTAGATTTTTTTTTTTTTACTCTTGATGTTGTTAGAGTCCCACGTCGGCGTAGGATAGGATCATTTGCCTATTATTTATGTCAATATTTTTGTTTACCGTAAAAAAACGGATAACAACTAAATTTATACGTGATTTTAAGGATACGCGAATTAATTCAATACAAATGATAAATTGCGTTAGATTAAACAGATAAATGACGTAATAAATTGTCAAACCAATTAACCCGAGTGATCCCGGACTCAGTACCAACTTTGATGAAATACCTGCCTTCGATGATCCCGAGCTTACGATAATGAAGAACCGATGAACAAAAGTAAGAACTTTGAATAACAGAGAAAATAAGAGTATATTATCTTGATATGAGTGTTACAATGATGCCTAATGAATAGTTAGACTCCCCTTTATATAGTAGAGGAGTTTTACCCTAAGTAGAATTCCAAAAAAGATAAAAATCTTTCGTTTTACTAATCACTGATTTTTTGCCGATACGTGCCGAGATTCACACCATAATATCCGGCTGGGCACGGATATCACGACCCTTTGTTTGTCGTGCTCGATTATCTGGTAATGCTATCCGAAGTTTTAGGGTTCGAACCGGACCTGGGGATGTGGCCCCGATTCTTCCGAGGGCAGGTGTATTGCCCGGACCCTGACTCGAGGGGCTCCTTGCCCTGATTCCGGTTCCTTACAGTCACATCTGTGCTCCGTTTACTTCATCGGGAACCGAGGCGTCCAAAGGCTCGATTTCACCCGTATACATAGCTAATTTTGAGTTGAGTTAGGTCCAAATTTCATTTCTTATTCGGTGTCTGGTAATACATTCGGTGCATGAAATTTGTTTTAAGGGTTCTTCTTCACCAAATGTAATGTCATTTAATTTCAAACTTTCACAGCCCGGTTTTGATGTCTTAAGTATCTATGATGAAATTATGTACTCACAATTGTTACTTGTTATTTCACAGATGTTTGTGTTCGTTTTATCACATTCAAATGTTTGATCGACCAATTAGATATCCACATCTTACAGTCGTAACTCCTAACCAATTATCAACTAATAGTATCAGCACATTTCGTGTTGCCCCCCTAACCAAATAGGCACATACAATAAAATGCCCATTATGATCAAGCTGGTGTTTCTGGACAGTCATAGTACCCACATGCAACCTTGTGAAAATGTTCTTCACCAATACAAGTTGCTTTCGTTCCTTATAATACTGTTGTCAAACTTGTTTGCTCACACTTGCAAGTACCTCTGCATCTTCTGATTAGGTATGTCAAGATTTTTTTTTTCCCTATAAAATCATATTACTAGAAGTGAAATATAAAGTAAATTTAAATTATTTCTAAATTATCATTCTTTTTATCATTTTTGTTAAACAACTAAAACAAGAAAAAAAATATCACATGAAATGAAAGAGACTAGGAGTAGTACTTATAGCCAAACATATGTTGAACCATATCTGAACTACTCCTATTAAATTAGTACTATTGTATTTCTTTTAATTTGCACTCTGTAACTATCAAATTATAGAGATTGTTTCATTTTGCAGGTTCCAAAGTATGTTTAACTTGTGTCTAATCAAATACTAGGATATTTGTTTAATCAATTGGGTGTACTTCAATTACATCTCTCTCTCTCTTCTTATTTATATAAAAGTATTGCTCAGATATTAGACACTTGTTCGTTTGTCGTTTTGTCACATGATAATTATATTGTGGAATAGTGAGTGGGGTTGTGATAATATAGAGGTTTTTTTGTTTCTCTGATACTGAAAAGTGAACACCTCAAGCTCAAAGAATCAAAATTGCCAGCAGTGACTATGCGAGTCTTCTACCCAACGACATAGCCATGCCAGATCTCAGGAAAAGATTCGTTAACTCCCCTCTGTGTTGCTTATCTAATAATATTTGTGCTTTTATTTGTATCCAATAAGAAAAGGCTGAATATGTAATATAGAACGTATCCGCATCTTAAAATCATACAATTACAATGTGTCAATTTCATTGGCACTACTCTGCTACCCGTACTAAGCTCTTCAATCAAATGCCCCTTTTGGTCACTCTCTCTAGGTCAATGTTACCAAACACACTACTTCTGAATAGAACCACATGCGACCTTGCATTTTTTGTCCTCAAAATTTTGTCTATTCTAACATGTGGCATATACTTTTGTCTCATAGATGTTTTTCCTTTTCCTTACATCTATTGCAAGAGTATAACCTCTATGTACTACTAAATTTTTTTTTACACTATTAAGTCACCATAAATGATAATTTCATGTATTCGTCCATAAAAAGTAAAATTAACAATACACTAATAATGTAAATATCTTTAAGTTGTCACTATATATGGGTCAACTCAATAATTACAAAATACCTCTACACTACAACATTGCAAATTGCACAATAAAATAGGTAGCCATAAAAGATGGTAAACGAAAAGACTATATAATACATATATTTATATATATAGAGCTTAAAATTACAAAGTAATGAAGAAATCTATTAGGCAGGAAAGTCAAAAGGCACAGGAAAAACAGAGGAAGAATCAAGCAGATCTTTATGCATATAACCATACTTCCTAAGCACTTGATTATCAGCAAAATTCAATGCCTTCTGCATAGCATCAAAGCAAGTTTCACCAGAATACATCTGATTGTGGTCCCCACTACAAGGCTGACACCCTGTAAAATGTGTGATGAACGGCCTTCTCCAACTGTATCTCCCATACCCAGCATCCTTAAGGTGTTCCTCCCACACCTTACCATAACTCTCACTTACTTTTTCACCATGTCTTCTTCTTAAACTAGGTACCACTTTCTCTATACCTAAATACTTGTCGGTGATATTATCTAATGTTCCTACAATTTCCACCCAATACCCCTCGAAATAATACTGACCTTCTACGTATATTTTATCTCCCCATTTTTCCTTCTCCTTCAACAGTAAATAAGCTAATCCCGACTGATCATCTGATTCTTGAAAAATCTTATCTTTAAACGTGGAACGTAAAATTTCACCCCATTTATCGTATTCCGGCGACTGTGGGCCCATCTTAGCCCAAGCTTCCATTAAATCCATGGACCATTGACAATTCCGAATCAAGAAAACTCCGGCATTGATACTTGTCCAGCTTTTCTGCTCGTAGATTAACTTCTCCCAACCATGTACTACGAAATTATGGGCTTTGTAACGATCCAATGGAAGTTTAAAGTCCATGTCGGTGAAAGCAGCATCTGAATCGACCCACCAGATCCACTCAGCTTCAGGATGAGCTAACATGGCTGCTTTTACCGCCGGCATTTTTGCCCAGAAAGACCACATCTTAGGTTGCAGTAAAATATTGTTGTAGAAAATATCGTACCCGTGTATTCGGCAGTAGTCGACTTTGTTTTTGAAGAACCGCAACAACAAATGATCGCCGATCGGGTTTTTGCACGGCGTCGACTGTGAACCGGAAAACATCAAAACCCGCTTTTCTACTCCGGGGACAAATGAAGGATGCAGCTTCAGCCATTGCCTTCGTTTTTCGTCCCAGTTTTTTTACCGGCTTCTCAATAGTGTAGCTCACATCCGGGTCGTCATAGAAAGTCGGGTCGGGCGGATCGTACCTTAAATCGAAACCCGGTGAAGTAAGCTCTCCCGGAGTTTCCAAAGTGGACTTCTTAGCAGCGGAAGTACTGAAAAAACTTGGATCAGTATTTGGGCTAGTGCTCATAAACGACCAAAAGGCCCAGACCACTAGTAAAGCAACAATACTTCCGCCGGCACACAGAAACCCATCGGAGAATAAAGAAGTAACTTTGCTCTTACAGTTTTGCTTGGGCGCCATTGATGAGTAAGATGTTTGGGTTTGGACCAACTGTGGAGTTACCATTTTATGAGAGAAAACATACGTTACCCCGCCAAGCTGGCTTTTCGTCTAGTAGCAGAAGAGTTGTCACTATCTACTGGACATTGTACTAGGAGGGGTGTCCAGCCTTGGTCCAGTGCTAAAACTTAGAACAGCAATTTTGGCAGTGACTGAGAAAGTATACTAATTCGGGAAGATAGAAATGAGAAAGGTGAAGTGAGTGACGATAGAAAGTTAGAAATGGAAATGGGAAGAAGTGTCGGTGACTATAGACAGTGGCAGAAGGAAGTGTTCATCGAATCAGCTCACTTAGCTTTCTTTTTTGTGCCTTTGACTATGCGATTGGCACCAGTGGTGATTTAATCGGTTTGGTGCGGCTTTTAATGGAGGGGTTTTGCTTTCTAGTGCGTAAAACAAAAGTACGCAGAGTTTGGGGCCCAAATGTTGGTTTTATGTGGTGTTTCTGTTGTTTGTGGTGCTGAAGAGGTGAAGTGATAAAAGGGTTGGGACACGTGGAAAATATACCGACAGTTTAGGCCTTTGCTTTATTGATTTTCGAATTTATTTCTCGTTCCGTTTCAATTTAGACGAGGTAATTTGACTAGACAAAAGTTTAAAAAAAAAAAAAAATTCAAACTTGTGGTCTTAAAAGCTTATGGATAAAAATTTTATGGAGTCATGACATTTGTGTGGTTATAAAAGCTTCTCATTAAGAGTAAAATGGGTAAAAATGAAGAGTTTAGAGTTAAATTATTTCCTAATTTAGAAATGTGTCATTTATTTTGAAACAGACTAAAAAGAAAAGTATCTCATCTAATTTAAAATGGAGGGACTACTACTGTTTGGTATTAATGCTCCGGATAGGGATGTACATAGACCGAGTTGGTTCGGTTTTTATTAAAACCAAACTAAACCAACTTATATCGGTTTGGATTGATTCGGTTTTATCGGGTTTTTCGGATTTTGTTGTTATATAAATATTTTTTCAATCTTACTTTGTTAAATTTTTTATAAGTAAATACTACCTCCGTCCAGTTTATGTGAACCTATTTTTTTTTTTGGTTCGTTCCAAAAAGAATGACCCTTTTCTAAATTTGAAACAATTTTGCTTAAACTTACAATTCTACCATTAATTAGAAGCTTTTATAACCACACAAATACTCTAGGCCCCTTTTTGAATTGTTTAAAACCACAAATTCCAAAAATCTTCATTTTTTCTTAAACTCTATGCCCAGTCAAACGGGTTCACATAAATTGGAACGGAGCTACCTCCATTCTAGTTTATGTGAACATATTTCCTTTTTGGTCTGTTCCAAAAAGAATGACTCTTTTCCAAATTTGGAAATAATTTTGCTTAAACTTACAATTATACCCTTAATGAGCAGCTTTTATAACTATATAAATACTCTGCCCCCTTTTTGAATTATTTAGGACTACAAATTCCAAAAGCCTTCATTTTTTCTTAAACTCTGTGTTTAGTCAAACAGGTTCACATAAATTGAAACGGGGGGACTATATGTTTAGTAAAAATTTTGAAAAATTGATAAATATATGATCTATTAAAATATTCTTATGGAAGAAATTTCTTAGAAATACATGATAGTTATTTTTTAATCGTCACAATAATTTTATGTTGATGTATACTTTCAAGGTTAATCGAATTTAATAATTAAATATAAAAATACCTATTTAATGATATGGTCTATTTAATTTTAAATTGTCAAAATACCATTTTAAATTCGAAAAAGATATTAGAATTTAATAGATATTGACATATGAATATGGAAGAACAAAGAGATTGACGCATTTCACTAACACTTGATAAGAAAGTGATCGTACAACCTATTATATAAAGTTAATAAATATCGAGCACTTCATATTTAACTAAATATTATATCCCATAAAAGAATCGCAAATATTTTTTGATATTTTTAAAGAAAATTATATAAATAGTTTTAAAAGTTTATATAAAAATTATATATTTATATGTCGGGTTGATTCGATTTTTTTTACTCAATATCAAACTAAATTAAATCAAATATAATCGAATTTTTTAATCGATTTGGTTTGACTTTTCGATTAAGACGGTTTACCGATTGGGTTTTTACCATTAAGAGGATCTTAAGTTTTATCTTTAAAATAGATAAAATAAATGCGTAATTAAATAGTAAAGACAGAAAGACTTACTTGTTAAAAGCTTTATTCAAACATAAGAGAACATTTTTACAGAGAGGGAGAGAAAAGATAGGGGAAAATCTTAGGAAATTTTCGGATTGGAGCCTGTCTTTTTTAATAAGGCTTTTAAGTTTGAGGTCTGTACATAAGTCAAGACCTGTAACATTAATAAAACTGATTAAATCCCCATATGTAAGATTGTCATAAGGGATTAGACCGTTGAATCTATCTTTCATTTTGTTTCTTACCTTTTCGGCAAACAATCTTGGTAGACCATTGATAAATTTTTCTTTCCAGAAAGCATTACCGCAGTCTTCTCTGATCATAACTTTTTTTATAAACATATCTTTATACCATCTAAAATCTGTTAATTTTGAACAGTTAAGATTGTTAAGAAATTTTAAACTCTTATCTTGAAAAAGTTTTAGTTCTCCAATAAAGTGTTTAGCAATACAGTAGATCAAGGTTGCATAAGCCTATCTTCGTGTAATGGAAAGTTGCCGTTTATTCCGACTAATTGTCTCCTTTTACCGCGAATCAGGTCTATTAAAATATTATTACTGCCTCAGATTCCAACTTTAATTAATCACCTTTTTCCAACCGTAATGATGTTAATAGCCACATCAGAAACCATATTAGGCCAGAAAGAAAAATCGTGATAGGTTAGGACATTGGAATGTGGAGGTTTTTCGGCTTCTTTTACTTCCCCTCCGTCAAATATGTACCGTCATTACTAAAAATAGCTATTTAAAATTATTTATCATTTTACCTTAATTATGAAATAATATTATAATTATTAAAATACCAATAAGACATAAATAAGAATAAAATAATTAAAAATACCTTCTAATTATTATTTGTTTAAGAGCGTTGTTTACCCTTAAAATTGGATAACAATTAAACTTATAATGTGGTCTTAAGGACACGTGATTTCACCTGATACCAATTGATAAATGTGAAGATTAATAACAGAAAATGAATTATAAAGTAAAGCAAACCAGTGTTAGAAAGACTGCAACTCGGAGGGAAAAGAGGTAGTGATCCCGACCCCCGAAGAGGACATCACCACCAATGTGGAAGGGTTTCTAAGTGTTTATACTTACCCTTTCACGCTGGCCCCCTCGACCCCGTCATCGTTGATTTTTGCCGTCAATATCAAACAATCCTAGGCCAAGTCCATCCTTCCTTTTGGCGAATTATTATTCTGCTCCGATTCTTTGTGAGCAAAGTCGAGGGGATGCCTTTCACCTTCGACCATCTCATCAGGTTATACAGCCCCCGCTTCTATCGAGGCGGGTTGATAAAACTCCAACGCCGAGCTACCAAAGTGTTGTTCTCGAGCATAGACGAGGACAAGGACTGAAGCTGGATGGGCCGATTCCTTCGAGTGAGCACTTCCGACCTGATCCCGGCCGAGAAGATGCCATTTCCCGAGAAATAAAATATGAAGCGTAAGTACAATCCCACTGTTAGCTCCTATTTATTATTTTGCTCATTTGTTTCTTCTCATCGATTTCCTTTTCTGTGATGTAGCGGTCGCTTGGATTCCCGGTGCAATTCCTAACCTCAAGAGCTGGGTTCGGGACATGGCCTCGACCTCTAAGTATGCCGAGCGCTCATGGCACGATTTATCAAAAGGCCGATGGGAGGCCAAAACGCATGGTAAGCCCCTTTTCCACGTCTTTGATGATTTTGTTAAAGCATTTCTTACTTAATTTCCTTTCATACAGGCCTTGGCAAAGATGTTATCATGAGGCCCTTATCTGCTGAGGAGGAAACTTTGATCCCGACACCAAAATCGGCGAAGGACAAAAAGAGGAAAAAAACCTCAACCTCTGAGTATCTAAAACCAAAGAAGAAGAAGGCTTGTAAACCGAGTAAGAACCATCCTCCTGACCGAAGACTCTGTTCGGCATCTAAGGGAGGAACACCAAAAAGAGGAAGAAGACGACTCCCGGCTGATGGGCCGAGTGGGAATTAGCACCAAGCCCCCAAAGGTTAGTGAATCGATGAAGGCTGTAGAGACTCCGTCTCGAGATGAAGGGTCTCGGGAAGAGACTTGGGCGAGGTTCCCGAGTCCTCGAGGATTGAAGATGCCTCCCACCATAATGATCCAACAGTGGGTATGGCTGTATAGGCTGGTCTCGAGGCCCCTCGAGATGGAGAATACGCCCCAAGTAATCCACTTAGTTCAATAGAAATTGGAGGCTCCCCGCTGCTTTATGAGGAGATGATTCAAGAGGCTCGGGCCTTGAAGATCCCCTCCATAGAAGGAACCCACAGAAGGGAGGACCCCTTCCGTGATTACTTTACCTGAGTCGAAGATGCTATCGGCCTGAGCGACTTGGAGGTCTCGAGGAAGGACTCGGGCGCGGCATCGAGCCTTTTCAATGAAGAACAACAAGCTTTGAATCGGGTAAGCCTTAATTTCCTTTGTTGGTATTACCCTTGTGTTCATTTTTCTCTTCCTATCTAACTTCTTTTTTTCTTTCTGCGTAGGCCTCAACGCTTCATCGGGAAGCATTTTCTTGATCTCGAGCTGAGCTGAGTCGGTACGAGGCCGACATTCAAAGGCTTACCGAGGAGAGGAATGCCCTTAACCTTCTCGGTGGGCAAAAAGAAGAAAAGATCAAGGACCTTCGAGCCGAGTTGGCCACGACTCACAAAGAGCAAACCGACCTGATCGAGCTGGTAATAAAAATCTTAAAAGCTCATGGGCTCGAGTCGGGAACGATGGCTAACATTTCAATCTCACAGCTGCAACAGAAGGTCGAGAGGATCGAGCAATTACGTGAAGAGGTCGACATGATGAAGGCGGATACCTTGGGGTGGAAAGAAAGTATGGAACTCTTTGCTGCTGAAAAAGAAGCTGCTCAGGCAAAGCAAATATAGGATCTCGAGGCTCGGTTGGCTTTCGAAAATACAAAGGCCAAATCTGAAGCCAAAAAGGCAAAGGCCGAGGCAGATGCGATCGTGGCCGTCTACCGGGCAGATGCTGAAACCGCTCAAGTCCAAGTGAGAGAGGCAGCCAAGACTGCTCAAACTCGAGCACATTGGATTGTTGAGCTCGCCAAATGCCAATCTCGGAGGGAGACCCTCGAGGAGATCCATGCTCGAGGTTTCGATCTTATCGACGAGATAATAAAGGCTAGAGAGCTTGAAGCTGATGCTGGAGTGCTGTCATCTTCCGATAATGATGATGACAACAACAAGAGGGGGTCCGAGAATGGGGAGGACCTCGATGGAGAAGAAGATGCCCCTGAGAAAAATTAGGAACCTTAGGATTTTTCACTTTTGATATTTTGTGTAGGATTCTGATTGGACCTTGTAAATATTCTCATATATATAAAGATCTCTCTTCGACTTGTCTTTATTTCATTTTCTGCCTTGTGAAATTTTTTTTTCATTCATGCCTTATGAAAATTTTGTTCATAAGTTCGAGGCTTGGGCAATTTGATCGAAGCCGGACTAGTATAGTTTTTATAACCGAGTGAGTACTTGCTCGAACTCAGAGTAAGGTAACCCTTAGATTTTAATTGAATGAGGATGATTTCTCGAACTCAAAAATAAAATGGCCCTTTAGGCTCTTGAATTAGGCCGATACGACTATAGTAAAAAGAATGGCTTTCTCCCCCCTTCTGGCTTGAAAAGTTTATTGTTTAGTCATATAAAATCTGTTGTGCCTTAGCATAAAATAAAAAATTTGTTCGAGAGTTCGAAAGACTTTGTACCCATTAGGGTTTTTGAGGGTCGATATTATCGAGACACTTAGTAATTCAGCCGAGGGTAGCCTTTTTAATCGGTTTATAAAAATATTTGAAGGCCTGTTTTATAACGAAAATCGGACGTCTCTGAACCGTGTTAATTTGGTTGTAGCCTTTATCTTTGGGATTCGCCTTTTGGGCTTGTTCCCCTGTTATACTTCGAACTTGTTCTAAGTATCAGTCCCCGAGTGGGGGGTGGCCGTGGTCTATAAAATCGAGGTTTGCCTTTTTAATGTCTTACAATCTCGAGGTTTTAGTAATTCGATCACGTCGATTTTTCCCCGAGTGTGAGGTCAATTGTTCGTACTTTAGTTGTGACCGGCCCTTAAGCTAGTTTTCATAAAAGATCACAAGCACGACATTGTAAAGTAAAAATTTCTCTAAGGCATGCAATATCTGGCAAGGAAAAATACTTTTTTCAATAGATTAACATGCACACATGTTTGCCATTAGGGATCGAGTAATCTACATGGGCATGGTTTGTTTGACTGTTTGACACTTACAAAATTTACCTATCGATACCTTATCGGCATGAAGTATTTTCCTTGTAACTATCTGAGGGTGATGCCCCCCAGTATTCGAGGTTGATTGTAAAGGAGCCTCAGATACTGTTGAATTGCTCTAAGTTAGCATGAACAATGGTTGCCTCGCTAAAAACCTCACTGGAAAAATCCATTTGGGATAAAAAACAGTCTAAGAGAAAAAGAGTGCAACGCGTGCTTTCAGACCTAGGGACTTTGTGTTTGAAGAATCCTTTGATGTCTTCGATTAAACACTTGCAAATGGTTAGTATAAAATATAAACGAAAGTGGAGAAGGTCGTAACTTAGCAGTAATATCGTTTGAGGAGTGATATGCTCTAATTGTTTGGTAATTGTTCGCCGTTCATCGTGCCAAATTTGTAGGATCCCTTTTCGATGATATCGAGGACCTAATACGATCCCTCCCAGTTCGGGCCAAGTTTTCCTTCATTTAGGTCTCGAGTATTGAGGGTGGCCTTCCTCAGAACCAAGTCCCTGATTTTGAAGTGTCGAAGATTGGCTCTTCGATTGTAGTACCTTTCGATCTGTTGTTTCTGTGCGGCCATTCGAATGAGGGCGGCTTCCCGTTTTTCATCTAGCAATTCGAGGCTTGTATTTATAGCCTCGTGATTTGACTCTTCCGTTGCATATCGAAACCTGACGCTGGATTCCCCGACTTCAACCAGGATCAGAGCTTCGTCGCCATATACTAAAGAGAACGGTGTCGCCCCCATACTGGATTTTAGCATTGTTCGATACACCCAAAGGACTTCGGGCAATATTTCTCTCCATTTTCCCTTAGCGTTGTTCAATCTTTTCTTTAAAATTTTAATGATGGTCTTGTTTGTCGATTCTGCCGGTCCGTTCCCACTCGGGTGATATGGCGTTGACATGATCCTTTTTATTTTATGATTTTCAAGAAACTTTGTCACTTTGCTGCCGATGAATTACTTTCCATTGTCGCATACGATCTCGGCAGGCATCCCGAATTGGCATATAATGTGGTCCCAGATGAAGTCTATGACTTCTTTCTCTCTAATTTTCTCGAAAGCCTATGCTTCAACCCACTTAGAGAAATAATCAGTCATAAATAAAATAAATTTAGCTTTACCTAGGGGCCGATGGTAGAGGGCCGACGATATCCATTCCCCATTTCATGAATGGCCATGGAGATAAAACTGAGTGGAGTTGCTCTCCGGGTTGGTGAATCATCAGTGCATGCCTTTGACATTTGTGGCACTTTCGAACAAACTCTTTTGTATCCTTTTCCATATCGGCCCAATAGTATCCTGCTCTGATGACTTAGTGAACCAATGATTCGGCAACGGAATGATTTCCGCAGGTGCCCTCGTGGATTTTTCGTAGGACGTAGTTGGTATCTCCTGGTCCCAAACATATTGCCAATGGTCCATCGAACATCCTTCTATATAGAATTCCATCTTCGGCCAATGTGAATCGTGCGACCTTCATACGTAGAATCCTCGATTCCTTAAGATCCGATGGAACCTTCCCGTTCTTTAGGTACTCGATATATTTTTTCCTCCAATCCCAGGTCAGACTTGTGGAGTTGATTTCGACGTGGCCTTCTTCGATTACTGACCTTGAAAGTTGTATGACAGTCCCCGAGCTAATTTGCAAGGGCATCGTCTTCGCTGTTTTGTTCTCGAGGTACATGCTGTAGGGTCTATTCTTTAAACCGACGTAGAGTCACTTATAGTTTGTCCAAGTACCTCCGCATTCGATCTTCTCAAACGTTGAAGGTTCTGTTGACTTGGTTTACCACAAGCAGGGAGTCACATTTGGCCTCGATGACCTCTTCTCCCAAACCTTTAGCTAGCTCGAGACCTACAATCATGGCCTCATACTTGGCCTCATTGTTAGTTAACTTAGAAGATTTGATAGCTTGTCTAATAGTATTACCCGTGGGCGGCTTTAAAATGATGCCTAGCCCAGACCCCTTCACGTTCGAAGCGTCGTCTGTGAAGAGGGTCCACACCCCCGATGATGTACCCAACTTTAATAATAGTTCCTTTTCGACCTCGGGTACGAGGGCTAGCGTAAAGCCGGCCACGAAGTCCGCTAAGATTTGAGACTTGATGGTCGTTCGGTGTCGATACTCGATATCGTACCCTCTGATCTCAATAGCCCATTTGGCCAATCGGCCCGAAAGTTCGGGCTTATGCAAAATATTGCGAAGAGGATAAGTAGTCACCACACAGATCGGATGACACTGAAAATATGATTTTAATTTCCTAGAGGCGCTTATTAGGGCAAGCGCTAATTTTTCTAAGTGTGGGTCTCGGCCTCACCTAAAGTTCAACTAACATAGTAAACAGGAAATTGCGTACCTTGCTCTTCTCGAACTAGGACCCCATTTACCGTGATTTCTGAGATTGCTAAGTACAAGTAGAGTCGCTCGTCCACTTTCGGAGTATGAAGCAGTGGCGGGTTCGAGAGGTACCACTTTAATTCTTCCAATGCTTGTTGGCATTCCGGGGTCCATGCAAACCTGTTCTTCTTTTTGAGCAGCGAGAAGAACTTGTGACTTCTATCTGAAGACCTCGAGATAAATCGGCCTAGGGTAGCTATGCGCCCTTTTAATCTTTGTACGACTTTAACATTGTCCACGACTGTGATGTCTTCGATTGCCTTGATCTTATCGGGGTTGATTTCGATCCCCCGATTTGATACCATAAAGCCGAGGAACTTTCTCGAGCTGACCCCGAATGCATATTTCTCCGGGTTATGCTTCATGTTGTACTTCCTTAGTATATCGAAGGTCTCCTACAAATGTGTCAAATGGTCCTCAGCTCGTAGGGACTTAACTAGCATATCGTCAATATAAACCTTCATTGATTTGCCTATTTGTTCTTCGAACATTCGATTTACTAAGCGTTGATAAGTGGCATCAACATTGTTTAGTCCAAATGGCATTACATTATAACAATATGTACCGTACTTAGTGATAAATGAAGTCTTTTCCTGATCCTCCAGGTTCATTAGTATTTGATTATACCCGGAAAGGCATCGAGAAAACTAAGAATCTCGTGGCCGGCTGTGGCATCGATTATGTGATCGATATTCAGTAGAGGAAAAGAGTCTTTGGGACATGCTTTCTTTAAATCTTTATAGTATACGCACATTCTGAGTTTATTTCCCTTTTTAGGGATTATGACTACGTTTGCTAACCATTCGGGATATTTTACCTCTCGAATGGATCCTATTTTGAGAAGTTTGGTTACCTCGTCTTTGATGAATGCATGTTTTACCTCAGACTGGGGCCTTCTCTTTTATTTTACCGGGAGAAACTTCGGATCCAAGCTTAGTCGATGTGTAGTGATCTCCGGCAGGATCGTTGTCATATCTAGGTGGGACCAAGCAAAACAATCCATATTATTGATAAGAAAATAAATGAGTTTTTCCCCTGAGCTTGGGGGTTAACCCCATACCCAGGTATACCTTTTAATCGGGTAGATGTTCGATCAGTATGACTTGCTCCAGCTCTTTAACTGTCGATTTGGTGACGTCGGAATCCTCGGGGATTATGAAGGATCGAGGGATCCAGTAGTCATCGTCCTCGTCCGTTCCCTGCTTCTCCGACTGAGTCGAGGCTGGTGGCTGTGGTTGCTATTTAGCTTCTTATTTTCCTTTGGACTCCGATCCCTTTGCTGACGAAAGCGCCGATACCGGTATTACTTCATCGACCACGAACATCTCTTTGGAAGCATGTTGTTCCCCATACACCATTTTTACTCCATCCGGTGTTGGGAACTTCAATATTTGGTGAAGGGTTGAGGGGACCGCCCTCATGTTGTGAATCCAGGGTCTTCCGAGCAGTGCGTTGTATCTCATATCGCCTTTGATCACGTGGAACTTTATTTCTTGAATAGTTTCGGCTACATTTACTAGTAGGATGATTTTACCTTTAGTTGTTTCACTCGCCATGTTGAAGCCATTGAGAATCCGAGCTGCGGGTACGATCTGATCTTGTAGGCCGAGATGCTCCACGACCCTCGATCGAATAATATTGGCGGAGCTTCCTAGATCAATTAAAACACGCTTAACCTGAATTTTATTCATAAGGATAGAGATTACCAAAGCATCATTGTGGGGTTGTGAAATCCCTTCTGCTTCTTCATCATTGAATGATAAAGTGCATTCTGGCACATAGTCTCGAGTTCGTTTTTCCCTGGTGATTGATACTTTAGTGCATTTGAACATGTGCCCTTGTGGAATATCGACCCCACTAACGATCATATGGATTACATGTTGTGGTTCTTCTTGCTCGTTTTTCCTGTTTGCATCCCTATTTCTGAAATGGTTTTTAGCTCGGTCGCTCAAGAATTCTCGAGGTGACCCTCGTTGAATAGACATGCCACCTCCTCCCTCAGTTGTCTGCAGTCTTCCATTCTATGACCATGTGTACCATGGTATTTGCATATTTGATTGGGGTTTCTTTGGGATGGATCGATTTGTAGGGTTCTGGTTCATCTAGTATCTTTGATTCTCAAAATGGCTGACACAACACCTGATGCATCGATGCTGAAGTTGTATTCCAATAATCGTGGTGCTTCTGTAGGATCGACATGTTTATCGAAGCCACTTTTGCTCATGAGCCCTCGAGAGCTCTGTCCTCGATCATTCCTTCGATCATTTCGGATGGTATTGCATCCTGGGCGGCTGTTTCTACGATCTGCATTGTATGTTTGATACCGATCTCTGTTCGGCCCGGGTTCTCTGTCGATATCCCTTTGAGTTCTGCCGACGGGCCTATTTGGATAAACGGAACCAGAAGGGGTCCCCAATTGATCATCTTCGACCCTGATCTTTAACTAGTACCGATTATGTATATCGGCCCAAGTTACCGATGGATATTCAATTAATTTTATGCTTTAGCTGTCGTGATGTCACCGAATTTCATTCGTTCAAACCTTGAGTAAAGGCTTGAACAATCCAATCATCTTTGACCGGTGGTAGTTCCATGCGTTCCATCTGGAACCGAGATACGAATTTCCTCAACATTTTATTGTCTTTTTGTTTCACCTTGAAGAGGTCTGACTTCCTAGTCACAACTTTTATTACTCCGGCATGTGCCTTTACGAAGGAGTCTATAAGCATGGAGAAGGAATCGATGGAATTAGGCGGCAAATTATGGTACCATATCATTGCTCTTTTCGACAAGGTTTCTCCAAATTTCTCCAGTAGAACAAATTCAATCTCATCGTCTTCCAAATCATTCCCTTTTATTGCGCTTGTATAAGAAGTGACATGCACGTTAGGGTCGGTGGTCCCATTGTACTTAGGAATTTCTGGCATTCAAAATTTCTTCAGAATGGGTTTCGGGGCCGCACTTGGAGGGAAAGGCTTATGTACGAATTTCTTTGAATCCATACCCTTTAGAATCGGCGTTGCCCCCGGTATTTGGTTAACTCGGGAGTTGTATGTCTCTACTTTCTTGTCATTTGGCTCGATTTTCTTTTTCCCCCGATTCAATCCGTTTAGTGAGCTCCTCGAGCGTTTTTATAATGGCGGGGTCAATCCCCGATTCATTGGCGTTCGACCTTTCCGGCACATGCTCGGTTATGTGGACGACTTCTGGTTCGATCCTACTCGGTGTTCGGTGCTGATTCTGTAGTTGTGCTATACTGTCTTGTTGAGCCTGTAACATTTCGAATATCAATTGGAGGCTAACTCCACCATCTTCTCCACCCTGCGTATTTCGACCATCTGATCGAACTTCCCTGCATACGCTACCTTCGGTATCTACACCCAAATTTGCATTTAGGGCGACATGTGAACTGGCATCGACGAGATTTGCAATTGGTGCTTCTTCGAGGTCAGCATGAGACACCTCGATCCCTGGGGCGGCTATATTGTCATTTTTTTCGTGAAATCGGAGGCCGTTGTCACCATGCGTAGGCGTTGCTTGTGAGTTTGACAAGTTTATCCTGAAAATAAAGATTCTTATGAGAACAAGTGTAAATCAGTGTATGTTATTGGAATTAGTATTAAGCAATCACTATTATCCTTTGCCCCACGGTGGGCGCCAAACTGTTTACCCTTAAAATTGGATAACAATTAAACTTATAATATGGTCTTAAGGACGAGTGATTTCACCTAATACCAATTGATAAATGTGAAGATTAATAACAGAAAATGAATTATAAAGCAAAGCAAACCAGTGTTAGAATGGAACTCAGCCCTCGAGTTTGGATACCCTCGAACTGGTTGATGCAAGAACAATTAAAGTATAACAAGCTGATGAACAATAGTATAAACTAGAAAGAGAATTATATTGCTTTTTTATTTGTCAACTATCCCTACAAATGATTAGAACTCTCTTTTATATAGTAGAGGAATCCCACTTATGATATAATTCTAATTAGAGAAGAAAATTCCATGATTAGCTAATTAACCGTTTCTGATTTGATCCGTTCCTAGATTTACGCCATGATCCTCGACCAGTCACCGAGGTTTACGCCGTGATCCTCGACCAGTTACGAATATCTCGCCTTTTTGTTATTATGCTATCTTCGATCTTGCTCGATGTTTGTCTCATTTGGTTTCGATCGCTACTAGCCTCGATCTCGACAGGTACCTCGGTTCTGAACTCGGTATCTAGTCCTCGTGATTTAGTCTGTTCCGTTACGAGGCCGTCCTTCGATGCAATCTCCCGATCTCGGTCAAATAGTAAAATCGGATGAGTCCGCTTTAACCGTATTCAAGCGTGTAAAACAAAAATACTAGATAATTTGAGACGGATAGAGTACTTATTTAGTTAACGGTTGCTTTGTCTTTTTTGTTCTTTTTTATGTTATTCACAACGGTAACTTTGTCTTTAAACTAGTGGTTGTTGAAAGCGGATAAAAGCCAACCCTATATACGCTGGAATTTTCCAGAGTAACTAGTCCGAAATTTAATTGGCTAGATTAATTCTTTGCTCAATCCCATAGAGGAACGTGGCAGAAACTAGTAATTCTTTCCTATTAGTTCAACCCCTAAAACTAACCCCTATCAGTAAACCAAAGGATTTAATGCCTAAATTGTTTTAATTGTTAATTAAACAACAGATGACTCATTGAGGATTAACTTGAGTGACGAGGTTGGGTAAATTAGGTAAAGCCAAGTAGGGTGCTAGGATTGACGGGAAATTAGTTGTTCTATGAACTTCTATATAAATTGTATCACATATGAGCATAAAATAATACCACTACTAACTACCAATCCGTAGACCTTTGTTTCGATATCAGAGGAAATTCAAGTCATACGTCTTTAGTTCCTACTTTCTTTAAAGTTCCCATGTGACTTCTTAAATTGTGTCAGATTTGCTAGATCCTTTTCATCTTCTTTTTCCCTTTTCTGTTTTTGATATTTTGTTGAATGTTTGTTCATACTAGCTAATTTCGAGTATTCTGTGAACTTAATTAATATTCACAGAATTGAACGAGCAGTTTAGCAATTCCGGAGGTATATAGCTAGAAATATAACTGATGTAACAGTATCTCGCATTCACTACAAACATAAATATACGTCTTTTTCTTTTTCATGGAAATGGTTTGGGCTATGGTAAATACACCTTTTGTTGCTTCAACAATTATGTGGAGAATAGATAGGCAAAAAGCTAAATAAATTTGCATTTTTAACAGGAAAAAATTACATCTTACACAATGACGAATGTAAAATTAGCTTTTTGCTTGCTTAAATTAGGCCGTAGGCACTTAATTAGCGATATCATGTGTATTGTTTCGTTGTCAAAGTTGGTTTTCCATAGTATGTGTTAACAAGGTAACAGTTCGGATTAAAAAGTGCAGCAGCCAGCAGGTGGGGTGGATCTTGATTTAATTTTGGGTGGAGTTGGTTCATCACGTGATAGTATGTTAGATTAGTGTGCTGTGCGCGAGCGAAAATATATATATTACAGACCAAACACAAGCATCAGAAGCTCTCGTAGCTCAGTTGGTTAGAGCACCCGTTTAGTAAGCGGGAGGTCTTGAGTTCGACTCTCAACGAGAGCAATTTCTCTATGTTTTATTCCCTGTTTGTATTCTGGTGAAAACTGACTGTCCAGTTATTCAGACCAAATATAAAATAACTGTAGGCTGTAGAATTCGGAATTCCTTTTATTTTTATATGTTCCAAGCAAATCTAACTTTACTCCACGAAATCAATTCATTGTGTAAGATACTTTAAGCTGGACGAGATCCTATTAACTTTCAGTGTGGTTGAAACTCTAAAATCATAGATACAGATCTCACGAAACATAATACAAAAGTACATATTGTGCCTGATAATACACTACAGGATAATTGAGTGACAATCGCTGCTAAATGAGAACATTTATTACTGAAGATGGGCAAACAACAGAGGGACAAACACATCTTCTCTACATTTACGTACATTTGAACTAGCCTAACGCATCACAAAGGATTCTCACTGATTTTTCCATTCTTGAATAGCTCTTAGCATCCTTGCAGGTCCCGCCACCGGAGATAAACCAACCCTGCATGGTAATGAGTATAAGCCCCTGCCACAACAAGTACATGAAATAGTTGGTGGCTGTGGCCAGCGATATCAAACTTCCCTGGCATCCATCTTTCTGGAACTCGTATGGCATATACCAGCGCTCCAATGCCATAAAATATGGCCATCAAAAGTTCATATCCAGTTGTGTGAAGCGCCTCGGGTTGGTGCCAAAATAAAACCAGCTTGTGCAGAATAGGTACAGCACCTGAAAAGCCCATTCCAAAGAATAGAGATGCTCGAATTGTTCGATATTCTGGGGTCTGGAACACAGGAAGGAGGGAACCCAATATTGTGCCAATTCCCAGGAGGGTAATAAATCCCAGGTACAGGTTGCAAAAGAAGGGGTAACACATGAAGGAATAATAGACGGGAGGGTAAAATGAAGTCGATATCAGGGCAGCGATACCAGCATAATCGAGCCTCAGCATGATGTATGATAAACGCTCTGAATGGCAAGAAAGTAAATGACATGTGCTGCTTGCTAACAAGCAAAACATGGCCCCACCAAGGAAGGCGTAGAATGGCCAGCGTGTTATTGGTCTCACCAGCAATGGTGCTATTATATTTGCCACATCTTCCTTTACACTCCGCTGCAAAAATTGAACAATAGTGAAATATCAATATCACAACTAGACGGCTAGACCATTGAGTGCATATACCATTCCTGGTATCCAAGTAATTATGTGATTATTTCAAAATAACGCTACTTCAGCCTTGGATTAGAAGAAATCATAACTAGGGGATATTAGCTCTCTTGTATAGAAGTTTAATAGGTAGTATCACTTGAAAGGACATAATGAACCAGAAGTAGTTTGTTAACTCCTGTTTTCTGATTTATCAAACTACCATTCTTTACTTAATTTTCCATATGCAAACACTTCTGAAGTTGCTTGGCTGACTCTTATCACGAAATGGGAGGAATCCAAGCAACTGAAGGGAACAGCATTTGGAAGGGAACCTTAGAGTAGAAAATTGACATGCAATGGTATAGTGGAGAGATGCACATGAGGTATAATAAGTATTACTATTTAACTATGTTTTCATTTAGGATGAATTGATATACCACCCTGTAAAGAGTGGAGGTTGAGTAAGAAAGGCAAACCTCAGGAAAGTTTTTGATTCAAGCAATCCAGAAGAAGAAAAACTCAACCTTAACCCTACAACAAAAGATAATGCAAGGAAAGTACATTATATAAAGAGACTGCATATTAGGGAATCTAGTGGTGTCCCACTATTGCAACCCAAGTGACCTTTTATCTTTGCACTTGGACACCCCAATTACAAAACAAACATGAAGGCCTTTTCAAGGGGATTTGTTTAGGTTAACAGATTTCTTAGTCTCTAAGAAGGCTGAATAAGAACAAAGACTCAATATGAAGCTTTACTAAGATAAGAAAGATAACAGAATAATCAGATAAATCGGGAGATTATTCAAATGGTTCAAAATAGGCAATTGTATACATTTTCATACATACCATGCAATGCATGAGGTAATAGAACAGCCATCCAACAATTTTTATTTTTTTTTAAAAATATCATAAGCACGGCGCAAAAAGAGTAAAGGGAAATTATGAAGCACTACCAAAACAAGGAGAACTAGGTAGATTAAATTTTCCAGGGGTGACATATACAAGTTGTATTTCATTAGGAAGAAGTTTATATTTATGTATTAGTAGTAACTCTGACCTTCTAACAGCTTCATGTTCTTTAATTTTTTATGATATGTAACAGGTCCACGTCCTCGTTCCAATCACGGGATCCAGAAGTTTAAAGATACGACTCCCTATTTGTGTCAACTGTTTAATTATTGAGCAATAGAGGCCCATCAGCACTCACTGGAAAATGTCCTTATGCAGAGATTGGAAATCTTAAGGTTGATGTAGCAATAGTGTTGAAAGAAAACCAAAGTCAAAAAGGCTGTCAGATGAATAACATCACATGGGAATATCCAATCAAATAATTCAGAAAGTTCTGATATAGGAGAAAAAAAGCCGGAGAAGAAGTTCTTTAGCAATGTGCATAGGAATTAATGCTGCAGTACAAATCAATCAACCTATGAACAAACTTAATTTGAAATGGCAAATTTTGTGTACTAATAAGTGTTTAGCCACTCTCTCTGAATAGTCTTATAGAATACTCTCTTTAGCCAAGCAAGCAAGACAGATGGAATAAACAAAATAAAAAATGGCTGCACCACTGCCCAAAGAAGATATAAACGCCACTATAGATTTGAGAATTCCTGGACAAACAAATTCATCTTTAATGGCATTGATTACAGCTAGGACAGCACCAGTTAGAATCAATAAGATGAAATCAAAGTAAACAAGCAGTACAATAAAGACCGCTGGATAATTATGGTTATTTAATCTAAAATAAGAAGTCATTAGAAGCAATGATTCTTTCATACATGTGCAGCTTAAGCAGACACTAACTAAATAGTTGAATGATGAGGCATTCTTACCAGTACGCAGACATCCGTATGGTTGCTGAGGGAAAATCGCTCAGGTAGACAGTTAGTCAGGAGATCAAGAATATGCCAACTAGAGGGGGATAGTAGCAAACCGTCTCGAAGTCTGTGCAAATCAGGCATATGCGGCAAAGAAGGAAGACAAGTCAAAAGCTCTGATTGTAATTTGTGTAAATCAGCCTTCCTCAGCACATCAGGGAGATTCTGTAAGGAATGTAGATCTACAACCTTGGGAACTTTGATTGCCGTATAAATGGTCAGCGCAAGGAAGAGGAAGAACCCTATCAAATGCCTATAACAAGTAGGAAAATCAAGATTCTGGTCAGTAATCTATTATTTCTTGATTTTCAATTAGTATGTTGGAATTTAAGATAGTATAGACAGAACATTTAGCAAACCAATGAACCCATAGCATAAAGGAACCGGCAATAACATGAAATAGAACTGAAGGCACATGCTAAGACAGCAGTTTCCGCTTCAGTAGAGGTTTAGTAAGGAAATTCAAAAGGTAAATTAAGCTGTCCACCTTGTACCTAAACTCCATACAAGGCACAAACATAGAATACATATGTTACTCTTCAAATATGAGTTAGGGGATCTCTCACAAATTTCACTAATACAAGAGTCTATTCTGGACTTTGGTAACAATCCCATATATCAGTTTCAGAATTGTTGCTAACCATTATTGCACACTTATTAAACCCGCTATAGATCTCTTCTCAGTCCAAACTTCTGAACCAGAAAGTAAATGACTAAAGTAGCATTCTTATCCTTGGTCAGATAGCGGTAGCACTCATGAAACACTTTTATGTTTTTAGCATCAAATTACTATTATTATACCGATCGATCCAATAACCCTTTCAAACAAAGAAAAATAGATGCTACTTCTCGGCCTGAAAAGATCCTCATCTTATGACAGCAGCTAAATGACTCATTGACCTCTTTTCAGCAAAAGCTCAAAGGACCTTAGTTTACCGTGTGGCTTACTGCCCTCAGCAATGAAGTTGAAAAACGTTTTGTCGAAAATTCAATTCATAGCATATGGTCTTTTCAAATCTCTAGTACCAAACATAAGGGAGATATGCATAAAGATAAAAGATCAGTAGTTCTGGATACTATACAAGTCAATCAACGTAACAGGAAAAAGTTCCAAATCGAACTTCAATTCTATAAAACATGAAAAGTTCCAAACTTGGGATAAGAGGGTTGTTAAAATATTAAAAGTGAAGAATTGGGAAATCTTACGTCCAAACATTGAGGGTCTCATTGTGAATAGTGAAAATGCTGAGTAAGGCCTGCTTCAAAGGCCATTCGGCCCGGTAATGGCCAAGAATGTATTCGTTGTCTTTCAAATAGGCAGGCAACGAATGGTACTCCACCAGCTGGTACTTCACCTTCTTCCATAATCTCTTCCCTTTCCCTTCCTTTGAACCAGACAACTTTTGATCCTCACAACCAGTCAATTTCTCTTCAATTTTCACTTTGTCCTTACCCATCTTCGCAATTCAACTTGTTTAGCTGTCAAGAATAACAACATATAAACGCTAATTAAGCTGAATAAAGCAACAGATCTAAGTCTAAAATTATAAAAAAAGAAAATGGGTATGTGGTGAATAAGTTCCAATTAGAACATACGTACAAGAAAGAAATGCTCCAGAAAGAACAAGAGAACCTAAAAAGGATGATCACGCATTTCCTGATCCAGGAATTGGCGGAGGAAATTAGAAATGAGAATAAAGAAGAAAAGTTCCAGGAATGAAGGGATTTGAGGTGGAGTTTAATTTCACAAGGAACTTCGACGTGGTCGATGCAACCTAGTTTTAATACAAGACATAATTAGAGAAAAGGAGAGATTGTGACTTTTTGCTGAGATGCCTTCAAATAGATGCGGTGATGCTGAGGTGATTTTGTTTCTTTGCTGTTTTGGCACGATTGCTGCCAATTTCAGATTGTAGAATTCAAAAAGTTTATTTGTCTCGTGTTAAGAAGTTGGTTACCTATATTTTTATAATGTATTATATTGTATCATTTTATTAATATAATATTTAAATAAATTATATTTATTTATAATTATTAAATAACATATTATTATTTAGTTTGACTGTATGATATTGTATTTTAACTGATAAGTTTATTAAAATATTTTTAATTATTTAAATATTAAATTTATCAAGAATTATGCATAAAATAATTTAAGAAACCCCTTTCTACTAATTTATTACCAAATATGTCTTATAAATAGATTAAGTAATTAAATTCATACAAATTCTAACAAATTTAGTGGAACAAAATTATTAATTTTACATTGGAGCTGGAAGCGACAAAAGTTCTAGAAAAAAGGGATGAAAACAAAGTAGGTTATGGGTGGGAGATTTGGAGTTAAAATTAAAAAAAAAAGGTAAAAGATAAAATAGAATTATGGAGTAATAGTTTAGGGCATAGTTGAAAAGAAAAATAGGAAACAATCACACCACACCAAATCAATTGTTTCATAAAAAGGACTTTTCATTGTTCCGGATCAATTGATTTAACAATATAATACAATCAATTTTAATTAAACAATCAAAACAAACATTATTTTGGGATAACAATACAATACAATACAATGAGTAACAACCATCCAAACAAGCTGTTAATGTTTACAAATTACAACGCATAGTATGTTGTTCTACATAAAATTTTCTGATTTAATCACAGTTAATTAATATGCATCCTCATTTGATTTAGTTATAACCAAAATAAAGACGTGTAGAATAGAACTGTACCTAGCTGCCAAGTCTTAGGACTTGTAGCGAGTGAATTTTGTTTCGAAAGAACATCATTGATTGTATTTGTCTATGGCAAAGGGAATTCAGGAACTCAAAATTTTATTATGTCGTACGTACATTTATTATGTTGTCACTAGATGTTGTTTACCAAGTAAATATCCTTTTACATTTCATTTTATATCATCAAAATTTAACTAGACTAATAATTTAAGAGAAAAACTCTTGCTAATTATATACCAAAAATACGATTACAACTTAATAATTTTAAAGAATATCCTGAAATATTATGATTGTAAGCCATGTAAATATTTTAATATTAAAATATTTCAAATATAAAATATCCTATTCGTTTCGAAATAAAAATTATTGACGGACAATTGACAAACGGAAAGAGCAAGTATTTTATTGTATTGGATACATGTGTTTTGGACTTGCAAATATCTAATTCCACGTCAGCTGGCCTTTTGCTTCATCATTACCACACAATCCACACTTGTTTTCTTTTGTTTCTTTTCTAATTTACTTCGCTCATCTGCAAAAGACGAACCATTACATTTGGAGTATCAAAGACCGCACATTTAATTTTTAGAATAATTTTTGATGTAATATTTACTAACTGTGAGAAAATAAACTTTACACACCGAAAAATTTAATTTTGTCCTAATTTTAAATTTATTTGTATTAAAACAAAGTAGTTGATTATAGGAGCCAGAGGATGGGGGAGGTATGGCAAGAGCAAACTACACGTCTCGAGCACAATAACAAGTACAGCAATATCTTTTTGGCTACCCAAAGCAGAGAATATCAGTGACTACTGTTAAAAAATCTGCAATTTCAATAAACTAAGAAAAAGGTAATTTCAAGGTCGGTCAAACCAACTGGCAATGTGGAATAACATTTTTTACTCATGAAATTTCATTTTTTTTTCATGTGAAATTCATATGCAAACATAACTTCATTTTTCAAAATTTCTTTTTTTCCTATTTTAAAATTTTCGTAGTGTTACGCCTACTAAACCTTGATTAAAAAAGGAACAAAAACAGAAACATATTTGAAAAAAAGTACTCCTATTCCTAATTTAAAAATTTCCCATTGTACCTTTGTTTACTGGAAGATAAATGTTGCAACATTATGAGCCCGTTTGGATTGACTTAAAAAAAAGTAGTATTTAAAAGCACTTTTTAAGTGCTGGAGCTTGTTTATAGATAATCAGTTATGTGTTTGGATAAAAGTGCTGAAACTGAAAAAAACTGTTGAAGTGTTTGGCAAACAAGTGCTGGAAAGCACTTATTTCTGTTAAAATAACCGAAATATCCTAAAAGTTATTATCACTATAAAAAAGATGATTATTATAATATTTTATTCTAAATTGATGCATATACAAATAATTTATAATTTAGTTCACTTTTAATTTAAACTAACTACCTAAATATAGATTATTTATTTAAATAACATGCAATAATTAATTATTTGACCAAAAAAATAATTTTTCACTCATAACTTTAAATTCTAGGGTAACATGTAAACTCATTGATATATTTTAATTTAAAATATAGTTTCACCAATTAAAAAATGAAGGGATTCAACAACAATTCTTTTTTAAATGTTATGGAACCAGGAAAAAAACTAAAAGAACAATATTTATAAAATATTAGAATCTGTTAAACATTTTATTTATAAAGCTAGTGTTAGCTTTAAGGTCAGAACATCAACGAAATTGACAAATTTTGGAATATGACAGCAGAAAGATTGAAAACATCGATTAGATGGCACCGGGATTTAATTAGTATTGGAAGGGTAGTTTTGGGGTTTAGAAAAAGTAAAAGAAATAATAGGATAAAATACTTGGTCAAACATACGAGCTTGTACCCAACTTATTGTTTTTGGCTTATTTTGGATATTTTAGCTTAAAAGTATTTGGCTTAAAAGGATTTTTATGATTAATCCAAACACTCAAATAAGCTCAAAAGTGCTTTTAAACTTGTTTGATCAGCTTTTAAGTCAATCCAAACACCATCTATGGCTTGACTGTTTATTCTTTAACGCTTTCATAATCAGTCTCTCTATTTCAGATAAAAATCAAAGTTTTTATAGTAAAAAGTTCCAGATTCTTTTTGAGAAATTATAATTATAGAGCTGTTTAACTTTTGAAATACTGGTATCTGGCTCTTTCTTGAACGAATGTATATTATTTGAACAGTTATATAATCTGATAATGGTATTTATATCTTTTAATTTTTGTTTTTGAGTTGTTGCATAGTGTTAGTGGGAGTAAAATCCTTATCAAGGTTTGTGGCTGGGCATATTTCCAAGCCCAATTGCCTATGATTCTGTTGGACCCCATTCCATTAGGTTGGTTAACTAATGGTTTGCTAAAACAAAGCTTTAGTTAATAGCAAGGTCCAAATTACTTTTCTACATACTTAATCATATATTAAAGTTAATGCTAATTTTCAAGCCTGTTTATTCTCTATTAACTAGTATGTTTTTCAGTTTTACATGCTCGTAGTGGTGATCGAGGACATGATTTTGTTGTTTGCAATACTATTAATTTGGTAGCCCCTTTTCCGCAATCATTTGTCAAGAAGGTAACTACACTGGTGTATTGCCATCGTCTATTTAGTAGTTTCGGTTGTCTGATACAGTACCAATAGATTGAAACTTCTTCTTCTACATTAACAATGTTACAACTGTGCATTAATTTGTTGAAAAGAAAAGCCCAACAAACATAGAGGAAAAATGGACATACTTGGGACCTTATCGGAAAGTCGATTGTTCAAGGTTCTTTTATTGTCTTAGTTTAATTACTTCCCTGAGTGGTTGAGCTGGAGTCCGCGGTCCCTTATGCGAATTAGATTCACGTACTATTCATGCATTTTCTAGTGTTAATCTGGAAAAAGAAACTCTTGTGGTTATGTTTATGAAAACCTGTAGACTCTAAGCTTAATTACATGTGCAAATTACTTACCGCGGAAACAATCATATAATACCGCGGAGCAAAGCAGCTTTTAATTTTTCAACAAACTCCCATGAGTCAATAGCTTCTTGATCATACAGAACTAAGAAATTAAAGGTGTAGTAGCTAATTACAATTTCAATGGAACGGACCAACGTCAGTTATAACCATGAGCTCATGATCGAGGTTGCGCTTTTGACTACGCTACTCTACATCCGTGGGCTGCTTTCATTTGCTAGCATGTCCCATGCCTCATATATACCACATTCATCAGCCACCAGGAAACAGGCATTTTGACATCATTTTGCCCTTTGCACAAGCACTGTTAGTTGTGTTAAGTTATTATTAGTTTAATATGCACTTCAGATTTTAAATTTATAGTCGTAGCATGAGGGTTTAAGAGAGTAATTAATTAAGAGCGCTATATTATTGTTCAATACTTTTTGACCATAGAAAAGTTAGCGCCATCGCAACACCTTGTGGTTGATAACATGAATAAATGGTAGTTTAGCACTTTAACTTCAGTCAAAGGGAAAAAGGGAAAGGCATTGATACAGGGAACTCCATTTATTTAGGGTAAGTGGGATTTCCAATGGTAGATGAGTCACATTAGACGGTAGAGATTAAAGTCCACAAAAGTACGTCCCTCATTAAGTACGAAAAAGGATCTTCTGCCACTTAAGAGCTCAATCTCCTCCTTCTTCTACTTCGCTTAATTATTTAACTCTTATCTTTTCTGGTACAAATTAAGAGGAGTATGGTCACCAACTAACCAGGACGGCATTGCACTAACGCCCCTCACTCTCAGGAAACACGGCTATATAATTTAAGCCCATTATAAGGATTTAATTACACTGGCTTGTTTACACCTGTACATAATCTTGCTATTAAATATGACAAAAATAAATGTTGGTTAACAAACTTGGAGCAAATAAGACTCCTTACTGAGGATTCAGTTTGAACCTATCACAAATATAATCGTAGTATAATAGGGCTTTACTATATCGACAATAACATCCCCTTTTACTTTTAGTATGTACATCTGATTACTCTATAAGATCTCTAATATGACTTCCAAAATCCAATTTCATTTTATCTTTGCACTTACATTTTTTTCTCTATTTAAGTTAATCAAAACTTTGACAATTATAAATTTAATTAACTTCAAATGGTATTACACATGTTTAATAATATATGGTCATTAAATCAATACTGATTGGGTAAATTTTAACGAAGATCAATAGTATTATTGGGAACTAATTTTTATCTTGTATAGGTCAAAATCTCCCTCAATGAGATTTAGCATGGAGTGGTATTATGGAAAGTGATGTGGCTGAGGTCGAGTAGTAGACAGCGGGGCTCGTAGCCGAGCGGTCAATAACGGCCAAGGTCAAGTATCAAGGACGGTACTAACGGCTAATTTTTGTAATAGGATATTTAAGGGAATATTCTACTGAATATTCTATGTACTGATACTTTTAGGGTTGACTAGGGATATGTCCCATATAAATAGAAAAAGAGATAAGGGGATGGGCATGTAATATTTTGGGATAAGAGCGTTTTTTGAGAAGAAGACTCTAGAAAAGATACAAACACTACCTTTCTAATAATATTCTACCATCCATTATTCCAGACTTTTCCATCAGATTCGAGAATAGTTCCAATATTCTAGGATTTGTCTATCACTCATTACTGTCTGAAAGAAGAATCATCAACCTCATTCAATATTGGGTGAATCATTCTCCTTATTTACGTGAATGTCATTTATTGTTATTTATTGCTTGATATTCTTTTGTCATTACTCCTCTTGTAATATTAAATGCACACTGCATTTAATCCCCCACCAACATTAGCCTGCGTTATTTGTGTTAGCTAGTTGTAAATCCAGGGATATTATTATCAACTAGGCTTAATCCCTCATTACATAAAATTAACTAGTTTAACCGGAGATTTATACTTTTCGGTCAAACAATTTGACGCCGTTTGTGAGGATTTCCTAGTTAATTTTTTAGTTTCTTCTAGATCTATAATTAGCACAGTTTACAAAAAAAAGAGCAAAACTCCTTTTTTCTTGTACACACGGATCTGGCATGGGAGGTAATGGAGAAGAAAGGATGAAGGCAGTGGCCGATCTCACCACCGACCTCTTGAACACCATCAATGAGGTTTCTGAAACAGAAGGCGGGGATATAACGCCCAACGGCTCCCCTAGGCGAGTTGGGTCGCCCCTCCCTCACGGCAATATTACAACATCCTGCGGTAAAGGAGCTTCTACATCCACGACGGAAGAGGCGCCACGTGCAGTGAAAAAACTACTTGAGGCTTGGCTAACAAACACGCTAACCAGCATCTTCGACAAGCCCGCCAAGGAGGCAGCTAGAGAAAACGCAAGGACTAGCATTACACCGACAACGACCGAGTAACATGGACCTCTCCCTTCAGTAAAAAGTATCACTCACAATGTTAATAATGCAGGTGACGACACCCTCACAGCCATTCTGAGGAAGATGGAAGAAATGAAAAATGAGAACAAAATGCTTCGGGACCAAAATGAGAAAGCATCAAGAAAGAGTCGACAAAATACCGGGTGCCCCAAACTCTTGCCAAAAAGAGATGATGGTTGGTTTATTGAGCAACCCTACAGTGATAAAGCCGCTCTGCATGCCATACTCAAGACCTTCAAGATGCCGCCTTATTTGAAAATATATGATGGTACGACCGACCCCGAAGATCATGTGACTAACTATGTCACTGCGGTAAAAGGCAATGATCTTGACAAAGAACAAGTATCTTCCATCTTGTTGAAAACGTTTGGCGAGACCCTCACCGGAGGAGCATTAACTTGGTATTCACAACTGCCCGCGCATTCCATCGAAACGTTTGAAGAAATGGCTGATAAGTTCGTAACGGCCCATGCTGGGGCCAAAAGGGAGGAGGCAAAATTGAACGATATATTTGCCATCAAACAATCGCCCGGAGAGAGATTGAGGGACTTCCTCGCTCGATTCAACCGAGTATCAGAAGGAATGGATGTAGCAGCTTTCCAAAACAGGCTGAACAGGAATGGCTCAAGGGCGACCAGAAAATTATTAAGTCGGCTTATGAAATATCCTTCAACAACTTGGGATGAAATACACAACTCCTACTGCGCCGAGGTTCGTGCAAACGAAGATGACCTGAATGGGCCAACTCATCGGTTGACCTCGGTGCAGGCCAAATCCTGGAAGAATCGAACAAATGATGCCAGGAGGGATCTTGCAGCTCCACGACACAACCGAGAAAGACATCAGCCATATATCAGAAGTGCCATCATGCCCCCTTCCCGCCACGAAGAGGGCCCATCTATACCAAGGACAGGGACTCATCGGAACTAGAGAGGCCCCCCTTTATTATCCGCTCACAATTTTGTATGTCACCCTCAGAAATAGTCTACGCATTGGAGAAGCTCGGACCAAAAGTAAAGTGGTCACAAAAGATAAGGTCAGACCCAAGCACCAGAAAGTCAAACGCCCTCTGCGAGTTCTAGCAAGAGCGAGGTCACAAAAATGAGGATTGCATCGTCCTAAGGCCGGAGGTCGTAAACATGCTTCACCAAGGATACCTCAAAGAATTACTAAGCGACCGAGGAAGGACCAAATTTGCCCGAGGACGTGAATAGCACTAGGGACCGCCGAAACTACCCTTACCGACTCGCACCATTCAAATGATCATCGGAGGCGGCGGCGACGCTTCTATCAACAACGTAAATTTCACCACAACCCACAAGCTCAAATGATCGATCACTCACGAACGGTATGACGAGCTCGAAGAAAGTATCATCTTCGATAAGTCAGATACCCACTGTTTGGTTTTCCCTCACTATGATGCCCTTGTCATCACTTTACGAATATTAGATACATATGTAAGACGTATTATGGTGGACGATGGGAGCGACACATGCATTATCCACCCTCGAGTACTTGAACAAATGAAACTCGAAGATAAGATAGTGTCGCGCTGCATCACACTAACAGGTTTTAACAATGCGGTTGAACGCGTCTGGAGAAATCACACTCCCCGTCCTAGCCGGCGACGTCACTCTGGAAACCACATTCCACATCATGGACCAGGATGCGGCGTACAACGCCATAATAGGTCAACCTTGGTTACATGGGGAATATTCAGCATACGAGGAGAACAACACATATCTAGATAATGCTACCGCATCGCCCTGGATTGTACGACCACCCAACAAATGAAGGTCAAAGCAAAAAAGGCATAGCAATTAACATGGCCGAGGTTGATCTGTGACGAAAGTGAGGATGTCATCAGAGATCCCAAAATGGTAGAGACCGCTGGATCAACCATAGAAGACCTCGACCCCGTTCAACTTGATGATAACGACCACAACAAGAAATCCTACATCGGTGGCAAGCTTCAAGAACCAGGTAAATTTCATCAATTCTTAACTGCTAAAGCAGATTTGTTTGCTTTTTCCCATACAGATATGCCAGGTATCTCGAAGGAGATTTCCACACACAAGTTGAACGTCGACCCATTCCATCCCCGGTGAGGCATGTTAGGAGGAAGTTCAATTCCATAATAAACAATGCAGTCCGTGAAGAGGTCAAAAAATTACTGGAAAATGGCTCCATCAGGGAGTCAAAATACCCCCAGCGGGTCGCCAATGTGGTCATGGTGAAAAAGAAAAATGGGAAGTGGCGAATGTGCATAGACTTTACAGATTTGAATAAAGCATTCCCCATAGATTCATTCCCGTTACCCCATATCGACCAGCTCATTGACGCAACGGTCGGACATGAATTGTTAAGCTTCTTAGATGCCTACTCAGGCTACAATCAGATCCTCATGGAAGAGGAGGATCAGGAGAAGAACACCTTCATCACCCATCAAGGGACGTATTGCTACAAAGTTATGCCTTTCGGACTGAAAAACGCAGAGGTGACATACCAAAGGTTGGTGACCAAAATGTTCAAAGATCAACTCGGCAATACTATGGAACTCTACATAGACGATATGTTGGTCAAGTCCAAAATGAAATAAGATCACATCAGCCACTTGAAAGAAGCCTTCGATATACTCAGGCGATACGGGATGAAACTAAATCCTGAAAACTGTGCATTCGGCGTGACCTCAGGAAAATTCTTGGGTTTCCTAGTATCACAACGAGGTATCGAGGTCAACCCCGACCAAATCAAATCCATAGAAGGAATACCAGAACATTTAACCACCAAAAAATAAGTTTAGATGCTGACTGGATGTATCGCCGCCCTGTCAAGATTTATTTCGCGATCATCCGACAGATGCCACAAGTTTTTCAGCGTACTCAGAAAGGACAACGGCCTCCAGTGGACCTCCGAGTACGCCCAAGCCCTGAAGGAGTTAAAGGCTTACCTGTCATCACCACCGTTGCTTTCCAAAGCAGAGCCTGGGGAGCGCCTCCTCGTCTACCTCGCCGTATATGAAGTGGCGGTGAGTGTGGTCCTGGTCCGAGAAGATAAAGGTATGCAATCTCCCATCTATTACATTAGAAAAACCTTAGTCGACATCGGAATGAGGTACCCCGGCCTCGAAAAATTGACCCTGGCCTTGGTCATAGCTTCACGAAAGCTTAGACCCTACTTTCAGTACCACCCCATCTCGGTAGTCACAACTTTTCCCTTGAGAAGTATTTTGCATAAGCCCGATCTATCAGGCAGGTTAGCTAAATGGGACATAGAATTAAGCGAGCATGATATCACATATCAACCGCGAACGCCGATAAAATTACAAGTCCTCGCCGACTTCGTCGCCGACTTCAGTGCAAAAATAATGTCCGAAGTAGAAAAAGAAGCGGCCCACATATCTCCACAAATACAAGATCTATGGATTTTTGTACACCGGCGGCACTTCTAATGCGTCAAGGTCCGGACTGGGACTTGTACTCGAAGTCCCAACATGCGAAGTGATTTGCCAGTCCATAAAGTGCCCGACATGACGAACAACGAGGCCGAGTATGAGGTTGGGATTGCAGGATTAAGGCTAGCACTCAAGTACGGGGCGAGACGGGTCATACTACGCTACGACTCTCAACTCGTCGTCAACCAAGTCGCAGGGACTTTCCAGATCAAAGAGCAAAGGTTACAAAAATACAAGGCCGAGATCTGCAAACTACTGCCCGAGTTCGACGAATGCTAGCTCGACCATTTTCCTCGAGCACAAAATATCGAAGCAGACAGCCTCGCCAAATTAGCAGCAGCCACTAAAAGCAAAACTGGAGAAAGAAACGTGGTCACCCTCCTCCACTCATAAATAGATCAAATCGAGGTAAGGACCATAAATCTAACTTGGGACTGGCGCAACCGTATTGTTACATACTTGCAGGATGTCATACTCCCAGATGATAAAAATGAAGCCAAGAAGCTTCAGATGCAAGCAACCAGGTACAACATCATTCATTATGACCTATACAAGACGACATATGGTGGCCCCTGGAAATGCTTAGGCCTGAATCAAACGTGGCGCATCCTAGAAGAAGCCCACGAAGGCCACTACGGAGATCATTCCGGCATTCGAGCTCTAGCCAGATGTCTCATATGGGTAGGTTACTTCCCCTTGACCGTTCATCAAGTGGGGCGAGCACCTCCACTCGGTCACTTCCCCTTGACCGTTCATCAAGTGGGAAATGGACATCGTCGGCCCCCTCCCTGCGGGGCGAGGTAACGTACGATTTCTTTTAGTTTTAACTGACTATTTTTCTAAATGGGTAGAAGTAGGAGCATTCGCCTAGATACGCGAATAGGAAGTGATCGCCTTGATATGGAAAAACATCATGTGCAGCTTTGGCCTCCCCAAAGAGATCAGTAGCGACAATGGACCATAATTTACTGGAAAAAGGTCGCCAAATTTTTTGAGAAGTGGCATATCAAAAGAATACTCTCAACATTGTACTACCCCGCGGGCAATGGGCAAGCGGAATCCTCCGATAAATCAATACTTAACATCATGAAAAAAAAGCTTGAGGATGCCATGGGATTATGGCCAGAGTTATTACCAGAAGTGCTTTGGGCCTACCGTACGACGCCGAAGACAAGCATAGGAGAGACGCCCTACTCATTAGTCTATGGGATTGATGCGGTAATACTAGTCGAAGTCGGAGAGCCCAGTTTGAGATATTCCCATGAGAGCGGGCCAAGGAACAATGAAAGTAGAAGGCAAGAGCTCGACGGAGCCGAAGAACGGAGAGATATGGCCTACATAAGGATGATCGCCCAAAAATAATAGGCAGAACGCTATTGTAACAAAAAGGCCACGATCAGACCACTCAAAGTCGGGGACTACGTGCTCAAAGCCAAAACACAAGCAAGCAAAGACCCGCGGAAAGGCAAACTGGGAAAAAATTGGGACGGTCCATACAAAATCATGGCAACAGCAAATAAAGGGTCTTTCCAACTAGAAACAATTGAAGAAAAACTACTACCAAACAACTGGAACATCACACACCTCAAGTACTTCAACTTTTAAGAAAAAGCATTCTCCAAGTCGCACTCTTTTTTCCCTCACTTGAGTTTTGTCCCAGTTGGGTTTGCTCAAGTAGGATTTTAACTAGGCAATAAGGGGGACACTTCAAGTTAAAATACGAACGGAAGAAGGCACCGGACGGTCAGTTCATTGCCCAACCTCTCAACGCGCTTCCAGGTCGCCCAATGAAGGGACTAGATAGACTGGGACTGGAATGCCATCCCGGAAAGAATATAAATTTCTCCAAGTATATGAGCACAACACAAATGTATGCAGTCTGCCCATACTTTCACCAGAGCAACATTGCCTTAATATCTACTCGGCCCCCAGCCACAATTAAGTACGGGTTACATTTGACCTCGTTCCAATCAACACCCGCTCGGCCCCCGGCCATAATTAAGTAAGTTATATTCGACCTCGCTCGAATTAACTCACATTCGACCTTGCTCGAATTAACTAAGTACGGGTTACATTCGACCTCGTTCAAATCAACACCCGCTCGGTCCCCGGCTACAATTAAGTAAGTTATATTCGACCTCGCTTGAATTAACTCACATTCGACCTTGCTCGAAGTAACTAAGTACGGGCTATATTAGACCTCGTTCGAATCAACACCCGCTTGCCCCCGACCATAATTAAATAAAAGTTACATTCAATCTCACTCGAATTAACTCAAACTTGACCATGTTCGAATTAACTAAGTATCGGTTACATTCGACCTCATTCGGATTAACTATGTTACATTCGACCTTGTTTCGAATTAACTAAGTATAGGTTACATTCGACCTTGTTCGAATTAACACCTACCGTCCCCCGGGCGCGACCAAAACTGAGTTCTGTTTTGACCTCGTTCAACACACATAAACCAAGTTTTTATGACTAAAGCGACCATACAGAAAAACAAAAGAAAAAGGCATACGAGCCCGAATAGAAGTAAAAGAGTCAGGTACGAGCAGCGAAAATGACATTTCATAAAATATATTCTTTACAAAGGCTAGAACAGATGCCCACAAAAATATATACAAAACTTACAGGCAAAATGAAAGAAAAACAATTACTCGCCACCTAACCCATCAACGTCATTTATCTGATCGTCTAGGTCATCTCCACCCACCTCTCCGCCAGTACCGTCGCCACCGCCTTTTCAGAATACTCATCCTCATACCAGGCATCTTGTTCGATCCCGTCCACGCCTATGTCCTCCTCGCCATCACCAGCCTCCGGCATAGCGAGATCATAGCCACAAATAGTTCGAGCTGAGCGTGCCTTAGCGCGAGCATCCTCGAAGTCGGTCTCGAAAACCTTCCCCACCGCCATAAAGTCCCTAAATATATCTCGTTGGGCCTCGGCATGGATCCAGATCACGCGGAATGTTAGAAAAAGCAGAAGAGCGAGAAGAGGACGACTGGTCCAATAATTAGGACTTCTCTGCTTCAAGGGCGACAACTCGTTCATTAAGGCCCGAAGCTTCTTTCTCGAACTCCCCTATACGCTCGTCGAGTCGCCCCTCTCTGAGCCTCGCCGTCTCCAAATCACTCGCTCGCTCTGAACGAAGAACGCACATCACGACCTCCGATGCCTCTACTTGCCTCAGAGCCGCCAACTGATCCAATTTTGACTTCTCTAAGTCCGCTATCATCTTGGCGAGCTCATCACCCAGATCATTCACCCTGATTAGACTTTCTTCGAGCTTGGCCCGCAGTGAGATCACTTGGGCTTGAAGGTCGTCGCATTGGGCCTCAACTCCCCTGCTCACTTCGAGATCCTCTTCTTTGACCTTCAACGCCCCCTCGAGCTCACTACATTTTCCAATGACCTTCACCAATTTGTCATCCTTCTCCTTTAGCTCGTCTCGGAGAGCCCGGAAGTTGCTACTCCTACCAAGTCTCATGGAAAGCTCGCGGTGCTTATTACGATACTCTCAGTATTTCCGCTCTATCTTTTGGAAAATGACCTTCCGCCTCTCCTCTCGGCGGGAGCTTTCGATCTCCAAGATCACAGTCTGAAAAGAAAATCTGAAGCGAGTAAGAATAAAATCGGATTCGACATGAACATACAAATAAAATGCCCAACTTACCATTAGAGCAAGGCCGACTATGCTCCTCGACAATGTGGAGTCCTTCAGTTTCTCGAGGGTCTTACCTTCCACGTCGGAATAGAGGGAACCAAGAGAAGGGAACACGTCCTCCGTATCAACTAGCAGATCCCGGTCAAGAGGGATCGTAATGGTCCGCGTGGTTCACTCCAATGTCACCTCGAGCCGGGTGAGTCCTTCTCCCATCATCCTAACCTCCTCAGGATCCATATCGGAGCCCGTCTCGTAACCACCCTCAGTAACCCCCTTACCTCTCTCATCAGTAAATGAGGTGGGAACATCAACGAGCCGCGAGGACGATGTCACATCTCGCCGTACAGTACCTAGAACCTCCACAGACACTCCACTAGTTCTGGCGTTGGCATCAGGAAGGGGCACGCTCTCTGCGGCTTCCGCTGATTGCAGGACCTCAGATGGAAAATTTGCACCGTCTTCAGGCACAACGGAGGCCGGTTCGCATTCGTTCTTTGTAGAATCTACGGCTCGGATTGTCCCATTGCCGACGGCCACCGACCTCCTTTTATGAGGGACCAAATCCTCCTCGCTCGGTGAAGAATCTTCATTTATTAAATAAAGCAAGGGAGAGGCCGGAGTCTCTAGTATTGAAGCCGTCGACGATCGAGCCGACATAGCCAAAATCGGAGGCCGAATAGAAGTGGATGATCGGGCAAGCTTGGTTACAGTAATAGCAAGGGGCGGACTCCATTATAGTGTTCATCTGGCGAAACGCATGAGTAGGGGCCTTCGACCTCCTCGAGGATCCCCGGGCTAAAAACAAAAAAGAACAAAAAGAAGATTAAGAGGTCGATTCCCACAAAACAATAAGAAGCAAGCGACCAGAAGGTCACGACAATAAAGATTCAAAACGGGTAAACTCACTGGTCGCTGAAATCTTGGGTCCAAACTTTTTGATAAAGGCCGACTATTTGCGAATCCTCACTGTGTGAGGCAAGACCTGGCTAACCCAGTCATGAATATCCGTAACCAAATGAGGGGGCGAAGTCTTAGCTCAGCGAGGAAAAGGTAGAGTGTTAGGCTAAAATCAAAATGAGCAAAATAAGCGCTTAGTAAAAAATACTTACGGGCATAATTCCATGCCTGAGGAAATCCATTCGCATTTGTCACCATGTTCTTGGTCTTGACGTAGAAGTAGCTATGCCAGAACCGACGATTTGCTTTGTCGTCTATCTTTACTACCAAACTCTTACTTCCTCGGTGACGAAGATGCAACATCGCCCCCTATAGAAACTAGGCACGAAGAGGTGTATCATGTGGCGAAGAGAGATCCCGCAGCCGGCCAATTCCGCATACTTCGTCAACATGCGGATGAGTTTGTAGATGTAAGATGAAAGTTGGGCCAGAAAAATGCCGTAGTAGCGGAAAAATTCCTCCGCCAATAGGAGACGGGGAAATGAGTAGCCCATATAGAACTAATACGCGTAGAAAGTGCAGTATCCGGGGCGATGAATCTGCACCACGTCACGACCTTCCGGGACCAGATCGATGTGGGCCAGAATTTTGAACTTCGCCCTGAAATTAGCAAGGGCAACCACATCCATCACCGATTCCGTGGCCTCAGGGTCGTCCTTGGGTGGTTTTGAAAAGTCAGATCTAGCCTTCTCGTTACAGAAAATTATTTTATCCACCATAGGAAAGCTTTCATACTCCGCAACAATGGCAACCCCATCATCATGGGGAGGTATGCGCACTGCCAAGGGAACAGGGTCAGGTAACCCCCCCCCCCAGAACTGGAAGACACGTTAACCATCTTTGTTTATGAATAAAAGAGGTGTAAACACAGAAGAGTCAAGATTCTGAAGTAAGATCAAAAGAGCAAGGATTCTGAATGAGGAAGGAAGAAGAAGGTATGAAGGTCTAATATTTAGATTGCAAAGAGTAAGGCAAAGGATTTTGTATCCCTATTTATAAGAGTTCATGCGTCAATATCGAGAAAGCAAACCGTCGTTACCTAACTCAGGAATCGAAGCGGCAGAGGCACGGAAAACGATGCAAGGTATCTGAAAAACGCGTAATAATGACGTATGATGATATGACGCCACTCTGAAACGACGTGACCCTGGGTTGCGTCTCACGGAAGGCCACGTTTTCACCCCGTCTGCAATGCTACTACTCGACCTGCTCATCTAAACTTCTCAACCATAACTAGCAGAGTCCGCTCATCGAGGTCGTCCAGGGTCAACATTAATAAGCGGAGGGACTAACTGTATAGGTCAAAATCTGCCTTAATGGGATTTAGCATGGAGTGATATTATGGAAAGTGATGTGGCCGAGGTCGACTAGAGGACAACGGGGCTCGTAGCCGGGCGGTCAATAACGGCCAAGGTCAAGTATCAAGGATAGTGCTAACAACTAGTTTTTGTAATATGATATTTAAGGGAATATTTCACTGAATATTCTATGTACTGGTACTTTTAGGGTTGATTGGGGATATATTCCATATAAATAGAAAAAAAGATAAGGGGATGGGCATGTAATATTTTGGGATACGAGCACTTTTTGAGAAGAAGACTCCCTAGAAAAGATACAAACATTACCTTTCTAATAATATTCTACCATTCATTATTCTAGACTTTTCCATCAGATCCGAGAATAGTTCCAATATTCTAGGATTTGTCTATCACTCATCACCATGAGAAAGAAGAATCATCCACCTCATTCAATATTGGGTGAATCATTCTCCTTATTTACGTGAATGTCATTTATTGTTATTTATTGCTTGATATTCTTTCATCATTACTCCTCTTGTAATATTAAAAACACGCTGCATTTAATCTCCCACCAACATTACCCTGCGTTATTTGTGTTAGCTAGTTAAAAATCCAAGGATATTATTATCAACTAGGCTTAATCCTTCATTACATAAAATTAACTAGTTTAACCGGAGATTTACACTTTTCGGTCATACATATCTAACTTAAAACATAATATTTATTTTTCTATACCATATGTTTAGGTCGTGATAATAGATCCAAACATCCAATTGTATACTACTATAATTTATTTCACAAACCAAACAGTCTGTTAGCGTCTTTTCATTCTGCTAGTGTCTTTTCGCAAACCAAACATCCATATATGTGTAGCACCGTAAGATTTCTTTATTTCCTTTTCATTCTCTATGACAAATTAAGCACAATAACATTTCAATTTGTCTGAATTTTTTCAGAGTACAAAGGTCAAAATAGCTAATTTTTGGTATAAAGTAGTAAATAGACTCTTTAAGTTTTTTAAAATAAAATTTATATATTTAAAAATTATATAAAAAGTACTATAAGTCAAAATAGTTAACAATTTAAATTATTTAAAAAATATTTATAAAAAAGACTGATCAAATAAAATCTTATACTCACTAAATAGTAAAAAGTTCATTCCTTTTTAATGAGGGGAGTAGAGTTCGATACTTCCGAAATGTTTTTTTCTCTTTTTCTTATGCCTCCATTCAAAAACAAAAAAACAAAAAAAAACAGAGAGAGAGAGATTGCAGAGTTGCAGTGACAGTGTGACACGCACGATGGCAGTAAAATGAATAGAAAAAATGGAAGAGCCAAGAGGGAGGTCCCACGTGCCTCTCTCTGTCTTTCACAGTTTCTCACCTGTAAACGTGAAGTCTTAACTCATAAAAAACTATACTCCACACCACTGTAGTAATTGAAATCCTACCCCCTGGTTTTTGCAGTAGCAAAGGCTTTGTTTCTTTGACAACGTAGCTCAGGTTGTGGGGTTTGACAGATCTAATACTTTTCTCTTACGTCTCTCTATTTAAAGCTACCCCTCATTCCTCTATTTTATGCTTTCTTCACACGCTCTCCCTATTTACTTCACGCCTCGTTACATCATTTTCTCTGGCAACTACTACTTCTTCTTCTTCTGCACTACCCCATTACATCATTTCCTTTACAACTACTACTTTTTCTTCTCCATATTTACACGAAGATATACACAACACAAAACCGTGCTTATTTGCAAGTTCCCAAGACTTGTAGGCATGGTTCTACTTCGGTTTCTATTTCGGTGATTGATTTCTGTCTCACACTTCTGGAATCTTATCGTACGTTCTACATAGGTGAGTGTGAAGAGGTCAGAGTCCTCTCTGTCCTTTCATTCTTTTATTATTGGTTGACAAGTCAGCTTCGATTAATCAGCTTCTCTCAATTACTATAAAGTTTCCATCACATCGTCTCTATCTCACTAGTAACCAAATCCCCCCAACCAATTTCTTCTATTCATCTTTAATTTCAGGCAGAAAAAGTGAAGTAAGTCACCATTGTTAGTAGTACTACGTAGAAATTCTGTGCATTTTGATAATACTACTACTAGTAGTTTGCATTTATCAATCATGGGAAATTGCCAAGCGGCAGAGGCGGCAACAGTGGTGATTCAACATCCAGGTAACAAAGTGGAGAGAATTTACTGGTCTACAAGTGCACATGAAGTCATGAGCTCAAATCCTGGCCATTACGTCGCCCTTGTTATCTCTTCTCCAACTGATCAGAGAACACACAATGGTTCGCCCGTTAGGCAGCTCAAGCTTCTCCGACCCGGCGATACTTTACTTCTTGGACAAGTTTATCGACTCATCAGCTTCGAAGGTAAAAAGAAAATTCAGACATGATCATGTAACTTTTTTTTTTTTGAAAAAGCTAAGTACCATTCTTTTCTCAAAAATTTTCCTTGATCATTTTCCTCAGATGTACTGAAAGAGTTTGCAGCAAAGAAGTGCATGAAACTTGGCAAGTTACTAAGAGAAAGTGGAGGCCTCGTTCTTGATTCCAAGAAAATCTCGACCGATTCACCAGCAGTGAACGCCAAGTCGAGATTGGTGAATGGGATCCAAGCTAAGGTAATTAATTCTTGCAATTCCCTTAGGACCATTTGGATGTAGATATTTGATCTTGATGTGTTTTAAATTCTCAGCTCTAAGTCATTTTCACCCTTTTAATATACCCAACGACCAACTGAATACAAAGTTACAAACTTAAATTACTATAGGACTATTTATTTTAACTCTTCTTTTGCAGTTATTTAAATGATACTAGAAGATTTTGTTAGTATTTAATTTTGAAAGTGAGTAAAAAATTTGGCTTGCAATTTAGGATTAATCTGTTGTCTTTGATCTAGGTAGATTTGGTGTTGCAAAGTAAGATTGCTACACCTTCCTTCAATTGTCGTATACAGAATAGCATCTTTACCATCCGTAAAGTTGAGTGCATTAAACGAAAAGCTTGTAACTTGATAAATACTTAATAAAACAGAGACATGTTTTGTACCATGGATAGTGATATTGGGCTTGCTTTCCTGTCTCTGTTTTACCTATGAAGTATGGCAAGTGATATTATTGCCTATGAGGCCATGATGATCTGAGATTTGACGGGAATTGGTATATTTGGTTGGTGGTATCATTTGCGTAACTACATTATTTTACACATGCCTGAAATAATTGTTTAGGAAAATAATAGTATATCCTTGAAATAATTGTCTCTATAATAAATAGGGGATGCAGTTTGGTAGGTAATTATTCGAAAAAGGGTTTCCTATACTTTGTTTTTTTGCTAGTCAAACTAATGCATATTTTACCAAGACTTTCTGAATATATTGTCATGTTGTAGTCGTAATTAGTGCATTTAGCTCTAGTTCGATTTTGAGAGTTCGTTAAATTGAACTTCAAGGAATATGTATTCCATCAATTTAGTTAGATGAATCTATCCAACTTTAAACTCTCTATTTTCCAGCAATTATTGAGTTACCTCAATTGAGTAGCATATATTGGTAGTGGGACAACACTAGGGTGGGCAAAGATCAAAATTAGGATATGATACAATTTATAAAGGAGAAAGGCTGACTAGAATTATGCATCTTTCATTTTTGCTTGCTTGGTTTGTTAAAATGAAATAATGGAAGGATGTGTTTTTCCTTGGTTATTATGAAAAGCTATGGTAGTATCTTAATAAGAAGTGGTATTAGCCTGCGTAGAAACTATTTATATTTGGCAGGAAAAAGTGTATAAAATTTATATAATTTTTTTATATAACATAGAATGTGTATATATATATATATATATATATATACAGAAAATATATAAAAAATATATATTTTTTGGTTATTATTTTGAGAGCGGCGATACATAATTTTCTTTAATAAGAAGCCATTAATAGGAGGTCTGGTGAGAATATCAAGGTCTGGTGAGAATATCTCTCTTGATCATTATACTTCCATATGTTTTAGTCCACTTCCCAATTTTGCGGGCTTTATCTCTGTCGATCATAAAGGGTATCACATGGGTATTTTTATATTCGTTTTTTGGAGTTGAAGGAGAAATTAAAGTATAATGCAAGAGTTTACCAGAATATCAAGTGGTTGTTAGAGTATTATAATATTTCTTTTTGCTGTTTCATTGTCAGTAATAATCTTTTAGGGCATATATGAGTTTTAAAATAGCGAAGAGGCACTGAATCTATTTTCTCCATCTCCAAGTGTTTTACTTCCAGAGCGCCAATCAGAAACTGTTGTTAAATGCACCATAAGGCGTGGCCTCTGGTTTAACGAAACGATGATTACTTAAAGAGACAATGAAAACTACTACTAATATTAAAAGTACCAAAGCCAACTTCTAAATTAATAGTCATGCAGTCGCACATTACTTGGATTTAGTCTAGCCTTGGCCCTTGTGACATAACAGGCTGAGGATGAATTATTAATTTCAAACCCTTTGACTTTCAAATATAAAGCAAGGGGAGAATCATTATTAATAAATTTCAGTTTGCAAACTTAAAGGAATATTGTGATGAAAATGTACTTAAATTATGTCATCGTATGACTAGATCATTTAATTTTAACATAATGGGCGCCTGACAAAGTGACGAGAGAGATACTGTTCCAAACATAATTGAATTGGTCATTGGTAAATGGCGGTCTGAAAAACGCAGTGTTTTGCTAATAGAATGGCTTTGCTTTTACAATTTGTTTTTCTGCAGCATTATCTTTTAGCTCAAAATTCATGCATCTTTGTGCACTTTTTTTCAGATGGAACAGGAGACTTATCAACAAGGAAGTAGCAGCAGCAGCAGTGGGCAGAGCCAGAGGAGTGTGGTGGGAAGACATAATGGTGGGGGGCAATGGAAACCAGCCTTACAGAGTATTGCAGAGATTGGAACTTGAACTCACTCACCCTAAGCAGAAGCGCCACTCCTATCTCAATTACATACTTCCCTAGCGACTAAGCCTTTCCAAAATAAGAAATTGGCTTTTCTCAAATGCCCCTACTTTAGTTTAGAAAATTAAACCCACTTAATTAGTACAATGGGAGTTGATGTTCGACGGACCCAATCTAAAGAATTGTAGTTTACCTTATTTTCAAGTTTGGCATAATTAAACAATTACCGTCATTTGAGAATATTTCTATTCTCAAAATCCTTGCAAATTACTACAAAGCGATCAACTAGATAGGGAACAGTAAGTATTATGAATGTGTCCTGGTTTTGATTTAGGTTATGGGTGTTAAGGGGCCGGGCGATCCGGGCTAGAAAAAAAGGGACCTGTCGGTCTTGGTACCGGTTACAATTTATTGGGTTTACCGGTTCCAGGCTTAGCCGGTGCTAAGTGGAATCGGAACGGTTCTAGGCCTAATGGGCTGGACCGAGCCGGTCTTAGTTTAAATAAAATAAGTATCGTAAGACATAAAATTAAACTTTTAAAGTTTAAAGTTTAAACTTTAAAGTGTTAAATTTGAAATTTGAAATTAAGTGGCTACAAATTATTTAATAAGACCAATATGTAAGGATCGAACTTCAAAGACTTTCATTTTTTATTTTCATTACATAATAATACTTCAAATTAACTTGTTTAATAAACTAACACATTAAGCTTAAATAAGTCTAATAAATTTAAAATAACACAGATTGTCTCAAATCAACTTCAATACGAATTCCTGGATGACGCTCAAGACAACTCTTGATATGCCTCCTTAAACCAGTTGTGCCCTCCCACTTTCGACGAACATAAAAGACTCGACCATAGTTCTTGCATTCTGCTTTGCGAACTTCTACATTTTCTTCTATTACCTCAAAGTGTTCCCAAACATGTGAGCGCACTCTAGAAGCACGGGGCATGATTTAACTTGAATTGAGAATTTGGGTTTGAGAATTGAGAGATGAGCGAAAAAAAGATGAGGGGGAGGGGGAGGGGGGGTCTAATATAGTTTTTTAAATGGTTAAATTAGTAAAAATAAAAGTACTATTTTTTTTAAAAAGATCCAAAATGGCTATTTTTGCAATTAAGGTCGTTGGACAACGGTCAAAAGGGGAGCTGACCGTTACCAACGGTCAAATATTTTTTATAAAAATAATAATTTAAAACTAGCCGTTGAACCGGTCTGGGCCGGTCTGATTCACCGGTTAAAGCTTGACATGACATTACCGGTTTGGACCGGTTAGATTAATCGGTATCCAAATCTACACCGGCACAGGCACAAGCACAAGCTGGTTCATTGTTCAGCCTAATCCGACCCCTTTACCACCGGGCCGGTCCAGTCCGGTCGAAAATCGATCTGGGCCAATCCAGAATCGGGTCAACCTGGCCCGTTTGATAGGTTTAATTCAGGTTCTTCTGAGATAAATTATTCAATATTTAGACGTTATACCAAAACTATTGTTAGTATTAAGGCGTGTGTATTTTGGTGTATATATGGATAGTAAATATATTGTATGTGTTAAGACTAGGAGAATTTTCCTTTTTCATATTTATTAGGAGAGTTTTCCTTTTTCATATTTATTAGGACTAGTTTTTCATATTTGTTAGGAGTAGTGGTGGTGATGAAACAAACAAACGAAAGACCATCTATCCGTACGATATAACATCTAATGACAATCATGGGATTTTGATAACACATATGGCACTGAAGGGACAAAACTATAATGAATGGGCAAGGTCCATGAGGACCGCCTTGAGGGCAAGGAAGATGTTCGGATTTGTTGATGGAACAATCAGGAGACCGAATGAGAAGTCTCTAGATCGTAAAGATTGGTGGACCATCAACTCGTTATTGCCTTGGATTTGGAATGCTATCGAGCCTACATTACGTTCGTCTATACCACACATGGAAGTTGCTAGAGATTTATAGACTAATATTGAAGAACGTTTCTCGGTCTTTAGTGGTCCAACAATGCAACAGTTGAAGGCCGAACTTGTGGATTGCAAACAGAAGGGCATGACCATAATTAATTACTATGGAAAATTAACAAAACTCTGGGAAGAATTTGCTAATTTTGATCAAACACCGACTTGCACATGTGATAAGTTCACATGCGATCTTGGTGCAATCTTGGAAAAGAAAAGGCAAGAGGAGAAGGTGCATCTTTTTCTTACGGTTTTAGATGAAACACTGTATGGAATAGTGAGGTCGAACTTGTTCGCTCAAGATCCGTTGCCATCTTTGATTGAGTTTACTCGAAGTTAGTACAAGACGATGGGCTCAAGGGACAGATGAATGTGGCGATGTCATCATCTTTTAAATTATAAAAATATCTAGAGAGTTTTGCCGAAATTCTAAGTAAGTACGTATGTTATCACGTTCTAACTTTTATTAGCGACGTTTATATGATATTTTAAAAAAAATATCAAAAAGTAACTGAATCGTACCAATATCGAAAACAAAACCGAGATAATTGGGACGATTTCGAAAAGTCTAATTCTGTTAATACAAAATAGAATAATCAAAAAGTTGATACAATATAAATTTTATAAAATAACCGATCGAACCGAACCATTAACACCCGAGGAGAAAGGAGAAAAAGAATGAATTTGCCTTTTAAGAGCTCTATCAAGCTCTTCTAACCTTCAAAAGAGAGAATGACCCGGTCTGAGCTTTGGAGAGAGAAAAAGAATGAGATGGAGAACGAGCATAACAAGAAAGAAAAAACTTTGCATTATTGGGCGAAACAAATTTTCGACTCATAAGTTATTATTTTTTGAATGGATAATATAAGTTAGATTCATATTTAACTCACTTTTAATAAATCAAGTTGCCAACTTATTTTTTGAGCGGAATATATGAGCGAATACATATAAATTTTATTCATTTTGCCAACACTAATTGTGGCCAAGGGTGAATACAACATTATAGGGACGAGTTCAATTGAACTCATAACTTTCGACTTGATGTATAAATTTATGTATAGAATTCATTAAAATTATAAATACGAATCCATAACTATAAAAATATAATAAATTCAATGCTAAGAACCTTAAAAATTGAACTCATAAATTTTAAATTCCGATCCGATTACCCCATCCACAACTCCAATCCCATCCGCGACCCTAGCAAGTTGTTTAAATTTTCTCTTGAGCTTCTCTCTCAAGCATCCTCATTGAAACACTTGCTTTTGTACCATTGGATCGTCCAACCAAGTTTCAAATAGTGTTCTGTTAGTAAGCGGACAACTTGGGGTATTTCTGTTCTTATTTGGAGCTTAACCGATTAGAGCTAAAATATTGCAAGCATACTTATAAGTTACACATATTTGGTATAGTAGCATTCGTTATTTCCTCTGTTTATGACAGAGTGAAAGGGATTGATCTTCGAGCTATAAATATTTGTTCATTTCAGTATATATTTTTGTCGCGACCCAATTTTCTCCATAGGCCATGATGACGCCCAACGTCACCGCCAGACAAGCCAACGGTAAACTAGTCATGTATTTGTTTTTGTTAATAATTTCAAAGTAATTGATTTTATTTATTTAAGAGAATGATTAATAGGAAATTATAGTAAAGTAAAGCATAAACTAATAAGAGAGCAAATACAGTGAATTTAATACTCAAAACCGTAATGTGACTACTAGAATACTCTCAAAACCCGGTGTCACAAGTGTATGAGCAACTAGTAGAATATATAAAATCACCTATACTACTGTCTGGAATAAGATAGACAGAAAGTAAATACAAAAGAGAGACTGCGGGTACTGCAGAACGGACACAAAGAGCAGCTCACCACTATGCCTCGGGGTAACGGGGGTATGCGCCTGAATGACTGTCAGATGCACCTGCCTCAGATCCTGCATGATTAGTGCTGAAGTGTGGCATGAGTACATAAACAACATGTACTCAGTAAGTATCTAGTCTAACCTCGAAGAAATAGTGACGAGGGGTCGATATCGACACTTACTATGGGCCAATAAATAAACTACAGAAATTCAAAATAGGCATGGAATACATCAATAATATTAACGTAATAATGAACGGTAAATAAGTGACTCTTTAACTAGATGTCAATTAAGAGCTCCAATTAGCACCTACTAACTTCTACAAATACGAGCCATCAAGTAAATTATATTTTTGTCAAGTCATGGAAGTAATATCAAGTGGGACTCCGAGCATTATTACACATGATTTATATCGAGGTCGTACGACCCGATCCAGAATAATGTGTACACTGCCGAGGGTCGATCGACGCGAACCATAAATGCATCTATTATACTGCCGAGGCGTTCGGCCCGTTCCACAAGAAGAGAGAATACTCTACGAACTCCGATTTAATGGCTACTACAAGACTAATATACAAGGAGGCACAATTTCTACCAACGGTCAAGTAACCCGCCAAAACTCAAAGTAAATAAAATTCGATCTTTACGAATCCTTTATCAAGTTTCAATATAATTTAAGTACTTAAATTAACAAGTAGAGTGCAATTAATATAAGTATTACATGATAGAGTCCTATAAATATCCGGACATAAGCATGATTTGTAGCTACGCACGGATTCTCGTCACTTCGAGCATACATAGCACCCACATTTAGTAACATATAATTTAAAATACCTATGGGGTAAATTCCCTCTTATAAGGTTAGGCAAGAGACTTATCTCGTTCCAAAGTTCACTTTCCGGTCCCCGTATCACTCTAAAAGCCTCTAGTCAGTGCCGAACAATCTGAAACCCAGCCAAATATTATATAAATTAATCAATATATACTCAAAAGGTCATAATTTAGCTATTAGAGTAATTACCCTACCCAAATTGGGGATTTCAGAAATTTTTGAAGATAAATATTACCCATAACCTCACGAACCCAAATATATAATTTCTACTCAATTCCATAATCATTTTCTTGGTCTAATCCCATATTTATCAAAACCTAAATTTTCCAACATTCTCCTAAAATTTTTACAATTTCTATGCTAAAATCTACCCGTAATGCATGATTTAAACTCATAATGTATAGAAATTACTTATCTCAAAGTGCTAGTTAAAAATCCCTCGTCAAAGAGCTCTAAATTCGACCAACAAGTGAGAAAAATGAAGAAAATGAGCCTAAGTCCCGATTTTAAAATACACTGCCCAGGTATTTTCTTCTTCGCGATCGCGGAAGAGGCCTCGCGATCGCGAAGGCAAGCTGCCTAAGCTCAGAAAAATGGGTATCACGAACGGGATCAGAGCCTCACGAATGCGAAGGCTTGCTTGGCCTTCCCTACACGAATGCGAGGGCTTCTTCGAAGACCATCAGTGGCTACCCCTGCCCAACCTACCCTGCGCGAACGCAGGCCCATTCACACGAACGCGAAGGCCACATGTCCCATACTTTCGCTAATGCGGACTAGTTTTCGTGAATGCGAAGCACAATTTCCAGTCCCCCAATTTTCCTTCTTCACGAACGCGACCCCACCTACGCGATCGTGAAGAAGGAAACCAGAACCAACAGTGACTGCATTTTGGACTGAGCTCCGGGCGGTCCAAAACACACCCGAGCCCCCCAGGACCCCATCCAAATGCACCAACAAGTCCATAAATATAATACGTACCTGCTCGAACTCTCCAAACACGTAAAACAACATCAAAACTAAGAATCGCACCCCAAAACCAAATTGAATCAAGTTATGAACTTCAAGCTTTTCAACTTACTCCGAATGCGCCGAATCATACTTAAACTACTCAGAATGACACCAAAGTTTGTGTATAAGTCACATATCACCAAACGGACCTCGATAATACCAAATCCTACTCCAAACCAAACTTAAGGAACTTGAAAACCTTCAATGCGCCAACTTTCAACATTAAGCTACGAAACGCTCTCATGTCGTTCGAAACTCGATCCGAACACACGCCCAAGTCCAAAATCATCATATGAACCTTTTGGGACTGTCAAATCCTGATTCCGAAGTCATTTACTCAAAATGTTGACTTTAGTCAAACTTGACCATATTAGGCCACTATTAAGGAACTAAGTGTTCAGATTTCAATCTGAACCCTTCCAAACCCGAACCAACCATCCCCGCAAGTCATAAAACAATAAACGCATATACGAAGAGTCTTAATCAGGTAAAGGGAATCTGAAAAGTAAAAAAACCGATTGGGTCGTTACATTCTCCACCTCTTAAACAAACCTTCGTCCTCGAACAAGTCTAGAATCATACCTGGAGTGTTGAATAGGTGTGGTTATCTGCTCCACATGTCCTTCTCGGTCTCCCAAGTCACCTCCTCGACTGGTTGACCCCTCCACTAGACCTTTACCGCAGAAATCTTCTTGGACCTCAACTGGTGAACCTGCCTGTCAACAATGGCAACTGGCTCCTCCTCATAACCCATGCTTTCATCTAGCTGAACCGTGCTGTGGTCTAACACATGCGCCCTGTCGGCATGATACTTTCGGAGCATAGACACGTGAAAGATCGGATGAACTTCCGATAGACTGGGAGGCAAGGCAAGCTCATAAGCAACCTCCCCAACTCGCCTCAACACCTCAAATGGACCAATAAACCTTGGGCTTAACTTGCCCTTCTTCTCGAACCTCACGATTCCCTTCATCGGCGAGACTTTCAAGAGATCCTTCTTGCCCACCATAAATGATAAATCATGTGCCTTCTGATCTGCATAACTCTTCTGTATGTGGCTATGCTGTGCGAAGTATCTCTTGAATCAACTTCACCTTCTCCAAGGCATCCTTCACTAAATCAGTTCCATATAACCTAACCTCGCCGGGCTCAACCATCCAATGGGCGAACGACATCGCCGACCATACAAAGCCTCAAATGGATCCATCTTAATGCTGGACTAATAATTGTTGTTATAAGCAAACTCGGCCAAAGGCAAGAATCGATCCCACTGCCCTCCGAAGTCAATCACACATGCTTTGAGCATATCCTTCAGAATTTGAACCGTCCGCTCCGACTTCCCTTCGGTCTGCAGCTGAAAGGCTGTGCTGAGCTCTACTCGGGTGTCACACCTCTTTTTACCCCCCAAAAGAAAGATATTATGAATTGTTGTGGGTTAAAGAGTCTTTTTAATTAAAGTGATATTTTTGAAGTAGGGATTATTTTATTATTCAGAGTTGCCACTTGGAATTTGATTTTTGGGTGTTCCAAGTCACCTTTTATTTGAATCCCTATTCAAAGGAAGATTTGACTCTTTTATTATTGGTCTGCAAAAATAAAGTCCGGATAAGGAATTCTGTTGACCGGGGAGAATGTGTAAGGCATTCCTCGAGTCCCGTGATTCTAGCACGGTCGCTTTATTGACTACAGCTTGGCTTGAATTAATTTTGGATAAATTGTGATTTATTTGTTTACATGTTTTATCTATTCGTTTTTTAATTATTAAATATGGAATTATCTGAACAAGTCGCGTTGTCACACACTCATTATTTTTGTACATATTGCGAATTGCGCCACGTGAAACGCACCTGCGATTTGCAACATGTTTATTTTTTATTATTATTTGAAGTTATGGTCAAGTCGCATGAAACACGCACTAGATTTGAGAATTATGTATCATGACTATGCCATGAAAATCGTACCCATAGTCACGATGTTTTATTATTAACGTGCCTAAAAGCAAACTACGAGTGTTTATAAGAATTATTTTTTAAACTAGCGATTATTGTAAGGACAATAGTTTATGGATGTGGAGTTATCGAAATGATTTTTACATCTATTACTAAGTCATTTGATCTAACAAAATTGACATTCTCTTCATTTTATTTCCACATGGCTCAAGTCTTATGCCACACAGTTCTTACATATATCTATGCCCTATTTAAACTCTAAATAACCAAGTTCTTACCACCCCATGGCCCAAATATCTTAGCTAATAGTTCATTTTGTAATCCAGCCCATTATCAATTAAACCCAGATCCAAACTACCAATAAAGCTCTTAGGCAAAAAGAAAACTACTGAAGCAAGTTCAATGCTAAGAAATGAAGAATAACAAAGTATCCAACAATCAATGCACTCAAGCAAAATCAAGATACACTCATAGTTTGTCTGAAAAAAATAATATGAACGAAACATAAATTTTTATATCTCCAACGCAAAACAAAAATAGAAAGTAAGGTCAAGAAATGGACCTCCAATATTTATTCGCTAAATGAGATCTACAGCAGTTGAAAATGAGCACAACAACAATGCTTTCATTGTACCTTAATAGCAAACCACGAGCGACGGATGCCGAAGGAACCTCAGTTGCGACATGTACGTCTTCGTGTCGTTTTTTAGGAACATGTGGTGCCATTTTGGAAACAGAAATGAGGGTCATTTCTGGCTGGGTTTGGGACTGGTTTCAAGACGGTTTTACAGCTGTTTGTTAGAGGAAAAGGAGCTGGTTGGAGATGGTATAATTACGACGGAGACAAGGCTATTTCTGAGGTATTTCGAGACTGTTTTTGGAGCTGTTTGGTGGAGGTTTTCAGCTCGTTGTTTGGGCTATTTTTGATGCTTTTTGGTCTGTTTTAGGGGGTGATTTCAGGCTGTTTTCGGAGTGATTTTGGGGCTGTTTAGTGGCTGAGTTTTGATGCATTTTCAGCTGGTTTCAATGGGGTTTCTTGACTGATTCCCCTCCCTTTTTCTTTTGTGTGTTCTGTTTTATAAGAGAGATGAGGGAGAGAAAATTGAGTTGGAAGGAGACGGGTGGGTGTGAGTTGTGTGTGTCTATGGTCCCACTAGAGGAAAAATTTGTGACAGAGAAGAATAAAATTCTGTGAGTAAGCACGTGATTGTTTGAGTGGAAATATGAAGAAATATCAATTTAAGGGGTGGGACCCATTTGAACCTTCTTTTCTCTCGTGTTTGACTTTTCTTTTGCTCTTTCCCATTTTTCTTTCTGTTTTCTTCTTCTTTTTTTTTGTTTGTTTTCAATTCTATTCTTTTGAAGATGAAACAAAATTGTTAATTATCTAAACTAATGGGACATTAAAAGAAAGAAATTTATTTTAAAAATCTAACTACTACTCAATTAGCTAAAATGTAAAATATTTTTGTGGTTTTTAATTTTGTCAACCAAACCTACTAAAAAGTAAAATAAACAAAGGCTAGAATATATAAATTAAACTCGAAAAATATTTACATACTAAAATGTGATAAAAATTCAAGCATGGTTAAAAATTAGATACTCATAATATGTCCCTCTTTACTTGAAAACATGAAGAGTTTTGAGGCAAATATAAATTGAGCCATGTGACTAATTTTTGACCAAACTATTATTTAAAAAGGGATAGAAACAAAAGAAATAAAAAAGAAGAATGCAACCGAGTCCTGATTTTGGCAGCCTACATATCCCGGGTTATAAGGGAATCAGGTCGCGTGTAGTTCAAAAAAAAGGTTCAAGGAAATGGATTGAATGCTGAGTTGAGTAGTCGAGTAAGGTTCCGTCGAGGCTCCGATCCGTGGTCATGTTATTACATCAAAATCAAAAGAGACTAAACAAGCCTATCAGCTATGAGTTACAAGATTCATATCTATAAGTCTTCTAAAACTTGATCTTGATTCTAGACTGGTTCTCCACACAGACTTTGATCTGAACCTTGATGCTTGTTAGCTGAAGGTACTAGTTCATTCTTCTACGGATTCTTCTGACCCAAAACGGGAAATGTAAAGCTCGTAACTTCAGTCGTCTTGAGCAGTCCATATCCTTTCCATCTGCTTCTGCATTTGGATTCACTTCTCTTTTTATTTTGTTTTAGATTGAAACTTATTTTTTTGTTCATCTCAAACCTTGTGCCTCGAGGTAAAACCTGCTCAAACACCAAAACAAATAACGAACGAAATTTTTCTGCCCCAATTTTTACTAGAAAATTTTCATGAGTTATTGTAATAAAATTCTAAACTACTTTATTGAAAGCCATAAATGATTGGGAATGGTGTACCCTGAAAAGATCATGATGATTTTTTTGGATGGTTTTCCTTTATTGTTAAAAAGATATCTCAACTAATGATTGATGTACCTTATGTTAGAAGAATGTGACCAGGAAATGGTATATCCTATATTGGCAATAATATCAGGGAGTGGTGTAATATGCATTTAAGATCAAATCAACTAAGGAGTGGTGTACCCTATGTTGAAAAACACAGCTAGGGATTGGTGTACTCTATACTGGTAAGGAAATTAGGGAGTGGTGTACCCTATATTGAAAAACACAGCTAGGGATTGGTGTACTCTATACTGGTAAGGAAATTAGGGAGTGGTTTATCCTCAATTTAAGATTACATCAACTAGGAAGTGGAGACCATATATAGGAAAACATAGCTAGAAATTGGTGTACCCAATACTGGCAAGGAGACTAGGGAGTGGCGACCTTATGTCAGAAAACACAACTAGGGATTGGTGTACCCTGATACTGGTAAGGAAATGTAATCAGGGGTTGGTACCCTGTATTACAGATATGAAATGTAACCAGTGGTTGGCGCCATGTATTACTGAAAAGAAATGTAACCAAGGGTTGACGCCATGTATTACTGATATGAAATGTAACCAGGGGTTGGCGCCCTATATTACTGAAAAGGAAATGTAACCAAGGGTTGGCTCCCTATATTACTGAAAAATGGAAATGTAACCAGGGGTTGGTACCCAATATTACTAAAAAGGACATGTAACCAGGGGTTGGTGCCCTATATTACTGAAAAGGAAATGTAACCAGGGGTTGGTGTCCTGTATTACTGAAAGGAAGATGTAACCAGGGGTTGGTACCTTGTATTACTGAAAAGGAAATATAACCAGGGGTTGGTGCCCTGTATTACTAATGAAATGCTGAATCCCCTGGGCGAAAAGGTTCTACCTGGGTTAAAGTACATAAAACAAACCTGGGCGAAGAGTACTTCTACTAGGAAATATGAGCTGAATCCCCCTAGGCGAAAAGGTTCTACATGTGTTAAGCTATGAAGAATATCCTGAGCGAAGAGTACTTCTATCCGGAACTATGAGCTGGATCCCCCTAGGCAAAAAGGTTATACATGGGTTAAGCTACATAAAACATCCCGAGCGAAGAGTACTTCTACCCGGAACTAAGAGCTGGAACACCCTAGGCAAAAGGTTTTACCTGGGTTAAGCTACGTATAACATCCTAAGAGAAGAGTACTTCTACCCGGAACTATGAGCTGGATCCCCCTAGGCGAAAATGTTCTACTTGGGTTAAGCTACGTAAAACATCCTGAGCGAAGAGTACTTCTACCCAGAACTATGAGCTGGATCCTTCTAGGCAAAAAGGTTCTACCTGGGTTAAGCTACATAAAACATCCTGAGCGAAAAGTACTTCTACTCGGAACTATGAGCTTGATCCCCCTAGGCGACAAGGTTCTACCTGGGTTAAGCTACGTAAAACAACCTGAGCGAAGAGTACTTCTACCCGGAACTATGAGCTGGATCCCCCTAGGCGAAAAGATTCTACCTGGGTTAAGCTACGTAAAACATCCTGAGCGAAGAGTAGTTATGCCCGAAAACATGAGCTGGATCCCCCTAGGCATAAAAGTTCTACCTGGGTTAAGCTACGTAAAACATCCTGAGCGAAGAGTACTTGTACCCGAAATTATGAGTTGGATCTCCCTAAGCGAAAAGGTTCTATCTGGGTTAAGCTACGTAAAACATCCTAAGCGAAGTGTACTTCTACCCAGAATTTTGAGCTAGATCCCTCTAGGCGAAAAGGTTCTACCTGGGTTAAGCTACGTAAAACATCCAGAGCGAAGAGTACTTCTACCCGGAACTATGAGTTGGATCCCCCTAGGCGAAAAGGTTCTACCTGGGTTAAGCTATGTAAAACATCCTGAGCGAAGAGTACTTCTACCCGGAACTATGAGCTGGATCCTCCTAGGTTTAAAGGTTCTACTTGGGTTAAGCTACGCAAAACAAACCTAGGCGAATGGTACTTCTACCCAGAAATATGAGCTGAATCCCCCTAGGCAAAAAAGTTTCTACCTGGGTTAAGTTACGAAAAACATCCTGAGCGAAGAGTACTTCTACCTGGAACTATGAGCTGGACCCCCTAGGCGAAAAAGGTTTATTTGGGTTAAGCTACGTAAAACATCCTGAGCGAAGAGTACTTCTACCCGGAACTATGAGCTGGATCCCCCTAGGAGACAAGGTTTTACCTGGGTTAAGCTACATAAAACATCATGAGCGAAGAGTACATGTACCCGGAATTATGAGTTGGATCCCCCTAAGCAAAAATGTTCTACCTGGGTTAAGCTACGAAAAACATCCTGACAGAAGAATACTTCTACCCTGAATTATAGGCTGGATCCCCCTAGGCTAAAAAGTTTCTATCTGGGTTAAGTTACGAAAAACATCCTGAGCGAAGAGTACTTCTACCCGGAACTATGAGCTGGACCCCCTAGGCGAAAAGATTATACCTGGGTTAAGCTACGTAAAACATCCTGAGCGAAGAGTAGTTCTTCCCGGAAATATGAGCTGGATCCCCTTAGGCGAAAAGGTTCTACCTGGGTTAAGCTACGTAAAACATCCTGAGCGAAGAGTACTTCTACCTGGAACTATGAGCTGGACCCCCTAGGCGAAAAGATTATACCTGGGTTAAGCTACGTAAAACATCCTGAGCGAAGAGTAGTTATGCCCGAAAACATGAGCTGGATCACCCTAGGCGAAAAGGTTCTACCTGGGTTAAGCTACGTAAAACATCCTGAGCGAAGAGTACATGTACCCGGAATTATGAGTTGGATCCCCCTAAGCAAAAATGTTCTACCTGGGTTAAGCTACGAAAAACATCCTGACAGAAGAATACTTCTACCCTGAATTATGGGCTGGATCCCCCTAGGCTAAAAAGTTTCTATCTGGGTTAAGTTACGAAAAACATCCTGAGCGAAGAGTACTTCTACCCGGAACTATGAGCTGGACCCCCTAGGCGAAAAGATTATACCTGGGTTAAGCTACGTAAAACATCCTGAGCGAAGAGTAGTTCTTCCCGGAAATATGAGCTGGATCCCCTTAGGCGAAAAGGTTCTACCTGGGTTAAGCTACGTAAAACATCCTGAGCGAAGAGTACTTCTACCTGGAACTATGAGCTGGACCCCCTAGGCGAAAAGATTATACCTGGGTTAAGCTACGTAAAACATCCTGAGCGAAGAGTAGTTCTGCCCGAAAACATGAGCTGGATCACCCTAGGCGAAAAGGTTCTACCTGGGTTAAGCTACGTAAAACATCCTGAGCGAAGAGTAGTTATGCCCGGAAACATGAGCTGGATCCCCCTAGGCGAAAAATGTTCTACCTGGGTTAGGCTACGTAAAACATCCTGACCGAAGAGTACTTGTACCCGGAATTATGAGTTGGATTCCCCTAAGCGAAAAGATTCTACCTGGGTTAAGCTACGTAAAACATCCTAAGCGAAGTGTACTTCTACCCAGAATTATGAGCTAGATCCCTCTAGGCGAAAAGGTTCTACCTGGGTTAAGCTACGTTAAACATCCAGAGCAAAGAGTATATCTACACGGAATTATGATCTGGATCCCCTTAGGCGATAAGGTTCTACCTAAGTTAAGCTACGTAAAACATCCTGAGCCAAGAGTACTTCTACCCGAAACTATGAGCTGGATTCTCCTAGGCTAAAAGGTTCTACCTGGGTTAAGCTACGCAAAACAAACATGGGTGAATGGTACTTCTACCCGAAAATATGAGCTGAATCGCCCTAGGCTAAAAAGTTTCTACCTGGGTTAAGTTACGAAAAACATCATGAGCGAAGAGTACTTCTACCCGGAACTAAGAGCTGGACCCCCTAGGCGAAAAGATTATACCTGGGTTAAGCTACGCAAAACATCCTGAGCGAAGATTATTTCTGCCCGGAAACAAAAGCTGGATCCCCCTAGGCGAAAAGGTTCTACCTGGGTTAAGCTACGTAAAACATCCAGAGCAAAGAGTACTTGTAACCGAAATTATGAGTTGGATCCCCCTAAGGGAAAGAGTTCTACCTGGGTTAAGCTACGAAAAACATCCTGACCGAAGAATACTTCTACCCTGAATTATGAGCTGGATCCTTCTAGGCAGAAAGGTTCTTCCTGGGTTAAGCTACGTAAAACATCCTGAGCGAAGAGTACTTCTACCCGGAACTATGAGCTGGATCCCCTAGGCGAAAAGGTTCTACCTGGGTTAAGCTACGTAAAACAACCTGAGCGAAGAGTACTTCTACCCGGAACTATGAGTTGGATCCCCCTAGGCGAAAAGGTTCTACCTGGGTTAAGCTACGTAAAACATCCTGAGCGAAGAGTACTTCTACCCGGAACTATGAGCTGGATCCCCCTAGGCGAAAATGTTCTACTTGGGTTAAGCTACGTAAAACATCCTGAGCGAATAGTACTTCTACCCGGAACTATGAGCTGGACCCCCTAGGCGAAAAGATCTACCTGGGTTAAGCTACGTAAAACATGCTAAGCGAAGAATAGTTCTGCCCGGAAACAAGAGCTGGATCCCCCTAGGCGAAAAGGTTCTACCTGGGTTAAGCTACGTAAAACGTCCTGAGCGAAAATTACTACTACCCAGAACTATGAGCTTGATCCCCCTAGGCGACAAGGTTCTACCTGGGTTAATATACATAAAACATCCCATGCGAAGAGTACTTCTACCGGAACTATGAGCTGGATCCCCCTTGGCGAAAAGATTCTACCTGGGTTAAGCTACGTAAAACATCCTGAGCGAAGAGTAGTTATGCCCGAAAACATGAGCTGGATCCCCCTAGGCATAAAAGTTCTACCTGGGTTAAGCTACGTAAAACATCCTGAGCGAAGAGTACTTGTACCCGAAATTATGAGTTGGATCTCCCTAAGCGAAAAGGTTCTATCTGGGTTAAGCTACGTAAAACATCCTAAGCGAAGTGTACTTCTACCCAGAATTTTGAGCTAGATCCCTCTAGGCGAAAAGGTTCTACCTGGGTTAAGCTACGTTAAACAACCTGAGCAGAGAGTACTTCTACATGGAAAAATAAGCTGGATACCCCTAGGCGATAAGGTTCTACCTAGGTTAAGCTACGTAAAACATCCTGAGCCAAGAGTAGTTCTACCCGAAAATGTGAGCTGGATCCTCCTAGGCTTAAAGGTTCTACCTGGGTTAAGCTACGCAAAACAAACCTGGGTGAATGGTACTTCTACCCGAAAAAATGAGCTGAATCCCCCTAGGCTAAAAAGTTTCTACCTGGGTTAAGTTACGAAAAAAATCATGAGCGAAAAGTACTTCTACTCGGAACTATGAGCTGGACCCCTTAGGCGAAAAGATTATACCTGGGTTAAGCTACGTAAAACATCCTGAGCAAAGATTATTTCTGCCCGGAAACAAGAGCTGGATCCCCCTAGGCGAAAAGGTTCAACCTGGGTTAAGCTACGTAAAACATCCAGAGCGAAGAGTACTTGTACCAGGAATTATGAGTTGGATCCCCCTAAGGGAAAAGGTTCTACCTGGGTTAAGCTACGAAAAACATCCTTACCAAAGAATACTTCTACCCTGAATTATGAGCTGGATCCTTCTAGGCAAAAATGTTCTTCCTGGGTTAAGCTACGTAAAACATCCTGAGCGAAGAGTACTTCTACCCGGAACTATGAGCTGGATCCCCCTAGGCGAAAAAGGTTTATTTGGGTTAAGCTACGTAAAACATCCTGAGCGAAAAGTACTTCTACCCGGAACTATGAGCTAGACACCCCTAGGCGAAAAGGTTCTACCTGGGTTAAGCTACATAAAACATCCTGAGCGAAGAGTACTTCTACCCGGAACTATGAGCTGGATCCCCCTAGGCGAAAAGGTTCTACCTTGGGTTAAGCTACGCAAAACATCCTGAGCAAAGAGTACTTCTACCTAGAACTATGAGCTCGATCCCCCTAGGCGAAAAGATCTACCTGGGTTAAGCTACGTAAAACATCCTAAGCGAAGAGTAGTTCTGCCCGGAAACAAGAGTTGTATCCCCCTAGGCGAAAAGGTTCTACCTGGGTTAAGATACGCAAAACATCCTGAGCGAAAATTACTTCTACCCGGAACTATGAGCTTGATCCCCCTAGGCGACAAAGTTCTACCTGGGTTAATCTACGTAAAACATCCCAAGCGAAGAGTACTTCTACCGGAACTATGAGCTGGATCCCTCTACGCGAAAAGATTCTATTATGGGTTAAGCTACATAAAACATCCTGAGCGAAGAGTAGTTATGCCCGGAAACATGAGCTGGATCCCCCTAGGCGAAAAGGTTCTACCTGGGTTAGGTTACGTAAAACATCCTGACCGAAGAGTACTTGTACCCGGAATTATGAGTTGGATCCCCCTAGGTTAAAAGGTTCTACCTCGGTTAAGCTACGTAAAATATACTTAGCGAAGAGTAGTTCTGCCCTGAAACATGAGCTGGATCCCCCTAGGCGAAGAGGTTCTACCTGGGTTAAGCTACGTAAAACATCCTAAACGAAGTGTACTTCTACCCGGAACTATGAGTTGGATCCCCCTAGGTGAAAAGGTCCTACCTGGGATAAGCTAAGTAAAACATCCTGCGCAAAGAGTACTTCTACCAGGAATTTTGAGCTGGATCCCCCTAGGCGACAAGGTTCTACCTGGATTAAGCTACGTAAAATATCCTGAACGAAGAGTACTTCTACACGGAATTATGAGCTGGATACCCCTAGGCGATAAGGTTCTACCTAGGTTAAGCTACGTAAAACTTCCTGAGCGAAGAGTACTTCTAACCGGAACTATGAGCTGGATCCTCCTAGGCTTAAAAGTTTTACCTGGGTTAAGCTACGCAAAACAAACTTGGGTGAATGGTACTTCTACCCGAAAATATGAGCTGAATCGCCCTAGGCTAAAAAGTTTCTACCTGGGTTAAGTTACGAAAAACATCATGAGCGAAGAGTACTTCTACCCGGAACTAAGAGCTGGACCCCCTAGGCGAAAAGATTATACCTGGGTTAAGCTACGCAAAACATCCTGAGCGAAGATTATTTCTGCCCGGAACTATGAGCAGGATCCCCCTAGGCGATAAGGTTCTACCTAGGTTAAACTACGTAAAACCTCCTAAGCGAAGAGTACTTCTACCGGAACTATGAGTTGGATCCCCCTAGTCGAAAAGATTCTACCTCGGTTAAGCTACTTTAAACATCCTGAGCGAAGAGTACTTGTACCCGGAATTATGAGTTGGATCCCCCTATGCGAAAAGGCTCTACCTGGATTAAGCTACGAAAAACATCCTGATCGAATAATACTTCTACCCTGAATAATGAGCTGAATCCCCCTAGGCTAAAACGTTTCTACATGGGTTAAGTTACGAAAAATATCCTGAGCGAAGAGTACTTCTACCCGGAACTATGAGTTGGACCCCCTAGGCGAAAAGATTATACCTGGGTTAAGCTACGCAAAACATCCTGACCGAATAATAGTTCTACCCTGAATTATGAGCTGGATCCCCCTAGGCTAAAAAGTTTCTACCTAGGTGAAGTTACGAAAAACATCCTTAGCAAAGAGTATTTCTACCCGGAACTATGAGTTGGACCCCCTAGGCGAAAAGATTATACCCGGGTTAAGCTACGTAAAACATCCTGAGCGAATAGTAGTTCTGCCTGGAAACATGAGCTGGATCCCCCTAGGCGAAAAGGTTCTACCTGGGATAAGCTACGTAAAACATCCTGAGCAAAGAGTACTACTACCCGGAACTATGAGCTGGACCCCCTAGGCGAAAAGATTATACCTGGGTTAAGCTACGTAAAACATCCTGACCGAATAATACTTCTACCCTGAATTATGAGCTGGATCCCCCTAGGCTAAAAGGTTTCTACCTGGGTTAAGTTACAAAACATATCCTGAGCGAAGAGTACTTCTACCCGGAACTATGAGATGGACCCCCTAGGCGCAAAGATTATGCCTGGGTTAAGCTACGTAAAACATCCTGAGCCAAGAGTAGTTCTGCTCGGAAACATGAGCTGGATCCCCCTAGGCGAAAAGGTCCTACCTGGGTTAAGCTATGTAAAACATCCTGAGCGAAATGTACTTCTACCCGGAACTATGAGCTGGATCCTCCTAGGCTTAAATGTTTTACTTGGGTTAAGCTACGTAAAACAAACCTGGGCGAATAGTACTTCTACCCAGAAATATAAGCTGAATCTCCCTAGGCAAAAAGGTTCTACCTGGGTTAAGCTATGAAAAACATCCTTAGCGAAGAGTACTTCTACACAGATTTATGAGCTGGACCCCCAAGGCGAAAATATTTTACCTGGGTTAAGCTACGTAAAATATCCTGAGCGAAGAGTACTTCTACCCGGAATTATGAGCAGGATCCCCCTAGGCGATAAGGTTCTACCTAGGTTAAACTACGTAATACATCCTAAGCGAAGAGTACTTCTACCGGAACTATGAGTTGGATCCCCCTAGTCGAAAAGATTCTACCTCGGTTAAGCTACGTTAAACATCCCGAGCGAAGAGTACTTGTACCCGGAATTATGAGTTGGATCCCCCTAAGCGAAAAGGCTCTACCTGGATTAAGCTACGAAAAACATCCTGATCGAATAATACTTCTACCCTGAATAATGAGCTGGATTCCCCGAGGCTAAAAAGTTTCTACTTGGGTTAAGTTACGAAAAACATCCTGAGCGAAGTGTACTTCTACCCGGAACTATGAGCTGGACCCCCTAGGCGAAAAGATTATACCTGGGTTAAGCTACGTAAAACATCTTGACCGAATAATACTTCTACCCTGAATTATGAGCTGGATCCCCCTAGGCAAAAAAGTTTCTACCTGGGTGAAGTTACGAAAACATCCTTAGCGAAGAGTATTTCTACCCGGAACTATGAGCTGGACCCCCTAGGCGAAAAGATTATACCGGGGTTAAGCTACGTAAAACATCCTGAGCGAAGAGTAGTTCTGCCCGGAAACATGAGCTGGATCCCCATAGGCGAAAAGGTTCTACCTGGGATAAGCTACGTAAAACATCCTGAGCAAAGAGTACTTGTACCCGGAATTATGAGTTCGATCCCCCTAAGAGAAAAGGTTCTACCTGGGTTAAGCTACGAAAAACATCATGACCCAATAATACTTCTACCCTGGATTATGAGCTGGATCCCCCTAGGCTAAAAGGTTTCTACTTGGGTTAAGTTACGAAAAACATCCTGAGCGAAGAATACTTCTACCCGGAACTATGAGCTGGACCCCCTAGGCGAAAAGATTATACCTGGGTTAAGCTACGTAAAACATCCTGAGCGAAGAGTAGTTCTGCTCGGAAACATGAGCTGGATCCCCCTAGGCGAAAAGGTTCTACCTGGGTTAAGCTACGTAAAACATCCTGAGCGAAGAGTACTTGTACCCGAAATTATGAGTTGGATCCCCCTAAGAGAAAAGGTTCTACCTGGGTTAAGCTACAAAAAACATCCAGACCGAAGAATACTTCTACCCTGAATTTTGAGCTGGATCCTTCTAGGCGAAAAGGTTCTTCCTGGGTTAAGCTACGTAAAACATCCTGAGCGAAGAGTACTTCTACCCGGAACTATGAGCTGGATCCCCCTAGGAGAAAAGGTTCTACCTGGGTTAAGCTACATAAAACATCCTGAGCGAAGAGTACTTCTACCCGGAACTATGAGCTAGATCCCCCTAGGCGAAAAGGTTCTACTTGGGTTAAGCTATGTAAAACATCCTGAGCGAAGAGTACTTCTACTAGGAACTATGAGCTGGATCTCCCTAGGCGAAAAGATCTACCTGGGTTAAGCTACGTAAAACATCCTAAGCGAAGAGTTGTTTTGCCCGGAAACAAGAGCTGGATCCCCCTAGGCGAAAGAGTTTTATTTGGGTTAAGCTACGTAAAACATCCTGAGCGAAGAGTACTTGTACCCGAAATTATGAGTTGGATCTCCCTAAGCAAAAAGGTTCTACCTGGGTTAAGCTACGTAAAACATCCTAAGCGAAGTGTACTTCTACACAGAATTATGAGCTAGATCCCACTAGGCGAAAAGGTTCTACCTGGGTTAAGCTACGTTAAACAACCTGAGCAAAGAGTACTTCTACACGGAAAAATAAGCTGGATCCCCCTAGGCGACAAGGTTCTACTTGGGTTAATATACGTAAAACATCCCAAGTGAAGAATACTTCTACCGGAACTAAGAGCTGGATCCCCCTAGGCGAAAAGATTCTACCTGGGTTAAGCTACGTAAAACATCTTGAGCGAAGAGTAGTTATGCCCGGAAACATGAGCTGGATCCCCCTAGGCAAAAATGTTCTACCTGGGTTAGGCTACGTAAAACATCCTGACCGAAGAGTACTTGTACCCGGAATTATGAGTTGGATTCCCCTAAGCGAAAAGATTCTACCTGGGTTAAGCTACGTAAAACATCCTAAGCGAAGTGTACTTCTACCCAGAATTATGAGCTAGATCCCTCTAGGCGAAAAGGTTCTACCTGGGTTAAGCTACGTTAAACATCCAGAGCAAAGAGTATATCTACACGGAATTATGATCTGGATCCCCTAGGCGATAAGGTTCTACCTAGGTTAAGCTACGTAAAACATTCTGAGCGAAGAGTAGTTCTACCCGAAAATGTGAGCTGGATCCTCCTAGGCTTAAAGGTTCTACCTGGGTTAAGCTACGCAAAACAAACCTGGGTGAATGGTACTTCTACCCGGAAATATGAGCTGAATCCCCCTAGGCTAAAAAGTTTCTACCCGGGTTAAGTTATGAAAAACATCATGAGCGAAGAGTACTTCTACCCGGAACTATGAACTGGACCCCCTAGGCGAAAAGATTATACCTCGGTTAAGCTACGTAAAACATCCAGAGCGAAGAGTATTTCTGCCCGGAAACAAGAGCTGGATCCCCCTAGGCGAAAAGGTTCAACCTGGGTTAAGCTACGTAAAACATCCTGAGCGAAGAGTACTTGTACCCGGAATTATGAGTTGGTTCCTCCTAAGCGAAAAGGTTCTACGTGGGTTAAGCTACGAAAAACATCCTGAACGAAGAATACTTCTACCCTGAATTATGAGCTGGATCCTTCTAGGCGAAAAGGTTCTTCCTGGGTTAAGCTACGTAAAACATCCGGAGCGAAGAATACTTCTACCCGGAACTATGAGCTGGATCCTCCTAGGCGAAAAGGTTTTATTTGGGTTAAGCTACTTAAAACATCCTGTGCGAAGAGTACTTCTACCCGGAACTATGAGCTGGATCCCCCTAGGAGGCAAGGTTTTACCTGGGTTAAGCTACATAAAACATCATGAGCGAAGAGTACTTCTACCCGGAACTATGAGCTGGATACCCCTAGGCGAAAAGGTTCTACCCGGGTTAAGCTACGTAAAATATCCTAAGCGAAGAGTAGTTCTGCCCGGAAACATGAGCTGGATCCCCCTAGGCGAAGAGGTTCTACCTGGGTTAAGCAACGTAAAACATCCTAAGCGAAGTGTACTTCTACCCGGAACTATGAGTTGGATCCCCTTAGGTGGAAATGTCCTACCTGGGTTAAGCTAAGTAAAACATCCTGAGTGAAGAGTACTTCTACCCAGAATTTTTAGCTGTATCCCCCTAGGCGACAAGGTTCTACCTGGGTTAAGGTATGTAAAACATCCTGAGCTAAGAGTACTTCAACACGGAACTATGAGCTGTATCCTCCTAGGCTTAAAGGTTCTACCTGAGTTAAGCTACATTAAAAAAGCCTGGAGGAATAGTACTTCTACCCGGAAATATGACCTGAATCCTCCTAGGCAAAAGGGTTCTACCTGGGTTAAGCTACGAAAAACATCCTGAGCGAAGAGTACTTCTACCCAGAACTATGAGCTGGACCCCCTAGGCGAAAAGGTTCTACCTGGGTTAAGCTATGTAAAACATCCTGAGCGAAGAGTACTTCTACCCGGAACTATGAGTTGGATCCCCCTAGGCGAAAAGGTTCCTACTTGAGTTAAGATAAGTAAAACATCCTGAGCGAAGAGTACTTCTACCCGAAACTATGAGCTAGATCCCCCTAGGCGAAAAGGTTCTACCTGGGTTAAGCTACGTAAAACATCCCGAGTGAAGAGTACTTCTACCCGAAACTATGAGTTGGATCCCCCTAGGCGAAAAGGTCCTACCTGGGTTAAGCTACGTAATACATCCTGAGCGAAGAGTACTTCTACCCGGATCTATGAGCTGGATCCCCTTAGGCGAAAAGGTTCTACCTGGGTTAAGCTACGTAAAACATCCTGAGCGAAGAGTACTTCTACCCAGAACTATGAGCTGTATCCCCCTAGGCGAATTGTTTTACTTGGGTTAAGCTACGTAAAACATCCTGAGCGAAAAGTACTTCTACCCAGAACTTTGAGCTGGATCCCCCTAGGCGACAAGGTTCTACCTGGGTTAAGCTACGTAAAACATCTTAAGCGAAGAGTACTTCTAACCTGAACTATGAGCTGGATCCCCCTAGGCTTAAAGGTTCTACCTGGGTTAAGCTACATAAAACATCCTGAGCAAAGAGTAGTTCTACCCGAAACTATGATCTGGATCCCCCTAAACGAAAAGGTCCTACCTAGGTTAAGCTACATAAAACATCTTGAGCGAAATGTACTTCTAACCGGAACTATGTGCTGGATCCTCCTAAACTTAAAGGTTCTACCTGGTTTAAGCTACGTAAAACAAACCTGGGCGAATAGTACTTCTGCATAGAAATATGAGCTAAATCCCCCTAAGCGAAAAGGTTCTAACTGGGTTAAGCTATGAAAAACATCCTGAGCGAAGTGTACTTCTACCCGGATTTATGAGCTGGACCCCCAAGGCGAAAAGATTCTACTTGGGTTAAGCTACGTAAAACATACTGAGCGAAGAGTACTTCTTCCCGGAACTATGAGCTGGATCCCCATAGGCGACAAGGTTCTACCTAGGTTAAGCTACGTAAAACATCCAAAGCGAAGAGTACTTCTACCGGAACTATGAGCTGGATCCCCCTAGGCGAAAATATTCTACCTCGGTTAAGCTACGTAAAACATCCTGAGCGAAAAGTAGTTCTGCCCGAAAACATGAGCTGGATCCCCCTAAGCGCAAAGGTTCTGCCTGGGTTAAGCTACGTGAAACATCCTAAGCGAAGAGTACTTGTACCCGGAATTATGAGTTGGACCTCCCTAAGCGAAAAGGTTCTAACTGGGTTTAGCTACGTAAAACATCCTGAGCGAAGTGTACTTCTACCCAGAACTATGAGCTAGGTCCCCCTGGGAGAAAAGGTTCTACCTGGGTTATGCTACGTAAAACATCCAGAGCAAAGAGTACTTGTACATGGAATTATGAGCTGGACCCCCCAGGTGATAAGTTTTTACCTGGGTTAAGCTACGTAAAACATCCTGAGCGAACAGTACTTCTACACGGAACTAAGAGCTGGATCCTCCTAGGCTTAAAGGTTCTACCTGGGTTAAGCTACGTAAAACAAACCTGGGCGAATATTACTTCTACCCAAAAATATGAGGTGAATCCCCCTAGGCGAAAAGGTTCTACCTGGGTTAAGCTACGAAAAACATCCTGAGCGAAGAGTATGTCTACCCGGAACTATAAGCTGGACCCCTAGGCGAAAAGATTCTACCTGGGTTAAGCTACGTAACACATCATGAGCGAAGAGTAGTTCTGCCCGGAAGCATGAGCTGGATCCCCCTAGGCAAAAAGGTTCTACCTGTGTTAAGCTACGTAAAATATCCTGAGCGAAGAGTACTTGTACCCGGAATTATGAGTTGGATCCCCCTAAGCGAAAAGGTTCTACCTGGGTTAAGCTACGAAAAACATCTTGAGCAAAAGGTACTTCTAGCCGTTATTATGAGCTGGATCCCCCTAGGCGAAAAGGTTCTACCTGGGTTATGCTACGTAAAACATCTTGAGCGAAAAGTACTTCTACCCGGAACTATGAGCTGGATCCCCCTAGGCGAAAAGGTTTTACTTGGGTTAAGCTACGTAAAACATCCTGAGCGAAGAGTACTTCTACCTGGAACTATGAGCTGGATGCCCCTAGGAGACAATGTTTTACCTTGGTTAAGCTACGTAAAACATCCTAAGTTAAGAGTATATCTACCATGAACTATGAGCTGGATCCCCCTAGGATTAAAGGTTCTATCTGAGTTAAGCTACATAAAACAACCTGATAGAAGAGTACTTCTACCCGGAATTATGAGCTGGTTCCCCCTAGGTGAAAAGGTTCTACCTGGGTTAAGTAACGTAAAATATCCTGAGCGATGAGTAGTTCTGCCCGAAAACATGAGCTGGATCCCCCTAGGTGAAGAGGTTCTACCTGGGTTAAGCTACGTAAAACATCCTAAGCGAAGAGTACTTTTACCCGCAACTATGAGTTGGATCCCCCTAGGCGAAAAGGTCCTACCTGGGTTAAGCTACGTAAAACAACCTGAGCGAAGAGTACTTCTACCTGGAACTATGAGCTGGATCCCCCTAGGCGAAATGTTTTACTTGGGTTAAGCTACGTAAAATATCTTGAGCGAAGAGTACTTCTACCCGGAACTATGAGCTGGATCCCCCTAGGCGAAAAGGTTCTACCTGGGTTAAGCTACGTAAAACATCCTAAGCGAAGAGTACTTCTACCCTGAACTATGAGCTGGATCCCCCCAGGCTTAAAGGTTCTACCTGGGTTAAGCTACATAAAACATCCTGAGCGAAGAGTACTTCTACCCGGAACTATGAGCTGGATCCCCATAGGCGTAAAGGTTCTACCTGGGTTAAGCTACATAAAACATCCTGAGCGAAGAGTACTTCTACCCGAAACTATGAGCTAGATACCCCTAATCAAAAATGTTCTACCTGGGTTAAGCTATAAAAAGCAAGCCTGGGCGAAGAGTACTTCTACCCAGAAATATGAGTTGGATCCCTCTAGGCGAAAAGGTTCTACCTGGGTTAAGCTACAAAAAGCAACCTGAGCGAATAATACTTTTACCCGAAATTATGAGCTAGATCCCCATAAGCGAAAAGGTCTTACCTGGGTTAAGCTATGAAAATAATCTGCAATAGTGATGCATGCTGAAAATAAAAGAAAATGGAGATTGGCGAAAAGGTTCTACCTTGGTTAAGCTACGTAAAATATCCTGAGCGAAGAGTACTTCTACCGAGAACTATGAGCAAGATCCCCCTAGGCGAAATGTTTTACTTGGGTTAAGCTACGTAAAACATCCTGAGCGAAGAGTACTTCTACCCGGAACTTTGAGCTGGATCCCCCTAGGCGACAAGGTTCTACCTGGGTTAAGCTATGTAAAACATCCTAAGCGAAGAGTACTTCTACCCTGAACTATGAGCTGGAACCCCATAGGATTAAAGGTTCTACCTGGGTTAAGCTACATAAAACATCCTAAGTGATGAGTACTTCTACCCGGAACTATGAGCTGGATCCCTCTAGGCGAAAAGGTTCTACCTGGGTTAAGCTACATAAAACATCCCGAGCGAAGAGTACTTCTACCCGAAACTATGAGCTGGATCCCCCTAGGCAAAAAAGTTCTACCTGGGTTAAGTTACGTAAAACATCCTGAGCGAAGATTAGTTCTACCAAGAAACATGAGCTGGATCCCCCTAGGCGAAAAGGTTCTACCTGGGTTAAGCTACGTAAAACATCCTGAGCGAAGAGTGCTTCTACCCGGAACTATGAGTTGGATCCCCCTAGGCAAAAAGGTCCTACCTGGGTTAAGCTACATAATACATCCTGAGCGAAGAGTACTTCTACCCGGAACTATGAGCTGGATCCCCTAGGCAAAAAGGTTCTACCTGGGTTAAGCTACGTAAAACATCCTGAGCAAAGAGTACTTCTACCCAGAACTATGAGCTGGATCCCCCTAGGCGAAAAGGTTCTACCTGGGTTAAGCTATGTAAAACATCCTACGCGAACAGTACTTCTACTCGGAACTATGAGCTGGATCTCCCTAGGCGAAATGGTTCTACCTGGGTTAAGCTACGTAAAAACAACCTGAGCGAAGAGTACTTCTACCCGGAACTATCAGCTGGATCCCCCTAGGCAAAAAGGTTCTATCTGGATTAAGCTATGTAAAACATCCTGAGCAAAGAGTACTTGTACCCGGAATTATGAGCTGGATCCCCCTAAGTTAAAAGGTTCTACCTGGGTTAAGCTACGTAAAACAACCCAAGCGAAGAGTACTTTTACCCGGAACTATGAGCTAGATCCTCCTAGGCAAAAAGGTTCTACTTGAGTTAAGCTACGAAAATGGGAGGTATGTATAGTAGTGACTCATGCTGAAAATTAAAGAAAATGGAGATTTTGAGGAACTTACCTTTTGTGACGTTTATCCTTTGAGAATCGCCATTATGCGCTGCTTTGTTCCTGCTTCAAATAAAGAAAAATTGTGAGTTTTCAAAGTGGTGGTCAGTTTGTGGCCTTAATGTCTTTGGCAGCTTGGCTTTGTGTGCATTCGCTTCAGGAAGACCGACTGTATTGGTAGTTGGCTACACTGCTGGTAGACTCTGTTGTTTCTTTCAAGAGACTTTTGCTCTCTGTACCAACCATGATTGTGTTTGTGGCTCAATCAGCCTTATCCCAACTGGATATCTTTGCTTAGGTGACCTTTTCTGATATCTTGAATGGCTTCTTGCTTTTCGAGCAATTTGTTTGTCAAAGAGAATTACAACTGGGTAAGCGCCTTTTGCGTGATGTGCACACTTCAAAGTCTCTGTTTAGTACTACAGGGAACCCTTAATCAATCTTGCGGTCTTTTCTTTGCTTGTTTTTGACAAGTAGGCAGACAAAAATATCTTTCGGGGAACCTTTGTACTGCACGAATCCTCAAGACTTGTCGACTGTAACAACTGTGTGTGCATGTTACTTCTCCGATAATGTTATCTTGAATGTTCTGGCCATAATTTGCTTTGTGAAACTAAAAAGCTGGTAGCAGATTTTAAAATCCTTTCTTACTTGTTTTGACAAGGACTGACTCAAAGCGAAGGATATAATGATGCGAAGAAACAATATTTACAAGAGATGTTTTGACAAGGACTGACTCAAAGCAAAGGATATAATGATGCGAAGAAACAATATTTACAAGAGATTCCTTCATGAGGAAGGAAAGAAGGAAGAATTTATATATATATGGAAGAGGCTTTGTTTTTTTTTTGAATGAGGTAACTAGCCTTAATGATCATGACATGCATTTTGGACTCAACGGCCTAATCTATCAAACTGATCTAATCATTCCTTTCGTTATTTCTTCGGGCCTTGAAGTCGGGCTTGTTTGTGTTAAGTTTTTGCATCAGTTTCACGAATTACTTTCGACTAGTGGTTCCCCGAGAGATTTTCACCAACAAGACTCTCTCATTTATTTATCTCTACTTCCTTCCTTTCTTTCTTCTCTTTTTTTTTCTTTTTTTTTTTCAAAATCATTCGATCGAACCTGATATTGGAACATGAATCAGATCTTGCGTAGTTCGAAAATACCGGGAACAAAGTACACAAGCTAGCTCCTTTTTTATGATTTTTTCTTTGAATTTTTTTGAAAAGACTTGTTAAAGGAGAAAGAAAAAAAAATATTTTTTGGATTTTGATTGATTTTTATTTTTGAATTTATGGGAGAAAGACTTCTAAAGAAGGAAAAAATATATTTTTGGATTTTGATTTGATTTTTTTTTCAAATGAGAGACTTCTAAAAAGAAAGAAAATATTTTTTGAGTTTAAAATCTGTTTTTATTTGGAATTTTCTAAGAAAAGACTTCTAAAGAAGGAATTAAAGGAAAATATTTTTGAATTGTTTAAAAATTGGAGTCTCCAAGAAAGACTTTTCTAAGGAAAGAAGTGAAGAAATATATATTTTTGGATTAATTTTTTTAAAAATTGGGGTCCGAAATTGATGAGGTTTGCCTATATATTTCACATCCGGTGAGAATCAGATCCACGTAGTTCGGTCCTAGACTTGATAGATTTTGACCATTTTTGATTTGTTTTTCTTTTTTGTTTTTCAATTTTGTTTTTGTAGTAAAAAAAAGATTATTTGTACAAAACTAGAGGAAAGTTTTTTTTTTCAATTCCACTCAACTAATTTTCTAAAGCCAGTCAACAATGCAAGAAAGCCTTCCAAATGATGCACCAAGTAGCACATAAGTGAACATGATGGTCTCTAAAAGGATACCCGTCTTATACGGACCCGGACCCTATGCCGAGTTTCACTAAGTCAAATGCACTTGCTGTAACAAAGCGATCCTACTAGGGATAACCAGGCATGTGGCTTGTTCATCTAGGTTTTAAAAATTCTAGGGGATGAAGTGTATCTAGACTGGCCATAAAACGAGAGGACAACTCGAGTAGGGAAGGGGTAGCATACCGGGAGCAATACTTCTCTGGCTTAACTACTGGACCCTCCCCGTTCTTAAATATGGGTGACTAATAATCCTTCACCGGGAGCCTAGCCCACCGGCTTTATCTCAAAATAGAATGGGACGCGTATTTGCGATTTCCAGGTATTCAGAAGACTCAGAGGAGGTGCGTGAGAAGACAGTTTATATGTACAATTAAACAACATCAAAGCGGTAAAAAATGGACAAGTAGCACATTAGGCCTAAATAAATCACAATATATAAAAAAATTAATAAAGCCAAATAAAGTCAATGTACAAGCTCAAATTCTTGAAGGTCCCCAGCAGAGTCGCCAGAGCTGTCACACCTCTTTTTATCCCCCCAAAAGAAAGATATTATGGATTGTTGTGGGTTAAAGAGTTTTCCAATTAAAGTGATATTTTTGAAGTATGGATTATTTTATTATTCAGAGTCGCCACTTGGAATTTGATTTTTGGGTGTTCCAAGTCATCTTTTATTTGAATCCCTATTCAAAGGAAGATTTGACTCTTTTATTATTGGTCTGCGAAAATAAAGTCCGGGTAAGGAATTCTATTGACCGGGGAGAAGGTGTATGGCATTCCCTGAGTCCCGTGGTTCTAGCACGGTCTCTTTATTGACTACAAATTGGCTTGAATTAATTTTGGATAAACTGTGATTTATTGGTTTCCATGTTTTATCTATCCACTTTTAATTATTAAAATATGAAATTATCTGAACAAGTCGCGATGTCGCACACTCATTTTTGTACATATTGCGAATCATGCCACGTGAAACGCACCCGCAATTTGCAATATGTTTATTTTTTTATTATTATTTGAAGTTATGGTCAAGTCGCATGAAACGCGCACTCGAATTGAGGATTATGTATCATGACTATGTCACGGGAATCGTACCTATAGTCACGATGTTTTATTATTTACGTGCCTAAAAGCAAACTACGAGTGTTTATAAGAATTATTTCCACTCAGGTATAACCATCTGCTGAAGTTGGCCAACTGGCCTCTGATGCTCCTACTTAACTTGCTAGTAATTTAGGCACCTCGCTACGTACTTAAATATGTTCTTCTTCATCCGCCGCCACCAATAATGCTGCCTCAGGACGCGATACATCTTCGTAGCACCTAGATGAATTTAATACCGAGAATTGTGCACCTCCTTTAGAATCTTCTCCCTCAATCCATCAACATTAGGAACACATAGACGGCCCTGGAGTCGCAAAACACCATCCTCATCGATAGTAACTCCTTGGCACCATCCTGTAGCACCGTCTCCCTAAGAACCAACAAGTGCGGATCGTCGTACTGATGAGCCTTGATTTGCTCAAATAAAGAAAATTGAGCGACGACGCATGCCACTCGACTGGATCTGAAATATCCAACCTCACAGGTCTGTTCGCCAAGGATTGAATGTCCAAAGCCAATGGTCTCTCCTCTGCTGAAATGAAGGCCAAACTACCCATACTCTCGGCTTTTTTGCTCAAGGCATCTGCAACCATATTCACCTTGTACGAATGATAAAGGATGGTAATATCATAGTCCTTTAGTAACTCAAGCCAGTTGTGCTGCCTCAAATTGAGATCCCTCTACTTGAACAAATGCTGCAAGCTGCGATGATCGATGTAAACCTCACAGGACACCCCATAAAGAAAATGCCTCTAGATCTTGAGAGCATAAACTATCGCGACCAACTCCAAGTCATATATGGGGTAATTCTTCTCGTGGGGATTCAGATGACGTAAAGCATATGGAATAACTCGCCCCTCCTGCATCAATACACAACCCAGACAAATACGTGAAACATTGCAATAAACGGTATACATCCTTGAACCGGAAGGCAACACTAAGCCTGGTGATGTAGTCAAAGTTGTCTTGAGCTTCTGAAAGCTTGCCTTGCAATCATCGGACCATCGGTACGATGCACCCTTCTGAGTCAATATAGTCAAAGGTGCTGCAGTAGATGAGAAGCCCTCCACAAACTGGCGATAATAACCTGCTAACCCCAAGAAACTCCTGATCTCGATCGCTGTGGTAGGACGAGGCCAAATCTGGACTGCCTCGATCTTCGTGGGATCTACATTAATACCCTCGCCTGATACAACATGCCCCAAGAATGCCACAAAATCTAACTAGAACTCGCACTTGGAGAACTTAGCATATAGCTTCTATTCCCGCAAGGTATAAAGCACAACTCTCAAATTCTGATCGTGCTCTTCTGTGCTACGCGAGTAGATCAATATGTCATCAATGTAGATAATGGCATACGAGTCAATATATGGCCTGAACACCAGGTTCATCAAATCCATAAACGTCGTCGGGGCGTTGGTCAAGCCAAATGACATCACTAGAAGCTTATAGTGGCCATATCTAGTTTGGAAAGCCATCTTCAGAACATCCGTAGCATGAATCTTCAGCTGATGATACCCCGATCTCAAGTCGATCTTAGAGAATACCCTGACACCCTGCAACTATTCAAATAAATCATCAATACGCGACATTGGTTACTTGTTCTTAATGGTAACTTTGTTCAAGTGGCGGTAATCAATGCACATCCCCATAGTCTCATTCTTCTTTTTCACGAAAAACACCAGTGCACCCCAAGGCGACACACTCGGTTTGACGAACCCTTTTGCTAACAGCTCCTCAAGGTTTTCTTTCAACTCCTTCAACTCTTTCGGAGCCATGCGGTATGATGGAATAGATATAGGCTGGGTACTTAGAGCCAAATCAATACAGAAATCGATATCACGATCTGGTGGCATTCTTGGTAAGTCAGAAGGAAATACATCAATGAACTCCCGCATCACAGGCACTGAATCAATCTCCGGAGTCTCTGCGGTAGTATCCCGAACATAAGCTAGATTCTCCAAATAACCCTTCTTGACCATATGTCGATCCTTCAAGAAAGAAATAACCCGGCTAGATGAACTGATAGATGAACCCTTCCATTCTAAACTAGGCAACTCTGGTATCGCCAAGGTAGCAGTCTTGGCATTACAATCAAGGATGGCATAGTACAGAGACAACCAGTCCATGCCCAGGATGACCTCAAAGTCGGTCATGTCGAGCAACAAAAGATCCGCTCTGGTCTCATAACCAAAAAAAGTCATAATACAGGTCCGGTAAATCCGATCCACAACAACAGAATCGCCCACTACCTAGACACATATACAGGATTACCCAAGAACTCACGAGGAATACCCAGAAAATGAGCAAACAGAGATGAAACATATGAATACGTAGACCCTAGATCAAATAGTACCGAAGCATCCCTACCGCTGACAGAAATAACATTTGTGATCACGGTATTTGAGGCTATTGCATCTGGTCTGGCTGGAAAGGTATAGAACCTAGCTGGTGCGCCACCTGATTGGCCTCCACCTCTAGGGCAGCCCCTACCCACCTGTCCTCCGCCTCTGCGCGGCCAAACGACTGGTGCGATAGCTGGTGCAGAAATCATGGGCTGATGACCCTGCTGTATTGCCTTGCCCTGAAGCTTGGGGAAGAATCTCCTCACATGACCAAGATTTCCACACTCAAAGCAACCTCTCGGTTCAGAAGATGACTGACCCTGGGAATATGAACACCCACTGGAAGAACCCTGAATAGCCGGTGGACGACGGGAGCTCTCTTGAATAGTGCTTAAATAGGGCCGCACTGGAGCACCCTGAGAAGGCGGTGGTGTTGGATTCATGGGCCTGCTAGACTAGCCCCTCACAAATTGACCTCTGCCCTAGTCGGAGGACCACTGAACCCTCCAGAATATCGATACCGCTTATCCCTCAGCGCCTGCTCTCAGCCCTACTGACGAATACCCTCGATCCTCTGAGCTATCTCCACAACCTGCTCATAAAGAGTCCCCATCTCGATCTCTCGGGCCATAGTGACCTGGATACCATAGTGAAATCCTGCAATAAACCTCTACACTCTCTCTGCATCAATGAGGAGTATCATAAGTCCATGGTAAGACAACTTAGAGAACCTCGCCTCATAATCGGTCATGTACATCTGACCTTGCTGGAGCCGCTCGAACTGACCCCGTAACTCTTCCCTCTGAGAGGGTGGGATATATCTCTCCAAAAAGAGACATGTGAACTGATCCCAAGTCAAGGGAGGAGAACCTGCTGGTCTACTGAGAGGATAGGACTTCTACTATCTACTGGTCCTGCCCTCCAGCTGAAAGGTGGTAAAGTCCACCCCGTTAGACTCCAATACCCTTATGTTGTGCAGTCTGTACCTGCAAAGATCAATAAAGTCCAGCGGTCCTCATGTCGCTCACCGCCAAAGGCAGGAGGATGTAGCATGGTCAATCTATCCAATAGCTTCTACGGCTCGCCGGTCGCGGCTGGTCTGCGCTCTGGTTTAGCCTCTGCAACTGGCTGAGCCCTGCCCACGGGTAGTGTACCCGGGGCCTAATATACGACAGCAGCATGCCTTGGAGCCTGAGCGGTAGGGGTCTGTGCTCCCCCCTCCCGCCTGAGATGTGGCTAGGTCCGCTGGAAATAAACCAACCCGCGTCATAGAGTCCATAAAACGCAGCATACGGCCCACGACCAACTGGAATTCTGGTACGGACATGAAATTCGTTGGGGCCGGCTCAGTTGCAGGTACCTCGCCCTGCTCCTCAATAACAGGATCCTCTACTGGATCCACTGGTGGCACAGCTGGAGCAGCTCTAGGATGCCCTCGTCCTCTGGCAGGAGATGAAGCCCTCCCTCGGCCTATGCCTCAGCCTCTAGCAATAGGGGGAGCAACTCCTCCACGGTCGGGTACATCTGTCGCGCGCGTTATCACCATCTGTGAGAGAATCAGAGAAAGATACTTAACACAATATCAAGTGCACGATAAGAGATGAAGAAATAGAAGTTTCCTAACATCCTATAGCCTTTCGAAGATAAGTATGGACGTTTCTGCACCGATCTGCAAGACTCTATCAGGCCTACTCATGACTTGTGAGACCTACGTGAACCTAGTGCTCTGATACCAAACTGTCACGACCCAATTTCCCGTGTAGGCCATGATGGCGCACAACATCACCGCCAGGCAAGCCAACGGTGAACTAGTCATGTATTTATTCTTTTTAATAATTTCAAAGTAATTGATTTTATTTATTAAGAGAATGATTAGTAAGAAATTATAGTAAAGTAAAGCATAAACTAATGAGAGAGTAAATACAGTGAATTTAAACTCAAAACCATAATGCGACTACTAAAATACTCCCAAAACCCGGTGTCACAAGTGTATGAGTAATTAGTAGAATATACAAAATCATATATACTACTGTCTGGAATAAGATAGATAAAAAGTAAATACAAAAGAGAGATTGCGGGTGCTACAGAACGGACACAGAGAGCAGCTCACCACTATGCCTCGGGGTAACGGGGATATGCGCCTGAATGACTGCTAGATGCATTTGCCTCAGATCCTGCACGATTAGTGCTGAAGTGTAGTGTGAGTACATAAACAACATGTACCTAGTATGTATTTAGTCTAACCTTAAAGAAGTAGTGACATGGTGTCGACATCAAAAATTACTATGAGCCAATAAATAAAGTAAAGAAATTCTAAATAGGCATGGAATGCATCAATAATAATAACACAATAATGAACAGTAAATAAGCGAATCTTTAACTAGATATCAATTAAAAGTTCCAATTAGCACCTACCAAATTCAACAAATACGAGCCATCAAGTAAATTATATTTTTCTCAAGTCATGGAAGTAATATCAAATGTAATCGGATTACGAGCATTATTACGCACGATTTATGCCGAGGTCGTACGACCCGATCCAGAATAATATGTATACTGCCGAGGATCGACCGACGTGAACCGTAGATGCATCTATTATACTGCTGAGGCGTTCGGCGCACTCTACAAGAAGAGAGAATACTCTACGAACTTCGATTTAACGGCTACTACCAGACTAATACACAAGGAGGCACAATTTCTACCAGCAGTAAAGTAACCCGCCAAAACTCAAAGTAAATGAAATTCAGTGTTTACGAATCCTTTATCAAGTTTTAATATAATTTAAGCTCTTAAATTAACAAGTAGAGTGCAATTAATACAAGTATTACATGGTAGGGTCCTAAAACTACTCAGACATAAGCATGATTTGTAGCTACGCACGGACTCTCATCACTTCGTGCGTACGTAGCACCCACAATTAGTAACAAATAGTAATTTAAAATACATATGGTGTAAATTCCCTCTTACAAGGTTAGGCAAGAGACTTACCTCGTTCCAAAGTTCACTTTTCGGTCCCCATATCACTCTAAAAGCCTCAAGTCAGTGCCCAACAATCCGAAACTAGCCAAATATTATATAAATTAATTAATATATACTCAAAAGGTCATAATTTAGCTATTAGAGTAATTACCCAACCCAAATTAGAAGATTTCTAAAATTCACCCTCGGGCCCATAACCTCACGGACCTTCGCGTTACCAATAACCTCACGAACCTAAATATATAATTTTTACTCAATTCCATAATTATTTTTATGGTCTAATCCCATTTTTATCAAAACCTAGGTTTTTTAAATATCTCCTAAAATTTTCACAATTTCTATGTCGAAATCTACCCATAATGCATGATTTAAACTCACAATGTACAAAAATTACTTACCTCAAAGTGCTAGGTGAAAAACTCTCCTCAAAGAGCTCTAAATTCAACCAACAAGTGAGAGAATTGAAGAAAATGAGCCTAAGTCCCGATTTTAAAGCACACTGCCCAGGTATTTTCTTCTTCGCGATCGCGGAAGAGGCCTCACGATCGTGAAGGCAAGCTGCTCAGGCTCAGAAAAATGGGCATCGCGAATGCGATCAGAGCCTCGTGAACGCGAAGGCTTGCTTGGCCTGCCATACGCGAATGCGAGGGCCTCTTCGTGAACGCGAAGACCATCAACGGTCACCCCTGCCCAGCCTACCATACGCGAACGTGGGCCCATTCATGCGAACGTAAAGGCCACCAGTCCCAGACCTTCACGAACGCGGACTAGTTTTCGCGAATGCGAAGCACAAATTCCAGTCCCCCAATTTTCCTTCTTCGCGAACGCGACCCCACCCACATGATCGCGAAGAAGGAAACTAGAACCAGCAGTGACTGCATTTTGGACTTAGCTTCGGGCGGTCCAAAACTCACTCGAGCCCCCCGGGACCCCGTCCAAATGCACCAACAAGTGCATAAATATAGTACGGACCAGATCGAACTCTCGAAACACGTAAAACACCATCAAAACTAAGAATCGCACCCCAAAAGCAAATTGAATCAAGTTATGAACTTCAAGCTTTTCAACTTACTCCGAATGCGCCGAATCATACTTAGACTACTCGGAATGACACCAAATTTTGCGTACAAGTCACAAATCACCATACAGAACTGTTATGAGGATCGAAGTCCCAAACGGATCTAATAACACCAAAGCCTACTCCAAAACAAACTTAAGAAACTTGAAAACCTTCACTGCGCCAACTTTCAACATTAAGCGCCGAAACACTCCCGGGTCGTCCGAAACCCGATCCGAACACACGCCCAAGTCCAAAATCCTCACACGAACCTCTTGGGACCGTCAAATCCCGGTTCCGAGGTCGTTTACTCAAAACGTTGACTCAAGTCAAACTTGTCCATTATAGGCCACTATTAAGGAACTATGTATTGCGATTTTAACCCGAACCCTTCCAAACCCGAACCAACCTTCCCCGCAAGTCATAAAATAGTAAAGGCACATAAGGGAGTCTTAATTTGGAGAACAAGGATCTAAAATATAAAACGAACGGTTGGGTTGTTGCAATTTTTTAGCAAAATATTTTCCTTTGTTCCGATATTGGAAAATGTAATGATTAATTCTAAAGGAGCTACTGTAATGCATACATATTTGATGATCTTGCAAGAGATTTACCTGCTCAGATTGTCCGTTTTTCTTTTTCTTTTTTGGATATCCTAGTTAGGCTGTCTTTCCAATAGAAGAAATTGGCTTTTTCTAACGACTCTAGTTTAGTTTTAAAAATCCACGCATTCTAAAGAATCGTAATTTACCTTATTTTTCAAGTTTAACATAATTAAATTATTACTTGCTCAACATCATTGTAGATACAATCTATTTTTCTATTCGCAAAATCCTAGCAGATTGCTACAAGGCGATCAACTATTTGGGGAACTATAAATGTGTCGTGGTTATGATTCATACCAAATATCTGTTAGAATATTATTATTTATATGGATAACGGTTAGTTCAAGTTAATAAGATGTTACACATATGTTAACAATATATTAGGTTGCATCTTGTTGTAAATTTCTTTATTTACGAATATTAAAATTTGAGTAATTTAATTCAAAGTTCTAAATATTTCTGCTATTAAAAAGTAAAAATATTTGAGTAGGTATTCTTTCTTTCCATTTTAATGAAGATTTTACTTCAATTTTTTCTAAGCAAAAATAAAATCATACGGTCCAATTAAAATTTTTGGGATAGCGCGGTAGCGCCTCTAGTTATAGCTGGAGTTTAGATAATCTTACACACCACTTCTTTGTATTCTCTTTCACCTTAAGAGATCTTTTGTTCCAATGAAAAAGGGGTCACTCTGTATCAGTGCCCGCCCAGGATGAAGCTGCAAAGCAGCTGTATTTTTCTCATAGGTTATATGGTAATTAAATTTTAAAAGAATATTTAGTATTTTAAATGAGAAAGTATAAATTTTTATAATAAAAAATAAGATTAACTTGTTGAGCATAATTGGAAAAAGAATATCTTTTTTGGAATCACTCTCTAGACTATAAATTGAGAAAAAATTCAATTATTAATTCATAATAACTCTAAAAAATTGAAAGTTTAATACAATTCCAAAATGTTCCCTGGATAAGTTTTTAGCAAACGATAAAAAAAAAAATCTTAAATTAGAAAGTATGCCTCAAGAGAGATTAAATGGATATGATAAAATTATTAATAACTTTGCATAAAAAAATTAGGAAAATAGAATTTTAATGAAATTATATATGAATTTTCTTTTCTTTTATAACAACAAATAAAAGTCCTCTCATTGAAGTTTTGCTTTAGGCTTCCAAATTTATTGAGCCGCTCCTAATTCTGTTCTCAAAAGTCTGAGCTAGTTATGTTGTTCCCTAGAGGAAAAAGGAAAAAAAAAACAATTAAGCGTATTAACATTACTCGTTCCGCTAACGAAAGTTATTCTTTAAACGTATTTAACGAACGTCAAAAGAGCTAGACAATACGTTAATTATTTCTAGCAACAATTTCTAAAGAATGGTTAAAAAGGAAGAAAATTCCATGAAACTTTTTATTGAAGAAGTGAATGGCTTGGGAAATATAAACACGTGGTACCTGTTTTTACATATTGTAAGAATTCCCCATTTGAAGTATAGAAATTCTATCTCAACTACTTAGGGTTTCATCTACCTAATAAGTTACCTAATTATGTTATGCTAAAAGGCAATGGCAGGACTCGTAATTAACTCTATTTTAGGTTATTGTTTAAGTGGAAGATGAGACTTCATAGTTTTGGGATCTAAACCAGAGTTACAGTTGCTGATATAGCCATTTTCTCTTCCTGAACCAAATAAAAAGAATTGTAGTACCATTTAAGGCATATTGACTAGTTGCTATGAGACAAAAGGTAAGGAATTCAATCTAAGCTTCTGGCTGTTGTGCTCCATTTGGGGTAGGGAGATGTTGTCTGTCCATCAAGTCAAGTGATTATGCATGCAAAATCTTTTTTACCATGAGAGGCATTTTCCAACCTGACTGACTATTGGTATTTGTTTTGGAGTAGGAGCACACTTAAGTGAATTCTCTATGGGTGATCCTCATCGCTACTCCGTTTAGCTACTCCAAGTATTGGGGAATATTAATTTATGCCATTTAGTTTCTTTGTTCATGGCTATAATAATTGAATTTAATGATTTACTCAACTGAATTTGAATTGGATATAGGAAATTTTAGAGCTCACATGTTCTCATTCTTACACTTAATTTGTGGAGATTACGAAAACAATTGGACGAAGCGGTGTCACAAGGTGCCTACGCCCTTGGGTCCAGTGGCGGATCTATGTACTAATTTAAGGTGCTTTAGCACCCATTGACCTCAATATAAACTGTGTATAATTATATCAAAAATATAAGAAACGGATATAATATGCTAGCAAGCATCCAGGAATAAAAAAGGCTAATGGGTGCTCGGGTGTTGAGCTTGAAGTAAAGGTGTGTCTGAAGCTAGAGGCGTGGGTTTGATTCCTACTTGACTTGTGACTAGAAGTCTTTTTTGATAATGATAATACTAACCATCCTTTTCGTATTAATTTTTTTCTCTGTTTGCATAGTTGTAAACTTATACTATATGATTGGTAGCAACTTTACGTCAAAGGAATTGAGCACCCACGACCTTAAAATCCTGGTTCCGCCACTGATTCGATCCTGCCTAAACAATGGGAAGTTTACAGCAGTGATTATGGCAATTGAAGTAGTAACATAACAAAATAAATATGCCTCTTCCTCTTCACGATCAATCTTTCATCCACTCTGTTTTTCCCCCAAAGGAAAATGGGATGAAATCTTCAGTTAAGTAAGTAGCATAATTTTGTTGCTATTATGATCGATCAAGATCATCATACGCGGACGAGAGATCGATTGGAAGAAGAATAGCTTATATGTGTTGAAATTGTCAAAAGTTCCACATCGGTGGATGACAATTTTGAATGAGAATTTCACCCTATAAAAGGAGGCCTAATGTTTAGGATTTAAATACACTTCTCATTTGCCTTTTTTATCTTCTTAAGGCATTTGTATCTTCTCTCTTTAGTATTATTTCACTTGTAATTTTGGAGTGGAATAAAATATTAATTGTGTCCGAGGAAGTAGGCAAAATTGGCCAAACCTCGTAAATTCTGGTGTTCTTTTATTGTTGTCTTATTGTCTTGTTTATTATTTAGTGGTTGTCATAATTTTTGGTATAGTAGTTGTGACTCATTCACACTATATACATTTGGCTTCCGCAACAATTGGTATCAAAGCCAGGTTACTATCTAAGTATGCTCTGTGGTTGAAGCATAGTCTGATCTTCCACATTAGAAAAGATTTATCTTGGTAACTGAGTCAAGGTTCTGTCTCAGTATGCTCTGTGGTTGCAGCTTAGTCTGATCTTCCACACCAGAAAGGAAATAATCTTGATTTGTATCGTCAGCTACTAAATAATATTTGTGTCAAAATGGGAGACAATAAACAAGAAGAATCTACATCAAGTGTCAATAATACGTCATCGTTGGCATCTTCGCTTATGACAAGAATTGTGTCAAATGCAAAATTTGCGGTAGAAATTTTTGACGGGTCAGGACATTTTGGGATGTGGCAAGGCGAGGTTCTAGATGTTCTTTTTCAACAAGGGCTAGATCTTGCCATTGAAGAAAAGAAGCCAGATGTTATTGGAGAAGAAGATTGGAAAATTATCAATCATGTTGCTTGCGGTACCATTCGATCCTACCTTGCTAAAGAGTAGAAATATCCATACACAAAGGAAACTTCTGCAAGTAAATTATGGAAAGCACTGGAAGATAAATTTTTGAAGAAAAACAGTCAAAATAAATTGTACATGAAGAAGAGACTATTTCGCTTCACCTATGTTCCTGGTACCACAATGAATGAACATATCACTAGTTTCAATAAGTTGGTCACAGATTTGCAAAATATGGATGCCAGTTTTGATGATGGTGACTTGGCCTTGATGTTGTTGGAGTCACTTCCTAATGAGTACGAGCACCTTGAAACTACTCTACTCCATGGAAATGACGAAATTTCTCTCAGAGAAGTTTGTTCGGCTTTGTATAGCTATGAACAAAGAAAGGAAGAAAAATAGAAGGGCGAACAAGGAGAAGCACTAATTGTGAGGGGTCGTCCTCAAAATCAAACGAGGACTAAGAAGGGAAGATCCAAGTCGAGATCTAGACCCAGCAAAGATGAATGTGCCTTTTGTCGAGAAAAGGGGCACTGGAAGAAAGACTGTCCGAAGTTGAAGAATAAGGCCAGACATAACAATGGAAAGGCTATTATGGATTCAAATGTAGCTGATTGGGATGATTCAGACTTCTCATTAGTTACAACAGAGTTATCAACATCATCAGACATATGGTTGATGGACTCGGCTTGTAGCTATCATATGTGTCCCAACAAGGACTGGTACGTGAATTTTCAAGAAGGAGAATATGGAGTCATCCACACAGCGGATAACATCCCTCTTACCTCATATGGCATTGGTTCAATAAGATTAAGGAGCCATGATGGAATGATCAGAACATTAACAGATGTTCGATATGTACCGGGTTTGAAGAAGAATCTCATCTCTGTGGGAGCCCTAGAATCAAAAGGGTTCAAAATCATTGCAGAAAATGGAGTGATGAGAATATGCTCCGGTGCACTAGTGGTAATGAAGGCCAATCGGAAGAACAATAACATGTACCGCTATCGTGGTAGTACAGTTATTGGGACAGCAACAGTGATATCCAGTGATGACAAAGAGGCAGAAGCAACCAGGCTATGGCACATGCGCTTGGGACATGCTGGAGGGAAATCCTTGAAAGCTCTATCTAATCAAAGATTGTTAAAAGGCGTAAAGACTTGCAACTTGGAGTTTTGCGAGCATTGTGTCAAAGGAAAATAGACAATGGTTAAATTTGGTACAGCGATCCATAATACTAAAGGCATTTTGGATTATGTACACTCTGATATTTGGGGTTCTTCCAAAACACCTTCATTGGGTGGGAAGCACTATTTTGTAACCTTTGTTGATAATTTTTCCCGAAGAGTGTGAGTGTATACAATGAAGAGGAAAGATGAAGTGTTGGGAATTTTTCTCAAATGGAAGATGATGGTGGAGAATCAAACAGGCAGGAGGATCAAGTGTATTCGCACAAACAATGGAGGTGAATACAAAAATGATCATTTCAATAAGGTCTGTGAAAATGATGGCATCGTCCGACACTTCAGTGTCAGACATACACCACAACAGAATGGAGTGGCAGAACGTATGAACCAGACTTTACTGGAGAAGGTACGGCGTATGTTGTCCAATGCTGGCTTGGGCAAAGAATTTTGGGCTGAGGCAATTACATATGCATGCCACCTCATTAATCGTCTACCATCTGCTGCTATTGATGGCAAGACACCATTTGAAAAATAGTATGGAAAACCTGCTGTAGATTATGACTCTTTGTACGTGTTTGGCTCAATTGCATACTATCACGTGAAAGAGTCAAAATTGGATCCGAGAGCAAAGAAGGCTATATTTATGGGGATTACTTCTGGAGTCAAAGGATACTGCTTATGGTGTCCAGAGACAAGGAATATTATATTCAGCAGAGATGTTACCTTTGATGAATCTGCCATAACAGATAAGGTGACAGTTGAAGATGTCAAACAAACTGGTGGTGCATCAAAGCAGGTGGAGTTTGAGGGAAAATTTATTTTTCCTACACAAGAAGCAGAGGAGGAAACTCATGAAGATTACCTTCTGGAAGAAGAACCAGTAGAGAGGGAGATTCCAACTCAGGAACCTCGACAACAACTTGAATCAATAGCAACCAGCAGGCCAAAAAGGACAATAACGAAACCTGTTCGTCTCATAGAGACGGTTGCTTGCGCAACCTCAATTGTAGCTGATGGTGTTCCTACCACTTATAAAGACGCAATCCAAAGTTCAGAAGAAAATAAGTGGAGGATTGCCATAAATGAAGAAATGCAGTCCCTTCATCAGAATCATACATGAAAATTGACCAATATCCCGAAGGGAAAGAAAATAATTGGGTGCAAATGGATATTTGCAAAGAAAGAAGGATTTCCTAACCAAGAAGATGTTCGCTACAAAGCAAGATTGGTGGCCAACGGATATGCTCAGAAGGAGAGAATTGATTACAATGAAGTATTTTCTCCAGTTGTAAAATATTCCTCCATTAGAATTATGTTGGCTTTGGTAGCACAGTTGAATTTAGAACTAGTTCAGATGGATGTAAAAACTGCATTTTTACATGAAAACTTGGAGGAGGAAATCTACATGAATCAGCTAGAAGGATTCAAAGTTGCTGGAAAAGAAAATATGGTATGCAAACGTGAAAAATCGTTGTACGGATTGAAACAATCTTCTAGACAATGGTACAAGCGATTTGACAAGTTTATGTTGCGGCAAGGGTACAAGAGAAGCAAATACGATCATTGTGTGTATTTGCGCAAACTTAATGATGGTTCCTTTGTATATCTTCTCCTATATGTTGATGATATGTTGATAACTTCCAAGAATTCGGAAGAAATTAATAAGTTGAAGATTCAACTGAAGGAGGAGTTCGAGATGAAGGATCTGGGAGAGGCAAAGAAAATTCTTGGCATGGAGATAATAAGAGATAGACGTTCAAAGAAATTTTGTTTATCTCAGAAAGAATATTTGAAGAGAGTACTACAACGTTTTGGCATAGATAAGAAGACTAAGCCAATTAGTACGCCACTTGCTCCCCATTTTAAGCTAAGTACTACTATGTCGCCAAAGGATGAAACTGAACAGGAGTATATGTCAAGGGTACCATACGCAAATGCTGTTGGTAGCTTGATGTATGCAATGGTTTGTACGAGACCTGACATTTCACAAGCCGTTGGAGTTATTAGCAGATATATGCATAATCCAGGAAAGGAGCATTGGCAAGCTGTGAAATGGATTCTACGGTATATTCATAGTACTGTAGATGTTGGGTTAGTTTTTGAGCAGGAAGGCAATCGGTCTGTAGTTGGATATTGTGACTTAGATTTTGCGGGTGATCTGGACAAACGAAGGTCAACTACTGGTTATGTGTTTACTTTTGCAAAGGCACCAGTTAGTTGGAAGTTTACTTTGCAGTCAACAGTTGCTTTGTCTACAACAGAGGCAGAGTACATGGCTATTACAGAGGCTATGAAGGAGGCAATTTGGCTTCAGGGGTTGCTAAAGGAGCTTGGTATTGAACAAAAAAATATTACAATTTTTTGTGATAGTCAAAATGCTATTCAATTAGCGAAGAACCAAGTTTATCATGCAAGGACGAAGCACATTGATGTTCGGTATCATTTCGTACGAGAAATCATAGAAGAAGGTGGAGTCACGGTGAAGAAAATTCATACTACGGAGAACCCTGCTGATATACTGACAAAAGTGGTGACTGCGGTCAAGTTTCAACATTGTTTGGATTTGATCAACATGTTGAACACTAAAGATTGAAGATGAAGACACAACCAAAATTTGTTATTGAGAGAAAATTGAAGATGTGAAATTTTGCCAAGGTGGAGATTTGTTGAAATTGTCAAAAGTTCCACATCGGTGGATGACAATTTTGAATGGGAATTTCACCCTATAAAAGGAGGCCTAATATTTAGGATTTAAATACACCTCTTATTTGCCTTTTTTATCTTCTTAAGGTATTTGTATCTTCTCTCTTTAGTATTATTTCACTTGTAATTTTGGAGTGGAATAAAATATTGATTGTGTTCGAAGAAGTAGGCAAAATTGGCCGAACCTCGTAAATTTTGATGTTCTTTTATTGTTGTCTTATTGTCTTATTTATTATTTAGTAGTTATCATAATTTTTGGTATAATAATTGTGACTCATTCACACTATATATGTTTGACTTCCGCAACAATATATGTAGGCTTCCGCAACAATATGAACTTGCTCAGAACAATCATGATCAATCGTTATGCTGAAAAGTCTCGGGATGTTTTTAACAAATTAAGTATATCTGCATGCGAATCTGGTCTTACAAAAAGGCAAGACGAAATTAAAGTTTGACACGTATGTGCTCTTAGCCTCATCTTGATCCTTCCAGAAAAGTTATAGCTAGGAATATTTCTTAGACATATATCAGGTGGAATGTATACGTAGTTGAAAAGATTGTTTATTTTCTATTCTTTTAACTTATCTTTTCGTACTATGGAGAACTGCTAATATTCTCTTTTAGGGTGTTGCAATTAACTAACGAAGGTTGAGATATATAGAGTTTACCTTATCATCCTTCTTTTGTTTTGAGGGTTATTACCGCAAGATAAAAGGGACAAATTTTTATATTTCAGAGCAAATTAAGCATTCATTCACGAAAATGTGTACTCTAGCAGTGTGCTTGAATTATTAAGTGTTTTGAAGTTTCTTAGGAGTATATATTTTTCTCTCAAATGACGGAATACTTGAATTAGGATAATTTACTAATTTTACTTTAGAGACATCACCAAGCAAGTGCAAATACAAAAAGTTGAACCTTAACTTTTATTGGAAGTTGAGGAGCTAAAGTAGAGAACAAAATAAGAAAGCACTACAGACTCTTTCTTAGGTTTATAGAAAAAGAGCGATGGACATTCAAGATTATAAAATGATTTATATAACAAAACTCTTTCAAATCTTCATGCCTTTTCCTTTGAGAAGTTTCAAGAGTTTCGCAATTAGTAATATCAGTACGAATAAATATTATTTACAATAATTGTAGTATTATTATTTGTGAATAATATTTAAGTAGGAACATGAGGCAATAGGACATATTGTCACGATCCAATTTCACCTGTAGGTCGTGATGGCGCCCAACACTACAGTTAGGCAAGCCAACTAATAAATTAAGCATACATTGATAAAATTTAAAACCAAGAAAATATAAACCCAAACTCTACCAATGTATGTGCCAAGACCTGGTGTCACAAGTGAATGAGCATCTAGTAGATTATACAAAACTCCAAATACTGTCTGAAATGAAATAGACAGAATGTAAATATAAGAAGAGACACTGGTAGCCGCAGAACGGCTCAGAAAGGCAGCTCACCACTATGCCTCGGGATGACGTGGGTATGTGATGATAGGTCCTTCACTGGTACATGTCTCAGATCCTGCACAAAAAGTGCAGCAAGTGTAATATGAGTACATAAACAATGTATAACCAGTAAGTATCAAGCCTAATCTCGAAGTGGTAGAGACGAGATGGCCGACTTAGAAACTCACTATGGATCAATAATAATAACTGAAATAAAACTAGGATATTTAAATCAGCATGATTTACAGAATTTACAATAATTTATTTAATTGGTAGAAATAATCGAATTCCTTCAAATGTAACAATTCTCAATATATTAATTAAATTCCTTCAATTCAAATAAATTCTAATTTATCAATTAAATCTCATTTACATGAGTAATAATTAATTCCTAAATAAGCAAGAATAATAATTTATTAAATTTCAAGGATTTTTAATTTATTAATTAGCTTCACCAGCTGAAATAAATTATTAAAGTATCGTGTAATTATTATTATTAAGCACGATTTCTGCCGAGGACGTACGACCCGATCCATAGTGTCGTGTACACTGCCGAGGGACGTGCGGCGCGATCCATAGATGCATATATCCTGCCGAGGCATTCGGCCCGCTCCACAAGAAAGGAAGACATTTTCTTATGTGCCTCCGGAAGGAGAGTATATTTATTATAAGATAAATTCGTGAGGAGAACAATTTCTTTTAACAATTAATTGATTTAAACAGAAAATCAAGCCTATGAGATTTCCATCCTTTAATATCTTTATCTAACAATTCACAATATATTCATATAGATATCAATTAATATTAATTAATCAAAGAATATAATTTACACAAGTAAGGCATGATTTGAGTCCTAAACTACCCGGACTTTAGCATTAATAGTAGCTATGCACGGACTCTCGTCACCTCGTGCATACGTAGCCCCCCACAATTAGCAATAATTATTTAATTTTAATCACCTATGAGGTAATTTCCCCCTCACAAGATTAGATAAGAGACTTACCTCGTCTTGCTCCAATTCAATCCATTATAAGGCCTTTTCCACGATTATCCAACTCTATCTGCCTCGAATCTAGCCAAAATAATTCGATACAATCACTAAAAATTATAGGAATCAATTCTATAAGGAAATACTATATTTTTAATAAAAATCCCGAAATTAATTAAAAATTCATCCGTAGGGCCCACGTCTCGAAATTCGATAAAAGTTATGAAATCCGACAACCCATTCAATTATGAGTCCAACCATACCAGTTTCACTCAAATCCGACTTCGAATCGATACCGAAATCTCAAAAATTCGTTTCTATGAGATTTCTAAAAATTTTCCAAATTTAAATCTCAAAACACTAATTTATTGTGAAAACAATGATATACTTGTATATGAAGACCAAATCCGAGTTAGAATCACTTACCCCAATATTTTTCCCTTGAAAATCTGTCAAAAGTCGCCTCTGCTCAAGCTCAAGTTCGTCAAAAATGGTAAATGGGACGAATGTCCTCTGTTTTTATAACTTACAGCTCTGTCCAGTTCGATCAAGGAGCTCGATCAGGGGAGCTCGATCTCAGGGAGCTCGATCTTGGGAGCTCGATCATGGGAGCTCGATCTTGGGAGCTCGATCTTGGGAGCTAGTCATGGCCTCGATTCTGTCCAGTTCGATCAAGGAGCTCGATCTCGGGAGCTCGATCTTGGGAGCTCGATTATGGGAGCTCGATCATGGCCTCGATCAGGCCTCGAGCCCGGGACATGGTCATGGCCTCGATCAAGTTCGATCTTGGGTCTTGATCCTGGCCCTCGAGCCTTGTCTTCGATCGTGGCTTCGATACTGAGCTGGTCATGGCTTCGACTCAGGCGTCGATCGTGGGCTCGATATCTGGGTTCGATCTGGGGCTCGATCACAGCCCAGAATATACAGCAGAAGGGAAAATTGCAGTAGCTTTTTAAGTCCAACTTTTGATCCGTTAACCATCCGAAACTCACCCGAGGCCCTCGGGACCTCAACCAAATATACCAATAAGTCCTAAAACATCATACGAACTTAGTCGAACCTCTAAATCACATCACACAATGCTAAAATCATGAATCATACCCCAATTCAAGCTTAATGAAACTAAGAGTTTTCAACTTCTACATTCGATGTCGGAACCTATCAAATCAACTCCGATTGACCTCAAATTTTACACACAAGTCATAAATTATATAACAGAGCTATAAAATTTTTCGGAACTGGATTCCGACTCCGGTATCAAAAAGTCAACTCATCGGTCAAACTTCCAAACTTAAATTCTTGTTTTTAGCCATTTCAAGCCTAATTTAGTTACGGACTTCCAAATAAAATTCCGAACACGCTCCTAAATCCAAAATCACTATACGAAACTGTTAGAATCATCAAAATTCTATTCCGGGGTCGTTTTCTCAAAATGTTGACCAAAGTCAAACTTAGCACTTTAAGGTCAACTTAAGGAACCAAGTGTTCGGGTTTCACCCCAAACACTTCCAAATCACGAACCAACTATCCCCGCAAGTCATAAATCATTACAAGTACCTACGAAAAATTTTATTTTAAGAAACGGGGTTCTAAAAATTAAAATGACCGGTTGGGTCATCACACATATATTAGTATATGTTTTTCAATAAAATGTGTGTCAACTTCTCTTCCAGCCGAAGAAGATTGCGTTTCAGCACCACCTCTTTTCTTGCCATAAAAAAAGAATACCTTTCGAGTACATCTATTCCTATACTAAAAGTCTTGCCGGCATAGGGATATTTCTGGAATTTCATGTAGTTTATATGCTTTCAAGGTATTGTATTTGTCAGTTTTATTGTTTGTACATATTTGATAAGTTTTTGAAATTATGGGATCCACCTCAACTTTTTCATGCCACGTGTCACTGCACTAACTGAATAATAAATGAGCAATCCTAATTCAACATAAAGGTCAAGTTTTGTAGCTTATTGCACGTGACCTTTGAATAAGGCAAATGCATTATACAATTATTATATTTTTTTGTATAATTAAGATTTTCTAATTAAATTTGAAATATACTAAAATTATTTCATAAATATTTCATGTATATTGATATATATCTTATGTATGTTTTACCTATTCTGTAAATATACTAGGAATATTTTATAAATAAAATGCATAAATAAATTTATACACATATACATTGTATTATTATTCTATTTGTATAATTAAATAATTTAGTTAAATTTTTTGATATACTAGAATTATTTCAGACCAGAATTATATAGAATGATATATTTATGATAATAGATAATTTAGAGATTGATATAATTAATGGAGTGCTGTATGAAAAAAGGGAGTTTCGGTTGCAATGTGATTGAGATCAATTGGGATTCTATTATGGAATATAAAATATTTGCTACCATATTTTGTTAATTGATAATTGATGCTAGGGTTATGTTTTTTTTTAAAAAAAAAATTGCACAATTATTTTTTTTTTCTCTTAATTTGATCCATATTAACTTACATTCTATAGTTAATATTTGTACAAATAATTAGTTGGACATATGTGCTCTCAAAAGTTCTTTTTTTAAACGTAAATTTCTTCCCATTCTTCAAATTTCTTTCCTATAAAGAAATAGTAGTATAAATTTTCATAATCAATAATTGGTCATCTAACTTTATTATAGAAATAACATTAAAATATTTCTTTGAATAAAATAATTTTTCTGAGTAAAATAGAGTCTAATTTGAGTAACATTAATTTGACGTAAAACCGAAAAACAAGAGTCATTTTCTTCTACTTATTTCACATATAAATAGTTTAAATTAGGTTATATTCCCTCCCCTAAAAAATAAATGTCAATTTATTTAGCTAAATATATTTGGCCAAAATAAATGTTGCTTTGGGAAATTAAAACGACATTAGTTATGTTTTTCTAAATCTATTTTCGATCTAATAATTACCCATATAGTATAATGAGTAATTTGAATATGATATAAAGCATAACTTAGTCAAATAAATCTTATAATTTTTGTTTTATATGATTTTTTTAATGAGCATACAAAAATTTTAAACGATATTTATTTTAGACATGAAGTAAAATTAAATGTGAATGTAATTGTAGTTGCGTTACATAACTTGACATTGCAACAAAAGAAGATTGTCAATATTTATAATTAAACATAAATTTTATAACTCCTGCTAATTCGAACAATATGATCATGAAATCAAGCTCCTTAAATTTTAATTTTAAGTAATAGCTGAGACCAATAAAATTGTGATTTTAATGACTTTAGGTGATTTAAGAATAACTTTAGTATCCTTTAAAGACGAACTCCGTCTAACTCTAGCGTACACATCTTTATGACTCTAATATTTAGGTAATGTGTTATTGGGCACATGTGTAGCATGGGTTATCCCTTACTAGTTATCATTATAAACCTACAAAAAGTATGATGCATTTTTTTAGATTTATTTATTTTATGTCGTCAATGTAATCTATCTATATCTATATCTATATCTATATCTATATTATTATAAAAGCATGAATACAATGTCGGTTTACAACAATAACCTTATAATATTAAGTATAATAACTCATAATAAAATGACATAACCGGAATTCTTATATTAGCCTTATAATCCTATTAGTTTTAGGACATAATATTGCACATTTGGAATCCTACCTAATTACTTTTAGGAATCCTATTAATATAATTACTTTAGGGATGTCTAATTCATATAAAATTGAACAAATAAATATTTTTAGTCGTGTAATTCTATTACTTTTAAGATATACTTCTTAAAAATTTCTATTACTAATTTTTAATTTAAAAACGTATTATAATGTCCTATTACTAATTTAATTTGAGATTGTATTATATTGTCCAAATCTATTTAAAATAAGGAGAGCCTATATTATTATAAAAGCATAAATACAATATTAGTATACCAAAATATCCCTAAAATATTAAGAGGAAGAACTCACAGGGAAAGAACATAACTGCAATAACCTATTTTTTGGACTACAAAACCTTCTATGTTAATTTTTAATATTTAAGATTTTAAAATTAATAAAATTTTATCTATTAGATTCTTATTAAAAATATGTAGGAAGGTTTAATAAAATTAATTTCATAATAATCCTCCGTATTGGCAATACATTACCACTCTATAACGTCTAATACCAAGAAATAATAAAATAATATTAAATAGACTTCATAAAGAGTTGAGATTGGAAAAAACTACCCCCACGATAATATACTTTTATATTATATTTTTGAACTATTTTCTTACTCAAATAATATTTTTTTAATTAATTTTTTGTGTAATATTAAAAAAATACCTAATTATTAAACAACAACAAAGAAAATATTTAAGAATATAAATGTGTGAGAAAGAAAAAAGAAATGGTTGGTAAGAGTCAATACCACTAATAATTCTACAAACATAACGATCAAAAAGTGAAATATCATATCAATTTTTTACTCTTTGAAAATAAAATTTATGGTGGATAAAATTATAATCAAGATTAAATATTTAAGACAAGAGATGAACTAATATTAAGATCTGAATCAACATAGATTAAATTATTTTTTATGTTAAAACCAAAAATTAAATCTTTTAATTAATTATTTAGCAAGAGAATTCAATTTAATTATTTTTTAAATTCATCATATGAGTAAAATTCTTATTCAAGTTCAAAAACATATTAGGAAACATAAATTTATTACATAAAAGGAGCGTTAGAACACAAAGTAAAATGGTTAGTATATTATTAAGAATCAAAATGCTATACAAGTGTTTGAGGAAGCACAATCAAAACTAAATCCTAATAAAAAATAAGTTTTTAAGACTATATTATAAAGAGTCGACTCTGGTATAACGAGACTATTCTTTGTAGATACCTTCGGCGGAATCAAAATAATATTTCTATGTCATGCATTACTTGCAAATATCATATCGAGAGGCATGACACTGCTAGCAGTAATAGCAAGTGGTGTACCAACAACGATTTTACTATGATGCCACCCACTTTAGATTTGATGTACCTTTTCGAACAATTTAAATAACCATCACAAATATATCAAAGCAGAACAATGGTGCTAAATTTATAAAAAAAGCAAAATTGATAATATGGGATGAAGAAATTGTGGCTAAGTGTCAAACGATCGAAATAATTTTCCGAAGTTCTAGAGATATATTGGATATTAATGAACCGTTTGGTGAAAAATTAATGGTTTGAGAGGTGATTTCTGTCAAGTACTACATGTAGTTCCAAAATCGACAAAAGCAAAGACTGTAAAAGCTAGCTTACCAAAGTTATACTTAAGTTATACTTCTCGCCTCAAATGAAAAAGATTCACCTAACAAGAAATATAAAGTAAGAACATATCCAGTATTCAGTGTCTTCTTAAACACTTGGTTATCACTCCCAATGATAATGGTAGTACATTTAATAAGAGAAATATTTATATCATTAGATTAATTAAAACTTGATGGTGGTCTATAATTTCGTGTTTTAGTCGCTTATTGCACTCCAATTTACTGCACTTTCATTGAGTTTGAGCTTTAATCGCTAGTGTTTTGCACTAATTGTGTGTTTTATGCCTTGTAGGAGTGATTCCGATATATGTAGATGTTATGGAATGAATTCAAGATATTCTGGAGCTTTGAAGTCTAAGTAAAAGCCCAAATATTAAGTTGGGATCATGTTCGGGAATCAACGGATGATAGTGCACTTTAAGAACGAAACGAAGAATCGAGCAGGTATACTGCGTATTATCCAGTAAAATGCACATAACTTTTTGCTCAGAAATCTGTTTGGGCTCCACAATATATCGTTGGAAAGCTATTTAAAAGGGATACAATTTTCATGTTTTATATTTTCCCAAATTTCCAACTGTCGCGTCGCATGGTGCGGCGTGGCAGTGCAAAATGTGCCCAGAATCCATTTTGTAAATTGTTCTAGAAATTGCCACTAGCGCGTCACATGGTGTGACGCGGTAGTGCAATATTCTTATAATCCTAAAAAGGGTATTTTCGTCCGGAGTTTATTTGGGAGATAGTTAAATACACATGAAAGACACCATTTTCAGGACTTTTGACACAATTTAGACCTAAGGAGGCCAAGGAGGCTAAGTAGGAGTTGGAAGAACACAAGAACAAGGATTTCATCATTCCTTCCTCACTCAAGATTCGGAATTGGATTGAATCTATGTTTTCCTATACTTTAATTACATTTGTGAAGAACTTCTCCATGTCTATGGAGTAGATCCTTTTGGGTTTTAATGGATTTGGTGTATTGATGATTGTTTATGGATTATAACTCTATTTTTATGTAGTTGAATCGTTTTTGGAAGATTTAATTATTGCATCTATGCTCACTTGTTCTTATAATCGAAAGAGGCATAACTTGTGATATATTTGCACTATGTTGTTGGTTGAGTTCATAGATTCTTCTAAGTAATCGAAAGAGGCTAGTTGAATCCTTGATTAAACCTAGTTAGGAGGATAATCGAAAGAGGTTCTCCTAAAGACCAATCCATTACAAATTCTTGCGTATCTTCACCGAGCTTAAATTGGTTCATATTGTGAGGTTGAAACTTAATCGAGAGAGGAGTTTCTACTAAACATTTGTACGTATAATTAAGTGAATTCGAGAGACTCACTTGAACATTAGAAGTGAATTATCTAGAGTTAGATCTCGATCAATTATCGTGCACCTATCCTATCAACCCATATTTTTTCCCATTGACAACTTCCTTGCTTACCTTTGTTGAGATTGTCATTATTCAATAGCTTTAGGTTCTTAGTTAATTTTAGTTATTAACCATATAAATCTCGATTGTTGATTCTCCTAGATAGCAATCTACCTACCAACTACGAGAATACTGTTTAAATCCATTCCGTGTGGATACGATAATTATACTATACTATCTTTAACTAGCGAGCACAATTTAAGTATTTGTTTTGCGCTCGTCAAATTTTGACGCCGTTACCGGAGATTGGCAATTAGTAGTGTTTGAAATAGTTTGTAGTGCTAATTCAGGAATTAGCTTTTAATTTTTTTCTTTTATTTTTAGTTTTGTTTGGTTAATTTCTCTTCAAGATTTCTTTTGTCGAAGAAACCTTGAAGAGCATATTCTTGAGATTGAACTCTAAATGATGTGAAGATGGAGTACAACCAGCCTGAGAAAATAGTTGAACAGTTAGCAGCTGAATATTATCAGCGGTGTGCTACATATTTTAAATACGGTGGAAATCATCTATGGGTTGTGTAACGACCCGGCCAGTCATTTTGAGTATTACCACCCCGTTTCCCCATTTACTGCTCAAATTGTACTTTACAATTGTTGTGTGAATTGCCGGGATAATTGGTTCGGGTCCGGTGAGGTTTTGGAATGAATTGGACCACTTAGTTCCAAGGTTTAAAACTTAAGTTAAAATAGTGAGAGGATATGGATGTCACGATCCAAAATCTCACCCATCGTGATTGCGCCTATCTCAATACTAGGCAAGCCGAAAATCTCAATAAACCACAATTTTTCTCAAGTTTGAAAACAAAATAATTAAATTCAGTGGAAGAAATCTCAAAATTTCAAATATATCACTCCTAAAATCCGGTGTCACTTAGTACATGAGCATCTAATCTAAATAGAAGTCTGGAAAATATGGTTTATAATAGTCTGAGACCAAATATAATAAACAAGGAGATAGAGAAGGAGAGACAAGGTCTGCGGAACACGACAGCTATCTCAAAATCTCCTGAAAATCAATTGCACGAAAGGATCAACACCGGCTATATCCGGAAACACCTGGATCTGCACATGAAGTGCAAGGTGTAGTATGGGTACAACCAACTCAGCAAGTAACAATAATAAATAAGGAACTGAAGATAGAAGCGAGCTGCACAATTATGGTTCATTTCCGGTAATTCCAGCAAAGAATAGACATGCTATCAAATCTGGCAGTTTAATGTCAAATCAATTTTTATACAGTTCCTGTTTATGTAATCCGTATATCAACAATCTTTCAGAGATTTCACAACAATGACAGATAGCAACCAAGTGCAACAACAAATGGAAATCAAGTACAACCTCTTAGAACAACAATCACTCACTGGGCTCCCAGCCCTCATCACTCCTTGGGCTCACAGCCCTCATCACTCACTCTCAATGGGTACCCACGCTCACTGGGGGTGTACAGACTCTGGGGGGACTCCTACAGCCCAAGCGCTATAATCTGCACGGACAACTCACGTGATGCACGGACAACTCACGTGCCATAATATAAATATTTGGATCCACACGTCCAACTCACGTGCTATAGTATAATATAAGGATCCGCACGGCCAACTCACGTCCTGCACGGCCAAATCATGTGCTATAGTATAATATAAGGATCTGCACGGCCAACTCACGTGCTGCACGACCAACTCACATGCTGCACGACCAACTCACGTGCTATAGTATAATATAAGGATCTGCACTGCCAACTCACGTGCTGCACGGACAACTCACGTGCTATGGTATCAATATCTCACAATCAGGCGCTCGGCCTCACTCTGTCATAAATCTCTCCATTCTCTCGGGCTCTCAATAATCATGAAATCAGCCAAAACAACAATGATATGATATATCAATAATAATAATAACAGAGACTGAGATAAAATGTGCAAGTAAAAACTGAGACTGAGTACATATAGCATTTAGCAGGCAATTCAACAAGTACGCAACCTCTGTGGGTCCCAACAGTACTATCACATAGCCTAAGCATGATTTGTAACATGATTTACAGTCAAATTTTATCAACACATAGAGAGCATATAGCTAACAATAAATTATTCAACTTTACAGTTTCCCAGGACGGACCAAGTCACAATCCCTTCGGTGCACGCCCACATGCCCGCCACCTAACATGTACGTCACCTCCGAAATAATCACATGATACCAAAATCTGGGGTTTCATACCCTCAGGACTAGATTTAAAAATGTTACTTACCTCAGAGCGTGAAATTCTTTACTCTGCTATGCCTTTATCTCGCAAATCGGCCTCTAAATGCCTCGAATCTAGTCACAAATAATTCATTTAAGTCAATAAAATTTATTGGAATTAACTCCATAAGAAAATGCTAATTTTCCATAAAAATCAAATTTTAGCTCAAAAATCGCCTGTGGGGCCCACGTCTCGGAACTCGACAAAAGTTATAAAATTCGAAAGCCCATTCAACCATGAGTCTAACCATACCAATTTTATCAAAATCCGACCTCAACTCGACTCTCAAATCTTCAATTTAAACTAAGAGGGTTTTCAAACTTTTTCAGCTTAATTCACCAATTAAATAATAATAACAACCATGGGTTCGGATAATTTTACCAATATTGAGTTAAGAACACTTACTCCATTTTTTTTCTTGAAAAACTCCCGAAAATCGCCTCTTTCAGAGCTCAAATCCGTAAAAAACTCCCATTTTCAGAACTTAAACTCTCTGCCCAGACATTTGCTCTACGTGAACGCAAACATTCCCACGCGATCGCGAAGAACAATTTTCCATCACCCAGATTTTACTCTACGCGATCGCAGACTTTCCCACGCGATCGCGATGCACAACATCACAGACATACACAATCACGGACTAGTCCACGCGATCGCGAAGCACAAAACGCGTGACTTCTACTCCGCTCCACTTACTCTACGCGAACGCGACCTTCTTCACGCGTTCGTGAGTCAAAAAATTTCAGAGCTACGCGATCGTGAAGCACAAAATGCCACTGCCTCACATTAACCCTACGCGATCGTAGATATCCCCATGTGATCACGTAGAACAAAAACCCCCCACTCACTAAATAAGCCTACGCGATCGCAGACGCATTCACGCGATCGCGTAGAAGGAAAACATCATCAGATATAAGAAAGTTCCAGCAGCTGTTCAAGTCCAAATTTTTGATCCGTTAACCATCCAAAACTCACCCGAGCCCCTCGGGACCTCGACCAAATATACCAACAAGTCCTAAAACAACATACGAACTTAGTCGAACCCTCATATTACCTCAAACAACGCTAAAACCCTGAATTACACCCTAATTCAAGCTTAATAAACTTTGAAATTTCTAATTTCTACAAACGACTCCGGAACCTATCAAATCACGTCCGATTTACCTCAAATTTTGCGCACAAGTCATAAATGACATAACGGAGGTACTCAAATTTTCAGAATCGGATTTCAACCCCGATATCAAAAAGACAACCCCCCGGTTAAACTTCCCAAATTTCAACTTTCGGTATTTCAAGCCTAATTCCACTACGGACCTCCAAATAATTTTTCAGACACACTCCTAAGTCCAAAATCACATTACGGAGCTATTGGAATCATCAGAATTAAATTCCGAGGTCGTTTACATATAAGTCAATATCCGGTCAACTATTTCAACTTAAGCTTCCAAGCTAACTCCGAAATACCTTAAAACCAAAACCAACAATTCACACAAGTCATAATACCTCGTAGGAAATTATTCAAGAATTCAAATAGTTGAAAGGAGCGTAAATGCTCAAAATGATCGGTCGGGTCGTTACAGTAGACTTATATGTAAACGACCCCGGAATAGAGTTTTAATGATTCCAATAGCTCCGTATAGTGATTTTGAACTTAGGAGCGTGTTCAGAAAATTATTTGGAGGTTCGTAGTGGAATTTAGCTTAAAATGCCGAAAGTCGAACCTTTGCAAGTTTGATCGGGGGGTTGACTTTTTGATATTGGGGTCAGAATATGATTCTAGAAATTGGAATAGGTCCGTAATGTGAAATGTGACTTGTGTGAAAAATTTGAAGTTATTCCAGATTGATTTGATGTGTTTCGGCACAAGACGTAGAATTTGAAAGTTCAAAGTTCATAGATTTTGATTTGAGGTACGATTCCTCATTTTGATGTTGGTTGATATGATTTGAGGCCTCGAGTAGGTCCGCCTTATGTTATGGAACTTGTTGGTATGTTCGGACGGGGTCCTGAGGGGCTCGGGTGAGTTTCGTATGGTTAACGAATCAAATTCGGACTAGGAAGAAATCTGGAAAATTTCTGTCTTCTGGTTTGATCGCACCTGCGAGAAATTGGCCGTAGGTGCAGTGCCGCAGATGCGACCCTTTTTACGCAGAAGCGGAGCTGGGCTAGCCTGGGCAGGGCACAGGTGTGAAGGAGTAAACCGCAACTGCGAGCCCGCAGGTGCGAGCGAGGCTCCGCAGATGCGGAGTTGAGGTAGAGGCAGGTCTGCAGGTGCGAACCTTTGAGCGCAGAAGCGCGACCGCAAGTGCGGTGCTTGGCATCATAGAAGTGCTTATGGCTGGCCAAGCTGTTCTCACAGAATAGAGATTTTTCCCGCAGAAGCGAAGGCCGCAGATGCGACCCCTTGTCCGCAGATGCGGAAATCGCTAGGACAGAACCTTAAATTCGAGGGATCGATATTTTCACCCATTTTTCCAATTTATAGCTCGGGTTGGGCGTTTTGGAGAGGAAATTTTCCACACAACTTGGGATAAGTGTTCTTAACTCCCTTATGATTATATTCCATGAAGTAATCTTCATTTTTGGTGTAAGATTATTGAATCTTCAAGAGAAATAGAAGAAAATTTCTATAATGTCACAAAATGAATTTTTCAAGTTTGAATACCGATTTGGAGTCGGATTTGAGTAAAATTAGTATGGTTAAACTTGTAATTGGATGGGTTGTCGTATTTTATGAGTTTTGTCGAATTTCAAGACCTGGGCCCCACATGTGATTTTGGGGACGAAATTTTGGATTTTGTGTAAAATATTAGCATTTTGATATGGAATTAATTCCTATAAATTGTGTGGATTGAATCAAATTAATTGTGGTAGATTTGAGCTGTTCGGGAGTTGATACATGCATAATGGGATTTTTGGAGCATTGTTTAGCTTGCTCGACATTGGATTCAGCTTGTTCGCGGTAAGTAACTCCTCTAATCTTGGAGTTGAGGGTATGAGCCCTGAATATATGTATTTCATGAATTGTTGGGAGGTGACGCACATGCTAGGTGACAGGCGTATGGGCGTGCACTATAGAAATTATAACATAATTGTTTATATGTAATTTTGTAGTTAAATAATCTTGGCATTTTCCATGCGGTTTTATGTGTTAAAGAAATTGAGCTGAAAAGCATAATAAAAATTGCGTTGAGGCTATGTGCCGGTATTATTGGGACCCACAGAGGTCATATTGCTGTGAATTATTTGTTTTCAATTGAAAATTTATACTTAGTCATATTCATGTCATTACACATCATATCTTAGTCTCTGTTGTTATTTATTGATACATCATATCATCATTTTTGGGCTATTTTTATGGAATTGTGAGCCCATGAGAGAGAGACTGGAGAGATTGATGACTGAGTGAGGCCGAGGGCCTGATTGTGAGGATTATTATGTGGATCGGGGTTGCCCGCCTGCAGCAGGCCTTATAGGCTTTATTATAGCACGTGAGCTGTCTGTGCAGCACGTGATTTGTTCGTGCGAATCCAGATATTGTTATAGCACGTGAGTTATTCGTGCAATATGTTAGTTGTTCGTGCGGATCCAGATATGATATTATAGCACGTGAGTTGTCCGTGCAGCACGTAAGTTATCCGTGCTTATAGAGCTTGGGCTGTAGGATCCCCTCATGAGTCTATACACACCCCCAGTGAGCGCAGTCGACTATAAACAGGGATCGGGTTGCACGCCGCAGTCGGTATTGTATAGCGCTGAGTGATTGAGTGTGCTGAGCATAGTGAGAGAGAATGCGAGACAGTGAGATTTAGTACTCTGAGAGTGTGAGTACATGAGTACAATCTCTGAGACACATTGTAGTGACATGCACAGAAATGTGTTTTCCTCATGTTATACGGTATCATATTATTCATGACTTCTTTTCACATGTTGACAGATGGGCATAGTGATGCATTTGTTTTACACTGGTTATCTAGAAAGAAAATGAGACATTTTATTTATTATTGAAAGGATTTTGGAAAAATTACTGTTTTCAAACTTATTCATATTTTTGGCAACTTCTGCAAAAGATTTGAGTCCTCACTGATGGATTTGAAAGGAAGAACTATTTTTTTTTTGAAATAATGATTTGGCTGAGCATTTTATCTCTGAGTTACTTCTGGTATTATTTGCTTTATGTTGTTATGGACTGTTGTGGACTATTAGTTTTGGACCCGACCTTGGTGGAAGCTCGTCACTACTTTCAACCTACGGCTAGGTTTGTTACTTACTCAGTACATGGGGTCGGTTGTACTGATACTACACTTCTGCACATTGCGTGCAGATGTTGGTTGTTGTTGTTGTTGTGCTTGATGGTTGCGGGATTTGAAGATGTACCTGCGTTCCTGTTGTAGCTGCCTCTTGTTCAAGGTAGCCTTAGATTTATAAAAGCTCTGTTTATGTATTATTCAAACAGACTATGTAATTAATTCAATTCCGCTTTGTATACTCTTTTCTTAGAAGCTCATGATTTGTACTACCAGTTCTTGGGAATTGTATAAGATTAAGACCTTTATTTACTTAAATTGCTTTAATAATTATTATTGGAATGGGATATTTGGTAATTGGCTTACCTAACGGGTTGGGTTAGGTGCCATCACGACTAGTTGGATTTTGGGTCATGACAAGGTGGTATCAGAGCTCTAGGTTCATAAGTTTTACAAGTCAGGAGCAAGTGTCTAGTAGAGTCTTGCGGATCGGTATGATGACGTCCATACTTATCTTCGAGAGGCTACAAGGCATTTAGGATATATACTTCCCATCTTTATTTCTTTATCATGCGGAATTGATTCAACTTGAGACATAATTCTTTGAATTCCTTCCACGTATTCGTATGCGCACATGAGCACTCGGTATTAGCTGTGCATTGTCGGCTTGTGATTCCATGAACGAAGTTCGAGATGAGTATTTTATGTTTTGGTGATGGGCCAGTCTGGAGGACTTGAGGCCAGGCTTAGACCGTAGCTTAAGCTCGGTAGCTTCAATTGTAACTCGTACAATTGGACTTATATGTCCGGTAATGACCCAACAGTGGAATTTGTGGCTCGATGAGCAGTGGAATGGCGGTGTGATGGGTATGATGTAACCGCGGGATATGTTAAGACGATTGGAATATGACGAGAAGTGTTTCCTTGAAATTTGAAGGAAGGACATCTGGTGCTTGATTTTCGATTTTATGTGACTTACAGTCTCGAGTATGAATATTTCGAAGGATCTTTCACATTGTTAAATTTTGGGAAAAATTAAACTCTCATGTTTGGTTAATGAGTTTGGACTCAGATAGACTAAGTGATTTCATAGCAATTGTGACTGCGAAAAGGTATAACAAGATACCAGTTTGAGGCTAAGGAGGTGGGTTATCCCCTGCAGAGTAATCTACCTAGGTGTATTCCTTATGATGTGAGTAGAGAGTTTCTTTTCTGCCGATAGGGCGTATGGGTGGAGATTTGAATGTGAATCTGGATAAGAAAGTTGACTTGAGTGTCAAGAGAATGATTGCGAGTTTAGTGGATGATTTGGGGTATTTTTATGGTTGGCGTTGCATGAGTTTGAGAAGAAGTTTCGTTGAACTGACTGTGGCATTATGACAGAATAGAGTATTGGTATTGTGAGTTATGGAATGTTTTAATCTATGGCTTTGAGCCAAGTGGGGGAGCCTGCTATTGATAATTCAATTTCATGATTATATGTAAAGGCTTAGTTTTGGGCTGAGGCATACTGGTGGGTTAGTTATGACTTGCAAAAGTTGAGATCGATGGCAACTCGAATAAGAAAATTCCTGGATACGGGTTATATTGCACTTATGAGTATATGAAAATCGTGGGATGAGTGAGTTATATTATTTGTGAATGATGTAGTGCGCACTGGGTATGAATTTGATATGTGGTATTAAAGTAGAGTTACTTCTTTGAGAGCTGTTGTGCTAATGGGGCATGTGTCTTTTGGCCCATTTGGGCGGTGTAATGTGAATTTGAACAAAGGGGGTAATTCTCGAGAAAGTTCTAATGGATTCGGGATTTATATGTAACAATTGAGAATTTTTGGCGGATTTGTTTGCGGCTAAAATCTGAGATTTAAGTTGGATGGTGTCGAGACTTATGGAATTTTTGTATATCATTATGGATTTTATATTTTGGTATCAGGAAGGTGAATTAAACAACCTTAGACTCAAATAGGGTATTTTCAGAGTGGGTGTTTCGGTTGTGGTTTTATATGGGTAATTATGATGTGGTGAAACTTTACAAATATTTTGGTGGTAATATTCTTGGGTTTGGTGACCTACATGGTTTAGTCGAGTTAGAGGAATTTAGTTCTAATAGCTTGGTTATGTGCAGATGGATTTCAAAGTGTTCTTGATGGTTTCTACCATGGTTGGAACCGGATATTTTCTACTGGTGTGAGAAAAGTGTTGTGTATTGTGATTTCCTCTTGGAAGGAAGTAAGATAAAGGTTTCTAACTAACTGGATATGTAATTTGCTAGTGACTAGAGTTGATAATGAGATTCTTGTGCTTTCCACATGATGGTAAGATAGATGTTATGTGTTGTGCGGAAGTTAGATTTACATGTACAAGGTGACAGTTCAGTCTTGAAGAAAAGTAATGAAGTTTGGGCAGAATAATCATGAATTCTTAGACAACATGGGCGGTTCCATATGACTAGATGAATACGATTACTACTAGGTGTATGAGAAGGGTGTGTATTTCAGAAGGCATATTGTATTTTGACTTACGGATGTTTAATTAGTATCGAGGTACTCACATGGTTGATAGACTGTTGATATTCAAATTTTTCCAAGTGGCACAAAAGAACTTTTAAAGTATTTCTTGTGGGATGATCGTGTATGAGAGAGGTGTTAGGCATTCGGGCAGTGGAGATAGAATCAAATATGGTGATTCACGTGTTCTATGAATTTGGAGATTTGGGAGTTCTTAGGAGCAAATTGTTTCATGGTTATGGACTGTGAAGTTGTGGTCGGAGCTAGCCAGATGATAGAATGTATTGTGATTTAGTCATTATGGATTTTCGAAGGGATTTTTATCTATTTGTGGGTAACCCGAGTTGATTTGGGGGTCCATTGGTAGACCCAATTAAGATATGTATTCTACACCGAGCCGGAATGGTTTGCTCCATATTGATATTATTGAGAGATGTGTCATTCAGTTGATGTTGAACTTATTCGTATTTTGAAATGAACTATGAGTTACTCCTTTATGCTACGAGGAGTTGTGATTCATTGGTTATGTGCACAAATGGTGCGGTTCTATTTGAGATTTATAGCGGAATTTGAGCATGATGAGTATTTGGATATTGCATGATCGATTGCGTAATGGTTATGTTCTTTCAGGTTTTGTGTGATATTTTTTTTTTCATTTTCCTCTCTGTGGTTATTGATTTTGAGCGGGGTGGCTCGAGGTATATATTATGGACCAGCGTTTGGATGGGGTCACACATTGCAGTGGAGTTATGTTAAGGTATGAACCTTGTGTTAGAATCGGGTGATTGTTCTACGGTGTATGATGATTTTTCAGCATTTCGTTGTGGTGGTACTTGTTAATCTGGCGGTGCAGTTCTCTCATTTGAGTCATTTTCCATGACTGGGTACATTTGAATTGCTGCGTATTGGTGCACGGATGGCACGGGATGTGGCTCTGAGTTATATTTGTGCGGTATGTCTATGGAACAGTTGTGTTTAGTAATATAAGGTCATTGGACCTAGAATGGTTAGTATCAGGTTTGATTTCGGTACATTCGGGAGTATAATATTGAGAGTCGGCTCAGAAAGTGATTATGGTTCTGGTTGGGGCGAGAGAGCTCTGTGACTTGTTGATCTGGTAAGTGGTCATGAAATTTCGCATGTTTCTTTTATTATCAACAGTGTATGAAGGTTTTGGGATGAGGTTTGGTTTGATATGGGTTTAATACTAATATTTGGTTGGTTTTGGAGTAGTCACTGTGGTCAGGAATGGTGCTATGAGCATGTGAGTTGTGTAATATGTTAGTTAATCATATCCGTGGTTATGGTTATGGCTTGATACAGCTTGTTCAAACTCATACAGTGTGTAAATGTAAGATTCGTGTCTTGAAAAGAAATTTCTAAACGGTGGAAATTAAATTCCAAGGTTTATGGGCTAAAGCTAAATCAATGATTTCAGTTGTATTATGTTGTCAAGCTTATATGGAATAGGGTGACTTGGGTTCACCCTCATGTACGTGTGTGGTAAGATGGAACAGTGATTTGATGGCTTGGAAACAACTCTTGGAACGTTCGAGGACGAACGTATGTTTAAGTGGGGGAGAATGTAACGACTCAGCCGGTCGTTTTGAGTATTACAACCTCGTTTCCCCATTTACTGCTCAAATTGTACTTTACAGTTATTGTGTGAATTGCCGGGGTAATTAGTTCGGGTCCGGTAAGGTTTTGGAATGAATTGGACTACTTAGTTCCAAGGTTTAAAACTTAAGTTAATATAGTGACCGGATGTGGACTTATGTGTAAACGACCCCGTAATGGAGTTTTGATTATTCCAATAGCTCAGTATGGTGATTTTGGACTTAGGAGCGTGTCCGAAAAATTATTTGGAGGTCTGTAGTGGAATTTAGCTTGAAATGCCGAAAGTTGAATTTTTGAAAGTTTGACCGGGGGGTTGACTTTTTGATATCGGGGTCGAAATTCGATTCTGGAAATTGGAATAGGTCCGTAATATGAAATATGACTTGTGTGCAAAATTTGAAGTCATTCCGGATTGATTTGATGTGTTTCGGCACAAGACGTAGAATTTAAAAATTCAAAGTTCATAAATTTTAATTTGAGGTACGATTCATCGTTTTGATGTTGGTTGATATGATTTGAGACCTCGAGTAGGTCCGTGTTATGTTATGGAACTTGTTGGTATGTTCGGACTGGGTCCCGAGGGGCTCGGGTGAGTTTCGTATGGTTAACGAATCAAATTCGGACTTGGATGAAATCTGAAAATTTTATGTCTTCTGGTGTGATCGCAGCTGCAAGGAATTGGCCGCAGGTGCGGTGCCGCAGATGCGACCCTTTTATGCAGAAGCGGAACTGGGCTAGCCTGGGCAGGGTGCAGGTGCGAAGGAGTTAAGCGCATTTGCGAGCCCGCAGGTGCGAGGGAGGCTCCGCAGATGCAGAGTTAAGGAAGAGGCAGGTCCGCAGGTGCGTACCTTTGAGCGCAGAAGCGCGACTGTAGGTGGGGTCCTTGGCATTGCAGAAGCGATTATGGCTGGCCAAGCTGTTCTCGCAGAAGCGAGATTTTTCCCGTAGATGCGGAAATCACTGGGACAGAACCTTAAATTAGAGGGTTCGACATTTTCACCCATTTTTCGAATTTTGGAGCTCGGGTTGGGCGATTTTGGAGAGGAAATTTTCCACACAACTTGGGGTAAGTGTTCTTAACTCCCTTGTGATTATATTCCATGAAGTAATCTTCATTTTTGGTGTAAGATTATTGAATCTTCAAGAGAAATAGAAGGAAATTTCTATAATGTCACAAAACAAATTTTTCAAGTTTGAATACCGATTTGGAGTCAGATTTGAGTGAAATTAGTATGGTTGAACTTGTAATTGGATGGGTTGTCGTATTTTTTGAGTTTCGTCGGATTTCGAGACGTGGACCCCACGAGTGATTTTGGTGGCAAAATTTCGGATTTTGTGTAAAATATTAGCATTTTGATATGGAATTAATTCCTATAAATTGTGTGGACTGAATCAAATTAATTGTGGTAGGTTCGAGCCGTTCGGGAGTTGATACACACATAATGGTATTTCTGGAGCATTGTTTATCTTGCTCGACATTGGATTCGGCTTGTTCGAGGTAAGTAACTCTTCTAATCTTGGAGTTGAGGGTATGACCCTGAATATATATATATTTCATGAATTGTTGGGAGGTGACGCACATGCTAGGTGACGGCCGTGTGGGCGTGCACTATAGAAATTGTAACATAATTGTTTATGTGAAATTTTGTAGTTAAATAATCTTGCCATTTTCCATGCAGTTTTATGTGTTAAAAAAATTGAGTTGAAAAACATAATAAAAATCACGTTGATGCTATGTGCCAGTTTTATTGGGACCCACAAGGTCATATTGCTACGAATTATTTGTTTTCAATTGAAAATTTATACTCAGTCATATTCATGTAATTACACATCATATCTCAGTCTCTGTTGTTATTTATTGATACATCATATCATCATTTTTGGGCTATTTTTATGGCATTATGAGCCCATGAGAGAGAGGCTGGAGAGATTGATAACTGAGTGAGGTCGAGGGCATGATTGTGAGGATTATTATGTGGATCGGGGCTGCCCGCCTGCAACAGGCCTTATAGGATTTATTATAGCACGTGAGTTGTCCGTGCAGTACGTGAGTTGTCCGTGCGGATACAGATATTTTATAGCACGTGAGTTGTCCGTGCAGCACGTGAGTTATCCGTGCTTATAGTGCTTGGGCTGTAGGAGCCCTTCATGAGTCTGTACACACCCCTAGTGAACGCAATTGACTATAAACACGGATCGGGCTGCACGCCGCAACATATATTGTATAGCACTGAGTGATTGAGTGTGCTGAACATAGTGAGAAAGAATGTGAGACAATGAGATTTAGTACTCTGAGAGTGTGAGTACATGTGTACAATCTCTGAGAAACATTGCAGTGACATGCACACATGACATACACGCATAGAGATATATTTTCCTCATGTTGTACGGTATCATATTATTCATGATTTCTGACACATGTTGACATGTGGGCATAGTGATGCATTTGTTTTACACTTGTTATCTAGAAATAAAATGAGACATTTTATTTATTATTGAAAGGATTTTGGAAAAATTACTGTTTTCAAACTTATTCATATTTTTGGAAACTTCAGCAAAAGATTTGAGTCTTCACTGATGAATTTGAAAGGAAGAACTATTATTTTATTTTTTGAAATCATGATTTGGTTGAGCATTTTATCTCTGAGTTACTTCTGGTATTATTTGATTTATATTGTTATGGACTGTTGTGGACTATTGGTTTTGGACCCGACCTTGGTGGAAACTCGTCACTACTTTCAACCTACGGCTAGGTTTGTTACTTACTCAGTACATGGGGCCGGTTGTACTAATACTACACGTCTGCACATTGCGTGCAGATGTTGGCTGTTGTTGTTGCTGTGCTCGATGGTTGCAGGATTTGAAGATGTACATGCATTCCTGTTGTAGCTGCCTCTTGTTCAGGGTAGCCTTAGATTTATAAAAGCTCTGTTTATGTATTATTCAAACCGACTATGTAATTAATTCATTTCCGCTTTGTATACTCTTTTCTTAGAAGCTCATAATTTGTACTACCAATTCTTAGTGATTATATAAGATTAAGACCTTTATTTATTTAAATTACTTTAATAATCATTATTGGAATGGGATATTTGGTAATTGGCTTACCTAACGGGTTGGGTTAGGTGCCATCATGACTAGTTGGATTTTGGGTCGTGACAGGTTAATTGTCAAGCAGGTAGGTATTCTTCCTTTGGTTCATCTTTTGAACACTCTCACTTTGTCTCTAGTCCATACAGGTATGAGGATTCATATAGGTACAATTGTGACTCTGGTTAGGATGAAAACCCTTATTATGATTGGAATGCAAGCGAAGTGAGACACTCACCTCAAGTGAAGAATGTTAGTTTAGAAGAGCTTATGTGTGATGACCCAAAAGGTCATCTTTAAATTTAATAATAAATTCTATGTTCTAAGACCTCGAAAAGGACTACTCATCATTCCTCGACTTGTGTGCACTGTCCGTATAATTTTCGGAATGTTTTTATGTGAAAAATGGATTAAAATGCGAAATAGAGCCTTAAAACTCAACTGAATTGACTTTGGTCAACATTTTGAGCAAATGGACTCGGATCAGTATTTTGACAGTTCCTGTAGGTCCGTATCATGATTTGGGACTTGGGCGTATGCCCGAAATTTCATCTGGAGGTCTCTAGCTTATATTATCGCCAGTTGGCGAAAACTAGAAGCCTAATGGCTTAAAGATTTCAAAGTTTGACCAAAAATTGGCTTTTATTGATATCGGGGTCGGAATCGAGTTCTGAAATTTTTCATAAGTCTGTTATGTCATTTATCACTTGTTTGTCGAATTTGGTGAGAAACAGAGTTGATTTGACATGATTCGGGCGTTCGGTTGTGAAAATAGAAGTTTTAAAGTTTTCTTAAAAATTTCATTTGATTTGGTGTTCAATTCATAGTTCTAGGCATTATTTTGGTGTTTTGTTCGCGAGAGCAAGTTCGTATGATATTTTTGGACTTGTGTGCATGTACGGTTTAGAGCCCCGAGGGCTCAGGTGAGTTTCGAATAGCCTACGAACCATTTGAACTTTGGAAAAATCTGGGTTTTTTGAGCTTCTACTGTCATCTGGTGCATGGTGCTTCGCGATCGCGAAGCCATTTCCGCTATCGCGAAGAGGAAATTTTGAGCCGTGAGTTTGACCCTTCGCGTTCGCAAAGATAGGCACGCGATCGCGGACAGTTAGCTCCTAGTGCACCGCGAACGCATAGAGTGGATCATGTCGGCGTAGAAGGAATGAAAGAAGAAGCTGGGCACGCCATTTGTGCTACGCGATCACAAAAGTCAGTACGCGATCACGTAAGGTTGAGAAAATATTCTCCGCAATCGCACGACCATTTACGCGATCGCGTAGAGTTAAAATTCTGGGCAACCAAAACATGATTCGCGATCGCAAAGAATTATCCGCGATCGCGAAGATTAAAATGGATAGGCAAAAATTATTCTACAAAATCGCGAATGAATTCCCGCGATCGCAATGAGTAAAAATCTGGGCAGACAAAACTTAAGTTCTGGAAATGGGGTTTCGCTCATTTTCCACCATTTTCGATTTTGAGCTCGGGTAAAACAATTTTTGGGCGATTTTCACGGGAAAACATTGTGGTAAGTGTTCCTCATTCTATATTAATTATATTTCATGATTCCATACTCATTTACTTCATGAATCCGTGAATTTATGGAAGAAAAATCAGATTTGTTTATAAAATCTTACAAAAATGTATAATGAAGATTTGAAAGCCAATCTAATGTCGAAAATTTGCTAATTTTTGTATGGTTGAACTCGTATCAGAACGGGTGGTCGGATTTTGTGAGTTTGTCCGGTATTCGAGACGTGGGCCCTACTATTGATTTTTGAGATGAATTTTGAATTTTTATCCGGAAAATTAGTAAATTCATATGAAATTAATTCCTACGATTTGTATTGAGTATATTGAATTGTTTATGACTAGATTTGAGGATTTTAGACACGAATTCGCGAGGCAAAGGTGTATTGGATTCTTCAATTTGGATACAAAGCGAGGTAAGTGTCATGGTTAACCTTGACTTGAGGGAGTATGACTTATTTGTCTATTTGCTACATGATTTTATGTGCGGGTACAACGTATATGTGAGGTGACGAGTACTTATGCGTTGTGGTTGAGTCAAAGCATGCGGGTGGAATTTATTTATTATGAATAGTTGCCTATTTAATTAAGACATTCTTGTTTAAGTTTATTATTGATTATTTGATCATTGTTCGTGAAATTATTATTCATTTAATTATTGTTGAATATTTCGGAAGGTGAAGTCGGTATTCTGGTATTAAATTGATTGATAAGTGCATATCCCCGCATTTAAATACCCTTCCAAATTTATATTATTATTTTCATGGTAAGGAAGAGTGGAAAAGCACGAAGGGTGATGCCGTGCCATTTTTATTATTTATAATATCATTGTCATGGTAAGGAAGAGTGTAAAAGCACAAAGGGTGTTGCCGTGCCATTTGTGAGTGTAAAAGCACGAAGGGTATTGCCGTGCCATTTGTGAGTGTAAAAGCACGAAGGGTGTTGCCGTGCCATTTGTGAGTGTAAAAGCACGAAGGGTGATTCCGTGTCATATTCAGAAAGAGTAAAAGCACGAAGGGTGATGTCGTGTCAAATGAGAGTAAAAGCACGAAGGGTGGTGCCGTGCCCTTTTCATATTATCAATTGCTCATTTTATTATTGATAAATTAAATTGCTGCTAAGTGATACTTCTCTTGCTGAAATTATTATATCATTCCCCTTCGCATGTTCTCTCCCAATTTATAAATTATTATTTAGAGTATTATTGCTACTTTGTATTTGTATATACTTGTACATGTGGTTACGTACGCGTCTTGTCATAGCCTCGTCACTACTTCGTCGAGGTTAGGCTCGGCACTTACCAGTATATGGGGTCGGTTGTACTGATACTACACTCTGCACTTATTGTGAAGATTTTGGAGTTGGTCCCAGTGGCGTACCATAGACTTGCTCGGATTCAACTACCCATAGGAGACTTGAGGTATAACTGCACAGCGTCCGCAGTTCTGAAGTCCCCTTCTATCTTATCTTAGTTGTGTCTTATCTTTCAAACAGCTTGAATTTTATTCATACCTTTATTTGTATTATCCTAGTAGCTCGTGCACTTGTGACACCAGATTTGGGGATGTATTTTGATAATTCGGTAATTATGGTCTTTCGCATTTTATTTCAGTAATTTGACTTCTATTTAATTAAATTTGCTTAAAAATAGTTAAGATTATTTTTACGTTGGCTTGCCTAGCAAGTGAAATGTTAGGCGCCATCACGATTCTGAAGGTGGGAATTTCGGGTCGTGACATTATGTATAAGTTCATTAATAAGGTGGATGAGAGGTTAAAGGAAGAGAGGTTCACATGTGATGTTGAAGCCTCTAACAACCTGACAATGCAAGTGAATCAACTAATAAGTACACTTTCAAAAAGCTCACTGCATTGTGATGGTGAATATATGGAAGAGATATCGTGTGAAATTGAGCCTACCCGAGATGATGAACATCTACAGAGAGAGTTTTTCACTTTGCAAGAGAATTCTTGTTCAACTGTGATGATTGAAGATGAGGCTTGGGTTGATTGTGCATCAATAAAAGAAGAGTTCAAATCCCCACCCACCTATCCACAACCACATTGTTTAGTAGAAGCAAATGAGGAACAAATGGTCTTGGACATACCAGAGGAACACTCACATGACCCTTCTTCTTCATTTTCTTATTCTAAATTTGATTATGTGGATTTTGTTTTTGGGGGATTCACATGAATATGCATGGATTGATCTTGTGAATGAATGAAGAAACAAGTTGAGGATAATCATACAAGAACAATCCATCGCTCAGAATGAGGCCAAGAAAGAAAGAAAAGAGCGGGTCTTTCAAAAATTCCTAAAGCACTGTGGCATGATGAGCTCCATAAAGAACTCCGAGGAGCGAAATCGAAAGATGCATTCAGAATTAGGGGTGGAGTTCACAAGTTTTCGGAAGCGGAAAAAGTCCGGGGGGGTTTTCTTTACCTCTTGCTTTTTATTGGTGTGTCAATGGGACATGCCACAATTTAAAGTGTGGGGTGGGGATGTAAATATGTAAATAATTATTTGTTTTTATTTCTTTTAATTGAAAATTTTAAGTCGGATATGTGTATATATATATTATTTTCTGTAAGTAATTTAATAATTCCCCCTTGGGTTTTCTTTGTGTCGCGGTTCTTTTCCAAGATTTTTGTTTGAACCGGGTGTAGTTAGTTTGTTTAGGAGTAGGAGATCGTGTGCTGTGTTTTTAAATGAAAACAATATCTCTTGACCTTATTATGCCTTGAGAATAGTATGTGCTTTAGTTGTGACACTTAGGCTCAGTTTTTGACTCTTGTATAAGAACCTTAATTTGTATGATCTTAACTTTTTTTAACTACTTTGATTAGAGTGCCTTGATGAGTCTGATTCTGAGTGAGTCTTGTGCCATGTGTGTGTGAGATTTTACGTATTCTGTACATTGCATTTGATATCTAGAACTTGCACATGTGTTTGCAAAGCGAAATAGTAGTTTTATTTAGTCTTGGAAGTGATATAGGCATTTCTTTGTTGAGCCAGTTATATGTTGTACCCACCTAATTGTTATGTATCTTAGTTAACCCCTTTAAGCCTATAATCTTGTTTCTTTGGCAACCACATTACAAGCCTTACCCATTTTACCTCTTGCGAGCACTTGAAATTATTATGAACTTTGTAAAAGTTAAAGTGTGGGGTGTTGGTTTGGCTTTTGAGTGGAACTAATGAAATAAGAATAAAATTGCACTGTTTCAAAAAAAATAAAATAAGAGCCACTTGAATTGAAAAAAAATATATAGTTGCATTGTTGTGCAAATATTCATTGATAGTGGTAACTCTTGATATATTTGTGCTTAAAGAAGTTGGGAGTTGACATATACGGATGTGAAGGTGGAGTAATGGTTTGACATAAGTACGGAGTTTTAAATGATTAAATTGTATGTATTAAAGTACTTAAGGCGGTGTAGTCATGTTTATATCAAATATATCCTACCCATCCCGCACCTTACATTACAACCAAATAAAGTCCTACTTGATCCTTGACTGAATGAGCTCAATTAGTAGAGTAGTACATTACGGGCAAACTTATGGTACATCTTTTGTGGCACATGAATGTTTTTTCTGAGAGTGAGTGAATTCTTCATATCTTGAGTTCCTAATTGTTCTTAAACTTTATTGTGTGTGGAACTACTCTCTATTGTTGTGTGAGGGCACTTGATTCATGAAGGAAATGTATTGTCATTGACCTCTGTGTAGAGTAAGTGAGCGAGTTGCGAAACAAATGCGTGGTGCTTTTGAGTTAAATTTTGAGGCGAGAATGTTACGGTATTGTGCTTAAGCTGTTCTATTATTCTTGGTATGATGAGTTATGAGAGTTGTTTAAAAAAAAAAGGTCATGTCTATATGAAGTGTAGTTTGATTGCTCGAGGATGAGCAATGGTTTAAGTGTGGGGTATTGATGGTAGGCTATTATCCCGTATTTTAGTCGCTTATTGTACTCTAATTTACTATACTTTACTCATGTTTAGCTTTAATCAGTAGTGTTTTACACTTATTGTGTGTTTTATGCCGTGTAGGAGTGATTACGAGTTATTTAGATGTTATGAAATGAATTCAAGCTATTCTAGAGCTTTGAACTCCGAGTAAAAGCCCAAGGATTAAGTTGGGATCATGTTCGAGGATCAATGGATGATAGTGCACTTTAAGAACGAAACGGAAAATCGAGCAGGCACCAGTAAGATGCACATAACTTTTCTCTCGAAAATTATTTTGGGCTCCACAATATATCGTTGGAAAGATATTTAAAAGGGCTACAACTTTCATGTTTTATATTTTCCCAAATTCAAAACTGCCACGGCATATGGGGCGGCGCGAGGCACGGCTATGCAAAATGTGCCCAGAAAGGGATTTTGCAAATGTTCTGGAATTCTCCACATGCGCGCCACATGGTGCGGCGTGGCATGTGGCGCGGTAGTGCAAAGTTCTTAGAGTATGTTTTCAATTTCGCTAAAAAGGGTATTTACGTCCGGAGTTTATTTGATGGAATAGTTAAATACACGGAAAAAATACCATTTCTGCACTTTTGTTACATTTTCGACCTAAGGAGGCCTATGAGGCTAAGGAGGAGTTGGAAGAACACAAGCACAAGGATTTCATCATTCCTTCCTCACTCAAGATCCGGTTTTGAATTGAATTTATATCTTCCTATACTTTAGTTTTATTTGTGAAGAATTTCTCCATGTCTATGGAGTAAATCCTTTTGGGTTTTGATGGATTTGGTGTATTGATGATTGTTTGTGGATTATAACTCTATTTCTATGTATTTGAATCGTTTTTGGAAGATTTAATTATTGCATCTATATTCACTTGTTCTTGTAATCGAAAGAGGCATAACTTGTGATATCTTTGCACTATATTATTGGTTGAGTTCATAGATTCTTCTAAGTAATCTAAAGAGGCTAGTTGAATCATTGATTAAATCTAGTTAGGAGAATAATCAAAAGAGGTTTTCTAAAGACCGATCCACTACACATTCTTGCATATCTTCACAGAGCTTAAATTGGTTCATATTGTGAGGTTGAAACTTAATCGAGAGAGGAGTTTCTACTAAATATTTGTACCGATAATTAAGTGAATTCGAGAGACTCACTTGAACATTAGAAGTGAATTATCTAGAGTTAAATCCCAGCTAATTATCTTGCACTTATTCCGTCAAAATCTTATTTTCTCCCATTGATAACTTCCTTGCTTACTTTTGTTGCGATTGTCATTAGTCAATACCTGTAGATTTTAGATTATTAATTATATAAATCTCAACTGTTGATCCTCCTGGATAGCAATCTAGCTACAAACTGCGATAATACTGTTTAAATCCAATCCATGTAGATACGATAATTATACTATATTATCTTTGACTAGCGAGCACAATTTAAGTATGCGTTTTGCGCTCGTCAAAATGCAATTTGTGCAAATAGCATGATAGAATTAAAAATATATTTTAGCTAGCAGAAATAAATATGTTGATCAACTTAATAAAAGGTTGATTACAAAATTTTATAGTTTTCTTGCACGAACAACTGTATGTTGCACTTTCAAGAGTGATATCAAGATCGACAAAAAGAGTTCTGGTTAAGGCAGAGCAACCAATGAATTAGGAGGAAACATACACAAAACAAATAGTGTCCACAAAGAAATATTCGTTAAGATACCATCACAATAAATACTTTTAAACTATAATATATAATTATCTAACTAACATGACAAAGTAGATCATTTGTGTAAGTTTTGATGATGTCCTTTTCTTTTAAATTCATGTATTATTCTAATGTAATAATATTTTTCAGCATTTAGATGATCGTTGTATTATTATACATAAAATTTCTCACATTAATTAAATTTTATTGTTCCTTCACATAAATAAATATTTAAATCATCACGTGTCATTATTAACGTGCAACGCACGTTCATATATACTTGTACTAAAGAAAAAGGCATATTACTCTCCCAATCTATGACCAGAGTTCTAACTACACACATTTTCTTTACGGTGATCCTATTATCCTCCTAAACTATTCTAAAGTGGATAAATATCTCCTTGAAATGTCATAATTAACCAATTTTTTCTAGGGAGGTGAAACACACTCGCCTGCCATGTGTATATTTTATTACTCCTTTTTTTCACTCATTATGTTCCTTATTTTGATTTATTATTTTATTCTTTCATGACTAATAACAACACCATAACAACAATGAAGACCAAAATTTTAATTCTCCGATTTCGATTTCGGTTCAAAAGATTATATTCCCGTATAATAATTTTTTTGTCATCGTTGCTACCAAAGTTTTAAGAAAAGAACTCTATATTTTCGAAAAGAAAGGGAAACAAACTAGTTTAAGTTTATATCGTAATTAATTAAATGTAATATCCAATAAAAGGTGATACTTGTACATAATCAGATTTAAATTTATCTTTTTTACTAATATAAAGATTAGAATAAACCCACAAAAGATGAGAAAAAAGTACCCATCTAAATTTAAAAAAATAACTTTTAAAGGAATGGTGCTATAGATGGAGCTTAACGCCTTTCAATGATGGCTTTGTCATTTGGGGAAGAAAAGAAGTAAAAGACAAAAGACTAAAGAAAAAAAAAAACAAAAGACTAGTAAGTAATTTTTTATGCTTCTCACGGTATCAAAATGAGTGAAATATACCCACTTTGCCACGTCAACATTTAGGTCGTCAATAATTTCACTTTAAAAAAGTTCAAGGAGGAGAGGAGAGGTTAATAGGACCATCGAAAAGGAAAATTATGTATTTGGAACTCGGTCATAGTTGAAGGGTGATACTTATGCCTTTTTCCTAATACTACATGTTTTTTATTTTTGTTACTATAAACACTTTATCTCTTTTATTAAATTTAAAGAAAATCATTATGTGCATCTAATGAAATCTCACCACTAGCCATTACCGATATAGAGTCCGTCTCCTCCGATATGATTATTGAGAGAGACTAAAGTAGTCGATGAACTAAATGCCATTAATTTGAAGGACTTAGATGAGATTGGCCGTGCAAGCGCGGCCCAACACTTTGCATTATAATGTATTTCATTTCAATAGTTAGCATACATAATATAATATTCAGCTGGATAGTCAAAATTATATTTAAACCAAAAACGTATTGTTTATTCTTGAAAGTGATAACTATGTGTAAGAAAGACTTAAAGAACTTCCAGTGCAATCCATCTAAACATCGCAAATGCAGCGATACAAAGTTCAATAGGTAACATAGTTGACTGAAACTCCTATACAGTTGCAATTAAAAGAGAAGTACATCAAAAACAAAAGTAATGGAAGATTATTTCTATTAGGAGAGCAATTTTTTCAGATGTGATATATGGAAGAACCCGTGGCGTAGCTAGAAATTTCGCCAAGAATATTCAAATTTTAAAGGAGTGAATAATCTTTTTAGCTGAGTGGGTTTTACGGTGGGTGCACCCAAAATTTAAAATCAAATTACATACTATCATTTAACTAAATCATATGAAAACTTATAATTATAAAACTATCAATTGTAATAAATCAAAACTAACATAAAAAAAGTCAACAAAACAATTTTAGCTACTAGTTGAATTATATGGAGAATAACACACATCAAAACTAATGTAAAGAAATAATAATAAAAAAAGAATAATCATGCAACATAAAAAAAATTAGTAACTAGTCCTTTAAATTGGTACAGTAAAACAAAAAGTCATAGGCCACAATCTATAGGTAATATAAAAATTAAAAACAGAAATTATAGTTGAAATGAAAGAAAGCGTGCCTCTTAAATTTCTTCTTTTTTGTTGATTGCTTTCTAGTTTCTACCGAAGAAGTAGAAACGAGAAGAAGAATATGGACATTTTTACTTGATGTTTAGTATTTTTAGATGATGCATTTCTTAGTTTTATAGACATGCAGTTAATATGAAAAAAGATATGAAAAGAATATGTCAATGCAGTCAAAATTAAAGAAGAATTGAAAGGGTTTAATAAGAAAGAGAATAAATATGTACTACTAGTAGAATCTGGCCCAACAATCCACGTGTCAGCCGTGTCAATTTTTTTTTTTTGGGTAATTAAACAATTTTATTACCAAGGTTTTGTTTGTTTTATTTTTATATCTATATTTATATCTATATCTATATCTATATTTATATCTATATCTTACATTAAAAGCATGAAGGTATTAGCGAAATATCGTTCGCCTTTTTTATCCTTTAATAGAATAGTTCAGACTGAACAAAATAATTATTTAATTACCATTTTTTTATATTTAAAAATAGTCATTTAATTATTTTTCTAATATTAGGACTTCAAATTCAACTAAATGTTTGTGTATTAAATCTTTCCTTATTTGAATCATGTAATGTAAGATATTTCTAAAAGAAATATAATAAAAATTGAACGGTTAATTCTTACCAAATATTTCAGTCAAAATTTCTTCAATTCCTTTAACGTTTAGGATTTTTTATTTTCCATAGAGAAAAAAAGATTCTTCAAAGTGGTCTTTTCCATGAGTAATTATTGGTGTGACTTTGGAATTTCAATAGGTAGAAAGATTCTTCTTCATTTCGTTCTTGGAGTCGTTTGTCGGGCGATTTCGACAATTTTTCTTCCCTCCGTCACCAACTATTTTCTGTTTCTTTCTTCGATAAGTTTTTCGGCAAGCGTTTTATCTTTTTTTTTAGTTCATTTTTTTCTTTTGTTTATACTATTCCTTTCATTTCTTTTCTTTTTCTTTTGTTTTTTCTTTTCTTACTCTTTTTTGTTAGTAGCGAGAAATAATAGTGCTCTGACAATTTCCTCCAACCTATAGAGTAGCAGATTCGCACAAAACAATTCGTGTCAAAGCAATGCTTTGATAATAGTTGAATCATAATTTTTACTTTAAAGTAATATATTCTCAATATATTACTTTTACTTGCTTTAGGTTTGTGTGTGAATGATCTCGAATCGAGGGGAGTCAATTCCGAGTCCTTCTCTCAGTTAAAAGGGAAGGTACCCCTGCGAAGGGGTGGGAACGAATACTCTACCACATAGTGGAGTGGATAGCTAGGGACTACTAAAATTGAGATCGTGTATAACAACAATCCTATATTTGATGTCGATTTATCCACACCTCCATTCCTTGTAGAGGAAGGCTAACTGCTTGCTGGCTGGGAGCTGTATGAGCGGATGGTGAGATGGACCATTCTCGAATTCCGATCGACATTTTTGTCAATCGGCGGAAGACTCGCGCATACTGAGAGGGTACGACTTCAAGGGATGGACTATCGAATGACCAACCACTTGCTATTTTTGTAGGAGATGAAATCTAAAAGACCATTATTAGCGTGTATAAGTGTGTCTGCTAGGTTAAAAAAAGACTTTTTCCAGTTAAAATTTTAATACCTCTATTTTTTACGGCGTGGGAAGATTTTCCGATGATGAATTTTTTTCTCCAAATCTGAGTATATTTTGATTTGCTTATGAATAGATCTTTTTGAGAGTTTAATTTGTGTGTGAAAAGGATAGAAAGAGGAAAAAGAAAAACAGAATAAATAGAAGAAGAATGGTTAGACAAAGTTTCCGGTGAATGAATATCCGCAGGAATTAGAAAAGAAACGAAAAAAGAAGCAAAAGAAAAAGAAAAAGACAAAGAAAAAGGAAAAGGAAAAGGAAAAGGAAAAAAAAAGTAAGAAAAAATGGTAAAAAAGAAAAAAGAAAAATCTGAAAATATTTTTTTCTTGCTTCTCACTCTCTCAAGGAGAGTGAAATACACACACTCTGCCACGTAAGCTTTAAGGGTGCAAATAATTCTACTTTAAAATAGTTTAGGGGGATAATAAAAAGCTCACAAAGGTAGAGTGTGTAGTTGGAAATCCGACTATAAGTCAGGGGGTACTTATGCATTTTCCATATCATTTTCAAAAACTTACATACATTTATCATTACTCTTTATTTTATAACTTAGATATATTTTTAATAATATATGAGATATTTTAAGATTTTAAACATATTAGTATAGGGTATGACGAGCGCAAAACACACACTTAAATTGTGCTTGCTAATCAAATATAGTATAGATTAATTATCGTTTTCACAGGGATTGGAATTTAAACAGTGTTTGAATAATTTTCAGTTGATTATTATCCAGGAAAAGTAACACTTGGTTGAATATTTATTACTACGATTAACTATTGAAGTTCAAATGAATAACAATTGAGCACTAAAAAGAGCAGGTGAGGAGCATGCAGAATTATTTATGAGGAAAATAAGGGTAATTGACTAGATAGGTGCACGATAACTGAATCGGGATCCAATTCTTGAGTTAATTCACTGTATAATACGATCGATTCTTACGAATTCAACCGATTATCAGATTACATTTGAAGCTAATATTCCTCTTTCGATTAAATACTAGTTTTAGTAATTAACCCAATTGAAGCATGGTAAATAATTGTAAGAATAAAATGATATTTATGATCTAAAGGGTAATTTCTCACGAATATTCCCTATTGTCTCGTTCAATCAACAATTCAAGAGGCTCATTCGTTTACCTATTTGAATCATGAATTTAAACTAGAACATAAAATATGAAGAAATTTAATATCAAACTTCTCTTTCGATTAAGCAAAATACTAATTAACTCCACAATACAAATCAAGCTCCATCAATTAATTCTAGTAAGTATCAAGAATCAAATCCCTAATCAAGCTATTGAAATACCATATCTATCAACACACAAATGTAAATTACTCCATAACAATGGAGTAGAATATCTCAACTAAGTTTAAGAACAAAGAAAACATCAATTCTAAAGATTTGATACAAACTCTCGTATTGCACCGATTGTAGATTGAAATCTTGATGAATTCTTGAGTCTTCTTTCTTGGTGGCTCTCCAATCTTCTCTATGTCAAAAAATGCCTAAAAATCCCAGGTGCCCTCTTTTTAGACGAGCCGGGCTTCATATAGGTCAAGAGGAGTCGCCTCCAAAATTACAAAAATAGGTTTGGGAAATTTTTCGGACCGGACGTGCGCGGCCGCGCACCTGGGTAGTGATCGCGCATATGGCCGTGCACTTTGGGCAGTGTTCTTCTCCACTTGCATGTCCAGTGCGCGGCCGCGCACCTGGGTGGCTTCCTGCTCCATTCTTCGCTTCTCTTCGCTAAGTGCATTATTGTCCGTTAATCCTTAATTATGATCCCAACTTAATCTATGGGCTTTTACTCAGACTTCAAAGCTCCATAATAGTTCAATTAACTCCACAACCTCATCATAAATCGTAATCGCTTCTACAAAGCATAAAACACACACTCGGTATAAAATAATACCATTTAAAGCTCAAACACTAGTAAAGGGCAGCGAATTAGAGTGTAATTAATGGCCAAAATACGCAATTATAGCCTATCATCAACACCTCACATTTAAACCATTGCTCGTCCTCGAGTAATCAAACTACAGTTTACTTGAAACACAACCTTTTTCAACAACTCTTAAGACTCATCACACCAGACTCTTTAAACAGACTAAGCACAATATTGTAACATCTTAACCTCAAGATTTGACTCAAAAGCACCAAGCATTTTCTATAACCCGCTCACTTACTCTAACACAGAGGTCAAGCTTTACCTTTTCTTTGTGAATCCAGTGCCCTCACACAAACATAGAGAGTAATTTCACATATAAAAGACATTAAGAACAATTAGGAACTCAAGATAGAAAGAATTCACTCACTCTCAAAAATAACATACATATGCCACAAAAGACTTACCATAGGCTTGCCCGTAGTGTACTACTCTACTAATTGAGTTCATTCAGTCAAGGACCAAGTAGGACTTTATTTGGTTGTAATGTAGGCTGCGGGACGGGTATGATACATGTGGATATAAGAGTGACTACACCTCTCTAAGCACTTTCAATACATATACTCAATCATTCAACCCCATACTTATGTCGAACCACACTCCACCTTCACATCAAATTATATTAACTCCCTATTTCCTTAAGCACAATTACATCGAGGATCACCACTATCAAAGAATATTTTGCACAACAATTCACTTTTTTTTTAATATCAATTCAAGTGGCTCTTACTTTCTCAAACTAGTGCACCTATCTCCTTATTTTATTAGTTCCACTCAAAAGCTAAATCAACTACCCCATACTTCAACTTTTACAAAGCTCACAACAATTTCAAGGGCTCATGGGAGGTAAAAGGTTCAAATAGAGGGTTAATTCAAACAAATGTGTAAGGCTTGTAATGTGGTTGCCAAAGAAACAAGATTGCAGGCTCAAAGGGGTTAACTAAGATACATAACGATTAGGTGGATAAGGCATATAACTGGCTCAACAAAGATTTGCCTATATCACTTCCAAGACTAAATTTAACTACCATTTCGCTTTACAAACACATAGGGCAAGTTCTAAACATTAAATGCAATGCAATGAATAATACGAAGCCTCACCCACACATGGCACATACTCACTCAGGATCGGAACCATCAAGACACCCTAGTCAAAGTAGTTAAGCAAAGTCAAGAACATACAATTTAAGGTACGTCTACGAGAGAAAAAAGAAAATTGAGCCTAAGCGTTATAACTAGAGCACTAACTATTCTCAAGGCATAATAGAGTCCAGAGATGTTTCCTTTCGTTCAATTCAGAGATAAGGGCGCCTACTCCAAAAAAATAAAACTAACTACACCCGGTTCAATCAAAATCCTTGAAAAAGAACCAAGGCACGAAGAAAAACCAAGAGGGGGGGGGGATTAATACAATACCTAACAAGAGAAAATCTTTTTTTTGTTTTTTTGTTTTTTTAAATCAAATTTAATACCTCAAGAAACCCGTCGAATGATATCTATCGTCGGAAAAAATCAAAAATTTTAAATTTTTCTATCTCTAACCACTGCAACGAACAACAACTACAACTACTAAAAACAAAACTCATATACATACGACATACAAATATTTCCCACCCCACACTTTTAAATGGTGGCATGTCCCCATGACATACAAAAAATGCAAAGGTGAAGAAAACTCCCCTGATGAAGTCAGTCCGTGTCGGAGACGGTTCCGAGGTCCAGATGACAAGCCCGGTCAAGTGCACGCAGCCAAGCCATGTTCTTCTTCTTGGATTTGGCTTTCTGTGTAGAAAGGGTGCCCACTCGAGCTCCCAAGTTAGTGACTGAGGTACTCATCCTCGCCATCTCCTGCTGAAGAGTGCCCATTATTATGTCCCATCCGCCACTTGAAGTTTTACCAATACCCTGCTCATGCGGTGGAGAAGCAGTGACATCTTCACCTTGAACCTCATTGCCCTCGTCGGGTGCATCAGAGTCCTCGCTAACCGCCTCAGCAGGCCCAACAGGGTCCCTCCCTATTACAACTTTACCAACCCGAAATTTATGTTCACGCTTCACTTTTCCATCTGTGTCCCTTTTTTCCGGCACTCGTGCCCTATGACATAATCAAGTGACTAATGATGGAAAGAAGAACCCATACCTCTGCACAGGACATCGAATTAACATCTCCGCCTGAAGGATCTGAGCCACGTCAAAATCGTGGCCATTAACAAAGCACCAAATGAGAGCCACCCACGGACATTCACCTTAGTGGTGTTTCCTAAATGCAGCATGCGGTTATTGATAATGTAGAGCCAGCAATTCCCTACAAAGGTCAGCGAAGCCATGTGAAATTTTTGCCCCTCCTTTATCCACACTACCTCCTTGTCCGGTACACAAATGGTTGCGAAGAACATGCTCCACATGTATGGGTCTCTGCTGTGCGTGGCATAATAGTCAACTGTATCCGAATCTTCCACGAATTCCGGCAAATGATAGGCCCTTCGGACAGCCTCTTTGGAGAAGTTTACTCTATTCTTCCTGGCTGTGCAGACATAGGCATCATGTTCGGGACAGTTTGCATAAAACTCCCGAACAACCATTAGGTTCACCTCGTTAGGTTCTTCAAAGAATATCCCTAAGCCGCGCCTGACCAATTCATGATATACGCGGGGACAGTCATTCTGGAGGGACCCAATATCAATTCCCCTCCCTGGTATGGGCTTCTTTCTAGCCTTGTGTTGGAATCGTTCCTGGGCTTCCCAGGAGACAAATTTGCTCTGATCATACGGGTGAGCAGATGCCGAAGGTCGTGACTAGGATGTGCCTGCATGACCACTTGTGGAGGCACCTGTGGTTTTTCGTTTCTTGGGTGGCGCCATAGTACCTGCAACATACCGCCAACTATTAGATAGTTAATCACATGGCGACCCAAGAGAGGCTACTCAGACTTCGCCCTTACACTTGGTCACAACATTACACACAATCTCATTGAGGCAATTTCACAAGCACATAACAGACACAGTTCTTCCTAACCCCCACAACTCAAATTCAGCCCTAATTAGACTAAGGATACACTAATGTCACACCCAGCCACTACATGGTCAGTCTCCATGGTGAAACTTGACTTTCCACCCCACAAGATAAGGAGCATAAAAGGAGAGAAAAATAAAAACAAAAACAAACAAAAAAACAAAAACAAAATTAAAAACAAAAATCTGCTATGGCACAAGCAAAATCAAAAACCATAACTAGGGGAAGAGAGAGAGAAAGCATCTCACTTACCTGAGGGATTTAGGAAAGAAAACGCGTGAGGTTGGGTGAAGGGAGAAGAGGATGGGGGTGGTATGTTGTTGTTGTCTTGCAAATAGGGGATGAGAGAAGGGGGTTCGAATTAGGGTTGAGTTGTGTAGGGGAGAGAAAGAGGGATTTTTAGGATTGGGGGTTTTTAGTAGGGGTGGTCCAAAATTAGAATGAAAAGGGAAAAAAACTTACTCGATGCACGGTCGTGCACGTGATCGCACACTTAAGGCAGTACACTGGACAAAATGCGCGATCAGGTACATGGTCACCCCATCAGATGCACGGTTGCGCACGTCCTACTTCGTATAACGTTGCTTGGTGCATGACCAAATGCGCGTGGTGCGCCCCTAGGTGCACAGTTGCGCACAGATACACTCAAAAGAGGACTTTTAGACACCTTAATTCCTACCTTCTGTGACATGTACCTTCCTGCACCTACCATATCATACTATTTACTAATTTCTATCTATTCTACACTATAAATAAAAGTGAAAAATCTAACCAATAGAAGAGTTAGAAGTAGTTCTGAGTTATAGTCATCAGCTTGACTACGTCACTTAGGCTTAATTGATCACGATGCTAGAGGATTGCTTGTCAAATCCTCCAACAACATACTATTTTAATCTGTGCCCATTCACCTTAAAGCCTTTATTCCCTCCTTCAGCCTGAATTTCAACGGCGTCGTACGGTGAGATATGTTTCACCACATACAGACCTGTCCATCTTGATTTGAATTTTTCGGGGAATAATCTAAGTCTACTATTGTATAGTAAGACTTTTTCTCCTTCCTAAAATTCCCTTGGCTTAATCAGACGATCATGCCACCTCTTGGTCTTTTCTTTAAAGATACGTGCATTTTCATACGAGTCCAGTCTAAAGTCCTCTAATTCGTTCATCTGCGCCAACATGTGTTTGCCTGCTAGACTAAGATCGAGATTAAGCGTCTTAATAGCCCAGTAAGCTTTTCTATTTCAATAGGTAGATGACACGATTTTCCATAGACTAATTTGAATGGTGAAGTCCCTATGGTTGTTTTGAATGCAGTTCTATATGCCCATAGAGCTTCTTCCACTTTTACAGACCAATCTTTGCGAGAAGCACTAACTGTCTTTTCAAGAATTCATTTTATTTCAAAGTTAGCCACTTCAACTTGCCCACTAGTTTGGGCATGGTATGGGGTTCCTGTTTTGTGTGTGACCCCATACTTGGAAAGCAGTCCAGCAAATTGTTTGTTCATAAAGTGTGACCCATTATCACTGATAATCATTCGAGGTGTCCCAAATCTGGAAAACATATTTTTTTGTAAGAACTCACACACCACCCGAGCATCATTGGTCCTAGTAGGAATTGCTTCGACCCATTTAGAGATGTAATCAACAGCTACTAGAATATATTCATGTGAAAAATACAATGGAAACGGACCCATGAAATCAATGCCCCAAACATAAAAAATTTCACATACCTAAATAGAGTTTAGTGGCATCTCATCCCTCTTGCTGATGTTACCTGTCCTTTGACATTTGTCACATACAACTACATACGCCCGAGAGTCTTTGTACAATGTAGGCCAGTAGAAACCAGCTTCCATGACCTTTGCTGTAATGCGATTTCCACCGTAGTGTCCTTTAGCTGCTGCATCGTGGCAATGAGAAAGAATGCTTGCCATTTCTCCTTCATGTACACACCTTTGAATCACCCCATCTGCACGCACTTTAAATAAGAGAGGATCATTCCAAAAACAGCTTTTTACCTTACCTTGAAGCGTTCTTCTTTGATCACGAGAGAGGTCACGAGGTAACCATCCGCTGGCTAAAAAATTGGCTATATCAGTATACCAAGGTAGTCTTTCGGAGACTGCAATAATGGAGAAAATCTGCTCATCAGGGAACTCTTCTCTCACGTCGACTATTTCAACTAAAGGTTTCTCAAGTCGAGATAGATGATCGGCGACTTGATTTTTTGTGCCTTTCCTGTCTTTGATCTCCAAGTCGAACTCTTGGAGCAACAACACCCACCGCATCAGATGCAACTTGGATTCCTTCTTATTCCACATATATTTCAAGGCTGAGTGATCCGTGTGAACGATCAATTTGCTTCCCACTAGGTATGATCTAAACTTTTAAAAGCAAAGATCACAACAAAGAACTCTTTCTCAGTAGTGGCATAGTTGACTTGAGCTTCATTCAACGTTCTACTGGCATAGTAAATCGGCCTAAACATCTTATCTTTTCTTTGCCTCACAACTTCCCCCACAGTTATATCACTGGCATCACACATTATCTCGAATGCCTAGCTCCAATCAGGTGTCACCATAATAGGGGCACTTACCAGTTTTTCCTTTATCAATTTGAATGCTCCTAAGCATTCCACATTGAAAACAAACTTGGCATCCTTTGCTAGCAATGCAGTTAGCGGTTTGGTAATACTGAAGAAGTTTTTGATGAACCTCCTATAGAATCTTGCATGTCCCAAAAAACTCCTTATCCCCTTCACAGAAGTTGGTGGAGGGAGTCTAGCAATTACGTCCACCTTGGCTCTGTCAACTTCAATTCCCTATGCAGTTACTTTGTGGCCCAAGACAATTCCCTTTTTTTACCATGAAGTGACACTTTTCCAAGTTAAGGACCAAGTGCGTGGCTTCACAACGTTCAATCATGAGCTCTAAGTTCTTCAAGCAGTCTTCAATGTCATCACCGAAAAGGGTGACATCATCCATGAATACTTCTAGACACTTCCCATTTTAGTCGAAGAATATAGACATCATGCACCTTTGAAAAGTGGCAGGTACATTACACAAGCCAAATGACATTCTCTTGTAAGCAAAAATACCTGACGGGCATGTGAATGTGGTCTTCTCAACATCTTTTAGGGAAATGGGTATTTGATTGTAGCCTGAGTACCCATCCAAAAAGCAGTAGGAACCATGTCTAGCAACTTTCTCTAGCATTTGATCAATAAAGGGGGTGGAAAATGGTCCTTCCTTATTGCATCATTCAGCCTTCTATAATCAATGCACATTCTCCACCTCGTGACTGTTCTTGTGGGAATCAATTCATTATCTTCATTTCTCACCACCGCCATGCCTCCCTTCTTAGGTACAACTTGTACTGGACTAATCTACTAGCTGTCAGAGATGGGAAAAATCACTTCCGTATCTAGCAATTTGATGATCTCTTTGTGCACTACCTCCTCCAAATGTTTGTTCAGCTTATGTTAGGGCTGCAAGACTGGTTTGCTATTTTCTTCCAACATGATTTTGTGCATGCAAATTTCAGTACTGATTCCTTGAATATCATCTATACTCCAACCAATGGCCTGCTTGTGCTTTTTCAGTAGTTCCACCAGCTTTTGCTCCTGTGTACCTGTCAAATCAGCTGAAATAATCATAGGAAAAATTGTGAGTTTCAAGAAAAACATATTTTAAGTGAGTGGGGAGGACTTTCAGTTCCATATTAGGTCTAGAAGCCTCCTCTTTCAATTCCTCCTCATCGGCCTCTTAATCCTCAGATTCAAGTGCTTCAACCTCTTTCTTTATTGTAGGATCTTCATCCTCCATTGTGCCAGACTAAGTAATACACCTCTCGAAATTATCCCCCACAAGCTAATCAAACTTGTAACTTTTACCCAATTCTTCAACCACATCCAGTTTGAAACATGAGTAGGCGGACGCCTCATGTCACGACCCAAAATCCCACCACATGCGTTGTGATGACACTTAGTCTCTAAGACTAGGTAAGCCGATTACAATTACACTTCGAGCCATTTTTTTTCAATACAAGTGTCAAAACCAACAGTGGAAATATTCAAACAACCTCCCAAGACTGGTAATACTGAGTCACGAACTCTAACTGAATACATGCAATGATCTCAAGGATCGAATATACAATATTATTCGAATAAGAGTTGACATTACAATAAAATGGAAAGACTCCAAGGGACTGCGACGACCAAGCAGCTCTACCTTGAATCCTTGCGATCAACACACTAACTCTGCCCAAGTCCAATATCTCCAATACCTGGCTCTGCACAAAATGTGTATAAGTGTAGTATGAGTACACCACAGTTGGTACCCAGTAAGTATCAAGACTAACCTCGGTGGAGTAGTGACGAGGTACAGTCAAGACACTCACTAGTCTAATAACCTGTGCAATATAGTATATAAAAATAATAGAAAACTAATAGCAGTGATAACAACAATAATCAACCTGTGATATAAACAGCAAGGCAACAAGAACACCATAAATATTACTCAAACAAATAATGAACACAAGTACAACCAATAATCAAGTCCTTCAAAATATACATCTTTCATCTATAAGTTTTTCAAATAGAAATCTTTAGAATATAATCCTTTCCAATAAATATATTTCGAATATACTTCCTTCAAATAAATATCATCCAAATATAATTCTTTCAAATAAACATCTTTCGGATATAATTCTTCCAAATAAATATCTTTCAAATATAATTCTCTCAAATAAATATCTTTCGAATATAATTCCTTTCAGGTAAAAGTCACCATGTGACACCTAATTTCATAATTATAAAAATTATGGGTCTCAACCCACTTTCATATTTCCACGGCACCTCGTGCCCATATTTCTGTCACAACCGCACGGACAACTCACATGCCAAAATTTAAATTATCATATTTCTCCGGCACCTCGTGCCCACATTTCTTTCATAACCGCACGGAAAACTCACGTGCCAATAATAAAAACCGCCCGGTAATAGCTACAGGCTCACAATTCCAACATGAATCAGACTATTATCATGTTTACCGAAATAACAAGACAAGTTGCACAAGAGATAAAAATAAATACCAGAAAAATCACAACAACATATAAAAATTACCAACATAATAATCCCACATCATCACGTATCATCCCTGAGAATAGACACCCTTATCTCTCCTATAGCCACCCGTATCACTCCATAATAATAGCCACCCTTATCCCCCCGCCCTGATTATATTAATAGCCATCCTTATCACTCTTATAGCCGCTATTATCGCTACTATAGACACCCTTATCACTCTGCCCAGACAATATCCCAACACACATAAACACTCAGCATAGGACAACGCCTTCTTTAATCTAAATTTTTAAAAAATATATTAAAGCCTCATTTTAAACTTATTTGATAATTATTTGCAGATAAGAATCCATAATAAAATTATTTTCAAGAAATGTCAATCCAACTAACCACGGTATTTCATATAAGAATCAAAGTGGCAATCACACCAAATTATCATATAAAAATAACCTCGACAAACAAGGAATGAGGCATGACAAATAAAGGATTTAATAAGCTCCAACAATTTTTCCAATTTAATACTTAAGGGTGTGTACGAATTTTAACCGATATAATTTGCACATATAAACCAAGTACATACTCGTCACCTCGCATACATGGCTTTCAATCATATAATTTCCACATACGACTCAATGCGTAAGGGGTATTTCACCCACTCAATGTTAGGCAAGATACTTACCTTAAATCGTGTATTTTTTTATTCCAATATGCCTTTGCCTCGCGAATCGGCCCCCGAACGTCTCAAATCTCGATTAATCGCAATTGCATTTAAAATGTGACCTCCCAATTCACGTACAAATAAAGAGATTCAACATTTTACTTTTCAGAGATCTGAACCAAGACCGGAGCTATTGAACCCGACTTCTAGAGCTGCTGTTTTGATGCAAAAGAGGGACTGTTTCGAGGTGTTTCTAGCTGAGTTTTGGGTGGAAAAGGGGACTGTTTCAGCTGAGGTTTTAGCAGCGTTTTTTGGAGCTGATTTTGGGTCTTGTTCGAGGTCTGCTTTTGCCGGTGTTAAAGGGTAATTTTGGAGCCGATTAGAGCTGAAATTTGGGGGCTGATTTGAGGACGTTTTTGGGTTGTTCTGGAAAAGGTTTCACTGCTGGTTTTGGCCAGCTTTTATGGTGTTTTGATCTCAGTTTTCTGGTGAAAATCTGGTGAAGAGGTGGTGTGAGGAGGAGCTGTTTTTATGGTGGTTTTGGGTGACATTTTAGCTAAATTTATGGAGAAAATAGCAGCTGATTTTTGGAGCTTGTGAGTTGTTTCGATGGAGTTTTCAAGTGGATTTATATGGCTGGATCTTAGATGGTATTCATAGTTGTGTAGAAGATCGAAGAAGAAAAACAGTAACCATCAAAAATGAAAAAAAGGAAACCCAAACCAAAAGCTGCGCTTTTCCCCTTTCTCTAGCGTCTTTGTTTTTCCTTTTTTTTTTCGTTCCCTGCTTTCTATTGCTACTCCAGATGTACGTGTGTGTGTTTTATGTCTGAATTTGGTATGTTAATCATCCGAAACTCACCCGAGGCTCCCGGGACCTCAACCAAATATACCAACAAGTTCCAAAATATCATACGAACTTAGTCGAGGCCTCAAACCACGTCAAACAACATCGAAATTACAAGTCGCACCTCGAATCGAATTATGAGTTTTTTCAAAGTTTCCAACATCTATAATTTACACTGAAATGAATCAAATCAATCCGAAATGACTTCAAATTTTGCACACAAGTCATAAATGATGTAATGGAGTTGTTCCAATTTTTGGAATCAAAATCGGACCTCGTTATCAACCAATTGACTTACGGTCGAATTTAAGAATATTTAAGAGCTTCATTTTCCAAATTTTTCACCGAAATATGCCGAATTGCCCTACGAACTTCTAAATCCAAATTCGGACATATGCCTAAGTTTGAAATCACCATATGAAGCTCTTTATATCATAAAAATTCTGTTCCGTAGTCGTTTGCTCAAAAGTCAAACTCTGGTCAACTCTTTTCATTTATGCTTCAAAAATAAGAATTGTTATTTCCAGTTAATTTTGGATCTTCTGAAAACCAAACTCGACCACACACACGGGTCATAATACATATCAGGAAGTTGCTCGGGACCTTAAGTCACTGAACGGAACGTTAATTCTCAAAACGACAAATCGGGTCGTTACATCTCATCACTGGAGTACTTCATAATCCTCTTCATCTGGAACACCACATTTTCGTTACCCACTCTAAGCATGAGCTGCCCTTCATAGATATCTAGGATAGCTCTGCCTGTACATAAGAATGGCCTCCCCACAATAAAGTCTACGGCGCAAACAAATTTGTCCACCCATACTAGAATATCCTCGATGATTCCCTCAGGCAAAATGGTGGTCTGGTCAGCCATTTGTAGATATACTGGTATTGATTTGATCATTCCAAGCTCACCTTCCAGTTTTCTGAATACAGACAGAGGCATTAGATTTATTGACGCACTAGAATCTCATAGGGCTTTATCGAATTTTCCACTCCCCAGCAAGCATGGTATGGTAAAGCTTCCTGGGTCCCCATACTTTTGGGGAATTTTATTTTGTAATATGGAACTGCAGTGGGCATTTAACTTGACCACGGTTGCCTCTTCCAGTTTTCTCTTGCTAGATAAGATTTCCTTTAAGAACTTTGCATAAGCAGGCATCTGAGTGAGTACCTCCGTGAAAGGAATGTTCACATAGAGTTGCTTGAGCATTTCCAAGAATTGACCAAAACATTTGTCAAGTTTTTCCCGCTTCATCTTTTGGGGAAATGGCAGAGCTGGCATATGTCTACTTTCTTTAATCTCCTTTCGTAAACCACTACTCTGGACTTTCTGCTCTTCACTCTCTTTTTCTACTGATGTCTCTGCCTACTTACTCATCATTTCGGGTCTAGCTTTTACCGCTGGATCAGCCAATGTTTTGCCATTTCTCAGAGATACAACTTTGATTGTTTATTTTGGGTTCTTTTCAGTCTCAGAGGAAAAAGTCCCTGGAGTCCTCTCAGATAACATATTTGCAATTTGTCCCAATTGCCTTTTTAAATTCCGGATGGTTGTTCCTTGAGTCTCAAATTTTTCTTCTGATTTATTGATGAATGCCTTCATGAGATCTTCCATACTAGATTGATTTGGTTGTTGTGGCTAGTATTGCTTCCTCTGCTGGTTTTGGAAACCTGGCGGTCCTTGATCTTGAGGTCTGGGATTATTTTGCTGCAATGAATTCAAGCTCCCGCTAGGTGAACTCCACGAAAAACCCGGACGTCTTTGACCCATAGTATTATAGTTATTTCCACCTTGGTAGTTTACTCTATTAAAGTTCCCCACTGCGTTGACTTCCTCAGCTGATGCTTGACACTCGTGTATAGGGTGTCCCAATCCACAGAAGTTACATGCTATTTGCGGCTAACTTTGTACCTTAGCTAATGTCAGCTTTCTTATCTCTTTAGCCATGGTGTCTAGTTGGGCTTGCATAGATGTGTTAGAGTCCGCCTGGTGAACCCTAACTGATTTTCTTCTGTCATTACTCTCAGTCGGCCATTGGTTAGCATCCTCAGATAATTCATCAAGGATTAAGACAACCTCCTCTGGCGTTTTCTTCATTATTGGACCTCCACATGCAGTATTCAGAGTTCGTCGTGAGGACGGTGTTAGTCCATCCCAAAAATCCTGGAGTTGCATCAACAAATCGATTCCATTATGCTGACACTTCCTAACTATCTCCTTGAATCGTTCCTAAGCTTCAAAAACCGTTTCTGTCTTCTTCTAGTAGAAATTATGAACTTTCCTTCTGAATTTTCCTGTTTTTGCAGTCGAAAAATATTTGTCAAGAAAAGTTTTGGTCATATCTTCCCATGTCCTTATAGAACCTGCGGGTAAGCTGCGAACCCATTGCTTCATGTCATCCTTCAGTGAAGAAGGAAATGCCCTTAAGTAGACATCATCCTTTGATACTTCATTGTATTGGAAGGTGTTCATGATATCGTCGAAGTCCATCAAGTGAGTATTAAGATCTTCGTTCATCTTTCCTCTGAAAATACAATTATTTTGGATAGTTTGAAGCAAACCTTGCTTCAATTTGAAGTTGTTTGCTTCTATGGGTGGAGGTCTGACACTTGACATTCCTTGATTATATACAGGGCTAGCATAGTCACCCAATGATCTTCCTGGTCGGGGTACTGCATTCTTGAACTAGTCTTCGACCAAAGGTCAGTTTAGATTGAACCTTCGACCCCAATTTAGTTCAATTGTTTCATCAGCAATCCTCCGTGCAACTTCTTGTTGTGCTGCCTCCCTTGCAGCTAAGTCTACTCCTTCATTGTCCTTTGAGTTGAAGTTTGTACCAATTTTTTTGTCTTAATTCTCTTTCCTTTCTTAGATATCGCATGTGTTTTTCCAACTTTGGTTCATATGGTATCACTTCCCTTGAAGAGGATCGAGTCATACACCAGAGAAATCAAAATTTGTACCCTGCGCGCAAGTGAGAAAAACATGAATACACTAAAGTAAAAATTGGTTCCTGAATTAGTACTACAAATTATTTTTAACACTATCGATTGTAATCCCCGACAACGGCGCCAAAATTTGACGAGCGCAAAATACACACTTAAATTATGCTCACTAGTCAATGATAGTATAGATTAATTATCGTCTCCACAGGGATTGGAATTTAAACAGTGTTTGAATAATCTCTAGTTGATTACTATCCAGGAAAATTAACACTTGGTTGGATATCTATTACTACGATTAACTATTGAAGTTCAAACGAATAACAATTGATCACTAAAAAGAGCAAGTGAGCCCGAAGAAATATTTATGAGGAAAACAAGGGTAATTGACTAGATAGGTGCATGATAACTGAATCGGGATCCAATTCTTTAGTTAATTCACTCTATGATACGATCGATTCTTACGAATTCAACCGATTATCAGTTTACACTTGAATCTAATATTCCTCTTTTGATTAAACACTAGTTTCAATAATTAACCTAATTGAAGCATGGCAATCAATTGCAAGAATAAAATGATGTTTATGATCTAAAGGGTAATTTCTCACGAATATTCCCTATTTTCTCATTCAATCAACAATTCAAGAGGCTCATTTGATTACCTATTTGAATTATGAATTTAAACTAGAGCATAAAATATGCAAAAATTTAATATCAAACTTCGCTTTTGATTAAGCAAAATACTAATTAACTTCACAATACAAATCAAGCTCCATCAATTAATTCTAGCAAGTACTAAGAATAAAATCCCTAATCAAGCTATTGAAACACCATATTATCAACACCCAAATGTAAATTACTCCATAAAAATGGAGTAGGATATCTCAATTAAGTTTAAGAACAAAGAAAATATCAATTCTAAAGACTTGATACAAACTCTCATATTGCACTGATTGTAGATTGAAATCTTGATGAATTCTTGAGTCTTCTTCCTTGGTGGATCTCCAATATTTTCTAAGTCAAAAATGCCTAAAAATCCCAGGTACCCACTTTTTAGACGAGTTGAGCTTCATATAGGCCAAGAGGAGTTGCCTCCAAAATTATAAAAATAGGCTTGGAAAATTTTCCGAACCGGACGTGCGCGACCGTACACCTGGGCAGGTGATCACGCATATGGCCGCGCACTTTGGGCAATGTTCTGCTCCACTTGCGCACCCAGTGCGCGGTCGCACACCTGGGTGGCTTCCTGCTCTATTCTTCGCCTCTCTTCGCTAAGTGCATTATTGTTCGTTAATCCTTGATTATGATCCCAACTTAATCCATGGGCCTTTACTCAGACTTCAAAGCTCCATAATAGCTCAATTTGCTCCACAACCTCATCATAAATTGGAATCACTCCTACATAGCATAAAACACACACTCAGTGCAAAATAATACCATTTAAAACTCAAACACTAGTAAAGTACAACGAATTAGAGTGTAATTAATGTCCAAAATACACAATTATAGCCTACCATCAGGGTACACATGCAAAGCGCGTACCCTGAGATTAGTACTATATTAAAAGCACGAAGGCCCTTAGTGAAATGTCATTCGCCTTTTTTATCCTTTAAAAATAGAGTTCGCACTTGACAAAATAGTCATTTAATTATTATCCTAATATTTAGTACTTTGAAATCGACTAAAATTTTGATTATTAAATATTTACTTATTGAATTAGGTAAGAAGTCCTAAAGTTTAGGAATTTTAAGTCAATTAAAATTCTACGTTACATAAACTATTTTCTTTATTTAAAATATATATGTAACTTATTAATATTTCTTATATGTTACTTTTCACGGATGTATATTCAATGAAAAAGAGTAAATTAATGAAGTCTTGAATAGCATCATATGATGCATTATGACTTGTGTGAATCGCCGATTTTGGTATTCAGGTTATTCGGAATTGATTTGGAAGAATGAATTTCATGTTTAAAGCTTTAAGTTGGAGGCATTGGCCAAGTTTGACTTTTGTGTATTTGATCCCAGATCGGAGTTTCAATGGTTCTGTTAGGTCCAGATGGTGATTTTCGACTCGGGTGTGTACCCGAATTTGTATTTGGATATTTCTAGAAGGTTTCGGTGCTAATTGGCGAACGTTGGAAATTTGAAGGTTTAGAAAGTTCATAAGTTTGATCGGGAGATGACTTTGATGATATCGGGTTTGGATTGTGGTTTCGGGAATTTGAATAGCTTCGTTATGTTATTTGGGACTTTTTTGAAAAATTTGGACTCATTCCAGGTTGATTTGATATGTTTCGGCACGAGTTTTGAAAGTTGAAAGATTCTAAGTTCATTAAGTTCGATTTGAGGTGAGATTCATGGTTTTGATGTTGTTATGCATGATTTGAGGTCTCGAATAGGTTCGTGTTATATTTTAAGACTTGTTGGTATGTTCGGAGGGGGTTTCGAGGGGTTCGGGTGAGTTTCGGGGTGGTTTCGGACCATTTCTAGGCCATTTTTAGATGCTGGGTTTTGGCTTCAGGGGGTACATTGCGATTGCGTAGAATTGGTCATGATTGCGAAGAGTAAAATGGGAAACATGGTCCTGTGATTCGCAATCGCGGAGCCATTTTCGCGATCGCGTAGAGGAATTTCTGCTGTCACTGATCCGACTTTGGAAACTTATCTGTTGCAATCTATAAGTAATTTGGAGATAATCCAAAAATGAAAGTTGTAGCCCTTTGTGTTTAGCTTTTAGAAAATTAAATTGTTTGTAATTTAGAGTTTTGTACAAAAGGTTATGGCTGATATACTATAGACTATCTGAGAAGAGTTTGGGAAGGATTATGGAAGTTTGTTCATCGCGATCGCGGGGACATAGCCTCAATTGCATAGGGTAAAAATTATCCTGGATTTTTTTTTTAATCACGATCGCGAGGTTTGTGACCGCGATCGCGAAGGGTATCCTGGAACAGTATATAAAGTACTCTATTTCGAAGGTTTCAGACATTTTAGCATATTTTGAGCTTTGGAGCTCGGATTGAGGCACTTTTTGAGGCGATTTTCACTACATGGATTGGGCTAAGTTTTTTCTATTCGATTTTGATTGTATTTCATGAATCCATCTTCGATTTTGGAATTTGATTGATGACTTTGAAAGAGAAATGGGGGGGGGGGGGTTGTCTAAACTTTCATAAAATGAATTTTTGAGTTTTGAACATCGATAAGGAGTCAGATTTGAGTGAAACTCGTATTGTTGAACTTGTAATTTAATGTGTTATCGAATTTTATGAGTTTTGTCGGGTTTCGAGGTGCGGCCCCAAGTTTGAAGTTTTGGTTGACTTTGGGCTTTTGATTAAATATTCGACCTTTATTATTTGGAATTGCTTCCTTAGGCATTATTTGATGTATTCGAGTTACTTTTGGCTAGTTTTGAGCCATTCGGAGGCCGGTACATGCGGGATGGTGTTTTTAGTGTATTGTTTGGCTTTCTCAATATTAGATTCAGCTTGTTTGAGGTAAGTAACACTTCTAAACTTGGTGTTGAGGGTATGAACCCCTGGATATACGTGATATGTGTTTAGTGTTGAGGTGACACACATGCTAGGTGAGGGGCGTGTGGGCGTTCACCATGTGAATTATGACTCGATAGATTCTATGGTACTGTGTAGTGACCTAATGTTGTTTCTATTCATGAAATTTCTATGTGCTAGAGTAATTGAGTTATGATCTATATTAGAGACCATGTCTAGGCTATATATGTATCCTGTTGAGGCCCACTGAAGTCATTTCTACAGTTGAGTTATTTGCTTAAATTGCAATTACATACTCAGTCATACTCATTCATTTGCATATCATATCTCAATCTCTGTTGCTATTTATTGATACATTATAAAATCATTTTTGGGCTGATTTTCATGACATTGTCAGCCCGAGAGACTAAAGAGATTGATGACTAAGTGAGGTCGATGGCATGTTTGTGTGTGATATTAATGAATCGGGCTGCATCCCGCAGCATGTATTATTGATTCATGCCATGATTGGCTTATTATAGCGCTTGGGCCGGATCTGCCCCTCCGGAATCTACACACCGGCAGTGAGCGCAGTTGCTATTGATTCTTTGGGTTGGATCTGCCCTGTACAGTGCCAAGTGCGAGTGCGAGTGCCGAGTGATTGGGAGGACTGAATTAGTGTGAGGACTGAGCGTCACGACCCCAATTTTCCTCTGTAGCATGTCGTGATGGCACCTAGTCTCTAAGACTATGTAAGCCTAACAATTATGCGGAATAACAGAATACAAAACTAAAACTCAAGTCTCAACATATAAAATAAATCAAACCGCACTTCAGAATAGTTACATCACCCAAAACCCGGTAGAAATAAGTCACAAGCTTCTAAGAAAAATACTAAGTGTCTCTATACATCAGAGTCTAAAGAGAATAAGAAAAAATAAGAGAATAAGGATAGAGGGGGACTCCGAGGTCTGTGGATGCTGGCAGATGTACCTTAAAGTCTCCACGTACAGGCTATCTCAACGGTATCTGGCATGGTAGGAAATAACCTGGATCTGCACAAAACGATGTGCAGAAGAGTAGCATGAGTAAACCACAACGGTACCTGGTAAGTACCAAACCTAACCTCGGTAGAGTAGTGACGAGGTCAGGTCAGGGCCCTACTGGAATAAAATAAACAAAGCAGAAGATATAATAACATAATGGAATGACTGAGAATTTAAAAATGAGAAATTTCAAAAAAATAACAACATAGCAAAAAGAGATAAACAACAAAGGTGGTCCTGAGGTACCGTCTCGTAGTCCCAAAAGTAAATACACAACAGGGGAGCTCCCGAGGTACCGTCTCATAGTCCCAAAAGTAAATACGTAATAGTGGAGCTCCCGAGGTACCGCCTCGTAGTCCCAAAAGTAAATATGCAACAGGGGAGCTCCCGAGGTACCGCCTCGTAGTCCCAAAAGTAAATATGCAACTCATAACCTATGAAACAACGAGTTTACAGCAAGGAATCCTACAGTTAAAGTCTGAATACAAAATCAAGGAGAAGCATGTAATTCAACTAAGCATGTTGCACAAATTGCAAGTAAGAGTTAAAACACGTAGACATGCGACATTAGGCTAAACATGATGACTACATATGCTAGGGCAACTCGGTTAATGAATTAAAAGAAAACTACTCAGCAAGAATCGGATTTTTCAACATTTAATCTGAGTACACACTCGTCACCTCTCGTACACTTCCTTCACATTTTGAAAATACCATAACAGTACCAAAACCTAAGGGGAATTTCCCCCACACATGGTTAGACAAGTCACTTACCTCAAACCAAGCTCAGTCAGTCAATAAGAATGCCTTTCCTTCGATTTTCCAACTCCAATCGGCTTGAATCTAGCCAAAACAATTTCATACTATAAAATTATAAATATAACTACAAGAAACTAATTTAAATAATGAAATTAAGACTTTAGCAAAGAATTAAAAATTCGGTCCAAAAAGTCAATCCGAGCCCACGCCTCGGAATCGAGTAAAAGTCATAAAATACGAACACCCATTCGACATTGAATTCATCCATACAAAAATTACTCAAATCCGACCTCAAATCGCCTTTAAATTCCCAAAATTTCGGTTTAAGAACTTCCACCATTTTCCCCCAAATTTCTCAACCCATATTCTTAACTAAATGAAGAAATAATTGATAGATTAGTGGATATTAATAAAAAAATGAGTGTAGAATCCTTACCCAAATGTTTCCTCTGAAAATCTCTCAAACGTTTGCCTCAATCCGAGCCCTATATCCCAAAATATTAAGAAAATGGCAAACTCCCGATTTTAAACCATTCTTCCCAGCACTTCCGCTTCTGCGATTCAACTAGTCGCTTCTGCGGTTGACCAACCGCATCTGCAGAAGGTCATTGCCACTGGACAACCGCTTTTGCGGTCCATAGCCCGCTTCTGCGGGTGCGCATATGCGCAAACACGTTCCCTTCTGTAGACAAACCTCCCAAGCACTCGTCCGCTTCTACGATCATTCTTCTGCAGAAGCTACTCCGCTTTTGCGGCCTTCACGCCGCACATGTGACCACATGCCATTTCCTCCAGCCCCGTATCTACGCCCAAATGCTCGCTTCTGCGAGCTCGCACCTACGGTCAATCTTGCGTAGGTGCGATTGCACCAGAATTGGTGCACTTCTGTCATTCTCACAAGTCCAAATTTAATCCGTTAACCATATGGAATCCACCCGAGGCCCCCCGGGACCTCAACCAAATATACCAACCAGTCCTATAATATCATACGAACTTTGTCGAGCCTTTAAATCATATCAAACAACGCTAGAAACACGAATTGCTCATCAATTCAAGTCTAATGAACTTTAAAACTTAAAACTTCTACATCCGACGTTGAAACCTATCAAATCAAGTCTGATTGACCTCAAATTTTACACACAAGTCATAATTGACATTGCGGACCTACTCCAACTTCCGAAATCCGAATACAACCCCGATATCAAATAGTCCACCCCCGGTCAAACTTTCCAAAAATCATCCAATTTTCTAACTTTCACCAATTGACGCCGAAATGACCTACGAACCTCCAAATGAACATCCGGACACGCTCCTAAGGCCAAAATCACCCTATGGAGCTATTGGAATCGTCAAAACTCCATTCCGGAGTTATCTTTGCATAATCCAAATTACGGTCAATTTCTAGAACTTAAATTCCCAATTTAGGGACTGTGTCCCATTTCACTCCAAAACCAAAACTCAAAACTTCCGGCAAGTCACGTAACCAGAAAATGAGATAGAGAAAGCAATAAATAGGGGGGTTAGGGGCTAATACTCTCAAAACGGCCGACCGAGTCATTATAGAGTGACTGAGAGGACTGAGTGAATTGATACTCTGAGAGTATGCATGTGGTTTTATCACTGTGTTGCATTGCATTTGACATGCACACCTGACATGCTAGTATAGAGATGCATTTTCCCATGATGTACTGTATTACGCCATTCATGATTTCTCATACACATTGACATGTAGGCATAAGATGTACTTTCCTCATGCCATATGATAAGTAAACATTTACCTGTTGAATGTTTTGGGAAGAATCACAGTTTTTTTCAAACTTACTCATATTTTGGTGATTTCGGTAAATGATTTGGGTTTTACTATTATACTTGAAAATCATGACTATTTTCCGTAATTGTGAATGAGCTGAGCATCATATCTCTAAGTTATTTCTTTTATCATTTTTATTATATTGTTATGAACTGTTGTTGGCTATTGGTGTTGGACTCCGACCTTTGTCCCATCTCGTCATTACTTTCAACCTAAGGTTAGGTTTGTTACTTATTGAGTACATGTGGTCGGTTGTACTCATACAACACTTCTGCACCTTCCATGTAGATTTTTTATGTTGATATTGTGGTGTATGGAGGAAGCTCGCATTGAAGACGTACCTGCGTTTCGGTCATTGCAGCCTTTTGTTCTTGGTAACTTTAAAATTATCAATATGTTCATGTATATTTCAAATAGATATTGTATTTATTTCAGACCAGCTTTGTAAACTCTAAATCTTAGAAGCTCATAATTTGTTATAATTAATTGAAGGTTTATATTGATGGATCAGGTTGCACGCCGCAATAGAATTTAATTGAAAGATTATATTGTGGGAACGTGTTGCACGCCGCAACAGAATGATAAAAAGAATAATTGATTGTGACTGCCGAATTAGCCTCGATTGTTGATATGTGTTACATGTTTTACCTCTATTCCTGCTTTATCCTCGTCACTACTTCGTCGAGGTTAGGCTCGGCACTTATAGAGTACATGGGGTCGGTTGTACTCATACTACACTCTGCACTTTTTGTACAGATACCGGAGTTGGTCCCAGCGGCGTACTGTACACTTGCTCAGATTCAGTTACCAGAAGTGACTTGAGGTATAGTTGCACGACGTTCGCAGCTATGAAGTCCCCTTCTACTTTATCTTACCTGTGTATTTTCTTTCAGACAACTTTATTTTTATTCAAACTCTTATTTGTATTATTTTAGAAGCTCGTACACTTGTGACGTCAGTTCTGGGATGGTATTTAGACATTGCTATTATTCTGGTGTATTCACTTTAGTTCAGATTTTATTTCAGTTAATTGGTTTCTTTATTATCATTTAAATTAAATTGTTAAAATGGCTAATTTATTCTAACGTGAGCTTTCCTAGCAAGTGAATTATTATGCGCCATCACGGTACCGAATGTGGGAATTTCGGGTCGTGACAAGCTGGTATCAGAGCACTAGGTTACCTAAATCTTAAGAGTCACGAGCAAGCTTAGTGGAGTCTGAAGGATCGGTACGAATACGTATGTACTTATCTCTCAGAAGTTATGGAGTTTAGGAACAATTTCACTTCTATTCTTATCTGTCGTGCGATTTTATTCTATCATTGATGATTGAACTCTTCTATTCTTGTTCTCTCACAGATGGCGAGAACATGCACTACACCTACAGTCGGACAGGAGCCGGAGCCCTCTGTGACAGTTGCGACTAGGGGCAGAGGCCGAGGTTGGGCCAGAGGCAGAGGTAGAGCTCAGCCTTGAGCTCGAGTAGCAGCACCTATTGTGGAGCCTCAGGTGGATTTCGATGAGGAGGTTCCAGCTCAGACTGTACCTGTTTGACCAGTTTAGGTCCAGAAAGGATTCATAGCTACTCCAGTACATCAGGATGCTTTAGTCCGTTTGGTGAGCCTAATGGAGGGTGTGACCCAGAATGGTACATTTCTAGTGGCACCAATCGTCTTATAGGCTGGGGGAGGAGCACAAACTCCTACTATTCCTGCTTCGGAGCAGGATGCTACCTAGTATCTATAACAACCCGACTTGTTGTTTTGAGAATTAGCATCCCGTTCCGCGGCTTAAGATCTCGATCAGCTTCATGATGCGTATTATGACTTGCGTGTGTGGTCGTGTTTGGTTTTGAGAAGAATTGGGATCAAATTGGAAGAACAATTCTTATTTAAGAAGCTTAAAGGAAAAGAGTTGACCAGAGAGTTAACTTTTGAGCAAATGACCTCGGAATGGAATTTTTACGATTCCAAAAATTTCGTATGGTGATTTCAGACTTAGGCATATGCCCGGATTTTGATTTGGAAGTCCGTAGGACAATTCGACGCATATTGGAAAAAGTTGAAAAATGGAATTTAGAAGTTTGATCGAGAGTTGACTTTATCGATATCGAGGTTAGAATCCGATTCTGGAAGTTGAAATAGGTCTGTAATGTCATTTATGAATTGCATGCAAAATTTGAAGTCAATCGGAGTTGTTTTGATATAAATCGGCATCGATTTCGGAATTTGGAAGTTCATAGTTCATAGGCCTGAATTTGGGTTGCGATTCCTAGAATCGAGTTAGTTTTTATGTTGTTATGTGTGATTTGAGGCCTTGAGTAAGTCCGTATTATGTTATGAGACTTGTTGGTATATTCGAACGGGGTCCTGAGTGGCTCAGGTGAGTTTTAGGGTGGTTTCAGACCACTTTTAGGCCTTTTGGAACTGTTGCTAACTGATGTCGGAAGTGTGCTATGCGATCGCAGAGGTCTGGGACGCGATCGCGAAGAGTAAAGTGCAATCCAGGCCTTGTGGATCGCAATCGTGGAAGGAAGGACCGCGATCGCGTAGAAGGAAATTTTGTAGCCCTTGATGTCTAGTTTTCAGAAAGTTAAACCATTTATCATTTGGAGTTCTGTACAAAATGTTATGTCTATTACACTGCATGCTGTCTGAGAAGAGTTGGGGAAGAGTTAATAGAATTTGTTCAACGCGATCGCAGGACAATGGCCGTGATCGCATAGAGTAAAAATTTTTTGGAAACATTTGTGCTTCGCGATCGCAAAGAATTTTCTGTGATCGCGAAGGATAAATCCCTAGACAGAACATATATTCGAAGGTTTGGTCATTTTCTTCATTTTTGGATTTTTGGAGCTCGATTTTAGGCAATTTTGGAGGGATTTTTCACAAGCTTGATTGGGGTAAGTGTTCTATATCCGAAAGTGATTATATTTCATAATTTTACCGTTATTTTCATCAATTATTAATGAATAAAATGGAAGAAATTGGGATTTTTTACAAAATCTTTCAAAAATGGAAATTTAAGATTTGGAGGTCGATTCGTTATTGGAATTTGATAAAATTGATATGGTTGAACTCGTTTCGGAATGGGTGTTCGGATTTCGTAAAAATTCTGTCGAATTCTGAGAGGCGGGCCCCGTGTTGACTTTTGGTTGACTATATAATGGGAAATTTTAAGTCAACGTTTTATTATCCGAAATTGTTTCCGATAAATTTCAATGAAGTTATACAAATATTTTGATTAGAATGGAGCCGTTCGAATGTCGTTTCGCGCAAGAAGGCTATTATGGGATATCGGCCTAATTCCGTTAAAGTAAGTGTCTTGTCTAACTTTGTGGGGAGGGGGGGACCACCCGTTAGGATTTGAGATGATTGTGTCATTCGTGTTATATGATGGTCATGTACGCGAGGTGACGAGTGGTACACGACCTATATGTGGTATTTGACCGGTTTGGATTGTTATGCTTCCTTCATGTAATTAATTGCAACTATCATTTCATGACTATAGCTTTTGTTGTTATAATTGTTTATACGTGCTTTACTTGAAATTGTTGGCACATGTTGCATCTTTGTTGTCAAGATCACCTTATATGCTAATTATTGATCGTATCCCCTCGTTGAATTCATGCTTTACCTGCTACATGCCTTAATTGTTAATTGATGCTCATAAATTGTGCCTTGGCTTATGGATTGTCATTTCCTTGCTATTTGATTTCGTGAGCTATCGTGTAGCCTTTTTCATTAGTTGTGACTTCTTTGTGTAGCCTCGTTATTTCTTTTGATTTTGTGGTATACCGTAGTTGGTTGTAAATTGGTTGACTAATATTGTGAGGAATTGAGTTGCACGCCGCAACAAATATGATTTAATATGATAAAACTCATATTTTATTCGGAGATTTACTAAATTAAATGTTGAATATATTTTTACTCTAATTGATATCTCAACCTTCTCATCATCTTATTGTCGTGTAAATTGCATGAAATATTGTTATTTTATTTTACTTTAATAAATCCCAAATTTATCTCATTAAAACTTGATTGAATGTCATATTTTGTTTAAATACAATATTTTATCGGATCTAATATACTTCTAAACTAAACTTAATTGATATTCTATTTGTACAACCTCTCCAATATTTTACCTTATCTAAATCCTAAATTGGCTTGATGATTCATTTGATGCTTCACTATTTAATTTGAAAATTATATTTAATTGTATTTAAATTATTCATTGGTCATCTTGGTTGATATCGATACGGAAATTATACACATGGTAGCACGAGGATTTTGCCGTGCAAAAGTGATTCGGAAGATGTGGGCACAAGATGCCACATGTGTAAGAATTGGGAGTTGTGAACCATGAATTGAGATTTCGAGAAGTGATACCTCGGGTAATTTATGTTGAAATACATGCTTTATAAATGATTTAATTGACTGATTTACCATATGATTCCTTACTTGAACCCGTTCATATGTCATTTGTACTCTGACTATGTTGTTGTTTATTTACTTGATTATTTTCTCGTTGTCCTCTGTGTTCTCATTGTTGATTTGAATTGGAAAGTCTTTTGTTATTGGCCTTACAATGATATTCATTCCTTGTTAGTTTTATGTAACATTTGGTACAGGTTTATATGTCTGGTAGGTGTCTTGACCTGGCCTCGTCACTACTCTACCGATGTTAGGCTTGATACTTACTGGGTACCGCTGTGGTGTACTCATGCTACTCTTCTGCACATTTTTGGTCTAGATCCAAGTAACTCGGAGTTGTTGATATTACTGTAATGTGATCAGGAATTTCTGTAGAGACTCAAGATACACCTGTTATCGCGTTCACAGGCCTCAGAGTCACCTTCTGATATTTTCATTGCACTGTTGATATTTTTCCTAAGACTAGGTGCCATCATGACATCCTACGGAGGAAACATTTGGGTCGTGACAAGTTGGTATCAGAGCTCTAGGTTCATAGGTGATACAAGTCATAAGCAGGTTTAGTAGAGTCTTGCGGATCGATACGGAGACATCTGTACTTATCATCGAGAGGCAACAGAAACTATTAGGAAATTTCACTTCTTTTATTACTTATTGTGCGATACTGATTCAGCTTGAAGCATATATCTAATATTCATTTACATCCACTCGTGTATGAAATTGTGCACTCGGTATCAGCGGTGCACTGACGGTTCACGATGCCGCGGATGGACTACGAGGGATCCAGGGATGCTTAAACATCATCTCAACGTGTGATCCCGATTGAAGGTGCAGATGTACTGAAGGGTCACTCGGTGATTTACGTGAGGGTGCAACGGATTCTTGTATCTGGTTGATGAGTACGAGCTGTGAAGGTTAGTATTTTGGATCATCGGACGTTGTTTCCTATGGCTTTACGCCAAATGGGGGAGTCCACTATAGACGGACATATTGCAGGGTCATGTTTTATATCAGTTCTGGCCTGAGATGTATATAGGTGATACTGAAAGGTTCCCAAAAATTTGCCCATGTTTAAGGCCTGAGATTTTGCAGGTGATAATGTTGGGACTTGCGGTATGTCTGTGTCCTTAATAATCCTATACTTCAGTACCAAAGGAGTTAGAGAAACAGCTTCAAATTTATAGAAGGTCTACTAAGTGTGGGTGTCTCGGTTGCGGCAGTATGGGGTGCCTCAGCGAAAGTATGGTGGTTGATGAGCTTATGGGCTACGTGATTTGTGCCAAGATTTATCTGTACGTAGCTTTACTTTTGGGATCATTGTGTACAAATAGGGGGAAGTATTACCCAAAGGAAGATTCAAGGAATATGTGAAGAAATGGGTCAGCTCGGAGGTGTTGTGTCAGCATAGCGAAGGAAGGAATTGGCCTTTGGAGAGATAATTCTTCACTGGTATTTGTGACAAATTTATTAAAAGGGTAGACCAGCCAATACAACACCACCTACTTGGTCTCAGTTTTCAGAGATATTTTTGAGAGAGTTTGTTTCCTAGGCTCTACGGAATGCGTGGCTCACAGAGTTTGAACGTTTGCGTCAGGGCACCATAACGGCGTCAAAATATGCTATCAGGTTCAGTGAGTTATCCCGTCATATTCATACTTTGGTTCCTACAGCCAGAGAGCGAGTCTAGATTCATTAAAAGACTCAGTTATGATCTTAGATTCTGTATAACTCGGGGGCTACAAGCTGATACTTCATTTCAGCAAGTGGTGGAAATTGCCAAGATGTTAGAACGTGTTCGGGGTGAGGAAAAGGAAACTAAGGAGACCAAAAATTCTCGAGGTTCTAGAGAATTCAGTCTACTCTGCAGCTATAACTCATTATGGCGGAGACTCGAGTAGTCGGTCAGCTCAGTCCGCACATCAGATTACTCGGGGTGTACTAGTAAGTTCTTTTAATGCACCAGCGGCATGAGATTCCTACAATGGTTATTCCAGTTATCCGGTACAAGCTCAGTATGAGCAGCCGAAACCGCAAAGGAGCTGTTATGAATGTGGTGATATTAGACACATCATAAGAAATTGTTCCAGACTTGGGAGAGACATATTTCATCAAAGCACTCAGGCTACGTGCCTCATTGCAGTTACTACTCCACCTACACGACCAATTAGGAGTGGAGGGCATGCGAGTAGAGGGTGTCCTAGAGGTGGAGGTCCGGGCCGTTGATATATTTTCTATGGTATGGCTGAGGTCGCTACATCATATGGTGTCGTTACTAGTACGATCTCGATTTACTATAAAGGAATAATTTTCTTAACTTGATTCAGTTCTGAGTATCGATGCGAGTCCTCCTATTATGCTCCACTTATGAGTGAACTTCGTAATCCTGTAATCTCCTTATGTGTTTACTCTTATTGGGAGATTCTATGGAGATAGATGTGACTCTCATTTTGTTTTAGTCACTAAAAAGAGCGGTGAGGCTAAAAGTGACTTTCAACTCATTATGGTGAGTTTGATGTAATTTTTGGATAATTGATTACAATTTGTGACTTTTATGCCCTACTGGTATAGGGGTTCATTATGTGTTGTGATTTTGTTTAATGGAAATTATTAAAAAGAAGAAAATGAAAGATTTCGATTGGTACGACGTGCTTAATATTTGTGATTCAAAGCTGAGGACAAAATCCTCGCATTTTAATATGATTTGATATGTTTAAACCGGGCTATGTGCCACGGTAGAAATTATATAAGGACGAGATCCTTGAGATGAAAATTTATGTATTTAAATTGTCCCTTGTGAATTTAAATTTGTACTATAGTACTAATAGAGAGTCATGCCTGTTAGGATTATTTGATAACTCTTTTATGTGTTTATGTGCATATTTAGCTATATTCGTGCTGTAATTATTGAGTTTTAGCCTATGAAGTGAGTGCCCAGGTGGCGTTAAATGTGACTCATTAATTCGGGTAAGTAATTATGAGGCCTTCATGCCTCATGTCTCGTTGTCAATATTGTGAAGGTTTGAAATGAGATTTTTGTTAACATGAAGTTAATTGATGATGTTGTAATAGGTTATGAACAACTATTATGACCCGAGATGTAGTTATGGGCATATGCATATTGCGGATAAGTTATGTGGTTGTACAGTGCGAGTGTAGGCACTAGTTGCTACAACCGGTTGAGACTAATACTGTGTGTTGATATGAAAATCGGACCCTTTTGAAAATGATTGGAGTGTAAGAAAATTGGTTCTAAGGTTTGTAAGTGTGGATAGGAAAAATAATTTCAATTGCGATGGTGTTGTCGGGCCTATGTAGGTTGTGATGACGTGGTATCACCCGCAAGTTTATGTGTAAGAGTAAAAACCAGTAATTTGATAACCTCACAATAATTCTTAGCACGTTCGAGGACGAACGTTTGTTTAAGAGGTGGACGATGTAACGACCCGACTTGTCATTTAGAGAATTAGCATCATATTCAGCGGCTTAAGATCTCGAGCAACTTTGTGATGCGTATTATGACTTGCGTGTGTGGTCGCATTTGGTTTTCGGACGAAAAGTGATCAAATTGGAAGAACAATTCTTATTTAAGAAGTTTAAAAGAAAAGAGTTGACCAGAGAGTTAACTTTTGAGCAAACGACCTCGGAATGGAATTTTTACGATTCCAAAAATTCTGTATGGTGATTTCGGACTTAGGCATATGTCCGGATTTTGATTTGGAAGTCCGTAGGATAATTCGACGCATATTGGCAAAAGTTGAAAAATGGAATTTAGAAGTTTGACCGAGAGTTGACTTTATCGATATCGGGGTTGGAATCCGATTCCGGAAGTTGAAATAGGTCTGTAATGTCATTTATGAATTGCATGCAAAATTTGAAGTCAATCGGAGTTGTTTTGATATAAATCGACATCGATTTCGGAATTTGGAAGTTCATAGTTCATAGGCCTGAATTTGGGTTGCGATTCCTAGGATCGAGTTAGTTTTTATGTTTTTATGTGTGATTTGAGGCCTTGAGTAAGTCCGTATTATGTTATGAGACTTGTTGGTATATTCGAACGGGGTCCTGAGTGGCTCAGGTGAGTTTTAGGGTGGTTTCAGACCACTTTTAGGCCTTTTGGAACTGTTGCTAACTGATGTCGGAAGTGTGCTATGCGATCGCAGAGGTCTGGGACGCGATCGCGAAGAGTAAAGTGCAATCCAGGCTTTGTGGATCGCAATCGTGGAAGGAAGGACCGCGATCGCGTAGAAGGAAATTTTGTAGCCCTTGATGTCTAGTTTTCAGAAAGTTAAACCATTTATCATTTGGAGTTCTGTACAAAATGTTATGTCTATTACACTGCATGCTGTCTGAGAAGAGTTGGGGAAGAGTTAATAGAATTTGTTCAACGCGATCGCAGGACAATGGCCGTGATCGCATGGAGATAATTCTTTTTTGGAAACATTTGTGCTTCGCGATCGCAAAGAATTTTCTGTGATCGCGAAGGGTAAATCCCTAGACAGAACATATATTCGAAGGTTTGGTCATTTTCTTTATTTTTGGATTTTTGGAGCTCGATTTTAGGCAATTTTGGAGGGATTTTTCACAAGCTTGATTGGGGTAAGTGTTCTATATCCGAAAGTGATTATATTTCATAATTTTACCGTTATTTTCATCAATAATTAATGAATAAAATGGAAGAAATTGGGATTTTTTACAAAATCTTTCAAAAACGGAAATTTAAGATTTGGAGGTCGATTCGTTATTGGAATTTGATAAAATTGATATGGTTGAACTCGTTTCGGAATGGGTGTTCGAATTTCGTAAAAATTCTATCGAATTCTGAGAGGCGGGCCCCGTGTTGACTTTTGGTTGACTATATAATGGGAAATTTTAAGTCAACGTTTTATTATCCGAAATTATTTCCGATAAATTTCAATGAAGTTATACAAATATTTTGATTAGAATGGAGCCGTTCGAATGTCGTTTCGCGCAAGAAGGCTATTATGGGATATCGGCCTAATTCCGTTAAGGTAAGTGTCTTGTCTAACTTTGTGGGGAGGGGGGGACCACCCGTTAGGATTTGAGATGATTGTGTCATTCGTGTTATATGATGGTCGTGTACGCGAGGTGACGAGTGGTACACGACCTATATGTGGTATTTGACCGGTTTGGATTGTTATGCTTCCTTCATGTAATTAATTGCAACTATCATTTCATGACTATAGCTTTTGTTGTTATAATTGTTTATACGTGCTTTACTTGAAATTGTTGGCACATGCTCCATCTTTGTTGTCAAGATCACCTTATATGCTAATTATTGATCGTATCCCCTCGTTGAATTCATGCTTTACCTGCTACATGCCTTAATTGTTAATTGATGCTCATAAATTGTGCCTTGGCTTATGGATTGTCATTTCCTTGCTATTTGATTTCGTGAGCTATCGTGTAGCCTTTTTCATTAGTTGTGACTTCTTTGTGTAGCCTCGTTATTTCTTTTGATTTTGTGGTATACCGTAGTTGGTTGTAAATTGGTTGACTAATATTGTGAGGAATTGAGTTGCACGCCGCAACAAATATGATTTAATATGATAAAACTCATATCTTATTCGGAGATTTACTAAATTAAATGTTGAATATATTTTTACTCTAATTGATATCTCAACCTTCTCATCATCTTATTGTCATGTAAATTGCATGAAATATTGTTATTTTATTTTACTTTAATAAATCCCAAATTTATCTCATTAAAACTTGATTGAATGTCATATTTTGTTTAAATACAATATTTTATCGGATCTAATATACTTCTAAACTAAACTTAATTGATATTCTATTTGTACAACCTCTCCAATATTTTACCTTATCTAAATCCTAAATTGGCTTGATGATTCATTTGATGCTTCACTATTTAATTTGAAAATTATATTTAATTGTATTTAAATTATTCATTGGTCATCTTGGTTGATATCGATACGGAAATTATACACATGGTAGCACGAGGATTTTGCCGTGCAAAAGTGATTCGGAAGATGTGGGCACAAGATGCCACATGTGTAAGAATTGGGAGTTGTGAACCATGAATTGAGATTTCGAGAAGTGATACCTCGGGTAATTTATGTTGAAATACATGCTTTATAAATGATTTAATTGACTGATTTACCATATGATTCCTTACTTGAACCCGTTCATATGTCATTTGTACTCTGACTATGTTGTTGTTTATTTACTTGATTATTTTCTCGTTGTCCTCTGTGTTCTCATTGTTGATTTGAATTGGAAAGTCTTTTGTTATTGGCCTTACAATGATATTCATTCCTTGTTAGTTTTATGTAACATTTGGTACAGGTTTATATGTCTGGTAGGTGTCTTGACCTGGCCTCGTCACTACTCTACCGATGTTAGGCTTGATACTTACTGGGTACCGCTGTGGTGTACTCATGCTACTCTTCTGCACATTTTTGGTCCAGATCCAAGTAACTCGGAGTTGTTGATATTACTGTAATGTGATCAGGTATTTCTGTAGAGACTCAAGATACACCTGTTATCGCGTTCACAGGCCTCAGAGTCACCTTCTGATATTTTCATTGCACTGTTGATATTTTTCCTAAGACTAGGTGCCATCATGACATCCTACGGAGGAAACATTTGGGTCGTGACAAGTTGGTATCAGAGCTCTAGGTTCATAGGTGATACAAGTCATAAGCAGGTTTAGTAGAGTCTTGCGGATCGATACGGAGACATCTGTACTTATCATCGAGAGGCAACAGAAACTATTAGGAAATTTCACTTCTTTTATTACTTATTGTGCGATACTGATTCAGCTTGAAGCATATATCTAATATTCATTTACATCCACTCGTGTATGAAATTGTGCACTCGGTATCAGCGGTGCACCGACGGTTCGCGATGCCGCGGATGGACTACGAGGGATCCAGGGATGCTTAAACATCATCTCAACGTGTGATCCCGATTGAAGGTGCAGATGTACTGAAGGGTCACTCGGTGATTTACTTGAGGGTGCAACGGATTCTTGTATCTGGTTGATGAGTACGAGCTGTGAAGGTTAGTATTTTGGATCATCGGACGTTGTTTCCTATGGCTTTACGCCAAATGGGGGAGTCCACTATAGACGGACATATTGCAGGGTCATGTTTTATATAAGTTCTGGCCTGAGATGTATATAGGTGATACTGAAAGGTTCCCAAAAATTTGCCCATGTTTAAGGCCTGAGATTTTGCAGGTGATAATGTTGGGACTTGCGGTATGTCTGTGTCCTTAATAATCCTATACTTCAGTACCAAAGGAGTTAGAGAAACAGCTTCAAATTTATAGAAGGTCTACTAAGTGTGGGTGTCTCGGTTGCGGCAGTATGGGGTGCCTCAGCGAAAGTATGGTGGTTGATGAGCTTATGGGCTACGTGATTTGTGCCAAGATTTATCTGTACGTAGCTTTACTTTTGGGATCATTGTGTACAAATAGGGGGAAGTATTACCCAAAGGAAGATTCAAGGAATATGTGAAGAAATGGGTCAGCTCGGAGGTGTTGTGTCAGCATAGCGAAGGAAGGAATTGGCCTTTGGAGAGATAATTCTTCACTGGTATTTGTGACAAATTTATTAAAAGGGTAGACCAGCCAATACAACACCACCTACTTGGTCTCAGTTTTCAGAGATATTTTTGAGAGAGTTTGTTTCCTAGGCTCTACGGAATGCGTGGCTCACAGAGTTTGAACGTTTGCGTCAGGGCACCATAACGGCGTCAAAATATGCTATTAGGTTCAGTGAGTTATCCCGTCATATTCATACTTTGGTTCCTACAGCCAGAGAGCGAGTCTAGATTCATTAAAAGACTCAGTTATGATCTTAGATTCTGTATAACTCGGGGGCTACAAGCTGATACTTCATTTCAGCAAGTGGTGGAAATTGCCAAGATGCTAGAACGTGTTCGGGCTGAGGAAAAGGAAACTAAGGAGACCAAAAAGTCTCGAGGTTCTAGAGAATTCAGTCTACTCTGCAGCTATAACTCATTATGGCGGAGACTCGAGTAGTCGGTCAGCTCAGTCCGCACATCAGATTACTCGGGGTGTACTAGTAAGTTCTTTTAATGCACCAGCGGCATGAGATTCCTACAATGGTTATTTCAGTTATCCGGTACAAGCTCAGTATGAGCAGCCGAAACCGCAAAGGAGCTGTTATGAATGTGGTGATATTAGACACATCATGAGAAATTGTTCCAGACTTGGGAGAGACATATTTCATCAAAGCACTCAGGCTACGTGCCTCATTACAGTTACTACTCCACCTACACGACCAATTAGGAGTGGAGGGCATGCGAGTAGAGGGCGTCCTAGAGGTGGAGGTCCGGGCCGTTGATATATTTTCTATGGTATGGCTGAGGTCGCTACATCATATGGTGTCGTTACTAGTACGATCTCGATTTACTATAAAGGAATAATTTTCTTAACTTGATTCAGTTCTGAGTATCGATGCGAGTCCTCCTATTATGCTCCACTTATGAGTGAACTTCGTAATCCTGTAATCTCCTTATGTGTTTACTCTTATTGGGAGATTTTATGGAGATAGATGTGACTCTCATTTTGTTTTAGTCACTAAAAAGAGCGGTGAGGCTAAAAGTGACTTTCAACTCATTATGGTGAGTTTGGTGTAATTTTTGGATAATTGATTACAATTTGTGACTTTTATGCCCTACTGGTATAGGGGTTCATTATGTGTTGTGATTTTGTTTAATGGAAATTATTAAAAAGAAGAAAATGAAAGATTTCGATTGGTACGACGTGCATAATATTTGTGATTCAAAGCTGAGGACAGAATCCTCGCATTTTAATATGATTTGATATGTTTAAACCGGGCTATGTGCCACGGTAGAAATTATATAAGGACGAGATCCTTGAGATGAAAATTTATGTATTTAAATTGTCCCTTGTGAATTTAAATTTGTACTATAGTACTAATAGAGAGTCATGCCTGTTAGGATTATTTGATAACTCTTTTATGTGTTTATGTGCATATTTAGCTATATTCGTGCTGTAATTATTGAGTTTTAGCCTATGAAGTGAGTGCCCAGGTGGCGTTAAATGTGACTCATTAATTCGGGTAAGTAATTATGAGGCCTTCATGCCTCATGTCTCGTTGTCAATATTGTGAAGGTTTGAAATGAGATTTTTGTTAACATGAAGTTAATTGATGATGTTGTAATAGGTTATGAACAACTATTATGACCAGAGATGTAGTTATGAGCATATGCATATTGCGGATAAGTTATGTGGTTGTACAGTGCGAGTGTAGGCACTAGTTGCTACAACCGGTTGAGACTAATACTGTGTGTTGATATGAAAATCGGACCCTTTTGAAAATGATTGGAGTGTAAGAAAATTGGTTCTAAGGTTTGTAAGTGTGGATAGGAAAAATAATTTCAATTGCGATGGTGTTGTCGGGCCTATGTAGGTTGTGATGACGTGGTATCACCCGCAAGTTTATGTGTAAGAGTAAAAACCAGCAATTTGATAACCTCACAATAATTCTTAGCACGTTCGAGGACGAACGTTTGTTTAAGAGGTGGACGATGTAATGACCCGACTTGTCATTTAGAGAATTAGCGTCATGTTCAGCGGCTTAAGATCTCGAGCAACTTCGTGATGCGTATTATGACTTGCGTGTGTCGTCGCGTTTGGTTTTCGGACGAAAAGTGATCAAATTGGAAGAACAATTCTTATTTAAGAAGTTTAAAAGAAAAGAGTTGACCAGAGAGTTAACTTTTGAGCAAACGACCTCGGAATGGAATTTTTACGATTCCAAAAATTCCGTATGGTGATTTCGGACTTAGGCATATGTCCGGATTTTGATTTGGAAGTCCGTAGGACAATTCGACGCATATTGGCAAAAGTTAAAAAATGGAATTTAGAAGTTTGACCGAGAGTTGAATTTATCGATATCGGGGTTGGAATCCGATTCCGGAAGTTGAAATAGGTCTATAATGTCATTTATGAATTGCATGCAAAATTTGAAGTCAATCGGAGTTGTTTTGATATAAATCGGCATCGATTTCGGAATTTGGAAGTTCATAGTTCATAGGCCTGAATTTGGGTTGCGATTCCTAGAATCGAGTTAGTTTTTATGTTGTTATGTGTGATTTGAGGCCTTGAGTAAGTCTGTGTTATGTTATGAGACTTGTTGGTATATTCGAACGGGGTCCCGAATGGCTCGGGTGAGTTTTAGGGTGGTTTCAGACCACTTTTAAGCCTTTTGGAACTGCTGCTAACAGGTGTCGGAAATGTGATATACGATCGCGGAGGTCCGGGACGCAATTGCGAAGAGTAAAGTGCAATCCAGGCCTTGTGAATCGCGATCGCGGAAGGAAGGGCCACGATCGCATAGAAGGAAATTCTGCTGAACTGACCCAACTTTGGAAGCATATATCTTGCACTCTATAAAGAATTTGGAGATGATCTAAAAATAAAAGTTGTAACTCTTCGTGTATAGTTTTCAAAAAATCAAAAAAATTTTCATTTAGAGTTGTGTACAAAAAGGTATGGATGATATACTATAGACTATCTGGGAAGAGTTTGGAAATCGCGAAGAAGAAATATCTGCTGCACAGGGCTGACTTTGGAAGCTTATATCTCACAATCTATAAGGAATTAGGAGATGATCAAAACATGAAAGTTGTAGCCCTTGATGGGGAGGGGGGGACCACCCATTAGGATTTGAGATGGTTGTGTCATTCGTGTTATATGATGGTCGTGTACGCAAGGTGACGAGTGGTACACGACGTATATGTGGTATTTGACCGGTTTGGACTGTTATGCTTCCTTCATGTAATTACTTGCAACTATCATTTCATGACTACAAATTTTGTTGTTATAATTGTTTATATGTGCTTTACTTGAAATTGTTAGCACATGTTCCATCTTTGTTGTCAAGATCACCTTATATGCTAATTATTGATCGTATCCACTCGTTGAATCCATGCTTTACCTGCTACATGCCTTAATTGTTAATTGATGTTCATAAATTGTGCCTTGGCTTATGGATTGTCATTTCCTTGCTATTTGATTTCGTGAGCTATCGTGTAGCCTTTTTCATTAGTTGAGACTTCTTTGTGTAGCCTCGTTATTTCTTTTGATTTTGTGGTATACCGTAGTTGGTTGTAAATTGGTTGACTAATATTAAGAGGGATCGAGTTGCACGCTGCAACAAATATGATTTAATATGATAAAACTCATATCTTATTCGGAGATCTACTAAATTAAATGGTGAATATATTTTTACTCTAATTGATATCTCAACCTTCTCATCATCTTATTATCGTGTAAATTGCATGAAATATTGTTATTTTATTTTACTTTAATAAATCCCAAATTTATCTCATTAAAACTTGATTGATTGTCATATTTTGTATAAATACAATATTTTATCGGATCTAATATACTTCTAAACTAAACTTAATTGATATTCTATTTGTACAACCTCTCCAATATTTTACCTTATCTAAATCCTAAATTGGCTTGATGATTCATTTGATGCTTCACTATTTAATTTGGAAATTATATTTAATTGTGTTTAAATTATTCATTGGTCATCTTGGTTGATATCGATACGGAAATTATACACATGGTAGTACGAGGATTTTGCCATGCAAAAGTGATTCGGAAGATGTGGGCACAAGATGCCACATGTGTAAGAATTGGGAGTTGTGAACCATGAATTGAGATTTCGAGAAGTGATACCTCGGGTAATTTATGTTGAAATACATGCTTTATAAATGATTTAATTGACTGATTTACCATATGATTCCTTACTTGAACCCGTTCATATGTCATTTGTACTCTGACTATGTTGTTGTTTATTTACTTGATTATTTTCTCGTTGTCCTCTGTGTTCTCATTGTTGATTTGAATTGGAAAGTCTTTTGTTATTGGCCTTACAATGATATTCATTCCTTGTTAGTTTTATGTAACATTTGGTACATGTTTATATGTCTGGTAGGTGTCTTGACCTGGCCTCGTCACTACTCTACCGATGTTTGGCTTGATACTTACTGGGTACCGCTGTGGTATACTCATGCTACTCTTCTGCACATTTTTGGTCCAGATCCAAGTAACTCGGAGTTGTTGATATTACTGTAATGTGATCAGGAATTTCTGTAGAGACTCAAGATACACCTATTATCGCGTTCACAGGCCTCAGAGTCACCTTCTGATATTTTCATTGCACTGTTGATATTTTCCCTAAGACTAGGTGCCATAATGACATCCTACGGAGGAAACATTTGGGTCGTGACAAGTTGGTATCAGAGCTCTAGGTTCATAGGTGATACAAGTCATAAGAAGGTTTAGTAGAGTCTTGCGGATCGATACGGAGACATCTGTACTTATCATCGAGAGGCAACGGAAACTATTAGGAAATTTCACTTCTTTTATTCCTTATCGTGCGATACTGATTCAGCTTGAAGCATATATCTAATATTCATTTACATCCACTCGTATATGAAATTGTGCACTCGGTATCAGCGGTGCACCGACGGTTCGCGATGCTGCGGATGGACTACGAGAGAGCCAGGGATGCTTAAACATCATCTCAACGTGTGGTCCCGATTGAAGGTGCAGATGTATTGAAGGGTCACTCGGTGATTTACGTGAGGGTACAGCGGATTCTGGCATCTGGTTGATGAGTACGAGCTGTGAAGATGTGATGACCCGATAGGTAATCTTTAAATTTAAAACCTCAAATTGCACCATTCAGTTTTCCTCGACTTGGGTGCGTAGTCCGTAAATTTTTCCAAAAGTTTTTATGTGAAAAATTGATAAAAATGTTAAATAGTGCTTCAAAACTCATTTGAGCTGACTTCAGTCAACGTTTTGAGCAAACAGCTCCGGATCAGTATTTTGTCAGTTCCGGTAGGTCCGTATCGTGATTTGGGACTTGGGCGTATGCCCAAAATTTAATTTGAAGGTCCCTAGCTTGAGTCATCGCCATTTATTGAAAATTGGAAGTTTGAAAGCTTAAAGATTTCAAAGTTTAACCACAAATTAACTTTTATCGATATCGGACCAGGATTGAGATTCCGAGAGTTGGAATAGCTCTGTTATGTCATTCATGACTTGTCTGCCAAATTTGGTGTCAAACAGTAGTTATTTGACGTGATTCGGACGACCGATTGATAAAATATGAATTCTTAAGTTTCATTGAAAATTTCATTTGGTTTGGTGTCCGATTCGTAGTTTTAGGTGTTATTTTGGTGTTTTGACCGCGCGAGCGAGTTCGTATGAGATTTTAAAACTTGTGTGCATGCATGGTTGGGAGCCCCGAGGGCTCGGGTGAGTTTCGGACCATTTTTGTTCAAGAACACATGGCTAAAATTCTAGTGCCTCTCAATTCTGGTTTCCTTCTATGCGATCGCGGGGATTTGTCTGCAATCACGAAAGGTAGTTGGTCACTGAAGAGAATTTATTCCTTTGCGATCGCAAGGTGAGGTCTGAGATCGCATAGTTGGAACAGTTGAGTCATCGTGAACGCGTGGGCTACGCCGCGTTCGTGAAGAAGGAATGGGGAAGAAGCTGGGGAACACAATTTGTGCTCCGCGAATGCATCAGGGCATTTGCGATCGCGTAAGACTGAGAAATCGTTCTTCGCGTTAGCGTGAGTGTTGCGCATTCGTGAAGAGTTAAATTCTGGGGCAGCCTAATTTGTGCTTCGCGATCGCGAGGAATTGTCCGCGATCGCGAAGAGTAAAATAAAGCTGGGCAGAATTATTCTACGCAATCGCGGATGGATTTCCGTGATCGCAATGAAGAAATCCCTGGACAACAGAAATTAAGTTCTAGAAAATGGTATTTCATCCCATTTTTCATTATCCGTGATTTAGAGCTCGGTTTGGGCAATTTTCAGAGGAGTTTTCACAAATTCGAACTGGGTAAGTGTTTCTTATCCTATATTGATTATATTTTATAAATCCATTATTATATTCATCGTTTATTTCAGATTTAGATGAAAAAAATTGGAATTTTTATAAAATCTTCCAAAAATATAAAATAAAGATTTGAAAGGCAATCTGATGTCGGAATTCGATAATTTTGGTATGGTTGAACTCGTATCGGAACGGGTGTCCGAATTTAGTAATTTTTCATCGAGTTCCAAAAAGTGGGCCCATGTTGACTTTTGATTGACTTTTCTGAAAATGACTTAAATTAAGTCTCTTTCGAATTGTGAATAATTTCTAAAGCTCAAATTGAATTGTTGGTCAATAATTTGCTAGGTTTTATTGGTTTGGAGACTAATTCGAAAGGAAAAGCTACGGTCGAGTGATCACTTGAAATTTGCAAAACAATGTAAGTGTCGTGGTTAACCTTGACTTGAGTGAATAGAACCCTTGAATTATTTTTTACGTGAATTTTATGTGTAACGATGTATAGGCAAGGTGACGAGTGCCTATGCGTCGTCAAATTGATTGTTTGCATATTTATCTGGAAATCATAAACTATTTTCTTTATCATGAGTTAATTATTATATTAATTATTTTTCTCATATTCTTTGTCAAATATTAAGTCTTGAATTTATGTTATAATTGCTACATGCTTATTTGATTTATGTGTCTTAATTGCTACCTGACATTTAGCATATTAAATATTAATTGCTTATTTTCTCCCTGATTTTCCACAATTAATTGCTACTTGTCATTACTTGTTTCCTAAATAAATTATAATTATTGTATGCTTTGTTGCCTAATAATTTCTTACTGAATGTGGTACTTATTAGAGTATTTTAATTACATTTAAGAGTTGTTAAATTATATTGTTGGAGCGGGTTGCACGCCGCAACGGAAATGAAAATGAATATATTGGGGGATCGGGTTGCACCCCGCAATAGATTATATTTTAAGTTTATATAGTTGGAGCGGGTTGCATGCTGCAACAGAATGAGAAAATAAATAATTGGTTGTGACTGCTGAAATAATTTCAATTATTGATATGATTTACCTGTTGTTGTTGTTGTTGTTGTTATTATTATTATTATTATTATTATTATTATTATTATTATTATTATTATTATTATTATTATTATTATTATTATTATTATTATTATTATTATTATTATTATTATTATTATTATTATTATTATTATTATTATTATTATTATAGTGTGGGTTGCTCTAGTGGTGAGCACCCTCCACTTCCAACCAAGAGGTTGTGAGTTCGAATCACCCCAAGAGCAAGGTGGAGAGTTCTTGGAGTTCAAGAGGGGTCTATTTGGAAACAGCCTCTCTACCCCAGGGTAGGGGTAGGGTCTGCGTACACACTACCCTCCCCAGACCCCACTAAATGGGATTATACTGGTTGTTGTTGTATTATTATTATTATTATTATTATTATTATTATTATTATTATTATTATTATTATTATTATTATTATTATTATTATTATTATTGCGTACAGGTTAATGTAAGCGACCTGCCTTAGCCTCGTTACTACTTCGTCGAGGTCAGGCTCGGCACTTACAGAGTACATGGGGTCGGTTGTACTCATACTATACTCCGCATATTTTGTAAAGATATCGGAGTTGGTCCCGGTGATGCACCGTAGATTTTGCTCGGATTCAGCTATCTGAGGAGACTTGAGGTATAGTTGCACGGTGTTCGCAGCTCTGAAGTCCCCTTCTACTTTATTTTAGTTGTTTGCTTTCTTTCAGACAGCTTTATTTTTATTCAGACCCTTGTTTGTATTATTTTAGAAGCTCGTGCACTTGTGACTCTAGTTCTGGGATGGAATTTAGACATCGTTATTATTTTGGATTGTTCAGTTTAATTCAGACATGTTCCAGTTGTTTGGTTTCTTTACTAATTAATTAAAATCAATTGTAAAACAAAAATATAGTTTAAATTATTCTAACATTGGCTTGGCTAGCAATTGAAATGTTAGGTGCCATCACAGTCCCGAAGGTGGGAATTTCGGGTCGTGACAAGTTGGTATCAGAGCACTAGGTTACTTAGGTATCACGAGTCACGAGCAAGCTTAGTAGAGTCTGAAGGATCGGTACGGAGATGTCTGTACTTATCTTCCAGAGGCTGTGAAGTTTAGGAGCAATATAATGTTTTTCTTATTCTGTCGTGCGATTTTATTCTATCATCGATGATTGAACCATTCTATTCGTATTCTCTCGCATATTGCGAGAACACGTAATACATCTACCGATGGACAGGGACCAGAGCCCCCGGTAGCAACTATGACCAGGGGTAGAGGCCGAGGCCGAGGTCGCGCCAGAGGCCGACGCAGAGGCAGAGGTAGAGCTCAGTCTAGAGCTCGGGCAGCAACACCTGTTGTAGAACCACAAGTTGATTTGGAAGCGGAGGTTCCAGCTCAGACTATGCCTGTTGGACCAATTCAGGTTCCGGAAGGATTCATAGCTACTCCAGTACTTCAGGACGCTCTAGTCCATTTGGTGAGCCTTAATGGAGGGTATGGCTCAGAATGGTGCATTTCCAGTGGCACAAAATGTCTTACAGGCTGGGGAAGGAGCACAGACTCCTACTACTCCCGCTCCAGAGCAGAGGGCTTCCCAGAATAAGGTTCCAGCAGTCCCGCCAGTTGGGGTAGTTCAACCAGTTGTTGCGGCACAGGCCGGTGATAGGCCTGCCATGTCTTCTGAGGCTTTATTGAGGTTGGACAAGTTTACTAAAGTCTTTTCAGTTCACTTCAGTGGTACATCTTCTGAGGACCCACATGATTATCTTGATCGTTGTCATGAGGTGCTACGAAATATGGGAATAGTTGAAAGGAATGGGGTCGATTTTGCTGTATTGCAGATGATGGGTTTCGCCAAGAGGTGGTGGACAGATTATATGTTGACCAGATTAGCTGAGTCACCTGCACTTACTTGGTACCAGTTCTCACAACTATTTCAGGAAAAGTTTATTCCTATTACATTGAGAGAGGAATATCGCAGGCGGTTTGAGCATCTCCAGCAGGGTAGTATGACTGTTACCCAGTGAGACCCGATTTGTGGACTTAGAACGTCATGCCATCGTCTTGCTTCTTACTGAAAAGGAGAGAGTGAGGAGATTCATCGATGGACTTATTTATACTATCAGACTTCAGATGGCTAAGGAGGCAGGGAGTGATATTTACTTCCAGACAGTCATGAACATTGCTAGACAGATCGAGTTAGTTCGTGCTCAGGAGAGAGGGCCATTGTCAGATAAGAGGCCCCATCATTTCGGTAATTTCAAAGGTGCCTCATCTGGAGGCAGAGGTACTTATGGTAGGGGTCATCCTCCCAGGCCATTTTATTCAATACTTCAGGCATCTCACGGTGCTTCAGGGAGTCATGGTCCTTTTATGCCTTACTCTGGGCGCCAGCATTTAGTGCACATTCAGCTCCTATCAGTGCACCACCACTCCAGAGTCAATACAGCAGTCATCTGGCCCGTTCGGGTCAGCTTCAGCTTCAACATCCATGGAAGCAGGATGAGTGTTATGAGTGTGGGAATTTTGGTCACATCAGGAGGTATTTCCCTAGGTTGTCGAGCAACATATCTCAGCAGGATTCTTGTGCCATCATACCAGTACCGGTTGCTCCACCACCCGCCTAGCTAGCTAGGGGCAGGGGTCAGACAACTAGAGGTGGAGATCAGGTCGTTAGAGGTGGAGGCCAACCAGTTAGAGGTCGTCCCATAGATATAGCTCTGAGTGGTATGGCGCAGCCCCAATTTTATGCTTTTCCAGGTAGGCCTAAGGTCGAGTTATCTGATGACGTGATCACAGGTATTGTCCCAGTTTGCCATAGAGATGCTTCAGTTCTATTTGATCAAGGATCTACTTAGTCCTATGTGTTCTCTTACTTTACTTCATATTTGGTTGTGCCTCGTGATTCTTTGAGTGCTTATGTGTGTGTGTGTCCACACCGGTGGGAGATTCTGTTGTGGTAGATCATGTCTATCGTTCGTGTGTGGTTACTATTGGGAGTCTTGAGACTAGTATGGATCTTCTACTTCTTGATATGGTGGATTTTGATGTCATATTGGGTATGAATTGGTTGTCACCCTATCATGCTGTATTGGACTGTCATGCTAAAATGGTGACCTTAGCAATGCCGGGGTTACCTCGAATAGAGTGGAAAGGGACTCTTGGCTATTCCACCAGCAGGGTTATCTCTTATGTGAAGGCTCGATGTATGGTCGAGAAAAGCTGTCTAGCATATTTGTCTCATATTCGCGATTCTAGTGCGGAAGTTCCTTCTATGGATTTAGTTCTAGTTGTCCATGAGTTTTCAGATGTATTTCCTGCGGATTAGCCGGGGATGTCACCCGACAGAGATATTGACTTCTGTATTAACTTGGCTCTGGGCAGCCAACCCATTTCTATTCCACCATGTCGTATGGCCCCGCCGGAGTTGAAGGAATTAAAAGAACAATTACAAGAATTGCTTGATAAGGGCTTTATTAGACCTAGCTTCTCGCCCTGGGGTGCACCCGAGTTGTTCGTGAAGAAAAAAGATGGGTCGATGAGAATGTGCATAGATTATCGGCAATTGAACAAGGTCACTATCAAGACAAGTATCCATTACCAAGAATTGATGACTTATTTGATCAACTTCAGGGTGCCAAGGCATTTTCAAAGATTAACTTGAGGTCTAGTTACCATCGGTTGAAGATTAGGGCATCTGATGTCCCTAAGATAGCTTTTCGGACTCGGTATGGGCATTACGAATTCCTAGTGATGTCATTTGGGCTGACAAATGCCCAGCAGCATTTATGGATTTGATGAATCCGATGTTCAAGCCCTATTTGGATTCTTTTGTGGTTATATTCATTGATGGTATCTTGATTTTCTCCAGCAGTCGAGAGGATCATGAACAGCATCTTCGGATTGTGCTTCAGACTTTGAAGAAAAATCAGTTATATGCCAAATTTTCAAAATGTGAATTTTGGTTAGACTCAGTTGCCTTTTGGGGCATGTTGTATCGGCAGAAGACATAAAAGTGGATCCTATGAAGATCGAAGCAGTTCAAAATTGGCCTAGACCTACTTAAGATAAAGAGATCCGGAGTTTCCTGGGTTTGGCAGGTTATTATTGCCGGTTTGTGTAGGGGTTTTCATATATAGCATCCACAATGACCAAATTGATCCAGAAGGGAGCCCCATTTAGATGGTCAGATGAATGTGAGTTGAGCTTTCTGAAGCTCAAGACTACTTTGACTACTGCGCCAGTGTTGGTATTACCTACAGGTTTAGGATCTTATACGGTATATTATGATACATCTTGCATTGGGCTTGGTGCAGTATTGATGTAAGATGTCAGGGTGATTGCATATGCATCGTGACAGTTGAAAGTTCACGAGAAGAATTATCCTGTTCATGACATAGAATTGGCAGTCATTGTTCATACACTGATGATTTGGAGGAATTACCTTTACGATGTCTCGTGTGAGGTATTTATTGATCATCGTAGCCTACAGTATCTGTTCAAACAAAAAGATCTCAATTTGAGGCAGAGAATATGGTTGGAGCTGTTGAAAGACTATGATATCACCATTTTGTATCACCCCGTAAAGGCCAATGTGGTGGCCGATGCTTTGAGTAGAAAGGCTGTGAGTATGGGTAACCTTGCATATATTCCGGTTGGTGAGAGGCCGTTAGCTATAGATGTTAAGACTTTGGCCAATCAGTTTGTGAGGTTAGATATTTCAGAGCCCAGTCGGGTTCTAGCTTTCACAGTCGCTCGGTCTTCTTTATATAAGCGTATCAGAGTGAGACAGTATGATGATCCTCATTTGCTTGTCATTATGGACACGGTACAGCATGGTGGGGCCAAATAGGTTATTGTGGGGGAAATGGAGTTCTGTGGATGCAGGGTCATAGTTGTGTGCCTAATGTAGATGGGCTTCGTGAATTAATTCTTGAAGAGGCACACAGTTTCCGGTAATCTATTCATCCAGGTGCCGCTTAAATGTATCAAGATTTGCGGCAATATTATTTGTGGAGGAGAATGAAGAAGTATATACTTGCATATGTAGCTCGGTGTCTAAATTGTCTGCAAGTCAAGTACGAGCATCAGAGACCTGGTGGTGTTTACTTCAAATATTAGAAATTCCTAAGTGGAAGTGGGAGCGTATCACTATGGATTTGTTGTTGGGCACCCACGGACTCAGAGAAAATTCGACGAAGTATGGGTCATTGTAGACAGGTTGACCAAGTCAGCACATTTCATTCCAGTAGCAATTACCTATTCTTCAGAGCGGTTAGTGGAAATTAACATCCGTGAAATTGTCCGCCTTCACGGTGTGCCCATGTCTATCATTTTTGATCGAGGTACGCAGTTCACCTTGCACTTCTGGAGGGCTGTACAACGTGAGTTAGGCACGCGGATTGAGTTGAGTACAACATTTCATCCATAGACAGACGGACAGTCAGAGCGCAATATTTAGATATTGGAAGATATGCTTCGCGCTTGTGTTATAGACTTTGGAGTTTCTTGGGATCAGTGCTTGCCACTTGTGGAGTTTGCCTATAATAACAGCAACCAGTCGAGTATTCAGATGGCTCCATACGAAGCATTATACGAGAGGCGATGTCGTTCGCCAGTTGGCTGGTTTAAACCGGGAGAGGCTCGGTTGTTGGGTACCGATTTGGTACAGGATACCTTGGATAAGGTCAAGATTATTCAGGATCGACTTCGCACAGCATAGTCTAGGCAAAAGAGTTATGCCGATCGTAGAGTTCGCGATATTGCATTCATGGTTGGAGAGAGGGTATTGCTCCGGGTTTCACCCATGAAAAGGTGTACTTAGATTCGGAAAGAAGGGCAAGTTGAGCCCTAGTTATATCGGACTATTTGAATTTCTTGAAAGGGTGGGTGAAGTAGCTTACAGGCTTGCATTACCACCTAGTTTATCAGCAGTTCATCCGATGTTCCATATGTCTATGCTCCGGAAATATCATGGTAATCCATCCCATGTGTTAGATTTCAGCTCAGTCCAACTGGACAAGGATTAGACTTATGAGGGGGAGCCGGTAGCTATTCTAGTCCGGCATGTCCGACAGTTGAGGTCTAAGAGTTATCCTTCAGTTCGGGTGCAGTGGAGAGGTCGGTCGATTGAGGAAGCTACCTGGGAGTCCAAGTCGGACATGCGGAGCAAATATCCACACTTTTTCACCATCCCAAGTACTTTTATAATTCCGTTCGAGGACGAACATTTATTTTAGGGGTGGAGAATGTGATGACCCGATAGGTTATCTTTAAATTTAATAATTATTTTTGTGTTCTAAAACCTCAAATAGCACTATTCAGATTTTCTCGACTTGCGTGCGCAGTCCGTAAATTATTTTAGAAAGTTATTATGTGAAAAATTGATAAAAATGTGAAATAGTGCTTCAAAACTCATTTGAGATGACTTCGGTCAACATTGTGAGCAAACAGACCCGGATCAGTATTTTGACAGTTCCAGTAGGTTTGTATCGTGATTTGGGACTTGGGAGTATTCCCAGAATTTAATTTGAGGTCCCTAGCTTGAGTACCTCCATAGCTTGAGTTATCGTCATTTATTGAAAATTGGAAGTTTGAAAGCTTAAAGATTTCAAAATTTTATCACAAATTGACTTTTATCGATATCGGACCCGGATTGATATTCCAAGAGTTGCAATAGCTCTGTTATGTCATTTATGACTTGTCTTCCAAATTTGGTGTCAAACGGAAGTGATTTGACGCGATTCGGACGACCGATTGATAAAATAGGAATTCTTAAGTTTCATTGAAAATTTCATTTGGTTTGGTGTCCGATTCATAGTTTTAGGTGTTATTTTGGTATTGTAATCGTACGAGCGAGTTCGTATAAGGTTTTTAAACTTGTGTGCATGTATGGTTTGGAGCCCCGAGGGCTTGGGTGAGTTTCGGACGAGTTTCGGACCATTTTTGTTCAAGAACACATGGCTGAAATTCTGGTGCCTCTCAATTATGATTTCCTTCTATGCGATCGCAAGAATTTGTCCGCGATCACAAAGGGTAGTTGGTCACTAATGAGAATTTTTTCTATGCGATCGCGAGGTGAGGTCCGCAATCGCATAGTTGGAACAGTTGAGGCATCGCGAACGCGTGGGCTACACCGCATTCGCGAAGAAGGAATGGGGGAAAAGCCGGGGAACACAATTTGTGCTCCACGAACGCATGAGGGCATTCGATCGCGTAAGGCTGAGAAATCGTTCTTCGCGTTCGTGTGAGTGTTGCATGTTCACGAAGAGTTAAATTTTGGGGCAGCCTAATTTGTGCTTCGCGATCGCGAAGAGTAAAATGAAGCTGGGCAGAATTTTTCTGTGCGATCGCGGATGGATTTTCGCGATTGCGATGAGGAAATCCCTGGACAGCAGAACTTAAGTTCTAGAAAATGGGATTTCGTCCCATTTTTCATTATCCGCGATTTAGAGCTCGGTTTGGGCGATTTTGAGAGGAGTTTTCACAAATTCGAATTGGGTAAGTATTCCTTATCCTATATTGATTATATTTCATAAATCCATATTTATATTCATCGTTTATTTCGGATTTAAATGGAAGAAATTGGAATTTTTATAAAATCTTCCAAAAATATAAAATAAAAATTTGAAAGGTAATGTGATGTCAGAATTCAATAATTTTGGTATGGTTGAACTCGTTTGGAACGGGTGTCCGGATATAGTGATTTTTCATCGGGTTCCGAAAAGTGGGCCCCGTGTTGACTTTTGGTTGACTTTTCCGAAAATGACTTAAATTAAGTCTTTTTCCAATTGTGAACAATTTCTAAAGATCAAATTGATTTGTTGGTCAATAATTTGCTAGGTTTGATTGGTTTGGAGACTAATTCGAAAGGAAAAGTTGTGGTCGAATGATCACTTGAAATTTGCAAAACAAGGTAAGTGTCGTGGTTAACCTTGACTTGAGAGAATAGAACCCTTGAATTATTTGTTACGCGAATTTTATGTGTAATGATGTATAGGCAAGGTGACGAGTGCCTAAATCATAAACTATTTTCTTTATCATAAGTTAATTATTATATTAATTATTTTTCTCATATTCGTTGTCAAATATTAAGTCTTGAATTCATGTTATAATTGCTACATGCTTATTTGATTTATGTGTCTTAATTGCTACCCGACATTTAGCATATTAAATATTAAATTACCTATTTTCTCCCTGATTTTTCATAATTATCTGCTACTTGTCATTACTTGTTTCCTAAATAAATTATAATTATTGTATACTTTGTTGTCTAATAATTTCTTACTGAATGTGATACTTATTGGAGTATTTTAATTATATTTAAGGGTTGTTAAATTATATTGTTGGAGCGGGTTGCACGCCGCAATGGAAATGAAAATGAATATATTGGGGGATCGGGTTGCACGCCGCAACGGATTATATTTTAAGTTTATATTATTGGAGCGGGTTGCACGCCGCAACAGAATGAGAAAATAAATAATTGGTTGTGACTGCTGAAATAATTTCAATTATTGATATGATTTACCTGTCTTATCTCTATTATTATTATTATTATTATTATTATTATTATTATTATTATTATTATTATTATTATTATTATTATTATTATTATTATTATTATTATTATTATTATTATTATTATTATTATTGCGTACAGGTTAATGTAAGTGACTTGCCTTAGCCTCGTCACTACTTCGTCGAGGTTAGGCTCGGCACTTACAGAGTACATGGGGTCGGTTGTACTCATACTATACTCCGCATATTTTGTAAAGATATCGGAGTTGGTCCCGGTGATGCACCGTAGATTTTGCTCGGATTCAGCTATCTGAGGAGACTTGAGGTATAGTTGCACGGTGTTCGCAGCTCTGAAGTCCCCTTCTACTTTATTTTAGTTGTTTGCTTTCTTTCAGACAACTTTAGTTTTATTCAGACCCTTGTTTGTATTATTCTAGAAGCTCGTGCACTTGTGACTCCAGTTCTGGGATGGTATTTAGACATCATTATTATTTTGGATTGTTCACTTTAATTCAGACATGTTCCAGTTGTTTGGTTTCTTTACTAATTAATTAAAATGAATTGTAAAAAAAATAGTTTAAATTATTCAAACATTGGCTTGGCTAAAAAGTGAAATGTTAGGTGCCATCACAGTCTCGAAGGTGGGAATTTCGGGTCATGATAGAAGGTTAGTATTATGGATCATCGGACGTTGTGTCCAATGGCTTCACGCCAAGTGGGGGAGTCCACTATAGACTAACATATTGCGGGGTCATGTTTTATATCAGTTCTGGCCTGAGATGTATATATGTGATACTGAAAGGTTCCCCAAAATTTGCACATGTTTAAGGCTTGAGATTTTGCAGGTGATAATGTTGGGACTTGCTGTATGTCTACATCCTTAATAATCCTATACTTCAGTACCAAAGGAGTTAGAGAAACAACTTCAAATTTATAGAAGGTCTACTCAGCGTGGGCGTCTCGGTTGCGGCAGTATAAGGTGCCTCAGAGGAAGTACGATGGTTGATGAGCTTATAGGCTACGTGGTTCGTGCCAAGATTTGTATGTACGGAGCTTTACTTTTGGGATCGTTGTGTACAAATAGGGGGAAGTATTACCCCAAGGAAGAATCGAGGTATATGTGAAGAAATGGGTCGGCTCGGCGGTGTTGGGTCAGCATAGCTAAGGAAGAAATTGGCCTTTAGAGAGATAATTCTTCACTGGTGTTTGTGGCAAGTTTATGAAAATGGCAGACCAGCCAATGAAACACCACCTACTTGGTCTCAGTTTTCAGAGATGTTTTTGAAGGAGTTTGTTCCCTATACTCTACGAAATGCGTGGCGCACAGAGTTTGAACGATTGTATCATGGCACCATGACGGCGTCAAAATATGCCATCAGGTTCAGTGAGTTAGCCCGTCATATTCATACTTTGGTTCCTATAGCCAGAGAGTGAGTCCAGATTCATTAAAAGACTCAGTTATGATCTTAGATTCTGTATTACTCAGGGGCTACAAGCTAATACTTCATTTCAGCAAGTGGTGCAAATTGCCAAGATATTACAACATGTTTGGGGTGAGGAAAAGGAAACTAAGGAGACCAAGAGGTCTCGAGGTTCTGGAGAATTCAGTGGATTTTATTCTGCAGCTATAACTCATTATGGCAGAGACTTGAGCAGTCGGTCATCTCAATCCACACATCAGATAACTCGGGGTGCACCAGTAACTTCTTATAATGCACCACCGACACGGGATTCCTACAATGGTTATTCTAGTTATCCAGCACAAGCTCAGTATGAGCAGTTATAATGACCCGGCCGGTCATTTTGAGAGTAATAGCCCCGATATCCCCTATTAACTATTTTTCCCGTATCTTTTCTGCTTATGTGACTTGCCGGAAGGTCTTATTTTTGGTTTCGGAGTGAGTTGGGACACTTAGTCCCTAAAACGGAAGCTTAAGTCTTAGGATTTTGATCGTAGTCAGAACTGTGTGAAGTCTTAGGATTTTGATCGTAGTCAGAACTGTGTGCCCCTAATCCTAGTCTTAGAATGAAGACGACTCCAGAACTATGAGTTATGTTTTGGAGGACGGTAGCTGATTTAGGCTTGAAATGGAGAAAGTCAAATTTTTAAAGATTTATTACCGGCAGTGGACTTTTTGATATCGAGGTTGAAATCCGATTCCGAAAGTTGGAGTCAGTCCGTAATGTCGAATATGACTTGTGTGCAAAATTTAAGGTCAATCAGACGTGATTTGATAGGTTTCGGCATCGGTTGTAGAAGTTTGAAGTTTCAAAGTTCATTAAGTTTGAATTGGAGGGAGATTCGTGTTTTTAGCATTGTTTGATGTGATTTGAGGGCTCGACTATGTCCATATGGTGATTTAGGACTAGTTGGTATTTTTGGTTAAGGTCTTGGTGGCCTCGGGTGTGTTTCAGATGCTTAACGGATTGATTTTTGAACTTATGCAATTGCTGAAGCTATCTCAGTTCTGGTGTTTTCGCACCTGCGGTGGGGAGCCAGCAAGTGCGGGATCACACGTGCGGAGTGAAGGGTGCATGTGCACTTTTGGGTCAAGAAGATCTGTGAGCGCAGGTGCGAGAAGGGAGCCGCATCTGCAGATGCGGAGTGATGGTCGCAGGAGTGGTATGGGCGGCTTGGGCAAGGGTCGCAGATGCGGAAATCAAACTGCAGGAGCGGGCTCGCAAGTGCAGCCCAAAGTTCGCAGATGTGGTCCCAGCCATTTAAGTCATTTTCGCACCTGCGATGGTTTTCCCGCAGGTTTGGTACCCCAAGTGTGGTTGAAGGCTCGCAGAAGTGAGTTTACTGGGCAAAAAATAGGATTTCGAGGGTTGATTTCCCATTTCGATTTTGGGAGTGTGAGAGCTCCGTTTGATGCGAAAATTCAAGGGATTTTTAGAGGAAGCTTGTGGGTAATGATTCTTAACTCTTTTATGGTTATATCTCATTAATCTATAGTTGATTCCACCCTTTAATTAAGGATTTGAGTTGGAAATTGGGTAAAAATAGTAGAAACTTCCTAGACTAAGTTTTTGAGATTTGGAAGGCGATTTGAGGTCAGATTTGAGAAATTCTTGTATGGTTAGACTCGTGAGTGAATGGGTGTTCGTATGTTATGACTTTTACCCGATTTCGAGACGTGGGCCCGAGTCGACTTTTTGGGGCGATTTTCTAATTTCATGTTTTAGCTTTGATTTCATTAATTAGATTAATTTCTTGTAGTCGTATTTATGGTATGCAATTGATTTTGGATAGATTTGGGCCATTCGGAGTCGGATATTCATGGAAAAGGCATTGTTACCGATTGATTGAGCTTGGTTCAAGGTAAGTGGCTTGCCTAACCTTGTGTGGGGGAGATCCCCTTAGGAAATTGTACTGTTGTGATACGTGAGTGCCGTGTACGTGAGGTGACGAGTTCGTACACGGGCTATTTGTTAAAAAATTCGATTTATTTTACTGAGTAGTGACTTGTTTCCTTTAATTTGAGTTATACCGTTTAAATGAGTATTAGTTTGTTTTTTATTCTTAATTGAGTTATCCCAATATGCGTAATTATCCTGTTTAGTTTAATATCGCATGTCTACGTGCTTTAACTGCTTATTTGAACTCTGTGAAGCATGCCTAGTTGATTTCCTATTTTTCCTTGTTCTTTATCAGTCTTAACTATAAAATTCTTGTTGTTAACTCTGGTATTTATCGGTTGAGTTGTGTGTTTACTTTTGAGACTATGAGGCGGTTCCACGGGAGTTCTCCCTGCACATTTACTTTTGAGACTACGAGGCGGTTCCTCGGGAGTTCTCCCTGTATATTTACTTTTGAGACTACGAGGCGGTTCCTCGGGAGTTCTAAATGCACATTTACTTTTGAGACTACGAGGCGGTTCCTTTGGAGTTCTCCCTGCATATTTACTTTTGAGACTACGAGGCGGTACCTCGGGAGTTCTCCCTGCATATTTACTTTTGAGACTACGAGGCGGTACCTCGGGAGTTCTCCCTGTATATTTATTTTGGGACTACGAGACGGTATCTCGGGACATCCCCCTGTTGTTTACCCCTGTGTATTATACTGTTGCCTTGTTGTGTTTCCTTTTGTTAAATTCTAGTCTCTTATTATACTTTATATTCTCCTGATTTATTTACTATATACCAGTGGGCCTAACCTGACCTCGTCACTACTTGACCGAGGTTAGGCTTGGCACTTACTGGGTATTGTTGTGGTGTACTCATGCTACTCTTCTACACATATTTTTTTTGTGTGCAGATCCATGTACTACTTATCAGCCCCGTTGTTAGCTAAGAGTTCTTGCTATTGTACGGAGAGTTCAAGGTACATCTGCCGCGTCCGCAGACCTCGAAGTCCCCCTCTATTCTCTACTTTGTCATTTACCTTCCGTACTTCTTTTGTTGGACTCTGGTGTATAGAGATACTAGTTTCCTTTTGTAGCTTGTGACTTACGATGTTCCAGGTTTTGGGAAGACTATGTATTTATAGAGTATTGGTTATTGTACATGTCGAGCAGCATTGTTACTAGTTATTCAGCTATCCACAGCAGTTAGTTGCCATGTTTTACTTTTGTTATGTTATATTTCCGCAATTTGTTAGGCTTACCTAATCGTAGAGACTAGGTGCCATCATGACGTTATAGGGAGGGAGTTTGGGTCGTGAAAAGTTGTTATTAGAGCTCTTGGTTCATATGTGTCATGAGTCACAATCCGGTTTATTAGAGTCTGGCGGATCGGTACGGAGACATTTATACTTATCTTCGGGAGGCTATAGAACTGTTAGGAAAACTTATACTTCTTTAATTCCTTGTCGTGCGAAATTTGTTGACATCAAAATTCTAAACTTCTGTATTCTATTCTCTCGCAGATGGTGAGGACACGTATAGGCAGATCTGATGACCAGGCATCCGTGCCCCCAGTAGCTCCAGCTAGAGGGCAGACACCTGAGATACCTGTTGTTGCACCAGCCCTCTAGGAGACTCTAGCCCAGTTTCTGAGCATGTTCAGCACCTTAGCTCAGGCTGGATTGATTCCACTTGCTCCTGCCACATCTCAGGCTGGGGGAGGAGCACAGACTTTCGCAACCCGTACTCCTGAGCAGAGAGTCCAGGTTGACCAGGCCCTAGAGTTCCTCACTATGCAGCCGGTAGCTCCGGTTCAGCACGAGACTAGGACAACCGCTTCTGAGGCAGAGCAGCTCAGACTTGAGAGGTACAAGAAGTACCACCCACCTACCTTCAGCGGATTGGCTACTGTTGATGCTTAGGGTTTTCTGGAGGAGTGTCATCGTATTCTCCGTATTCTGGGTGTAGAAGAGACGAGTGGGGTTTCTTTTACCACTGTCCAACTTAGAGGAGCAACCTATCAGTGGTGGCGTGCTTATGAGTTGAGTAGTCCGGATGAGGCAGCTTCACTTACATGGACTCAGTTCTCGGACATATTTTTGAGAGAGTATGTCCCTTAGAGTCTCAGGGGCTCATGACGCGTGGAGTTTGAGCAGCTGCGCCAGGGTGTTATGACTGTGTCAGAGTATGCAGTCTGCTTCAGTAATTTGGCCTGACATGCACCGGCCTTGGTTGACACAGTTCGAGAGAGGGTTCGACGGTTTATTGAGGGACTCCACCCTAGTATCCGGATTTGTATGGCCAGAGAGTTAGAGATGGATATTTCTTATCAGCAGGTTGTGAGTATCGCCAGGAGATTGGAGGGCATGCTTGCCCGGGATAGAGAGGAGAGAGAGGCCAAGAGGTCTCGAGAGACTAGTTCTTATTCTGGTGCTCGTGCCCCAATAACTCGCCATGGTAGGGGTTATGGGAGCCGCCCCGTTCATTCAGCTCTTCAAGTCGCCAGTGGTATTCCGGTCCCTTCTAGGCCCTAGGAGCCTTATTATGCACCGCCAGTATCTAGTATGCCTCCTGCTCGGGGTGCTTTCAGCGACCAGTCCAGCAGACCTGGCCCGAGTCAGTTACAACAGTCATGCCTTCTGAGGGGTTGTTTTGAGTGTGGCGACACCCGCCATATAGTGAGCTATTGCCCCAAACTTAGGAGGGGTGCACCTCCACAGACTTCTCATCCACCACGTGTTCCACCGGGTCCTCAGGCTATGATTCCAGCACCAGCTACCGCCCCGCCTACTCAGCCAGCTCGAGGTGGAGGTCGGGAAGGTCGAGGTCGCCCAAGAGGGGGAGGCCATGCCAGATATTATGCTCTTCCGGCTCGTACAGAGGCAGTTTCTTCTGACTCTGTCATTACATGTATTGTTCTGGTCTGTCATAGAGATGCGTCGGTATTATTTGACCCACGATTTACATATTCCTATGTGTCCTCTTATTTTGCCCCATATTTGGGAGTATCTCGAGATTCTTTGAGTTCCCCTGTTTATGTGTCTACTCCTGTGGGAGATTATCTTGTTGTGGACCGCGTGTATCGGTTGCGTTTGATTGCTCTTAGTGGTTTTGAGACCAGATCTGATTTATTATTGCTCAGTATGGTAGACTTTGATGTTATCTTAAGCATGGACTGGTTGTCGCCCCATTTTGCTATTCTTGATTGTCATGCTAAGACCGTGACGATGGCTATGCCAGGTTTACCATGATTAGAGTAGAGAGGTTCCTTAGAGTATACTCCCAGCAGAGTTATTAAATTTCTTAAAGCTCAACCAATTGTTGAGAAGGGATGTGACGCGTATCTAGCTTATGTGAGATATGTCAGTATTGATACCCCTACAGTTGAGTCAGTTCCAGTAGTGAGGGACTTTCTAGATATGTTTCCAGCTGATCTTCCGGGCATGCCGCCCGACAGAGATATTGATTTTGGCATTGATTTGTTGTCGGGCACTCAACCCAACTCTATTCCTCCATTTCGTATGGCTCCTTCTGAATTGAAGGAGTTGAAGGAGCAGTTACAGGAGTTGCTTGATAAGGTCTTCATTCAGCCCAGTGTGTTACCTTGTGGTGCTCCTGCCTTATTTGTAAAAAAGAAGGATGGTTCTATGCGGATGTGTCTTGATTACCGCCAGTTGAACAAAGTTACAGTGAAGAACAGGTATACATTGCCTCGTATTGATGACTTGTTTGATCAGTTATAGGGTGCTAGAGTGTTTTTCAAGATTGAATTACGTTCAGGCTATCATCAGTTGAAGATTCAGGAGCCAGATATCCCGAAGACTGCTTTCAGGACTCGGTATGGTCACTACGAATTTCTTGTGATGTCTTTTGGGCTGACCAATGCCCCAGCAGCTTTTATGCACTTGATGCACAGTGTGTTTTGGCCCTATCTTGAATCATTCATCATTGTGTTTATTGATGACATTTTGGTGTACTCCCGGACTCGGGAGGATCATGAGCAGCACCTGAGGACTGCGCTTCAGACCTTGAGAGAAAAGAAGTTATATGTAAAATTTTCAAAGTGTCAGTTCTGGCTAGACTCAGTGGCATTCTTGGGTCATGTAGTATCGAGTGATGGGATTCAAGTGGATCCGAAGAAGGTGGAAGCAGTGCAGAGTTGGCCTAGACCGTCATCAGCTACGGAGATCCAGAGTTTTCTTGGTTTGGCGGGGTATTACTGTCATTTTATAGAGGGATTTCTCATCTATTACAACACCTATGACCAGGCTGACCCAGAAGGGTGCTCCATTCAGGTGGACAGAGGAATGTGAAGAGAGCTTTCAGAAACTCAAGACAACTTTGACTACAGCCCTAGTATTGGTATTGCCTACAGGTTCGGGGTCTTATACTATATATTGTGATGCATCGCGTATTGGTCTTGGTGCGGTGTTGATGCAAGACGGTAGGGTGATTGCCTACGCGTCCAGACAACTGAAGGTGCATGAAAAGAACTATCATGTCCACGACCTTGAGTTAGCAGCTATTGTTCATGCCTTGAAAATTTGGCGGCACTATTTGTACGGTGTCCCTTGTGAGATTTACAATGATCACCGGAGTTTGCAATATTTTTTCAAACATAATGATGACCCCGCATGTGCGGTTGAAGGCTCGCAAAAGCGAGTTTACTGGGCAAAAAATAGGATTTCGAGGGTTGATTTCCCATTTCAATTTTGGGAGTTTGAGAGCACAGTTTAAGGCGAAAATTTGAGGGATTTTCAGAGGAAGCTTGTGGGTAATGATTCTTAACTCTTTTATGGTTATATCTCATTAATGTATAGTTGGGTAAAAATGGTAGAAACTTCCTAGACTAAGTTTTTGAGATTTGGAAGGTGATTTGAGGTCAGAATTGAGAAATTCTTGTATGATTAGACTCGTGAGTGAATGGGTGTTCGTATGTTGTGACTTTTACCCGATTCTGAGACGTGGGCCCGGGTTAACTTTTTGGGGCAATTTTCTAATTTTTTGCTTTAGCTTTGATTTCATGAATTAGATTAATTTCTTATAGTCGTATTTATGGTATGCAATTGATTTTGACTAGATTTTGGCCATTCGGAGTCGGATATTCATGGAAAAGGGCATTATTACCGATTGATTGAGCTTGGTTCGAGGTAAGTGGCTTGCCTAACCTTGTGTGGGAGAGATCCCCTTAGGAAATTGTACTGTTGTGATACGTGAGCGCCGTGTACATGAGGTGACGAGTTCGTACACGGGCTATTTGTTGAAAAATTCGATTTATTTTATTGAGTAGTGACTTGTTTCCTTTAATTTGAGTTATACCGTTTAAATGAGTATTAGTCTATTTTTTATTCTTAATTGAGTTATCCCAATATACGTAGTTATCCTGTTTAGTCTAGTATCGCATGTCTACATGCTTTAACTACTTATTTGAACTCTGTGAAGAATGCCTAGTTGATTTCATGTTTTTCCTTATTCTTTATCAGTCTTAACTGTAAAATGCTTGCTGTTAACTCTGGTATTTATCAGTTGAGATGTGTGTTTACTTTTGGGATGATGAGGCGATCCTCGGGAGTTCTCCCTGCATATTTACTTTTGAGACTACGAGGCGGTTCCTCGGGAGTTCTCCCTGCACATTTACTTTTGAGACTACGAGGTCGTTCCTTGAGAGTTCTCCATATATATTTACTTTTGAGACTACGAGGCAGTTCCTTGGGAGTTCTCCCTGCATATTTACTTTTGAGATTACGAGGCGGTACCTCGGGAGTTCTCCCTGTATATTTATTTTGGGACTACGAGATGGTATCTCAGGAGATCCCCCTACTGTTTACCCCTGTTTGTTGTATTGTTGCCTTGCTGTGTTTTCTTTTATTAAATTCTAGTCTCTTATTATACTATATATTCTCCTGCTTTATTTACTATATACCAGTGGGTCTGACCTGACCTCGTCACTACTCGACCGAGGTTAGGCTTGGCACTTACTGAGTACCGTTGTGGTGTACTCATGCTACTCTTCTGCACATGTTTTGTTTGTGTGCAGATCCAAGTTCTACTTTTCAGCCCCACTGTTAGCTGAGAGTGCTTGCTGCTATACGGAGACTTCAAGGTACATCTGCCGCGTCCGCAGACCTCGGAGTCCCCCTCTATTCTCTCCTATATCATTTGCCTTCCGTACTTCTTTTATTAGACTCTGGTGTATAGAGGTACTAGTTTCCTTCTATAGCTTGTGACTTACGATATTCCAGGTTTTGGGAAGACTATGTATTTATAGAGTATTGGTTATTGTACATGCCGAGCGGCATTGTTACTAGTTATTCAGTTATCCACTGCTGTTAGTTGTCAAGTTTTACTTTTGTTGTGTTATATTTCTGTAATTTGTTAGGCTTACCTAGTCGTAGAGACTAGGTACCGTCACGGCGTTATACGGAGGGAGTTTGGGTCGTGACAGCAGCCGAACCCGCAAAGGAGTTGTTATGAATGTGGTGATACTAGGCACATCATGAGAAATTGTCCCATACTTGGGAGAGACATATTTCATCAAAGCACTCAAGCTACGGTCCCCATTGCAGTTACTACTCCACCTACACGACCAGTTAGGGGTAAAGGACGGGCGGGTACATGGTTTCTTAGAAATGGAGGTCCAGCCCGTTGATATATTTTCTATGGTATGGCTGAGGTCGCTACATCATATGGTGTCTTTACTAGTATGATCTCGATTTATTATAAAGGAATAATTTTCTTAACTTGATTCGGTTTTGAGTATCGAGGCGAGTCCCCCTATTATGCTCCACTTATGAGTGAGCTTCGTAATCATGTAATCTACTTATGTGTTTACTCATGTTGAGAGATTCTATGGAGATAAATATGCCTATCATTTTGTTTTAGTCACTAAAAAGAGTTGTGAGGCTAAAAGTGACTTTCAACTCATTACGGTGAGTTTGATGTAATTTTCGGATAATTGATTACAGTTTGTGAATTTTATACCCTACTGGTATGGGGGTTCATTATGTGTTGTGATTTTATTTAATGGAAATTATTGAAAAGAAGAAAATGAAAGATTTCGATTGTACGATGTGCATATTATTTGTGATTTAGAGCTGAGGATTAGATCGGGCTATGTGCCACGGTGGAAGTTATATAAGGACGCGATCTTTGAGATGAAAGTATATGTGTTTAAAATCTCCCTTGTGAAATTAAATTTTTACTATAGTACTAATAGGGAGTCATGTTTTAGGCTTATTTGATAATTCTTTTATGTGTTTATGTGCATATTTAGCTATATTCGTACTGTAATTATTGAGTTTTAGCCTACGAGGTGAGTGCCCAAGTGGCGTTAAATGTAACTCACTAATTCGGGTAAGTAAATATGAGGCCTTCATGCCTCGTGCCACGTTGTCAGTATTGTGAAGGTTTGAAATGAGATTTTTATTAACATGAAGTTAATTGATGATGCTGTAATGGGCTATGAACAACTATTATGACTAGAGATGTGGTTATGGGCATATGCATATTGCGATAAGTTATGTGGTTGTACAGTGCGAGTGTAGGCACGAGTTTCTACAGCCGACTGAGACTAATACCGTGTGTCGATATGAAAACCTGACCCTTTTGAAAATGATTGGAGTGTAAGAAAATTGGTTCTAAGGTTTGAAAGTGTTGATAGGAAAAATAATTTCAATTGAGATGGTGTTTTCGGGCCTATGTAGGTTGCGGTGATGTGGTATCACCCGTAAGTTTATGCGTAAGAGTAAAAATCAGCAATTTGATAACCTCAGAATAATTCTTAGCACGTTCGAGGACGAACGTTTGTTTAAGAGTGGACGATGTAACAACCCAACTTGTCGTTTTTGAGAATTAGCATCCCGTTCAACAGTTTAAAATCTCGAGCAGCTTCATGATGCGTATTATGACTTGCGTGTATGGTCGCATTTGGTTTTCGGATAAATTGTGATCAAATTGAAAGAACAATTCTTATTTAAAAAGTTCAAAAGAAAATAGTTGACTTTTGAGCAAACGACTCCGGAATGAAATTTTTATGATTCCAAAAGTTCTGTATGGTGATTTCGGACTTAGGCGTATGTCCGGATTTGGATTTGGAAGTCCGTAGGACAATTCAACTCATATTTTCGAAAGTTGGAAAATGGAATTTGAAAGTTTGATCAGGAGTTGACTTTATCGATATCGGGGTCGAAATCCGATTCCGGAAGTTGGAATAGGTTCGTAATGTCATTTATGATTTGAATGAAAAATTTTAAGTCAATCAGAGTTGTTTTGATATAAACCGACATCAATTTCGGAATTTGCAAGTTCATAGTTCATAGGCTTGAATTTGGGTTGCGATTCGTAGGATCGAGTTAGTTTTGATGTTGTTATGTGTGATTTGAGGCCCCGAGTAAGTCTGTATTATGTTATGAGACTTGTTGGTATATTCGAACAGGGTCCCGAGGGGCTCGGGTGAGTTTCAGATAGGTTTGGGACCTCTTTTAGGCCTTTTGGAACAGCTGCTAACTGGTGTCGGAAGTGTGCTATGCGATCGCGGAGGTCTAGGATGCGATCACAAAGGTCTGGGACGCGATCGCGGAGGTCTGGGACACGATCGCGGAGGTCTGGGATGCGATCACGAAGAGTAAAGTGCAATCCAGGCCTTGTGAATCGCAATCGCGGAAGGAAGGGCCGCGATCACATAGAAGGAAATTCTGTTGCATTAACCCAACTTTGGAAGCATATATCTTGCAATCTATAAGGAATTTGGAGATGATCCAAAAATAAAAGTTGTAGTCCTTTGTGTCTAGTTTTTGAAAAATTAAACCTTTTGTCATTTAGGATTGTGTAAAAAAAGGTATGGTTGATATACTATAGGTTGTTTGGGAAGAGTTTGGAAATTGCGAAGAAGATATTTCTGTTGCACAGGGTTGACTTTGGAAGCTTATATCTCGCAATCTATAAGGAATTGGGAGATGATAAAAACATGAAAGTTGTAGCCCTTGATGTCTAATATTCAGAAAGATAACTATTTGTCATTTTTAGTTCTGTAAAAAAATGTTATGGCTATTACACTACATGCTGTCCTAGAAGAGTTTGGGAAGAGTTAATAGAATTTGTTCAACGCGATCGCAAGACAATGGTCGTGATCGCATAGAATAAATTTTTTCTAGAATTGTTAACGTTTTATTATCCAGAATTATTTCCTATAAATTTTAATGAAGTTATACAAATATTTTGTTTAGATTGGAGCCATCCGAATGTCGTTTCACGCAAGAAGGCTATTTTGGGATATCGGCCTAACTCCGTTAAGGTAAGTGTCTTGTCTAACTGGGGGGGGGGGGGGGAACCACCCCTTAGGATTTGAGATGATTATGTCATTTGTGTTATATGAAGGTCGTGTACGCGAGGTGACGAGTGGTATATGACCTATATGTGGTATTTGACCGGTTTAGACTATTAGGCTTCCTTCATGTAATTAATTGCAACTATCATTTCATGACTACATCTTTTGTTGTTATAATTGTTTATACGTGCTTTACTTGAAATTGTTAGCACATGTTCCATCTTTGTTGTCAAGATCACCTTATATGCTAATTATTGATCGTATCCACTCGTTGAATTCATGCTTTACATGCTACATGCCTTAATTGTTAATTGATGCTCATAAATTGTGCCTTGGCTTATGGATTGTCATTTCCTTGCTATTTGATTTCGTGAGCTATCGTGTAGTCTTTTTCATTAGTTGTGACTTCTTTGTGCAGCCTCGTTATTTCTTTTGATTTTGTGGTATACCGTAGTTGGTTGTAAATTGGTTGACTAATATTATGAGGGATCGGGTTGCACGCCGCAACAAATATGATTTAATATTGAGAGGGATCGGATTGCACGCCGCAACAGATATGATTTATTATTGTGAGGGATCGATATGCACGCCGCAATAGATATGATTTAATATTGAGAGGGATCGGGTTGCACGCCGCAACATATGTGATTTATTATTGTGAGGGATTGGGTTGCACGCCGCAACATATATGATTATTATTGTGTCTGATCGAGTTGCACGCCGCAACATATATTATTTATTATTGCATGGGATCAGGTTGCACGCTGCAACAAATGCAGAAGTATGAAAATTTTGTGATATTAAGGTTAATTCCAATTGTGATTCTCACGATGCCTTTCATGCTAGGACGGTTACTATAGTTTCTTAAATCACCTCATTGTATTTTGATTATAATTAATTAACCGTCAATATATTAAAAATGAAACAATATGGACTTCTTGTGTGAGTCATGCATCCTGTGTGATATGTTAAGTTGTTGAGAATTTAGCAGAGGTAAATGAAAGAATTTTCAAGTTGTTCCACTTATGTGTCTTTCAAAAATAAAACTCATATCTTATTGGAGATTTACTAAATTAAATGCTGAATATATTTTTACTCTAATTGATATCTCAACCTTCTCATCATCTTATTATTGTGTAAATTGCATGAAAAATTATTATTTCGTTTTACTTTAATAAACCCCATATTTATCTCGTTAAAACTTGATTGAATGTCTTATTTTGTATAAATACAATATTTTATCGGATCTCATATACTTCTAAACTAAACTTAATTAATATTCTCTTTGTATAACCTCTCCACTATTTTACCTTATTTAAATCCTAAATTGGCTTAATGATTCATTTTGATGCTTCACTATATTTAATTTGAAAATTGTATTTAATTGTGTTTAAATTATTCATTGGTCATCTTGGTTGATATCGATACGGAAATTATACACATGGTAGCACGAGGATTTTGCCGTGCAAAAGTGATTCGGAAGATGTGGGCACAAGATGCCGCATGCATAAGAATTGGGAGTTGTGAATCATGAATTGAGATTTCGATGAGTGATACCTCGGGTAATTTATGTTGAAATACATGCTTTATAAATGATTTAATTGACTGATTTACCATATGATTCCTTACTTGAACCCGTTCATATGTCATTTGTACTCTGACTATGTTGTTGTTTAATTACTTGATTGTTTTCTCGTTGTCCTCCGTGTTCTCATTGTTGATTTGAATTGAAAAGTCTTCTGTTATTGGCCTTATAATGATATTCTTTCCTTGTTAGTTTTATGTAACATTTGGTACAGGTTTATATGTATGGTAGGTTTCTTGACCTGGCCTAGTCACTACTCTATCGAGGTTAGGCTTGATACTTACTAGGTACCGTTGTTGTGTACTCATGCTACTCTTCTGCACATTTTTGGTACAGATCCAGGTAACTCGGAGTTGTTGATATTCCTGTTATGTGATCGGGCATTTCTGTGGAGACTCAAGGTACACTTGTTGTCGCGTTCGCTGTCCTCAGAGTCACTTTTTGATATTTTCATTGCACTGTTGATTCTATTCTGGAATAGTTGTATTTAGAGATTTTCTAGTAAACTAAGAGCTTAAGACTTGTACTACCGATTTTGGGATTATTGAAAATTTTTATTTCATATTTAATAATTGTTGGTTGAGTTGTTACTAATTAAGTAAGTAATAGGCATACCTAGTTCTTAAGACTAGGTGCCATCACGACATCCTATGGAGAAAAATTTGGGTCGTGACAGTATCAGGCTCCAGCAGTCCTGCCAGTTGTGGTAGTTGAGCCAGTTGTTGCGGAATAGGCCGGTGATAGGCCTGCCATGTCTTATGAGGCATTATTGAAATTAGACAAGTTTGCTAAACTCTTACTAGTTCACTTCAGTGGTACACCTTCTGAGGACCCACATGATTATCTTGACCGCTGCCATGAGGTGATGTAGAATTCGAGTTTGCAAAAGCGAAAATGCTGGACAAAATGCTTAAATTCGGGAGTTTGACATTTTTAGTTTTAACTCTCGGATTTGGGCGATTTCAGAGGGATTTTTCACAAGTTTGAACAGGGTAAGTGTTCTTTATCCTAAATCATTTATATTTCATGATTCATACTTATTTACATCATGAATCCGTGAATTTAATTGAAGAAAATGAGATTTTTATAAAATCTTCCAAAAATGTAAAATGAAGATTTGAAAGGCAATCCGATGTCGGAATTCGATAATTTTTGTATGGGTGAACTCGTATCAGAATGGGTGTTCGGATTCTGTGATTTTTCATCAGGTTTCGAAAAGTGGGACCCGCGTTGAATTTTGTTTGACTTTTTCGAAAATAACTTAAATTAAGTCTCTTTCGAATTGTGAATAATTTCTAAAGCTCAAATTAAATTGTTGGTAAATAAATTGCTAGGTTTGGTTGGTTTGGAGACTAATTCAAAAGGAAAGGTCTTGGTCGAGTGATCACTTGAATTGCGAAGCAAGATAAGTGTCGTGGTTAACCTTGACTTGAGGGAATAGAACCCTTGAACTATATATTATGTGAATTTCATGTGTAGCGACGTATAGACGAGGTGACGAGTGTCTATACGTCGTCGAATTGCTTGTTTCCATGTTTCTACATATTCCACTAATTGCCTTATTTCATGAATTAATTGTTATATTAATTTATTCTCTTATTTTCATTGCCTACTATTATGCCTTGATTTCATGCCTTAATTCCTACATGATTATTTGACTTTTGTGTCATAATTGCTACTTGATATTTAGCATTTCATATATTTAATTGCCTATTTCCTCCCTGATTCTATACTTATTTGTTACTTGTCTATATTTGTTTCCTACATAAATCATAATGTTGTATACCTTGTTGCCTTATAGTTTCATATTAATTGTAGCATTTATTGAAGTAGTCTTACGTATAAGTGTTGTTAATTGATATTGTTGAGGAGCGGATTGCACGTCGCAACAGAAATTATTTAAAGTTTATATTGATGGATCGGGTTGGACGTCGCAACAAAATTTATTTGAAAGATTATATTGTAGGATCGGATTGCACGGTGCAACAGAATTAATTGAAAGTTTATATTGCAGGATCAGGTTGCACACCGCAACAGAATTAATAGAAGGTTTATATTGATGGATTGGGTTGCACGCCGCAACAGAATTTAATTGGAATATTATATTGTGGAAACGGTTTGCATGCCGCAACAGAATGATAAAGGAAATAATTGATTGTGACTGTTGAATAGGCCTAGATTGTTGATATGAGTTACTTGTTTTACCTCTATTCCTGTAATTATTATTATTATTGCGTACATGTTAATGTAAGCAACCTACCTTAGCCTCGTAACTACTTCGTCAAAGTTAGGCTCGGCACTTACAGAGTACATGGGGTCGGTTGTACTCATACTACACTTTGCACTTCTTGTGCAGATACCGGAGTTGGTCCCAGCGGCGTACCGTAAACTTGCTCGGATTCAGCTACCAGAGGAGACTTGAGGTATAGCTGCACGACGTTCGCAACTCTGAAGTCCCCTTCTACTTTATCTTAGATGTGTATTTTCTTTCAGACAACTTTATTTTTATTCAGACCCTTATTTGTATTATTTTAGAAGCTTGTGCACTTGTGACACCAGTTCTGGGATGGTATTTAGACATCACTATTATTCTGGTTTATTCACTTTAGTTCAGATTTTATTTCAGTTAATTGGTTTCTTTATTGTCATTTAAATTAAATTGTTAAAATGGCTAATTTATTCTAATGTTGGCTTGCCTAGAAAGTGAATTGTTAGGAGCCATCACATTTCCGAAGGTGACAATTTCGGGTCGTGACATTTGTACTACCAGTCCTTGGGAATTCTTTGTATAAAAGCACAGTTGTATTATCATTACTTCTCTTAGTGAATCACATTGGAATTGGTTTATTGTTAATTGGCTTATCTAGCGGGTTGGGGTTAGGTACCATCACGACTAGTTGGATTTTGGGTCGTGACACTTTAGAAAGAAATCATAGGTAAAATAATATAACGATCGAAATAAAAATTTATAAGAACTATTAATAATAATTGAGTTTATTCGGATAAGATAATGTTACAGTATTAATAGGTAAATAAAAAATTAATTATTGGTAAATTACCTAACATAAATTTTATAACTAACGTGAAATATACATGCAATGCACATACCCAAGTGCTAAAGTAAAGTTGAATGATCTTACGTACTTCTATAACTTTTTGTACAACGAAGCAAGTACAAGAACAAGCTGAACGAAAAACTACTAGAGTAGATCAAACTCCTAAATATGATTAATTTTATCATTTGAACCGTAGACCTCCAAGACTTCAAATGAACACCCTTACCCCTGGACCATCACTCTCAATTGTGTCAAAGGGTGTGCATTATCTATATATCATCATAATAGATGTTACAAATCCACTTGCACAGAAGGTGCATGTCCAACTTGCGATGTGGAAATTGTCATATCTAGATTTGTCTTGTCATATCTAGATTCGTGTTAGTTTTGAGACTCATAACTAGATTTAGGAAGTTCTGTAAGAATGCAATTGTCACAATCCAAAATCCACTAGTCGTGATGGCACCTAACCCAACCCGCTAGGTAAGCCAACTAATAACTATCCAATTTCAATAATATTTAATGGGACAATCAATCAAAAGAAATTATCTGAATCTTATACATTTTCCAAGAACTGGTAATACAAATCATGAGCTTCAAAGAATAGAGTTTACAAAGCGGAAATAAAATAAATACATAGTCTGTTTAAATAGTATATAAACAGAGTTTTACAGATCTAAAGCTACCACAAACAAGAGGCAGCTACAGCCAGGACGCAGGTACATCTTCAATCCAGCTCCCATCGAACACAGCAACATCAGTAGCCAACATCTGCACGCAAGGTGCAGAAGTGTAGTGTGAGTACAACCGACCCCATGTACTCAATAAGTAACAAACCTAACCTTAGGTTGAAAGTAGTGACGAGCTAACAAAAAAAAGTCGGGTACAACACCAATATTCCACCACAGTTCATAACAGCATAGTACAATAACAAAAGAGTATCTCCGAAATAAAAGGCTCAGTTCGTTCATAGTTCCAAAAAATAGGCATTTCTTTTCAAGTATCTCAGTAAAAACCCAAATCTTTTACCGAAAACAAAGCCAAAGTACGAGTAAGTTTGAAAACTGTGGTTTTTTCCAAAACTCCTTTCAATAAATAGTAAGATGTTTCATTTTCAGATAGCATGCGGAAAGTACTTCTCTATGCCTACATGTCAAGATACGAGTAAAATCATAAATGTCCCCAAAACCGGGTAGCAGAAGGAAATGCATCTCTATGCATGTATCCCAAGTACGCATGTCAAATGCAATGCATCTCAACGATGAGCTCATGTACTCACACTCTCAGAGTACTCAATCTCACTGTCTCGCATTCTCTCTCACTATGCTCAATGCTCGGCACACTCAATCACTCAGCGTTGTATAATACCAACTACGACGTGCAACCCGATCCATATATGACCATAAGGCCCGTTGCATCGTGCAACCCGATCCACATCTCGATAGGTACCTGCGCTCACTGGGGGGTGTATAGACTCCGGAGGGGCTCCTTCAGCCCAAGCGCTATATTGTTGCGGCGTGCAGCCCGATCCAATATTGTTGCGGCGTGCAACCCGATCCAATATTGTTGCGGCGTGCAACCCGATCCAATAATAATATATATATATATATATATATATATATATATATATATATATATATATATATATATATATATATATAGAGAGAGAGAGAGAGTTGCGGCGTGCAATCCGATCCATATAAAATATAATTAATATAATATATTGCGGCGTGCAGCCTGATCCCAAAATGTCACTCTCACTCAGGCCCTCGGCCTCACTCAGTCATCAGTCTCTCCAGTCTCACTCACGGGCTCACAATGTCATGAAACTAGCCAACAATAATGATATGATGTATCAATAAATAATATCTGAGACTGAGATATGGTATGAATGCATGGATATGACTGAGTATGAAATATCAATGAAATCAGTGAGATGATAGTAAGAAACGACCACTATGGGTCCAAACAGTATCGGCATAATGCCTAAACATGATATCTAGCATGATTGACAGCTTAACTACTTCATCACTTGGTGAAAACACATATATCAAAAAAGTAGGACCACTATACAGTGCCATGGGAAATAACAGAGTCTCATTTCACATGGTGCACGCCCACACACCCGTCACCTAGCATGTGCGTCACCTCAATACCAATCACATAACACGTATTTTGGGGTTTCATACCCTCAGCACTAAGATTAGAAGAGTTACTTATCTCAAACAAGTCAATTCCAACACCGAGCAAGCCAAGCGATGCTCCAAAATGCCATCCCGCACGTTCCGACTTCCGAACGGCCCGAAACTAACCAAAAACAACTCAAGTACATCAAACAATGCTAAAGGAACCAATCCCGATCGAAAAAGATCAAATCTTGAATCAAAAATCCCAAAACCGGCCAAAAACCCAACCCGGGCCCGTACCTCGGAACTCGACAAAATTTACAAAATTAACAACCCATTCAATTACGAGTCCAATCACACTAGTTTCACTCAAACCTGACTCCAATTCGATGTTCAAAACTCAAAAACTCACATTATGAAACTTTAGGCCAAAATCCCCAATTTCCTCTTTAAAACTCACAATCTCATTACCAAAAACAAAGATAGATTCATGAAATATAACCAAAACCGAGTAGAGAACATTTACCCAATTCATATGGTGAAAATTGCTTCAAGAATCGCCTCAATCCGAGCTCCATAGATCCAAAAATTTAAAAATGGCCGAAACCCTCGAAATAGAGTACTTTATACTTCTGCCCAGGCATCCTCTTATGCGAACGCGTCAACACCATAGCGTTCGCAATGAACAAAATAATCTGCCACCATAATACACTTCGCGTTCGCGGTAAAAACCTCGCGAATGCAACTCACAACTGGCTCATACCTTCACGAACGCGGCACCAACTACGCGAACGCGATGAAGAAGGCCTCCGGCTCGGCTCCCATCTCAACCCTACGCGTCCGCGATCCATCATACGCGAATGCGAAGAAGACTTGCCCCAACACTACGTGAATGCGGACCATTACTAGCGAACGCGATGAAGAAATGCTACTGCCATTTGGATGTGGCGGACTTCTTTGAGCACCCTAATAGAAAAATATACCACTTGATCGGTGATGAATATGTGGTTAAAGATGATCGAGTAGTTTAATTTTTATTTTTGCCTATTCGTACTAGTTAGTGAATAAACATCACGTAATAATAATTCTTTACCTAAGTAGTAGTCATTAGTATCAATTAGTATTTTATGAAATAGTGTTAGTTTGTTTTGATTAAATATAATTCTAGTATTCATTTTAAACAATGTTTAGGCCTTTGAAATTCAAATTGAAACAACCGAATGAAGAGACAGCCAAAAGTGTGACACTAGAGGACTGTCTATTCAAGAGTTAGTTAGTTAAGAGGTTAATCGTACACCCATTTTTCTCAGCTAAACCAATTGCCCAAAAGCCATTTTTCTCATTTGAATTTTTCTGGAATTCTCCTAACCTACTTCCTATTACTTATAGAGTTTAACGTCTTAAGTCTTTGGTTAATTTAAATCTTAAGCTAATATATATGTACAAGTTTGAGAATTCTAAAAAAGGATAATGGACCGTTTTAATATGTACATCATGATTCATGTGAAAGTTAAGAAATGTTTTATAGTTGAGTTCAACTTCTTCATTGACTGTTGTTGAGTCACTAAAAGAATAATTATGTGTAACCGTTTGTAATAGATAGAACTAGCGCTCCGAAATATAAACCAAATTATTTGTATCATAATTAGATTTTGCTCGACATTGCATTAAAAGGTCGTTAGAGAATCATTGGTTTAACTTTCTTTTCTTTTCTTTTTCTCTGAAAATACTAATGTTTATTCATATATTTCTTTTTGTATATCAAACCATAGGAAGCAAATATGAATACCTTACAAAGCAAACTTAGATCAAAGCTCAATAGTAAAAATATTTATTGAATTGATATGTACGATACATACAATTCAAAAAGAAGAAATACTTCTCTCATTTAAGTATGTGTAAGGCAAATATTACTATGGTAGTAGTAATTTAATTGAAGACTCTCGAAGAGCTACTATACTCTACCTATGAGAACAATACTTATCATAAATAATGCAATATTCTCCTCCAGGTCCAGGAGAAACTTGTTGGATTTTAAAGATATCTGCTGAAATGGATAACATATTGAGTCAATAGATGATAAAAACCTTGAATATCTCATCGTTACCAAGAATGCCTCTGGCCAGAAAAGTGTTATTGAGAAGTTCTCATCTTTATCTTTTGGCTTGTATTGGACAAGAATGAGTCAATTGAGACACATTCTATCGTGAATTAAAAGATTACTATTCTAATATTTTTGTATTTTGGGATGATCGATTGGGACATCCTAGATCAATTATGAAGAGACGAATTATATAAAACTCAAATGGGCATCCATTAAAGAATTTAAAGATTATTTTAAATAATAAATTCTCTTGCACTTCTTGTTATCAAGGAAAGTTAATTATTAGACAATCACCAACAAAGGTTGGGATTGAGTCCCCTCAGTTTTTGGAACGTATACAAAGGGATATTTGATAATGAGATATACATGAAAATTCCTAAAGGATTTAAAATGCCTGACGCACATCATTCAAAGTCCCGAAAAATATTTGCATTCAAATTGCAAAGATCTTTGTATCGTCTAAAGCAATCAGGACGAATGTGGTATGATCGCCTTAGTGATTATTTATTAAAGGAAGATTATATAAATGATGTCATTTGTCCACGTGTTATTATAAAGAAAACAACATCGGAGTTTGTTGACTTGTCGTATATGTTGATGACATAAACCTTATCGGAACTTCTACAGAACTCCAAAAGGCAATTGATTATTTAAAGAAGGAATTCGAGATGAAAGATCTCAGAAAAACAAAATTATGTCTCGGTTTATAAATTAAACATTTGGCAAATGAGATTTTTGCTCATCAATCTACCTACATAGAAAAGGTATTGAAACGTCTTTACATGGATGGAGCACATCCATTAAGTACTCCTATGGTTATTCGATCACTTGATATGTGTCACGACCCAAAATCCACTATAGGTCGTGATGGCGCCTAACGCCACCGTCAGGCAAGCCAACGATGATTGATCCACTTAATTACTCATTTTTATTCCTTTTGAAATCATAATTTCCATTAATTAAATGGTATGCAATAGAATTTAAAGGGTGAAACAATTATAATTATATGAACTACCGTACTAAACATCCAGTAGGAACCCCCAAAATACGGTGTCACAAGTGCATGAGCATCAACTAGGAAAATATGATAAAATACAACATCTGTCTGGAATATAAATTAGACAGGAGAATGTAAATAACTCTGATGGAGGCTTTGTGTGATGCGGACTCGTAACGTAGGATGCAACTCACCTAAATCCCCGTAATAGTCACGCCTCTCCACCCACAAGACCACTAGACATATATGTACCTGCACAAAATATGCAGCAAGTATAGTATGAGTACGTAAAATATGTGTACCTAGTAAATATCTAGTCTAACCTCGAAGAAGTAGTGACGAGGGGTCGACTTCGACACTTACTATGGGATAACAATAAAATATCGAAATTATAATTAAACATGGATTATGTAAATACAGTTAAAAACTCAATAACAAGAAATAAATAAACAACTCTTTCACTGATAGTAAATCCCAAATTAATTTTCATCATTTAACAAATTAATCTCTCAAGCCAATGAAACAATATCAATTATAATTGGATTCCAAGAATTATTACGCAAGAATTATGTCGAGGTCGTATGGCCCGATCCAACATAAAAATATATAAATTGTGCACTGGCGAGGGTCGTACGACACGAACCATAGATGCATCTATCTGCTACCGAAGCATTCGTCCCGCTCCACAAAAAGAGAAAATACTTTATGAACAACCAATTCAAGATTATTAAGAGGCTAATATTCAAAGAAACACCAATTTTCATTAACGGTCAATTGACCCTTCCAAAACTCAAGTAAATGAAGTTTAACCTTTTACAATTCCTTTATCAAGTTTCAATATAATTTAAGAAATGAAATTAACAAGTAGGGTGCAAACATCGCAATTATAACATGATTTGGGTCCTAGACTACCCGGGCATAAGCATAATTAGTAGCTACGTACGGACTCTCGTCACCTCGTGCATACGCAGCCCCCACAAATAGAAGCACATATTAAATCAATTCACCTATGGGATTTATTCCCTCTAGATTAGAAAAGAGACTTACCTCGCTCTGAAGTTCCATAACCGGCACCAAAGCTTTTCTAACAACTCAACCCGGCGCTTGGCGCTCCAAAACTAGTAAATAAATGTGAAATTCCATGAAGATATACTCTAATACTCATAATAAAACAATTTATAACAATTTCCAACTCCGCTTGAAAAATTGATAAACTCACCCTCGGGCCCACGTGCCCGGATTGCGAAAATTTTCGAAGATAATCGTTACCCATAACACTACGAACTCAAATAAATGATTTATTCTCATTTCCATATCCAATTTCGTGGTCAAAATCTAAAATACCAATTTCTAGGTTTTCCTACAAAATTCCAAATTTCTATAAATTTTCATGTCTAAATACATATATAAATCTTGTATTTAACTCACAATATGCGGGAATCACTTACCTTGACATAAATGATGAAAATCCCTCCTTAAAGCTCTCCAAAATTATCCCAACCAAATGAAAAATGAGAGAAGAAGAGCCAAATCCCGCTATTAAGACGATTTTGCCCTGTGATATTTTCGCACCAGCGGCTTCGCTTTTACGACCATGCCACAACCTCTGCGAAAAATCACCCAAACATGATGCCTCGCACCTGCGGAAACATTCCCCGCTTCTGCGACATCGCATGTGCGAGCCCCCTTCCGCTCCTACGCCTTTTTCCGCTTCTGTGCCCAACGCCTCGCTTCTACGCTTTCGCAGATGCGACCAAAACTCTGCACCTCTGGTCCTTCCCCTGGCTGACCTGCTCCGCTTCTGCGACCCCTGGGCTGCTACTGCGGCCCCGCACCTGCGGCCAAAACCTCGCAGGTGCGGTTACACCAGATGACAGTTGCTTCAGCATTTTCATAAGGCCAAATTCAATTCGTTAACCATCCGGAATCCATCCGAGGCCCTCGGGACCTTAAACAAATATACCAGCATGTCCTAGAATAAAATACGAACTTAGTCGAAGCATTAAACCACGTCAAACAAATTCAAAATCATGAATCGCGCCTCGAATCAAACTTATAATTTCAAAATTCTATAACTTGTACTGGAACGCATCGAATCAAATCCGAATTGACTCAAATTTTGCACATAAGTCATAATTGACATTACGGACCTTTTCTCACTTCCGGAATCAGAATCCAACCCCAATATCAAAAAGTCCACTCCCGGTCAAACTTCCCAAAAATCATCCAATTTCGAACTTTCGCCAATTGATGCCGAAATGACCTACAGACCTCCAAATCAATGTCCGGACACGCTCCTAAGACCAAAATAACCATACAGAACTATTCCCAGGCTCGGAATCCCAAACGGACATCGATAACAACAAAATCCACTTCAAAACAAACTTATGAAATTCTTAAACTTTCAAAATGTTAACTTCCCATAATAAATGCCGAAATGCTCCCGGGTGATACGATACTCAACCCGAACATACGCCCAAGTCCGAAATCATTATACGAACTTATTGGAACTTTAAATTCCCCATTTCGAGGTCATTTACTCAAAAGTCAAACCTTAGTCAACTCTTCAAACTTACAACTTCCGAAATGAGAAATTTCTTTCCAAATCAACCCCGAACTTTCCGAAATTCAATTCTGACCGCACGTACAAGTCATAATACCTGAAGTGAAGCTACCCAAGGTCTCAAACTACCGAACGGCATACTAGAGCTCAAAATGACCGGTCGGGTCGTTACATTCTCCCTCACTTAAATATACGTTCGTCCTCGAACGTGCTAAGAACTGCTCCGGAGCTTTCTGAAATCACTGTTCAACACCTCGTGCGCCTACCCGTGCCACCACAATCCAGTTGAGCACATTAGCTTGATCCAGTCTGAAGATCCTCCCTATTATTTAGTCAAATAAGCCTTAGAGCCATATTCTAACATCTGAAATCCTCTAAAAGGCCTGCTTTCAATATACGAACATCGTATCAGTCACTACACCCTGTACCAAAACATGATTTTATACCCTTACCGAATTCACACCCTGCACCGCATAATTCATATGACCATAATAACATCCTCTAACAATAATGGCCGAAATTTCACGAATCCGATTCTCACAACACATCTCATGACGCATATAAGTCATGTTCCAACTCTTGCAATACTGCCACGATGGAAGAGATGTGTAGAAATTCATAACCACCTGCCGGATCAACAAATCATTGAGTCTCTCCTCCTGACAAGAACCATTACCTCATTCTGAACTAAATAACGATATTTGCCCTTTAATATGCCTTATATAAATTCGATTGCACTGATCCCCGGTCCAATAATCTCGTCTTACCCAGTACAAGTTGTTCTGGCAATAAGCCATCACAAAAACTATCTAAGATTTCATATGACACCATCAATGCGCCCACAAGTTGCAACTTTAATATGACACGTAAGGAAGAACGAACTCTAGAAAAAAACTATCCAGCCCGCGTAACGAATAAAACAGCCATCAAATACTATGAGCCTTTCTCAGAGGTAAGAAACAAGACACCCAAAATGAATACAAAGAATCGTGCTTAACATCTCACTGTTCCGGCGTGCAACCCGATCCGACATGACACTATTGCGGCGTGCAACCCAATCCAAACATGACAATATTGTGGCGTGCAACCCAATCCACACAACATACCCGTGGCGGCGTACTACCCAATCCAAACAATACACCCGTGGCGTCGTGCCATCCGATCCGCACATAACAATCAAAAAGAAAACACACATCAAGTCGTAAGGCTTATACTCACGAAATGTCCAAATATCAACCACAAGCACGCCAAGTGCATAATACAATTCCTGGGGAGACGGATAGTGCCATACGTTATGAAACTCAAGCACAACTAAGGTGCGATTTGTGACCTGCATCTCGAGAGCCATCCTGCTCACATAGCACTACAGCTACGCAGGACCTCAACACTTATGTGAATAATCAAGCCGTCTCACAACCCACATGGCACAATGGGGTATTACATGAAATATTTGATGACGAAAATAACATCCAATGTCCGAAGACTCCTCCATAAGAAACGCTATGCTGAATGAACCCACCCGGCTTGGTGTAGGGCACAAATCCACATTTAGACCCATCAACAAGCCTCAAGTCAATTCTGATCATACCATACTGGGCAAATAACCTTTGAAGGATCCACACTGACCTATTCAAAACACATAAGAACAGCCGACAAATTCGAAACAAACTCACACGGCCCACGGCCCAAGGAATAGAACGCTTCTCAGGCATAAACTCTCGCATTTGCGATATTACCATAACCTTCATACTTGGTTTCAATCTTTAACAATCAAGTGACTGACATACCACACTTATACAAATCTCCCCATGGGGTATGCTCCCACGAATTTCCGCTCAGGTAGCAAAGTCCTCACATCCATACCACAAACCGTTCTAATTCTGTAAAGCGAAGCAAAAATTCGCAAGTCAATACACAAAGCCTCTTCCGCCGAACACCATCCTCAGGTGACACTAAAGAAAATGTCAGCTTATTCTGAACATCTAAATTCACTCCCGCTCATCCGAGCTCATAACATCCTATCAACACCGAACTGCAACCTTGACCTTCAACTTCCAGTCCCCATGCCGCTCACTGCACATATCATGCAGCTATACGAGATTACCAGGACTTATCATAACTCCTGAACTACTAGTAGAATAAACACTTCCTTAGCTAGAAAACTTTTCACTTAGCTCATTTCAGAAGAACCAATGCAACACACAACTGAATTCTCAAACCACAAAAAATGCAAACCTCAAGTCATGATCTAAACCTCCATAACTCTTCCGGGATTCATTTACCTAACAAAGCCATTCGAATCAAATACCTTCCAAATCAACCAAGATGTGGTGGCGCTCAAGTCCAAGTGTACAACCACAACCTGCATGTATAACTTCATGCTGAAGAAACTGATCGCTACTAGGAGTGTCAATGGATCATTTAAAACTGACTAAACCGACCGAACCGAACCGTACCGAACCGATTATGAGGTTTATTTTAATAAAACTATAGGTTTTTATATATACTTTTAACCGTACCAAATAATAGTGTAAGTTTTTAATTTTATAAAAATAAATCGAATAAATTTATATATGAAAAATATATTTTATATACTAAGTTTTAAACTAACAAAAAGGTTTTTTTTCTTGGGTCTTAGGATTATGGAAATAGTTACAAGTGACCAATAATCAATATCCAAGATCCCAACTTCCAAACTTATTCTACTACTCATATTGAAACTAAATTAGTTCTAATATCTTGAGTAGCAAGCCACTAGGTATTCCAATGATCTTCAGTAGCAAGCCACAGTGCATTGGAATATCTTCCCGCTTGTATAATTTAGGTTTCTTTTATTGGATACTAATCTTTTATTAAGCTCTATTCTTGAGTCTCAACTCAATTTATATATCCACTCGTATGATTTATAATTCTCATGTCTTTGCTTAATTTGTTTTACACTACCATAGAATAGTGGGATGAATCTCTATTCTGGTTATCTTTTATGTTCCTTTGATCATCACTTTTAAAATAATAAAAATATCTAGCTAGAGAGTTTAACCAAAGTCCTATGCAAGTACATATTATCACATTCTAACTTTAACTAGCGACTCTTGCAAGACATTTTTAAAAAATACCAAAAAATTAACTGAACCGTACCAATACCAAAGAGAAACCGAGATGATTGGGACGATTTCGAAAAGTCTAATTTTGGTTATATAAAATGAAATAACCAAAAATTTGGTTTGGTACAAATTTTGTAAAATAACAGGCCGAACCGAACCATTGACACCCCTAATCGCTACCACGATCATACTGATTCAACCATTACTAACCGACCCAACTTCTTCCAATTTATTCTCGACTTGCCTTAGAAATAATAATAATAATAACTCTATTAAAACGTAACGAACCAAATTCGCGCTCGTCCCGAGGACCCGCATCACAAGACCACATTGTCTTATTACTCATGAATCATCTCATATCCTCCTTACGCGCACAATAGCATCTCCAACTGGTACACAATAGCAAGACCTTCCGTGAATCCGAAGCTATTTCTTCCTTTTCTCCAATACTACACTGCATACCCAAGTCCTTAGGCACTGCAGTTAAATTCTTGAACCCACTAGGACCACTGTTGAGAGTCACCTACTCTGACTTGGTCCCGAATATAAGCCAAACTCTAGTGCGCTGTTAGCACGGGAACACCCTATCAAAGAAGCACCCGACTGAATTCTTTTCCTTTGTATATTACACCCACCGGAAGCAGAAACTCTGAGTCTTACCAAAACCTAAGTATGAATCGATAAGGCCAAGTATATCATACATTCCTCAAACCCCTTACTCGAATTACCACTGATGTTTTTCTTTCCTTAGTCATAATAACCCACTAATACACCGATGACCAGAGACCGCACAAGCAGACAACCGCGTGATCCAACCATAGACTCTGGGGCTCCCCCACTTAGCTTACAGCTACAATTTCATAGTCCTGGAACCCACCAAGATTCCTCCTTCCCAATTACTATGATCTCGCACAATTAACCCGCCAAATTTCTCTAAATCTTTTTGTTAAACATTTCATGAACATTCTGAATCACTAGCCACATTCACATATTCGACCTCTTACCGGATAGCCAGTGGAATTCTTCGTAGAAGCTTCATCAACACCACGCAACCGCTAATTTGCTCACAGTAGATAACCCACCTGTGGAAATTCCATGCCGACATCTTCCAACGACGCTGCACTGAGTCCAATTACTACAAAATCAGTAAATCCTCCTGAGCCCGTGCTCATTCACCAGTTGTACAAGTCCGTTCACTCCCCATTTATATCAACTAAAAGTGCAACAATACATTCCAATCCGAAGTCATGTTGCATTCCCCTTCATATCGAGCAAACTCCTTTCTCTCGTATGCCATCTTCCTCAATATAGTAGCCAACATTCCAAATTAAGTTCGTAGACCTAGTCACTGTACACCATGAATCCCAAATCACTCTAAACGTTTCTCAAGTCATGTGGCTATCCTACCATAGAATCCATATGCTACTCTGGCACTCCCACTTCGGCTAAACCATCTTCTTTAAGTAACTGCTCGACCTTTGCTTTTCATACTTTACCTGCTAGTAATTCAACCGTCGCGAGACACCTCTCGCCATGTCCTTCCTCATTTTTCGCAGCCCAAATGTTGCCTCAAATCAAATCCATACCTGTAGCACCAGAACCAGTGAATTGCTACCAACTCTAAACCTCCCAGAAGATCATCTTTCTCGAGCCATCAACATTTGAAACACCGGTTCGATTCTAAACTGCTGCACACCACTATCCTTGACGACTGCTTCCCCAGCGTCCTTTCACAATACCCTGCCCAAAGGAGAATTGAAGAAGACCATAACATCGGCGAACTTAATACATTCAAACAAGGACAACGACACCACATCATAGGTGAAAATTCCACCACGCTTGAAAATACCAAGTCGCGTTACTCCATCAACCCAAAGCTGAACATTCATAGTCCGATTGCCTTTCTATTGCTGGAAATAAACCTCTTATTATGTGCTGAGAAATCCTCTTTTCAAGTCATTCACTGCCTCGACACATAAACAAACACCCCACCATTACACCAACAATGTGCGATAACAACGTCTGAACATCACAGTTGTCTGCGCGTAGCCTCGACCCCATCGAAAATACAGCTACTGAGTTGAAATGACAGAACATCCTTCCGCAAGAAGACGATGATAACTTACTCGAATGCGCAGGGAGAAACAACCTGCTCCACCTCAGTAGTACCACTGCAACTCCTTGATGCCCAACTGACACGAGTGCCCAACACCGTACAAGAATGAATAGGAAGGAAATAAAGGCAAAAGCCTCGAAGGAATCAAATCGCACGATGAGGAATCAAGAAGGGAAGTACTCCTAATAGCACTGTAGCCTCTCGAAGATAAGTACAGACATCTTTGTACCGATCTGCAAGCCTCTACTAGACTTGCTCATGACTTATGAGACCCAAGTAAACCTAATGCTCTGATACCAAGCTGTCATAACCCAAAATCCACTATAGATCGTGATGATACCTAATGCCGCCGTCAGGCAAGCCAACGATGATTGATCCACTTAATTACATATTTTTATTCCTTTTGAAATCATAATTTCCATTAATTAAATGGTGTGAAATAGAATTTACAGGGTGAAACAATGATAATTACGTGAACTACCGTACCAAACATCCAGTAGGAACTCCCAAAATTTGGTGTTACAATTGCATGAGCATCAAGTAGGAAAATATGATAAAATACAACATCTGTCTGGAATACAAATTAGATAGGAGAATGTAAATAACTCTATTGGAGACTCTGTGTGTTGCGGACTCGTAACGTGGGATGCAGCTCGCCTAAGTCCCCGCAATATTCGCGCCTTTGCGCCCACAAGACCACTAGATATATATGTACCTGCACAAAATGGGCAGCAAGTGTAGCATAAGTACGTAAAACACGTGTACCCAGTAAGTATCTAGTCTAACCTCGAAGAAGTAGTGACGAGGGATCAACTTCGACACTTACTATGGGCTAACAATAAAATATCGAAATTATAATTAAGCATGGATTATGTAAATACAGCTAAAAACTCAATAACAAGAAATAAATAAACAATTCTTTCACTGATAGTAAATCCCAAATTAATTTCCATCATTTAACAAATTAATCTCTCAAGCCAATGAAACAATATCAATTATAATTGGACTCCAAGAATTATTACGCAAGAATTATGCCGAGGTCGTACGGCCCCGATCCAACATACAAATATATAAATTGTGCACTGTCGAGGGTCGAACGATACGAACCATAGATGCATCTATCTGCTACCGAGGCGTTCATCCCACTCCACGAGAAGAGAAAATACTTTATGAACAACCAATTCAAGATTATTAAGAGGCTAATATTCAAAGAAACATCAATTCTCATTAACGGTCAAGTGACCCATCCAAAACTCAAGTAAATGAAGTTTAACCTTTTACAATTCCTTTATCAAGTTCCAATATGATTTAAGTAATTAAATTAACAAGTAGGGTGCAAACATCGCAAGTATAACATGATTTGGGTCCTAGACTACCCGGGAAAAAGTAAAATTAGTAGCTACATACGGACTCTCGTCACCTCATACGTACGCAGCCCGCACAAATAGAAGCACATATTAAATCAATTCACCTATAAGGTTAATTTCCTCTTACAAGGTTAGAAAAGAGATTTACCTTGCCCCGAAGTTCCATAACCGGCTACAAAGCTTTTCTAACAACTCAACCTGGAGCCCGTCGCTCCAAAACTAGTAAATAAATGTGAAATTCCATGAACATATACTCTAATACTCATAATAAATCAATTTATAATAATTTTCAACTCTGCTCAGAAAATTGATAAACTCACCCTCGGGCCCACGTGCCCGGATTCCAAAAAATTTCAAAGATAATCATTACCCATAACACTACGAACTCAAATATAAGAATTATTCCCAATTTCATGTCCAATTTCATGATCAAAATCCAAAATACCAATTTTTAGGTTATCCTACAAAATCCCAAATTTCTACAAATTTTCATGTTTAAATCCATATATTAATTTTGTATTTAACTCACAATACGTGGGAATCACTTACCTTGACATAGATGATAAAACTCCCTCCTTAAAACTCTCCAAAATCGGCCCAACCAAGTGAAAAATGAGAGAAAAAGAGCCAAATCTCGCTCTTAAGATGATTTTGCCCAACGATATTTTTGCACCTACGAGACAGTAGCCGCACCTACGGCGTCACTTCTTCGACCACACCACCGCTTCTGCGAAAAATTACCCAAACACGATGCCTCGCACCTGCGGAAGCATTCCCCGGTTTTTGCAACATCGCAGGTGTGAGCCCCCTTCCGCTTCTGCGCCTTCTTCAGCTTTTGCGCCCAACGCTTCGCTTCTGCGCTTGCGCAGATACGGCCAAAACTCCGCACCTGCGGTCCTTTCCCTGGTTGACCTGCTCCACTTTTGCGACCCATGGGCCGCTTCTGCGGCCCCCACACCTGCGGCCAAAACCTCGCAGGTGTGGTTACACCAGATGATAGCAGCTTCAGCATTTTCATAAGGCCAAATTCAATCCGTTAACCATCCGGAATCTACCCGAGGCCCTCGGGACCTTAAGCAAATATACCAACATATCCCAGAATACAATACAAACTTAGTCGAAGCATCAAACCACGTCAAACAAAATCAAAATCATGAATCGCGCCTCGAATCAAACTTATAATTTCCAAATTTTCAAATTCTATAACTTGTACCGGAATGCATCAAATCAAATCCGATTTAATTTTGTACACAAGTCATAATTGACAATACGGACCTACTCCAACTTCCGAAATTGGAATCCGATCCCGATATCAAAAAGTCCACTCCCGGTCAAACTTCCCAAAAATCATCTAATTTCCTACTTTCACCAATTGACGCCGAAATGACCTACAGACCTCCAAATCAACGTCTGGACATGCTCCTAAGACCAAAATCACCATACGGAACTATTCCCAGGCTCAGAATCTCAAACGGACATCGATAACATCTAAATCCACTTCAAGGCAAACTTATGAAATTCTTAAACTTTCAAAATATTAACTTCCCATAATAAATGCCGAAATACTCTCAGGTGATCCAATACTCAACCCGAACATACGCCCAAGTACGAAATCATTATACGAACCTATTAAAATTTTCAAATCCCAATTCCGAGGTCGTTTACTCAAAAGTCAAACCTTAATCAGCTCTTCCGACTTAAAGCTTTCGAAATGAGAATTTTCTTTCCAAATCAACCCCGAACTTTTCGAAATTCAATTCCGACCACACGTACAAGTCATAATACCTGAAATGAAGCTACCAAAGGCCTCAAACTTCCGAATGACGCGCTAGAGCTCAAAACGACCGGTCGGGTCGTTACAATATGAATAAAGATCAGTTCCGACCTCAAGAAAAGAATGAAGAGTTTCTTGGTCATGAAGTACCATATCTTAGTGAAATTGGTGCACTAATGTATCTTGCTAATACTACAAGGCCTGACATAAATTTTTCAGTTAATGTCTTAGAAAGATATAGCTCTGCTCCTACAAGGAGACATTTGAATGGAATCAAACACATATTGCGGTATCTAAAAGGTACTACCGCTATGGGTTTATTTTATGGCAATGATTACAGTCCCGATCTTGTTGGTTATGCCGATGCTGGGCATTTATCTAACCCACACAAGGCCCGATCTCAAACAGGCTATGTGTTTATATGTGGATGCACTGTCATATCTTGGCGATCGACTAAAGAATTAATTGTGGCTACTTCATCTAATTATGCTGAGATAATTGCTATTCATGAAGCAAGTCGAGAATGTTTATAGTTGAGGTCTATAATACATCTTATTCAAAAAAAAATGTGGTTTAAAGTATGACAAAATACCCACAATTTTATATGAAGACAATGCAGCATGCATAGTCAAATTGATGGAAGGATTCATAAAAGGATATAGGACAAAGCACATTTCACAAAAGTTATTTTTACACATGATATTCAAAAGAATGGTAATATTAATGTGCGACAGATTCGTTCAAGTAATAATATGACTAATTTGTTCACCAAATCTCTACCAATATTAACCTTCAAGAAGCTAGAGTACAAGATTAGGATGTGAATATTCAAAGATGTGAATTGATGCTCTCGTCAAGGGGAGAAATACGCGTTGTACTCTTTTTTCCTTAAAGGTTTTGTCCAAATTGGGGTTTCCTGGTGAAGCAGCTCTCAATGCGTATTACATGATAGGTGTACTTTTTTTCTTCACTAGACTTTTTCATACTGAATTTTTCTTAGTAAGGTTTTAACGAAGCACTATTAGCTTTTAATGGACATTCAAGGGGGTGTTATAAATTCACTTGCATAGAAAGTGGATGTCCAACTTGCGATTTTGAAAATCTTGTCATATCTAGATTTGTCTTGACATGTCTAGATTCATGTTGGTTTGAGACTAATAACTAGATTTAGGAAGTTCTGTAAAAATGTGATAGTATCTATAAATAGGTTCGTTCATAAACCTAAAGAAACATTTTGAAAACGAAGAAAGAAACGTTCATTTCTAATATTACCATTCTTTTCTATTATTAATTCTAGTTAATTACATAGTTCTTGATATATTGATTTTATTTCATAACATTAGAAAATATTTTACCTTTATATACGGTCTAATTTTCCAGCGAAGGGTATTCAGTTGACCATCCTTACTTGGTTGTAGCTCCTCCACTGGGAAGAATAACAGGTTCCATACTAGGGATTTCGCGACAAGAGTTTGTGCTCTTTGTCATCTTGCTTCAGAATAGAATGAGCACCTTATTTAACATGGGTGACAGTATTCATCTGAATAAGAAAGATATTAGAAAAGGAATTATGGTGTAAGTCAAATTTTTTAGGCATACAAATAATACACAAATTGCCGCAACAATGATTCAGTAAGAAATTACTTGGTTGAAAAATAAAAGTTTGCTATTTGTACAACTGGTGTCTATTTAAGATAAAATACATACCAATTTCTAAGGTTTTCGTTGAAAAACTAATTAAATTTTGTGTCTCAAATCTCAATAAGCAAATATGCATTCCTACAGACGCATCCAACCTCTTTCTCAAATGAGCTTCTGTCATTTTATTGATTTCATTTCTTACAACCTTGGTTTTTCGGTCTCTGCTTGCTATAGATCTAGGATTATGAGATCACGCATTCAACCAACTGTACTCGCCGAACAATTTTCAAGGAGAGTCAAACAAGATTTTTCATATATCTTTTAGATATTTAACTTTTTATATTATTATAATTATAATACTTTTTATATAGTTTTTAATTATGTAAAAAATATTTAAGAAAATTTAAGTGTTTAAATTTATAATCACATTAGAAAGTTTACTCTTAAAATCCTAGATTCGCCAAATAAATTAAGACAAATAAAGCACTGTTATTTTTAAATTATATCCCAAATAAAAATAATAATAAAAGCCGAGGCAGTCGGCACATAAAAAACCGTCTTCTGCCCCAAGTTGGAGTGCCTTCTCTCTCTGTTAAATATTAGCAGCAGAATTATACATACATATTCTATAGATATGGTTGTTTGCAATAAATTTATGCAGAAAAATAAAACCGCAATCACAGACAATTATAAAGAAATTTTTTTTATTGATAAACATTGCAGGTTACAACTATGTTTATCCCTTCTTCCGTATTTCTCGAACGTAGGATGATATGTATCTCCTTGATGTATTTGATGATCAAGAAGCATATAGCAACACTCCATTTGGATCTTAAATGTTGCTAGAATTTTGAGCAAGACATATTTGACATGTATTTGATCTCTAATGAATATTCCATGAATTTTTATGAAATTTCGAGATCGTATAGGTGATCTCTTTGTGCACTATGGGATTTGTGAGATCATCTTTGAACGACATATGTAGTCTTATTTATATGCATGAATTAGAGTTTGGGTGGAGTAGCCACCAAGTAACCCTAATAGACTCCTAATATTTCAAGAGTCGTCTTGAATTTAAGATTTATCTTGATCTATTAAATTTTCAGTGTCTACAAATGCCCCATACTTCAAGGTTTGTTGAGGTGTAGGCTTGCTGAAACATGAAGACGAGAATTGAAGTACCTGGCCATCACAACAGATAATCTTGAAACTTCAAGTTTTTGATATGCAGGAGGAAGAGATGAGGGGCAGAACTGGTCCCACTGGGCGTGCCAATTTATTTGTAATAAATTTGTGCAGAAAAATAAAACTGCAATCACAAACAACTATAAAGAAAAAAAATTATTGATAAACATTGCAGGTTACAACTATGCTTATCCTTTCTTCCCTTCGATTTGTTATCCGTAATTCGAGGGCCTTAGCGGCGTATTTCTCGAACGTAGGATGATATGCATCTCCTTGATGTATTTGATGATCAAGAAGAATATAGCAACACTCCATTTGGATCTTAAATGTTGCTAGAACTTTGAGCAAGACATATTTGATATGTCTTTGATCTCTAATGAATATTCCATGAATTTTTATGAAATTTCGAGATCGTATATATGATCTCTTTGTGCACTATGAGATTGGTGAATGACATATGTTATCTTTGAAGGGCATATGTAGCCTTATTTATAGGCATGAATTAGAATTTGGGTGGAGTAGCCACTAAGTAACCCTAATAGAGTCATAATGTTTCAAGAGTTGTCGTGATTTTAAGATTTATCTTGATGTATTAAAATTTCAGTATCTACAATAGCAGGTCGATTAATGAAAAAGTATTTGGTACCTGATCACGTAGAAAAAGAGAAAGCTTTAGTAGAGGTATGTGCAAAATCTGTTTTTATTTTTTATTTTTGATGGTGTCTTATGAAAACAAATTGGCAAAGTTATAAGACAGAGTCATGGTAATCTTCAGGGAAAAAAATCTTTGATTCTAGTTACTCATGGAGTTTTTCTTAAAAGTGAGAGGGCAGCCCGATGCACGAAGCATCCCGCATTCACGCAGGATACGGGAAAGGGTCGCATCTCAAGGAGTGTGATATAGCAGTCTAGCCATTTGCAAGCCTCGACCTAGGAGACAACTTTAATGTTGTTCCACGGCTCCTTTTTTTTTAAAAGTGAATAAGATAAATGGACACTGTCGGTTTTTTTTTTTGGAGTACTGAATTAGATTATCCTCTTCATGTTTGAAGCTAATTCAGAAAACAAAAACAAAGATTAAACCCTAACTTGGCAAAAAATTAAAGAGTAGAGGTTCTAATTGAGGAGCCAAAAGCATGTTATTTATGCACGAGTCCACATTTTGCTACATAACTTGGGTCCAATAATCAAATATACTAGTAGTAATTTTTATCCTCATAAGCGTGGGAGGGGCATCTTTTTTGTAGTTGTTTTTTGTTGGAATAACGCAACTTTTTATAAATTTTCTCTTTAAAAATCCATGCTGCCACCTGTAATGCAATTAGGTTCATGATGCAAAGGAGGATTACTTCAGCCAGCTACCAGATAATGTTTTGTCTTCCATTCTTGCACATTTGACAGTAATAGATGCTGCTAGGACGAGCATTTTATCTAGAACCATACATGTTGCCCTTACTATCAGCAAAAATTCTTGAAAGGTGTAAATCAGCTATTACAACTTTATTCGGGTAGTAAAGTGACTCATGTTAAGATGACTTTTTGCTTTGGTAGACAGTTTTCTAGTGAATTTGACCAATGGATGCATTCTATTTCAAGATTAGGTGTTGAAAGACTATATCTTTCTTTTGCTTGTGGCATTATTCCCCTCCACAACTCCAACCCTATCCACAATCCGGACAAGTTGTTTAAATTTTCCCTTGAGCTTCTGTCTTAAGCATCCTCATTGAAACATTTGCGTTTGTACCATTGTGTTGTCCAATCAAGTAAAGGAGTTCGTCTTAAATCCCTCAGGACCCTTACTTTGCTGGGTGTTCTGTTAGAAAGCGACCAACTTGAGCGTATTTTTTCCTCTTGTTTGAATCTTAATATCGGTTAGACCTATGCTATTGCAAACTTTCTTATAAGCTACGGATCTCTGGTACAGTTACATCTGTTGTTTTCTTTGCTTGTGGCGGATTGGGAGATGTAATGATTGATTTAAAAGGAGCCACTGCAATGCCATACATATTTGGTGATTTTTCAAGAGATTTACTAGCTCAGGTTAAATATTTAATAGTCAAAGCTAGTCTGTCTCAGGTATTTAATAATGTCTTTTCTCAAATTCCTTTGATCTTTGTCTTTTTGAATACCTTGATCATTTGAAGCATTTTTTATTTCAGATAGAATACATCCCAACAAAGATACAGATGTTCAGAAACCTTAGGGAGCTAACCTTGGTGCTTGTGTCACGCACGACTTTGACATAACATTTCGCCTATTTTAGGTGTTTGTCCTCTTCTTCGATATTTGGATGTAGTGGTGAGTTATCCATATTCATCTCTTTTTTTTTTTCCTTTTCTGGATATTCTATATATTCTTTGCTTGATCTTATATGTTGATGACTTCAACATCTATTGAATTTATAAGTGCACATTCCCGCTCTCCTGCATGCATATGTACTGATAATTCTCCTTGTGTTTATGTGTCACCATGCATTTTCTATCAAAAACAATTTATACCGGGGAAAGTACTATTATTGCCAATGACCCTCATCTATTGGCGTGTTTAGTTTGCATGAGACAAAACATCTTTCACTTCCTAGTTAGTCTAGGAACGAGAAAATGATCCAAATGGTCCTTAATCTATTGGGGTTGTTTCATTTTGGAACGTAATATATCCCTCTTGATAGATATGGTCCAGAATGTTTGTAAAGAGAAGACAACTTTAGTCCAAAGCCCTAAATCTTACAGATTCTGCTAATTTTAACCCTTTATTTCATGTGTTGCTCACATGACTTTTAAAGGTTAACTGGAAAACCTTCAACCTCAATTGGCCAAAATAAGCTTTTAAAAAGTGCTTCACTTTTCCCCTTACGTCTTCTTTTCATCTCAGGGCATTTCTTTTGTTTCTGAAGTGCTGTTTTTCAGGAGTAGTTAGTTTTTGAAGTGCAATTTTTTTGCAGTGCAGTCTATTTTCTGAGCAGTGCAGTTCTTTTTACTGCAAATAGAAACAGCTCAACAACGTCTTTAGAAGCAAAAAACTGATGATATCTTCACTTCAAATTACATTAAATGAGTAAAGTTTAATGGAGACACTAATACATAGTAGCTGAACACAGCTTTTCAAAATACATTATGAGTTGTTGTAAGATCTTTACTTCAAACCAGCCACCCAACACCAAAACAACAGCTTTAATTCTCCATCAGCAAAAACATCAGCTAGACGACCTGAAATGTGCGGGAAAAAAAACCATTAGCTTAGATATGACAGAAAGTATAAGCAGATTTCACCTAACAGAAAAAGAGTAAGGTTACTCTGTTAAACATTTATGTGGGATGAAGTTAAGTTTTCATCTTGGACAATTTCTATTCTTCAAACCAGTAAAACAAAGAAAGTTAGGTTTTCTTAAGATGATGAGCTAATTCTACTGTCATATAAAACTTTTTTGACCATTAGCTTATAGAGAACAAATGATGTAACAGGCATACAACAAGCTGGCTCAAACACCTTTTTTTGGCTGCGTATTTGAGGAGGGTTTTAGATCGGAAAGGCTTTACCGGTTAACCTTTACAGTTATGTGAACTGCACATGGGTTGAATGGTTAAACTTAACAATCCTTTTTGAAAAATTTGTTAGATTTAGGAATTTGGACCATATCTATCACCTTTTTACATACATTACGGACAAAAATGAAGAAACCCCAATACATTAAGGACCATTTTGATCATTTTCTCGTCTAAGAACTAATAAAGATGTTTAACCCAAATAGTAATTGTCTACTACTCCTTTTTTTGCTAGGGAGATTATGAACCCTTTTGGGTTAGCTCAATTTAAATAGTTTGTAAGCATCAAGTGCTTAAAAATAATTTTTTAAGCGTTGGGGCCAGTTTATAATTAAGCAGCTACGCATTTAGATAGAAGTGCGGAATATTGAAAATAAGTTGTTGATGTGTTTGATAAAAAAATATTTATTTTGCTATAGGAACCAAAATTTCCTTAAATCTGTTAACACTATATAGAAGCTGATTACTGAAAGATTTTTAATTCTGAAGTGATTCAAATAAAAATTAGTAAATGATTTTGGATGGGCACAATTTGCTATTTGATGTTATGAGCGCAGTTTAACAACATATATCTTAAGATTATAGAATGTGGCTTCCTTTATCATTAAAATAGCATAGTAAAGAAGAAGAAGCTGCAGGTTATGTTTCCCTTGACCAGAACAACAGAGAAATAATGTTGAGACACTTTTGCCAGGAACTATCATTGTATTGAGACCTGCATCTTAGAATTGTTCATATCGGACTGCTCTGAAAGATCTCAGCTATATCATTGCCTCGGCAGGTTAAAGTTTCTGTGAAGAATGATAAAATAGTTTTCCAACCTTTATGATTAGTTGCAGAGAAAGGTTTCTCACTTTCAAGTGTGGATATTTAACCTTATTTGTACAAAGCACCGTGTATGAGAGAGAGATGGAGGAATAGCGTGATGAAAGAAGAAAGACGAAGAAATGAGTAGAATTAGGGCTTTTTGTAAAGGATATTTTTGTTTAAGATGTTATAAGGCATAAAAGGTAAAATACTAGGTCAAAACCAAATAGCTTTTAAGCTAAAAAGCCATAAGTTGGCCTAGCTAGTTACCTCTCTATGATCATTTCACTTTTCAAATTTGGACATGATGAATTGTTGATAAAATGACTAGTGAAGAATTCAATAACTCAATTACATATGCTCATTCCAATAGAAATGAATGAATAGGGATAACAGTTACTTTGCTAAACCCTTTTGTGAATTGCTACATCGTTACAGCTTTTTGTTTGAATTTCATTAGATCATTTGTCCTAGAAGAATACAACTTTGAGTAATACTGAATTTTTTTTGAAAACTCTGCTAACTCTATCATGAAGATAAAAAATCTAACTGTTCTGCTCATGGTGTAGATTGGAACATGTAAAGATGCTGAATCAGTGTTACAGATGTTAGAAGCCCTACAGGATTAGAAGAGGCATATTTGTGCTTTTTTCCTTCTGAAGATATTGTACAGTTGTAATAGCGCACCCTTTGTACTGTTTATCTATAAAATTACTTTACCTTCTCAACAACAACAAAAAATTATCTTTAGATAGTGCAATTATTTTGAACTAATTTTTTTTCCTCTCCTACATTTTTTTAATAATCTGGAATGACTGATTTTCGCTGAAAACCTTGTTAATGCTGATATTTGATAACATAGTGCCACATAAGTTTAGTTGGCGAAGTGCAAGTCTTCAAGGTCCTGCATACATTAGAGAACAATATGTTATCATTCGTTCATTTTAACTAGGAGATCTTACACCAGGTTGTGTGCTAGAAAAGGTCTAACTATACTGGTAACTGAATGAAGCACTTACTATAGTTGAATTCCATTAAGCTATTTTTGTGATCCACAGCATAATGAACTACTTAGTATAATCCTTACTGTCCAATTAATGTGCTGCTTTAGCAAGCAGTCTTGGTTCAGTTAAATGCCGCTTGCTTAAATACAAAATTCATAGTTGTGTTCAATTAGCAATATGTTGATCTCATTCTCGTTGTGATCTCAGCAATCGAGGACGACAAGGGAAGGAAGCGGAAGTGACATAAGGCCTCCTTTATCTCCTACATATCACACTGAACTAAAAGAAGTGACATTTGGTGGATTTCGTGGAAGCGGAGCAGAGATTGAATTTGCTGTTTATATTCTGAGAAGTGCATTGATACTTGAACGAATGTTTCTCAGCCCATGTTTTGCATGTTATTCTGGTAATGGTACATGGGAGAAAATGTGGGGGGTTTTCCCTCGACGAAAGAAAACGTAACTCAATTGAACAAGAACTACATGGGCAAGCTATCTCTAGGAATGCTGTGGTCATCATCCAATAGGTTCTTGTACAAAATACTATATTAGCTTTCTATTGTCATCAGTGGTATGTAAACTTGTAGAGGTTATGGAATTACCTATTTATTTGCTATTGCTAAACAAAGACTATATTTTTTGATTTTTCAATGGTAGCAGGCTCATGCTTTAATGAAGAGGCATTGTCTGCTTGTGCTGCATTTTCTTTTGCCCCCTTAAGAATGGATGGTTGGACTAAATGCTCGTGCAATTATGTCACAACCGCATAATGCTTCTATTTTACTGCTGCTCATGCACATTTTCTCTCATTTTTTTATTCTTCATATGGATAACATTAGGTCCTTCTTTGGTGTTTTAGCTCAGTTTGGTAAGTAACTTCCTCTCCTAGTTTTGAAGACCATTTTGGTGCATTCTATCCTTCATGTTTGGCATGTCAAATTTCATCTTGGTGCTGGCCCTATTGCTTAGAGGCGTTTGGTATAGGTGTCTTTCTGTTGATATTAAGTAAGAACAGTTCTATATCTCCTTTTCTTTTTTAGCATTAGCTGAGAATTGATAGAATTGCTGTTCTGGTTGCAATGCTAGTTTCATGAGCGACGTTAAGACTTTTGATAGTGTGATTGTTCTAGCTTTTAGTTAAATGCTGTTGCTACTTACAGTGTCAAGCCTTTGCTAACATGGCTGCATCCTGTACACAGTAGTGATGTGTGTGTGTGTGTATATATATATATATATATATATATATATATATATATATATATATATATATATATATATATATATATAAGAGATTATCTTAAGTCTCAAAAAGATAATTATTTAAATGAAAAATTCCGGCAAATTTAAGAGGTTGCCTATGTATTCAGCCTTTCACTTATTATATAGCTAAATTAAAAGTTAATTAAAGTGCATGGAATGCTATTATCGACACTTTCTATAATTTTTTATTTCCTTACATTCATGAAATCTAAACATAGCTTCTAATACAAAAGAACATGAATTTTGGCACAAATAGCTATCATCAAAATCTTACAAACAGATACAACCAAAGGTAAAGCCTAAAATAGTCAAAGCTAACATATTATGAGGTTGGCTAAGCTAGGTTGAGATGAATGCTATAGTTTTCTTTTATAGAGAAGAGCAAAGTAGCTCTTTAGCTTAGAGTTTGGATAGGAGATTTGACTGAGCGATTTTATCTCCTAAATCAGCTGATTAAAACATTCTTTGACGGTATATCGTCGGAGACGATTCTTACTTCCTTTATGCCCCACATACTACTCCAGACCGGATCAGACTCTATACCGCCAATATACTAGTTTTAATTCTAAGACCAAGTTAAACCATAATTTGTCATTTGTAATATTAGAACAGCCAAAAGTAGTAATAATATGCTGTTGTCTCGATTCTGGAGAGCATAAATGCTAATAAAGGATATCAGAGACCTTTATATACGGGTAAACCACATTACCCAAAAAAACAGGATTTATTCAAAGCAGTCAGAGCGAAGAATAGAGGCTCCTGTCCATATTCCATTAACCATCTGTTTCAACAGCCAAATGGAAATGAAAATGAAAATGAAAGAAAGCTATGTTCTCTGGGCATAACAAAGAAATAATTTTTTCTTTTGTTAGGCCATGCACAATAGGCAAATTGCTAGTGGCCTGTGTTAGGTGGAGTTACTCATCATTACTTCAATCAAAATTCAAAAGGGTCACCTCTCCCACATTCCTCCTTTTACTAGTGTATCGGCCAAATCATTCTCACTGGAAAATCCGTCTCTATGTAACATTTCATGCAAAATAGCCTACGATATATTGGAATAGCAGGCGTTTGGACGATATCTAATATATATATGTTTGAAGCTGAAGTAGAAAAATAGATTTGGAAGTTGATGTTGTATTTGGAAGAAAATTTCTCTTGAAATAAAAAAGTTGAGATTGGTAAGTGATTTCACTTGGAATATTTTCCGAACAAGTTTTTCAACATTTTACCAATATCTGTAAATGCTAACTTTCACTATCTGTGGGATTTACTAAAATGACCATTGATTTCTCTTGTTGCTCATTAAATTCCAGCAGATAGATGATGGAATTTTAGATTGGTTTTAGATCAATTAAATTAACCAGTACGCTGGTACGTACTTGTAAAGTTCTGCTTAGCAAGAAGAGACTTTTGTTGGTTCACATTTTTATATAATACTCCCTCCGTTTCAATTTATTTGAACTTATTTTCTTTTTAATCCATGCCAAAAAGAATGACCATTTTATTTAGAAATAATTTACCTTTATGCAATGATTTATAACCATACAACATATATGTGCCTCATTTTACACCACAAATTCAAAAATTAATTTTTTTTTTAAACTACGCGCTCAGTCAATTATCCACGGAAAAGAAGCACTAATCCACGAGGGTTAGATTCGAATCAACAGTCTCCTTATGTAATACTAGTACATATATAGCGGTACACAAAGCAAAAGGAGAAAAGCAAAAGCAAAGAAGGATGCAGGGGGTGGAGCATAAGAAAAGCAAAAGAAGACGTCTTTCTCAAATACAGATACCAACGGAATGCAGGAAGAATGCCCGACATTACTTGCTGGATCCTATGCTTTTCGTTTTTTAGTTTAAAGGGACTCCCTTAGTTCTTTCTTGGTAATCTTTTCAGTGTGATACACACACACAGAGCCTGTTGATTCAATAGAAACAGTAGGATAAGTGGGAGTAGGAGGAGAAGCAGTGGTGTGGACAGAGGTGGGAGCATCAGGAGTGTCAAGTATTTGAGAAGTAGGGAGAGGGGGATCTGGAGGATCAGTAGGACAGAGGAAGCAGTAACAGGATCAGGAGTAGAATCATAAAAGGTAGGCATTGGAGGAGAATGATGAGAAGGAGAAGAAGATTGACAAAGTATAAGGAAAAACACATTCATGAAAAATGAAAAACCTAGACTAAAGAATAAGACTGATACAAATAAATAATGGGCTAGGCCCAAGTGCTCCAACTCTTGTATTGGCCCAGTCTTCGTGGCCCAATCTTCAGGTAACTCCAACAGACTTAGTGGTGAGATTGTACAGTTTGTACCCTTTTTTAGCAAAAGGATAGCCAATGAAAATACAAGGAGATGCTTTAGGTTGAAACTTATCTCTATGACACTTGAGAACACTAGCATAGCAGAGGCAGCCAAAAGGTTTTAAATGAGAATAAGGAGCAGTCCCATAAAGTAATTAAAATGGAATCTTATTGGACAAAACTTTAGAGGGAAATCTATTAATGAGATAGGTTGCCTCTGCTATGCTAGTGTTCTCAAGTGTCATAGAGATAAGTTTCAACCTAAAGCATCTTGACATTTCTAGTAGATGTCTATGTTTCCTCTCTACTACACCATTTTGTTGTGGTGTGTGTGGGTAAGTTGTTTGATGTATGATACCATTATCAGAAAAGAACTGAATAGCTGAATTGGAGAAACCAAGCTCCAAGGCATTATCACTTCTAACTTTTTGGACAGAAAGGTGAAACTGTGTCTTTATCATGGCTATGAATGCTTTAAGAAAGGTGAAGGCATAGCTCTTGGAGTGTAAAAGGTATGTCCATGTTGCTCTGCTATAGTCATCAACTATTGTCAAGAAATATTTTGCTCTAGAGTAAGTTTGGGTGTGGTATGGTCCCCAAGTGTCAACATGAATAAGTTGAAATAATGAAGTGGAAAAGGAAGAACTATCTGGGAATGATAACCTAGGTTGTCTAGCTAAAGGACAAATAGGACAAATAAAGGGCTGCTTAGCAGACAAGTCATTAGAGATAAAAGATATATGCTTCATTTGAACAAAAGGAACATGCCCCAATCTGTGATGCCAAAGAACATCATTTTTATTCACATTATTTGGAACAGTACAAGAAGGTAAAGTAAAAACATAACATGGATTCACAGTTTGTACATTTTGAACAGTACCACAAGGTAAAGTACAAGCAGAACTGTGGCTCACATTTTTAACATTTGTATGTAAAGAAAATTCAGCATTATGTACTAGATTATTAAAAGGAGGAACAGAATTATCAGGTGACATGGAAGGAGTAAAATGGTTGAAGTGAAATTTGTATAATCCTTGGTCCATTCTACCAAGCTCCAGAAGCTTCTTCATAGAATGGACCTGTAGAATTATGCAAGAAATAGAAGTGAATAACACATAACAGTTGAATTGTGTTATTACTTTACTCACAGAAATTAGATTGTAATGGAAAGATGGAATGTACAAAACATTGTGTATAGTGAAAGATAGTAATAAAGTGAGGGAACCTGTACAAGTTACCTTAACTTTATAACCATTAGGTAGAGAAAATAAGTAAGGAACAAGAAGGGGTGTAATATTAAAAAGGAGGTCCTTATTTGAAGTCCTGAATCCACTATTCAAACCCTTCCAGCTACACTAGTCAACATGCACACAGTAGAACTACCATTTAAACACATAGGAAGAAAAGAAGTACTACCAGCAAAATTGGCAGATCCATTAGAATAGGTTGAGTCCCTGAATCACCCAATGTAGACTGATTGAGCAACTGCATCAATTGAGAGTACTGCTCTTTGGTAAGACCATGGATCAAAGAGCTTTGATCAGTTGGAGAATACAATGCAGAAGATTCAGAAATCTGCCCCTCAGCACTTGCAGCAGTACCAGACCTTTTTCCCTTTGTGAATTTGAAATTTGATGAAAAACCATATAATTTGTAGCATTTTTCAATTGTATGACCAGGTTTCTTGCAATACTTGCAAGACAAAGTAGTATTAGATTTTTGGTTGCTTGAATCAAATTTCACCCTTTGTGTATATTGTTTTGTAGATGAGAGTTGAGAAGGGAATCTGTTAATGTTGGAATTTGCATTAAAAGAGGCTAATTCTGAGTTAAATTGGGTATTGGGGACAACCTGTCTCTGTTTTTCATCTTGCAACAAAATGTTGTAGACAGTATCAAGGGATGGCAATGGTTACATCATCAAGATATTGCTCCTAACCCCTACATAAATCTCATTTAGACCCATAAGAAATTGATGAATCCTATCATCTTCCTTCTCCTTCTAGAGACCTTCCTTAGCAGCACAAACACAAGAATTTGCATGGCTGGTACACATAACCCCCAATTCATCCCAGAGTTTTTTAAGTTTGTTGAAATATGAAGCTATGTCGAGAGTCCCTTGATAAGTAGATGCAAGTTCTCTCTTTATTTCAAACACCTTAGTTCCATTAACAGTCTCATACCTATTATTCAATTGTTTCCATATGCTTCCATCAGTTTCAGAATATTATACACTTTCAGCTATATCTGGAGAAAGTGAATTGATTAACCACGATATTACCATATTATTGCACTTGTCCCACTGCCTGTACTGGAGAGCATCCACAGTAGGCTTAGTGCAAGACCCATCGATAAAACCTATCTTATTTCTAGCAGACAGAGACACGATCATACTCCTCCTCCAACCCCCCAAAACTAGTCCCAGAAAAAAGGCACAGTAACCAAGGATACCCCTGGTAAATCAGAAGGAAGGAGAAATAGTGGACTTGAGGGTTCAGGAGTATACGTAGGGGAAGAAGAACTTGAGTTTGGAGTAGAATTAACCATGATAACAGAGTATAACAACAAAATTTCACAACAATCAATTCATGCAAGATAATAAATAGAGACGAGTGTACCACACTTCTTCGCAACCTGAAAAAGAAAGGCCTTGAGAGAAAAAAAAAATTCAACTTGAAAGGAAAACTTTATCTCTGGTGAAGACTAACAGAACTCCGATAATCACCGAAAACCCTAGCCTTGACGAAAAATAACAGAAATTCGATAATCAGCAGCAAACTCCGACCAAAATAGAATCACACAATCGAGGAACCTTCCTCAATTCGAAATTTGAACAAAAAAATCAACGAAAAACTTCAGATTCTAAAACTCGGCGAAAGTCGAAATAGTGATAATAAACTCGATGAAATTGAACGAGGGTAACATCGGTCGATGTAGAACGACGGGGACTACCAGATTATCCGCTCTGATACCATATTAAAATGTAGAAATCAACATTAATGTACAGACTTTTGATTAAGGTTCATAAGGAAAAGGAAAAGGGGAAAGTCGTGTGTGAGAAGAAAAGAAATAAAACCCCTTCTATTGTTTTCCCTAAAAAATGAAAAACCTAGACTAGAAGAATAAGACTGATACAAATAAATAATGGGCTAGGCCCAAGTGCTCCAACTCTTGTGTTGGTCCAGTCTTCGTGACCCAAACTTCAAGTAACTCCAACAGAGCCCATTCAGTTGTTTTAGACTTTGTTTTTAGATTTATGGCTAGAAAATAAAAATAGAAAATAAGTTTCAAATGGAGGGAACAAAAGAAAGGGTGGAGTATGATTAGTTTATTTGTCTCCCAATGATTGACTTGCCACCTTGCTCCAAGAGAAACTTGTTCTGAATCTCTTTATAAGTGTCTTCAATCCCATAGCAACGAAAATGAAGTCTTCTGAGTAATGATGACAATAGCGGCAACACTAACAGCAACATCCACTGGTTTGGTTATTCACTCTCCCCTCACATAAACATCTTAGAGGGTCCTCCTCCTCATCACCATCACATTCAACCTGGCTCAAGCAATGTTCCAAGTTCAGTCCGTATTAGATTTTGTCCAACTCATCTCAACTATCCAGGCATGTACTATAATACTGAAGGTGACGATGCAGCCTTTTTCTCTTTATTTTCTGTGATTTTTCCCAAGTCTGATGGTTCATTATGTATTATGAAAGCATTCAACAGGTCAGAACAACCAAAAGGTTATTTTCAGCTCAAAACTTGTCCTGTCTTTAAATGGGGTCTTTTTTTTGTTTTATGCTTTGGGATTCTTGCTTATTTTATGAATATCCTTGTGACTTTAGTTTGAAGGTATGGTAAGTTTCAACACCTAAACTGGAGGACTTATTTGGTGATGCAACAATAGGGACCCATCACTATGAAGATTGTAACAGAGGAGGTATGGCTCACAGCTTAGACAACAACATTTACTATAACCAACACCAAGAAAGGGTTTGGAGGTTTAATGATGGCAGCAACTGACTATGGAAGCAGTTTGTAGAAGTCAAATATGGAAGGAAGGATTATTGGGCTCCTTGTGCAATTCAATCTTCTTCTATGGGAGGAGTTTGGAGTAACATTAGCAATCTAAAGGGTGAATATAGTCAGCTTGTTAAGCTGAAATTGGGGAATGGCAATAATATTTTATTCTGGTATGATGTATGGATGGGAAATTAGAGCTTCAGATCAAGATTTCCCGTTTTATATAGTTGCTCCACAAACAAAAAAGGAAATATAGCAGATTTGTACTCAAATAATGGCTGGCAACTGATGTTTAGGAGAGGCTTCAAATGACTTGGAAATAGATGAATATGCTCAGTTACTACAGTTGCTGGACAGTGTTAGTTTGTAGGATAATAAGAGATTCATTTATGTGGGCAGCAAGTGGTGATGGAAAATTCACTGTCAACAGATGCTACACTGTATTGGAAAAGCAACAGAGGATGCATGATTCAGATTGGCCATGGAAAGCAATTTGAAAATCTAAAGCACCTGTAAAGTAGCTTGTTTTGGGTGGGTGGCGGCAAAGGAAGCTTGTAACTCAGGAAAATCTGCAAAAAAGAGGTACTACTCTGATTAAAATATGCTTTATGTGTGAAGAAGATTTAGAAACTGTTAATCATCTCTTTATTCATTGCAAAGTGGCGAAACAATGCTGAGAGCTCTTTCTAAATATGTATTGAGTCAGATGGGCAATGCCCTCAAATGTGAAAAGCTTACTGGAAACTTGGCAACTTCAAAAGATTGCAAAGAGTCAATTGGCTGTGTGGAGAACAATTCCTCTGTGTGTTTTATGGACAATATTGTTGGAGAGACATGTTATTCCCGCCAATATTGCTGTATTTGTAAATAATAATTCTGCAAAAATATAAATTAGCGTAATGAAACAATAATAAATTCGAGCCCACTGAATTCACAGTGTTTCCTTAAGGAATTTAATCCCCTCCTAGTACCCAAGGTAATGGATTATTTCCTCCCAGGATAGAACGAATAACACACTGGTGTAGCGGTACTTCAAACCCCAGTGTTTCAGCGAACACAAAGTTCGGTAGCAAATCACACTTACAGTTGCTTTGTTTGAAGTTAAAAACAATGCAGGACGAAGGAGTAGAAACTCAGAAAATCGTATGGAAATGCTGAGAGGAAGGAGTGCAATGTATAGCCAATTTGTTAAGCGAATAGTGTGTTGTGTGTTGAGTTTCTTTCTTCAACATCTGCTGCACATATATATAGCAGCCAGTATTGAAGAAGACCAAACGTCCACCCTCCATGGTGGAGCAAGCATTAGCTTATTTGTGGAGCAAGCACTTCATGTTTGTGGAGCAAGCACATTCATGGTGGGAAGAGCATTAGGCGGCTGCCAAATGGTCAATACACGGATTGGAAAATATCAGTTACAATTGCGGATAATCTTACGTTAATATTTACTATTAACAAATAAATTTGGTCCAAAAAATTAATCAATCAATCATTTGACCAAATCCGAAGCCGAAGCCGAAGCCGAAGCCGAAGCCGAAGCCGTAGCCGAGCGAGCGACGACGACGGCGCGAGGCTTGCTTTCTTCTTAACTCTTTAAGAGCTACAAGAAGAGCAATTATATATATACCCACCAAAAATGTCTTCCTCTTCCAATATGGGACAATGTCTCATTGTCAAGAGGGGGAAACTTAAAATTTTACTCAAAATTTTATTTTCCCTCCATTTCCTATTCACCCTCATTTTAAGAATATTTCATCTTAAAAACAAAACCTCAACAAGACATAGGGTCTCCTTTGAAGGAAGTGTTAGGTTTCGTGAATAGGTGTGAATGGGAAATGGAAGTGGTACCCTTTGAATTGTATCTCTTCATCTCGCCCTTTCATTGTCTATAAATTTTAGAGGCTTAGCCTCATTTTATACATGGAAAAATTCTGAAATTCTCCCATTTTCTTTGCATTATTTTTTCAAAACAAAATATAAGTGTCATGTGTGATTTGCTCCGCCTTATTGCGTTCGCTGAAATACTGGAGTTTGAGGTACCGCCACACCAGTGTATATAATCCGTTTTATCCTGGGAGGAAATAATCTTAAACCTCGGATACTAGGAGGGGGATTAAGTTCATTAAGAATACACTGTGAATTCAGTGGGTTCGGATTTAATTTTGTTCTTCCTATGCATTTCTGTTTCTCTTTTACTTTACAAAATTTTCGGGTTTGGAACACATAGTACCAACAAGCTTAAGGAACTTAATGGAAATCAATTGATAGAGAAGAAAACCAGTGTGATAATATTTGTTTGTTACCGCTGAGAGAAACAAAATAAGTGATGGAATTGAAAGTGTAGTTTTCTCTTACTCGTGCACTTTCTCGCCTATATATGGTGTGTTCACTTCAACAGTAGACTAACATGAGAACATTTTTGAAATATAACCGTGGCAATCACTGGTTGATTACATGATTTGAAGACGAGGCAAAAGTATTGCCTTGGCTAACATTGGATTCACAAATATAAGTATTTGAAGATTGCTAAAGCATAATCAAAATTGTATTGACGTGGAAAACCAATATCTCATGGTTCATGAATCAGTGAGTGGCAAGGGGTGTGAATTCAATGGGATTTTCAGCCAAAATGGAATGTCGTTGTTGAAACTAATGTCGTGGCTGTTCGAATAAATTTTGTCCAGTCATCGTTCTGTTAGCATGTGGAAATCCATGATAATTTCCAATTCACATAAAAGTTGTCTTGTGATGATGGAAAGCCGAGCAGTGATTGTAAGTAAACATTGTTGCGGCCATGTAACGTTGGGCGTACACCGCAAAACCGGGAAAGTTTGGTGAAATTGAAGGAATAATATTTCAAAAGGAATTATGTCCCTATATAAATATGATTGTTTTGATATCTCATGGGAACTCTGTCATGTATTGGAGAGAAATCACCACACATGGACATATAAAAGCACAAATGTGGGATCCCGCACTTTGTGATATGACGTTCACAAAAGAATCTAGTTAGATTTTTGGTCCGAAGTGTAAATTCCCAAGTTGATTTTGAAAATTAAAATATCTACAGGTAGAAAAACCACAATTATCTGAACGCTAAAGCACTAGCGAAAACCTTCTAAGGGGATCAAACATTTCTGGTCCGGAAAGTCGTAACGTTTGGATACAATTTTTTAGTAAATCGTATTGCCACAAGTTCTTTACTAATAAGTGTGCACAAAATTGTGCTTATATGCACCTTATTTGTTAATAATTTTCTTTTTGTATTGTTACAAAAGAAAATTTGAAACTAAAAAGTGTTTAAGGTCGTAAGTATGAGGCTTACACTAATATTTGAAGTATTTGTGAAATCATGAATATAATATATGTAAAGATATACATATGTTAGTTTGATAAGAATAATATATTAAATTATGAAATGCTTAGGGGTTACAATGGTTTTGTTGGAAAGCTATTCGAAAAGAAAATTAAAATACTTGTGATTTTCTACCTCTATTATGGAGACTAAAATCTTCGTGATCTTCTACTCCTGCTTTGTAATTAAAATTTACGTGATTTTTTACTCGTTCGTTGAGATTAAAGTCTTCGTGACTTTCTACTCATTTGTCGAAAATTAAAGTCTAAATGACTTTATACTCGTTTTGCAGATTAAAATCTTAGTGATTTTCTACTCCAATTTATTATTCGGTTTGAAGATTAAAAACTTCACCGTTTATTAAATTTGATTGTGTCACATATTATTCGGTTTGAAGATTAAAAATTTTACCGTTTATTAGATCTAGTTGTATCAGATGTTACTCGATTTGAAGATTAAAAATTTCACCGCTTATTAATTCTGAATGTGTCAGATTGGTTTAAAGATTAAAAACTTCACCATTTATTAATTTTGGCTATGTCGTGATACAAACAACGGCTCTTGTGATTGACTCAACAACGTAATAGGGGCGTCGAATATGAATCTCGTTTTGAAGAAATATATTTGGAATATGAAATTATTCACCAAACGGCTGCCCCTTAGTCACCGCAATCTAATGGAATTGTGAAAAGAAAGAATAGAACGTCAAAGGAGACGATGAATGCCTAGTTGATAAGTTCTAGTTTACCCAGAACTTGTGGGGGAAAGCTATTTTTACAGCTAACCGAATATTCAATCGAGTTCTACATAGCAAAACACAATCTATTCCATATGAAAAATGAAAAGAAAGGAAGCCCAACTTAAAATATTTTAAAGTGTGGGGAGTGCTTGGCTAAAGTGCAAGTTACTAAACCCAAAAAGGTAAAGATCGAATCGAAAATTATTGATTGCGTTTTCATAGGATATGCGACTAGTGATCGAATCGGATAATGCTGAATTCTTTGAGAATATTTATCGTATAAAAAGGAATGTGAGTCGTCTAGTGAAAAATCTAAGCTACTTCGAGAAGAAGGAAAGTACGTTTAATGAGGAAAATGCAAGACGTAGTAAACGTCACAGGACAACTACTTCCTTTGGACCAAATTTTCTGACACTCTTATTGAAAAATAAGCTTCAAATATTTAAAGAAGCAATGTCTTGCTCGAAAGTACAATGTTAGAAAGAGGTAGTCAATAGTGGGATAAAATCCATATTAAGTAATCATACTTGGGAATTGGTTGATCTCTAGAAAATAAACCTTTGCGTTCTAAGTGAATTTTCAAAAGTGAAACGAAAGTTGATGGTACTATTGAAAAATATAAAGGTAAGATTAGTTTTCAAATAATTTAGACAACGAGAAGGTCTTGATTATTCTGATACATACTCGCCGGTAACGAGGATTATATCTACTCAGGTATTAATAGCGTTAGCCGCCGTGTATTAAGGGTGGGCATAAAATCCGAAAAACCGAATTCCGAACCGGACCAAATTAATTCGGTATTTCGGTTTTGATTTTTTCGGTATTTCGGTATAATTCGGTATTAAATTTTTGGTATTTCGGTATAACGGTACGGTCCTCGGTATTAAAATTTTGATATTTCGGTATACCGAAATACCGAATTTATAAAGTATTCCATGTGCTTCCTAATTCCTAATTCCTTGTCCTACACTGCCCTAGCCCAACCCAAAATTTTAAGTTTATTTCTAGCCCAATAACTCAATACTAAGCCCAAGTCCATTACTCTCTTAGTCTTTTCCCCTTATTTCTAAGTATTGGAATTAGAATTAGGTTTCTCAATAAGTGAAGAACAGATCGGCTGTGAGCTTGTGGCTGCGAGTGTTGCGACTGCGATAGAGACAACGTCACGGCGACTTAACGACCTCGGCACCGACGACTCTCAAGTATGACTGCTTGTTTCCTCATTTTTAACCTTCAATCTTCAACCTTGGCGTATAGTTGCAGTGGTGAGTTTAATATTCTATTTGTTTGGTGATATACTTTTGTAATTTTTTTCTTTTATCATCAAAAAATAATATTCTAACTTATGATTTTATCTTCTTTTTTTAGGTTCAAGTTCAATAATGCCCCGTGCTCCTAAAGTTGATTCGAGAGTCGAGACTATTTATGTTATTTTGATTTTTGAGAATTTGTTAAACTTATTTAAGCCTAATGTGTTAGACACTTAGACTTATGTTATGGGCCAGTATTCTTATCATTTTATGTTGATGTTGATGTTGTTGTTGCCCTGCTTATTAGTTAAACTTACAACTTTATGTTTGGCAGAATGGCAGTAACCAGTAGGTTTGCAAACTTTGCATAATGTTATTGCTACTGTGAGCGTGACACTTTAGTTGTTATTACTTATTGGTGTAAACTTGAATTGTCTCTATTTTTGTTGCATTGTGTTTAATGCTGCTGCTACTCGTTAGTAATTTTTGCATGATGCATCTATGTTTTTGTTGCATCTGTATAAAGTGCAAATCTGAATTAAAAATTCTATTGCTGGTTGAGCTGCTGCTCAAAGTTCAGTATGATTTTGCAGTCCATATTTGGTTTTAGTGGTGCTGACTGATGATGCCTATGGATTTGATTCATTTAGGAAAGATTTTCCTTTTAGTCAGAATCTTTCGTTTCATATTAGTATTAAATTTAGTCATTATCATTTTAATTTCCAAAGGAAAGATATTACTTATTAGTGGTGCTGAATGTTGATGCCTCTGGATTCTATTTCCTTTCAATAAGAAATAAAAGGAAAGATTTTCCTTAATTAGGAATGCACTGAAATTTTATTTCTGCTTGCTAACGCTCTTAGCACTTAGCAGTACGTGACACATGAATATGTATCAAACCGAAACCATACCGAAACTGTACTGAACCAAAATAAAAAATACCGAACTGTACCGAATTAATTTGGTACGGTATTTTGTATACACAATTGATAAATCGAATATCGAAATACCGAACCGAAATTTCTAATACCGAACCGAAATACCGAATGCCCACCCCTACCGTGTATGGCCTTGAAATCCATCTGTCACGACCCGAAATTCTCACCTTCAGGATCGTGATGGAGCCTAACATTTCACTTGCTAGGCAAACCAACGTTAAAATAATCTTAACTAATTTAAAGCGAATTTAATTAAATAGAAGTAAAATTACTGAAATAAAGTGCGGCAGACTATAAATACCGAATTATCAAAATACATCCCTGAATCTGGTATCACAAGTGCACGAGCTACTAGGATAATACAAATAAAATTCTAAATAAAATTCAAGTTGTTTGAAAGAAAAGACACAGCTAAGATAAGATTGAATGGGACTTCAGAACTGCGGACGATGTGCAGTTATACCTCAAGTCTCCTCTGGGTAGTTGAATCCCAGACAAACTATGGTACGCCGCTGGGACCAACTCCAAAATCTGCATAATAAGTGCAGAGTGTAGTATCAGTACAACCGACCCCATATACTGGTAAGTGCCGAGCCTAACCTCGATGAAGTAGTGACGAGGCTATGACAAGACACGTACGTAAACCACCTATACAAGTATATACAATAAATAACAATTTATAAATTGGGAGGGAACATGCGAAGGGGAATGATATAATAATTTCAGCAGGAGAAGTATCACTTAGCAGCCATTTAATTTATCAACAATAAAATGAGAAATTAATAATATGAAAAGGGCACGGCACCACCCTTCGTGCTTTTACTCTCATTTGGCACGTCATCACCCTTCATGCTTTTACTCTTTCACAAATGGCACGCAACACCCTTCGTGCTTTTACACTTACAAATGGCACCCTTCGTGCTTTTACACTCACAAATGGCACGACAACACCCTTCGTGCTTTTACACTCACAAATAGAACAGCAACACCCTTCGTGCTTGTACACTCTTCATTACCATGACAAAGATATTATAAATAATAAAAATGACACGACATCACCCTTCATACTTTTACACTCTTCCTTACCATCAAAATAATAATCTAAATTTGGAAGTGTATTCAAATGCGAGGATATGCACTTATCAATCAATTCAATACCAGAATACCGGCTTCACCTTCCGAAATATTCAACAATAATTAAATGAATAATAATTTTACGAATAATGATCAAATAATCAATAATAAACTTAAACAAGAATGACTTAATTAAATAGGCAATTATTCATAATAAAAAAATTCCACCCACATATTTTGACTCAACCACATTGCATAAGTACTCGTCACCTCATATATACGTTGTACTCGCATATTAAATCACGTAGCAAATTGACAAATAAGTCCTACTCCCTCAAGTCAAGGTTAACCACGACACTTACCTCGCTTTGCAACCAAATTCAAGAATCCAATACACCTTTGCCTCGCGAATTCGTGTCCGAAATCCTCAAATCTAGTCATAAACAATTCAATATACTCAATATAAATCGTAGAAATTAATTCCATATGAATTTACTAATTTTCCGGATTAAAATCTTAAATTCATGTCAAAAGTCGACAGTGGGGCCCACGTCTCGACTCCCAAAAAAACTCACGAAATTCGAACACCCGTTCCGATACGAATTCAACCATACAAAGATTATCAAATTCTGACATCAGATTGGCTTCCAAATCTTCATTTTACATTTTTGGAAGATTTTATAAAAATCTGATTTTTCTTCCATAAATTCACGGATTCATGATGTAAATGAGTATGAAATTATGAAATATAATTAATATAGGATAAGGAATACTTACCCCAATATTTTCCCGTAAACATTGAACAAAAAGCTTCTTACCCGAGCTCAAAATCAAAAATGGTGGAAAATGGAGCAAAATCCTATTTCCAGAACTTAAGTTCGGTTTGCCCAGATTTTTACTCATCGCGATCGCGTAGAACAATTTCTGCCTATCCATTTTACTCTTCGCGATCGCAGATAAATCTTTGCGATCGCGAATCATGTTTTGGTTGCCCATAATTTTAACTCTACGCGATCGCGTAAATGGTCATGCGATCGCGTACAGACATTTGCAATCGCGTAGCACAAATGGCGTGCCCAGCTTCTGCCTTCATTCCTTCTATGCGAACACGGCTTGGCCCTCGCGTTCGCAGTGCACTGGGAGCTAACCTTCCGCGATCGCGTGCCTATCTTCGCGAACGCGAAGGATAAAACTCACGGCTCACAATTTTCTCTTCGTGATCGCGAGAATGGCTTCGCGATCGCAAAGCACAATGCACCAGATAATAGCTGAACCTAAAAACCAAATTTGTTTTCAAAGTTCAAATGGTCTGCGGGCCATCCGAAACTCACCCGAGCCCTCGGCGCTCCAAACCAAACATGCACACAAGTCCAAAAACCTCATACGAACTCGCTCGCGCGAACAAAACACCAAAATAATGCCTAGAACTACGAATCGGACACCAAATCAAATAAAATTTTTAAGAAAACTTTAAAACTTCTATTTTCACAACCGAACGTCCGAATCATGTCAAATCAACTCCGTTTCTCACCAAATTCGACAGACAATTCATAAATGGCATAATAGAGCTATTCCAATTTCTAGAATCGGATTCCGGCCTCGATATCAAAAAGTCAAATCCGTGGTCAAATTTTGGAAATTTTTAGCCTTTAAATTTCTAGTTTCTGTTAAATGGCCATAACTTGAGTTAGGGACCTCCAAATTAAATTTCGGGCATACGCCCAAGTCCCAAATCACGGTATGGACCTACTGAAATTGTCAAAACACTGATCCGAGTTCGTTTGCTCAAAATATTGACAAAAGTCAACTCAGTTTGGTTTTAAGGCTCTATTTCACATTTTAATTTATTTTTCACATAAAAACTTTTTGAAAAATTATACGGATTATGCACGCAAGTCGAGGAATGATAAATAGTACTTTTTGAGGTCTTAGAACACAAAATTTATTATTAAATTTAAAGATGACCTTTTGGGTTATCACATTCTCCACCTCTAAAACAAACGTTCCTCCTCGAACGGAATTAGAAAAGTACCTGAGTTGGTAAAAAGGTGTGGATATTTACTCCGCATGTCAAACTCGGACTCCCAGGTAGATGTCTCAATCGATTGACCTCTCCATTGCACCCGAACTGAAGGATAACTCTTAGACCTCAATTGTCGGACCTGCCGGGCTAGAATAGCTACCGGCTCTTCTTCATAAGTCAAATCTTTGTCCAATTGGACTGAGCTGAAATCTAACACATGGGATGGATCAACATGATATTTTCGGAGCATAGGCACACGGAATACCGGATGAACCTCTGATAAATTAGGTGGTAATGCAAGCCTGTAGGCTACTTCGCCCACCCTTTCAAGAATTTCGAAGGGTCCTATATACCTAGGGCTCAGCTTGTCCTTCTTTCCGGACCTCATTGCACCTTTCATAGGTGAAAACCGGAGCAATACTCTTTCTCCAACCATGAATGCAATATCACAAACTTTACGGTCGGCCTAACTCTTTTGCCTAGACTGAGCTGTGAGAAGTCGATCCTGAATAACCTTGACCTTATCCAAGGCGTTCTATACCAAATCGATACCCAACACCTGAGCCTCTCTTGGTTCAAACCAGCCAACTGGCAATCGACATCGCCTTCCGTATAATGCCTCATATGGATCCATCTGAATGCTCGACTGGCAGCTATTATTATAAGCAAACTCCGCAAGTGGCAAGAACTGATCCCAAGAACCTCCAAAGTCTATAACAAAAGCGTGAAGCATATCTTCCAATATCTGAATGGTGCGCTCTGACTGTCTGTCTGTCTGTGGATGAAATGATGTGCTCAACTCAACCCGCGTGCCTAACTCATATTGTACAACCCTCTAGAAGTGTGAAGTGAACTGCGTACCTAAATCAGAAATGATAGACACGGGCACACCGTGAAGGCAGACAATCTCACGAATGTAAATTTCAGCTAACCGCTCTAAAGAATAGGTAACTGCCATTGGAATGAAATGTGCTGACTTGGTCAACCTGTCCACAATGATCCAAACTGCGTCAATTTTCTCTGAGTCTGTGGGAGCCCAACAATAAAATCCATAGTGATACGCTCCCACTTCCACTCAAGAATTTCTAACTTCTGAAGCAAACAACCAGGTCTCTAATGCTCGTACTTGACTTGCTGACAATTTAGACACCGAGCTACATATGTAACTATATCCTTCTTCATTCTCCTCCACCAATAATATTGCCGAAAATCTTGATACATTTTGGCGGCACCTGGATGAATAGAATACCTGGAACTGTGGGCTTCTTCCAGAATTAATTCACGAAGCCTATCCACATTAGGCACACAAATACGACCCTGCATTCGCAGAACTCCGTCTTCCCCCATAGTAACCTATTTGGAATCACCGTGCCATATCGTGTCCTTAAGGACAAGTAAATAAGGATCATCATACTGTCGCCCTCTGATGCGCTCATATAAAGAAGATCGAGCGACTATGCAAGCTAGAACCCGACTGGGTTCTGAAACATCTAACCTCACGAACTAATTAGCCAAAGTCTGAACATCTGCAGCTAATGACCTCTCACCAATTGGAATATACGCAAGACTGCCCATACTCACAGCCTTTCTACTCAAAGCATCGGCCACCACATTGGCCTTTTAGGGGTGATACAAAATGGTGATATCAGTCTTTAAACAACTCCAACCATCTTCTCTACCTCAAATTAAGATATTTTTGTTTGAACAGATACTGAAGGCTACGATGATCAGTAAATACCTCACACGAGACACCGTAGAGGTAATGCCTCCAAATCTTCAGTATATGAACAATGGCTGCCAACTCTAAGTCATGAACAAGATAATTTTTCTCGTGAACTTTCAATTGTCGCGATGCCTATGCAATCACCCTACCATCTTGTATTAATACTGCACCAAGCCTAATGTATGATGCATCACAATATACCGTATAAGATCCTGAACCTGTGGGTAATACCAACATTGGCATCGTAGTAAAAGCAGTCTTAAGCTTCTGAAAGCTCAACTCACATTCGCCTGACCATCTGAATGGGGTACCTTTCTGGGTCAGTCTGGTTAATGGGCTTGCTATAGACGAAAACCCTTCCACGAATCGGCGATAATATCCTGCCAAACCCAGGAAACTCCGGATCTCTGTAACTGAAGTAGGTCCAGGCCAATTCTGAACAGCCTCAATCCTCTTAAGATCCACTTTTATGCCTTCTGCCGATACAACATGCCCCAAAAAGGCAATTGAGTTTAACCAAAACTCACATTTTGAAAATTTAGCATATAACCGATTATTCTTCAAAGTCTGAAGCACACTCCAAAGATGCTGCTCATGCTCCTCTCGACTGCTGGAGTAAATCAAGATATCGTCAATGAACACAACTACAAAAGAATCCAAATAGGGCTTGAACACCCGATTCATCAAATTCATAAATGTTGTTGGGCATTTGTCAACCCAAATGACATCACTAGGAATTCGTAATGCCCATACCGAGTCCGAAAAGCTGACTTAGGGACATTAGATGTCCTAATCTTCAACTGATGGTAACCAGACCTCAAGTCGATCTTTGAAAACACCTTGGCACTGTGAAGCTGGTCGAATAAGTCATCAATTCTTGGCAGTGGATACTTGTTCTTGATAGTAGCCTTATTCAACTGCCGATAATCTATACACATTCGCATTGAACCATCTTTCTTCTTTACAAATAGTACTGGTGCACACCAAGGAGAGACACTGGGTCTAATGAACCCCTGATCAAGTAAGTCGTGTAATTGATCCTTCAATTCTTTCAACTACGGCGGGGCCATACGGTATGGTGGGATAGAAATGGGTTGGGTGCCCAGAGCCAAATCAATACATAAATCAATATCTCTGTCGGGTGGCATCCCCGGCAAATCTGCAGGAAATATATCTGGAAACTCACGGACAACTGGGACTGAATCCATAGAAAGAAACATCCGCACTGGGATCGCGAATATAAGCCAAATAAGCTAGACACCCCTTCTCGACCATACACTGAGCTTTCACATAAGAGATAACCTTGCTGATAGAATGACCATGAGTTCCTTTACACTCTAATCGAGGTAACCCCGGCATGGCTAGGGTCACTGTCTTGGCATGACAATCCAATATATCATGATAAGGTGACAGCCAATCCATACCCAAAATGACATCAAAATCTACCATATCAAGAAGTAGAAGATCCACACTAGTCTCAAGACTACCAATAGTAACCGCACATGAATAATAGACATGGTCTACTACAACAGAGTCTCCCACCGGTGTAGATACACACACGGAAGCACTCAGAGAATCACGAGGCACAACCAAATATGAAGCAAAATAGGAGGACACATAAGAATAAGTAGATCCTGGATCAAATAGAACTGAAGCATCTCTATGGTAAACTGAAATAATACATGTGATCACAACATCAGATGACTCGGTATCAGGCCTAACTAGAAAAGCATAAAATCTAGGTTGGGCCCCACTACTCTGAACTGCGTCCTTGGGACGGCCTCTAACTGGCTGGCCTCCACCTCTAACAGCCTGACCTCCACCTCTGATGGTCTGACCTCCATCTCTAGCTACTTGACCCCTACCTTTAGCTAGTTGGCGGGCCTATCATCGGTCTCAATAAGGCCTCGGAAGACATGGCGGGCCTATCATCGGTCTGTGCCGCAACAACTGGCTAAACCACCCCAATTGGCGGGGCTGCTGGAGCCTGATTCTAGGGAGCCATCTGCTCCGGAGCGGGAGTAATGGGAGTTTGTACTCCTCCCCCAGCCTGTGAGACAGCTGGTGCCACTGGAAATATACCATTCTGGGCCACACCCTCCATAAGACTTACCAAACGGACTAGAGCATCCTGAAGCATTGGAGTAGCTACAAATCCTTCCGGGACCTGAACTGGTCCAACCGGTACAGTCTGAACGGGAACTTCCTCCTGAAGATCCACCTGAGGTTCTACAACAGGTGCTGCTGCCTCGAGCTCTAGACTAAGCTCTACCTCTGCCTCGAGACCTCAGTCTCGACCTCTACCCCTGGTCATAGTTGCCACCGGGGGCTCTGGTCCCTGTCAGTCAGTATATGTTTTACGTGTTCTCACCATCTGTTAGAGAATAAGAATAGAATGGTTCAATTATTGATGATAAAATAAGATCGCACGACAGAATAAGAAAGAAGTGATATTGTTCCTAAACTTCATAGCCTCTGAGAGATAAGTACAGACGTCTCCGTACCGATCCTTCAGACTCTACTTAGCTTGCTCGTGACTCGTGAGACCTATATAACCTAATGCTCTGATACCAACTGTCACGACCCGAAATTCCCACCTTCAGGATCGTGATGGCGCCTAATATTTCACTTGCTAGGCAATCCAACGTTAAAATAATCTTAACTATTTTTAAGAAAATTTAATTAAATAAAAGTCAAATTACTAAAATAAAATACGGAAGATCATAAATACCGAATTATCAAAATACATCCCTGAATCTGGTGTCACAAGTGCACGAGCTAATACAAATAAAGGTCTAAATAAAATTCAAGTTGTTTGAAAGATAAGACACAGCTAAGATAATATTGAAGGGGACTTCAGAACTGCGGACGTTGTGCAGTTATACCTCAAGTCTCCTCTGGTAGTTGAATCTGGGAAAATCTATGGTACGCCACTGGGACCAACTCTAAAATATGCACAATAAGTGCAGAGTGTAGTATCAGTAAAACCGACCCTATGTACTGGTAAGTGCCGAGCCTAACCTCGACGAAGTAGTGACGAGGCTATGACAAGACACGATGCGAATTGGAATGATATAATAATTTTAGCAAGAGAAGTATCACTTAGCAACCATTTAATTTATCAACAATAAAATGAGCAATTGATAATATGAAAAGGGCACGGCACCACCCTTCGTGCTTTTACTCTCATTTGGCATGACATCACCCTTCGTGCTTTTACTCTTTCACAAATGGCACGGTAACACCCTTCGTGCTTTTACACTCACAAATAGCACGGCAACACCCTTCGTGCTTTTACACTCACAAGTGGCACGGCAATACCCTTCATGCTTTTACACTCACAAATGGCACGGCAACACCCTTCGTACTTTTACACTCACAAATGGCACGGCAACACCCTTCGTGCTTGTACATTCTTCCTTACCATTGCAATGATATTATAAATAATAAAAATGGTACGAAATCACCCTTTGTGCTTTAACACTCTTCCTTACCATGAAAATAATAATATAAATTTGGAAGAGTATTTATATGTGGGGATATGCACTTATCAATCAATTCAATACCAGAATACCGATTTCACCTTCCGAAATATTCAGCAATAATTAAATAAATAATAATTTCACGAATAATAATCAAATAATTAATAATAAACTTGAACAAGAATGTCTTAATTAAATAGGCAATTATTCATAATAAACAAATTCCACCCGCATGCTTTGACTCAACCACAACGCATAAGTACTCGTCACCTCACATATACGTTGTACCCGCATATTAAATCACGTAACAAATAGACAAATAAGTCTTACTCCCTCGAGTCAAGGTTAACCACGACACTAACCTCGATTTGCAACCAAATTCAAGAATCCAATACACCTTTGCCTCGCGAATTCGTGTCTGAAATTCTCAAATCTAGTCATAAATAATTCAATATACTCAATATAAATCGTAGGAATTAACTCCATATGAATTTACTAATTTTCCGGATTAAACTCCGAAATTCATCTCAAAAAATCGATAGTGGGGACCACGTCTCGAATCCCGAAAAATCTCACGAAACCCGAACATATGTTCTGATACGAGTTCAACCATACAAAGATCATCAAATTCCGACACCGGATTGGCTTTCAAATCTTCATTTTATATTTTTGGAAGATTTTACACAAATCTGATTTTTCTTCCATAAATTCACGAATTCATGATGTAAATGAGTACGAAATTATGAAATATAATCAATATAGGATAAGGAACAATTACCCCAATATTTTTTCGTGAAAATCGCCCAAAAAGCTTCTTACCCGAGCTCAACATCGAAAATGGTGAAAAATAGGGCGAAATCCCATTTTCAGAACTTAAGTTTTATTTGCCCTGATTTTTACTCATCGCAATCGCGTAGAACAATTTCTACCTATCCATTTTACTCTTCGCGATCGCGGATAATTCTTTGCGATCGCGAATCGTATTTTGGTTGCCCAGAATTTTAACTCTACGTGATCGCGTAAATGGTCATGCGATCGCGGAGAACATTTTCTCAACCTTATGCGATCGCTTACAGACATTTGCGATCACGTAGCACAAATGGCGTGCCCAGCTTCTGCCTTCATTCCTTCTACGCGAACGCGGCTTGGCCCTCGCGTACGCAGTGCACTGGGAGCTAACCTTCCGTGATTGCGTACCTATCTTCGCGAACGTGAAGAGTAAAACTCACGGCTCACAATTTTCTCTTCGCGATCGCGGGAATGGCTTCGCGATCGCGAAGCACAATGCACTAAATGACAACTGAAGTTAAAAACCAGATTTATTTTCAAAGTTCAAATGGTCCGTAGGCCATCCGAAACTCACCCGAGCCCTCGGGGCTCCAAACCAAACATGCATACAAGTCCAAAAATCTCATACGAACTCGCTCGCGCGAACAAAACACCAAAATAACGCCTAGAACTACGAATCAGACACCAAATCAAATGAAATTTTTAAGAAAACTTTAAAATTTTTATTTTCATAATCGAACGTCCGAATCACGTCAAATCAACTCCGTTTCTCACCAAATTCGACAGACAAGTCATAAATGACATAATGGAGCTATTCCAATTTCCAAAATCGGATTCTGGCCCCGATATCAAAAAGTCAAATCCGTGGTCAAACTTTGAAAACTTTTAGCCTTTAAATTTTTAGTTTTCGTTAAATGGACATAACTTGAGTTAGGGACCTCCGAATTAAATTTCGGGCATACGCCCAAGTCCCAAATCACGGTACAAATCTACTGGAACTGTCAAAATACAGATTCGAGTCTGTTTGCTTAAAATGTTGACTAAAGTTAACTCAATTGAGTTTTAAGACTCTATTTTATATTTTAATCTATTTTTCACACAAAAACTTTCCGAAAAATTATACGAATTGTGCACGCAAGTCCAGGAATGATAAATAGTTCTTTTTGAGGTCTTAGAATACATAATTTATTATTAAATTAAAACATAACCTTTTGGGTCATTACACCATCAGATGGACGTAGAGACAACCTTCTTAAATGGAGATTTGGAGGAAGAAATTTATATGGAACAACCTGAAGGGTTTGTGGTTCCTGGAAAAGAAAAGAAGGTGTGTCGACTTGTTAAGTCACTTTACGGACTAAAACAAGCACCCAAACAATGACATGCAAGATTTGACCAAATAATATTGTCAAATGGTATCAAAATTAATGAGTGTAAACAAATGTGTTTACGTTAAAAATACTTCAAATCATATAGTCGTTATTTGATTATATGTGGATGATATGTTAATGAAATATTTAAAATGTGGGGGCTTTTAGTTTATGCATGACAAAAGCCAATGTTAGACGTAATGTCTAAATGATATAATTTTTGAATCCTACTAATCCTTAGTAGATATTGATATGATAGTCGATGAATTCATTACTTGTTCAGTCTTAGTGATGACTAGTGATGAAATTACAAATTCAAAAATTATTTACGTTCCTTTCCAGAAATAATTTATTCTTTCTAGAACATTTATAATGGTTAGTTCTTTTATGAAAGGGTGTCACCTGAAAGGCTGTGACTATTTAAAAAAAGTATGTTTGTATGTTTTGTATAAACATGACCGTTCATGAACGAATGTATTAATACGTTGGTCTATAATGAGGCAAACCAACCGATGAACATGACCAAAATCCATTACAAGTTAGATTTGTTTCATGAATGAAGGTGGTATAATTTGTATATCATATAGACGTATGAATAAATAGCATACAAATGCTTAAAAATGGCGGAGTGATTGCGAAATGTGTTATATATTAAAAGGTTGTGACCACAACTGATGCCAATCATTCCTGCTAATCTGATATGCAATAGAATGTCGAGATGTATTAGTCTACGACATAAGGAAGTTCGCATTGAACTGCCAGGACAATAAAATGAGTTTTTAGATATTTAAAATATGCCCATGACTATGCATTGCACTATAATAACTATCATGCGGGTATTGGAGGGTATAGTGATGTAAATTAAATCACTGAATAAACCTAAACAAAATCCACAAGTGGATATATTCTTACAATCAGTGGAGAAGCGGTGTCTTGAAAATCGTCCAAACAAACGTGCATTGCCGTTCTACAATGAAGGCTGAGTTTATAGCCTTAGACAAGGCCGGTGAAGAAGCTGGATGTCTCCGAAATTTCTTGAAAAAATTCCATTAGCCCAAAATATTGGCACCTATATGCATACATTGCAATGGTCAAGTGGCAATGGGAAGGGCTGGGAGCATTATGTATAACGGAAAAGCTTGTCATATACGACGAAGACATAAAGCCGTTAGGCAACTATTCTCTAGGGGAATTATCATAATTGACTATGTAAAGTCAAGCGATAATATGTCGGATCAACTTACAAAAGGCCTAACTAGAGTGGTAGTTGAAAGATCATCGAGGGAAATGGGACTATGGCTGAGGACAAGTTACTGTGGCGGTAACTCTACCTAGAAGACTAGAGATCCCAAGATCTAGGTTCAAGGAGATCAAACAAAGTCGTTTGTGACGGTTCAACATTGTCAAATAAAATTTTGGTCCATTCTCGTGATGACACAATGTTCAGTACCAAGGATAAAGCGTTAAGATTTTTTTAATGGTTTTTAAGTTTGATACGGGGTATATCAAATCGTGTATCTACGGAATAACATGTTTAGGAATCACCTATGTAAGTGTGAATTGTTAGCCGCTTCAATGAGAATTCTGTAAGGCCAATTCTCTATGCACTTATAAAATCATGCGGTGTTTATGGCTGAAACAAATACAACAATGAGAACCAAAGACGGTTTGATTGTGTGACTTATGGTTGTCTAGATATACACCAAAGCTCGAGGGCTCAAAGATATCAAATCTACCGATTGACCGAGTATATCCAACATATGTTCACTACGGAAAGTTCAAAGGGAAACCTACTTATCCAGATGCGATTAATCCTTACTTGCGAATCACACAAGTTTTTTTTTTTTGCATGTTTTTTAAATATATTGTCATTCCACATTCATGTGGGGGATTGTTAGGTTTCGTGAATGGGTGTGAATGGGAAATAGAAGTGGCACCTTTTGAATTGCACATCTTCATCTCACCATTTCATTATCTATAAATTTTAGAGGCTTAGCCTCATTTTATACATGGAAAAATTCTGAAATTCTCCCATTTTCTTTGCATTATTTTTCCAAAACAAAATATAAGTGTCATGTGTGATTTGCTCCGCCTTATTGCGTTCACTGAAACACTGGGGTTTGAGGTACCGCTACACCAATGTGGATAATCCGTTCTATCCTGGGAGGAAATAATCCTAAACCTCGGATACTAGGAGGGGATTAAGTTCCTTAAGGATACACTGTGAATTCAGTGTATCCTTATTTAATTTTGTTCTTCCTATACATTTTTGTTTGTCTTTTACTTTACAAAATTTTCTCGTTTCCAACACAGAGTACCAACACGAAGAAGACAACATATTTCCGGGATTAAAAATGATATGTTTGATAAATCTATATTTCTGTTTTAATAGAAGTGTTATGGAAATTTGGAACAGTATATGAATCTTTTAGTGGAGTTAAGTGATACGTAGGAGGTCAGTTTTGTGTTAGTTGCTGGCCTATTATATTTGTACCATCTTGGTACCTTTTTTATTTAATAAAATTTTACCTTACCAAAAAAAAAAATTAACCAACACCAAGAAAATGAGACCACCAACAGCCAAGATTTCTCGAACCTTGTTCAAGAAACCTCTAGGCAGCAACAACAAAAACAACACTACCCTGATTTCTCAGTATATCACTCTACTGATCAGGGGAAAACAGAGTGCAATCCTCAGGTCCCAACAATGCCAGTTGATGAAATGTCTGGCATTAATTTCTGGGTGTCAAGAAACTATCAAAATCTAAAAGGGCATGTATTAGAGCAGAATATGATAGGCTGCATGGCTGATAATAGTGGAGAATCTGGGTCTAGTGGTGCAATAACATACGGAGATTTTATGTCACTTAGCTTATCAATGAGCCCTGGCTCTCAATCAAGTTGTGTCAGTGGAACGCAACAAATCTCTCCAACTGTCGCGGATAGTATTGCCATGGAAACAAAGAAAAGAGGGCTTGAGAAGGTGGATCATCAAAAGCAAAATGTTCATAGGAAATCCATTGATACTTTTGGCCAAAGAACCTCACAGTATCGAGGCGTCACTAGGTTAGATCTTCCCCTTTATCCTATTTTGTTTTCTTTAATTCCGATGACCTTTATTCTGTAATACTTAAGTGGTTATATGTTTTTTCATAATAAAAGGTAGACACCATGATCTTGTTAGTTATATTTCTTTTGAATTAGGCATAGATGGACTGGTAGATACGAAGCTCATCTATGGGACAACAGTTGTAAGAAAGAAGGGCAGAGCAGGAAAGGAAGGCAATGTTAGTGTCAAACATCTTTTTTTAATGGATTTGCTTTTTACAGCTTCTGGTGAGTTGTTTCTCTGAACTGGTACAAACTTGCTTCTTTTTTCTCCTCCTTCATGATTATTTTTGGGGATGCATGTCGGTTTTTTCAGTCTATCTAGGTAAATCTTCATTTAAATTTCTGTATACGTTGTATATTCTGTGAAATGATTGAGCCATGACTGTATATATCTATCTTGTCGTTAACCAGATGATCATAAATATCATAAATCTAGGTGGGTATGACGTGGAAGAAAAAGCTGCAAGATCATATGATTTGGCTGCACTGAAGTACTAGGGACTCTCAACACACATAAATTTCCCGGTATGCAGTAGTATATAAAGATTATTTATCAACTGTATTTTGTTTGTTTATGCTGTCATATAATTTATCAACTGTATTTTGTGTAGCTCAATTAAGAAGGTAGGCTTGTTGCTGCTTCAAATCCCGTACTTAATTAGTACTCGTATTCATTTAATTTGTCCAATTTTTTGCAGGAAGAGTAGTAATATTTCAAGAGGAGCTTCAATGTATCAAGGGGTGACAAGGTTTGATACTCACTACAATTCAGTAGGCAACTTTAGAATTGGAAATGAAGTTCTGTTGTTACTGAAACTGAAAATCGCCCTTGTTTGATCTTCGCTTTAGCAGACACCATCAGTGCGAAAGCTGAAAAGCTCGGATCGACTGAGTGGCTGGGAACAAGGACCTTTATTTGGGGACATTTAGTGAGTGAATTTGACTACTAACTTGCTCTGTGATTCCTTTCCTCATCCGAGATAATGTAATTTTATTTTGAAAGTGTGCACTTAGATTCAACTTAAACTCTTAATAAGGATTGTTCAGTATTATAGAGGCATAATCTTTTTTAAATCTTTTCTGTTAGTAAAACATGGCAAGTCTTAAAGTGTGTAGTAAGGTTGATCACGAGCCAACAAGAGCATGTAGAGAACTTTATGTCAGCAAGGCTGGCTTTTACTCATGAGGCTGTCTTTTATAATGGGAATCATTCACTTTGTATACTGCCTAATCTAAGTCTAAATATGGTTCTCTCTCTTTCTGCTTTTTTTCCTCCCTTATCTTTGTCTTGTTATACACTTTCCCTTGTATGAGAACTGCTCCTGCATATACTTGGCTGACTTTTCAGTGGAGCTGCGTTTCAATCTCATTGGATCAAGGATTTAACTTATACACGACACAAATTTCTTTTTATACGATCATGTACTTTATACTACTGTGACTTGTTACCTACCTTATTTTCAAGTTATTAATCTCACTTTTTAAGAACGATTGTTTCTGGTGTCATTTAGGTGATGTGGTAGTCCCTTTTACACTATAATAGTTAAACTCTTTGGATCAATTCTGTAGGTACCTAAGAAGAAGCTGCAGAGGCCAATGACATTGAATTTTGAGGCGTACATGCTATGACAGACTTTGACATATCAACGTATGATGTAGAGCGTATGATGTAGAGCGTATAATGGCTAGTAACAGTGTAGTAGTCAAAAGACACAGAAACAAGCAAAGTAATCTTTCATTCAAAAAGGTAGGAAGGAGGAGAGTAGATTGCCCATGGCACTATAACAACGGATAGCAATTTGCAGTTCATATACCAAATGTACACCAATTATTTCAAACCTTCAATTGTCGAGAGAATCTATTGAATCTACTCTTAGAACTTCACTTCGAACGCAATTTAGCTAATTTAGCTAATGAATCAAGTAATGGACCTAGAGTACCATCCAATCTTATAGTGGAACCATTCTTAACCCACGTATGAAATGCTAAGCTGGTTATGAAGATGCCTGTCCTTAGGAAAAATATTCCTAGGCCAGCATGGTTGACTTGGGCGACAGGTGCTTTAACCTCCTCTGTCTTCCTTGGAAGGACATAAAGGTTGTCATATTGTAGCGCAAAGATATTAAATTAGAGTAGTAGCGCATCGTCTACAATCACATCCGGTTGGATAAAGATTGCACTTCTGAGGCCTCATCTTGTTCGGGCACCATATTGTAGAAATCCTCCCTGCTCTTGACAACTAGAACTGGAAATAACTTCGGGATGGACTTCGCAGCTTCTTTGAGGATGTCGGACGGACGCTACTGCTGCCAATCTCATGTGTGCTTGATGGTGTCTCTTGTATAGCATGTGTGAGGCTGGATCCACTCAAAGGGAGAGCACTAGATGAAATGGCTGTCCGCGCATTTTGGTTATCAGCATCCATTGTCTCATGTGTTGTTTCGCACACCCAAGACAAACAGCTTTTAAAATATTTCTGCAATGCATCGAACACACCTACAAATGAAAAGGACTGTTAGAGCGGAGAATTAACTCAGAGAATTGAAAGGGACTGCTACCATAACTGGTTTAGCAGAAAAAGGTTACCTCGAGCTGGAACAGATTTATATTTCTTCGAAAAGAGGCCTATGACATTAGCAAATTTGTATGAAGCAGATGACAGCAAGTTCCCAAAGGCTCTCAATAAAACTCATGACCTAAAGCCAAATTTTAACATGGGGCCTTAATTTTTTTTCTTTTTTGTCTATAGTATAGTTATCTTGTAAAATATAGTATTAATATTACATTTCTTTTTTTATTTCTTTCTTTTTGTCTATAGTGTAGTTATCTTATAAAATATAATATTAATATTCACATTGACAAGAAAATTCAAGTTAATAAGATGTTAGCCATCCTTTTTGTTTGGCGTTAGGGGGCCCCACGAGCCAATTCGTTACCTTGGATCTTATTGTAAAAAATATTATTTATCAATATGAAGATTTGAGTATCTTAGTTCAAAGTTCTAAAATATTTCTATTATTAAAAATAGATAGTATTTCTTTCCATTTTTATAAGGATTTTGTATTCTTTTTTCTATAAACTTCAATATTGTCTAAACGAAAATAAGATAGTAAATCCACAATTAAAAATATTTTTGGGGCCCCAAAATTTAGAAGACCTAAAGCAAATGCTTTACTAGCCTCCCCTTGAGCCGCCCCTGCAAGTTCCTCGTCTGTTTTTCGGAACCAAGGAGGAACTATGTAAATGACATGACATAAAATGAGAATTCAAAACCATTTAGGACTAGCAATTCAAACTAGTAAAACTACCTGAAAGACAAACACAATACAGATATCACATTTTAAATCTGATAAACTCGCAAGATAAATAATGGCAGAACTTGCTAACTTTGAAATTACAGCCTAAACCTCTCTATGAATTTATCAAAGCTAGTTTTGCAGAAACAGTAAGACATTGTTCTTGTGTTGTAACAGGATCCTGTTAGGCGTTAGCTATAATAGCAAGTGGTTTCAGAGTAGAGAAGTTAGCAACCAATAATGTGTAAATTCGGAAAATGGTCAACGTACCATAAATAACAGATTAGGATACATCATTGAAAAATAATGCAAAGCTATGATACTAAATAAAGTACAGATATATGTACTACCAATCAATATCAGAGTGACTGAACTGAAATCATCACCATTACGCAGATTTTAGTCCATGCAAAGAAATTTATGAAGTACTAACGCAAGGAGAAAAATGTTATACCTCACAGTCGTCTCCCAGGAAGGAATCAGCTCCCAAGCTCACACTACTGTCTTGATTATCGTCATTCTCATCCTCACAGGGATCAAGCATGCTCTTAAGCTAAGAAGAAACCACAGAATGTGAATTGGTTGAACATTTAACTGAAAACTACTATATCCTTCCTGCAATAACTGCCCCATACCTTGAGAGCTAATACAAAATTATAACGACCCGACCGGTTGTTTTGAGTTCTAGCACATCACTCGGCAGTTTGAGGCCATGAGTAGTTTTACTTCGGGTATTATGACTTGTACGCGTGATCGGAATTGAATTTCGGGAAATTCCAAGTTGATTTGGAAAGAGAATTCTAATTTCGGAAGCCTTAAGTTGGAGGAATTGACTAAAGTTTGATTTTTGAGTAAAAAACCTTGGAATCGGGATTTGAAGGTCCCAACAGGTTCGTATGATAATTTTAGACTTGGGCGTATGCCCGGAGCGGATTTTGGATAACCCGGGAACGTTTCGGCGCCTATTATGGAAGTTGGCATTTTGGAAGAATTCCCTAAATTTGAGTTGACGTATATTTCAATGTTATTGATGTCCGTTTGGGATTCTGAGTCTGGGAATAGCTCCGCATGATGATTCTGGCCTTAGGGGCGCATCCGAAAGTGGATTTGGAGGTCCGTAGGTCATTTTGAGGTCATTTGGCGAAAGTTGGAAATTTGGTTAATTTTGAGAAGTTTGACCGGGAGTGAACTTTTTGATATCGGGGTCGGATTTCGATTTCGGAAGTTGGAATAGGTCTGTAATGTCAATTATGACTTGTGTGCAAAATTTGAGGTCAATCAGACATGATTTGATAGGTTTCGGCATCGATTGGAGAAGTTTGGAATTTCAAAGTTCATTAAGTTTGAATTGGAGGGTGATTCGTAGTTTCGATATTTTTTGTCATGATTTGAGGCCTTGACTAAGTTCGTAATGTGTTTTAGGACGTGTTGGTATATTTGGTTGAGGTCCCAAGGACCTCGGGTGGATTTCGGATGGTTAACGGATCGAGTTTGGACTTGGAAGGAAAGCTGAAGCATCTGTCTTCTGGTGTAACCACACCTGCGAGATTTTGGCCGCGGGTGCGGAGCCGCAGAAGCGGCCAAGAGGGTCGCAGAAGCGGTTCTGGCTGGGGTAGGTTGGGACCGAGTTCCGAGAAATGGGACCGTACCTGCACACGTGGAGTCGCAGAAGCGAAGGCGCAGAAGCGCGTAGGGGCGCAGATGCGGGGGCTGTTGGGCCGAGCTTGAACCGTACCTGCGATGGAATTTCTACAGGTGTAGAGCCGCAAGAGTGGCTGTTGGACCGCAGAAGCAAAAGTCGGGCTGGGGAGTGTCATTTTAAAGACGAAATTTGGCCATTTTCCTCCGTTTTTCTTTTGGATGGGCGATTTTTGGAGCTCTTGGAAGGGGATTTTCGTCATCTATGTCAAGGTAAGTGATTCCTACACATTGTGAGTTAAATACATGATTTATATAAGGATTTAAACATGAAAATTAGTAGAAATTTGGGATTTTGAAGAAAAAACTAGAAATTGGTATTTTTGGAATTTGACCACGAATTTGGGCATGGAATGGAAAATAAATTATATATTTGAGTTCATGGTGTAATGGGTAAAGTTTATCTTCGAAAATTTTCAGAATCCGGGCACGTGGGTCCGATGGTGGTTTTATCGACTTTTCGAACGAAGTTGGGAATTGTTGTAAATAGGAATATAATGAGTATTTGAGTATATATTTATGGAATTTCTCAATTTTTGACTAGTTTCAGAGCGTTGGACGTCAGTTTGAGTTGTTGGAAGGCCTTGGGAGCCGGTCATGGAATTCCGGAGCGAGGTAAGTCTCCTTTCTAACCTTGTAAGAGGAAAATAACCCCATAGGTGAAATAATACGATATGTGTTTCTATTTGTGGGGGCTACGTATGCACGAGGTGATGAAAGTCCGTGCGCAGCTACTATTATGCTAAGTCCGGGTAGTCTAGGACCCAAATCATGCTATACTTGCGATATTTGCAACCTTATTATTAATTTAAATTGCTTAAATCATACTGAACTTGGTAAATAAATTTTTAAAAGGTTAAACTTTATTTTTCTTGACCGTTAAATGAGAATTGGCATTTTCTTGGATAATTGCTCCTTAAAGAATTCTTGATTGACTGTTGAATGTGTTTATCTTCTGTGGAGCGGGTCGAACGCCTCGGCAGATTAATAGATGCATCTATGGTTCGTGTCGTTCGACCCTCGGCAGTGCACAGTTTAAATATTATGTTGGATTGGGCCGTACGACCTCGACATGATTTCTGCATGATTGAATTGATTGCTTTGGAACTTACAATAAATGATATTGCCTCCTTGGCCTGAGATAAATTGTTAAATGATGAGAAATAAATTTGGAGATTTCTTAATTATAAAAGAAGTACCTACTTACTTCAAAATATTGAGCTTGCAACCGTTTTATATAATCAATACTTAATTATATCATTGATATCCTATTTATAGCCCATAGTAAGTGTCGAAGTCGACCCCTCGTCACTACTTCTTTGAGGTCAGGCAGGATACTTACTGGGTACGCATTGATTTACGTACTCATACTTTGTCTTTAGCATCAGGGTCTGCGCACGCGGCATTGTCTAGCGCGTGGCGCTGTTGGCATCTGCCTATGGCTGGGCGCTGGCGATGGCTATCGGTGGGGTGACAGAGGCACATGCGCGCTTGTCACTTGGAGCTGCCGAGACCACAGGGCCGACCGTGGTGACAGGCGTTGGGAGGCTGGCCAGGACGCCACGGGGCGCGGGCATGGTTGGAAAGCCGCTCATGACATTCTCCCCCACCTGAGTTGGCGACGTCCTCAACGCCTTCCTTGTAAGGTAATCATCAATCAGGCTCTTGTAGGCTTTGAGGTTTGTTCCCCACTCCCAAGTATTCTCCTCTGCATCACATCCCTGTCATTTCACCAAGAACTCCTGGTGATCTTTTCTTGAGGCGTGAATCACTCGATCATCAAGAATAGCTTCAGCACGCCTTTTCCCGGTTGAATTGGGGCCTCGAATACTTGGTATTGTGAGTTGGCTTCATGAAGGATCCTCCATATCTTCCCGAAAAGGTTTCAGGAGACTGACATGGAAAACAGGATGGATTTTCCACCAAGCTGGGGTATCCACCCGGTATGCAACTTTCCCAATGCGCCTTTCAATGGACAAGGGTCCAATATATTTTTGCAATAGGCGAGGGTCATGGACCCCTGCAAACAAGTACCGCTTTGGGATTTTGACCATCACTTTGTCTCCCACCTGGTATTCAACAAAGCGGCGATTCTGATCAGCATGCCTCTTCATCCGCTTTTGGTCTTTGACAAGATAGCTCCACACTATCTCCAAATTTTGCTTCCATTCTTTTGAGAAGCTAGCAGCCCGAGGAGATTTTGACATGTTTGGTGCGTTCACTGTGTGTGGGAGTAGCGGTTGCTGTTCGGTAATAATTTCAAAAGCGCCTTTGTTGGTACTTGAGCTCTTTTGTGAATTGAAACACAGTTGAGAAGCATCCAGAAGCTTCACCCAATTCTTCTACGATCCGGTCACAAAGTGCCGGAGATATTCCTCTAGCATGCCATTGAATCGCTCCATCTGGCCATCAGATTGCGGATGAAAACTTGAGCTATGACTCAATTTTGACCCGAGGCACTTAAAGAGTTAGGTCCAAAAATTGCTAGTGAAGTGTGAGTCGCGATCACTAATAATGTCTTTAGGTAAGCCCCAATATTTGACGACATGAGAGAAGAATAGTCGAGCTGTATCTTCTGCTGATATATATTGTAGGGCTGCTATAAAGGTAGCATACTTGGAAAACCGATCCACCACAACCAAGATAGTTGTGAGATCTCCGACCTTGGGCAATCCGGTGATGAAGTCCAGGGAAATGCTTTCCCAAGGTCTTTTTGGGACAGCTAGTGGTTCCAAGAGCCCTGCCTGTGTCAAGCGGTCTGACTTATCCTTCTGGCATATTAGACAAGTCTTCACATACTGAGTGACATCATCAACCATTTGAGGCCAATAATATGCACGGCAAAGTAACGCCATGGTGCGTTCCTCGCCGGGAAGACCGGCCCACAAAGTATCGTGGCATTCCGCAAGAAGAGCCCGTCGCAGATCTCCTCCTTTAGGAACATAAAGTCGGTTCCCTTTCACCTTCAGGAAACCATCTTTGGTGTAGAACTGGCGAGTCTTGCCCTGTCCTACCAAATCAACCAAATACTGTGTAGTAGGATCCTTGATGAGTAGATCCTGTATCTGGTCTTTTATGGTGGTAGTTATTTCGCTTCCCTTTAGGGCGACGAGTACACACATCGATGCTAGATCAGCTCTCCGACTGAGTGTATCAGCAACATGATTGGTCTTTCCACTTCGGTTCTCCAGGTTGAAGTGAAATTCCGCTAGGAGTTCCTGCCACCTAGCCTGTCGACCATTCAGCTTTGGCTGGGTCATGAAATGGCTAACGACTGTGTTGTCTGTCTTGACCACGAATGGGGCTCCCAGTAGATAATGCCTCCAAAGGCGTAAGCAATTAACGACATCCAATAATTCTTTCTCATGGGCGGCATAGCGCCGCTCTGCATCCTTCAGTTTTCGGCCCTCGTAGGCTACGGGATGCCCTTCTTGTAGAAATACTCCACCAAGTGAATAGTCGGAGGCATCCGTTTGTACTTCGAATGGCTTGGCCAAGTCAGGGAGGGCCAAGACTGGGCTACTAGACATAGCCATCTTCAATGCGTCAAAGGCCTCTGCCCGCTTGGGGCCCCAATCCCACGGGGTGGCCTTCTTGAGAAGTTCTATCAGCGGCACTGCAATGAGGGAGTAACTTTTCACAAAATGCCGATAGAAGTTGCATAGACCAAGGAACGACCTCAAGGCATGGATATCCTTAGGAGGCGGCCATTCTGTAATGGCCTGAATCTTCTGCTGGTCCATCTTGATCCTCCCTTCCTCGATGATATGTCCGAGGAATTCAATTTGTTTCTGAACAAAGGAGCACTTGGATAGGTTCGCATATAATTCGTGCTCCCGCAATCGGGCTAGGACCTTTCGCAAATGCTCCAGGTGTTCTTCCAGTGTCTGGCTATACACCACAATGTCATCCAAATAAACCACGAAGAATTCATCAATGTATTCTCGGAAGACTTGGTTCATCAAGGTGCAAAATGTGGCTGGCGTGTTAGTCAAGCCAAAGGGCATAACCAGGAAGTCGTACGACCCATATCTTGTCACACAGGTCATCTTGTGCTCATCACCATCTGTAATCTGAACTTGCCAATAACCTGTCCTCATGTCTATTTTGGTGAATACCGTCGCACCACCCAGTCTATCAAACAAGTCTGCCATAAGCGGAATATGGTACTTGTTTTTCACGGTGATTTTGTTTAGAGCCCGGTAATCCACGCAGAGTCGTAAACTACCATCATGTTTCTTTTGGAATAGCACAGGGGACCCGTATAGGGACTTGGAGGGCACGATGATCCCTGTGTCTAGCATTTCCGTCAATTGTCTCCGAAGCTCGGTGAGTTCGGGTTATGACATTCTGTATGGCACCCGGGCAGGTGGCTTCGCACCCGGCACCAACTCAATCTCATGGTCCACAGTTCGCCTAGGCGGAAGATGCTTTGGCATGTCTTGTGGCATGCCGTCTTCAAATTCCAGAAGTAACTCCTTCACGGGTGCAGGAATGGGACCCGAGGAGCGTTCTATATCTTCCATGCAGAGGGTAGCCAGGAACGTGGGTTCATGACTTTTTACCCCCTTCTTCAACTGCAAGGCCGAGATGTTCTCGGCTGCCATCTTCATGGGAATGCACGGAATAATGCAGGGCTTGGCCCCATTTGCTCCCATCATCAGTAGCATGTCTGCATACAGTGCGGGCATGGTATTGGTCTGTCTCAGGAATTCCAACCCCACTATTAACTCAAAGTCATCTATGATCACTACGCGCAGGTTGAACTTTCCTTCATAAGGGCCAAGCTTCACTGGTACTTCTTTGGCTATTCCACCCACTGGTTGAGGTGGTGAGTTGATAGCCTTCACACGACCTTTGCCCTTTCCTACAACTAGTCCAAGGCGCTCCACCTGAGTCGAGGCTAAGTAGTTGTGGGTGGCACCCGTGTCTATCATTGCCCGAATAGGCTTGCCATTTACCTTCATGTCAACGAACATTAAGGTCCTCTCTTGATGAGGAGGAGTCTTCTCATTCGCCTTCTTTTTTCCTTTCTTGGCAATTGGACAGGGGTCCTTCTTCTTGCGGATACCGGCACTGGTTCCCGTTAAGGGCTCAGAAATGGAGCCAACAATTGCATTGAATGCACCTACTGGCTCGGTCTGGTCTGCATCATCGGCGTCGTCATCCGTCCCATCCTCAAAAGCTTGATGGGCGTTCATCTGTGCATGTGGGCATTCATTATTCCAATGTGGTCCGCCGCAATGACGTCATCCTGAGGGGGCTTCCTCCCCCGATCATTGTTGTTAGATGCAGCACTAGTACTGCCGGAAGAGGGAGCCTTGGATTTGGGTGCACTCCGGTCTCCTCCACTTCTGCTAGGGCCACCAGTGTTTGGTTGGCCCCCTTTGTATCCTCCTCGGACAGGCTGTTGAGGCCTATCCTTCCGGGCTTCCACTTGGTAATCCCCAAGGCACTCTGCTGCTTGGATTGCCTTAGGCAACGTGTCTACCCTTTGTCTCTGCAACTCCATCCGGGCATAAGGTTTCAACCCTTCCAAGAAGGTGAAGAGTTTGTCTTTGTCCCCCATGTCACGGATGTTCAGCATGAGCGCGGAGAATTCCCGCACGTAATCTCGCACTGATTTGGTCTGGCGGAGCTCCCGCAACTTTCTCCTGGCATTATACTCAACATTTTTGGGGAAGAACTGTAGGCGTATGGCTTCCTTCAAATCTGCCCATGTCTCGAGGGCATCTTCACCAGCCTTGATGGCTTTGTACTTCACCCGCCACCAGAGTTTGGCATCACCCTTAAGATACATGGCAGCAGTTGCTACCTTCTTAGCTTCTTCTAGGCCTCCCACAACATCGAAGTATTGCTCGATGTCGAAAATGAAGTTTTCCACTTCTTTGGCATTCCGAGCTCCACTGTATGGCTTTGGCTCAGGAATTTTCAGCTTTTGTGCCATAGGGGCGAGGTTTACACCACCCCCAAATTGGTTTTCACCTCCTCGAAGTAGGCCTTGTAAAGCAGCATTGACAATATTGAGCTGGCCTGTCAAGTTGTCTATGGTTTGTTGCATGGCAGTCACCCTGTCTGCCTCTTGTTCCCTGTTGGCTAAATCCTCGGCACGCTCCTGCTGGAGGACCTCAAATTTACCAAAAATTTCAGCTGCCTCTGTGGCTGCTGTTTGCCGGTCTCCTTCAGAGTCGCGACTGATGTTTTCTATGTCAACTTCGGCCTGGATGAGTCTGCGGTCCAGGTCGTCCAACCTTTGCACTAGGATGGTCTTCAGATCGGGCACCATTTCCACGATGGGCCGTAATGCGTCAACCGTTCCCTCAAGGGTCGCGATGCGATTCCCATAATTCACCATGGTCAGCAATGGTGGTAATTGCAATGTAATCCCTCATCCGATGTCGAGCCTAGGCTCTGATACCAACTGTTACGCGGCGCCTTCCTGAAGTTCCTTGGAAGGGCGACGTAAGTCTAAGCAACCGATGTCAGTACGGTTGCTGTCCGCCAACTGAGGTCCCCTCCGTACGCTAGACTAGATTGTCAGTGCCGTACGGGAAAACCAATGTCATGAGAAATTGAAAGAGATCAGAAAAGAGAATTGAGAATAAAAGAAAGCTTGATTGCATTGAATGAAAGCTATTACAGAAAAACAAGACGGTGTCGGGGGGAGAGACACCAGTACAGAGCATTGTTTGCTTGCTTGAAAGTTTTGATTGCTTGGTCCCCCTTAATAATGCTTAAAAAAAATAAACCAAAGTTATATGACTAGACCTATGAAAGCTGAAAAATTACACTTAAAGAAAATGCAGCAAAACTACTCTATATTTACAATGAAAAGGACTTAGTCTTCTACAAAGCAGCAAGAAGTCCGTTGGCAGCAACTTTGTCTTTAGCATCAGGGTCTGCGCGCGCGGCATTGTCTACGCGCACGGCGCTGTTGGCATCTGCCTGTGGGTGGGCGCTGGTGATGGCTATCGGTGGGGCGACAGAGGCACATACGCGCTTGTCACTTGGAGCTGCCGAGACCACGGGGTCGACCGTGGTGACGGGCGTTGGGAGGCTGGCCAGGACGCCATGGGGCGCGTCCAAGGGGTCATGGGGCATGGTTGGAAAGCCGCCCATGACATAACTCATGAATTGTACTACTATTTGAATCCCCATATATACACACACTCAGGTCTCCCAAAGTAATGTTATCTACTCCCTCATATGACTCTAGAGTACTCTTCTCAATATTGGCATCCTCAAGAAAAACATGGTCTAATGATATGTATTCTCGTTTTAGCTCCTCAATTTGGTCTAGAAGATTTTTATCATCTTCACACAACTCATCATTAAATTGTTGGGTGTTACACGCATCAACCTTTGCACTCAGATCTATATCCAAGTTATGCACATCCGAGCCAAAATTATCAATTTTAGGTGCAAGCTCATCTCTCTCCTTAGATCAATCACTCACCAACATTGTTAAAACACAACGTTGTTCCGTATATTCGATTAATCGAGAATATCCGTCCCAATACCAACCTTTACTCCCATATTCAAATTCAGACTTCCCAGAGTTCAGGGCATGACAAGACAAAAAAGATGGGCCATAAAAGTCTTCCGTCAACCAAGCGTCTTTATCAATAACCTTACCTCCGTATATTTCCTCCCCATATGTCATGTTGAGAGATCTATAAATACACTAAGAGAAAAATTAAATAGTTATAAAAATAAAAATATTTTCAAAAAGGAAAAAAAACCTGTAAAGATAAAAGTAAAAGTCTAATCTAGAAAATAGGCTAATTCTAAGTCCCCGGCAACGGCGTCAAAAACTTATTGCGGCCAAACGCACACGCAAGTATACGCAGTCATCAAGTAATAAAGTGAGTAGAAGTCGGATGTCGAACCCACGAGGACTTGTTATCAATTATTAACTAGATGAGACTATCCTAATTGTCTAAACAAGGATTAAACCCAAAAATTATGATGCTAAAGTAATTAAACTAAAAAGAAAATAAATAATGAACTCTGAATAAAGGAAGAACGGATTTTTATGTTATCAATGTAATAAAAACGATCCAGGGTTATGGGCTATCTAACATTCCTATTGTATTCTTCAATTGAATCGACTAACTAATTTATCTAGCTTATTGGTTGACAGGGTTAATATTGCTCATAAGAATCTGTCGAGTTCTTACTCCCCTATTCAAGCTAACATAACACCTATATGTCTATGGAGTTAGAATCAACAAGAACGCATTTATAATTCATATACATCAACCAAGCAAGGCAATTAGGTATATGTCTATCCTAACCGCAAATCTATTCCCCGATGCCCACATTCAATAACTTGCTCTACTCAATCCTATATGCAATCTAGAATTTCCACTTTCGAGTTCAACCCTAGATTCGTAAGTAGTATTCAATTGGTGATCAAGCAATCAATTAATTAAGCGCAAGATTGAATAAATAAACCAATATAATAAACTAAGAAATTAAAATCAATATTCTAATAACAATAGTCATTAAAGAACCACAACCCTAGAACGTGAAGTCTAGCTCCACATAAACATGGTAGCAAAATAACAAATCATACAAAGAAATATAAAAATTACTAAGTTTGACGGAAGAAAGATGGAATTTGATGAATTCCGGCCTCTACGGCGGCTCCTTGATCTCCCTAGCTCGAATCCCCTTCAAAAAGTATGTTAGCTGCCCTAAAAGAGGCGTTTTTGACTTATATATTGCGTACAAAAGTCGTGGGCCAAAGTTTCCCTTTTCCTTTTCCGAATCAGCTTCAGGGATTGATGTTGGGGTGGATGCTTCGCGTCCACCTCAGCTTCTACTTCTTCAGCTTCACATGCTAGGGTGGATGCTTCACATCCACCCTTTGTTCCTCCATCTCTGTTGTGCCCAGGTGCAGATGCTAAGGCGGATGCCTTGGACAGACTTCACTGCGGGTGCAAACAAATACGATTTTTCCTAGGTTGGATGCGACGCATCCGCCCTCTTCTCCTATAACTGCAGCATCATTTCTTCATATATTTGCACTCCAAACACCCTAAATCATCACACACAACTCAATTAATCATAACACCAATAATTAATACATGTTGGGCACCTTTAAGATCAAATAGCACCAAAAAGCAGTTAAAACATGAGTAAAGTAACATTAAAACATATAAGAATATGCCCAAAACATGCTATCCAATTTATAAAGGCATCATAATCAATTTTAAAACATAGGGAAGATATTACACATACCAAAGCCTAAATATGCTACTAGGCGCTTAGGTTCATCATTCTTCCTTCATTTATTTCCTACATCCTACTCTAAAAAAAATTACTACCCGGTTCAAACTACATCTCATGGAAAAGAATCAAGGCACAAAGAAAAACTACGGGGATTATTACTACCTAAAAGACAAAAAGACATACTTTTGTATTTTTATTTTTTATTTTTTTCAATTTTTTTGCTAGACTTTAATCCCTCAAGAAAAGTGTCTAGGAGATCCATCATCCGGAAAAGCAAATTCATTTTTTTTAAAATTTTAAAATTAATAACCTAAAATACTACACTACTATAAAATAAAAAAAATATGAAACTAAAAAAAATAAGAAATTAACATATTAAACACCTAAAATTAATCACCTAAAATACTACACTACTATTAAAAAAAAACAGAAATATGAAACTGAAAAAAAACAGAAATTAACATACTAACATAATACTACTAATGATCTAAAGGAATTCTCCCACCCCACACTTAAAAGAGTATAGTGTCCCCAATGTACAAATAAAGCAAAAATAATAAGGGTGGACAAGAAACTCCCTGAAAGGCCAAAGGCCGAAGCACTAGCAACTCACGGGGTACTCAGACTTCTCCTAAGGATGGTCCTTTATGCTGGTACCCCATACTAGTTCCAACTATCTGGCTCGCTTTTGAACACTTCCAATGGCTTTTCTTCCTATGCTCATAATCCTACAAAATAATAATAAATACTACAAAAAAATAATATAATAAAAATAAAATTAACAAAATTAAAAGAAAGCAGTAAAGTTGGGTTGCCTCCTAACAAGCGCCTAATTTAAAGTCGCGGCACGACTTGAACCACTTTTTTCTCCATCTTGAACTTATGAATTGTACTCCTAACATGACATCCAGTCTGCGGCTATGTTCTAGTGGACGGGCTACAAAGATAATCAGGTCAAGTAATAAATTTTTCACTCTGCACTTCTCGGCCTTTAGATGAGGAATGTAATTTTTGTTTTTTGGCATGAAAAATTAAAGAATATAGGCACTCTCATCCTCACTCTTTGACTCCCCCATAGGCTCAGATGGCTCAATTACTATCTTACTATCTAGACACAATGTGAAAAAATGATTGGAATGAGATCTAATGCGTCATAACTCATGAATTGTACTACTATTTCCATCCCCATATATACACACACTCAGGTCTTCCAAAGTAATATTATCTACTCCCTCATATGACTCTAGAGTACTCTTCTCAATATTGGCATCCTCAAGAAAAACATGGTCTAATGATCTGTATTCTCGTTTTAGCTCCTCAATTTGGTCTAGAAGATTTTTTTCATCTTCACACAACTCATCATTAAATTGTTGGGTGTTACACGCATCAACCTTTGCACTCAAATCTACATCCAAGTTATGTATATCCGAGCCAAAATTATTAATTTTAGGTGCAAGCTCATCTCTCTCCTTAGACCAATCACTCACCAACATTGTTAGAAGACAACGTCGTTCCGTATATTCGATTAATCGAGAATATTCGTCCCAATACCAACCTTTACTCCCATATTCAAATTCAGACTTCCCAGAATTCAGGACATGACAAGACCAAAAAGATGGGCCATAAAAGTCTTCCGTCAACTAAGCGTCTTCATCAATAACCTTACCTCCGTATATTTCCTCCCCATATGTCATGTTGAGAGATCTATAAATACACTAAGAGAAAAATTAAATAGTTATAAAAATAAAAATATTTTCAAAAAGGAAAAAAAACCTGTAAAGATAAAAGTAAAAGTCTAATCTAGAAAATAGGCTAATTCTAAGTCCCCGGCAACGGCGCCAAAAACTTGTTAGGCCAAACACACACGCAAGTATATGCGGTCGTCAAGTAATAAAGTGACTAGAAGTCGGATGTCGAACCCACGAGGACTTGTTATCAACTATTAACTAGATCAGACTATCCTAATTATCTAAACAAGGATTAAATCCAAAAATTATGATGCTAAAGTAATTAAACTAAAAAGAAAATAAATAATGAACTCTGAATAAAGGAAGAACAAATTTTTATGTTATCAGTGTAATGAAAACGATCCAGGGTTATGGGCTATCTAACATTCTTATTGTATAATAGCTTATTGGTTGACAGGATTAATATTGCTCATGATAATTTGTCGAGTTCTTACTCGCCTATTCAAGCTAACATAACACCTATATGTCTATAGAGTTAGAATCAACAAGAACGCATTTATAATTCATGTACATCAACCAAGCAAGACAATTAGGTATATGTCTATCATAACCGCGAATCCATCCCCCGATGCCCACGTTCAAGAACTTGCTCTACTCAATCCTATATGCAATCTAGAATTCTCACTTTCGAGTTCAACCCTAAATGCGTAAGTAGTATTCAATTGGTGATCAAGCAATCAAATAATTAAGCTCAAGATTAAATAAATAAACCAATATAATAAACTAAGAAATTAAAATCAATATTCGAATAACAATAGTCATGAAAGAACCACAACCCTAGAACGTGAAGTCTAGCTCCACATAAACATGGTAGCAAAACAACAAATCATACAAAGAAATATAAAAATTACTAAGTTTGACGGAAGAAAAATAGAATTTGATGAATTCCGGCCTCCACGGCCGTTTCTTGATCTCCCTAGCTCGAATCCCCTTCAAAAAGTATGTTACCTACCCTAAAAGAAGCGTTTTTAACTTATATATTGCGTACAAAAGTCGTGGGCCAAAGTTTCCCTTTTCCTTTTCCGAATCAGCTTCAGGGATTGATGTTGGGGTGGATGCTTCGCGTCCACCTCAGCTTCCACTTCTTCAGCTTCGCATGCTAGGGTGGATGCTTCACATCCACCCTTTGTTCCTCCATCTCTGTTGTGCCCAGGTGCGGATGCTAAGACGGATGCCTTGGCCAGACTTCACTGCTAAAGGTGCAAAAAAATATGATTTTTCCTAGGTTGGATGCGACGCATCCCAACCTCTTCTCCTATAGTTGGAGCATATTTTCTTCATATTTTTGCACTCCAAACACCCTAAGTTATCGCACATAACTCAATTAATCATAACACCAATAATTAACACATGTTGGGAACCTTAAAGATCAAATAGCACCAAAAAATGGTTAAAACATGAGTAAAATAACATTAAAACATATAAAAAATATGCCCAACATCACTTGGCTTCTCCGAAAAGGACTGGTTGCCTCTTCCTTACCACTACCTTGATGGCGAAGCTCTTGCTTGGTTTGATTGGTTGTTTCGAAATAAGCAATTTTTTGATTAGAATCATTTTAAGGAGAAACTAAGGTTGCGTTTTTGCACCCGAACTAGAGAAGCACCTGGAGGGTGCTTAGCCACTCACCAATAGCGCAAGCCAGTGGAGGATTTTCTAGCACGAGCTGCGTCTATTCCATCATGGTGCAACATTAGCACCTCACCCTCGCCTCAGTATTGGAATAAGCACTCGAACAATAACAACATGAACGTGGCATACGAGGTGTTCGAGGAAATGCTGGACACCTCCCAAGATGAACCAGCAGCGGCTAAAACTAACAGGGAAATACTACAGGAGCTCCAAGCTGGTAATATACCGTTGACTAAAAAAGAGGAATTCATAGAGGAAGGCCAAGTGTTTGACGAAATTCCGCATAACTGCTGCTCCAAGGTACTTACTGATGACTCTGATTTGGATTATGGCGACTCAGAGGAAGACATGGTGCTTGCTGAAAATTTCCAAAAAGATACATGTCGGTTGCCTAGTCAAATTGTCGATACGAATTCATTTATGATTTCTTTTGCTGTACGTGAGTATAAGGTTAAAACTAGGATCGTGATAACTACTGGAATCAATTGTCCGTTAGCAGACACCTTAGCATTTTCCAGTCAAGTACTTTCACTGGTACAACACTCTGGTAGTTGGGCTACGGATGCAAGGGATATTGGACTGTCAAATTCTAGTTATGTGGACAAGTGGTTTGACACAGGGCAGGAATTTATCATTGCTTCAGGGTATGCATCTCTTTTGCATATTCCTTTAAGTTCTCTATCATATGCACCTACATTGTTTAAAGCAATTAGAAAAAGATGGAGTTATTTATTTGCAAAGTTGTATTATTGGGAGCTGTTTGGTGAAGCTAAATTTGGTATTGAGTCCTTTGATGTCGTGTATCTTGATGGAAATCCAAAATGAACTATTGACAAGAACTATGTCTCTCCAACTGATGCGGCAACCAATTTTCTGGTACCATTTGCTAGCGGAGATGATGTAGTGCCGAAAGAGATTGCGAGCCCTGCTGAAGTCGCACATCCATTTGAAAATGTCATATCGCTTCACATTCACAGGCGTCCATGTTTGTGGAATTTTTTTGATAAGAAGTTCATGATGGCTAGCAAGGTCTCAAATATTACGCGATATGTTCCTGACAAAATTCTGTTTGTTGGTTATGAAAAACCAGCATGGGATGGAGAGCTCGCGTTAATAATTAAGCAATCATCCTTAGGTGATTTTCAACTTGTAGTTTTGAGTTGCATACTCCTAAATGGCTATGCTATTTTACCTTATGGTACTAAGAAGACAATTTTGATAGACGACAAACTTTCTGTGTTTCGTGATGTTATCATGGAATCATGCCTGCTTTCTATTGATACCAGTGAGTTGGTAGTCTCACCTTCCAGTGCGAGATCTATTCGACTTGCTTATCCATTTCCTTGTGGTGGCCGAGAGCCTGTAGTATCCCTAGTTGAACAAGTTGTTGGAACTTTCGCATTGGGGGACTGCGATCTATGGACTGGTGGTGCACTGGTTTCCACAATGCATATGGAGAATTTCCGGACTCCGAAGAGTAAGGCATTACTACTGCTGGTCTCTACTGGAAAGGTTCGCTCATTTGCATCTTCTTACTCTATGATTAAAGTGTGGGATCCCGGCCGATAATGGTGTGTGAATTTCTATATCACTGAAATAATTGAAAATATAATTTTTGGTTTAGAGATTAGTGATATATCGCGGAGTGCAATTAAAGGTGACAATGTTGATTCACAATTGGCAGAACTTTCTTGTTTTGGCTTACACTCACCAACAAATGCCTTGACATGGGTACCGGCTACACCTTTGAGGTCATCTTCCACCATTGCAGATCTTGTGGTCACCTCAAACCAAACTTTTGATTCCCCACATTATTCTATTCATTTTATACTGGGAAAAAGGCCCAAAAATGACTTTGTGGTATTTGAAATGGATCAATTATAACACCCATTTAAATTTGAATCCAAAAATGACCCTGCCGTTATAAAACGGGTCTAATAATGCCCTTGTGTTATTCAAAATAGATCAATAATGCCCTGAAATTTTTTTTTTAAAATGCTTTTAAAAACTGAAAAATATATATTCTATAAAAACTAGAAAAAGAAAGAAATTTGTAAAATATATATTTTTAAGTCTTTTCAGTTTTTTTAAAGTATTTATTTTGTAAAAACTGGAAAAAAATAATAATTTAAAAACTAGAAATTTATTGAATTTTTTTTTAAATATGCATTAGTTTTAAAAAAATATATATATATTTTGCAAAATCTTTTTTTTTTCCAATTTGACGGTTCAATATTTTTTCGGTTTATTTTTATAAAATAAAAAATCTACCATAATTATCGGTACAGTTATAGATTTATATAAAAACATACAGTTTTATTAAAAAAATCTAAAAATCGGTTCGGCACGGTACGATTATGTCGGTTTAGTCGGTTTTTAAATATTCATTTACACCGACATATAACTGTAAATGAATATTTAAACCGACTAAACCGACATATAGGTGTAAATGAATATTTAAAAACCGACTAAACCGACATAATTTTACCGTGCCGAACCGATTTTTAGGTTTTTTTAATAAAACCATATGTTTTTATATAAATCTATAACTGTACCGATAATTATGGTAAATTTTTTATTTTATAAAAATAAACTGAAAAAATATTGAACCGTCAAATTGGAAAAAAAAAGATTTTGTAAAATATTTTTATTTATTTAAAACTAATGCATATGTAGTCCACTGCTTTAGGAGAGTTTTTTTTTTCCAGTTTTTTAAAAAAATATTTTTTTTTCAGTTTTTACAAAACAAATACTTTAAAAAAACTGAAAAGACTTAAAAATATATATTTTGCAAATTCCTTTCTTTTTCTAGTTTTTACATAATATATATTTTTCAGTTTTTAAAAGCATTTTAAAAAAAAAATTCAGGGCATTATTGATCTATTTTGAATAACACAAGGGCATTATTAGACTCATTTTATAACGGGAGGGTTATTTTTGGATTCAAATTTAAACGAGGGTTATAATTGATCCATTTCGAATACCACAAGGTCATTTTTGGGCCTTTTCCCTTTTATATTTGTACTAGACTTGAATAGTTGTTCTTCAACCATGAACAAGATAGGGCAGTGGCATCCTAGTGCTAATGATGAACAATGCTAACCAAACATCCTTATTCATTCGCAAGAACATATCTTGAAGGATCTAAAGGTTACTAAGGAAAGGATACTAAGGTGTTTGAGGCAAATTGATGGGTTGCTTATCACATTACACGGGGTGCTTTTGTGGGGATTTGCTTCTGGAAAGTTAGCCTTGGTTCACTCACTTCGCTCTTCGCTAACTGCTTCGCGAAGAGGCCAAGCAAGATCTTGTCGATATGCAGGGCAGGTTATGATGGCCCTCAAGTTGATAACACTGCTCAAGTTGATAACACTGCTAATGTCTGAGAGCCACAAAGGACAAGGTTTTAGGTTGGTTCGCTGAAGGCGCACTAGATCCTATATTTTTCTCTAAGCACAAAGAACGCCTTAATATTCATATAGTTGGTTGGGAGCTCGTGAGTATCACTATTATTGACTTGAACCTTGAGGACAAGGTTCTTATTGAGGATGGGAGTATTGTTATGAATCAACCACAGCCCAATAAGGATATCAACGCACAAATAACTATTGGGCTTAGAACAAGCAATATGGTCAGACTAATTTGGGATCCGGGTTGAGTAGTGAGCCCAAAAACTATTCTATTAAAATAGTAAAAGTAGTGATTTTGGGATTATGCATATTGTTGAGAACTCTGTTTCCTCTCGTCTCCGTTCTTCTGGCTTCTTCCTCTGTACTATCTCTTTCTGTTCTCCCCCGGCTCTCTCTATCCTTCTTCTCTAAATCTCCTTCTTAGTTCTAGTTTCTGTTATTGTAATGATTGACTCTTTGAGTTTATGAATTAAACTTATCCTTTCCCTCGTTTACTTTGTGTCGTGAATTCGGGTTCATAACAAAATCAAAGTGGAAAAACTGAAAGGATGAATTTCATAGTATATTTACAAGTCACAAAAAATCAATAACGAAAGTCGATGAACTATAACATTAAACAAATTTAAATTCAATAACAATATCAAAGTAACTATAAACTAAATAAAGGAATCAAAGTCGATGAAAGTAGTTGAAATGAGAAGTATTCTCTGTTTAGACGTGAAAATAAAAAACATCGGATCAAGTTCACAAGACATTTACTAGGAGAGGAGAGTCATACTCCGAAATGTCTAACTCTTTCCCATTCCGAGCTAGAAAATTTAAATTCATTAACAAAATCAAAGTGCAAAAACTGAAAGGATGAATTTCACAGTATATTTACAAGTCACAAAAAAAAATCAATAACAAAAGTCGATGAACTATCTCTGTTTTAAAAGGCATTTCTGGGGCGAGCCCCGAGGCGAGGCGTACCAAAAATACCCCGGGGCGATGGTGTGGGGCGAAAGTCTCAAGAGGCGTACGCCCCGCAATTTGGGACATACGCCCGGGCATTCGGGGCGTACGCCAGGGCGTTCGGGGCGCAATTTTTTTAGTAAGGAGAGCCCCAGAGACTTTTTCAAATTAAAATAAAATTTGTTGAATTAGTCCTTCATATAATACCCAAATTCTCAAAAGTCAGTTTGGTAATTACTCAAAGGTTTAAAAAGGAACTCAAAAGTATTAAATTTAAAAATAAAGACCTTTTTTATTGATTTAAGCCCTAATTCATGGTTTTCCCAATTTTTTATTTTATCCGCTAGTCTGCTAATATCTCCCAAACGCAACGAATATTTAATTTTTTTTACAAATACAAAGAGAACTACATTTTTCTTCATAGCAGCAAATTCAAAGTTCAAATTGCAGGTTAATCATCCTTTTTGTTCCTCTATATAGAAAACTTTATTCTTTTAGACTCAAATTACTTGTACTTGTAAGTAACGTATAATAGATTATTTTGATTAGTTTTTTGTAGGGATGGAGCACACATATATATAGTTTTCTTCAATTTTTATACAATTTTACATGTTTATAAATATTAACTGTCATTATATTATTTTATAAAATATTAAAAATTAAATATCTATGGGGCTTACGCCCCGCGCCTCGGGGTATACGCCCCGCTGGGGCATATATAAAACGCCCACGCCTTTTAAAACACTATGAACTATAACATTAAACAAATTTAAATTCAATAACAATATCAAAGTAACTATAAACTAAACAAAGGAATCAAAGCCGATGAAATTAGTTGAAATGAGAAGTATTCTCTGTTTAGCCGTGAAAATAAAAAATAAAATAAAAAATATCGGATCAAGTTCACAGGACATTTACTAGGAGAAGAGAGTCATGCTCCATAATGTTTGATTCTTTCCCATTCCGAGCTAGAACCTTTAAATTCAATAACAAAATCAAAGTGCAAAAACTAAAAGGATGAATTTCACAATATATTTACAAGTCACAAAAAAATCAATAATGAAAGTCGATGAACTATAACATTAAACAAATTTAAATTCAATAACAATATCAAAATAACTATAAACTAAACGAAGGAATCAAAGCCAATGAAAGTAGTTGAAATGAGAAGTATTCTCTGTTTAGCCGTGAAAATAAAAAATATCGGATCAAGTTCACACAACATTTACTAGGAGAAGAATCTTGCTCTGTAATGTCTGATTCCTTCCCATTCCGAGCCATAACCTTTAAATTCAATAACAAAATCAAAGTGCAAAAACTGAAAGAATGAATTTCACAATATATTTACAAGTCACAAAAAATCAACAACGAAAGTTGATAAACTATAACATTAAACAAATTTAAATTCAATAACAATATCAAAGTAACTATAAACTAAACAAAGGAATCAAAGTCGATGAAAGTAGTTGAAATAAGAAGTATTCTATATTTAGCCGTGAAAATAAAAAACATCGGATCAAGTTCATAGGACATTTACAAGGAGAAGAGAGTCCTGCTCCGTAATGTCTGATTCTTTCCCATTCCGAGCAAGAACCTTTAAATTCTATAACAAAATCAAAGTGCAAATACTGAAAGGATGAATTTCACAGTATATTTACAAGTCACAAAAAAATCAATAACGAAAGTCGATGAACTATAACAATAAACAAATTTAAATTCAATAACAATATCAAAGTAACTATAAACTAAACAAAGGAATCAAAGCCGATGAAAGTAGTTGAAATGAGAAGTATTCTCTGTTTAGCCGTGAAAAACAAAACAGGATCAAGTTCACAGGACATTTACTAGGAGAAGAGAGTCCTGCTCCGTAATGTCTGATTCTTTCCCATTCCGAGCCAGAACATTTAAATTAAATAACAAAATCAAAGTAAAAAACTTAAAGGATGAATTTCATAGTATATTTACAAGTCACAAAAAATCAACAACGAAAGTTGATGAACTATAACATTAAACAAATTTAAATTCAATAACAATATCAAAGTAACTATAAACTAAACAAAGGAATCAAAGTAGATGAAAGTAGTTGAAATGAGAAGTATTCTATATTTAGCCGTGAAAATAAAAAATATCGGATCAAGTTCATAGGACATTTACTAGGAGAAGAGAGTCCTGCTCCGTAATGTCTAACTCTTTCCCATTCCGAGCTAGAACCTTTAAATTTAATAACAAAATCAAAGTGCAAAAACTGAAAGGATGAATTTCACAAGTATATTTACAAGTCAGAAAAAAAAATCAATAACGAAAGTCGATGAACTATAATATTAAACAAATTTAAATTCAATAACAATATCAAAGTAACTATAAACTAAACAAAGGAATCAAAGTCGATGAAAGTAGTTGAAATGAGAAGTATTCTCTGTTTAGCCGTGAAAATAAAAAATATCAAATCAAGTTCACAGGAAATTTAGTAGGAGAAGAGAGTCATGCTCCGTAATCTCTGATTCCTTCCCATTCCGAACTAAAACATTTAAATTCAATAACAAAATCAAAGTGAAAAAAACTGAAAGGATGAATTTCACAGTATATTTACAAGTCACAAAAAATCAATAACAAAAGTCAATGAACTATAACATTAAACAAATTTAAATTCAATAACAATATCAAAGTAACTATAAACTAAACAAAGGAATCAAAGTCGATGAAAGTAGTTGAAATGAGAAGTATTCTCTGTTTGGACTAAGGCAGGCAAGTGGGCCGGTCCAGGCCCGGGACCGCGGGCCAAACGGCTAAACGGGTCAGGACCGTTTGGTCCGGTTTTAGCGGGCCTCGTCCGGTCTCGTGGGCCAGTCCTATGATTTAGGCCCGTCAGGCCCGGGATCATTTGGCCCGCCAGGGCCCGGGACCGGCCCGGTCCCTTAGCGGGGGCCCAACGGCTATTTTTTTTTATAAAAAAAATATCCGTTGGCTATTTATGATATAGCCATTTAACCCTCCCCCCCCCCCACTTTGTTTTAATCCCAAACTTTTTATAATTATACTTTTCCCCTATTTTCAAATATAAATACCCCATCATTATTTTATTTTTTCTTACAAAATCATCAATCTATCACAATCTCTCTCTAATTTACTTCTATAATTGCTACTATTGCTTATTTATTATTACAATTTGTGAAACAATTGTGAAGTTGGTGAATTGAAGTCTTCAACGAAAATCAATTTCCAACAAGTTGTTTGTCAATTCGGTAAACTCGTTCCAACTCTTAAGTTTTAATATTATAATTTTGTTTGTTTTATTTACTTTGCTTGATTAATTAAGATGGCTTATTTCTTAAAAAATATGTTTAGTAAAAATAAGGGAAAATCGAAGAGTGGTAAATCTAGTGGCCAATATGTTCCTCCTCCACTTTCCCCGGCTCCCCGACCCAAACATGTTACCCGTCCTACACCTCCTATTCTTGATAGCGATAATAGTTTATTATAATTTACCGAGAGTCAATTTTTCCATAATATTACATCCGGTGAACAATTAAACCATGAATATATGAATGTTCTTTATGGTAATCAAACTATTGATGAAAATGATGATGAAGAAATAGATTTTGATGAAACGCAACCGGATGATGATACACCCACTAGTCCTGCTCCTAAAGTTAACCCAACTAATAATAATCTAGATGATCCCCCGTCTGACCCTCCTATTAGTGCCCCTACTTTTTCTAGACAACCTTCTAAACGAGCAGAAACATCTCTTGTTTGGCAATTTTTTACTCAACTAACAGAAAAAAATAGGGCTAAGTGTAAAACTTGTGGCAAAGAGTTAGTTTTTCAATATGTTGGAAGTCGGGGGGGACGGGAAGTTTGACTAGACATATATTGCTACACCCTCAAGATAAAGCTAGATATTTTCGTATGAAAGCTTTGGCTGAGGGGACAAGTGCACCTAGTCAGGCTGACCTTAGTACCAGGTCAAATCAATTTCAACCGGGAATTAACACTGTTACCGGTGGTATTTTATATTATGATCTAAAAAAAGATCGGGAAGAATTGGCAAAAATGGTCACTGTTATGTGCTTACCCTATAGTTTTCCTTCTAACCCCCACTTTGTGCATTATATTAGAAAAATTTATAATCCTACTTATAAAGGTTTTCCTCGCACAACCGTAAAGAGTGATATTTATAAATATAATCATGAATATGAACAATATTTGCGCTATTTATTTACTCATATAAATTTTCGTCTTGCTATTACAACTGATATTGGTAGAAGTGGTAATGACTGTGATTACCTTACTGTTACCATCATTGGATTGATGAGCATTGGATAATGCAAAAGCGCATTATTGCTTATAGAATAATTAATTCACGTCACACATGGCAGTTTATTTCTAGCACGATTGCAGATATTTGTAGATATTTTTGCATTAGTGATAAAATAATGTCAGTTTCAATGGATAATGCTACTAGTAACACAAATATTGTAGCCTTGCTTACCACTATACTAAGTCCTGTATTTAGTAACATTTTTCATGTTAGATGTATTTGTCATATTTACCATTTAATTGTGGGTGATGGTATGCGAATTTTAAATGTTGAAATTGAAAAGGTTAAAATGGCTCTTAATTGACTTTTTTATTCAAACCGTAGAAGTAGACTTAGAGAATATTTTAAAAGATGCGATGAATTTGGCCTAAGAGAAAGAAAGGTTCCTACACCTTGTCCAACTAGATGGAATTACATGTATTAAAGTTTAGTTGTTGCATATGAATATAGAAACCCCATAAACTCAACGTTTAATGCTCATGTAAGTGATGATGATGAGCACCTTACAAATGCGGATTGGGCTAATGTTAAAATGCTTGTAGATTTTTTAGAAAAATTCTATATTGCTACAAATGAATTTTCTAGGCAATATTATCCTACTATTTCTAACTGTTTAGTTTATATTGCAGAACTTGCAAATTTATTTGATCATTTTTCAGAGGGTGGGGAAATTTATCAACTTGCTATTGATTCCATGAGAAAAAAGTTTAAAAAATATTTTTTTCCTATTCCCCTATTTATGGTATTGTTGCATTGTTAAATCCTACTATGAAATTAGGAGGTCCTCAATTTTGGTATGAAACTGTTTATAATGGTTTAGCACTTGAAGATGTGTCTAGCACTCGACACATCTTTTCAGCACTCTTTTCAGATTCTTAAGGCAGTCATCGAACGAGTTTCCCACTACTGAGAAATCATCCATGAAGACTTCCATTATGTCTTCTACCATATCTGTGAAGATGGCCATCCTGCACCTTTGAAATGTGGCGGGTGCATTGCATAGGTCGAACGGCATTCTCCGGAAAGCGTAGACGCCATATGGACAGGTGAATGACGTTTTCTCTCTATCTTCCAGGGCAATAGAGATCTGATTGTACCCCGAGTATCCATCCAGAAAGCAAAAGTGGGACCTCCCAGCCAATCTATCTAACATCTGATCAATAAACGGCAAGGGAAAATGGTCTTTTCGAGTGGCCTTGTTCAATCTTATGTAGTCCATACAAATTCGCCATCCCGTGACTGTTCTTGTTGAGATCAGCTCATTCTCGTTTTGCACAATAATCATTCCACATTTCTTTGGCACACATTGAACTGGACTAATCCAGTTACTGACGGAGATGGGGAAAATGATTCCCGCATCTAACCACTTTATCACCTCCTTTTTCACAACTTCTTTCATGTTGGGGTTCAGCCTTCTTTGATGTTCTCTGGAAGGTTTGTGGCCGTCTTCCAGTAAAATCTTATGCATACAGAAGGCCGGGTTGATACCCTTAATGTCTGCAATGGTCCAACCAATTGCAGTTTTGCACTCTATTAATACCTACAAAAGTTGTTCTGCCTGCACATCTAACAAACCAGATGAGATAATAACAGGTAAAGTTGAGTTAGGTCCTAAGAAAGCATACCTGAGGTGAGGTGGTAGCGGTTTCAGTTCTAATTGTAGTGGCTCTTCGATCGATGGCTTAGCTGGAGGAGTTTTTCTTTCTTCTAAATGCAAAGACTCAAATTCGAGCTCTTTTTTCCCAAACCCTTGGCCTTCAAGAGCCAGCACCCACCCCGCATCCTCTCCATTTACTTCTTCTAAGTTCATGAGACATGCTGCTAAAGTATCTTTAGCGTTCAGAGTCTCATCTTCCTCCTCCAAAATTACATCCACAACTTCTATCAGAGAGCAGTTAGTAAATTCACTTGGTCGCCGCAAAGACTTCTGCACATTGAACGTTATCTCTTCATCGTTCAGTCTCATTTTTACCTCTCCAATTTCACAATCAATTAGAGCTCTCCCAGTGGCCAAGAATGGTCTTCCCAAAATTATGGGAATCGCCTCGTCAACCCAGCAGTCCAGAATGACAAAATCTGCTGGAAACACAAACTTTCTAACCTGCACTAGTACATCATCAAGGATACCTGATGGCCTCTTCACTGTCCGGTCGGCTAGCTGTAGTAACATGGATGTGGGTCTTGCTCTTCCAATGCCTAACCTTTTGTAGATAGCCAAGGGCATCAAGTTTATGCTTGCCCCTAAATCACACAATGCTTTAGAAAAAGCATAACTGCCTATTATGAATGGGATTGTGAAACTCCCTGGGTCTGACAACTTCTCAGCTATGGGTCTCGTCACGACAGCACTACAGGTCTGGGTTAGTGTAACAGTGGCCAAATCTTGGAAGTCGAACTTGCGAGACATCAAATCCTTCATCATTTTGGCATACCCAGACATCTCCCTCAAGGCTTCAATCAGTGGACTGTTCACCTGGATTTGTTTCAACATCTGCTGCTTCTACTGTCATTTCTTGCACTACCTCAGTCTCTTTCGCAACCTCTTTTTCCTTGCTTGTGCTCTCTTGTGCATGTTGTATCATTACCTCAGCTAACCCTGTTGAATCATCTACCTCAATGGGTACTGGCACAAGTGTTTCAGTTGGTCGGCTTTCGCAAGCAATTTCTTTCTCTAGATCTAGGTCTCTACTATTTCTTAGACTCACTGCCATAAGCTGCTTTGGGCCCTGCTCTTTTGGATTGACATGGGTGTCCGCAGGTAACGTCCCTTGGGGACGATTATTCAGAGCCATCGATATCTGCCCTAGTTGAATCTCAATGCCTTTGATAGCTGAGTCGTGCGATACTACCTTTTCATGCATCTGGTGCGCCTTTTCTTGCATCTGGTGGACCTTTTCTTCCATTTTCCCGCTGGCCCCAATGAGTTGTTGCAGCATTCCTTTAATTTCAAACAACCCATCTTCTTGTCGCACTATCTGTTGTTGTTGAGGCTGTTGATAAGCTGGCTGCTGATTTTGCTGGTTGTATCCATGTTGCCTTTGGTAAGGTACAACTTGACCTTGTGGTCGCATAGCTCCAAGATTGTTGCTATTATTGTACTGATGTTGTGCTGGTCTATATTGCTGATTCTGTTGCCCCCAATTCTGACCAACTTGCCTCTGTCCTCCATAGTTGGCCACATAGTTCATATTTTCCTGATAGTTCTGGTTGTCACTTTTCGCACTCCACGAGCATGCATATGGTTGGCTAATGCATGGTGTACATAAGCCCCCATTAGTCGCATCAACTATGTGTACCTGCTGCTTATGGCCTGATTCATCAATCTTTTTGGTGAGGATACTCATTTGCGTCATCAGAGTGGCCATATTCTCGGCTATGGAGTTGTTTGGGTCCAAAGCTACTGAGTGAACGATAGGAGTGATCATAGAGTCTCTTGTCATCCATCCTGAGTTTTGAGCCATTTTATCAAGTAAGATCTTGCATTCTCTGAATGATTTGCTCAAAAATGCTCCACCTGCTGAAGCATCAACATTGGCCTTCAAGTTGTCTACCAATCCCATATAGAACCTTTGCCCCAACATCTGATCTGGAATGCCATGACGTGGACACTTAACCAGCATACCTTTGAACCTCTCCCACGTTTCTTGCAGTGTTTATGTTGGTCTCTGCCTGAAGCTCAATATCTCATCAACTTGTTTGGCAGTCTTATTGGATGGGTAGAACTTATTCAAAAATTGCTTGACTAATTCCTCCCAAGTAGTGATGGAGTTTATGGGGAGTGAATTGAGCCAAGTCTGAGCCTCTCCCGTCACTGAGAATGGAAACAACAATAGCCTTATTACTTCCGGTGTCACATTTGGTTGCCTTTATGTGACACGTATTGACAGGAAAGTTTTCAGATGCTGCTGAGGATCTTCAGTGTAAGATCCTGATAACAGTCCTTTGTTCTGCAACAAATGTAGCATATTGTTTGTGATTTGAAATGATTCCGCTTGTATCTGAGAGACTGCAATTGCGGTTGCCAGATTTTCGGCGGTGGGTTGTGCCCAATCATACAAGGCTGCTTCTGGCACAAGAGGCGCCACACCCTGATTGTTCGGGTCATTCGCATTATTTCTGTTGTTTGGGTTTTTTATTACGTCATCCATGTCTAGTTCGATTCGTTCTGTTGAGTTCTATTGTTGTTTGTCCTTCTTGTTTGCACGATTTAATGCCTTGAAAACTTTCTCAGGATCTGATAATGCTTCGAACAATTCACCAGTTCTTGAGGAGTCTCTAGGCATGCACCTGTAACACCCAAGACTACGAACGTTAGAATTTCAATGTATTTATTTTAAAATGAAGAAAATTGACTACACTAAGAATTCTAGCACTTTTTTTAGCTGCAATTAATAACACTGTTAATTCCCCGGCAACGGCGCCAAAATTTAATCACGCCCAACTATGCCTCATAAAAAGGACTAAGCGGTCATTGCAAATATAATCCAGTTTACAAGTCCGGAGTCGAATCCCACAAGGAATTAACCTACTAAGCACAGCTACTAGATTCGCACAAATTCACGTAATCAATCTTCAGGAATATTAAATAACGAATTGGATGTTTACTAACTAAAGATCAAGTCATGAAAATGCAGTAATTAATAACTAACGACGAACAAGTTGTAGACAAGATTTGGAATGGTCTAAGGTTCTGATTTTCCCTATTGTCAGAATCCTTTCTGCTACGTTTCTTATAAATTTGCCTAAGTTTTCTCTACCAATCATGAGCGTTCTGAGTGTCGTAATTCCCTCCCGAGTAACTACCACAATTTACTAGACATATTCTTCCGAACTACGCTAGCTGCACTAAGGTACGGCTCACTCGGATCGCACTAAGGTTTCATTATTCCTAATCCCACCTTTAAACCCTCCATATTGATCCCTCATATACGTTAGGAGTGATGTTGTTCAACAACTACCTAAATATGCACTCTCTTCCGAGTAATACACATTAAATAGATACAATCGATTGAGAGCTCTTCAACCAACCACAATATAAACATAGTTGAACAAATAGAGAAAAAGCTACGGCAAATCTATATTAACGTAACAGGAAAATCATCCTCCAATAGGTTCCATCAAAACCCTAGATTAGAAGTTTTAGCTACTCATACTCATAGTAACAATATCCCAAGTATTTTGCATAAATAAATCACAAAGTAAAGATGAAGGAATGTAGAAATCGATGATTCTTTCCCTCAATGGATGTTCCACGAGCTATTATTGCCTCCGGTCACAAAAACTCTCCTCTAAAAATGGTGTTTAATGACTATTTATATGTGTAGGGAAGAGACCTAGACGAAATAATCAAGTCCAAAACCAAATAGGAGATAAAGTATGCTTTAAAAATCCGGAACACGCTCGCTGTAGACCGTGCCTCGCGAGCTCTGTGGCGCGCTTGATCTCGCGGTAAGCCTCGCGGCGCACACTCAAACGCGAGCAAGAAAGCTTTCAACGCCTGCTCTAACGCGAGCGAAGTAGCTCGCGTCGCCTGCTTTATAGCGCACAAAGTCCCTTGCCTCGCCTACTGCTGTTTCAATTAAAATTCTGTTGCCTCACTTAACTTTTGCATTTCACGTTTTTTTTGTTTTTCCTTTCCAAAATCCTTGCCTTGTTACTTTTTGTCTTCTTTTGCATTGGTCTTCAATCTTTGTCTCAATTATTCTTTCTTCATCAATAATTTCCTTATCATTGTATAATCATAAACCCATTGTTTTAGTGCATGAATTACACTTTAAATATTTATTTTGCTCCAATTTCATCTTCAATGTACCTACATATAAAATAGACTCAATTAAGCACAAATATAATATAGTTTAGCATTAAAGCCCAAAAATGTAAGGTAAGTAATGCACTAAAAATCTGGAATTATAGCCAAACATCAATCCCCTTTCTTTGGAGTGATATTTTTGTGAGGTTATTCTCTTAGGTTATTTGGGACTAATTAGAGTATTTATTCTAATTTTGTACTCTTGTTGGTATAGTAAAATTGCTCCTCTCCGCTTGTGGACGTAGGTCACCTTGACCAAACCACGTTAAATTTGTGTCTTCTTTATCTTTTTTAATTGTCGTTATTATCAACTTACATTGTCTTTATTATTGTCATTATAACGTTGTTTGGCTAAATTCCGCACTACCCGATTTTCCGATTGTTAGTCCTCCATGTCAAATCTCCAAATCTATTTGTTAACTTAAGGATCTATTGAAAATATTTATATTTATGACCTGCAGCCCCTTTATGGGTGATTTGTCGCGTTCCAGTTTATGAGATGGTATTTCTTCACCTCCTCATTTATCCCATATGATTCTCCAATTTTCCGCCACATTAGCAGGTATAGTCATAAATGACATAAGGAGTAGATAAAGATGCTGGATGATGTACTCTTAATAATATTTGTTTTCCCCCTTTAGATAAATCTCTCTTATCATTCTGCTAGCCTCTACTCTTTCAATTGCTGGTTTCTGTACTGCAGAATCTTTAAGGGTCACACCCAACTGTTATCTAAGTAAGTTGTAGGAAGCAAATTACACTTGAGGACTCAGTGAATTGTTCTATGTTCTCCACCTCGTCTGTTGTACAATCTCAAGCTTTTTTAAATTTACCGTCAAAAACCATAGTAGTATCATAATTATCTCTCTACTGAATTTCAACCACCTTGGCACATCTTATATGGAACCTCTTTCTGGAAAATGATACTACTGGTGTCTAAATTGTAAACCTAGTGAAACTATGGCTTGTTGGTTATGCAAGTGAGGAAGCAATCCTAACACATTAAGACATATAGTCAGATGACTATGGAAATTACGATATAAGATCTCTCCTAAATTACCTGGGATCTTGTGTATTCTTTGTATATGGGTGGTATCCTCCTTAGGTGATTTTTCTTTTGAATTTACTTTTTCAATAAGAACTGATTGGAAAGGAAAAAAAGAATTTCAGCTTTGCAATAGTTTTAGTGTGGACAGTGGGACAGATAGTGCACTTCAAAAAACAGTAAATGATGAGAAAGCCGTGTTTCTTGCTTAGCAGCTAGAGGGGTGATCTTTACGTCTGAGAATTTGAGGAAGAGGAAGGTTACTTATATTTGCTTGTAACTTTATGTTCAAGGGTTCTGATAGATGTCGACCACCTCCTAATTAATTATCCGGTAGCATCAAGTTTATGGTGGAGTTATGGTAGTAGCAGAAGACGCATGGCATGGAAGCTAGTGCCGCTAGCTCTTGTGTGGGTAGTGGAAAGAACAAATAGGAGATCTTTTGAGGGTATAGAGATGAAATTTGCTAAATTAATCGATAGTATTTTATACCTCTTTTCTTTTTGTTGCACCCATAAGGCTCTTTTATGTATAGATAATTGGGGGTTGTTAGTAGAAAACCATCTCTTTCGTAGGGGTTTTATTTTTTGATATACTTGTGTACGACCATGTTTCTGCTCAAGTATTAATAAAATTTATTAATTTATCAAAAACAAACAGTAAATGATGAATCTCTTTGTTCCCTTCGTTAACCCGATTTTCTTCCCCGTCATCTCCTTCTTATTGAGATAGGGAGATTGATATAATTGAAAATGCCCTTAATCAGAACATAACAAAAGTTAACTAGAAAAAGACATTGTCTTATCTGTCTGTTTTGAAATATTTTTATATTGATCCAAATGATGGATTTTTGCTGCCTGAAATTAATACTACAAAAATCTACCGGCTATCTAAATGGCCCAGATATAGGGTTGTGTCGGGCACCGACACGTACATGAAATTCAGGGGGGACAAGAAATTTCCTAAGCCAGGCGACATGATGTTAATTGGACACAACATTATACTCGTGGCATAAAATTTATTTTGCATGAACCAATAAAATAACCTTAAAAAAATATAGTAATTGCTTAAGTTGCTCAAATCATTCAAAATCTTTGTCTGGTTGATCTTACGCGATTTGATGTGGGTATGGAGTCCGCACTGGATTACTTGGGTTCTTTGACTACACATATGGCCATTACCAATAAATTGATTAGGTATTTGGTTTGATTTTTGGGTTTGTCATATATATTCATTTAAGTATGAGAAAGCTTTGTTATTACACGAGATATCTTATGAATAAAATACTAGGTGCTTATGAAGAATTTCATTATATTAGTTTTCGCTTAATAACTTAAATTAATTATTGAAATATACATATATTATGTCGTAATATGCATTTATTTCTCGTATCTCAACACCCATACTCCTACTCCTATTGGTATCCTCGGATCTTTAGATGTAGGTGATGGCCAATCCCACTTTTAGATCTGCATCCGTATCAGGTTCTTGCACCCATATCCGAGCAACATAGTAACTGCCACAACAATTAAAAAACAAACATTTTAATCAATCTTGTGATCCATAGATCTAAAATAAATTATCAAAATGGCATACCAAACAATGTTTGTATTAGGATAGGTTGTCTACATCACACCCCGGGATGCGGCCCTTCCTCGGACCGTAAGTAAATGCGGGATGCTTTGTGCACCGGGCTGCCCCTGCATGCCAAACAAGCACACTGCAAAACATAGCCCAAAAAATCAACGGAAAAGTGTCTGATATGTCCCTCTACTATCATCAATAATTTAAATAAGCCCTCCGTTATACTATTAGAGCAACCAAGCCCCTGCCGTTATACTATTAAACACAAATACCCTTATTTTAACAGATGGGCCACGTGGCAACACCAAAATTATCTGGTTAGATTTAGTATAGATCTGACCCAACCCATTACCCAACCCGACCCTAAAATACTAGACCCTTCACCCTTATTAATGTGTGAACCCTAATTTGTTCACTCATATCTGCAGATGTTCCTCTCTCTCTTCCACAACTCAAATGTTATAACTTCTCATTCAAATTTCTTTGTTCTTCTTCGACCAACACATCTGATAGTCTTGGTTAGATGTCTAGTTCTAGTGTTACATCGAGAAGGAGGTGCTATTGTGGGGAGATTGCGAACAACTTCACTTCGACGACTACAAACAACCCCGGAATGAGATTCTACAAGTGTGCTAAACCTGAAGTAAGTGTGAATTTCGTTAGTGATTCATTACTCGTCGATGCATTTAAAGTTTTATTTTTTCTGCTCTTTAACATAGTTATTGATTGTATTTGTAAGAACGAGTCATGTGGATATTGGGAATGGCAAGACGAAGCCCTCCCGGACAAAGTATTGATAGTAATCAACGATTTAAAGTGTAAATTAGATGCTGCCAATGTCAAAATTAGGACGCTGAATATGTTATTGGATGCGTGCAAGCTTGAAAGGGACAAATTGATGGAAAAAGTTGATATTTTGGAGACTATAAATGATGTTGAAGTGAATAAAGCAAAGGAGATGGAAGTGAAAGTGATGCACATGAAGATGTTCATTATGGTTGCATTTGCACTGTTAGTCGAATTTGTTGTGGAATTGTTGATTAAATGAATTTTGCATTTTATGTAGTGCAGTAGGGTTTTGATGAAGTTAACTGTTGTAAAATCCAGATTTTCATGAATGTTTTGTGTTGGTTATCTTGGTTGTAATCCAAATTTTCATGAATGCATTTTGTGTAGTGCACTATGGCATTTTGTGTAGTGCAGTATACCTTTCATTTTCGGATTTATTGTGTTGGTCAGCTTGGTTGTAATCACAAAATATAGTTCTTTATATGGCATGTTAATGCCCAGTTTAACAGAATAATGTGGATGTTAACAAAAAAAACTGGGCAGTTATGGCTCTAATGCAGTAAAAAACTAGGCAGTTATGACTCTAATACAGAGTAAAACTGGACAGTTCACTAACAGTAAAAATCTGGACATCCACTTTAATGCAGTTAATTCAGTCTATGATACAGTAAAATCTGAACAGTTATCACCAATGCAGTAATTACATATCAGAAGTACTGTCATTGTACTAATTACATATCACCAAAAATAGTAAAGTTAGTAGGTGAAACTGATGATTGGATGTCAAACTATAATCCCAAAAACTAACACAACCTAAATCATACTATGACATCCAATTCAGTTACCAATACCAATATTAACAGAACATTAAATAGGAGACTGTCATTAAGTTTGCAGTAATTACATCCCAAAATAAATACAAAACTACATAGAACAACTTGATCATTTTCCTTTCCTTATCTTCAGCTTCCCAATCTTCTGTTGTCTTTATTTTTCTAACTGATTTGAAGTTGTAGATGCTTTACCCTTCCACATTATAGGCCTACTGGTGAATATGGAAGATCTGTGGGCTCACTAATACCAGTGTGATCACCAGTAAAGTTGATTGATCTTGTCCCAGCTGGTAAGTTTTTCTGATGCCTCAGTTGAAGTCTTGTCTTGACTTCTGATATCACCATTGGCCTAACCACAGCATCTTCATCATTTTCCATCTCTGGGAAATTTGAAACCATGCTTGATTGACCAACTCTAGGTGTACGCATGAAGATAAATCCATTTTCCTGACTTGATTGAGTCATTTGTGGTGTTGAACAGTGTATTTCATCTTATGTTTCAGAATCTAACAAAGTTCTTGTCCTTTTCAAAGGTTGGTTTCCCTTGCTTAGCTGCTTTCCCTTTGGTTGCTATTAAAAAATAAAGTTAGAAAACATAAATAGGTACAAGTTCAGCATATGTGCAAATTGTAAATTACCTGAGCACAAGTTCTTGTATTATGGTTTGGTTGTCCACATTTGCCACAAGTCATGACTTTACCTTTGATTGGATATTAAACAAACAAAGGAACAGCCCACAATGCATCTATACCTAACCCTCCTTGGGTCACTCTTCCTCAATTTTAAGACCTTCTTGTTGGCTAGAGCATACAACTTCATAAACTTCCTAGCTTCTGGTATGTCCTTAAAGGCCATGCCTTTATATATCTCCTTGTAATCATTCATATTCTCAGTTATGTCTCTTTTTTTGTGTTTTGAGTAAATATAATTCTTCAGAATCATATCCTTCAAAATCACATCCCTCATAATCAGAACTAGAGTCAGATCCTGATTCACTTAAGCTACAGTCAGTACCCGCCTCATCTAAACAAGGATATGATTCACTATAGTCAACAATACTGGGAATACACTCAATAGGAGGGTCGCATTCATCCACATCATATAGGTTCACTACATTATATTCATTAGAAAGTAAGGATATCAACTGTCTAATCCTCACATCCCCTTAAACCTCATACACTTTATCAGAAGGTCCAGCAATTATAAGTTGTTGAACCCCTACAAACCCTAGCTCAACTATGAATTCAGATTCTATATCTATATAAGAAAGTAAGTCTGAATCATACCCTGACAAAGTGTCTAGTTTATTCTTTGTGTACACAATTTCAGGATGTGTATCCCATTCACCTTCATAATTAAATATTAAATCAACTAAGACCATCTCCAATAATCTAGTAAATATAGCAAATAAGAATGGTTAGCAAACAGTAAAAGAACCAATATAAATTGAAAGTAAAAAAAGAGGAATAAATATAGGCAGAAAATTATATGTGAGACAGAGGGTCCCATGAATAAAGAAATACAACATGTACAAAAGAATCCATAAAAAGTTAAGTTTATGGGCCACCCCTTCGAAAAAATTAACAAAGAAAGCAAAGATGCACTAAAATTCAACCACCAGAATAGTTTAATGAAGCAGTTACATTCAAGGGTCCTACATTTAGGACCACCTTAGCTAATAAACAAAGAAAAAGCACTAAAATTCAGTCAACATCACAGAAAACTAAGGCATTTATCCCAATAAGACAAAAAACAAATCATAATCCACTTAAGAAACTACCTCTGAGAAAAAATCCTAAACCAGAAGACAATAAATCTACTTTGATATATACCCATACGAATTTATTAGCATAACTGAAGCATGCAACCACTACAAATCGGGACCACCTCAAAACTGAAACAAAAATACTAAAAATGAGAATAATATAACAAGCAATCAGCAAAATCGATCAACAAATACTAAAATCAAGTAATTTAATGAAGAAAAGACTGGCCTTTACACCAAGATCATATGAAATCGACAGTTTGGAGTCACCACTACCGCCGGTCTCTTAGAGCTTTGAGAAAGTGAAAAGAAAAAGGGAAAATTGACCAAATGGTCTGTGACAGTCCATATTTTAGAGAAGGGTTGGATCGGGTTGGGTAATGGGTTGGGTCGGATCTATACTAAATCTAACCGGATGATTTTGCCACGTAGCCCATCTGTTAAAATAAGGGTATTTATGTTTAATAGCATAACGTCAGGGGCTTGGTTGCTCTAATAGTATAACGGATGGCTTATTTAAACTATTGATGATAGTAGAGGGGCATATCAGACCCTCTGATGCTTCATAGTGCAGCATAGGAAGAAACAGTTTGCAGCAATCAGCAACAGTTTGTAAAGCCTAAGAACCGGCAAAATTTACATGCAGCAGCAGAAGAGGAGAAAAAGGAGGGGGGAAGAATATAGAATCCTGAGAAATTAGCAGTAGCGTGTCAGAAGAGCACCAAGGCTTAGGTTCTTTTCCTCTTCAAATGAGATTCTTCTTTTCCTATTAGAATTCTTATTAGATCTGATACAGAAGGAACACCATGAATCATGGTCAAATCTGTCTTCTCGATCATCATTGATTTAAGGTCAATTTTTAATGTTCTTGGCCTCAGGTTCTTTTTAAAGCTTTTATTTTAATTACACTTGGACCTCTATATGCTTGTCAAAATTATTTCGTCCTATTTGTTATGCCTTTCCTTTCCAGAATAGGAGAGTTGTGCTCAGTTAAGGGACATACTTGTCCCAAGAAAAATAAAATGCATAAAAATAATAGTTATGTGTTGGATCTATGTCCAATATTGCATAGGTATTGTGTCGGTTCTCATATCAAGGTGTTTCTGCCTCTTTGATTTTGTGTTTTTGATTACTGCATGTGAATATCAAGCAAATCTAAAATCACTTTTATCTTTTGAATTACTTGACAGGTTTTCGAGGAAACCTATGACCGGCTTTTAGAATTTGTGAAAAGGAGTAATGCTGTTAGCCCTACTGTAGCATTAGAAACTGCAACTGTGTTACAGGTGATTTTTTCTAAATATCCTGAATATTATGTTTTACTGGCAAATAGATGTAGCATTTTGTTAATAAAGCTAATATATTGTATGTAATGGCTAATGCAGAATAAAATTGAAAAGATGACTCGCAGAGCTCAGGAGCAATTTCAAATGGTATTCGAGAAGCAAAGCAGGTCGCTTAATCTGCTCTTCGATTTTGCCATTAGTTCCTTGCTCTAACATAAAAGGTGTAGTGTTTGATACGCTAGGACTATATGTTATTACTTTTTGGCCTTTAACATGTTGTTTGATAGGGGTAAAAGCATATTCGATATCATATATTTTTTCCTGCCAAAGTAGTTGGCAGCATAAGCCTTCCTATGATGTTTGTGGTATGGAACTCTATATATTTTTGTGCGCTTTTGAACCAGCGTTATATGTATGAATTCGAGAAGTTTGGGTTACTTTATTTAGTGCTGTTTGTTTTTTTATTTCTTTTTTCCTTGATTGATGAGAAAACTTAGAACTACCGATAATGCTATATGAGAGTGAATGTTAGGTCTAAGACTCAACACATCCAACAGATGCAATCACAGATATTAATTTTTCCTATGGTTAAGGATAGTAATGGGGCGGGTGCGTGGCAGGGCAAGTCTTTATGCGGGTCGAGCGGGTTAAAAGTTGAAATAATTTTTTGAACATTTGATGCGGGGTTGGGGCTGTTGCAGTGGGTTTGTGCTGGTGTTGCTGGGAATATAAGTCTACTAATTCTACCCTTCAATTCTGTGTGCATTATAATTTTTCTTTTGCTTTATATACATATTTCATTCTCTAAATTCTTTTTTGAGAATAATTTCATTCTCTAAATTTTCGTAACTATTCTTAAGAACTTGTATTTTGTGACCCATGAATCATTAACTAACCTTTACAGTGTGCATAAAAATTAATAGAAAACTAATCCCATCAAGTACGCCTTTTCCTTCACTTAGTAGTGTGGAGTTGCTACTATTTTTCAACCTCGCTAAACGTGAAAAATATGTCATTTATTTCCTCAGAAACAATAGTATTTTTGTGTGTGAGAAAATTAGCTTAGATTGTTTGACCAATTGTCGATAGATAAAGAAAATTTGTTTTTAGTGACAAATGCCAATTATTTATTTATTTTGGTAACAATGTAAATATTACCATTGACAACAGCAAACGATTACACTTATAGAGCACCTAAATCTGACCACAGACTTTAGGCCTCCAACAAAAAAAAAACCATCTAATTACAAAGAACTTGTCGAACTAAACTCCTACATTTTTGTGCTTTCTTTGACTTCTAAAGTAACTCTAACCTTTCTATAACTTCCCTCTTAATTTGTGTAACTACCTCTGCTCTATTTATAGTTCTTCCTTGGATTTTTTTTTTATATTTCTAGCTCTCCAGGTATGGTATATCACTGCTACATTAGCTGCAACTACCACTTCCTTTTTGAACTGTTTCCAATTCTTTCGTTTGATCATTTCCAGCATTTGCTTGATTCTTGCAACCGGCACTGCCTGCCCTAACTATAGGTTGATATCTTGTCTTACTGCATTGATCCAACTGCATTCAACAAACAAGTGGTCCTTTATTTCCAATTTATCCTCATCACACAAATTACAGGATATATTATCAACCTGTAATTGCATCCCAATCAATCTGTCTTTAGTTAGCAGCCTCCCTAGTGTTGCAAGCCAATCAATAAACTTGTGTTTAGGTTGTGCTATGCTGTCCAAATTAAGTCTGCAATCTCTAGTTTCTGATGTTGTCCAACTATAGCAAGATAGCTACTAGTGATTGAATATCTCCCTCCTAAAGTTAGAACATTTCTGCCATAGGAGTACCATTCCTTCATCAATTCTTTGATTGAGTTTAGCTTCCTCCAATACCAACTACTATCTATAGGAGGAGTATGTACCCATATGTCATGATCTGCTTTCATGTATACTCCATGAACCCACCTTATCCATAGGGATTCCTTATTCAATGCCAGTTGCCATAGTAGTTTACCTACTAAGGCTATATTCCATTCTTTGCACCCTTTGATATTTAAACCCCCCAATTTCTTTGGACAACACACTTTTTTCCCATGCAACCAGTGCCACTTTCTTATGCCCCTCATTTTTACCCCACAAATACTCCCTACATAGCCTATCTACTCATTTTACCACACTTTGTAGTAAAATAAAGACATTTCCACAGAAGCTATATATAGAGAAGAGCACAATATTTACTATTTGAAGTCTTCCTACATAAGATAATTTCTTAGAGTAGGTAACATTGATTCTGTGAGTGATCTTCCCAATCAATATTTGACAATCTATCTTATTCCATTTTCTTGGAGATAAAGGCAATCCTAAGTATCTGATAGAAAAAGTTCCAAGAGTAAATCTTGTTCTTTCCAGCAATTGGTCCTTGATACCTTCTTCAACCCCAGCTACAAAGATGCTAGATTTCTCCGTATTGGCAATCAAACCAAATACTTTACTGAAGTGATCAAGGGCTTCCATTACTCTATTAACTGAGCTAACATTACATTTACGGAATATCATCAAATCATCTGCAAATATGAGGTATGTCAGCTTAATCTCTTTGCACATTGGATGGAACCTGAAGTCAGGTAATCTAGTAATTGTCTTTAAGGTTCTAGAAAGGTACTCCATTACTAGAACAAATAGTAGTGGAGAAATGGGATCTCCCTGCCTCAATCCTCTCTTTCCAGCAAAGTAACCATGGCCTTCACCATTAACTTTGACTGTGAACATAGTAGTAGACACACATACCATGATCTAATGGATGAATTTCTCAGGAAATCCATATCATTTTAAAGCTTTCTCCAAAAACTCCCAGCTTATCATGTCATATGCCTTTCTAAAGTCTATTTTCATTAAGCATCTAGGAGTTGTCTTCCTATTGTAGTGCCTTAGTAAGTCACGGCATATCAAAACATTGTACATCATGGACCTTCCTTGTACAAAAGTTAACTGGTTATCTGCTACTATATGATTGATTGTTGGCTTCAACCTAGTACAGATCATTTTAGATATACACTTGTATAGAACATTACAACGGGAAATAGGCCTGTATTGAGCTGCATTTTCTGGAACTTCCGCTTTAGGTATCAAGGCAATGTTAGTAGCATTTATTTGCCTGAGCATTTTTCCATTTGAAAAAATTCTAGAATTGCTTCAGTGATGTCTCTTCCCACAATTGGTCAGGCTGCTTTGTAAAATCCACTCCTAAATCCATCAGGTCCAGGACTTTTGTTACTGTCAATCTAAAACATTGTCTGCTTGATTTCTCTTTCAGAAAAGGTTGCAGTATCTCTTGTTGCTGAGACTATGATAACCTATCCCCATTTCTGATTATACTACCAAAAGCGTGCACTCTTTCTATTGCTTTCCTCCCTAGTAGATCTTCATAATAGTCAACAAACATACTAGCAATTGTATCAGGATCTGTTTACCAAACACCAGAGCTGTCATTGAGCTGAGTAGTAGCCTGCTTCAGTCTCATGTGCTTGATTACTGAGTAGAAATATTTAGTGTTGTCATCTTCCAATCTAATCCATGTTACTTTACTCATTTGCTGCAAATACACTTCAGCTAGGTAAGATTATTGCCTAAACTTTTGGTATACATTGACTTTAGCTTGTTGATATTCTAGGCTAGTAGGACATCTCTGCAGTTGAATTTGAGCCTGTTTGAGTGTGTTCCTGTCCTCATTGGCTCCAGCCACTATGTTATGAAATATCTGGTTGTTTAAGGCTTTCAATCTCTTCTTTAGCATTTTTAGTCTTCTCACTACTGTAAACATTCTGCACCCTTCAACAGTGTAGTTCCAACCCTCATTGACTATGTTCATGAATTGTGGATGTTGAGTCCACACATTACAAAATTGAAAGGATCTCTTGCTTCTTTGCCTCTCATTCACAAAAGTCACCTTTGCAGGGCAGTGATCACTTATCCCCTCTGTCAAAAATCTTGTATTGCATTCTGGCATAGTATCAAACCATTGCTCATTAATAAAAATCCAATAAATTTTAGAAAATAATTTGTGTTATTCATGTTTATCACTCCAAGTGTATCTATTCCCTCGTGCAGGTAGTTCCATCGAATCACACTCCATTACACAATTATAGAAATCCACCATTTTAGCCCATGCCACTCCATTCCCTCCTATTATATCCTCCACATTCAGTACTGAGTTAAAATCACTGATAAGTAGGGATTTTGACTGCTTATTTGTTCTCTTTTACTTACGTTTTAGCTCAAAAATACTTAAAGGTATTCCCGAAAACTAATGAAATATGCTTTCTTCCAGGAATATTGGGAAATGAGCCAAAAAAATAAAAATCAACTAAGAAGGAGTAAACATTGGACAAGAACCAAAACAAGGCAAAATGGACCAAAGTGCGGACTGCACAATACTGTGTGCGGCCGCAGACTCTAAAGAACCACTGTCAGAATTCCTTCACAAAGTGCGGACCGCACAATTATTGTGCGGCCGCAGAAGACAAGGTTCAGAGAGATGTGTTTTGGGGACCTGAAGATGTGCGGACCGCACTATTATTGTGCGGCCGCAGAATGCAAAAGTGCGGCCGCACTCATAAATGTGCGGTCCACAGAAATTTCCCATGTCCAACCCAAGATCAAGAGTGTGGTCGCACTCAGAAATGTGTGGTCCGCACAATCAAAGGAAGTGCGGCCGCACCCCAGATTTATGTAGTCGTAGAAGACCACCCTGTCAAGTCAACATCAAAGTGCGGACCGCACACAGAATTGTGCGGCCGCACAACCTCCACAGGGGCAATTTTATCCGATAATTTTAGCTGGGTATAAATAGATCTTTTTGTCATTTTTAAGTTAAGTTTGAACACCTGAGAATAGATAGTTGTTTTTCTTTACTGTTTTGGGTAACTTTGTAATAGTTTATCATTTTAACATTAGATTATTTCCCCTTAATCATCTATTATGAGTTTTATCTTAGTTTCTTCTTTAATTTCTTCATTTCCTATGAGTAGCTAAACCCTTGGCTAGGGTTGTGACCCAACCCTAGTATGGGTATCTAATGGGTGATTGATTTAGGGCTTATTTATGATTGGGTATATGATATTTAGCCTAGTTCTTGCTTGAATTTAAGAATTGATGGTTGCAAACATTGATTCATGCCTAATTGACTATGTCTTTACTTGAGAAAGAGAGATTAAGTCTAGAAAAATTTGGCTAACAAGAAACTGGGGTGAACTCGAAAAATTGATATCCCCAATTAAAGGGTCGAATCTAGAGATAGTAAGACCCGACTTGAGCATCTATCACTTGTTTTGTGAGATATCCATTTGGACTTGAGAAAGCCAAATTTGGCAAAATCACTCAAACTACCGAGAGGTATAGAGTGAGTAATCACGTGTGATTGCTATATTGTATCCCGACCAACCAAACATGCCCTAAAGCTCTCAATCCGGTAGGTAACCAATTAGGCAGAAGTTTCAACCCTAGATCTTTTATAACCTGAAAAACAACAATACCAAAAACAATGTCCCTTACCTTTACAATTACAAGCATTAGCATAAAAATTAGAAGTAGAAAAGAAACAACCAGATATGTGGAAGTGCAATCTTGGGCATGTCATATACTTAGACTAGGTATATACCTAATCCAACATAAAGCTCTCTGTGGAATCGACCCCGACTCGCGTTGGGTATTTATAATTGTATCGACCGCTTCACAATCCCAATCAGTGGTGTGAGTTTGGGTAACATCAATTTTTGGCGCCGTTGCCGGGGAGCTAAAAACGGATTTAGCTATATATTTGGTTTTGTGTGTGATTTGTTTTCTTTTTCTTCCGGGTTACTAACCTTTTTGTGAATCGATTATAGGTACAAAAATGGCTCTCAACAATGATCCTCTTGGAAATATGCCTTTGGGGGATGTGGACATGGAAGATGACCCAGTTAAGGAGGTTCCTCTTGAGCCTGAAGCAAATAGACGAGGTCGACCGCCTCAAGACAGCATTCTCGTTCCACCCCCAAATCCACCAAGAGCGGCTCCACACCGGGTGTTGCTGAATGAAGGATATACAAGTGCCATAGTCTCGTCCCGCATTAGGGCAGGCAACTTTCAAATCACAAATGTTATGCTCACATTGCTTGAGCAACGGGGATTCTTCACCGGAGCTCCGAATCAAAATGCGTACAAAAACTTGAAAGGATTTGTGGATACTTGCTGGGAGAGTAAACAGACCAACGTCTCCGAGGATGCTCTGAGGTTGAGGCTATTTCCCTTCTCTCTACGGGGGAAAGCCTTGGACTGGTTAAAAAGATTGTCAAACTATTCTATCCATACATGGGACGAATTGGCGGAAAAATTCATTGCCAAGTTCTTTTCTCCCGGGCATATGGCTACTATTAGAGATGAGATTCTAGCATTCAAACAAGAATCCAATGAGCCTTTGCACGAGATATGGGAGAGGTACCGCACTGGTGAAAGAGTGCCCGAATAATGACATGAGTGAGGCTATGATTCAACAAACCTTCTATAGGGGGATCAATACTACCAATCAATGCGTGGTCAACCAACTTGCCGGTGGAAATTTCATGATAACACCATATGCCGAAGCTTGTGAAATCTTAGATGAAATGGAGGATACTTCATCGGCATGGCAAAGTAGAGCAAATGTTCCTCAAGGTGATCTAAATGTGATTCACCTACACAAAGAATTGCATGATCATGGGCAAGCAATTACCGAGTTGACCACTACAATGAATCAATTGGCCAAAGCTCAACTTCAACAGGTTCAAGGTCCTAAGTAAGTAAATGCAATGGAAGGTGTCAATATGATGGTGAACAAGCGAAGGCAAAAGAGTCAACAAGTGCAAAATTGTGTGGAACAATTTGTGCAAGATGATACTGGGTTTGACCAAGAGGAATCATACAATGAACAAGAGAAATAAGTGCAATATGTGAATAACTACCAAGGGAAAAGAAACAACTCTCAAGGCCCGAATCAACAACAATGTCGATCTCAAGAAAATCAAAGCAATTGGAGTGGTGGTACCAACAATCAAGGTAACTGGAACAATAAAAATAATCAAGGCAATTGATACAATCAAGGCAACCAAGGCAATTGGGGTGGCAAAAATCAAGGATATTGGGGAGGCAACAACCAAGGGGGTTGGAACAATAATCAAGGGAATCGGGGACCGGGCTTTCAAGGCCCCCGATGTATCAACAACCAAACAACTAGCCACCTTATCCGTCACATGGTTCTAGCTATTCCAATAATGAGATGGGACGGATTGAAAATATGTTCAAACAAATGATGGGAAAAAATGTCGACTCCGATGCTCAACTAGCCTCTCACAACACTTCAATTCGCAATTTGGAGGTTCAATTAGGGCAAATCTCGCAAGCTTTAAACACTTGTCCTAAGGGGGCACTACCTAGTGACATGGTGGTGAACCCGAAGAGTGGGAACAACACGGGACATGCCATGGCCGTAACCACAAGGAGTGGAAAAGGTGGGGAGGCAACAACATCAAACCAAAGAAGAATTGTGGATGATGATGTAGTGATTCAAGAAGATGAAATTCCAAGCAATATGGTTCAAGCTAATGAAGAAGTGAGAATTGATATTGATGAAAATGTGAAGGAAACTCAAGAAGAAGTAAACCCGTCTAGGGAACACGTGATTGATATAGCGGAATCGGTAGTGCCAACGGCAAGGCACCAATGCCAAGGCCTCCTCCTCCATACCCTCAAAGGCTCGCCAAGCAAAATAGCGAGAACCAATTCAAGAAGTTTATTGACATGATGAAAAGCTTGTCCATTAATGTGCCATTGGTTGAGGCATTAGAATAAATGCCCGGCTATGCAAAGCCCATGAAGGATTTGGTGACAAAGAAAATATCAATGAACTGTGAGACTATCAAGATGACATATAAAGTGAGTGCTATTGTGCAATCAATGGCTCCGAAATTGGAAGATCCCGGCGCTTTCACAATCCCTTGCACTATTGAAAGCGTCGACTTTGCCAAAGCTCTATGTGATCTAGGGGCGAGTATCAACTTGATGCCCTACTCGGTGTTCAAAACTTTAGTAATTGGGCAACCAAGACCCACATCTATGAGGTTACAAATGGTAGATCGTACTATGAAGAGACCATTGGGTATTATTGATGATGTGTTAGTTCGTGTTGATAAGTTCATCCTCCCGGCGGACTTTGTGATTCTTGATTGCGAAGTGGACTATGAGGTGCCTATTATCTTGGGTAGACCTTTCTTTGCTACGGGGAAGGCTCTTGTTGATGTGGAAGCCGGTGAGCTCACCTTCTGGGTGGGCAATTAAAAGGTGGTTTTCTATGTATGCAAATCTATGAGGCAACCGAATAGCAATGAAGTTTATTTATTTGTGGACTTAGTGACCGAGGTAATTGTTGATGATGCTAGTGCCATGATGAATGTTGATGATACTTTGGAGGCCGTATTGCTTAATCATGATGATGATAAGAAGGAAGGCTTTGTGGAATGTGTAAATACATTACAAGGAATGGAGTTGTATACTTATGAACCCCGAAAATTATCCTTAGATCTTGAGAACCGGAAGACTCCTCCAACAAAGCCCTCAATCGAGGAGCCTCCCACTTTGGAGTTAAAACCATTGCCTTCACATCTCAGGTATGAGTTTCTTAGCATATGTTCTACTTTGCATGTTATTCTTTCCTCTTTCTTGACTAACGTGCAGGTAGATTCTACTTTGGCGGTGCTTCAAAAGAGGAAGAAAGCTATAGGATGAACACTGGCGGATATTCGGGGTATAAGCCCCGCCTTTTGCATGCACAAGATTATTTTGGAGGAGGATACCAAACCCTCCATTGAACATCAAAGAAGATTAAATGAAGCAATGCAAGAGGTGGTGAAGAAGGAGATCATAAAATGGTTGGATGCCGGGGTTGTTTACCCCATTTCCGATAGCTCGTGGACCTCTCCGGTGCAATATGTCCCAAAGAAAGAGGGCATGACCGTGGTAACAAATGACAAGAACGAGTTAATCCCCACAAGAACGGTCACTGGGTGGAGAATTTGTATGGACTATAGGAAGCTCAACAAAGTCACTCGGAAAGATCATTTTCCGCTTCCATTTATTGATCAAATGCTTGATAGGTTGGCCGGACGAGCTTGTTATTATTTCCTTGATAGATATTCCGGCTACAATCAAATTCTTATTGCTCCTTAGAACCAAGAGAAGACCACTTCACTTGTCCCTATGGTACTTTCGCATTCTCGCGGATGCCATTTGGGTTATGCAATGCACCGACAACTTTTCAACGGTGTATGATGGCCATCTTCACTAACATAGTGGAGGATTTTCTTGAGTTCTTCATGGATGACTTTTTCGTGGTGGGGAATTCTTTTGATGAGTGCTTGGACAAGGTTTTGTCAAGATGTGAGGAAATAAACTTGGTTTTGAATTGGGAGAAATATCACTTCATGGTCGAGGAAGGCATAGTCCTCGGCCACAAAATTTCAAAGCATAGTATTGAGGTCGACAAGGCCAAAATTGAGGTGATCTCCAAACTCCCTCCCCCTATATCCGTGAAGGGAGTAAGGAGTTTCTTGGGTCATGCGGGGTTCTATAGCCGATTAATCAAGGACTTTTCTAAGGTGGTAAACCCCTTGTGTAAACTTTTGGAGAAGGATGCCAAGTTCTATTTCAACGAGGATTGTATGAAGGCATTTGAATTGCTCAAGTTCAAGTTTACTCCTATTATCACCGCACCAAATTGGAGCTTGCCTATCGAGCTCATATGTGATGCAAGTGATGTGGCGGTCAGAGCAGCTTTGGGGCAATATATCAACAAAATCTTTCATCCGGTCTACTATGCTAGTAAGACCATGAATGATGCCCAAGTCAATTACATAGTGACCGAAAAAGAGCTCTTTGTTATTGTTTTTGCTATGGAGAAGTTTCGCCCGTACTTGATGGGTACAAAGGTAATTGTCCACACCAATCATGTGGCGCTTTGGTACTTAATGAGCAAAAAGAATTCAAAGTCAAGGTTAATGCGGTGGGTGCTTCTATTGCAAGAGTTTGATATAGAGAGTCAAGACTGCAATGGTAATGAAAACCAAGTGGCGGACTACTTGTCTCATTTGGAGAAGGAGGGGAGGCCACATGACGGCCTTGAGATAAATGATTCCTTCCCCGACGAGCAGCTTCTAGCTATTTCAATGACCGGGATGCCATGGTTCGCCGATTTAGCCAATTATCTTGTGAGTGGTATTGTACTGAATGAGTTCTCTTCAAACCAAAGGAAAAAGCTCAAACGGGATTGCCTTGACTATTATTGGGATGAGCCGTATCTCTTTCGGATTTGTACCGATGGTGTGATTCGACGATGTGTGCCGGAGGAGGAACAAATGGAAATTCTTGAGGCTTGCCACTCTTCACCATATGATGGTCACTATGGTGGAGCTAGAATGACAACAAAAGTGTTGAGTTGTGGATTATATTGGCCTACTCTTTACAAGGACGCTAGCGATCTCGTCAAGCGTTGTGATGAATGTCAAAGGGCTGGTGGGATTTCTAAGAAAAATGAGATGCCCCTCACCACCATCTTGGAGATTGATATTTTTGATGTATGGGGAATTGATTTCATGGGTCCATTCGTGAGCTCTTGTGGGAACACTTACCTATTGGTAATTGTGGATTACGTGTCAAAGTGGGTTGAAGTCGTGGCTTTACCCAACAATGAAGCCCGAAGTGTGGTGGCATTTTTGAAAAAGAACATCTTCATGAGATTTGGTACTCCAAGGGCCATTATTAGTGATGGGGGATTGCACTTTTGTAACAAAGCTTTTGATACCTTACTCACAAAGTATGGTGTCACTCACAAAGTATCAACTCCCTATAATCCTCAAGCATGTGGGCAAGTCGAAGTCTTCAACAGGGAGATCAAGAGTATTTTGTCAAACACTGTGAATGCCAACCGGACGGATTAGTTGAAGAAACTTGATGATGCTCTTTGGGCTTATAGGACGGCTTACAAAACATCTATTGGTATGTATCCATATTGGTTAGTGTTCGGGAAAGCTTGTCACCTATCGGTGGAACTTGAGCACAAGGCTATGTGGGCATTGAAGAAGCTTAATTTTGAATGGGATGTCGCTGCCAACTTAAGAGTGGCACAATTGAATGAGCTTGATGAATTCTGGTACCATGCATATTCAAGTTCGTCCTTATACAAGTACAAGATGAATTACCTCCATGACAAGTACATCCGGAACAAGAAGTTCAAAGAAGGTGATCTTGTGCTATTGTTCAATTCTCGGTTGTGGATGTTTCCAGGAAAATTAAAGTCCAAGTGGAGTGATCCATTTGAGGTTGTGCATGTAACACTCTTTGGTGCACTAGACTTGAAGAACAAGAATGATAGAGTCAATCACCGGATGAAACATTATCTTGGCAAAGTTGATGATGGCCACGTTGTGGCGTTAATCCATTTCAAGTGATTAATGGTAACCTGCGTCGTGTCGCGACGTTAAATCGGGCGCTTCTTAGGGGGGCAACCCATGTTTCTTTTCATTTTTCATTTTCTTCCTTTTTAGATAGGTTTTGTATTGAGCTAACTGGTTTTGAAGTGATTTGCAGGAATGAGTGTGCGTTGTAGGTACTGTGATTGAAAAATTGGCCAAGTGTTGAAAAAGTGCGAACTGCACAATTATGATTGCAACCGCACAACTGGAAACCCAATTCCAGTGTCTCAGCTTGGAATTGTGAGGCCGCACTTAAAATTATGCGGTCCACACTTCAGCATGTGCAACTGCACTCAAAATTGTGCGGTCCGCACTTCAGGGTGTGCGACCGCACTTTAAAATTGTGCGTTCTGCACATGACAGTCTGCGGCCGCACTCAAAATTATGCGGTCCGCACTGCCTCTTCTGTAAACTATTGTCCTGCAACTGTACTGCAAATGTTTAACCTATTTTGAACTCCAACTGACTTATATGTCTTGTATTGCATACAATGGTTCGTTTACGAGGTAGAGGCGATACATCCAAAGGGAGAGGTGAGCCCTCCCGAGGCAGAGGAAAGGGCACTAACCCACTAGGAGTGCAATCTAAAGTAATCGCCAAAAAGCTGACCACTAGGAGAGGTAGGGCCACAGAGCCCTCTAAATCTAGTTCCTATGCCCCGTCTAGGGAAGCCTCCGAGGGTCACTCAATGGAGGTACAGCCTGAGGCCCAGTCCTAACCACCATAACCCACTGGGAGATATCAATTGCGCAACGAACCCTCCACTACAGCAAGTTCTTCTGAGGGTTCCGATGCCAGTAGCCAGGGTTCAGAGCCCTCCTCTACACCTACTCATCTGGTACCAGTGGCAATAGATGATAATGATGATGGTAGAGGAGGTGACACTCGAGTGGGCGGCCTAGAGAGGTCGAAGAAGAAGGAAGGATGGGAGGATCAGTTTGTGAGTTTGACAGCCTTCACAAGGTTCAGAGAGCGGTGGCCCCAGAGATCGCTCACACTTGAGCGACAGTTCTTAATGAAGGATTTGGATAAATACAATCCAAATGTCCTTCGACAGTTCCGGGAGCAAAAAGGGTGGAAGGGGTTCACCCAAATATCATCGATGCAAATGAGCACTTGGTTCGAGAGTTCTATGCCAATGTGGCTCACATAAAGAAGGGTACCAAAATAACAAAGGTGAGAAAATTGAAAGTCAAATTTGACCCCAGCACTTTGAACACTTACTTGGGCTTTGAGGAGGTAGAGGCAGTCAAGTACCTAGAGAAGCTTGCTATGGGTGATGCAGCTCGCCCTTGGCTAGCTGAGATTTTGGCTGCTCGAGGACCACCACCACTGTGGATCATAATAGGGGTTCCTATCCTCCGGGCCACCCTTAATTTTGAAGCAAAAAGGTGGCAGACCTTTGTGTGAAGCCGTATCGACCCGAGTATAAATGAGAATAATCTTCCTCTTCCCCAAGCAGTTTTGGTGGCTTTGATTATGATCGGGTACCCAATCAATGTGGGTGCCATCATGTCGGCCAACATGACAATAGTTGTCCGAAAAGGTAAAGCTCCTACCCATATCCCAACACCCTCACGGAATATTTCAACGATGTAAAAGTGGAGCCAAGGACATTTGATACGAAAGTGAGGGCCAATAAGCCCTTCTCATAGTACCACCTGCAGGGTGCGGACAACCCAAAGTTCAAGGGTAAGGCCACTACCACCGTTGGTCAGTCTGATGAGCCATTGGTGGTAGGTACAGAGTCTGCTGTTGAGCGATCTAAAGCTCCCATACCTTCTACAGCAGGCGGGCCTTCCACCGGGACAGCTGATATGCCACCACCTTCATCTTCTAGACCATCAGCCTCAGTACCAGTGCCAGCTTCATCCACTTATCCACTCACTGCGATGCGTGTCTCCCAGACATTGGCGAGTCTCAACAACTGGATACACACAACCACTTCTAAGCTGTCTGACATATCCAGCGTTGTTGCAGCATAGTCTTCTACCCCAGCAGCACCACAGGACCCTCCGTCAGTGGAGGAAATATTAAAGAAGATTTTGGAGAACCAGAAGACCATTATGGATACATTGGTGGCTCATGGGGGAGCTATTAAGGAGTTGGGCAAGCAGGTAAAGAAGATGAGGAAATTTCAGGCTTCAAAGAAATCAGTGGAGAGATTGAGGAAGGAGGTGACGAAGATCGCAGCCACGGGTGATTTTCCATTTGACCTACTGATGGAAACATATCCATCAGTACCTGCAGACCCAGCAGCACCATCAGCAGAGGCACCAGCTGGCCAGTCTGACGAGCCAGATCTTGCTGCCCACACTGCTGAGGAGATGCTTCAGATGCTCGCCAACCCTGTTGTTCCCCAGCCAGATGATGATGAAATACAGTTGGAGGAGCCCGAGGGTGGTGATGCTGACAATCACCCTGAGACCACATAGGGAGTTTTCTCTACTCTCTACCCTCCCTTATTTTGATTTTGCTAAGCATTGAGGACAATGTTTGTTCTTATTCAGGGGGGTGGTCTATTTTGGTTTGATTTGATGACATTTGATGACATTGGCTTGTAATAACGTTAATACTCTTTTTCTTTTATCTTTATTTTCTCCCTCATTATGTATATATTCATCCCTCTTGTATATATTCTATTTCTCTCGGTCTGTATATTCATTTGTCTTACTTTCAGTATTTTATTTCATAACTTCTTCATTTTGTTTTCTTAATAGTATAGCTTCTTAGTTACTTTAATAGCATCTTTTTGATTTGTTAGCTCCTTTTTGATTTGTTAGCTTCTTTTTACGTTTAAGTGAACAATAAGCCTTTGGTTTTTTTTATGCCACGGTACTTTCCAAAGGTGGGTTTTGTGTGAACCGGGTGACTCTTCCCAACGATGGATGGCGTGACAACCTTCTTAAGGGATCGAGTTCGTTCTTGATGTTTAGGTAGAAACAGTAGTATAAATGAATAAATAAGGGTCGAGCATGCTTCACTTGGTACCAACACACTTAACTACACGCTTATGGTTAAAAATAAGCTTTTGGAAAGAAATGGCTCTAGTTAGTGACCTTGTGACTCTTGTGTTGACTTAGGCAATCATCGGATGGTTTAGTTGAACCATTAGCGATTTTCAATATTGAATGCGGTTGTTGTGGCCCCTCGACTCTGTTCTCTTTAACAATCCGGTGGTGTGAGAAGTGAGGTATTTTGTTACAAGTCCAAGTACCCGTGCGAATGGTCTAGAACTTGCCCCAAATGTGTTTCTAGGCGAAATTCTAAGTTAGCTTGGCTTGAGAAGTGATTGTAGGCTCTCCTTGACCCGTTTTGAAACCTTCCATGACCCACCAATGATATCATCCTTAGTCAACCCTTTTGAGCCTAAAGCCTCTTTTATTTGATAACCACATTACGAGCCTTTACCCATTTTATAGTGACCCTCCCTTGGCACCCAAGCTTTCTTTAGCACTCATGAGAAACAAATGGCAAAAACATAAGTTTGGGGGGAGAGACAAGGAGTTTAAAAATGGTATCAAGGCACAAAAAGAGAAAAGAAATAAAGAAGAGGAAAGGCAAAGAAAAAGAAAGTAAGAACAAAAGAAAAACACAAAAAGAAAATGAATAATGTAAAAGGGTTGAAAAGATTCAAAAGAAAGCAAAAGTACAAAGCATGGAGAAAATAAAGAAGGAGAATATGAATAGCATGACCAAGAAAGAGTGATGTCAAGTCTATCTAGTTTTCCTAATGAAAAAAAAATGACTCAAAGAATATGAGCCACAAAGAGAAAATGGAGCGCTAAAGGAAAGATGAACCAATTCCATTTCAATATTTCCCTCTTTAGTCCAAAAGCCTTCATTACATGTCGAAAAAGCCCTACGTGATTTCAAGCCGGGTAAACTTACATTAGTGATGATCTACATGAGGGGCAAGCATATGGTACTTAGAGCCAGGCTTGTGACATTCTTTTGAGAGTAATGAGTGAACCTTTCTCGATTCATTGCAATGAGTGCTATATTCTTAAGTGAGATGAGCTTCCGGAGAGTATAGGAGAAGGAGTTTGTGATCCACAATGACCTATATGAAAGTGCAAACTTCCTTGAGGAATTAAGTCAACTCTTAATGCTCAAGCGTCACATTAGAGCTATTTGTACTTTAACATTCAAATCATAGGCTTGTTAATGATTTATGAGTGTGTGGGTAATTGTTGGTCCCAATTGATATGTGTTTGATTCAACTTAGGCCAACTGAAATAGCCATTTTCTAGTGGAAGTGAGAATTGCCTTAATTGCTTGAGGACAAGCAAAAGCTTAAGTTTGGGGGAGTTGAAAAGTAGGGATTTTGACTGCTTATTTGCTCTCTTTTACTTATGTTTTAGCTCAAAAATGCTTAAAGGTATTTCCGAGAACTAATGAAATGTGCTTTCTTGCAGGAATATTGAGAAACGAGCCAAAGAAATGAAAATCAACTAAGAAGGAGTAAAAATTGAATAAGAACCAAAACAAGGCAAAATGGACCAAAGTGCGGACCGCACAATACTGTGTGCGGCCGTAGACTCTGAAGAACCACTGTCAGAATTCCTTCACAAAGTGCGGACCGCATAATTATTGTGCGGCCGCAGAAGACAAGGTTCAGAGAGATGTGTTTTGGGGACCTAAAGATGTGCGGACCGCACTAATATTGTGCGGCTGCAGAATGCAAAAGTGCGGCCGCACTCACTATATAGCTAAATCCGTTTATAGCTCCCCGGCAATGGAGCCAAAATTTCATGTCGCCCAAACTCACACCACTGATTGGGATTGTGATGCGGTCGATGCAATTATAAATACCCAATGCGAGTCAGGGTTGATTCCACAGAGAGCTTTATGTTGGATTAGGTATATACCTAGTCTAAGTATATGACGTGCCCAAGATTGCACTTCCACATATTCGGTTGTTTCTTTTCTACTTCTAATTTTTATGCTAATGCTTGTAATTGTAAAGGTAAGGGACATTGTTTTTGGTATTGTTGTTTTTCAGGTTATAAAAGATCTAGGGTTGTAACTTTTGCCTATTTGGTTACCTACCGGATTGAGAGCTTTAGGACATGTTTGGTTGGTTGGGATATAATATAGCAATCACACGCGATTACTCACTCTATATCTCTCGGTAGTTTGAGTGATTTTGCCAAATTTTGCTTTCTCAAGTCCAAATGGGTATCTCACGAAACAAGTGATAGATGCTCAAGTCGGGTCTTACTATCTCTAGATTCGACCCTTTAATTGGGGCTATCAATTTTTCGAGTTCACCCCAATTTCTTGTTAGCCTAATTTTCCTAGACTTAATCTCTCTTTCTCAAGTAGAGACTTAGTCAATTAGGCATGAATCAATGTTTGCAACCATCAATTCTTAATATCAAGCAAGAACTAGGCTAAATATCATATACCCAATCATAAATAAGCCCTAAATCAATCACCCATTAGATACACATACTAGGGTTAGGTCACAACCCTAGCTAAGGGTTTAGCTACTCATAGGAAATGAAGAAATTAAAGAAGAAACTAAGATAAAACTCATAATAGATGATTAAGGGAAAATAATCTAATGTTAAAATGATAAACTATTACAAAGTTACCCAAAACAGTAAAGAAAAACAACTATCTATTCTCAGGTGTTCAAACTTAACCTAAAAATGACAAAAAGATCTATTTATACCCAGCTAAAATTATCGGATAAAATTGCCCCTGCGAAGGTTGTGCGGCCGCACAATTCTGTGTGCGGTCCGCACTTTGAAGTTGACTTGACATGGTGGTCTTCTGCGGCTGCATAAATCTGGGGTGCGGCCGCACTTCCTTTGATTGTGCGGACCACACATTTCTGAGTGCGACCGCACTCTTGATCTTGGGTGAGTAATTAAATCTTCCCACAGTACCTTCCCCTCCTCTTTTGTATTAAAGGCATACACATAGGTTACTTCAAATGATAGTTGAAGAGGAACATACGGTACTTCATAGGTTATTAATTGAGATGTCTTTCTGGTAATAATCTGGTCTCGAGATGACCCAGATTCTACCATTATAATAACAATCAAGATTTGTTACAAACTTCCATCCAGCAAACATCTTGTCTGCTAGTTGGCCCATCATTTCTTTTTAAACTTTTGTTTCCAGCGGGCCTATCAAGCTTACTCTTTCCTTATTGCAAAAGAGCTTTATCTCCTTTTGCTTATTAGGGGCATTAAGCCCCTTAATATTCCAACTTAGTAGACTAACCATCCCCACTATGAGGGATGTTTAGACCACCCACGTTGCTTCCTTCTTCCCCCTCCTTGGACAGGTTAAGAGCTTCCTGCTTATTAAGAATCTGAAATGAGTTGGATTTCTCCATTTGTTCTTTCTGTCTTGTCACAGTCTTGCTATACTTATTAGGTGTTTGCCAACCGGGTTCTACATTTCTTTCCTTTGCTACCACCTTCTCCTTTGCTACATATTGTTGTTTTCTTCTTAGAGTTACTTGTCTCGTATTACTCCTTATGGCATTTGAATTGGTTTTCTGAGCTTCATGGCTCTTCTCACTATGCACTTGACCTTGCTTCTTCACCTGAGTGTCTGTTGTCTGTTCGTTGTTCCTTTATTCATTCTTAGGAGCTTTCTTCTTTTAGTCTGCATACGCCTTCTTCATGTCCATACTTTAAGCAATGGGTACAAAGTGTTGGCTTCCAATCATAGCTAAACCTTTGCTCTATTAGCTTGCCCTTCTCATTCCTAAACATCACCACATCATGTAGTTTAGCATCCATTTCAACCTCCACTAACAGTTGAGCAAAGTTCAAACCAATCATCTTCTCTGTGTTCTGGTCAACCATCAGTGGTTTACCAACCAGACTCCCTATCTTATTTAGTCCTTTTGGACTCCAATATTTGAAGTTCAATGCTGGCAATTTGATCCAAATTGGTACTGTAAGGATCTCCTCACGAGTGAACTCTAAATCAGGTGTCCAAGTTTGGACAATGAATGGTTTGTTGTCAAAATGATATATGCCATCCTTAATTACCTCATGTTTTCCCATTGCTGTATCAAATCGTACAACAATTACCCCATTTTTTAACATTACTATCCTATCTATACCATGTTTACCCCACAACCTCTGTATGTGACCTTGTATCACAGCAAACGGAGGATTAGCCCCAAGTACATAGCAAATAACAACATTTCCCCAATAATCAATTTTTGTACTAATGTCGTCCAGTTCAATTTCAACAAAAGTAGACTCACTTGTTGATTTAGGTTGAACATACTCCAATTTATACTCAGCATCTGATACTTTTGTGATATTGAAGTTATCCCATACTGAGCTCTTCTTCCCATGCACTTCAGTCTCTTCATCGCCCTCATCTGCCCATGATTTCCTTCCATTACTCACATGCACTGTTGGATTGCTGCTCGTGGATGCTTGTTGGACCTCATTCCATATTTGAATTGCTTCAATTTGCTTGAGTTTCTCATTTTTCCGGTATTTTTGATACTGTTTTATTGAAATTAGGGCTCGATTGCTGACTTCCAGAATTTTCATTTGTTGCTACCTTTCCTTTGATTCCTCGTTGAGCATTGCTTTGTGAAGCAGCTGCCTCCTTCGCCATTAATGCTTTTTGAGATGGAATACGAGCTCTCTTATCCATGGTAGGCGCAGGTTAAGCTAACATACACCGAGAGAGAAGATAGGTCATTCGGAAAACTTTAGTTAGGTAACAACAATATATACCTATTAGTTACTGTCCATTTACCTATTTTCTTCGTCCAAATTTCTTGTACGTAATTTGGTTTCTAGTTCTGGTGTAGGCTTGTGATGCTTTGATTTGATTTGAATGCAGTCCACTAAGGATACGCATGATTAAATATGAGATGAAGATAGGGTCTTTACTCTTTACATCACTAGTACAATCTTAGCTATTTAAGTAACTTATCCACTTTGTATATTACCAGAAAGATGGTTCAATTCGATCAGGAGTGTGAGAGTAAGCAGTGAAGGTGTAGTGTATCTATACAGAAAGAATCCATTTGATCAAGAGAGTGTAGTAGTAGTGAAGGTCTATCTATAATATTATGGACCCGGCCACTTGCATGCACTTCCCAAAACAAGAACACGTACTCTTGATAATTTTGCCAAGTCGCCTTCTATTTTCTTGTCCTCAACACTGCCATTTCGCCGCGTATTTGTTGCACATTCAGTTCTCTACTGAAAGCGAGAGAGCATTTTACATTTACATAAACGAAAAAAAAAAAACAATTCCCTTTCTAGTATTTGGTTCATAAAAACTCCAAATTCCTATGGCTGTGGCTGTACAGAAACCCAGTGTGTATATTTACGAACGGGGATTGGGGATGCGCAGAAGGACAGATCATTTGATAGTTGGAGGAAGCAGGTTATTCTTGGGAAGAAATGAAAATCATGGATTTTGTTTGAGATTGATGAGCAATACGAATTACTACACACCATTTGTAGCAGCTGCAGCAAGCAAAGAGGGTGGGGGTGAGGAATTTGTGAAGATGATGAGGGAAACTCAGCCATACTTTGTTGCACATAGAGGAAGCACATTCGTCCTCCTCCTTTCTGCAGAGATCATTGATAGCTCCTTCTTGTCCTCCCTTCTCGAGGTCCTTCCTCTGCTTTTTTGTCTCTCTGTTTTGTGTTTGCTTGTCTTTGGTCTCTCATCGCCACTTATAGCCTATTTGGCCGAAGCTTATTTTTTGGGGGGACAAAAGTGCTTTTTTAGCCGAAAGTATTTTTTGGTCAAAAATTGAGGTGTTTGTCTAAAGTTTTTGAAGGAAAAAAAGTGCTTTTAAGGAGAAACAGAAGCAGTTTTTGAGAAGCAGAAAAAAATAGTTTCTCTTCGAAAGTACTTTTCTTAGAAGTGCTTTTGAGAAAAATATACTTAGAAGCAGTTTTCAAAAGCTTGGCCAAACACTAATTACTGCTCAAAAGTGTTTTTCAAATTAATTAGCCAAATACAAACTGCTTCTCACTAAAAGCATTTTTTTTAAAAGTACTTTTGAGAAAAGCACTTCTCAAAATAAGCTGATTTTAAAAACTTGGTCAAACATGCTATTAGTGCCAAAATATAATGCAACTTTACTCTTTTCTTTTTATGCAACTTAAATTAAATACATTTATGTTGAGGTTGTTTATCTCCTGTTTCGCTTCCGAAAAAAGAAAAAAAAAATCTCCTGCTTCGCTTGATTGATCATTGCATCTAAGGGTGGCAAGCGGGTCGGACCCGATCCTAAGTGGGCTTTGCGGACCCGGTCCTAAGTGGGCCGGTCTTATGCGGTCCGATCCTAAACGGTCCCGGGCTTCGCGGGCTTATTGCTGGAACCGGCTCGGGACCGGGACCACGAACTAACGGTCCCGGGTTAAGTGGGACGGTCCCGGGCCTAAACGGGCCCAACAGAAACTTTGTATTTTTAATTTTTTTTTATTGAAGTTAGAGAAAAAAAATAGTAATAAAGATATATAAGCTATATTCGATTTATATACTATATATACATCTTAAAATATATATATATATACTATATTATATATACATAGTATACATCTTAAAATATACTATATATACATCTTAAGATATACTATATATATATATAGTATAGTATAGTAGATCTTAAGATATATATACATCTTAAGATATATAAGCTATATATATATATAGAGTAAGATGTATACTATCGAATATGACTTATAAACTATGTATATATATACACACACACACACACACACACACACACACACTATACTATATATACATAGTATATTCGATATACTCGATATACATATATATATAAGCTTATATATATATACTATACTATACTATATATACATCTTAAGATATATAAGCTATATTCGATTTATATACTATATATACATCTTAAGATATATATATATATATATATATATATACACACACACACACACACACACTATACTATATATACATCTTATATATACACACACTATACTATATATACATAGTATATAAGTCATATTCGATAGTATACATCTTAAGATATATATAATATATATAGTAAGATGTATATATATTATAGTATAGTATAGTATATACTATATATACAACTTAAGATATATAAGCTATATTCGATATATTCGATATACATATATATATAAGCTTATATATATATACTATACTATACTATATATACATCTTAAGATATATATATATACATAGTATACTAGATATATATAGTAGATATACATGTATATATAGTATATCTTAAGATGTATATATAGTATAGTATATATAGTATATCTTAAGATGTATATATATCTTAAGATGTATATATAGTATAGTATATATAGTATATCTTAAGATGTATATATAGTATAGTATATATAGTATATCTTAAGATGTATATATAGTATATCGAATATAGTTTATATATCTTAAGTTGTATATATAGTATATATATACTATACTATACTATACTATAGTATATAAGCCGTATTCGATAGTATATATATAGGCTTATATATATATGTATATCGAATATAGCTTATATATCTTATGAGATGTATATATAGTATAGACTATAGTATAGTATAAATATAAGCTATGTATGTATGTATATGTATATCGAATATAGCTTATATATCTTAAGTTGTATATATAGTATATTATATACTATACTATACTATATTATACTATATGTATAGCTTAAGATATATAAAAAGACAAAAATATTGTAAAGAGATATTCAAATCAATGCGTTATATTTTTATTATAGCATTAAAAATCATGGCAATATCTTTCTTAGTCTTCCTCCCCCTATGGAATGAGCACAACAAGGTGCTAATACCACCATTGAGAAGAAAAAGAAACTAATCAAGATGTGCCAAAATACAAGTTACATATTAATTTATATGGTATCTCTTACAAATTTCATAAATCCTTCAAGGTCCGGAGGAATTTCCGTTGGTGGTGGCGGAAATGAAGCTTGGTCATCACCACTTCCAGGCGAAGAATCATCCTCCGCAAGTTCAGCTAGCATTTATTCGCAAGTTTCGTCTACCTCTGGTTGTGATTCAGCAAGTCCAAAATTTCTTCTTTTCGAACGGATCCAATCTCTGAAAAATACTGATTTTTTCAAACTCTCCCTCATAGACGCTCTATAATCACCGAGTTGAAATCTTGCTTGACTGAAAGCGCTCTCTGATGCCACTATTGAAGCTTGAATAGTTAAAATATCTCGGGTCATCCTTGAAAGAATCGGAAAGTATTTTTCTTTGTCCTTCCACCATTCCAAAATATTAAAGGAGCCGCCGGGATTCACTTCCTCAATTCCCTATGACAAATAAACTTCAAGCTCATTTAGTTGTGAAAAATCACTAGTACTAGAACCTTGAGAACCCCTGAACCCTGCCCAAGCACTAAGTGCTCTTACTCCCGCAGTTCTTTTAGATGATTGAGAACTAGAAGAAGAAGGAGTTGGAACATTTGGTCTAGCATGATCTAATGCAACTTGATAAGTATTATAAATAGTTTGAACATTTATTTTAATTGAGGCTATTGCGTCCGCAAGTGTAGACAACTCCTCATCTTCAAGTGCTAAACCATTATAAACAGTTTCATACCAAAATTGAGGACCTCATAATTTCATAGTAGGATTTAACAATGAGCAATACCATAAATAGGGAGAATAGGGAAAAAAATATTTTTTAAACTTTTTTCTCATGGAATCAATAGCAAGTTGATAAATTCTCCCGCCCTCTAAAAAATGATCAAACAAATTTGCAAGTTCTGCAATATAAACTAAACAATTAGAAATAGTAGGATAATATTGCCCAGAAAATTCATTTGTAGCAATATGAAATTTTTCTAAAACATCTACAAGTATTTTAACATTAGCCCAATCCGCATTTGTAAGGTGCTCATCATCATCACTTACATGAGCATTAAACGTTGAGTTTATGGGGTTTTCTATATTCATATGCAACAAATAAACTTTCATACATGTAATTCCATCTAGTTGGACAAGGTTTAGGAACTTTTCTTTCTCTTAGGCCAAATTCATCGCATCTTTTAAAATATTCTCTAAGTCTACTTCTACGGTTTGAATAAAAAGGCCAATTAAGAGCCATTTTAACCTTTTCAATTTTAACATTTAAAATTCGCATACCATCACCCACAATTAAATGGTAAATATGACAAATACATCTAACATGAAAAATGTTACTAAATACAGGACTTAGTATAGTGGTAAGCAAGGCTACAACATTTGTGTTACTAGTAGCATTATCCATTGAAACTGATATTATTTTATCACTAATGCAAAAATATCTACAAATATCCGCAATCGTGCTAGAAATAAACTACCATGTGTGACGTGAATTAATTATTCTATAAGCAATAATGCGCTTTTGCATTATCCAATGCTCATCAATCCAATGACTGGTAACAGTAAGGTAATCACAGTCATTACCACTTCTACTAATATCAGTTGTAATAGCAAGACGGCAATTTATATGAGTAAATAAATAGCGCAAATATTGTTCATATTCATGTTTATATTTATAAATATCACTCTTTACGGTTGTGCGAGGAAAACCTTTATAAGTAGGATTATAAATTGTTCTAATATAATGTACAAAGTGGGGGTTAGAAGGAAAACTATAGGGTAAGCATATAACAGTGACCATTTTTGCCAATTCTTCCCGATCTTTTTTGGATCATAATATAAAATATCACCGGTAACAGTGTTAATTCCCGGTTGAAATTGATTTGACCCGGTACTAAGGTCAGCCTGACTAGGTGCACTTGTCCCCTCAGCCAAAGCTTTCATACGAAAATATCTAGCTTTATCTTGAGGGTGTAGCAATATGTGTCTAGTCAAACTTCTCGTCCTCCTCCCCCCGCGACTTCCAACATATTGAAAAACTAACTCTTTGCCACAAGTTTTACACTTAGCCCTATTTTTTTCTCTTAGTTGAATAAAAAATTGCCAAACAATAGATGTTTCTGCCCGTTTAGAAGGTTGTCTAGAAAAAGTAGGGGCACTAATAGGAGGGTCAGACGGGGGATCATCTAGATTATTATTAGTTGGGTTAACTTTAGGGGCAGGACTAGTGGGTGTATCATCATCCGGTTGCGTTTCATCAAAATCTATTTCTTCATCATCATTTTCATCAATAGTTGGATTACCATAAAGAGCATTCATATATTCATGGTTTAATTGTTCACCGGGTGCAATATTATGGCAAAATTGACTCTCGGTAAATTGTAATAAACTATTATCGCTATCAAGAATAGGAGGTGTAGGACGGGTAACATGTTTGGATCGGGGAGCCGGGGGAAGTGGAGGAGGAACATATTGGCCACTAGATTCACCACTCTTCGATTTTTTCTTATTTTTACTAAACATATTTTTTAAGAAATAAGCCATCTTAATTAATCAAGCAAAGTAAATAAAACAAGCAAAATTATAATATTAAAATTTAAGAGTTGGAACGAGTTTACCGAATTGACAAACAACTTGTTGGAAATTGATTATCGTTGAAGACTTCAATTCATCAACTTCACAATTGTTTCACAAATTGTAACAATAAAGTAAGCAATAGTAGCAATTATAGAAGTAAATTAGAGAGAGATTCTGATAGATTGATGATTTTGTAAGAAAAAATAAAATAATGATGGGGTATTTATAGTTAAAAATATGAAAAAAGTGTAATTATAAAAAGTTTGGGATTAAAACAACGTTGGGGGTTAAATGGCTATTTCATAAATAGCCAACGGCTATTTTTGACAGCCCAACGGTTTTTTTTTAAAAAAAAAAAAAATAGTCGTTGGGCCCGCTAAGGGGTCGGGCCGGTCCCGGGTCTGACGGGCCCAAATCATAGGACCGACCCACGAGACCGGACCAGGCCCGCTAAAACCGGACCAGGCCCGCTAAAACCGGACCAAACGGTCCTGGCCCGTTTAGCCGTTTGGCCCGCGATCCCGGTCCGGTCCCGGGCTTAGACCGGCCCACTTGCCAGCCTTAATTGCATTAAATAGAGTGATTAACTTTCGAATTAATCCTAATTTAAGACATAAAATTCCTCTAAATTTGGTATGATTTGCAACTTACACATTTAAACTATAGTGTATTTATTACCGACCAATGTTGGTCGGTAATTCTAATTTCAAATCCCAAATACGGGATTTCCCCCTCATTTCTCTCACTCTATTCTCCCTCACACACACAATACTCTTCCCCCTCTCCTTCTCTATTTCTTTCGCACAAATCTCATTTCCCACCCCACGTCGCCACTGCCCAGCGTCGCCACAGCACGGACCTAAGCTCAAATGAAGAAACTAATATAATTTCAATTAATTAATAATTTTACTTTAATTCTGTTACGAAATTAATATGGTTTTCAGTCACAAATTTTCAATGTTGAAGTCAAGTTCATGTACAAACATAATGCACGCTCTCTTTAATTTCAATTTCGGCTATTTTTTTAAATCTTAATCGAATATTATTGAACGCTTACAAAAAAATTAAATTCAAACCTGACAAGATTATACATAAAATAACTTGTGTTAGACGCTTTATTACAAGGGGGAAAGGATATTTAATAAAATGCGACTAAATATATATTGAGATTTAATTATATTATTATTCTCTTTGTCTTTGTAAGTTTGACAATGGCATGATATAATGATCAAATAATCTAATTTTATTTTATATTTTCAGTATGGTAATAATTTCCTTTCATTAATATCATAATTCAATTCAATTATATTCCTATATAATTATAGATAGGTACCTAAGTAGTATTTTATCCTTTTATCTTTTTTTCCCTCTAGATCCCAATTAAATCCTTCTTTCTCTCTTTTATTCTTATGTAAAAATTCAGTAAGCCCTTGCTTCGTTTTTTTTTTTTTTATGATATTAGCATAATGTATATGATCTTCTTCTACTTTGTTAGAAAATCTATCTTTAATATCATTGTAAAATAGCTAATACTTCCAACAATATTACAGTAATATCATTGGCTACTTATTGTTTATTTCAGAATTTAATCTTCATAGCACTATGAGTGCCTAATTCATTTTACTTTTATTAAAAATTATTGAATACAAAATATTTGCTTCTTTGAAAATGAACATCTTGTATTACTTCTACAATATTATGTTTGTATGCTGGGTTTTTTTTTTTTTATAGTAATCTATTGTTAAGAAAAAACTATTTTCTTTATTGCATAAATATTTTGTATTATCTCCACTGTATTAGATTCGTATACTATTATTTTCTTTACTCAAACTAGGGGTGGCAAGTGGGCCGGGTCCGGTGGCAAGTGAGCTTCGCGGGCCCGGTCCTAAGTGGGTCGGTCCTAAGTTGGCTGGTCCTATGCGGTCCGGTCCTAAACGGTCCTGGGCTTCGCGGGCTTATTGCTGGAACCGGCTCAGGACTGGGACCACGAACTAACGGGCCCGGGTTTAGTGGGCCGGTCTCGGGCCGGTCCCGGGCCCAAACGGGCCCAACAGAAACTTTCTATTTTTAATTTTTTTTATAGAAGTTAGAGAAAAAAATAGTAATAAAGATATATAAGCTATATTCGATTTATATACTATATATACATCTTAAAATATATATATACTATATTATATATACATAGTATACATCTTAAAATATACTATATATACATCTTAAGATATACTATATATATATAGTATAGTATAGTAGATCTTAAGATATATATACATCTTAAGATATATAAGCTATATATATATATATATATATATATATATATATATATATATATATATATAGTAAGATGTATATATAGTATATCTTAAGATGTATACTATCGAATATGACTTATAAACTATGTATATATATTATAGTATATTATAGTGTATATATACATTTTAAGTATATATATATATATATATATATATATATATATATATATATATATATATATATAGTAAGATGTATATATAGTATATCTTAAGATGTATACTATCGAATATGACTTATAAACTATGTATATATATTATAGTATATTATAGTGTATATATACATTTTAAGATATATATATATATATCACTATACTATATATACATAGTATATTCGATATACTATAGTATATATATATATATAGATATACTCGATATACATATATATATATAAGCTTATATATATACTATACTATACTATATATACATCTTAAGATATATAAGCTATATTCGATTTATATACTATATATACATCTTAAGATATATAAGCTATATTCGATTTATATACTATATATACATATATAAGATATATAAGCTATATTCGATTTATATACTATATATACATCTTAAGATATATATATATATATATATATATATATATATATACACACACACTATACTATATATACATCTTATATATACACATACTATACTATATATACATAGTATATAAGTCATATTCGATAATATATATCTTAAGATATATATAATATATATAGTAAGATGTATATATATTATAGTATAGTATAGTATATACTATATATACAACTTAAGATATATAAGCTATATTCGATATATTCGATATACATATATATATAAGCTTATATATATATATATACTATACTATACTATGTATACATCTTAAGATATATAAGCTATATTCGATTTATATACTATATATACATCTTAAGATATATATATAAACACACTATACTATATATACATAGTATATAAATCATATTCGATAGTATACATCTTAAGATATATATAATATATATAGTAAGATGTATATGTTATAAAATAAAAGCAACTTAGTAAAACATGAAAAAGATATGTTGTTATAAAATAAAAGCAATTTAGTAAAAAGGACCGACCCACTTAGGACCGGGCCCGCGAAGCTCACTTGCCACCGGACCCGGCCCACTTGCCACCCCTAGTTTGAGTAAAGAAAATAATAGTATACGAATCTAATACAGTGGAGATAATACAAAATATTTATGCAATAAAGAAAATAGTTTTTTCTTAACAATAGATTACCATTAAAAAAAAAAAAACAGCATACAAACATAATATTGTAGAAGTAATACAAGATGTTCATTTTCAAAGAAGCAAATATTTTGTATTCAACAATTTTTAATAAAAGTAAAATGAATTAGGCACACATAGTGCTATGAAGATTAAATTCTGAAATAAACAATAAGTAGCCAATGATATTACTGTAATATTGTTGGAAGTATTAGCTATTTTACAATGATATTAAAGATAGATTTTCTAACAAAGTAGAAGAAGATCATATACATTATGCTAATATCATAAAAAAAAAAACGAAGCAAGGGCTTACTGAATTTTTACATAAGAATAAAAGAGAGAAAGAAGGATTTAATTGGGATCTAGAGGGAAAAAAAGATAAAAAGATAAAATACTACTTAGGTACCTATCTATAATTATATAGGAATATAATTGAATTGAATTATGATATTAATGAAAGGAAATTATTACCATACTGAAAATATAAAATAAAATTAGATTATTTGATCATTATATCATGCCATTGTCGTTCTTACAAAGACAAAGAGAATAATAATATAATTAAATCTCAATATATATTTTAGTCGCATTTTATTAAATATCCTTTCCCCCTTGTAATAAAGCGTCTAACACAAGTTATTTTATGTATAATCTTGTCAGGTTTGAATTCAATTTTTTTGTAAGCGTTCAATAATATTCGATTAAGATTTAAAAAAATAGTCGAAATTGAAATTAAAGAGAGCGTGCATTATGTTTGTACATGAACTTGACTTCAACATTAAAAATTTGTGACTGAAAACCATATTAATTTCGTAACAGAATTAAAGTAAAATTATTAATTAATTGAAATTATATTAGTTTCTTCATTTGAGCTTAGGTCCATGCTGTGGCGACGCGGGGCAGTGGCGACGTGGGGTGGGAAATGAGATTTGTGCGAAGGAAATAGAGAAGGAGAGGGGGAAGAGTATTGTGTGTGTGAGGGAGAATAGAGTGAGAGAAATGAGGGGGAAATCCCGTATTTGGGATTTGAAATTAGAATTACCGACCAACATTGGTCGGTAATAAATACACTATAGTTTAAATGTGTAAGTTGCAAATCATACCAAATTTAGAGAAATTTTATGTCTTAAATTAGGATTAATTCGAAAGTTAATCACTCTATTTGATGCAATTAAGGCTCGCAAGTGGGCCGGTCTAAGCTCGGGACCGGACCGGGATCGCGGGCCAAATGGCTAAACGGGCCAGGACCGTTTGGTCCGGTTTTAGCGGGCCTGGTCCGGTCTAGTGGGCCAGTCCTATGATTTGGGCCCGTCAGGCCCGGGACCGGCCCGACCCCTTAGCGGGCCCAACGACTATTTTTTTTTTAAAAAAAAAAAAAACCGTTGGGC